>NC_072797.1:0-1200000 GCF_028583425.1 Eublepharis macularius | reverse complement strand
TTATTTACGTTATTTATAACCTGCCTTTCTCACTGAGACTCAAGGCGGATTACCCAGTGCCAGTCAATATGAGCAATGGCTGCGACATTCAATAAACAGTACAATAGGTTAAGGAGAGCAGAAATGTTAGAACAAGCCTAAGTTTGAATACAGAGTTTAGCCGCGCAGGTTCTGGGGAACAGTGGGACTGAGGAGGGAGGGGGGGGGCCTCTGTGCTGCCCCGAGAGCCACAGCTGGGGCATTTGTCCAGTGCCGGTGCCTCAGCCCTCTCCGCTCAGGCTTGTTTGCAGGTGACTTGGAAAGAAATGTCACGCTTGGCTAGATGTTTCTTTGCAGAGCTTTGCAAGTGATCACGCTGAACCGTGGGAGGGTGGCATTTCTGCAAAAACGGCACCCAAGGGTGGCTCCTCCTTTGGCCGGTGGCTCCCTCAAAACAAATATGCTTCGACCACAACTACTATAGCTGCTTGTGAGAATGGAGACTCTTTTGAAACAGGGGCAGGGGCGGGGCTCATCCCTCAACTGGAGCCTGTGGGGTGTTGATTTTGGAATGGGTCGTGCTACTGTTGCATCAGTACTAATTGGAGTTTGACGTAAATAGCCTTGTGTGTCTATGTCATTTGTGCACTGGCCGTGCAGATGGGATTTTGCTTTTCCTTTTTACACAAGCCCACTTAAAGTACACGTTCTATTAAGAGTGCCTCTTAGAAACATAGAGCCAGAAGGGGCCCCAAGGGCCATCCACTTAATGCCTGCAGGGGTCTTGAAGGGTAGCGTGATAGCAAGATGCTCGCATCCCTGTCTCAGTGGTTTTCTGTTCAGGTCCTGGGTAGGTGGCGAAGGAGCTGCATGAGGCCCAGTGCTTCCCACTTGCTGCACGGCGGGGGCTCTGCTCTCTTATTTGTGCCGCCCGCTGGGTTGTGGTTTGTGCTAAAGGCTTAGGGCCAGACTGGATGTGTTTGTGGGGCTCAGCCCATCCATGGACTCTCCCCCCCCCAAAAACAAACAAACTGGAAAAAGCAGAACTGTCTGTGGATATATACATTAGTGTGTTGAGGGTTGAGACCGCATCATGTGCCAGGTGGAAAGGGAGGGCGTGGATGCCCCATGGCAGCACGTTCTCAACTTGTTTGCAAAGATATTTGGTCCCTAAAGGCTTTCTGGGAGGGGGGAAGGGTGAACATTGAGAAATGGCTGGATGAGGGAGAATTAGCCTGCCTAGCACAGCAGCCACAGCTGGAATCTCCTCCCCCTCCCCAGGGCTGCTTCCAGGACTTAAAATCCTGTACGTGATGTCTCTGGCCTTGATATCCAGAGATGCCTGCAGTGGGGCTGTCCTCTGATAGTGGAGGTGGAGGGAGACATCTGTGGCTAAACAGCTCCCTGCCCTCCTGTCTGGTTTCCAGGCACGGCAACCCTGCTGCACTCTCTTCTCCCTGGCCCATATTTCCTAAATAATTTGAATTCTGCAAATACCGACTACTGGAGATATACAGTAACCAGAAACTGTGCACGCTTTGATGGCTTTGAGAGCCGTGTCTGGCCCCGGGTGCTTGTACCATGGCTTGCGTATGTGGCCATAAGCTCTGCAGACTCAAGGAGGTGGGCTGTGGTAAATCTCTGCAGCTGGTAAAGACGAGGCACCGATTGCCTTAGTGGAGGGGAAGCCCCGCTGTGACCGTCTGCGTGCCATCCTTATTTCAGTGCTTGGCAGGATCTGTGGCCCCTGCTGAGGGAAGTGCCAGAGTTGAGGTTTCTGGTTCATATTCAGGCCTTCCAGCAGGCAGGGAGATGCAGTCACCCAACAGCAGTACCGGGTCTGCTGAAGACACAGGACAAAGGGACGCACCAGCGACTGGTGTGACTACTAGCAACATTGAGAAATGCCCTGGTGAACATTTCAATCTACCGGGGCATTTTTCCACTGACCCAAGTCACCATTTTTCAACAGGAATTTCAAAACAACATTGGATTTAGATACTGCCCTTCAGGACAATTTAACACCCACTCAGAGCAGTTTACTAAGTGTGTTGTTATTATCATCACGACAATCACCCTGTGGGGTGGATGGGGCTGAGAGAGCTCCAAAAGAGCTGTGACTGACCCAAGGTCACCCAGCTGGCTTCAAGTGGAGGAGTGGGGAATCAAACCTGGCTCTCCAGGTGAGAGTCCTGCTGCCATAGTCAGTACCTGGATGGGAGACTACCAAGGAAGACTGTTAGAGCGAGTGTTAAACTACGCTGCGGAATTAAACGCCGAGCTGGTCAGAGAGGCAAAAGCTTTATTTGAGGAAGTTACATACTTGAGGGAAAGGGGGAGAGATAGATCCTAGCTATCTGACTACATCTTGCAGAGACAGAGAAAGAAGTGTGGCAGGAGAGAGAAGAAGCAGGATATTGCCCTGTTTAGCCCAATAGGAGACAAGACAAGGAAATGACCCCCAGGAAACAAGAGAGGTGCTACTCTCACTGTCCTAACTAAGTGATCCTTGCTGCCCCCTGCATGGTAGGCTCTTCTTCCCTTCTGGCTGCTGCAGTACACCAGACATTGTTATTTCTAACAAAGACTAGGGTTGCTCTACGGCAGAAGGAAATGCCAAACCACCTCTGCCCATCTTTTGCCTTGAACCCCCTGCGGTTTGGGCTCTCGTGAGCTGATTGTGACTCGGTGGCACTTCATTCTTCTTGATTGTCTTAACGGGGGGTACATTTTTAAAAAATCTCAGCAGGTGTTGAATGGCTCTGTTACCACAAAATACAGTCCTGGTGAACGGCCGCTGTGCTCATCTTGTATACGTTTGTGGTTTGCATAGAGATGCTGCAGCTTGCTCCTCTTGCGTTCTCCCCTCCCCCTCCCCATCTGCTTCTATCATTCTCTGGGCTGAGGCATTTGATGAAGTGGGCTCTACCCTATGGACGCTCCTGCTTCAGAAAGTCTGTTTAGGGAGCCACAATATGCCTGTTGGTTAAGATGAAATACGGTGAGTGTAGTAGAGTGACAGAGCAGCACCAAACCCTCTGGCTGTTGGGCAAGCCCAGACTCTGTTTCCTTGTTCCAGCAACCAGGCTTGATCTCTGCCATTGCTGTAGGCCTGCTCAGTGGAGCCAGGAGTTATAGTTAGGGTTAAGGTTAGAGTGAATTCTTGGGGGACCCTGTCCCCTCGTTTGACGAATATGCTCCTGCCTTTTTCTAGAAATCATAGCATAATAGGGTTGGAAGGGACCCCCAAGATCATCTAGTCCAACCCCCTGCACCGTGCAGGAAATGCACAACTACCTCCTCCCACACCCTCAGAGGAGGAGGCAAGTGTACATGCCGTGCAGTCAGGGCTGGTCACCAGAGGTCAGAATTGGCACCTGAGGCTCTGTCGCTCTTCTGCTTTGCACCGAGAGGAAGGAGCCAAGCTCTCAGCACGCTCAGACTGTGGCCAGACGCCTTTGATCATCAGGGGAGGTTTATCTTGGGCTACCTGTGAACAAAACGTCAGCTTTGTTTCTCCTGTGCAAGTTTCCAACTAGGGCATAAAACCAGTGAAGTTTGGAAGAGAACGGCCATCAGCAGAACTATCTGCTCGGAGGGCTGCTTTTTCATGAGCTGATCATTTCCCAGTACAAAGGGATTTACTTTAAAGCAAATCTAATCATCAAAGTCTCCCGAGGGGAAGTTGCAAATTGCAGTAGGATTCATTTTAGAATTAAACGTGCACCTGCTTTGATGAGGGAGGGAGGGGAGCATTTGGGACGTGGGCAGTCACGGTTCTGGGCATGAAATCTGCTTCCTAATTGCCTTTTGAAGAAGCAGTTTATCCTCTGGAAAAAAGTTACCTGGAGACATACCCACTCTGAAACGTGGCCTAAATTATTGTCCTTCTTCTTCTTTTTGTTTGGGGAACCAGGTCATCCAAATGAGTTGTCTGTTTCTCTTGCCAGCGTCAGCAGGATTAACATCCCATAATCTCAGTGATTGAATTAGAGATTTTGTTCCTGTCCTCACCGCTCAGTTCAAAGCAGCAGCTGGGCAGAAACTCAAGGGTGATTCTTGAATGGGAAACCAACAGGGATAACTAGACAATCAAAACCCTGCATTTCCAACTGTACAAACTGGCTGGAAAACAACAACACACATACACCTACCACAACATTAACAATACCACCAACAGCATTCGATTTATATACCACCCTTCAGGACAACTTAATGCCCACTCAGAGCAGTTTACAAAGTATGTCATTATTATCCCCACAACAAAACACCCTGTGAGGTGGGTGGGGCTGAGAGAGCTCCGAGAGAGCTGTGACTGACCCAAGGTCACCCAGCTGGCTTCAAGCGGAAGAGAAGTGGGGAATCAAACCCGGTTCTCCAGATTAGAGTCCCATGCTCTTAACCACTACACCAAACTGGCTCTCACCAAACATTGTCAGGAAAGCATTTGGAACTTTCCATCTCAAGACCAACATCCATCAAAAATAATCCCCGCAAATCTAGGATAACAAAAGATCTAAACTGACAACACGTACCTCCACTCTCTCTTATTTTACAGGCCAACCTTTGTTCAAACCAGCAGAAAACAGAGAATCCTTCAAGAACTGAAGAAAGAGTAATCTGGTTAGACCTATAGATGTAAGAAAAAACAAAAATATATTGGAAAAAGCAAAACTTGAGGAAATAGCAAAAACACAAATTCCGTGGTATGAATATCTGCAGATGAAACACCTAATAGATGTCAGATCTGTGGCTAAATAATAATTGTAAACCAGACTACCTTCTGCAATCAGACAAGAGTCCATCGTTTCCAAAAAGATTTACTGAAAAAGCAATCATTATAGTCCACTGGCCCAGATGCAATATCCAGGCTGGTACACGTGTATTGTTACGAATGACAGGCAAAGCATGAGTTACAAAGTATCAGAACCCAGCAGACCCATCCTCCCCCCATAGTTCTCAAAACAATCCCTTTGAAGCTGAGAAAGCGAAAGTTTCCCAAGGCTGGAAAAGCGATAGCCAAAACAATCCTCTTCTGTGAGATAGCTGCTAGGAACATCTTGGCACCTGTGAATAAAGCACTTAGAACACTGAAAGAATTAATATGGAGTCCCTTTGGTTACACACACAGGAGGAACATTCTAACCCTGACAATAGAAAGCCCAAACATCAAGACCACATTAAGTAAACCACTATGAATTTGAACCATTGATAAAACATGAAATGGGCAACAATAAAGGCACCATATCTAAACTTTACGATATTCTGTCTAAGCTAACAAACCCCCAAATTATGCCTTACCAAAAAGCCTGGCACAGAGACTGCAAAATAACCCCCAGTGAGGAAAAATGGTAAGGCACATGGCAATCACATATATTTACTACAAAAACCATCGTTATAATGCAGTCCATGAAAATCATGACAAGACGGTATTTGACTCCAACAAAAACGCACCATATCAATTCAGAAATTTCTCCAAAATATTGGAAGAAATGTCGGGGAAAGGCACTTTTATTCATTGCTGGTAGGAGTTTATATTCAACAATTTTGGGCTAAATTGGTTAAACATATCAAACTCATAACCAATTATTCATCCCCACTGACGCCGGAAATCATTCTCCTAAATGATTGGCAAAATGACTCAATCCCAAATGTATGCAAAAATTGGATTGCAGATCTTTTATCAGCTGCTAAATCAACAGTCACCTCAATGTGGAAGGAAAGCTGATCCCCAACCATTTCTAATTGGCTTTCCCGAGTTTACTATGGAAAAACTCATGGACCAAATGAAACAATCGGAATTACTACATTTTAAATCACATTTCTTGTAGCAGTGGTTTCCTGTCTTAGAATTCTTGACAAAAAAATGGTTTTGTAAAAAGGCTCTTGGCAACCCAGGATTATTATAATTAGCTTACCTATTTTTGATAACTCTTGAAAAGGCATTAGGAAAATATATACTCAACATCATTGTTAGAGAGTAATAACATGAAAGGAAGATGTATTTTATTCAGAATCTCTAACTTGAATGTAAATAACAACAATTGTGTTAATAGTTTATTGGAAGATTGATACCAAATATAATAACATTCGATTTAATAACATTCGATTTATATACTGCCCTTCTGGATGACTTAAGATGATGAGAAGATGCTTGAGTTGTAAATAACCCCAGGGTAGTTCAAAGAGTCTGTCTCCTGGGTATAGTATAACCAGGTAGCAATTTCAGGGGCCTCAGAGGCATCGGGCCTTTCTGGAACTGGCGCACTTTATTGGGGTATTTCATATTTAAGTTGTAAATTGTAAGTTGTAACTCGGGAAAGGGGAATTGGGGTGTTCATAAAGTGGAGATGTTACTGATGAATTGCTGAGAGAATTTGATCTCTTTATGAATTGACAGCTTATGAATGAATTGAGTTGCTGTCCCCGGAATGAAAGAACTGCTGATTGTACTAATAGTTCCAGATGTGGCGTTAAACATAGAGAATTTTAGAGAAATTCTCCTGAAAATAGATACAGGAAAATAAAATAAAAATGAATTTGCTGCAAATTGGAGTATTATAAAATTGAATGATAACATTAGAATCTCGGGATAAATTTGGAATAGGAGGGAGTGGGGGGAGGGGGGCATTCTGTATCGACTGGGAATTGTCATTGGACTATGGAAATTGAAACTGCCCTTGCATTTATAAGTCGCCTATCATATGGTATGGAGAATATTTTGTGGTTGTCATCATATGGAATATATTGGATACGAGCTGGTGTTATTTTCTGTTGCTGGTGGGACGCTGTTATAGGATGATGGTGAATGCAGGGAGGGTGGCTGGGAGGGGGATAGGGACCCCAGTCCTCTGGGGGCGAGGGAGATATAGCGGTGGGACGTGGTCTAAGATGAAACGGTCACCGAGATACGGAAAGGCTCGGTGCTAGGGCTGCCAGACCCCGGTGGGGGAGGGGGATCCCCGCCCCCACCCCCACTTACCTGGCCAGCGGGGGAGTGCGCACCTTCCATGCGCGCCCCCCTGCGGTGCTGCGCGCCCCCACTCACAGCAGCCCCAGGATCAGGCCTGTTTTGGTCTGGATCGGGGCCCCTGCGGAGCGCAGGAGTGTTTCTGCGCTCCGCAGGGGCCCACAACGGGCTGAATCCGCACCAAAATGGGCCCAATCCACACCCATTTTGGCCTGGATCCGTTTTGGCGTGGATTGGGCCCGTTGTGGGCCCCTGCAGAACACAGGAATGGTCCCACGCTCCACAGGGGTCCAAAATTGGCCCAATCTGCGTCAAAACGGACCTGATCTGTGCCAAAATGGGTGCGGATTGTGCCCGTTTTGGCACGGATTGGGCCCGTTGTGGCGTGTGGGAGCGTTCCTGTGCTCCAGAGGGGCCCACAACGGGCCGATCAGCGCCCCAACGGGGGCTGCGTGATGACGTCACTCCCAGAGCGCGCGCGCGCACACACACACGCGCTCCTCCAAGGTAAGAGCCAGGCCCCAGTCTCCCGCTGGGAGATCGAGGGGGCCTAGCAACCCTGCTCGGTGCCCTTCTAACTTACGTCCCATCCCGAGACACGCAGGTCTTGGAAAAATAAGCTAGGAAAATAAGCCCCCCTTTGACACTGATGTGCAATGCCAGGTCCATAAACAATAAGACCCACACCCTGCAAGATGTCTTTGCAGCAGCAGATGTGGACCTGGCATGTGTGACTGAGACCCGGGTGAGCTTCACCTTCAGGCCGCTCCCTGTCCCCAAGATCCCTAGCATTGATTGTGTGGGACTAGTACGGAGTGATGAAGAAAGTTTGGCTATCTGTTTGGTGTACCGACCGCCCAGCGCACCAGCAGATGCCCTGCCGCGCCTGCTAGGGGTGGTGGCGGGGTGGACTTTGGAGTACCCCAGGCTGATTGCCATGGGGGACTTCAGTGTCCATGTTGACGATGCTGCCTCTGTGCAGACTGGGGATCTGGTGTCGGCCATGGCAGCACTCGAACTTTCCCAATTTGTTTTGGTCCCTACACATAAAGCAGGCCACATGCTGGATTTGATCTTCGGGATGGGGATGGATGTGGTTCTGGATGAGTTAGAGTTGGTGCCATGGTCACGCCATGCGGTCCTCAAGGCTCGGTTGGATATGCCACTCTCCCCCCCCGCCCCCCCCCCGCAAGGGCGGTGAGCTAATTTATGTATTGTCGAAGGCTTTCACGGCCGGAGAACGATTGTTGTTGTGGGTTTTCCGGGCTGTATTGCCGTGGTCTCGGCATTGTAGTTCCTGACGTTTCGCCAGCAGCTGTGGCTGGCATCTTCAGAGGTGTAGCACCAAAAGACAGAGATCTCTCAGTGTCACAGTGACACAGTCTTTTGGTGCTACACCTCTGAAGATGCCAGCCACAGCTGCTGGCGAAACGTCAGGAACTACAATGCCAAGACGACGGCAATACAGCCCAGAAAACCCACAACAACCATCGAGCTAATTTATGCTCGCTTGTGGAGACTTATGGATCCGATTGGTTTCCAGAATGCTCTGTGGGAGCCAGCGCTCCATGGTGGTTCATTGGATGAGCTGGTGGAGGACTGCAAGGTCCGGCTCTCCGAAGCCATCGATGAAATCGCACCCCATCACCCTTGTAACGAAATGGTTACCAAGGGTGAGATGAGTTCTGGTTGCAGTTAATCTGTTTTAAAAGAAAAAAATGTTCCCCATGAGGTCTGATGGGCTGTGGGGCCAGGGAGGGGCCTGCAGGAGTCTTGGTGTGGGACGCCCTTCTTCCTGGACTACAACTCCCAGCTGCCCCGGGTCAAAAAAAAGTGCGGGAAAAATAAGGGGCGGAGCAGCCTCCACAGAAATACCCAGCCCATCCTGAGGGGATGTTAGTCGCCTTCTTGGTTGAAGGAGGAGAGGCTGCTGCTGCTGCTGGGGGAAACCCGGGTGCCTAAGTGTGGAGGGCCTGGGAGGCAGCAGGAAGGGAATAAAAGGGGGGAACCTTCTTCCCTGAGACCCCCCCCCCCTTAAGGTAGAGCCGGGAACAGTGTGGTAGGGGAAGCAGACGGCGGTTCTCCTCGGTTTGATTTTCTGCCCTATGAGCTCTGAACAGGGGGGGGTCTATACCCCCTATGTGTGGTGCCTTTACCTGCTTTGTATATAGTGCTCTGTATATAGTTATTGAATTATACTTTTTTGGAATATAAAGGACCTTGTGGTGCTCTGACTACGTAAGCTCCCCCACTTGGCACGCTACGGGAAGGGAGGGAGCCCGGGAGAACTGATCAGGCCAGACTTTGGTGGGTTGCCAATTCTCCAGGGCCCACCCAAAGATTGGGGAATTCACTTCCCAGTAAGGAACCTCAGCCAGAGGGGTCTCACTGCCCCTCAGTCAGGCGGTGTACAAATCAGTGAGTGGTGGCAGCGACGGAGAGTGTGAGCCACGCCCACCAGGGACGGTGGGAGGCGGATAGCGGGGCTAGCAGGCCGTTGACGGCGGCTCGGTTGCCCGGACTGAGAGCCAGCACCCGTTCCGCCACAACCCTCTTCACCTCTGTGCTTGTCAAGCCCCCTGGTATACGGAGGAGCTATGGCAGAAGAAACGGGAGCTAAGACAGCTTGAGCGTGTGTGGGATGAAGAGGCAAGAACATCTTATAGGGCGCTTATGAAATCCTATGAGGTGGCAGTGAAAGCTGCGAAGAAGGATTTTTACGCAGCTTCCATTGCATCAGCTAGCTCTCGCCCAGCAAAATTGTTCAATGTGGCACGGTCATTGGACTCCCTATCGGGGAGACCGTCAAAATTTGAATTCAGACATTAGTTGTGAAACTTTTGAGAGCTTTTTTGCTGACAAAATCCTGTCTCTCCACCATGACTTACTGGCCACGATTGATATGGTATGTTAACCAGGGGCCCCTTGGCTGTCTTCTGGGCCAATATTTGATCATTTCAGCCCACTTTCTGGGGAGGAGGTGGATAGGTTCCTCCGGGTGGTGAGGCCTACCACATGCTTCCTGGTCCCGTGCCCTTTGTGGCTGGTGAAAGCCGGTGTTGATGGACTATGGGGTTCCCTGGAGGCTATTATCAACTTGTCCTTGGGCTCCGGGTTTTTCCCCAGGGTGCTAAAGGAGACTGGTGAGGCCTCTTCTAAAGAAACCATCATTGGATCCTTCCAACCCGGTCAATTACTGCCCAGTCTCGAACCTCCCATTTCTGGGTAATGTGATTGAGCAGGCAGCAGAGAAACAGCTGCAGAGATTCCTAAAAGATACCTCAGCCCTGGATCCTTTCTAGTACGGCTTCCGCCCAGGACATGGGACAGAGACCGTGCTGGTCTCCCTCACAGACAATCTTCGCAGACACCTGGACTGAGGTGGATCGGTGCTGCTGATATTATTAGATCTTTTGGCAGCATTCGATATGGTCGATTATGATCTTCTGACCCACCGCCTCGCCGATGTGGGGATACAGGGGATGGCTGTACAGTGGCTTGTCTTTTTTCTCCATGGACAGAGGGTGGCGTTGGGGGAGAAGTTGTCATCCTGCCACCCATTGTTATGTGGTGTGCCACAGGGAGCAATACTCTCCCCATTATTGTTTAATATCTATATGTGCCCCTTCGCCCAGCTGGTGTGGAGTTTTGGTCTTGGGTGTCACCAGTATGCTGATCACACCCAGTTATATCTGCTGATGGCTGGCTGGCCTGGCTCGGCCCCAGATGCCCTGGAGCATGCTTTTGAAGCCGTGGCTGGATGGTTGAAGCAAAGTCAGCTGAAATTTAACCCCATGAAGACGGTGATCCTGTACTTGAGCCACAGGTGCATGGATTTGCGGCTCTGGCTCTCAGCCTTCGATGGGGCATTGCTACTCCAGGAGCAGGAGCCTGGGGGTGATCCTAGATGCCTCCTTGAAAATGGAGGCTCAGGTAGCAGAAGTTACCAGGTCTTCTTTTTTACATCTTCGACAGACCAAGCAGCTTGCCCCTTATCTCTCGACCGCAACTTAATGACAGTGATTCAGGCAGTGGTCACCTCTAGGCTAGACTACTGTCTACATGGGGCTACGTGAGGCTTCCCTTGAGTCTGCTCCGGTGGTTTCAGCTGGTTCAAAATGCAGCAGTGTGTGTCATCACTGGAATGCCTAGTAGTGCACATATAACTCCGGTATTGCACCAGCTGCATTGGCTGCCAGTGGAGTACCGAATCAGATTCAAGGTTTTGGTACTTACCTATAAAGCCCTATGTGGACTGGGACCTGCGTATCTTTGGGACCGCCTCTCCCTATATGTGCCCCAGAGGACATTCCAGTCAAGTGACAAACAACTGCTAGTGGTCCCTGGCCCCAGAGAGGCCCACTTAGCCTCGACCAGAGCCAGGGCCTTTTCGGTCCCATGCTCTTAACCACTACACCAAACTGGCTCTCAATGTTTCTTGTTCATTATATAAGATTTTGCAACAAAAATTAAATATTTTTTTTTAAAAAATTGCATTTCCCATAAAAGCCATCTAGCTGGGTTGGGGTGCATTGCACTATCAGTAGTGTAACCAGAATTTTTTAAAACAATGGCAAGGAAACCTATTTGTCAATTTCAGCAGTGGCAGGAAAGGCAAAAAAACATCAAGGGAACACATGGCTGTGAAATTATCAGGAGATTTATCATGGTTGGAAAAGTAAGCCATCTTTTTTTTAAACAACAACAAAGCCTTTATTGGCATATCTCAGGTTATCGATACAGGCAGTAAATCAATATAATGGTAACAAGGGTAATTTGAGTGAAAGCAGTTAGACGTTTTTCAATCAATCCTTGATTACCAGACTTAAAAATAGGGCTACCTTTTCAGTTATTTTGGATGATGAATCATTCAGAAGACGGTACACCATTAAGGCTGCTGAATGGCCCAGCATATTAAGTAAAATTGGGTCTAAAAGATTAGAACGTATATCAGCAGACTGAGAACAATGGTGTAGGATATGAGGAACCGACTTAACTAATTATAAATTGGGCACAGTAGATCATTGGGTGGGAAAAGTACAGTATTATAGAAGCAATGGAAGAAGAAATATTGGCTTCTTCCTTGCTTCTCCAAGAACTTTATAATTCAATGTAGCGTGCTCTGTTTTTATTGCATATGGATGGGCATGTTCCTGGCAGAGGAAAATGTTTGAAATCTAGTTATTCCATAATTCTCTCTTAAAGGAAGATGATTTGGGTTTCTGGGTGAAATAAGAGGCTGCAAAGTTAGTGAAACCAAGTGGAGTCTCTGTCAGGCAGCCAAGCCAGCCTGCCTGGCTTGGCTGCCTGACAGATAGATGGTATTCTCTTGTGGGGAGGTGGTGCTCTGTTGTCTTGGTGCTGGAAGGAAGGCAGTGGGAGGGCTTCTGGTGTCCTGGCCTCACTGACAGTCCTTTAGATGGCACTGGATTTCTAGCCACTGTGTGTGACAGAATGTTGGACTGGATGGGCCACTGGCCTGATCCAACATGGCTTTGCTTATGTTCTTATGTTCTTATGCCTGCCATACCTGTGAATGGGTAGTGGGGTAGCTTCCCCCTTCACTGTATCTTGCTTTGCTTGGGCCGAGTGGTGTTATCAGTGCAGCTGGAGCGGCGTGTCTGGGAACAGACCTTGGGAATTTCAGCTCTGCATCTCTTTCAGGACTTTCGCGCCCAATTCAGCTGACTCTTGTTTGGACTGGGGGGAGGGGACCGGAGGTAGGACCTCTCGGGGAAGTCTGGGCTTTGGCATTCCAGGCAATTACTCTGTGCCGTGCTTTACTAGTATGGATTCCTAATAAAGACCTTCAGCTCATGTAGCTGTGCCTGATGAAGTGGAGAGTCTGAGACAGTCCTTTAGCCAGGCCTGAGGGTCTCCTGCCTTCACCAACTGTTTGGCACTGCCTGCATATTATTAGGAGCAATCAGAAATTGAGGAGGAAGATGTGCTGATTCAGGAAAAATCAACATTTGGGGAGGGGAGAGCAGCAGGAGTCTCTCCCGATTTGGACAGGTCTCTGCAGTAGTGGGGGAGGCCGGAGCCCAGGGCGTGGCGGCAGGAGCTGCACACACCACTTGTTCTTGCTGACTTTTGTTAAGCCAAAGCCAGCCAAGGCCACAGCGATGCTTCCTCATCTTTCAGGCTCATCCTGTCTTGGTGTCTCTCTTGATGATGGACAGTGTTCAGTCTGCTGGTATCCATCATGGCAGGTTCTGTTATGGTGGAAGGAAGATGCCCTGCTAAGACTAACCCTTGGCAATCACTGCCGCTCACAGCCTTGGCTTGCCCTTGGACCTTTCAGGCTGGACTGGTGGACTGGAGCATGCGGCCAGAGCCTTTCCCCTTTGAGAGAGATCCGTAGCCTTTGCGATGTGGAGCCGCTGTCCGGTATGCCTCTCTAGCTGTATTACTTGTGGCGAGAGAGGGAGGTGGCCAGTTGGTGAATCCCCTGAATGGCTGTAGTACATTGCACTCTTATTTGCATGGAAGAGCCATCAAATTCAGTAGGCTTTGAGGACTTCAGGTGGCAGAAGCCAGGGGTCCTTCCTATATCTGCCAGTGCCATTTTAGAAGTGTTTTTCTAATTCTTTTAAAATTGCTGTGGGGCGATCTGGTGTGCGCATGTGACGTAGAAATGGGGGTGGGTTTTGGCACCTGAAAGGCATAGCGGGTGGGAGGAGAGCGCCTGGGGCTGCCCCACTCGCTCTGGGTGGGACGTCGTGACAATTTTAAAAGCACCACAAATGCTTCTGAAACGGTGTTGGAAGACATAGAATAGACATGTGGCTGCTGATGCTCTCAGTTTGGTAGGGCTGCCAGGTCATCATGCCCTTCCTGGGGGAGAGCCTGCACTCACTGGGAGGGTCTTCTTCACACACTCACGGAGACCACACGATGACGTCACTTCCTCAAGTGATGTCATCGCACCAGCAGTGGGCGCGCTCCCTTGCTTTGGGCAGGGCCAGTTCAGCCTGTTTGGGGCCAAAATTGGCCCCTACCGAGTGTGGGAGCATGCTCGGTCGGCACCAGTGTGATGGCATCACTTGACCAAGTGATGCTGTTGTGCCTGCTGCTCGCTTGCTTGGGTTGCCTGCTGGTGGCGGGCGATTGCTGGGTGGTTTGCCACCTCCCGTTGATCACCAGCCATCAGTGGGCAACGGGGCAAACCTCCGGGAGATTGCTCACCACCGGCAGGTAACTGGGACCCCCTACTTGAGTTTGGCTTTTGGAGGTTAACTAGATGTTTTGGAATATAGTAAAGAGTCCAATAGCACCTTTAAGACTAACCAACTTTATTGTCGCATAAGCTTTCGAGAACCACAGCTCTCTTCATCAGGTGCATGCATGCTCCAGCTTCTCATTGCCTAGGAGATGGTTTCAGGTGGATAGCCATATTGGTCTGCAGTAGAAGAGCAAGATTCCAGTCCAGTAGCACCTTAAACACCAACAAGATTTCCAGAGTATAAGTTTTTGAGAACCACAGCTCTCTTCGTCAGATGCATTGTCAGACAAAGAGAGCAGATGCATCTGACAAAGAGAGCTGTGGTTCTCGAAAGCTTCTGCGACAATAAAGTTGGTTAGTCTTAAAGGTGCTGCTGGACTCTTTGCTATTTCTCAGTTACAGACTGACACGACTGATTCCTCTGGTTAGATGTTTTGGGGTGTTGGTCCAGACTGTGGTATGGTATTGAGCCAGCTATTTTAACGTCTTCTAATAATTTGACTTTAATTCTACTGTTGGTTCCTATGTTGGTTTTTAACGTACATTGTTAAATGGTGGAAGAACCTCGTGAGTCAAATAAATGAATAAAAGCATAGAAAGGGGTGTGTTGGCAGAGAAGCGAGTTGCTCCAATTAGAATCCTTTTCATTAAAATGAAATCACTTGTATATACCCTTTTGTTGGCTTACGCTGATCTTTGCTAGTCTTCCCACCCTGGGAGTTCTGGTGCTGGTGCTGCCTTTCGTATGGAGAAAGCATAAAGATTCCTTCCGGGACACGGGGGTGGGGTGGGGTTCTGGTTGGGACCAGGGCCGGATCGACGCTTGCTGCGGGGGCGGGGGGGGTGCCCCAGCGTGATGACGTCACGGGGATGACGTCATCACACAGCGCCAGGAGCGCGCGCGTGTGTGTGTAG
The DNA here is from genome assembly GCF_028583425.1 of Eublepharis macularius. NCBI lineage: Eukaryota > Metazoa > Chordata > Lepidosauria > Squamata > Eublepharidae > Eublepharis > Eublepharis macularius. The sequence continues at coordinate 1,184,911 of NC_072797.1, read as the reverse complement.
AGCCTAACTACGGTTGCCCTGGGCGCTGGCAACCGTAGATCCAGCCCTGGTTGGGACGCAAGTCCCAGATGGGAGGGGTGGGCTGTGAGGAGGCCAGGGACCTTTTGTTGGGTTCTCTCTGTCCTGCTGGTTTCACTGCTTCAGACCCACACTTTTCTAATGCTGCTGAAAAACATCTTACAAAATAGATCTAGGAATGACTGGCTTTGCAAACAGTGTATTGGATTTAGGGAGCATGTAATCTTTTGACCATCTGCTCATTTTTTCTGTGTCAGCAGATGAGATCCTCCTTTCTGTTCCAAATTCGGCTTGAAGAGATGTGCTTGTTCAACGCCTCCGTCCTTTCCCAGCACTTCAGGCTGGCCCCTCCTCCAGCACTTCCCTTCCTGTGCCTGGGAATGGCCCTTGCACGGAAGTGAGTGGAGCCTGCCGGGCAGGCCCTCTTTGCTCTGGGGAGGAGAGATGAGAGAGCCTCCTGGCAGTGCATGCCAGTTTGGGCAACTGTGGGTGGCGGCAGCCGGCCACGGCAGAAGAGATCATCTTGCCTGTGACAGACATGCAGGGTGCTAAAGAGGAGAGGAGCTGTGGAGCCGGTGGGAGTTGGGTCGGCAAGGTGGAAAACCGGAGGGTTTTTTCTGCACCTGTGTGTATGTTCTGCTTAAGTGTATGAGATAGATAATGTATACATTTATCTGTTTTATCTAAATAATGACTATAAACATACTCAGAATTAGAGAAGTTGCAAGAAGCCATTGCCACTTAGTGAAAAGGTGTGTGTGTTTGTGTGTGTGTAGTTTATTTTTACTTCATTTGTAGCCCACCCTTCTCTCCAACGGGGATGCCAGGTGGCTTTCATCATTCTCCTCTCATTGCCTTTACCCTCACAAAAACCTTGTGAGCTAGGCTGAAAGGGTGTCACTGGCCCAATATCACCCAGTAAGCTTCCGTGACAGAATTCATGGATTCGAACCTGGGTCTCCCAGATCCCAGCCTGACACTCTAACCAATATACCATGTTGGCTCCCAGAAAGAAGCCATCATAGATAAGTGGAAACCATCATAGTCCCCGTAAACAGAAAACATCATAGTCTCCTATATTCCTTAACCATCACCAGTAGGAGAACGCTTCGATCTACCAGGACATTCCGTCAAGGACTTAAAGGTCACCATAGTTCGACAGAAACATTTCAAAAGCAAAATCCAATGGGAAGCTGCTGAATTGGAATTCATGTGTAAATTCAAAGGAGTTAGCCGTGTTAGTCTGTAATTGCAAAATAGTAAAGAGTCCAGTAGCACCTTTAAGACTAACCAACTTTATTGTAGCATAAGCTTTTGAGAACCACAGCTCTCTTTGTCAGATGCATCTGCTCTCTTTGTCTGACAATGCATCTGACGAAGAGAGCTGTGGTTCTCAAAAACTTATACTCTGGAAATCTTGTTGGTGTTTAAGGTGCTACTGGACTGGAATCTTGCTTTTCTACTGCAGACCAATATGGCTATCTACCTGAAACCATCTCCTAGGCAATGAGAAGCTTTCAGAATACTGTAGCTTCTAAGTTAAAGGGCCTGCTTTAAAATAAGGCCTGGTAGGGCATGTACGGATGGAAACTGTGTGTTTGCACCTTTCTTTTGTATTTCTTGCTCAGTCTGTTGCTGTGCAGAGAGTATGTGTGTGGACTTTTTGTGTTTAATAAATTCCTAATATTTTAAATGCTGGTAGGGTTTTTTGTACTATGTAGACCACCACCATTTGAACATAATTTTATGTGGGTAGACATGTTGGTCTGCAATAGAACAGCAGGATTTGAGCCCGGTGGCTCCTCAGAGACCAACAAGACTTACAGGGTGTCTGCTTTCAAGAGTCAGCGCTCCCTTCCTCAGACATGAGTAGCCAGAGATGGGTGGGGTGTTAAAAGGGTGCAAAGGTACAAGGCAGCTTGATTTGACCAGAAATCAGCATCTGCAGTGAGATAATGCGTCTGATGAAGAGAACTGTGGTTCTTGAAAGCTTATGCTACAGTAAAGTTGGTTAGTCTTAAAGGTGCTACTGGACTCTTTTCTATTTTGCTACTGCAGACTAACATGGCTAACTTCTCTGGATCTATGTGGTGAGATAAGAACCAGTTCAGTCCCAAGAAGGGGGGTCCATTGTTCTGAACTTGTGAATGAACTCCATTTCAGCAATCTCACATTGTAATCTCCCCTTGAAGCTTCTTTGTTTGAGGACAGCCATTTTAGGTCAGCAATGGAACGTTCTGGAAGATAAAAATGTTCTCCCATGGCTTTTTGAGTGTTGTGATTTCTAATGTCAAACTTATGTCCACTTGTCCTTTTGCATAGGGACTGACCATTGGAACATGCTATTCAAAGCAAGTGCTGGGAGAAGGGAGGCTGGTTGGATTGCTAATTCCACTTAGTGCACAAGTGCGATAAGCCATCCCATGATAATCAGTCCCTGGGAGTGGGAGATGCGGGCACTTGGCGGGGCCTTTAACCGGCAGCCCAGAAGGGAAGCTGGGAGTGCTGGCTCTCTCAGCAGGTAATTCCCTAAATGACCAGGTGGTGGCAGCGTACCAAACGAGAACGGAAAGAGAACTGCTCTGAGGGTCAAGTGGTTGTGCCAGGCGCAGACTTGGTTGGTTGTCGGGTGCCTAGATGCCTCAGAGGCATGGACAGAGTGCAGGCCAACGGGGCTGTTCTGCCTCAGAATCCAAATGTATAGAGCGGGAGCAGGTATGAGCTTGCTGACTCGGCCCCCACCGGTATACAAACCCTGGTTTGTAAGCATGGTATCCGACCTTCTGGGGCCACAGAAAACTACTCTTGGCCATCCTCTATATGACAGCCCTTCAAATAGTTGAAGATGGTTGTCATATCACCTCTCAGTTGTCTTCTTTCCTCATAGCAAACTCCTTCAACCTTTCCTTATAGGACTTGGTCTCCAGACCCCTCACCATCTTTGTTGCCCTCTTCTGGACTCACTCCAGCTTGTCTGTATCCTTCTGAAATTGTTGATAGAGTGTAAATAATGCAGCGGAATTACGCTGTGCTGATTAGAGAGGCAAAAAGTTTTATTTGAGGAAGTTACATACTTGATAGGAAAGAGGGAGAGAGAGATCCTTGCTATCTGACTACATCTTGCAGAGAGAGAGAAGAAGTGTGGCAGGAGAGAGAAGAAGCAGGATATTGCCCTGTTTAGCCCAATAGGAGACAAGACAAGGAAATGACCCCCAGGAAACGAGAGAGGTGCTGCTCTCACTGTCCTAACTAAGTGATCCTGGCTGCCTCCTGCATGGTAGGCTCTTCTTCCCTTCTGGCTGCTGCAGTACACCAGACATTGCTATTTCCAACAATTGTGGTGCCCCAAACTGAACACAATACTCTAGGTAAGGTCTAACCAGAACAGAGTAGAGCGATACCATCACTTCTCGTGAGCTGAACACTATACTTCTGTTGATACAGCCTAATATCGCATTTGTCTTTTTAGCTATCACATTACACTGCTGACTCATGTTCTGTGTATGGTCTACTAAGACCCCTAGATCCTTTTTGCACATACTACTGCCAAGACAAGTCTCCCCCATCCTATAATTATGCATTTGATTTTTCCTACCTAAATGCAGAACTTTGCATTTATCTGTTGAAATTCATTTTGTTTGTTTTAGTCGAGTTTTCTAGCCTGTCAAGATCATCCTGTATCCTGACTCTGTCTTGTACTGTATTTGCTACCCCTCCAAATTTAGTGTCAATTCGTTTTTGTAGTATTTAGTCTCGATTAGTATTTGTAGTATTTAGTATCAATTTAGTATCTAGGTTTCTTCCCCACAATTGGAAAAATTAACACTCCCCCCACCCTGAAATGGAGGGAGTAGAAATGTTGAAGATGGGAGGGGAGGTTTTTTTTTTTTCTGAACCCCTCCCCACTCCCCGGCTGCTCATTTTTCTGATGGAAGAATGGCAAAGAGAATTTGGGGGATGGTGTGCAGGCGGGTGGCCGTTCAGAGGTCAGATGGGAGGCTTCGATTTCCTGGAGCTGTGCTGCTGCTGCTGCTGCCGCCGCCCCGGGTTGTCCACCCCTGCATGTCTGCTCTGTGCTCCTGGCAGCTTAAGGAGGGTAAATCTGGGAGGCTGTTTGAAATGTGGCATAGTGTAAGCAAGGTAACACTGAGGGCTTCGTGCGCTGTGTATATGCATATATATGCACAGTGTGGCATGGTGGTTAGAGTGCCAGGCCAGGATGAAATCCCCACTCTGCCACGGAAGCGCCACTTGCTTGGGTGACCTTGGGCCAGCCACACGCACACACCGAGAGTTCACCCACCTCTCGGGATAAAACAGAGGAGAGGGAAAGATGTGAGCCTCTTTTGGTTCTTGTTCAGGAGGAAGGCAGAGTATAAATGGAGTAAATAAATCAAAATTGCGCATTCAGAATAAGCAGAATTCTTCAAAACACGGCTTTTGTAAGTAGTAGGGTTTTGCAAAGATGCATGTGTTGGAGCAGAGAGATCTTCTGGTATCTTTCTTGTGCAACTCTGAGCATCCCAGGGCTTTGCCATACGGCGGGGATAAACCCCTTTCCCCTGGAAGAAGGAGCTGAGTGTTTGTACTTTGCAGCATTCACATGAAGCTTTATGTGTGGGGTGGTGATGCAGCAGGAGAGCGAATTATAGGATGGGTTGAAGATGCTGGATGATAAATGAACCTTTGGTCTGAATGGCCCGACTGCTGGACAAGTCAGAGAGACGGGTGCTGGAGTTCTAACTGAAGTGAATTAAGCGGCTTATTGGACATAATAATGCAAGAAAGGGGAAAAGGATAAACGGAAGCATAAATAGGGATTATAGGCATAGTGAAGAGTGAACTGAAATGAATACATTGCAAGTGGAAAAGCAAAGGGTTAGATGATAGCAAAGAGGTAAGTGCCATTGAATTAGGCCTACATTTCTGGCTTTCTTCTATGTCTTTAAAGCCATAATTACCTATCCGAGGCACACGATGACAACAGGAACCAACCTGGTTTAAAACAACAAGTGAGTGACCTCAGAAAGACCTCATTCCAAATAACCTAACCAGCCTGGTTAAACCCATCTGACCCTTTATCCATTTTTTCAACCAGAGGTGGCAACTGAAGTATGAATTTTAGTTTAGCGCCTATTTTTTTCCTCAGGGGAACGAGAATCTGTGTTATTGCAACGCCCCAGGTGGTCCCCAAAACGTTACTCTCAGTCTTTTCTGCTGTCCCTCGACTTGCCTCTCCAAGGGTGTCCCGCTGTCTCCCTGGCTGGCTTCCTTGCCTCGCAAGGTTCTTGTACCAGTTGGATTCCCAGGCTCTCGCCATGGTGGGCACCCCTGCTGAATCTGGGGACCTGCAGATACCAATTTCCATGCAAGAGACCACCTGTCTTTGACCTCTGGTGGGGTTGAGTGCTAGCGCCGCTCTGTAGAGTTCTTTGCCAACTGTCATTCATTCTGGGGAGTGGGATGGGTTTCCCAGCCCCTTCCATGTAATGTAGGCCCCCCAGAGAGGCCCTCTTTCGTCTCATGGGCATCTGAGCATCACAAAACATCAGGCCTTGGATCTTTGCCTCCAACCTTCGAGCTGCTACTGTAGGCCACAGCTCTTACTGGCGAGGCACTGAGATGCTTTCAGCATCTTCGTCCAAAGATGATCTTCTTAATAGCAAACTCTTTTTGCTGCAGCATGTAAAATGCTCCTGAAAATCCACTCATTTTAATCCAGATCACTCACATTTCTTCCTTCCCAAAGCTGCATTATGTAAAACCGGGCACTCTTTTTTAACGATCCAGCAGAAGGCGCTGTTGGCCTAGCAAAGGAGGCCCACTTGCCGGGACCCTGGCTGCGTATGGAATTCCGGTCTGGAGAGCCCCCCCCCCGGCGTTATTTACAGGGGTGGCTCTTCTGGCAAGCAGAACAAATCATCTTATTTACAGGCCGTGCTGCCGTGGCAGGAGCAATTTCTCTGAGCCAAGCGTGCCAGAGGGCTCGCTGACCCTGTCCGTTCATGCTGTCAACTAACTGTTTCTCAGAAGAACTTGCACAAACTCACGTTTTTCATGGACTAAAACCCATCTGACTTCAGGACTGATTCCGCCTGAACCTGCCCTCGTGGTTTCTTGAGGCTTGATGTTGCTAGGGCAACAGTTCTCCAGAATGGACCAACGGTCCGGTCCGTCCAGTCTCACATCCAGTAGCCAAGAGCAGCCAGGCGGATGCTTCGGAGGCGCTCACAAGTAAGGGATTAAAATAACACAATTCTTGTTGTGTTGGCCCCAGCCTCTCTCCAGAGCAAGGCCAACAGCCAGCCTGGCAGGTCTTTCTTGGCTAACAGCCATCGACAGCCTGGGGGGCCCTGAGGAATTGTAGGAGGGGGGGCAACAGACACATCCCACACCCCAAAGGCCCCTTCGGGATTTTCTTGTTTCTTAGGGGATCACCCCCCCACACACACACAGGTTTCCTTCAATTAACTCTCGACTGCTGTTAACCTCTTGTGCCTCCAGGAGTGCACACAGTCGCCTGCAGGCTATTTTGGGATTCCCACCCCCCTTTTGGTTAACTAACAAAACCATGTTTTTCTTCTTACCTGGAGAGCCCCCCCCCCCCAAAGATGAAGAGCTCGGTGCCTTGTGTATCCTGGTTTTGCGGCCTCCGTTGCTAGCACGTGGAAGGGGGGGCCAGCCTCTCCAGTAGCCGTTTACGCCTGTCCTACATGCATTCGCTTCTTTAAGCCATCTAAGCCCCCGTGATTTGCGTAAAGGAGTTCCTTTTGCCAGTCGTGACTGGATGCCATTGAGTTTCATTGGGTGCCCACGTCCTAGGGGAGCCAGAGGTTCTGTTTCTCTGCGGCATTTCCCAGGCGCCTCCGCCCGTTCCTTCTGAGCAGAGGAGCACAGCTCACATCAGTCCTGTGGATGGGCCATGAGTGTGCGGTGAGCACGGCGGCCGTTGCATCAGAAGTCGTGGGGGAGGCTCTGCCCTTCTCCTGCTATTCTCCAGGGGCTAGGGCAGGACAGCGGGCAGCCCAGAGCAGGCTCCCTGGGGCCTTGGTCAAGGGGGGTTGTGGTGGTGGGTGGGCCCTCTCGGCCAGGGCGCTTTGGGTTCTGGGGTGGTGGGCTTTGTTCTCCTTGTCGCTGTTCTCTTGGGGTTTTCACTATCCCCCATTTTTAGAGAAGAAATCTGGGACAAAGCAATTGAGTGGCTTCTTGTTCATGTTCCTTTGTTGTGAATAAATGAGGCTATGGCTGTGGGGCTTCTTTCGCTCTCGTCTGTATTCGAAACATTTAATTAACCAGCAAGGAAAAGTGCTCTGGGGAGGAAGGATCAGCTTACACACTCACTCTCTCTCTTTCTCTCTTTCTCTGTTTTGCAGTTAAGAGAGCCAAGCTCCAGGGGCCCCCAGGTGAGTGCATGTCTTCCTTGGTTGAGGAAGCCACATCACCCCACCGTTGGCGTTCCTGTCCTCTCTATTGCCATGACTCAGGTCAGGTTCTTCCATTGTCTTCTCTGCACCATCTGGAAGGCTTTGCGGAGGGGGTCGCAGTGGAGAACTGCTCCTCGTGTCCAAATAAAGTGGGGGGGAAGAAGGTCTCAGTGGTCACCCAGCTAAAAGCGCACTCCTGCCCCTGCACAAAGCAGCTGGAGGCTGCAGGGCTTGGAGAACGGCCGACTGCTTCACCAAGAGCCGGGAGGTCCCAGGTTGTAGGGCAGCTGCTTGCTGGATTCACCAGCTTCGGGGGGGGGGGGTTGTACCTGAAGCAGCCCAACTTTGCTGCCATCAGTGAAAGTAGAGTGACTCCTGGAATTTGAGGCACTGCCTTGACTGTAGCGTGTATGTGTTTCTGGAAACGTCCCTGTCCCAGTCCTTCCCTAGTTTGCAAAGCCTTGAACAATGGCAACAAAGCGGCAATCTCCAGCCATTCAGGCGGCCTCTGTGGCACCAGCAGGCCAAGCCCTTTCAGTGGCTGAAGCGAGGGGCTTGAGAGAGCCGGTGCTGCCTGGCTTGCACCCTCCCATAACGCTGACCTTTCTGCCACATGACGCCTGCACCTCATGCACACCAACTCTGTCTGTCTAGAAAAATTCAACACGTACGTGACCCTGAAAGTGCAAAATGTGAAGAGCACAACTGTCACCGTTCGAGGGGACCAGCCATGCTGGGAGCAAGACTTCCTCTTGTAAGTATGGCGCTGTGCCCAGCCTGGCATGTGCAGCTCCGGACTGGCATGGCCTTTGGGGCAACTCTCTGCAGTTGGTTTGGGGAAGGGATTTAGGCCCAAGTGGGTCCATGTAGTCTGTTTCCTGCAGCAGAGCGTGAAGACCGCAGTCTTCCTCCAGCGACTGGTATTAAGGGATACTGGACAGGGGGGGTTTCATTGAGCCATCACGGCCAATAGCCACCGTTGGCCTCCTCCTCCATGAATCTGTATAATCTCCATTTAAAGCCAGCTAAACCAGATGCTCTTAAGTATGCCACGTTGCGGTGCAGTCCACGTCAATTATGCATTAGAGGGAGAAGCGCTTCGTTTTATCCGTCCTGAATGTGGTGCCCATCAACTTCCCTGCATGCCCCTGAGTTCTGGAGTTTGTGGAGAGAAAGTTCTCATCATTTCTCTCTCCACTTTCTCTACCTCATGCTTAATTGTATAACTTTCTATCATGTCTTGGTTCTCATTTTTTCTAAACTCCCCACCCCAATTCTTGGTCCAACCCCTTGATTATTTTTGTCTCCCTTTAAAAAGGTAAAGGTAGTCCCCTGTGCAAGCACTGAGTCATTACTGACCCACGGGGGGTGGTTTGCCATTGCCTTCCCCAGTCATCTACCCTTTACCCCCAGGAAACTGGGTACTCATTTTACCGACCTTGGAAGGATGGCAGGTTGAGTCAACCTTGAGCTGGCTACCTGAACCCGGCTTCCGCCAGGGTCGATCTCAGGTCGTGAGCAGAGCTCGGGCTGCAGTACTGCCGCTTACCACTCTGTGCCACGGGGCTCTTTGTCTCCCTTTAATGCACCTTTTCTAATGCCACTATTTCTTTCAGAGATGAGGCAAAAGGCCTGTATGCTCTGTTCCAAATGCAGCACTTCTATAGCTAATATTAATCATCCCTAGTGCGGCATTTACCTTTTTTACTGATTCTTTTTGGTACTGAATTGACTCTTTCAAGCTATCCACTGTGACCCCCCCCCCATATCTTGCTCGTGGTCAGTCACTTCAAGATCAGACTCCATCAGCATAGATCATGGGCCGAGCACATTAAACTCTCAAAACAGTAAAGAGTCCAGTTGCACCATTAAGACTAACCAACTTTATTGTAGCATAAGCTTTCGAGAGCCACAGCTGTCTTTGTCAGATGCATGACGAGCCACAGCTGTGGCTCTCGAAAGCTTGGGCTACAGTAAAGTTGGTTAGTCTTAAAGCTGCGACTGGACTCTTTACTATTTTGCTACTACAGACTAACATGGTTAACTCCTCTGGATCATTAAACTCTCAGGCCCTCAGAAACTCAGCAGGGGGGCTGGTTCAGATGCCCACTCCGGGAGGCTGATGGATCTGCAGGATTTCCTGGCATGTCTTGAGAATTTTCCAGCCAAGTGCAGCCCTGGCCAACCTGCGGAATGTGGAAATGACCTGGGCAGTGGATATGAGTGCACCCAGGCACCCTCTTCCTTTCTCTGGAGCCCAGAAGGCTCCTGCAACTCACTGCAACTTCCTGGCTGCAGCGTTCTGTGCCAATTATAGCTTCCAGACCGTCTTCAAGGGCAGCCCTATGTAGAGTGCATTGCAGTAATCTAATCTATAAGTTACCAGGGCTTACACCACAGTGGCAAGATCTTTTTTACCCAAGAAAGGCCGCAGCTGACTAAGCAGTCATGGTGGAAGGCTCCGCTGGCCATTGCTGCCCCCTGTTTATTCCCTGTAGCTGAGGGCCCCTAATACTGCCTTCCCTCCTGGGAGAACTGCAGCCCTTCTCTTTGGCACCCCTTTCATTTGCCCCTTTAGGACAAAATGAGGTCGGCTTTTTAAAAAAAGCCTTCTCAAAAGCCCTTTGAAAGCTCGACATTGCCCGGGCCACTGTTCTCCGCTGCTTGTTCCCTTTCTCAAAGAACTCCAACGGGTTGGTGAGGCAGACTTTCCTTTGCAGGAGCCAGGCTGATTTCCCCTCAGTGGTCCGTGTTCCTTGATATGCTGAGCAATTTTTTCTTTAATCACAGTTCCTGCTGATTTATCTGCAAGACACATTAGGCTAACTGGCCTGTAATTACTGGATCCCTTCTAGATTCTTTTTTAAAAAATTAGTGTAGATTTGTTACTGACTGGTCCTCTGGTACTGGCACTAATTTTAGCAACAAGTCGTGAATCCCAAAGACCAGCAACAGGCTCATTCTGTGTGTGTGGCTGTGCTCCTGCCCCCAGGCGCAAAAGAGAAAAGGCAGGGCTGGCTGCCTGCTCTAGAGTTGCTCTTCCCTTGCATCTGCAGCCTGGCCCTGGCCCTTAGTCAGGTTGCCCGGGGAGAGCATGCTTTGTTAGGCCGTGCTGGCGTATCAGTGGGGGCAAGAAGCCTCATCCGTAAGCTGGTAGCCGAGATGCCTGTCCCTGGCGGGCTGCCGAAGGGTTGCGACTCTCCAGGACTTGGGATCCCTTCCTGTCTGCTGGGCCAGGGTGATTCTTTTGCTTTCTAGGCAGCAGGTGATTTGAATGGGAACAGTTGCTGCTAAATTTGGGCCAAGGATAAGTAGAATAAACTGCTTAATTTCATTTCTTCAGGGCTGTGTGTGTCAGTTTTGGATATTTGTGTGTGGCCTCCCCACAGCTCAAAAGGGAGGATAATTTAAAAAGTTGTGTGTTTGTGTGTTTGTGCTTTCCCCTCCTGTTTGCAGTGAGATCAGCCGCCTGGACCTGGGCTTGATTGTGGAAGTGTGGAACAAAGGGCTGATTTGGGACACAATGGTTGGGACGGCGTGGATGGCGCTGAAAGCCATCCGGCAATCGGAGGAGGTCAGTAGGCGGCTCTGCTGATCCCACTGAGTGAGGGGCTGGGGAGGGTGTGTGAGTGGAAGCAGTGCAGGACCGCTGAGATCTGGATGGGCGCAAAGGCACAGCCACGGTTGTTCCTTTCTGCAACCACGCTGCATGAAGGGCGATGAAGTAGCAGCGCACTCATCCATGGATGACTCTGCAGGCAGCACCAAGAGAGCTTGCAGCAGATTCATTGCTGCCTGCTGTGGGCCATGTTGCAAGCAAGGCACGCTCAGCTTGGCCTCTTGCCGTGAAATGTCATGAGTGCCCTTCAAGGAGCGTAGCTGCAGAGCGAACTGCCTCCCGCTTGTCCACGGAAAGCTCAGATCAGATCAAATCATCTGCAGGTGGAGGGAGCTTCTGGCCCAGGCCCGCAAGGCTGGTGTGCCGCCGTCACCCTCGTCAGTTCTGTTTTCTAGCAAACCCAAATTCCTCTTGAAGTTCAGTTCATTGAGCAAAGACAAGAGAGCTGGAGGTTTGGACTGGGAAAGACTGTTGGGTTAATGGGCTGTTTTCTTCTCAGGAGGGCCCTGGGGAGTGGTCTACGCTGGAGGCAGAAGTCCTAATGAAGGACCACGAGGTCTGTGGTACCAAAAACCCAACGCCTCATAAGATCTTGCTGGATGCACGATTTGAATTACCATTTGGTGAGTGTAACCAAACGAGCAAAGCTGACATTTCTGTGAAGATTGGACTCCTCTCTTTGCTTCCCCCCAGATGCGGGTCTAGCAGAAGGATGTATATATTAGTGCGGTAGATCCTCGCCATTCACGGATTTGTGACTCACAATTTCACTCACTGGGGGGGGGGGGTCTGTAGTCGGATCACGTGATGCAGTTCAGCCTCTTTTGGCAAAGATGGCATGTGGCTAAATTCCGTGGGACGTGGGGTTGCTTTGCTGTTGGGAGGAATGGAGCTCCGTAAATGGCGAGGTTCTGCTGCAGCTAACATGCACTCATGAGACGGCACGCAGACCCCAGGATTTGTTATGATTCAGCGTTTTCCATTAATTTAGTCTAAACATGGGTGCTTACTTCAGGTTGCCTAGCAACCAGCGATTTTTATTTCAACGGATGCCTCCAAATCAGGCCTGCTGTGTGCTGTTGCAGCGCTGGAAGGTTCAGCCGGTGAATTTCTCGGGGTGGCACGCTCAGTATCTCCCTGTGTCTTCCTGCAAGGGAGTGTGGGTACGTAGGGTCAGAAACAGAAGAGGCAGCCGCTCTGTTGGATACTGACTGGATTTCTTTCTGAGAAGCTAAACGCTTCAGTTCCAACACGCAGGTTTCTTGCTGCGGCTTCACTGTAAAAGGCTTCATATATTTCTCTGGGCAGGTGAATGGGAGTGGAGTTCACAGCCCGGCTGACCCTCCAGACAAATGCAGGACTTGTATGCCCCCCCCCCCCCGAAGCGGCAAGAGCACGCCAGATAGCTGGTTCAGATACCAGTGGCCCAAATGCTGGAAGAGGCGCAGGAGGCCAGTGGGGCCAGACTCTTCGGAGCATCTCGTACTTCTGGGCCCTGCCTGCCCTGTTTTTCTTCAGATGCGATGTTCTTCCTCCATTTAATTCTGCTCAGTTTCATTTATCTCCCTCCAGTTCTCAGTCGGCTAGGAAGAGGCGTTTGCTCTCATTTATGGCAATTCCCAGTCCTTAATTTTTCTGGCCAGTCTCCTGCTGGGCTTTCTTGCCTGCGTTCGTGGATGTGGCGCCTGTTCCCTGGGAGCGGAGATCTGCCCTGCGTAAAATTCACACACAGATTTGGATTGAAGGGCAGACTGAAAAGGTCTTTGCAATCAAGACTGTGTTTCTGGTTAGGTGGGCAGGTCCCCCGAATTAATCCTTTCTTACGCATTTGAGTTAATTTATTGAGATTTATTTATTTAACAAAGGCATATTCCATTTTTCCATCATGCACTCGGAGGAGTTTATAGCCTGATCCAACCTCAGGCCTTGTGTGGGTGAATTGTGTTCCTCAACAGGCTTGTGGAGGACGAGAGAGCCTCCAACGGCCAGCCGCCCCCCGTGATGAGCTCAGGGGCATTTCTGCTTCCTGCCCAGGCTGTTTCTGGTGCCCTCATCTGCCCCATAGTCTGGGTTTTTGAGGTGGCTGCTGCTAAGAGGTCACCTGTCCACCTGTCCAGACTGGTGGCTTTTACTGCTTTCCAAAAAATCGGGAACGGAGAGAGATGAACCTGCCAGGAAGCTGAGAATTGGGCAAGGGTCTCAGAGGCCCTTCTCGGACTAGAGGCAGGCTGTGCTTCAGCCTGACGGACGCACCTGGCATTTCTGGGGAGCCTGTCTTTTTTTGAAGGCCCCCCGTTGTGCCTTTTGGAAGACAGACCAGCCAGATCTCGAAGAGATCTCCAGGGACAGGGGCCCCATCTCTGGCTCGTGTCCTTCAGAATAGGAGATGTCGTGGTTTCACTTGGAACCTAGTTGAGTGCCCCTCTCTTCCGGCCTGAAGGATTTCTCTTCCCTTCTCTTTCCATTCAGCAGTCGTGTTTTGGTTTCTCAGGCGAAGAGTTCCTGCATGTGGTATAGTGGCCTCAGAGAAGTGGTATGTGCGTGTGTGTGTGGTTTAGCATGCTTGCTCGCAGAGCACAGTTTGGAGTGTGAAGGGCTTTGCTTGAGCCTTTCCCCCCCTTCTGATATCTTTCGCACGTTCGGTTCACATTCCAGGCTGTCACGATCTGCGTGTCCTTGATATGTGGAGCTGATGCATGTTTGTGGTGTGTATTTGTTTTACAGCCTTCCCCCCCGCCCCCCCAGAGGTTGGTAGCCATGTGCAGCGAAGCATATTGCGGACAGGCGGCCCAGAGTCCTAGCAGACTCTGCCCCTTTCTGACACAGTCAGGGGAGGCCCCCCTCCCTTTCTTTTCTAAGTCGATTTTGGGCAAATATGTGGTGGGTCTCTAGTGGGTGAGAAGCTAGAGAGAGCCCCAAGAAGAACATCTTGGTGATGAACCCCACTGAAGCTGAACTGAAGCTGCTGAGAAAGAGAGGGAAAGAGACCTCGGGGTCACAGTAGAGAGCTCAATGAAAGTGTCGACCCAGCATGCTGCAGGAGTGAAAAGGGCAAACTCTGTGCTGGAGATTATTAGGAGAGGGGTTGGGAATAAAACTACCAATATTGTAATGGCAAAGAGTCCAGTAGCACCTTTAAGACTAACCAGCTTTCGAGAACCACCGTTCTCTCCGTCAGATGCAGCAATATTGTAATGCTCTTCCGCAGAGCCATGGTGCAGCCTCATTGGGAATGCTGGGTGCAGTTCTAGAAAAGGAATTACTAAGTGGGGGGTGGGGGCATGATAGAGGTTTTATAAAATTATGCAGGGAGAACTTTTTCTCCTTCGCCCAAAATACTAGAACTTGAGGGCATCCGATGAAGCTGATGGTTAATACTTCTTTATGCAATGAGGGATTAAGATACTCATTTATTTGTTTGTCATTTATAGTCTGCGTTTCTCAAGGCGGATTACACAGTGTGAGATGAGTACAGCCAATATCAAGAGCATTTCCATAAACAATGCCTTAGGGTAAATAGACACAAGTTCACAGAGGCACAGCATTAGCGGGAATCCAATACGACAGAGTGGTAAAGATATGGTGGAATTCACTGCTGGGGGATGCCGTGACGGCCAGGGGCACAGACAGCTTTAAAAGGGGATTGGATGGAGTCAGGGAAGAGAGGCCTGTCAGTGGCTGCTAGCCGTGGTGATGAAAGGGAACCTCCCCATTCAGAGGCAGTCTACCTCTGAACCCCAGGGCCAGGATTCAAGTTCAGGGGAAGGCCGCAGCCTCTATGCGCTGTTTGTTGGCCCTCTCTACAAACCGGTTGGCCACTGAGTGAGACAGAGTGCTGGGCTAGGACTGCTGGTCTGATCCAGCAGGGCTCTTGTTAAGTTCTTAAGATCTTGCCCAGACCTCCGTCAGATTCACAGGTTGGCCACTCGATGCCGCCTTATCTCTGACATCTGGTGTGACCTGAAGAGATCTTGAGAACGGCCTTTTCGGAATTCTCTCTTCAGCTGTCCTTTTCTCACTTTCAACCGCCCTGCCTGTTACTGAGCTTTTAGTCAAATTGGTGGACTCCTTCTTGGAATCAGAATAACGCATAAGAAAATATTCTGTGTTTACATACTCAGGTCTTGGTACAAAACACCTTTAGATCTATCCGTAATGCTAGTTTTCCTTGCTATGAGAGAGGAACTTGTGAGTGTTCTGCTGTCCACGGGGTGTGTTTGGGGCGGGGGAGAGAGGGCTTTGGCACAGCTGTTCCTCTGCCCTACCTGTGCAGCTGGTGGCGCTTTTCCACCCCCTCGGTTTATGTGAAGAGCCGCAACTAGGTGAGTTCTAACTCAATCCCCCCCATCGCCCCCCCCCCCGACGTCTCCTCTCTCTGTCAGGCCGCTCTGCAAGCTTCTATCCTAGGAGTTTGCCTGGGAATTCTGCTGCCATGGGATGCTCAGGTGACGGATCGCATCCTCCAGAGTCTGTTCCCAGGATGTCTTAAGTTCAGAGGCCTTGGGCAGTTGAACCTGGAGCCTGGTAAAAGATGCGTGTGGTACAGGGTGATCCTCCACTGTGCGGCACATTTCCTGAGTTCCCTTATGTTTACTTCCTAGTAGTAAGAAGGCAGTTCTGCTTTGGAGGAGAGAGGCTTTATACCCCCGCCCGCCCCCCGCCTGCGGAAAGCAAGGGGGCCTTTGGTTTGCCTAGGCAGGCTTCTGCATGGGTGGGGAGGGGGGGGCTTCAGGGAGGAGCCAGGAGCAGGGGAGTTTGCTGTGCATTCCGAATTGGGAACTCCCCAGGCAGACGCGCGGCTGATTTAGCTTCAGGACCGAAGGAGGGCTTGATCTTATCACCAGGGTTAGATCCCTGTGATGCTCCTGATGCGAGGCACCTTCCAAAACCTCCGGTCAGCTGGCCCACATGCTGGGGCAGGACTGGCGGCTCTTGACCCCTCGCCCTGGCGTGGCCAGATCTGTGGGGCTGCCTGTTGGTTTCTGGGTGTTCTTCTTCGAAGGCTGGAGGGGACCTGTGAAGGCCCTGGACAGGTGTTTGTTTTTAATTGACTTGTAAACTGTTGCTTGGATGGAATGAGATTGAATTTTGATTTTAATGTATTCATCTGCGAAGAAGGGGACCCTCCAGTAATATGGAGTTGAACATCACAACAGAATGCCCTGGATTCAAGACGGTCTGCCTGCCTTGCCTGCTGATCTGGGAGCTGCTCTCTGGGCCCAGAAACGTGGCTGCCTGGGGAGATGCCGCCCTCGTGGCCTCCGCTGCTACTGGCTGCTGAGCCCACCTGCCTGCTGGGCCCGGGGGTCGCAGGGTGGCCCCTGACTGGCCTCTGGATTGGGGTTGGCCAGCAGTTCCTGCCTGGCCTTCTTGCAGTTCCTGTAATTTTTCATTATTTTATTAAATGTTTTGGGTTGTGAACAGAGTCATGATTGGCAGGTGGGAGTTAATTTTCGGATAAGCCAACGGCAGGTGGCAAGTGCGGAGGGCGAGCTTTGCCCAAAGCTGTGGCTGCTGGCCAGTCACTCCCCTGCCCCAGCTCCCAGGTGATGTGAGTCATTCCGGGCCACCGCTTTGCAGTTCGCCGCATTGCCCCAGTCTATGGGGGGCAGTGTGTGGCCTTCAGCCCCGCAACCTATTCACATCGCAGGTGGGCGATGGCGGTCAGCCATGCCCTTGGTCCTGAGTGAAGAAGGCCTGGCTCTTCCTTCCACGCCTGACTGTTCTGCTCTTCCACAGACATTCCGGAAGAGGAAGCCAAATACTGGACCAGAAAGTTGAAGCAGATGAACTTCCTGGAAGAAGGCGACGAGGTGTGTCTTTGGCCTTTCCTTGGGGCACTGCTAATGCTGGCACCTCCCACTGGGCTCTTGGACCCACGTTTGGCAAGAACAATTGGATCCAGCCTGCTTTTTCACTCATTCCCACCCAGTCCCCCTGCACTCCCTCCTGCAGCCCCCTCCCAGAAGGCTTCTGCACATCCATGCCCTCTGATGCTCAGCCACAGCCCGATGAAAGAGCCGGCTCTTCGGGTGGCTCTCTTTCCTCCTCATCACCAGAAAAGCCAGCAAACTCCAGCCCTGGTAGCTTTGGAGTGCCCAGCCTTTGTCTGCCTCCTTGCAAGCCACAGATGAGGGTCTCTGGAGTGCGCGACTCCAGCTGGCAGGTGTAGGCCCACACTGTGGAAGGAGAAACCGTTCCTAAAGACGTGTCTGGCTTCCCCTCACCACCTCCCTGCATTCGGGGGGAGGGGTTGGTGAACATGCCTACCCTGCCCCCCTCCTCCTCAGGGGTCCAGGGGTCAGCTCCAGTGTCGAGTGGGTACAGGCGCAGTGCACGCACAGGACCTCCTTGCCCTATGCACTGGGTTTTGTGTCGCTCTTCTGAAATATGGGGTGGAAGCCCTTGTGCCTGTGGAAACGCCATGCTGGATCCAGCCCCCACCCCCTGCCACATGTTTACACGTGGGTTTCTGGGGCCACCCTGGTGAAAACGTTTTGCCCAAAGTAGTGTTCCTGCGTGGGGCGCAACTTTCCTGGTCCACCCTGTGTCCCAGCCGCCATTCCCCTGTAGGCCTCCTTATTTAATTTGAACGTTCTTTATCTTGCCTCTCCACATCCAAGGTGGCTTACAACAAAAGTTAAACCAAAGCTACAGAACGACAACAACGGCCAATCCAAATCGGCTGCAAAGCGCCCAGCAGGTTCTTGTCGGCCCCTGCTCTGCCCGTTCATTGCAGCTTCCCTCCTTCAGTTGCAAAGCTGGCCCCGGGGGAGGGCCCCCCATCCTGTGCACCTGGAGGTGTGGAAAGCCCCCCGCCCCAGCCTCTTGCTCGAGGCCTTTGTAGAAGAACTCTCTGAAGAGTGAGAAGGCCCCCTTGGCTGGGGATGGGGAAGAGAATGTCCTTGGCCCTGGGTCCAAATATGGCAGCAGAACCCCGCTCTGGGTCTCATTTTCTTAGGCTCCCTCACCTGTCTGCCTTTCCCCCTCTTAGCATTTGTTTGAGGAAGACGTCCAGAGCCAGGCGCTGCCAGCTGCTCCCTCCCAGTGCTGTAAGTAAGAAGTTGACGTTTCATCTTTTGATGTTTTGAGTCTCCCGCATGCTGTGGTCTTCCTCTTTCTTCTTCCCAGGTAGGAGGAAGGGTATTTGCTGACTGCTGACATTCAGGCTTGATGCCAGGCTAGCAGGATGTTGGGGGGGATCGGAAGCTGTTTGGCTGCAGGCCGCTCTCTGTATGCGGATCACAAAGCTCACTGGAGCCAGACCCCGTGGCAGAGCCCGTTCCTGGAGGCAGCCAGCACCCTTGGCAACATGCTGGCTGCTCAGGGGGCGGTTCAGGGATTCCTTATTCTCTTGACGACGGGGCCATTTGCATGCACGGAGTTGGGCCCCTAATGCCAAGGGCCTTTCAGCATGGCCAGTGCAGAGCTCTGTGATGGGAAGGGAAGCATCTGCCATCTGCAGAATGACAGGGGGCACTTTAGAGGTACCAGGAGTTGAGCCTGAACTTCTTCCTGATGGTGCAGTGAAATGCCAGGGGCTGGGAAACAGTGGCTTCATTCTGAAAACCACCCAGCTGCCTCCTTTTCTTACTGGGTGTTTGTGTGTGTTTCTCAGTGCTCTTTGTGCACTCATAGTACTCTAATGCTGGTGTGGTGGGGGATCAAATGAGAGAGAGAGAGAGAGAAGGGGGATGTGGACAATCCACTTCAAGCTCATTTGCTGGAGTAGAAAAGAGCAAGAGTTCAGTAGCACCTATAAGACTAACAACATTTGTGGTAGGGGGTGAGCTTCGGTGAGTCACAGATTTTTCAGATACAGCTAGAATGTGAGTCCACCTGTCCTTATATCTTGGTGACTGGAATGGTTTCAGATGCCGAATGACAAAAGCCAGCGAATGACAATAGCAGGTAAATGACAAAAGCTGGTGAATGACAATAGCAGGCGTGATTGGATTGGATGGGATATTCGGAGGTGTGCTGGGTGAGGCGAAATCAGCATTGGTAATGAGACAAGAAGCCTAGGTCTCTATTCAGTCCAGGGGGATGCATCGTCTTGAGCTTCGTTATCAGTTGCAATTCAGCAGCCTCTCTTTCTAATCTCCCTTTGAAATTCCTCTGCAGGAGAACTGCTACTTTTAGGTCAGCAACTGAATGCCCTGGAAGGTTAAAATGTCCCCCCACTGGTTTTGAATGTTGTGGTTTCTGATGTCAGACTTACCTGTCTTGGAAGGCACCTCATTTGCTGGAGTGACTCTCCTCCTAGGGTTGAAATCCTGTGGACACTGTTGGTGTTGCTTTTCCAGTAGGCAGATTACAGTCTTTCTTCGCATTCTGGGCAGTCCAATAGTTTCGTCTTCAAAGTCTCTTTCAGTTGTGTTGCAGGGGCTTCAGTAGCTGGGCAGTTTATACTTGTGGACACCTTTTTCCTTTCTAACTGAAATGTGGAACTGGAGAAAAGAGCATCCGTCTGCTTTCCTTTAAGGTCCCTGGGAAATGGAGCAGAAGAGGCAAAAGGTGCAGTTGGCTGAGTTAGTCCAGCTGAATCGTCGAGCTCTCAGCCCCGGAGGGCTGTAGACCCCGCCCGTGGATGACCAGCGGCCGAGTGTGCGTGTGGCAGCCCTCTCTGAGCCGTTCGTTACAGTTATGCCATCCCGGATTGTGTGGCATTCTCCCCAGGGGCTCTGATGGAGCCAAGGCTCAGGGGCAGCTTACTCCAGAGAGGGGAGTTGGGGGGTTTGGATTACAGCAGCGTCCTGGTTAAAACGTAGTGGAAGGAAGGAAAAGGGGGATTGTGAGGGCGACCCTGGGGTCCCGTCCTTCAGAGGGCCAGTCCAGTGGGATGTTTTGTGAGGACCGGCATTCTCCAGAGCAGCTCGGGCACCATCTGCTCCATTCTTCAGGTTCTAGGCTGATTTTTTTGTAGCACGTCAATGGTAAAATATCCTGCTGTGAAAAAACTCTGAATTTAAATCAATTTTTTCAACTTCTTGCTGTTTACCAGGCAGCGATAGATCCGCCTCGCAGTTTGTAAAGCAGTGCCTGTTTTTTGCTTATATTTAATAAACCAAGTTCTTCAAACTGCACGGCATGCGGACTGGGGCCCGGCTTGATGTGCCAGGTGAGAAAGGCTTGACTCCTCCAAGGTTCTGTGGGGGGGGGCGTGGCCAGGCTGCCCTGAGCATTCAGGGGCACCTGGAGCCTCTCTGCAGCCACTACAGAGCCCTGTTACTGTGACAGAGGAAAGGTGGGAGTCTGTTGGAAATGAATGGGCCCCTGATCAAGCATGGTTGCCCTGGACCCTGTACGTATTCGTCCTTTCTGTGGGGATGGCTGTGACTGGTGCAGAATGCCAGGGCATGTTTGCCTCTGAGTATGCCCATCTTCCCAGCCAGCAGCTGTGGCCACACTCACTGGGGTCTTTGTAACTGATCCCCAGGGAGGAACCTGTCAAGGAAGGGCGTGTGCCACAGCCAGGGGAAAGGTGGGAGGCCCCCTGCTTTCCTTTGCCCGGCCCTCTCTCCCACTCACAGGCATCACCTGGTTTAGTACCCCTCCTTCAGGGCTTTAGAAATGTGGGATTATCCGAGGTGGCTCAGAAGGGCTGCCTTTGCACCTGAGCTTGGAAGAGTTTGGGTGCCCTTGAGTTGGTTGGTCGAAGAGTTCTCTCATACAAAAGCAGACATGCTCTGCACACTTACTAAAGGTGCCCAAGGAAACAGCTAGACTGCCTCCCCTTTTCTGGGGATCAGCCTGATAAAATGTGTCTGTACCCAGTGATTTTTTTTTTAAGAGTGATAAAACAAGTACTGTTTGCACACTAGCTCATATGTGGCCGTCGGTTGCAAAGCATTTGCCATTTCACTGACTGTCAGAGCCTCTTAGTGTTTTGGAAGGCAGGGAATTCTGACCACGCTCGCTCCTGGCAATGTTGCTTTCCATTCTAATCTGTGTTGAGTCATTCTTCCTGCACTTTTCGGCCAGCCTTGTCAGTCACGACACAGAATGTGGTGGAAAGCTGTTCTCCCTTATTAGGAAAACATTACTTGGTGGCCCCTGTGCTTTCACATGAATGGGCTTTGTGTCTGCCCAGAGGAACAACTGGGAAACTTCTAGAGCTTGCTTTTAGGTGCCGAAGATCTAAACCGTCCATCATACAGAAAGACTGGGTGGGGTATTTCAGGGAACTGTTTGTTTCTTTTTTTAACTCCCAGCATCTTATTCTTTTTTTTTTTTCCTCCCAGCATCTTATTCAAGGGAGCTCTGTCTCTTGAAAGCTTATATCCTGGGAAACCTGTTGGTTTCTAAGGTGCCACTGGACCACAATCCTGTTGACCAACACTGCCTGAAACCATCTTTTCTGGGATCTCCACAACAGATTTGCAGCCTTGAGTGGCCACACTTATTTATTTATGTATTTATTAATATCGAAATAATGATACAAAGAACACCTCACCAGTGCATTATCTCCCCCCCCCAACCCAGCATCCAGCCACATCCCAAAAGCGCCCTATGCCCAAAGGACGTCACCCCCCGCATAACGCCCAGCACCACTGAAGGGCGGCAGAAACAGAATGGCTGGCCTCTCTTCCTAAACATCTGGAAAGAGAGAGCCTTCCCCATCTCCCCTGGTCACCCATTCTGGGCGTTGGTGGCAACACCAGGAAAAAAGCAGGGAAGAGAAACCAGCCACAGGAGCGCAGCTGACGGCTAGATCCACTCGAGGAGCAGGCGTGAAGGGCATCTTGCATCGTGGAGCAGCTGTCACAGTGCGCAGATAATTTTGTGGTTAGGAGAGGCCCAGCAGAACAGCCCTGTGATTTAGGTTCACTGGGCTGCCCTCTGCTTCCCTCCTCAGAGGCCTTCCTTCCATCTCCCCTGCCTTCTCTTTTCTCTTCCTCGCCTCCTGTGTCTTTGCCCTCCTCCCCGTTGCCTCCTCTTCCTCCTTCCCCTTTCTTAACCCTGCCTGCTGGTTCATCTCTCTCTCCACTCCCTCCCTTTGCTTCTCCTTCCTCCAGGTCTCCTCCGCTACTCCCCATGCCGCGCGCCCTGGCTTTTCTGGATCACTCTCTTCCCAGGCACCGCCAGTGGTGTCTCTAGCAGCAGGCTATATCAAATAAAATATAATCAAAACAATTATTATGCAGCGTACACCATAATAAAATTAAAAACAAGGGGCCTGAATGTCAGGCAGCATTAAAAGTCAGAGCAAGCTTTACATAAGCTATAATATGTTCCAAACAAATCAAATCAAATTTGATTTCAGTTTCAGGTTGATGACACACAGCTCCAGAAATACTGGCAACTTCACACCAGATTATAACATCACTCCAGAGCTTTGTGTTAGGGCAGTGACCATGTGAAGGAATGCACGGCCTGCTCTGTACATTTACATCACATAACAACATTTGGCCAGAATTGGTACATACTACTTTCTGGATGTGTGGGTTTGTTTTTATGATTCTTTGTAAACGTGTGTATTATTGATTACTGAGGAAGGCCCCTGAGGCCGAAATGCACGTGGTCTTGTGTTGGTCATTTCATTTGCTCACCAACCATGTTTGGAATGTATTACAGCTGATGTAAATCTTGCGCTGACTCCTGACGTTGCCTGACATTCAAGCCCCTTGTTTTTAATGTTGTTATTGTGTCTGCTGCACGACCGCTTGTTCTCCTGGGCCGGCTGGTGCCAGGGCTCACCGCTTGGGGCTGCCGCTGGCTCTGCCTGGCCTCTCCCCAGACCCCCAGACCCCCAGCAGCAGCCCTTTCTCCTTTGCATCAGCTGGGAGTGTGGGGTGGGTAACAGAGGCCTTCAGGTAAGCGGATCCCAGTTCACGGAAGGTAAGAACCAGAACTGGAGATTGAGCTCAGAAGCAAACACTCAGCCAGAGGGATGCGACTTGTTCACGCCAGGCAGCCCCTGGGAGCAGGCAGGGCGAAGCGTTTGAGTTGTCTAGAAGGAGGGCTCTGTTGTGAAGCCTCTTGCAGTGGTCCAGCCAGGAGGCTGCAGTAGCAGTGACCAGACTGGCCGAGCCTGGTGGGGGGGGGATTTGAGATGGAACTGGCAGCAGAAGAGGGCTGACCTTCTTTCTCAAACTGAGCCGGATCCAGAAGCACCCCCGGAGTCTTCCCGTGATCACCTGACAGTAGATCGGCCTCATTTAGAGTGGAGGGATATCCGTTCCCTCAGCGTCACCCGCTCTCCCAACCAGCATCGCCTCGTCCTGCCTGCACTAAGCTTCAGCTTGTCCTGTCTGCATTGGTAGCAGTCGAGCCTCTGTTACGCCAGCCGTTCTTTGCGTGGAAAAGCGTTGAGTGAGAAGGAACTGAACGGGTGTGTGTGTGCGCCACTGCTTTTGTGCAGTTGAGAAAAGGGTCAGGGTGTATGAAGAACCACGATGGAAGATCAGTTCCGGGGCCTTTTAATTTTTATTGACACAACCCTTTCGATGTGAGAACGTGTCAAATGCGTTTGTCCTCTTGATAACCCGAAGAAGGTGGTGGTTTCCTCTTTGGGCAACGGAGGCAGTGAAGGGGCAGCGTCTCCCTGAGACCAGCCCGTGCCTCAGTGGCTAAGGTGGGCCTTTCCGAGGGCCAAGCCCAGTTCTGCTGAAACCCGTTGGCTCCTGGTTCCTGGGAGAGATGGCCCTCTGGCCACAGAGCCAGCGCCGTCGCCCTGGCGGATGCAAAAGCATGAGTTGCTTACGGTCAAGCCATGCCGAAAAAGTCGGTGGAAGAGGTCAAGATGGCAACTGTGTGTCGCCCACCCTGCCAGCAGCGGCCCTCATTGTGTAGCAAATAATCTCACTTGTGCAGAAGGAGCCATCGCTGAGAGCTGCAAATCTAAGAGGCTTTCAGTTGTGATCGTGGGTTGCATATGAGAGGCAGTTTGGTCTATGAGAGAACAGTGGCTGGATCCACGTATCTCAAGTTTTCCGCTTTTTCCCGCCCATTATCCTCTTCTCAGAGGGCTGTTCACATACTCTTACCTCAATCCCGCCATTCTCTCGCGTCTTTCACGTTGCGCCTCAGATGAATTTGTCGTGTGTTCAAACGCTTCTCTTGCGAGGTTCTCACCATGGATGTGGACAAATAGGAGCGTTTCACAAGGAGACCGTCCCCTTCAAACCACCCCACTTCCGTGTTTGCAGCCTTTCCAGAACACCATCCCTCTTTGCCATGCAATTATCAATCTTTTCCACTCTCTCCGCAGCATGCCTGCCTGCTCACCCCCCTTTTTTTAAAAAAAAGGGGGACTTTCCCAGCATTGTTGCACAATCCCGGCCATAAATCTTAATCGGGGTGCTCCAAAATCCCCACAGAGACATCAAGGGGTGGCGTCATTTCCATTTCCGTGTCATTTTTAGGATGCCAAACAGTCGGAAATATCGGTGGTTGTTAAAATTAATTTTTTTTAACTGTTTAAATTACCGTTATAGCGGAAACCCGTCATTTTAACATTACATTCAAGCGTCAAATAATTAGTCTTCCCGTTTGGAGAGTTTGGATCACCCCCACCTTAAATATCAGTTCAAATTAGCCTGCCAGAATAATGGTCCAATGGATTTCAAAGAAGCATAGAATAACATTAACCAATCACAGGCATCATAGGGGTGTGGCCTCACCATAGCAATTTAGCAAAAAAACGCTATAGCGGAAATCTGATAAAAAAATGAAAAAAAAATGAATGTGATGTCGTCATCGGTGACGTCGGATCTAAACCCGCCCTGTATTGTGCAATTCTACCAGAGATGTGGATGAAGTATAGCGCGAGGCAGCGGCAGTAAGAGAAGGGATGTGAACACAGACTGGGACATCGTGGGATAGAATCCAGCGCCATTAATGCACATGAAAAGCGGAAGGTAGGGAAGTGTGGATTTGGCCAGTGTGTAGAGAAATGCCAGTTAGGTGTGATGCTGATGGGTGAAAAGTTGGGTAACATGTTCTGGCTGAATGAGGCCTCTGTCAGGTTCGTATCTGCTGAGCTGCTTTTCTACTTTCTGTCCCTTCTCCACTGACCATCCCAGCAAATCAGACAGGGATGTGGCGACTGAGAGCAAAATGCCGCCACTGACATTGTGGCTCCATCTTCTCTTGCAATGTTTCTTGTGCGCGCCCCCTTGTTTTTAGTGTGTTGTCTTCTTCCTTTGTCACCCACTTTCTTCATTATGGTGCATCATGCCTTAGACAGTTATTTGTTTGCCCTGTTTTTTCTGATTCCGTAATCCTCATCCTATTACATTGTTTACCGGATGCCTCATGGTGTCGTGTTGAATTGTTTTTTAAATTTTGCAAACTGCCTTCAATTTCAGCAAAAAAGGTGGGCTATAAATGCAGTAAACAAGAAATAA
The DNA here is from genome assembly GCF_028583425.1 of Eublepharis macularius. Classification (NCBI taxonomy): domain Eukaryota; kingdom Metazoa; phylum Chordata; class Lepidosauria; order Squamata; family Eublepharidae; genus Eublepharis; species Eublepharis macularius. The sequence goes on along the minus strand of NC_072797.1, from coordinate 1,159,499 downwards.
AAATAAATCTGAACTGGCCTTGTCACTTTGGGTGGGAGGCACTGCGTTTGGATGTGCTCAGCTTGGATTTTAATCAGTTGCTTTCTAAATGTACATCCCTAATGCCAACGGGGGTGGGAAAGGAAGTGCCGGAGCTAAGCCTCACCCAGGAAGAAGAGGCGTTTCGGTGGCATCTTGTCACAGGTGGGAACTTGACAAACAAGTTGCCAGTTGCCTGCGCATGGCCCTGCGGGTGGCCACTCTCCACGGAAGCATCTGTGTATGAGGTGGGGAAGTGCATTTAGGAGGGGAGCTGATGGCAAATGTCCCGAGCAGCCAGGAGCAGGGCAAAAGCGGCTGGCTTCCCTGGGCCGAGCCGCCCCATTGATCACCTTGGCCAAGCGTTGTCTCCTCTGGGGGCAGCTTCAGGGCCTTGAGGGTGAGAGATTTTCTCCAGCACCTGCTCCTGGGTTCTTTCAGCTGGCCTGGCCTGGCCTGGGATCGACCTGGGCTCTGTTCTAGAACTACAGCCCCTCTCCTCGCAAGAGGGTGTTTGGGTGTTCGAAGAGTGTATCTGGGAGTGTTGCGGAAGTGGCTCTTCTCTAGGCTGCCTGTTCATTTCGTAGTCATTGACAAGTGCCTGGGGAGTGCTGGAATGAATGCAATGATTTGCTCGTTCATTATATGCAATTAATTCCTCTGTTTGAGACTTCCCATATCTGTTCTATATGGTTGGGCCTCATTGAGGCAGGGCCGGCAAGGGGGCTGCTGGCATCTGGTTCTGCGGGGTGTTGCCGGAAGTCTCCGGCCAGGCCCCGTCCCACATCTGGGCCACTTGGGGGTTCAGTCTGTGGCCCTTCTGGGGGCAGGGTAGTGCAAGAGGCCATGTTCCTGGGGAGGAGGAGGAGGATCTCCCAGCCACTCAAGGAGGGGAGGCACCTTTGCACGACTTGCCTGCTCCTCAGATTCCAGCACCCCCTGGCGGCCTGCGGCTCCGGCATCCTCCGTAGTCCAAATGGCGCCGTGTTTGTAGAAGCATCTCCAGAACAAGCAAGTGCCACTTTTTAAGCATGCCCACGTGCCAAAGAGTCTCTCTCTGCCTCTCCTATTACATGGGCAGTCCGGCCACTAGAGAGCCAGGGCGGGCTCTTCCCTTCGATCCTGTGAAAGGCCCAGCCGTCCCTTGTGATGAAGAAGGCCAGCCGTTGCCTGCACCTGCTGCTTGCCTTTGCCTGTGTGCTCAGGGCCCCGCCAGCTGGTGCTGCTGGCTTCTAGGAACAAATAGTTGGTTCTGGTTCTCTGTCTCTCCCCTGCCCATCACTGATTGGGGAGATCTAGATTGGGTGCCGCTTACAGCTGAAGTCGCCCAGTCGGGGATCTGTCCAGAATCCTCTTGCAGGGGTCCAGGGAAGGGGACCCCCGGGTAGCTTCTCCCCGGGTGGAGACGCCCTTCTAGTTAGCCAGGCGCTCGTGCAGATGGAAGAGGCCAACTTGGCCGTGGTAGCTGTCTTTTAAAGGTTTTTTTAAGAAGTCCAGTATAATTTTAGTTTGCCCGTCTCCATTTTTAAATTGGGGGATTTTTTTGTGCAAACCTCTGTGGTAGAGGGAGAAGAAAATAAGTTGGGGTTCCCCCCCCCACGTTTGGAAGTGCAGTTCAAAGGGCTTCGAAGTGTTCCAGGGTTAGGGGCCCAGGGAGCGGGACTGGGAGCTAATAATAATAATACCCGCGTCCGAATCAAACAGGATGGACTGGAAATGGCCTTTCCAGGAGAAGGTGTTTTTGCTTTGGGAGGTTCCTGCCCATGTGCCAGGTGCCGATCTTCAAGCAAGCAAGCAAGCAAGCAGAAGCCAGCCCAGCCCACCCATGCAGGCTCACCTCGCCTGCAGATATTATTGTGTCCGTGAGTTCAACTGCAGCCATCCAAATGCTTTGGGTACCTGCAGAAAGCAGAACAGCGGTGAAGGGAAGTCAGGAGTGCTGGTGGTTGCCCAGGGATCTGGAGGTGCAGTAGCATTGGCCCAGACAGACAGACAGTGAGTTGGAGTGAAGTTGATTGGTGATGGGGGTAAAAAGCGCTGTGGCAATGGACAACTAACCTTTGGAGCTTCATTCCCACGCAAAAGGTTTTCTGAAGGTAGGAAAGAGAGGGTGGTGCGGGGAAGGCAATCTTGACATTCTGCGCTTCACAGAACGTAGAGTGGTTTTGTATGGGGCATACAGCTATTGCACGGGAAATGGGAAATGGTCGGGGTATGATTTAAATGATTATGCGTATAGTATGTGTCAAGGATGTGATGTGCACAAACTTCTAGGTGAATGTGGCAACGTGTTGGTGTTTGTGTGTGCTTTACTTTCTGCTGTGGGCCATTGTGGCATCCTCCCCAGAAGGTAAGTTATTGAATATGCAAGCTGAGGATATGGCAAAAATAAAAGCCTGTCTCACTTTTTTTATTTTTCTGTCCTTCTTCCATCTCTGTTTTTTTGCTTCCATTTATTGCATGCAGGCACCTGGAGTTATTTCGGATGGGGAGACGAGCAGAGTAGGTAACACCTCAGTGAACGATTGCTGGCTGGTTCTGTGCCTCCCAGGGGCTTCCTCGTGCTCCAGTGTTCAGATAGCGGGGGAGGGGGGTCATGTGTGATGGACCGTGTGCCGTGTGCATTGTGTGTGTGACTTGCAGTGCAAGTCACTGCATGAAGGATCTGGCTATAGGTTTGCTGCTTTATATTAAGCAGAACACTGAGCGAGTGTCTCCAGAAGAGGCATCTTCTGTTATCTGACACCCCCTTGAGAGCCTGTGTTGTGGCCTGATGAGAGCGGTTGGGCCAGCATTTGGGAGGCCCGGGTTCTGAAAGGAATGGCCAGTTGTGGCTTGGCGCTGAGTCTGCTCTGATCGGCAACAGCAAGACCTTGGCAAGGAAGTACCCTCCGCATCAGCCCGAGTCCGGGTGGCCCTTCACGTGGCAGGGGAGGGCAGCTCCCATCTTGCCTGCAGAGGCACAGGTGACAGCCGCCACAGCCCCTGGGAATGGTCCTGGCCGGGAAAGCTTTCCTCGCTTCTTCCGTGGCTGCCACTTGAGGATGTGGCTCGTGGCTGGGAGCTCCATTTGGATTGATTCAGGCTGTTTCCTTGTTAAAGAAAAGTTGACAGCGCACATTTTCCGTGCTGCTCTCCCACTCTTCCCACCTTGGCATTCAGTGGCCCAGATTTCCGGATGGATTTTTCACTTTCAGCAGGCTAATGGGGGAGTGATTAGCTGTGCAGCCTCCTTTGGGATGCCTTTCTCCTCAAATGCAGCTTTGGCATCTCGTGACGAGCTGTAGATCAGAGCCCCGTCCTACCGTTTCCGTAATGCCTGTTCCTTAAGGAAGTGTTAGCCAAACTCTGCTCGGCACCATTTTGCTTTTTAAATGTCTGCGGCATCGTCACCCGCAATCAAGACCGTACAGATTTTTTTTTAAAAAAAAAACCCTTCTAATTATCCTGTGGAATGTGTGTTAAAATTGTGCTTGAAAATTAAGGAGCATCTTCCGCATTCTCTGTCACATCCAGTCCTTTTTGGGTTATACTGGCAATAAATATCTCAATCTGAATGGACTGCACGCCTCGGGAGAGCTTCCCCTTTGGGCTTTCTCTCCCTCCACTCTGCCCAAGTGGCTTTCAGAAAGGACCTCTGCTGCCTCTCTTGGACGGATCCAGGCAGGCAGCAGTGCGGCAAGGAAAGGGGTGTGCCCGCGCCTCCCTTTTGTCCAAGGGGCAGTGCTGCCAACTTCCAGCTGAGAAATTCCTGGAGATTGAACCTGGGGAAGGGACCTCAGCGGGGTATATTGCTGTTAGCCATTGCCATAAAGTCCGTCTTCCAAAACTGCCATTTTCTCCCCAGGGGCTGATCTCGGGGGGGGGGGGTCAGATATCTGGAGGCTGGCCAAGGTGTGGGCGTGTACAGGAAGTGCCTCTGCAGCCTCTTTGGCCCTCTGGTCACAGCAGCACCGCTGCCTCCCTGCCGGTTTGGTGCCCCCAAGCAGCCGCTGGGGAGGTGTGCTGGCCCCACTTACCCTGCGTCTGCTTCTGCACCCCTCCCTCAGCATTTCTAATAAGTTAGATAGGCAGGCCGGGGGTGGGGAAGAGGGGGCCCTTACCATGAAGTCAGAGGCAGCCTCAATACAGCAAAGGCCGCGGGGAACTCAACACAGTTCAGACTCGACTGGCACACAGTCTGGAAGGCCTTGGGTCTTCCTTGCCATCTCTGGGCCCTGGCCCGTGGCTCCCTTCCGCCCTCTCTTCCGCCCCTCCCGTCCTCTTTTCCTGACTCTAGGGGGCAAATGGTCTCTTGCAAAGGGCCATTGTACCACCTGAGCCTCTGTGCCTTCGTGGCTACGCGATTGAATGTTCTTTTTCCTTCCCAGAGATATCCCCTTCACCCCCCCCTGTCCCCCCCAGTCCTCCCTGGCTTCTCAGAGTGGGGTGTGTGGAGCTCCTTGCACGCAGCTGAGCCACGGGAGCCAAGTCTGACATGACTTAATGTGTCAGGCTGTGTATTACCAGGGGAGCTTTCGGATGCTGTTCTACAACCAAGTTGTGTTAATTAGACGGTGTAGTGATTCATCTTATAGCAAAGCTGATTTCTAGTTGCTTCATTCTTGCTTCAAAAGTAGAAAACGTCAGTGTTGGTGTCTAGCGTTGAAAACGGAGCATCTCCCAAGCTGTTTTGGCAAATGGTTGTCAGTCTCCATTGTCTAGGATTCTCCAGGAGAGCAAACAAGAGCGGGGGTCTTGTGGCCCCTTGAGGACCGGCATAAAAGTTCAGTTGGTGGGATTTTATGCTGGTATAAAATGCCATTGTCTGGGAGGAACGCAAACAGTTTTGGAACGGCTGCCATTGCCCGAAGAACCTCAGTTTTGTTGTCCTCGTCCACCTCGAGTGACTTCGGGGTGATCAGGGAACTAGGCCTCATTCGTGGTGTGGTGCCATTATTATTATTATTATCTATCTACAGACTCTAGACCTCACCTTTCTGCCCTGATCCAGGCAGCCAAAGCATCTAACAGGTATTGCTAGATCCTCTCAGGCCCTGTGCGAAAGACGCCCCCCCCCCCGCTTTCATGTTCAGTCTGCATCCCTCCAAGGCTCTCCCGGGCTCCCTCCGTGTCGAAGGAGGTACTTTTAGGGGAGGAGATTAGGGTCTCCTTCCTTTCCAAGTGAATCAGGCTCTCATTTGAAGGTGCTAGATCTTGGAACATAGAACATAGAAACAGAGTTGGAAGGTACCCCAGGGGTCATCCAGACTAGCCCCCTGCACAACACCAGAAACGTACAGCTATCTCCCTTCCCAACTCCCCCAGTGTCCCCTGCTCAATGTCCAGAGGAAGGCAAAAACCCTCCAGGATTCTTGGCCAATCTGGCCTGGAGGAAAATTCCTTCCTGACTCCCAATGTAACGGGACAGTTGCCCGTGTCTAAAACCAAGTTTCAACTTGCCAGGAGAAAGACGGATCTCTCTCCGGGGAAGCCGAAAGCAGTTAGTCTTTAGACCTGTCAAACAGATAAGTTCTTTGAACCAGCTGTTTATCAGTACATTTATTTATATAGGGTTCAGTATTGCTTTGCAACTCCCCATCAAACACAGAGACACCAATCTAGAGTTTATTTCACTTTATTGAAAATACACCCTAGTTTTTTAATGAAGCAAGCAATCAAAATATAAATGGCTATTAATATGAATCCTATAACAACAGAACATAGAAAGGCAATAAGAAATAAGTTCACTAACATTTCTCAATAAATCCTAAGTTTAACATTGCTCAAAGTTTCTATGAAATACATAGGTAGAAATAGTTTCTTACCTAGATTCTCCCAAGAGATCTCTTCCATCAGTACCCTGCTTATTCTTTCTGTGTTTGCAATTATATACCTAATCATATGCAAATATTTAGGGTCTATTCACATGATAGCACAAACAAATATTGATTGGTTTGACACTTCACTGAATATTCATAATTTCATAGTACAGCCTTCCAATTAGTTAAAAAATTATGTCATGATCTGTACTGCAGGAAAATACTATAAATCTCTGACAAGTGTCAAGAAAAGTTAAGTTGGGCGATCACCATTGGTTGAATCTCTGATAGAGGAACATCAATCTCGGTAGAGTCCACTATTTTAATTAATTGTCAAAGGATGAAAGCACACCTGTTGAATTACCTTACACATAGAAAAAATACACTGAAAGTTCATGTAAAGTTTAAAAGTTCATCTAGAGAGTATAGAAGCTAGGCCTAGTATTGTTCAGTATTGATTATTGGCATATGATTTTAATCTATATTGGCATAACACCAAGGTGGCGATGGGCATTACCCTGGGCATGTAAAAAAAGGGGCCATGAGAGCCCAGCACCAGCTCACCCCTTCATGCCCCCCCTTTCCTGATCTGCGTACAAACATGTTAAGTCGTAGAATCAGCATTGCTGCCAGATAGCCACCTAGTTTCTTCTTTAATACCTCCAAGGAAGGAGAGCCCACCACCTCCCGGGGAAGCCTGTTCCACTGAGGAACCGCTCTGTCAAGAATTTTTTCCTAATGTTTAGCCGAAAACTCTTCTGCTTTAATTTTAACCCATTGTTTCTGGTCCAGCCCTCTGGGGTGACAGAAAACGAAAACATGTTCAATGCGACAGCCCTTCAAATACTCGCCTCCTCTCCAGGCTAAACCTACCCGGCTCCTTCAGCCCATTCAAGGACTTGGTCTCCAGACCCCTCACTGACTTTGTTGCCCTCCTTTGGACATGTCTTGTCTTGATTGGTATTCCGTCAAGAGCACACCATAAAACCCTTCATATGGACCTGGAGATTTCAGCATAATAAACTCTTCCATTTGCCTGCTGGATGGAGACTGACAAGACAGCTGCAAGAGCAGGAGATGGCGGTGTTTCTGGCACGGGCAATCAAAGGAGTCGAAAGCCTGTTTGAAGTGGCTCCCAGCTGGGGATGCCCCCCCCTTCTGTTTTTAGCTTATTGGGATGCATGGTGGAATTTTGCATTATTTGTGGGAGGAGGAGTGGCTGTGCTTTACTAGGAGCAAATCCTCTATGGAATCTGGGGCCCAAATTCTGGAAGGACGCAGCCCTTTGCCTCTGGTGGGCATCTTTGGCCGGAAGGCTTCCAGTCCACAGTTTCAAGGGAATGAAGAGGCTGACCCGCAGAAGTCCAGGGGTACCTGGTCGCCGGTCTGCCTGCCATTCTTGCTTCGGTCTGCTGCATCCCAGCTGGGTTGGGTTCCCTTCAGACGGTGCTTGTGTTTGATTGTTCTCTCTCAGTAGCGTGATGTTGTAGGGAGCAGATGGTGCAAAGGGGTTTTCCTGCCGTCCCTGTTTGAGCTGAGCAGAGCCAGGGCTGCAGGTGCCCCCTCATCACTGAGCACGCAGCCCCAAAGAGGGCAGTTCCTGAAAACAGCACATTTCATAGAATCCTCGGGTTGGAAGGGACCTCCGGGGTCATCTAGTCCAACCCCCTGCACAATGCAGGAAATGCAGTCCCCCCCACACACACCCAGTGACCCTTACTGTGTGGCAAAACACCTCCAGGATCCCTAGCCAAAGTGGCCTGGGTGAAATTGCTACCTGACCCCAAAGTGGCGACTGGCCTCACCCTGGGCATGTAAGACGGGGCCATGGGAACTAAGCCCTGAGGCAGCCCTTCTCATGAGCTGCCCAGGTTCACAGAATCAGCATTTCTCCTCTGCTCTCTCTTACAGGAACTTTGTTCCTTCTGCTGAGCGTGACAGTGTGCCGGCTGAGAACTGTTGTTCCTTCTTGGGTGTTGTTTCCCCTTTCCCTGTCCCTCTGGGGAGTGGTTGAGCTCAGCTGCTTTCCAGGCTTGAGCTTGAGCTGTAGAGCCTGGCAGAACCCTCGTCTCCCTCTGTGGCCCCACTGGCCCCAGCTGTCGTGGGTCAGTCGACACCTCCCAGAGTCTCCTGCAATTGAAATTTGTTTGATTGCATTAAGGAATGCCTTTTGTGCGAACAATCACAGGTGCTCTTTCATTTTGTTGGGTTCACAAACCTGCTGTTCCCATCGGGATCTTAGTGGTTGTCTTGGAAGGGGAGGAGGAAGCAGTGGACTTCTGAGAACCTGTGATGGGAAGCCACAGAGGACGCTGGTCGCCTTCCTTCTCCGCTCCTTTGTTGGTGCCCTGCTTTTCTGATGCACACCTCTCCTACCCTCCCCTGCCCTGTTCAGAGTAAAGCCAGTCTTTTAGTCTGATACTTCTGGGGCAGCTTTGTTGAATGTTTCCTTTAAGAGAAAGGATGGATCAATGAAATCTGCCCAAACTCCTCCAAAGTAAATGGAACCGAGGGTTCCCGGAGGCTGTCACCTGTCAGGGGGTCGTTTCCCTTTTCTCTTTGATGTCCCACTTCTGGGCCAGGGCTGGAGGACTCTGCTCAGACCTCTTCTGTCTTGCAGCTTCCGAAGACCACGACAGCGCTGTGGAGGACAGGGACAGCGACTACCGCAGCGAAGCCAGCAACAGCATGCCTCCCCCATACCACACAACCTCACAGCCAAACGCCTCCGTGCACCAGTTCCCCATGGCGTCTCGTTTGCAGCAACAAGGCGTCTCCCGAGAGGTTGGTCTGGAGCCCACACACGGTTATGAGCAGGATTACCGGGAGCGCGCAGCCATCAGGTGGGTGTCCCTGGCGAAGCAGACCTCTGCTCTGTTCTTTCTCTCGTTTTCTTCCTTTTTCTTTCTCCGCTGTGTTTGTCAGGATAATCTGATGGGAATGTTATGGGTTGCTTGGTTTGTTGTCTTATTTATTTCAAACATTTTAATGCCTCCTTCCCACCCAAATCCCTAAGGTGGAAAACAACCCCCAAACCATTAATTCAAGCTTTTAAAAACACACGTTATAAAAACAATTAAAAACAACAATTATACCGAACACATAAACAATTAAATCATGGTTTCTGCTAGGTGGCTTCAGAAACACTTTGTAGATAATGGAATGAGATGCTGCAGCTCTGCATTTCTGAGTAATGTTTGCATCAGATGTAAGGATTAGAGCTGGTATAGTGTAGTGGTTAAGTAGTTGGGTTGCAACGCAGCACTCTGCTGGTTCGAATCCCACCACTGCCATGAGCAGCACAGCAGGTGGCCTTGGGTCAGCCACTCCTCTCAGCTCAGCTCCCCAGCTGCATTGTGGGGATAATAATAACACTGACTTTTTTCAGTGTTCTGAGTGGGCACAGAAGAACAGTATACAAATGAACTGTTGTTGTTATTAAAAATGCTATTCTGAGTTCAGACTGAACAGTCTCCATTTCATGAGTCCCGCTGAGATGGGATTCGGCACCGTCTCTTCTCTTAGAGAAATATTCAGGATGTGACAAGGTGGTAATTGGACGGATCAGATGCCGTCTTGTGATGGGGCGGCACCAAGTCCTCCTCTGTCACTTGAGTGTTCAAGGCCTCGCCTTCCCCATGAGGCCATGTAGACTCCTTCCCTGCATGGGCCCAGGGCTGTTCAGGAAGGCCTCAGACCTTGCGCTCTCTCCCCCTTTGTTGCTGCTCTGATTTACAGCTTTATTAGATGACCACCAGCATCTCGGGCTGGGCCCAGGAGACAGCGGGGTGGTAGAGCAGAGGCAGGAGCAGAGGTGTGGTCCGTTCTGTGCGTTCATCAGAGTTCAGGCTGCTGAATCTTGACCGAGCAGGTTCTTCTGAGCAGTACTGAAGGCAGCCCCAGCTAGAGGGCGCAGCCGTGGCCAAGATGTTCAGTTCCCGAAAGCATCCGGGCTGGAAAGGGCTCCAGAGGCTGAGCTGATGGAAAGTTCATTCGGACCATGTGGAATCCCACCCCCCACCCCCCCGCACGGGCTGTATATCTGAGAGGCCAAGGAAGACCTGCTCAGGTTGCAAGCAGGGCCAGGCCCCGGTTCCCAGCCCTGCCTAGACTTGTCCTCAACTGGCGCTGCCCCATCTGGCCTCCCGGGGGTTGGCTCCCCATCAGGAACTCCGTTCCGCTCAGCCAGTCCCTGCGGTGCATTTTACTTCTGAAATGTGGCGTGTGCCTGAGTGATCCTGTGCCTTTCACATTTCCCAACTTTTCCTTGCCTTTCCTCTGAAGAAGATATGATAGCTTAGACTCCACCCTGAGTGGCCGGTCTGACCTGGAGTCTGCGTCAGAGTCTAGTCAAATGACAAGCCGCCGGTTGTCGCTAGAAAGCTGCCACTCCCTAGAGTTGTCCGATAGGTGGGTGGAGCTCTGTGCAGCCTCTGTGTTTGTGTCGTGCTGCGTGGCTGTGTCCTGGTCAGGGGGCTCAGCTGGCTTTCAGTGTTCGCATGCCTTGGGTCTCTTGCAAATAGTGGAGCAGGTTGACTGTCGGATGCGGCTTTTCCTGCTTCAGGTTGCTTCTATTAATGTGAGCCTCCCCTTTCAGTGAAATGCAAACCTTTCCCATCAGTTCCATCAAGAGAAAAGGGGTGAGACTCCTGGGTTTAGATCTGCTTAGCGAGCTAGCGTCCAAGAAATTTTTGTGATGCTTCTAACTGCCCCAAATAATTTAGATAACATGTATAGGATCAAACCTTGTGCAGGTTTAGGATGTTTACTGGCCTGAGGCAGTTGAATCTGATGTGTGCCCCGCAATCAGTCATCCTTGTGTTTCGCCTGCCGTGACAGTTGTTGATTTCTGTCTCTGGTGATAAACCACTAAGTGATACTCTGCTGATCCTGTTATGGTCAATTTTGTAAACGGAGTGAGCTGAAGAGTGTTCTTTATTATGGGCATAGTGTTAGAATACATATAGAATAATATATTGCAAAATGCTCTCTCTGCTGACAGAGAGACTCCAGTTCATGTAGCGATCCCGTATCATTTTTGCAAGTATTTTGACAGTGTTGTCGAAGGCTTTCACGGCCGGAGAACGATGGTTGTTGGGGGTTTTCCGGGCTGTATTGCCGTGGTAATTGCCACGGCAATACAGCCCGGAAAACCCCCAACAACCATTATTTTGACAGTATTTTGACAGTATTTTGACAGTATACAGTGCCTTATTTGAGATGCTCAAGGGATTTAGCAGATGAGACATGCCCAGTTCTCTGGCTTTGAAACTGTCCTTCTTGCTGTCCCAGAAGTCCTGAACTACAGTGGAATCTGAAGAGACCTAGTTTCAGGTGGGGGGTGGGTGGGGGGCATGTTGGTCTCTAGCAGAAGAGCAGGATTCATGTCTAGTAGCAGCTTAAAGACCAGCAAGATTTCCAGAGCTTTTGCGGGTCAAGTTCTGATGAAGGAAGTTGACTTTTGAGAGCTTCTACCCTGGAAAATCTTGTTGGCTTTTAAGGTGCTACTGGATTCAGATCTTGCTCTTAGAATACGATAATTAAACATTTGGAGTGCTTTGTGATGTTTTGTGCTAAGGAATAACTATAGGGTTGTAAAACCAAATTCAAGACCAGTAGCACCTTAAAGGCCAATGGATTTTCCAGGGTATAAGCTGTTGTGAGTCAAATTTTTGTCAGATCTGATAAAGTGGCTTTGTCTCTTGAAAACTTGTACCCTGGAAAATTTTGTTGCCCTTTAAGGTGCTACTGGACTTGACTTTTGTTCTGGTCCTACAGTCTAACTCAGCAACCTGCCTGAAACTATAGAGTTGTAAATATGCTCTGTGGCGTTTCATGCTTAAATGCTTATGTATGGTCACCCCTGATTTGGCTTGTTGAAATGCTGCATTGCAAATAAGGTGCTAAAGCTCCCTCCCCCTTCCACACACTCTTCCCTGTTTTTTTTCTTTGCCCTCCTGCCCTCTTCCTGTTCTTTTTTTCCCTCCACAGCAAGGGGTCTTTACCCAGCAATGGAAAAGTCAGGATCGTTCCCTTTGATTATGAAGGTCATAGCTACGAAGACTTGGGCAAGCAGTTAATAGAAGATTTTTTAGAAAAAAGCCACCCGAATAGAAGTTGGCAGGAGGCAGAGGCCAAGAGAAGCCCTCCGCGTGCAAAAAAGAAGCTCCCAGGCCATCACGAAGGGGCACGGTCTTTGTGGGGGAACGGCCAGGCCTCCAGAGCTCCCGATGTCTCGTGCTATCCAGAGGAATACGACACGATAGACAGGAGGAGAAAAAAGAAACGGCGGCGGAATCATTTTGAAGAATGTGAATTGTCAAGAGTCAAGAACGGTGGCAGTCTGAGCCTTCCTTGTGAAACAATTATTTCTTTGGACTCTACCAAACCAGGACTTGAGCCTAATGTTTTTCCAAATGACAATGGAACTGAAAAGTATAGCAGCAGCCCTGTTGAAAGGGAAGAACCATTAACTGTATTTCCAGTTTTGCGCCCATACAAAAATGGGCTTCTGGTTAAGAGCGGCAACAAACAGACAACTCTCACCTCCGGTTCCGTTCGCTTCAGCGGTGAGGACAAGATGCTCCCAGGACAGCCGGCAAACTGTTTTGTGCCATTGAGTGTTCTTGAGGCATTCGATAGTAGCGCATCCGATGAGCTTCAGGGCTCTCCTTTATCAGATGACGATGGCGTGGAGGAATTGTCTGTACTTGCACAAGCGTGGCGCGAGTCGAAGGGTTGTCATCTTGGGCAGTTCCCTGACAACCATGATGAAAACACCCTATCCGAGTTACAAAAGGACAAAAAGTCACATAGGGCGAGAGAAGGAACGTGTGGCTATCTGAAGCTATCTGACTCGGCTCACTCCCCTGTCGAAGCGCCAACTGAGGAATACGTGGACACCATGGGTGAGCTGCAGTGCTTAGTTGAAACTGTGTCAGAATACTTAGCTGAAAAAGAGGAAGAGATTAGCAGATTTGAAACCCTTCCAGAAAGAAACGAGAGTTTCCTTCCAAAACGGGCCAACGCTGATAACTTGGCAGAAGAGAAGGCCCACCCAGATCAGGCGAAGCCGACTTCTGCGGTGGAAGACAAAGAGGGAGACAAAGGCACACCAGAGGTGTTAACAGACTTGTTTGGCATGAAGAACACTGTAAACTCCTTGCTTAGCTCTCTCGGTGAAAAGGTAGGCTCAGGAACAAAGCACCTGTCGGCAACAGTGGAGAAGTTTGTGTCTTCGGCACCAGAGAAATCGGAGACCCTTGGTCAGTCTGAGGGAGGCATTGTGAAGGTATTTCCCAGCAAGCCTAAATCGGAGTGCGCCTCTTCAGAAGTGACAGCAGAAAGTAAAACCAGTGCGAAGATCTCTGCAGCTGCTGCTTCCTTGATCCGGAATAGTTGCCCAACAGGAGACGGCGGCGCTGCTGCTGCTGGTGCTCCAGAAGAAGCTGAAAACAACCACCAGGCCTCTCCAGCCTTAGGAGGCCGAGGCTCTTCGGCAGATGACGTACGCCGTCACCCCTCGTCTCAGCATCCCAGCTCTGTCGTGAATTCTGTCTTAGGCATGCTCAATCCCTTGAAAGTCTTCTCTGAGAAAGAAGGGCCCGAGAGGGTGAGTGCAAAACAAGACGAGCCCAGGAAGCCGGAAATCTGCCACGTGAGTGCTTGTGAAGACCAAGCGAATGAGAAGCCAAGTGAAGACAATGCAAAATCCAGGCTGGTGTCTGCTGAAACGAACCAGGAGGAGGCAGAGGCCCGCACAGGCAGCGGTCCAGCATCCTCAATCCTTGGTAAATTGTCAAGCTCTATTAGTTCTTTTAGCTTGAGAGCCAGTCTTGAGAGCCTGTCTGTTCCCAGACAAGCAGCTGCAGCACAGAATTCTTCTGATGTGTTTCTGCCAGATAAAATTATTGAAGAGTACAGAGTCCCTTCAGGAAACCAGCACCATCCTGCAGGGCAGAGGCTGGAAAACAAGCCAAATGACAGTAGGAAGGAGGTTAATGCTCTTGCCTCTGAGCCAGGAGGATCGTCGGAGAACTTTTTTAGTCCCCTTAAGAGATCTTTCAGCCTGTTGTTGCTTCCTTCCGTCGAGTCTGTGCCAAAAGAGAGCCCCTTGGGCTTCAGGAAGAGTCATCAGTCTGAAGAAGATGTCAGAAAAACTAGCCCTCCACACAGCGGATTTCATTTCCCTTTCACTGGAAAACTGCAGTTTCCCTCGTTGAGCAATTTTGGCTTTTCAGACAAACACGAGAAAGAAAAGAAAGGTGTTTTTGCTTCATGTTCGAAAGCTGCCTCTGCTGAAAACCTGAAAGATCCAAAAGTTTATACTGGACAACAGGGTTTTAGTGACATCCCGCTGAGGGTTGAACAGGATTGCAAAAGTGGTAGCTTAGAACCCGCCAAAATCCTCTCAGCGAAGTCTGCTTCCGTTCCATACCTACCGGATCACAAAGAGAAGCTGACGATGAGGAAAGAAACTGGCCAGGAAGATAGTTTGTGTGTACCAGGAAGTGAAACGATACATCAGATTATCTCTGGCAATTGGGGAATCGCACATGCAGAACGTGATCATCATAACGCCACGGTTCAAGATCTGCAGCGCAAAGGGGCACCGTCAGCCGTACTGAAAGAACCAGACTTCAGTGGTGCCAATTTGATGGCAAGGAGCGGAGAGGGCAAGATATTAGATGGCTCCACCAAGGTGGCACCGCAGCCTGGCTTTCTTTCAGGGATTTTTCGGCTTTCTTCATCAGACCAAATGCCCAACAGGCAAGAACTGAACGTCAAAAATGAAACTAACAATCAGAAAAGTACTCCTCCTGGCTTACTTTCTGGATTATTCCGATTTGCTTCAAGTGAAAATGTGTCTGACTGTGAACCAGATAAGGCGAAAAAGAGTCATTTAGGCATAATGAAGTTTTTTGCAAAGGATGAGGAGAGTAGTTCTGGGGACAAGTCCGTTGGCTCGCGTGGGCCTGGCCAGACCCAGGAAGGCACTGGAGGAAAACTGGAGACAACCAACTTCTTGAGGAACGTCATGCCTAAACCAAAGGGGAAAGCGGAGGAGAAGGTCATGGAGTCTTCTACGACTAACGGCCATTTGCCCAACATGGGATTAATCGAAATGGACAGTGATCTCATGTCCTGTCCTTGGCATTCTGCCTCTCAGAATGCTTTAAGTTCTCAGCAAAACATTCAAGACTTTTGTAGCAAACCAGCTGCTTACAGACAAAATACAGATTGTGATATTTATCAAATGGCAGTAAATGAAAGGTCAAGTAGATTTCTCAGTTCTTCTTTACAGAATGCAAAATTATATGGTCGATCAGGGCAGTACCTTGCTTTTGAGGAAACAGGGAGCACACACAGCTTTGTCTGGGACTACGATGTACAAGAGTATTGTGCAAACTCCCATCAGATTTCCTTGCCAGTTTACTATGCCTTAAACCAGAACTCGAACCCTTTTGCTCAGCACTTGGACTTGTCAGAATCCTATGATACAGCAGTGAATCTGTGTAAAAAAGATGGAAATGCAAATATGGTGGACTGGCAGTCAAATGCAAATTTTGATACTCGGTTCATAGATTTAAGTGTTGTGTCATACAAATCATTTGATCAGTTAGCCTTTGAAGATTTATGTCCGGAAGAAAGTGAGATGTGGGCAAATAATTCTCTGAATGGAAGTTTCCCTCTATTTGATGACTGTAACTGCACTCTGGAAGAGATGCCCATGGACTTAAGCTTGTCATCTGTGTGTGATGGAAGTCTGTGGACCCTCACAGATCCAGAGTCTCCAAGTTTGGATGGAAGCTTTGTATATGCTTCTCACAGCCAGGAATACCAAGAGTGGCTGATGTTGCTTGAACGTGGTATGTGGTGGCCATCAGAAGATGGCGATTGTGGATATTACCTGTACAGTGATGGTCAATATGTCTATTCCCTACTCACCGATTTTACTGGGCAATATGTTTATATATGCACTCCAGACTCCTACGCCCATCCAGACTGCTGGGATTATAATTATCCTGTGGATTCTTTGCAAGGCATGGTGTTGGGCGATGATACAGTTGCTGTTTGTGGTTTCAAAGTACCTCTTGGTAGCGAAGACGAGATCCTGTGGTTTGCTGAAGAGGAGCAATTGGATAATTGCCATGTAAATAAGCCGCTTGATTTGTCTGTAGCTTTCCAAAGAAGTGATCAGCTTATGAACATGAATTTGGAGACCTTTTCTCAAATGTTTGAAGAGTCCATTTATTACCAGAGAGAGCTACCTGTAGACTTTTCGGAATACAGACTTCAAAAACTCAAGGTGGATTTTAGTCCCGAAGGGGAAACTGAGTGGGACTCAGAAGAACTTCCCCCAACGCTGGACCTGACAGTTCATCCCAAAATGGCTTCCAGCAGCAGGCGAGAGGAGAAGGTTCACGCCAGGCAGCCTGGCAGACCCTCCCAGGCAGCCGCTGCTGAAATGGGGCCCTCAAGATGGTTTGGCTTCCCGAACTTCCAGCCTCCTGCCGAGTCTGAACCTCTCTGGGTGTCTCAGAATGGGGCAGAAATCCAAATGACCCGAGAAGACAGAAGGGCCTCCGTGAACAAAGTCACGTCCTTATTTTCCACTTTGGGCGGCCTGCTTGGCAAAACGCCAGGCTCAGGTGGGCAGAAACCGTTGGAGGGTACGGAGGCTCCGTCGGAGTTGCCGGGTCACACACCGGATGTTCCTTCAGTGACATCGCCCTGGAGAAGAGGGGGCGGCGCAAAGAGCTGCCGGCCCATGTCCATCCCGCCTGAATTGGGAAGAAAAGAGACAGCCGGGCTCGATAGGACAGATTCTGTGGGGAATGAAGTTCCTCAGAACCTTCACCGGGAAGAGCCTAATTCGGCCAGATCTCCCCCCCAACTAAGCCACGGCCCTCCTGGCAGCAGGGCCAGCCAGTTAAGTGCCCGTGTTATGCCCGCTCACTATGGATGCCAGGTGAGTAGGGATGAAGCCAAGAAAACGCAGGCAGGTCCCGGCCAAACACCGGCAGAGGCGGAGGGGCCGCTGTTTAAAGGGGCTCTGAAGATCTTTAGGCGAGGAGAAGGCGCTGCCACAAATGCAGCCGCTGAAAAAAGCCAAACTTCTGGATTTTTTGATTTCTTTAAAGCACAGCTGAACACAGCCTCACAACCATCAACAACTCCACCAACAAACGTGATGAAAAATGAAAACGAGATGCAAAGGCCTGAAGGGAAGGGAGGAGCCCCAGGCATTTCTTCATTGTTTGGATCCTTAGGGGACCTTTTCAGAGTCGATGCTGCCCCTTCCCCTCCAAGTGCCGCCGTTCCTCCATCCAGTGGAACCCAGACATTGGTGGACAGAGAGGCGAAGGATGGTGGAGGCAGGCGAGAGCCCAGCGGTAACACGGCTTCTGCTTCCCCAGTTCCTCTGGGGCAAGGTGGTGTGGAAACTGCCCAGAGATATGATCTGCCTAATGCAGAGCTGTGCAGAGAACGAGGAGAGGAAGTGGATGCCGGCCACTGCTCCTCCCGGCACGTGGGCCCTGGAATGGGCCACCCAAGTCAGCCACTCGGACCCCAAGGCAGTGGGCCAGCTGCATCACCAGGCCAGCCAGGAGGCGGCTGTCCGGGAGCCACACATGACGTCCTGCAACCAAGTAGCACCAGGCAGCCACCATGGGAGCCTGGCTTGAGCTTGCCTTCTGGCTTGTCACCGGCAGTGGCTCCTTCCAAGCCTCAGCCAGCCGGCAGGAGCATTTTCTCTTTCTTTGCTGCAGAAGCAGCCCCGCCCCCTTCTTCGGCAGCCCCGGATGACAAGCCTGAGGAAGCCGAGAGCCTCTTCAAGCTTCCTTCCTTCCTCTCGGGAGGGCCTGCCACAAAGAAAAATGCCTCCCAAACTAGCTCCAGCTTCAACTTTTTCGGCCTGACCTCTTTCCTGGATGAACCCCCTCCAGCTGCTCCTGCAAAGTCACCCCCACAGCAAGCGAGCCCCAGGCCGTCTATCGAGCCGTCTGTTTTGGTTCACTCTGGCATTGGAGTTGGCAGCCGGCTGGACTTGGAGAAAGAAGCAGCAGCTGCTGGCGTGGTAGAGGCTGTACTTGGCAAGAAAGGGGCTGTTGGCCTGCACAGCAGAGCGAGTGCCTTAAATGTCCCTGCAGCTGAACCCTCTGTGGCAAGAGCTTGGGAAGGAAAACGTGAGGAAGGCGTGCCTCCCGCGGCCAAGAGGGTTGCACATCGAGGAGATCAGGCTGTTTCTTTGGGGCTTGGCTTTCATGGACCTCAGCCAGGGGAGGACAGTGTCGCTTTCCCCGAGGCGGCTCCAAAGCCACTAGAACAGTCACAAAAGAGCACGGAAGAGAGAGTGGAGCTTGTGTTGCCTTCTGAGAAGAAAATGCCCCCTTTGTATGAAAACACAAAATGTAATTCAGGTTTGGACACCACGAGTATTGCTGAAGCCTTTTTGCAAGGGACAGTGCATGAAGGGCAGCCGGACGTGCCTGAGCTGGAGGTGCAGGGACCCCAGGTGCCTGGCCCTTGTCCTTCCAGTGCTGGCTTGCAACAGGCTCGGGATGAAAGAGCTCACCCTCAAATGCCAGCTGCGCCCAACTTGCAGGACACACTTCAAGAACCTGAGAGTGACAGGTCTGTTCTAGACGCCTCTGTAGAAATGTTCTCAAGCTTCATGACAAAAATGAAGCCCACTAAAACCTTCTCTGACTTTTTCCCCCCGCCACAAACCCCAGCAGCTCCCAGTGCACAAAAGAAAAGCTCTTCCTTCTTTGGTTTTTCATCTCTGCCTTCCCAAACATTCACGAGCGATCTCTTTGGCATTTTTAGAGGCGCCTCAGAAGAGGCCCCTTCGAAACCAGCTGGAGCCTCAGAGCCTCGGGTTGCTAGTTCCTGCACCAAAGAGGCTGCTGGCACTTTTGTCGGTCAATGTGCCACGGAACACAACCAAATCTCTAGAGCTGAACTGCTGGGGACGAATGCCAGCAGTGCCTGGAAAAGGGATGGCGCCTCCACCTCCGCAGAAGACAGCTCGACAAAAGAGAGCACTGTGACAACGGACAGTGAAGCTAGAGAAAGGCCTGAAAGTGGCGGAGAGGAGCCTGGGCCAGTGATCTCTCGGAAGGACCGAGGCCCCGAAGTGTCACAGTGGGAGCCTCGCGTTAGCAGAAGCCGGCCGCCTGAGCATGCCAGCCCTCGTAGTCGAGATGCAGAGGGTGCCGTAGGTGCAGAAGCAGGAGAAGCGGGCATGGAACCATCAGGGACAAACGGTGGCCCAGCCACTGAAGAAGAAGCAGCAGCCCCGGAGTGGGAAATTGAAGTTAGTCCGACAGATTTCGGTCATGCCTGGGAGCTGGAACCTGAGGTCGATGAAGCAGGTACGAGCCTGTGCCAGGCAGCCGTGGAGAGTGAGGTGAGCGGGGAAGCTTGTTCACTGCGCCCTCCAGTTTCAAATGAGGACCAAGACTCGCTCCAGGAAGAGCCAGCTGGGATCCCTGGAACGGAAGGTGATGCGCCGCTTGAGAAGGAAGAGCCCTCAATGGTCAATGAAGCTGCTACCAAGGATGCCCCCTTGGAGCAGAGCCTGGCTCCTAAGAGTGGGCCTGCCAGCGTTGCCGCAGATGACAGCAGCACCAAACCCGGGTTTGAACTTCCAAGCATGCTGGCGTTTCCCAAATTCAGCTTCACATCTTCCGCAGAGAGCGGCAAGCCGTTTGGGTCCTTCTTCACACTACAGCCGGCATCAACCAGCCAGACCACAGCTGAGCCTGGCCTTGTGTCCGGGTTTCACAGGTTTTCTTCCACTTTGTTTGGTGGAGGAAGTGAAGAGAAGACTGGTAAGCTGGAAAGCGCCCAGGGGGAAATGTTTGGGAGGAAGCTAGACTTCTCCTTCCCGTGGCAAAAAGATACCAAGCAGGCTCCTCTCCAGGAGGAAGCCGATTTGCCAGCCGAGGACTCTTCCAACAAGGACACGGCCCCAAACTCTTTCTCCAAACTGGAAGTTGAGGCACCGCAAGCTGTGTCCACGCCTGAGCAGCCGATCCTGCGTGCGATTAGCACAAATGAGCAAGCTAAGTCTCCTGTGCCTGATCAAGCGGCTGAGCCAGTTTTCTCCTCCGAGTGGTTGGGACCCTTGAGCGAGGAGCTGAGTGGCCCCGCTGCGGCCGTGCCAGTCCAGTCCAGCAAAGAGCTGGAAGTTGTGGGCAGCAGAGAGTTTGCAGATGAGCTAAGCACCATTTCTAGTGGCCCTCGAGGCCCTGCTTTGGAAGAGCCAACACAAGGAGCAGAGCGGGAGGAGATCATCCCTCGTCCTGCCACGGGAACTCTTCCTTCTGGAGTGCAGCCGCTGGAGCCAATGAGCAGAAAGCCCTTGGAGAAGAAAAGGCCAGTAGCCCGCGCAGCATGATAAATGGAGTCCACTCGTTGGCCATTTATAATGCACGTGCCCTAGCAGTAGACTGTGTCGTTCCGGCTCGCCCGCATCGTGTTAGTCGCAGTGGTAGAGAGACCCCCGAGGCCCTGGTTGATCCGCCTGCAGCCCTCGCTGTCATTTCTCTCTCGACTTCTGATCTCCCTCCCTTTTGCATAGCTACTGTTAGCTTCCCTTGTGCCCCCCTTTGGTGTTGTGTTTTTTGCTTTTGTTATTACTTTTGTTAGCTTTTTGTAGCCTAATTGTTTGCGAGAGCACTTGGCACTTCCCAGTTACCTAAGAAGGAGAGGGGTATAAAATGCAGGACCAAAACCACTGGCCAGAAAAAGAACAAGGGGGGGCCTTTCCTTTGGAGTGAATCGGAAGCCTTCAAGTTGTTAGTGTCAGATGTGCTGTAATGTTCAGAAACGATATCTCAGGAGGTGCGGGCAGTGTTGGCACTGAAGCTGTTGCCAGTCCTAGAACCAGGGCAGAGTCAGACTCCCTCCCTCCCTCACACAAATAAGAGGGGGGGGGATAATTAAGAAGGCTTTGTGAGCCTGTGGCTGTTCCATTGCTGAAATTCCGTGACCTTGTTGAGTAACAGCTTTGGTGCTGCTGCTGCTGCTGCTGTCCAGGGCCCGCCACTTCAGATTTTGCCTTCGCCTACCATCAGTGGCATTCAGTGGCTGCAGGCAAGAGCCAAAGAGAAGCTGCGAAGGATGCCCCTTTGCTCGGCCTGCTGCCCTTGCTAAGCCTCTAAGCATGTTGGCATCTGACTTTTAATCCACCATGTTCAGAAGACATGATTGATTATGTATTGTCGAAGGCTTTCACGGCCGGAGAACGATGGTTGTTGGGGGTTTTCCGGGCTGTATTGCCGTGGTCTTGGCATTGCAGTTCCTGACGTTTCGCCAGCAGCTGTGGCTGGCATCTTCAGAGGTGTAGCACCAAAAGACAGAGATCTCTCAGTGACAGAGATCTCTCAGTAGACACTGAGAGATCTCTGTCTTTTGGTGCTACACCTCTGAAGATGCCAGCCACAGCTGCTGGCGAAACGTCAGGAACTACAATGCCAAGACCACGGCAATACAGCCCGGAAAACCCCCAACAACCATGATTGTTTATCTTTATGTAGTTTAAACTTTTGTCCATTGGCTGTTTCTAGGGAAGCGATCTCTCCTGGTCTAACAGCCGTGCCCGAGATGGTCTCCAGGGCATCCTTTGTTTGCATTCCTCATTTGTATGCTACTATGCTGTAGCAGAGTGGTTAAGTGGCTGGGATGCAAATCAGTATTCTGCTGGTTTGACTATTGCCACAAACTCTGCAGGTAACCTTGGGTCACCCCCGCCCCTCAGCCCCTCTGCTGTATTGTGGGAATAATAACACTGACTTTGTTCACCGCTGTGTGTGGGGCACTCCTCTGCCTAGAAGAGCGGTATATGGGCACAGTTATTGCTGTTATCTGATAGGGAAGATGTCCCGCGGGCCAGTGAGCCTAACTCCGGCCCAGCTTGCCTCCAGTGTGCCCAGGAGCCTGAGTTCTGAAGCTTCCTGCCCGTTCCCTGCTGGGCTTCAGTGACGGAGAGTGCCATGTGCTGGCATTGTGCGGTATTGAAAGCTACGGGAGCCACAACTCCAGCCCGGCGTTTGTTTGCTGCCAGTAAAGGGCCCATATTGTACTGCTTCTGGGTCGATGGCCACTGCAGTAGAACATGTTACCAGCCAGAGTGAGAATTGAAAAATGTAAACAATAAAGCAGCAACAAAGATAGAAGTGTGGTGGAGGGCAAGTCCTCGGTAGATGGGGATGTTGCATTGCTGCAAGGTGCCCAGAGTGTTGCCACTCGAGGCTTTGCTTTCTGTCAGCAAAGAACGTGCATGTTGCCAGCTGCCTTGCGCTGCCCGTTTCTGATCGATCTCTTATGGTGGCAGCTGACGTAGTGCTGAGCAGCCCAGAGTGATTGGGGCTGAACTTGGTTGTGGGGCCCTTTGAGCTTTTGCCCTTGTGAAGCTAGAACTTGCTCTCTGTGTGCACCCTGTGTGTGTGTGTGTGTGTGTGTGTGTGTGTGTGTGCAGCTGCCACATGTTATTTCTCGGATGCCACTGCTTTTGGCTCACTGATTTCTCACTCTCTTATAGTTCTGCCAGCAGTAGTAGGTTTGGTTCCTCCTGTAACGTCAGTCAGGGGAGTTCTCATCTGAGTGAGCAGGAACATTCTCAGGGGAGTGCCCCCGACTCGGAACACGAGGAGGAGCTGCCAGAAGGGGCCTTGTCTGCCCTCCACCCAAGGGAGGCCCACAGATTGTCTAGTGAGCGACACAAGCCACAAGCAGCACAAGCCGAAGGAGAGGAGAAGGTGTCGGAGGGCAAGGAGAAAGTGAAAGAACCCGCTTTGCTTAACCTGCCTCCAGAAGGGGAGAAGGCCAAAGAGGTTTCCACAAGGCCACCTGACAGGTAGGTGATGCTCTTTGCTGCCTTGGGGAGCGAGAGGGAAATTCCCAGTGGACACTTGAGTAATTCCAGGGAGTCCTGGACACACAACGAGCAGAGGAGGCCACGGGGTCCTTTGGCATGCTGGGCAACGCCCCTCACAGACTGGTGGACGACTGGCCCGCCTTCTCTCTAGGCTTTGCCACTTTTGCTGCTCTCCTTTGCTTTCAGACCAAAGAGATGCATTTTTGGGTGTTGATTATGTTGCCTTTTCGGCTTTTCTGTTTCTGACACGTTCCTCTTTTTGTTGTCCTTGCCAGTGACCTCAATGGAAGTGAACCTCTGCTGTTTCCCCCGGCAAGAGCCCGCTGGATCCGAGCGATTAACCAAGTCCGGCTTCAGTTTCAGGAGGTAGGGCTGGCCGAGGCCGCTTTCCTTCTCCCTGCATCTCTGCCCCGTCGTGTCTTTGAAGGTGGCTGCCTGTAGTGCCAGGGAGTGTTGTGTGACCACGTTAGAGAGGCTCGTGTGCGTTGCCACCTGGAAGGCAACAACTTGCTGGAATAGGTGGGGTGACGGCGGTGCTTAATGTGTCACTACCACGGCAGGGCAGACTCTTTCTGGGAAATATGACATCTGCCTTTGAAACGAGTGTCCGTTGCCATCAGAGTGGAGTTTGTTTCAGCGGTTGTTGGGTGCTTTCCCAAGCACTGGTGAAGGGGGTGGGGGCAGAAGGCACCTCCTCCTTGGCCGGGCTGCTCTTGACTGCCCTTGGTCTTACGGCAGGTGGAACTCCAGAGGGTGCCTCATGTTTGAACAGCTTTGGGGGAAAGGAAAAAGAAGGCTCCGTTTTGGAAATGTGTTCCTGGCTGTGTGCCTTGGTGTCCGTCCCGCCCCCCCCCGCCCGTGATGCTCCTCCTTGGCTGCCTGGCCAAAGAAGTCTCCCCCCACCCCCCTCCAGCCTCTTAGTTCCTGGGGTGAATAACCTTTCCGGGAGCTGGATATTCACACAGCCAAGTGAGCCTTGGCACAAAGCCAGGCTTTCTCAGCAAGAATAAATTAAGTTTCTCATGCAGGGCAGAAAATTGTTCTTAGCAGCACAGAGCACCAGACGCTCCTGTCATGCTTAAATAAGTTAGTAGCCTGCTGAACCAAATTAAAAGATTCTGCCAGGCTTAGGAAATGCATGCCCGACTGTCACCAAAGAACTTAGAAATGAAGTCATTGTGATCCTCTCACTCTGCTTTTGAAGCCTGCTAATTGGAGTAATTGAGTGAACTATTTCGGAAGAGTGCAAAAGCTACGCCCCCGGGGGTCTCGCTGGCAGGTTTCTTCCTCTGTACGCGGAGTGTCGCTAGTGCTGGGGGCCCCGTGGGGTCTGGCTGTGGGTGGGCCCCTTCCAATGCCCTCTTCGCAGGGGGCTGTGCCTCAAGACGCTTCTGCCCTTGGGGGGAACTGCCTGGGGCTCTGGTGTGTGCACTGCCCCCTGATGGGCCACGCGGGTGCACGTATTTCCTGCTGTGCGCTGGAATTGCACAGTGGGCTTGCCAATATTGTTCCGCTGGGCTCCTTTCACATTTTTGTTCGGGTCTGTGTTTTTGTGTTTTGAAGGAAGTCTTACTTTACGGACAGCCTTTTTTTAAAAAAAAGCTTGTAGTAAAAGTACTCAACTCGAAACCTGTTAAATGGCCTTACAAGTTCCCTTCTGTGAGGAGAGACCGTCTGTTGGGCAGTGGCAGCAATGAGAAGGAACCCTCCCAAGTTTAAGGGCTCCTGCAGAAATGCACTTGAGGGGGGGCCGTGGACTTCATAGACCTAACTAGGGTGGAGGTGAAGTCTGACCCAACTGGGTTTCAGCATGATGGGTGTGTGTGTGCGCGCGCATGAATAACCATGTTTGGGAGCCTCCGGATGGCAAAAGAATGCCGTGGCAATGAGTGAGGGCAAATAGTCTGGTGTGTGATGGGCTGGGTGTGAGTGAATGGCCCCCTTGTGGGTGCAGGGGCAGAGCGGGTCTTCTATCAGCATCTGGCTTGTGGTTGTGGCGAAGCAGCCAAGCGTTCTGGGGCTCCAGGGGAGAAAGCCCCAAGCCAGTGGCTTGCTTTCTCCTGGCGCCCTGAACTGATTCCTTTTTTTTTTTTTATTTTTCATAGCTACAAAACACTACACAAAACTATCACAAGGAAAGGGGAGAGGGAAGGGACAAAGGGGGGGTGGAAAAAGAAAAGGGGGGGAATGAACTACAAACACTAAACACTACACTTCAATGTTTCCCTTCATACTGTCATAATACAAAAATAGCTCCATAAAATAATGATGGAGTGGTTAATCATACAGAGAATAAACATTTCAAATTCTGATTAAACTTTCCTCCCCCTTCTAGGTCCCGGACGCAATTCTCTCTGTGCAACTGCTGTTGCGATGCTCTCCTCCTCCCCCCCCCCTCCGGCTCCTCCTTTTCTTCGTTCTTGGTGCAGCAGAGTTCTGGGTTTTTATTCTCAAAATCCTTTAGTTGATCTTCTGATAATATCTTATAGGCCTGATCTTTATATCTGAACCATATTCCTTCCGGGAATAACCATTTGTACTTTATTCCATGGTCCCTCAGAAGTGCTGCAAACTTTTTATATTTAAAACGCCGTTTCCGGACTAGAAATGGAACGTCCTTCAAAATCTTGACTTTCAAACCCATAAAGTCCAAATCCGCATTGTATGAGTTATATAGGATGGTGTCCCGGATCTTTTTAGATGAAAAGTCAATAATGATCTCACGAGGCAACTGTCGCTTTGTTGCATATTTTGAAGAAGCCCGACGGACCTCCAAAATGGCGCTTTTGACCTCTTCTTTAGTCGTCCTCGCGGGTGTCGCCAGTAGTTCCGAGACCAAATCCCACAAATCCTCATTTTCCTCCTCTTTCACGTTTTGGAGACGCAAAATTGTCTGCGTTCGTTCCACCTGTAGCCCGATCAGCTGGTTCTCCACCAACTTCAGCTCCTTTTTTGTAGCCTTCACAAGTGACGCACTTTCCAGAGCAGACTTTTCTGCCCCCCCCCCCCCGCTGCTGCCTTAATGGTTTTCACCTCGCTTTCGATTGAGCCCACCCTTTGATCAGTTTCGTTCAGCTTGTCAACAAAGGGTTTTATAGCTTCCACCACCGCCCTGCGTACCAACTCTTCGAGCGACTCCCCCTTCTGCAAGGTAGCCGAGATTGACTTACCGAGAGCGGGACTTTGCTTCCTTGCTGCCATTTTGGGGGGGGGGGGGCGCCAACAAAATTCTGGAACTCAACGAAGGGGAAGAGCGAATCTTCTTCAGATCAACCTCTCCTTCACAAACGCTTGTAGAACAGAAGGGATTCGCTTGTTTACAGGCTTCCGCCTGTTTCTTTTACTTGCCGTTTCTCGTTGCCCGGCGGCACTCGAGGCGCCGCGCACATCTGCCGGCCTCCATAGGGACAAACGGGCAATTCCCCCCCCGCATTGATTTCGGGGAGTTCTTCCCGCCGCGTCCCGGACCCTGGCTCCCTCCCTGGGAGTCCTGGGGGCTAATCCTTGCGGGTCAGCCGCCCGGTCAGGGTGCCCGGTCGTTTCCTCCCGGACCAGCCGAGAGGAGCGTCCAGCATGGCTGAGAAAACGAAACCGAAAAGCCCTGAACTGATTCCTGTGGGGGGAGGAGGTTTGGCCTTTGAACTGAGGCTCCCAACCTGGGTGGTCCTTGTGGGTCTGAATGGCTGAGCCCCTCTCACAAAACTGATGGGAATTTTGTGTTTTCAGCCTGTATTGTGTGAAGCTCAAACGGTGTGGTATGTGAGAGATTGGATGTACAGTGTGGCACGAGACCTTCCAAAGGAGCTATGGGGGGTGGGGGTGTCCTTGTGGAAATTAGATCTCAAAGCTAGCCGGGGGCGGGGGGGGAGGCCCATTCTACATGGCTCTTTGGAAGATGGCACAGAGAAAAGGGCTGATCCCCACACCACAATACCACAGTCCTCATTTAGATCTTTACTCCCTCATGGCAGCTCTCAAAAACACCCTGGGGGGGTGGTGAGTGGGTGGGACAAGTAGTGTGCTGTTTGCCTCTGGCCCATGTTCTTGCCCCAGGGCCCGGTATTGCTTTGTGCAGTGCCGGCCTCCGTGTGTGTGTACATGGACTGCTGAACTCGCTTGAAATGCAGCTGTGTGCAGAATCAAAATATGACCACCAGCACCCCATTTTGGAGCTCTTCAGGACACAGAGCAGTTAACAGCTGCCTTGAAGTTTAATCATCCCACATCAGATATGCTTAGAGGTCATGCGGCCAAACAAAGTTTTGGTTTTGCTGCATTGCCAGGTCTGGAAAGCAAAACGGCTGCCTGTATGGAGCCTGGTGTGTCTTCTCTGTGCAAGTTTCGTGATGTCAGAAATGACTTGTAGTTTGTGCTGGAGTTGTAGGCATCTCAGTCTGTTCAAAGTGGTTTTGTAGGGATGCTTTTAACAAATGTGTGTGGGGTAGATTTTTAAACTCTGATTTGGGGAATGCTTCAGATGCATCTGATGAAGAGAGCTGTGGTTCTCGAAAGCTTATGCTACAATAACGGTGGTTAGACTTAAAGGTGCTGCTGGGCTCTTTACTACATTAATGGACATGTCTACTATGAATATTCACAACTCTTATCGAACCTAGCAAGCGTTGCTGCACCCTGGGCAGCAATTTCCACGGGTCGCTGGTGTTATATTTATTTATAGTCTGCCTTTCTCACTGAGATCTACAGTGGATTACAACTGTGATTTTCAACTGCAACTGCAAGTGAAAATACAACATAACCGACAGTTAGGATGTCCACTGGCCAAAGTATAATAGCGAACAACAGGTAGGCCATTCAGGGAAACAGATACATTAGGGAATGGCAGCAGAAAAAATTTAAACACGCATAAAGCCGAGCAAAGAGATTAAATCTATCTGAAACAAAGCATAACCAACTCGTCACTAGTAGGCGCATATCTAGTGTTAATTATGTGGCGTGTGAAGACGTTCTTCCTTTTGTTTGTCCTGAATGTATTGCCCGCCAAATACGTAGGGCAGTAGCTCTAGTCTCGTGGGAGAGGAAGAAGCTCTTCACCCCTTGGGAGCCTGTGTGCTGGAGGGCAGAAGCGATGAAGGAAGCAAATGGCAACCTGGGCCCCAGGGCATTCATTCTGCGAGTGGCAGAAGAGACAGAGAGGGCCTGATTGTATACCTGGAACCCACACACTCCACTGGCATGTGAATAGACTGACATCGGCTTGGGCTCATCACTAAGGGCCTCCCGGACTTCTTTTGTGGCTTCTTTTGTGGGGTGGACAGGGTGTCGGATGCCGTGGGCTTCTTACTTGTACTGGTGGCTGCTCTGTACTGGCGTAGGATGTCCCATGAGGGTAGTGTGCCCATGCCCCTGGGAGCTGGAAGATGTTGGGGTGGGCATCTGGAACGTTGGCCAGTAAGACATAGCCAAGCTCGCTGCTCATTGAACCCCCCCCCAATTCCATCTTGTGGGATGAGGGTGGAAGCCCCCCCCCCCCGAGCGCCTCTGCTTGTTCTCTAACTTTGTGCAGCATCAGATTGGTGAGGAAGGAAACTGTGCTCGTGTCCAGGCAGCTGGAGGAGGAAATTGATCTGGCCTGCGTGACGGAGACCCGAGTGGAAAATGAGTGGCTGCGTCTGTCTCAGGGACGCCTGGTTATGCAGCCCTTCCTCAACCCACACCGGAGATCGGGCGGGGGGTGGGGTGACCATCATCCTCCGTGAGCTTTTCCCCTTCTGCAGATTCCTTACATTAGGTTCCAGGGTAGATTCTGTGTATTGACTGGCTGCCTGATTGCCTGCTGGGCAGCCCGTCTGACCTGGTGGAAGAGGGTTCAGGCTTGGCGCAGGAGTCGGCCAGGTTGTTCGATCGTTCTGGGCCATTTCAACATCTGCGCCGACAACACCCTGTCTGAGGTGGCTCAGGACTTCGAAGCCTTTCTGGCTGTTACAGATCTCTCTCAGGTTGTGATGGGCCCGACACGTAACAAAGGACATGCCTTGGAGATAATTTTTTACCGAACCTCTCGGAGACGATCCAGTTTGGGGGCTGTGCTGTGGTCTGAACACTGCCTCCTCAAGGTACGGGTGAAAATCGCTGTCTGTAGGCGTTGGGGGTTCATTAAAACAGTCTCCCTGCAGAGACGAATGGATCCTACCAGCTTCCGGCCTGACCCGGGTGATTCTAAGACCTAAACGACAGCTCTGTTGAGGCTGCGGTGGGAATGAGAAGCTCCTGGAAGTTATCAACGTGGTTATTCCCCGTCAACACCTCTGGCCATGGAGGCGGAAGCTGGTGCCTCGGTTTACTACAGAGCTGAGTGATATGAAGAGAGATGGGAGACGCCTAGAACGGCCTTGCTGGAAAACTCGAACGGAACCTGCTAGTGTGCTGTAGAGCTCCCTGGAAGACCCGTGAAATCCTGTTTCGCTGCTCCCGTTGCATTAACTGGCTCACACTCAGCTCAGTCGTTTAAAGTATTTTGGCTCTTGTGGGCGCCAAGGTCTGAGCCTTAGAATTCCATAGAAACCGTGATCAAGTGTGATGCTTCTCTGCAAAGGGGTTTTTTTTTGCTGAGAAAATCTCTCCAACATGTCCTGTTTTCAGTGCTTGGCAAGTGACATGGAGAGGCTTTTCCTTTGGGGAAAAATAGGAGTGTGTTAAGTACGAATGGATAAAAGTCTTCAAATATTCTTCAGATCTCTGAGATACAATGGAAAGTGCATAGCAAAGAGTAGTTGTACACAGCCTTGAGAAAAGGGGCTGGTTGTAAGTCGTTGAAAGGCGAAGTCAGGATACGCTTAAGGGTGGATCAAGTGGAAGCTTTCAGAAGACGAGGCGGTCTTGTTGCGTGGGCTGCAGAGAGTGAGTGGCAGGGGCTTGTGGGCTTGACGTGAAGTGCAGGACGGAAGAGTGTACCTTCTCTGCAGGGCCTCGGCTGAGGGAGAGACACCCCAGGCCAGGCTCCCCAGGTGCCTGGTGGGTTCCCCGGGGAGTCTGGTGGGCTGCCAGCACATGCGATTGTTGGGAAGGAGAAGTGGGGCCGGGGTGTAGGAAGGAAAGGGCCCACGGGTGGTGGTTGCACGCTCCCTGGCTTGGCATCTGCTGACTTGCCGCCTGGTGCATCGGGTGAGATATATACTGTTTTATTTGTAGGACAGGGTTACGCTGAGTAATCCACAACAAGAGTTCATGCAGAACCACCTGAGAGCATCTCTCGGCCCAGGCCTCCGCTTCCTCTGCCAAGTCTGTGGCTTGGAAAACTGAGTGCGGTGGCTCGAGTGGGAGGGCAGGGATTTCCCAGGGCTGGCTTGGCCGGCTGCTCAGTTGCCCAGCAGGGAGTCTGGGCAGGACTGCGCAGATAAGTTTCAGCCGTTCTTCAGCTCCCAGATCTTTTTGACGAAGACGGCGCTGATCAGTTTTTCATATCACATTCCTCTCTGTTCATTTTTAGAAGCTGTTTTATCTTATAAACAACATTCATCTGTTAGGGCCTTATGGTGCCGTTCTCTGTGTTTTTTACAGAGTATGTGAAGCTCCCCAGTTCGGGGGACCCATTCCAATGATGCAGCGTCCGGGGGGAGTAAAAGGGTCAGGGTTGCTCTCTGAACAACTCCATTGGGGGTCCTGCAGTATGGAGGTCATCACATCTGCTTTGCTCACAGAAGGTCGCAGGTTCAGTCCCTGGCACCTGCCGCTGAAAGGATCAGGCCACAGGCGATGGGAAGCTGGAGAGCTACTTCCTGGGTGAACAGGCAGTGCTCACCTAGATCGACTCAGGGCGGTCTACTCGGTCTGACTCAGCGTAACGCAGGTTCCCTTGTTCGTATGTTAACACTTGTGTTCTTCGTGTGTTGAATTCTGTGTATAAATGCCAGACGATGCTTTTCCACTGAAGTCACAAAAGAGCGCTGCCATCAGAGATCAGCAGACCTCCACAGAAAAGAGAGGAACCGGCTCTGAAGCCACAGCCAGTACTCGCAGTAGAGTCTGTCGAGAGAACATAGGTAAATGTGACTCCAAATTATTTGTGCAGAAATACAGTATGCTCTGAAGGCTTGTGGAGGAAATAAAGCCAAGTAAGTTTGACTTTATCCCATGCTGGAACCTTTTTCGGAAAGTGGAGGGTGAGATGCCTGGTCACATGGTGTGCACTAGCCCCGTTAAAATGAATGGGAGATGCGCCAGCGCACCTTTCCCCCCAGTTGCTGCAGAGTTTCTTTGCGGAGAGCCCTCGTCCTCCTGGCCAGCCTCTTCCTCAGCCCAACAGGCTGACCTTCTCGTCTCTGCTCATGCAGCCACGGGCGGCTCCTGGGCCCTGTTCTGGCTTGGGCGGGTCCTCCCTGAATACGGGGTGTCGTTCACTGGAGACTCTTGGCATCCTCCAGGTTTCAGTGTCCTGAGAGCCTGAAGATGGCCATAATCTCCGCCTCCGCCAGTTTCCGCCTCAGCCTAGAGGGTTTTCCCACCACGCACTCTGCCTGCCCTCCCCCTATTCCTTTGCCAGATTGTCAAGTCAGTGTTGAAGGGAAATATGGCTGCTTTTTTTTTTAAAAAGAGGGACAGAAAGCAAGAGATTCTCTGCCTGAGAGTGAATGGGTGACCACCAGGAAGCAGCCATCCCCTGGCGGCACTGACGGATTGCAGAGCAAGTGGCGCTGATGTGAGGTGATGGGGGGGCACCCTGGGGGCATGGAAAGGTCTGGAATGCTCTGCGCAGTCTGACCCCACTGTGGACATTTTAGGACTAGTTCAAAGTTAAGCCATTCGGAGGCAGATCCGGGCTTGCAAATGCCAGCGGGAGGGCAGTTGTTCTCCTGCTAGTTGGGAGATGAATGTGGATAAACTGCCAGGGGCAATCCAGGGAAGCTTGCTGTGCTACCAGGAGTGGTGCTTGACAGTTGACTCCCCTGGCCGCTGTTGCTGGCCGGGGTCCTTCTGTGCTTCTGCCCAGTCAGGCCTTTGCCACTGGGGCGTCAGGAAGGGGCCCCTGCGGAGCTCGGCTTCGGCTGTCCTCCTCTCTGCAGATGCAGTCAGTGGCTTTACTGTCTCTAACTGGGAAGTGCTCACTGTTCGTCCACTTGCAAAGAGCCACAAATGCTCGCCTTCCCCATCATCTCAGCAGCCTTCCACTGCTTCTGCAAACTCTGTGGCTGGAGGCCTGTCCAGGAGACTGTGGACCTTGGGACTGGCCAGCTGCACAGCCCTTTCCCACACTTTCTGTCTGCGCTGAGGCTCCACTCTCAGGGCTGCTCCGGAGGCTTAAGATATACCCTCTTAAGAGCCATTTATTTCACTGGTGCTTGCAATGACGCAGTTCTTTCTCCTTGGCGGCAGTGATACATCTCAAACTCTCCCAGCTGAGGGGTATCAGCAGTGGTACGTGGCAAGCACCCAGCTGGGCTCTCTTCCCGCTACTCCCTTTACCCCCGTAGCAGGTGCATAGAGAGATTAAGAACATACTCCCTAGTTTATACGTTGACTAGAGCCGTGTGCAAAGCAGAGACAAGTATTTGGGCCTGCAAGGCTTCAGGGCTGCGAGGCAACTCGGGCACAAACAGAAAGTGTGGCAAAGCCCCCCCTCCTACCTCCCCCCGCGCCCAACTCCTTGAAACAGCAGCGGCCTTCTGCTATTTCACTACAGTTCCCCCACAGAATCAGGATGGGGGAGATACCAGGCCCTAAGTGTTACTCGAAAGAGGGGGTGCCCTACCACCCTGCTGATCAAAACCAGGAGATGCAGCTCAAGATGGAGAGGGAAATAAGGGAGGTGATCAATACCGGGTGACTTTACCTGTTCTCATACTGATTAGGCAAATATGTGTTTGTCTTATGCCCAGGTTGTTGTTTTTTTCTGGGAAAAGAGGTGGTGGAACTCTCAAGAGGGAAATGAGGAAGAAACGCACAGGATTCTTTGAAATAATATTATTTTCACTCACCATTGCTGAGTATTTTCAAGAGGTGCCAGAACTCCGTTCCACCGCATTCCTGCTGGAAAAAAGCCCTGCTTATGCCACAGAAAGAAGCTTTCTAGGCATCTTCAATGACCGTGCATTGAAGCAGCTGGTCACAGAGCCAATTCGAGGAGTAGCAACTTTTGTCTTAATTCTGAGCAGGGTTTGAGGCTGGTGTGAGATGGAAATGTTGCACCATTTGGGAGCAGCCACCGTAATGCCGAATGCCTGTTCAGCGTTCATGTCAAAAGAACGTTGTCTCCCAAACCCAAAACAATCACTTTCGATTTCAGAACAGGAATGTATGCTAAAAGGAGGGAACTAGTCAGAAGGGAGAATTAAGAGAATCAGATACCTCTGGGATACTTGGAACTATTTAAAACCACGCTATTTGAGGCCCAGATAAGACTCTACACTCAAATCAGGAAAGGTACCACCAAGTCAAAGAAGATGCCTGTGTGGTTAACAAAAAGTCAAGGAAGCCATAAAAGGCAAAAAGGCTTATTTTTTTAAAGGAAGGTTTTCATGAGTTAGGTGAACAGAGAGCATTAGAGGTGCTGGCAAAATAAAAATGTTGATAAAAAGGCAAGCGACAAGAGAAGTTGAGGAATGGCTTACTGAAAACATCAAGATAAACAATAAGCATTTTTTCAAATATATCAGTAACAAGAAACCGGATAGGTAGTAATAAAAAGATTTCTAAGGAGGATGGAGAGATGGCATAGAAGATGAATTAATTCCTTGTGTCGGTTTTCACTGTGGAAACTGTGGGGCACGTACCCATGCCAGAGCCGCTGTTTTGGGAAGGGAGTCCGAAGAACTGAGTCAAATTAAGGTGGTGAGAGATGAAGTTCTAGAATTACTAGGACAATTGAAAACTGATCAGTCTGCAGTTCCCGATGGCGCACATCCAAGGGTTCTTGCCAAAATGTGAAATTGTTGAACTATTGTCCAGTATATGTAACTCGTCACTAAAATCAGACTTGGTGCTGGATGACTGGAAAATAGCAAATGTCACCCCAATTTTTATAAAGCGGTCCAGAGGGGATTCAGGAAATTACAGGCCAGTTAGCCTGCATTAATTAGTAGAAACTGTAGAGAGTAGAAATTAAAGAGAACTAGTAAGCACATCGAGGAACAAAGCCTGTTAAGGGAAAATCAGCCTGGCTTTTGCACAAGCAACTTCTGCCTCACCAACCTTTGAAAAAGTTAACAAGCATGTAGATAAAGACAATCTGGTGGACATCGGACACTTGGGCTTCCCAAAAGGCTTTTGACACGATTCCTCGCCAAAGACTCCTGAGTAAGCTAAACAAACATGGGATGAGTGGACAGGTCCTCTTATAGATTAGAAACTGATTAGACAGAGAGTAGGGATAAACGCGCCGTTCTTGTAACGGAAAGACGTGAGCAGTGGGCTCCCACAAGGATCGGTATTGGGGCTCGTGCTTTTGAAGGTGTTCACAAATGATTTGGAAATGGAGTGAGCAACATAGAGGCCAGGTTCACAGACGAGACCAAATTATTCAGTTTGGTGAAGACGAAGGCAGATTGAGAAGAGTTCCAGGAGAATCTTTTTAAATGTGGTGAGTGGGCAAAAATGTGGCAAATGCAGTTCGGCATGAGGAAGTGGAGGGTGATGCATATTGGAACAGAAAACCCTAATTTTAAATATTTGCTGATGTGGACTAAACTGGCTGAGACTGAGAGGGAAAGAGGGACGGGGTTGCAGCGGAAAGCTCATGGAAAGTGACAGCTCAGTGCGCGGCAGGGTGAAAAAGGCAAACTCCATGCTAGGAACTATTAGGAAAGGGGTTGAAAACAAAACTGCCGATATTGTAATGCCCAGGTATAATGCTATCATGCGGCCTGCTTTGGAGAGCCAGTTTGGTGTAGTGGTTAAGAGCGGCAGGACTCTAACCTAAGAGCGGCATACCCGCGGGACCGCCTCCCTCCCTATGTTCCTCCACGGCAGCTTCGCTCATCTGAACAGGGATTCCTGCAGGTGTCAGGCTGCACACAGGTGAAGTCAGCGACCATAGACATCATCACTAATTATTAGTATTAGTATTTGTATTAGTATTAATAATAATAATTTTTAAAAAACCAGCAACAACATTCAATTAATATACCACCCTTCAGGACAACTTAATGCCCACTCAGAGCAGTTTACAAAGTATGTTACTATTATCTCCACAACAAGCACCCTGTAAGGTGGTTGGGGCTGAGAGAGCTCTGAGAGAGCTGTGACTGACCCAAGGTCACCCAGCTGGCTTCAAGTGGAGGAGTGGGGAGTCAAACCCGGCTCTCCAGATTCGAGTCCCGCGCTCTTAACCACTACACCAAACTGGCCTTACATATTGCCTTAATATTATCTGCTGCTTTAAATATGTACTCCTATGTACTACCTGTGCTTTATGTTGTCTAATGTCAGTCCTAGAAGTGATTATGTTCTGTTCCAGTATTTTTTCTACTCTGTATTGGATTCTTGCTGATACTATGTCTTTTAAACTTGTATCTATTTACCCTATGGCATTGTTTATGGAAATGTCCTTGATACTGTATGGAAATGTACTTGATACTGATTGTACTAATCTCATATTGTGTAATCTGCCTTGAGTCTCAGTGAGAAAGGCAGACTATAAATGACATAAAATAAATAAATCTGGAGAGCCAGGTTTGATTCCCCACTCTTCCGCTTGAAGCCAGCTGGGTGACCTTGGGTCAGTCACCGCTCTTCCAGAGCTCTCTCAGCCCCACCCACCACACAGGGTGATGTTCGTAAGGATAATAATAACACACTTTGTAAGCCGTTCTGAGTGGGTGTTAAGTTATCCTGAGGGGCGGCATATAAATCGAATGTTGCTGTGGTGTGCAGTTCCGGGCACCGTATCTCAGCCTCTGTGCCATCTTTGTTTGGTCCTCCAGAGCACCTGGTTGGTCCTGGACTAGATGGATCCTTGCTGGTTAGACCCAGTGGGGATCTGCTTCTGTTCTTATGGCTGCACAGTACAATCTGAGCCTATTTTTATATTCAGCGGAGTGGAGCGTTTCTCTCTTTTTAGCGAAGTCATGCATGTAGTACAAGGGCGTTGTTTTGTGTTTTCAAAAATCACTGTAGGCATTTTTCTGAAGCCAGATTTTTATCCTGTCCTTCCTCTAAGGAGCCCATGATGGCATCCATGGTTTTCCCCTCTTCCGTTTAATCCTCACCACAACCACCCTGTGAGGTAGGGCAGGCTGAGAGGCGGTGAGCAGCCTACGTAAGGTCACCCAGCTTCCGCAGCAGAAGGGCGATTAGAACCGGAGCCCTTCCCCAGTAAGCCAAGCATTCTGCCTGCCTTATCCTGTGAGGCCTGGGATGTGGGGAGGAGCATTAAGAGAGGAAGGGGGCTCACCCCTTTGCCCTCAGGCTGTCTCCAGCTTTCCTCCTCTCCCAAGCAAAGGCCATCTTCTATTTCCCGGTGCTGTGGGTGCGGAGGAGAAGGGGGCGGTTTGTGCGTGTGCCGGGGAGGGGGGGGCTGAGCTTCGCTGGCGTCTCGCTCTCTGGCTTATCCTCCCACGTGCTTTGAGAAGAATTGCTTACTGGACCATTTTGTCCGTAGTTCAGGACTCGGGAAGAAGGAATGCAGTGGAGAGATAATGAGGATTTTTAAAATAGAGAGTAATGTACACCTCATCGACATCAAAGCATGTGGCCTACATTGGCGAACGCTTACTTTATCAGTTTTAATAATTCCCCAGTGATTCAGGCTAAAATTAAGACTTATCGGTGAATTTTTTTAAAAAGCCCAAACCCCAGAGCGCAAAATATTTAAACTTTTAACTAGAAGTTCATTTTCCCAGAAGGGGCAATCTGTTGAAATCATAGAAATGACACATAGCCCGTGTGGGGGAGGGCCTGCTATTCCCCCCCCCCACTCTCTTTCTCCACTTGAGATGGTTTATATCTTGATGCTCTTGATTGTGTTAAGGAATTGTGAGCCGAGCTGTGGGGAGACCTCCATGCTGTGAAGCGACTCTTTGCCCAGATGAGGGTTGCCAACTCTTGAGTTTGGAAATTCCTGGAGATTTGGGGAGGGAGGTTGGGGAGTTGGGGAGGGAGGGGCCTCAGCAGGGTGTCATGCCACAGAGCTCAGCCTCCAGAGCAGCCTGGGTTTTTTTTTTCCCCAGGGGAGCAAATCTCTATAATATGGAGATCAGTTGTAATCCCAGGAAATCTCTGGGCCTCGCCTGGAGGTCGGCAACCCTATCCCAGACTGCGTTCCTTGCAGGGGCTGGCCTGGTGCAGGCAGGCGGGCGGTGGCTGGAAAGGCCTTGAGATGGCTCCTCAGAGATGGGGAGTGGATGGGCAGCCAGGCCTCGGCCCCCCCTCCCCCCTCAGCCTGCTGGTCCTGCTGGGCCAATTCCCTTTTGCTCACAGGCCGAGTGGACAGCAGCTGGCCTCTGGTGGCTCCCGGCCCTTCGCCTCATCTTCGGCTTATACTCTATGGTTGCCAGCTCCAGGTTGCGAAATTCCTGGAGACTTGGGGGCTGGTGCCTGGAGAGGGAGGGGTTTGGGGAGGGAGGGGCCTCAGTAGGGTAGAATTCCATAGAGTTCGTCCTCCCAGGCTGCCACTGTCCCCAGGGGATCTCATCTCTATACCTGGAGTTCAGTTGTAATTCCAGGAGATCTCCTGCCACCACCTGGAGGCTGGCAACGCTAGCTTATAGTCTGCATATTTTCCACAGTGTCGTCCCCCCCACCCTTTTGGTAGCCTTTCCAAGATCCCATCTCTTGTCAGCCTTTGCCCCTTACTTTAAAACATACCTGACCCCGCCCCGCCCCTCAACACAATTAAACCAAGTCCCTGTTCTTCTTCCACTGGCTTACCTATCAGTTACCGTGCTCAATTCAAGGTATTGGGCATCACATACAGAGCTCTTCACAGCCTTCGTCCAGTATACCTACGGGACCGCCTCCCTCCCTATGTTCCTCCACGGCAGTTTTGCTCATCTGAACAGGGTCTCCTTCAGGTACCAGGCTGCACACAGGTGGGGAAGTCAGCAGCAGCCCGTACACAGGCTTCCTCTGTGGTGGCCCCTATCCTGTGGAGTGACCTGCCTGAGGCAGTCAGAAGAGCCCCCACTCTCCTGGCTTTCCACAAACGATGCAAAACCGAATTATTCAAAAAGACTATTTACTCAGATAGGAGGGCTTTGTAGAGAGAGGGTCTCAGATGCTTCGCTAATGAGTTAGTGACCACAGACTTCACCACTGTGTTGTACTGGATTCCTGCTTATGATATATCTTGTAAACTTGTATCTATTTGCCCTATGGCATTGTTTATGAAAGTGTTCTTGATACTGACTGTAGCAATCTCATCCTGTGTAATCCGCCTTGAGTCTCAGGGAACTGTGTGGGTCTGACTCTGCAGTAGTATAATAACAACATAACATTTGATTTATATGCTGCCCTTCAAGACAACTTAATGTCTACTTGGAACTGTTTACAGAATGTGTTGTTATTATGCCCTCAGCAATCCCCCTGTGAGGTGGGTAGGGCTGAGCGAGAGCTCTGAGAGAGCTGTGGCTGACCCAAGGCCATCTAGCTGGCTTCAAGCAGAGGAGTGGGGAAGCAAACCCAGCTCCTGCTGCCGCTCTTAACCACTACACCAAACTGGCTCTCAGCATAATTTGAGTTCAGTGGCACCCTTCAGGAGCCTTGATTCTCAGAAGCGTATAACCTGAACATCTCACTGGCCTCTAAGGTGCCGCCAGGCTCAGATCCCAGGATTACAACTCCTCTTCAGACCTCAGAGATCAGTTGCCCTGGACAAAAATGGCTGCCATGCAGGGTGGACTCTATGGCCTTATACCCTGCTGAGGTTTCTCCCCTTCCCAAACTCTGCCCTCCCCAGGCATCCCCCCCCCACCCCAATTGCCAGGAATTCTTGACTCCAGAGTGGGCAACCCTAACTGTGGCTCTGTACAAGTATGTTATAATATCGGCTGTTTTATTCTCAATCTTTTCCTTAATAATCCCCTGCATAGAATTTCCCTCAGTGCTGCACACTGAGTTGACATTTTTATTGAGCAATCCCATATAACCCCAAGATCTCTTCCAATCTTGGTCTCAGCCAGTTCAAAACCCATCCGCTTT
Source organism: Eublepharis macularius (assembly GCF_028583425.1). NCBI lineage: Eukaryota > Metazoa > Chordata > Lepidosauria > Squamata > Eublepharidae > Eublepharis > Eublepharis macularius. The sequence continues at coordinate 1,120,700 of NC_072797.1, read as the reverse complement.
TATTTTAAGTTAGGGTTTTTTTTCGCTGCAACGTTCATCACTTTACACTTACCCACGTTGAACTTTGTTTGCCACGTTGTTGCCCACGCACCCAATTTAGAGGGATCCTCCTGTAGCTCTTCACAAATTCACCTTCGTTTTCACCATCTTGAATAATTGGGTATCGTCTGCAGTTTCAGCCCCAGCGCGGCTCACCCAAAATCGATCCCATCTGTTCTCTCATGTCCAACTCATTTGCACAGGTCCACACTTTGATTCACTCCGACATGACAACAACATTTTCATTTCCATACAGCTGTAACAGCCTTAATTGTGCATTCTAAATTTTTGAACCTTCTGAAGGTAGATTGTTAGTTAGCCGAGGCTTAGATGTGAAAACAGAGGATATTTTTTTCTCGGAGATGTTCAGTTGGCGGGTTTGGCTTTTTCTGGATGACTGTTTGGTCTGGTCTTGGGAAGGAATTTTTGCTCCAGGCCAGATTTTAACCTTCCTCTGTAGCTGGTGGCTTAGGAGCCTCAGGCAGAAGAAAGAGAAGCAAGCTGATAATACAGTTGATGATCCCTTTGTGGTGAGCGTACCCCTTTGGGCTTAAAGGAAGGGGGGCTGTTGGTGGCGGGCAATTCACTTATTAGAAACAGAGAGAGGTGCACCTGTAATGCACAGTTCTGACTGCAAGGTGACTCGCTTACCACTTTCTCCCAAGGTGGTCTGGTGGGTAATGCAAGAAGGAGGTCGCTGGATGTTGTACACTATTGTGGCAGCACTAATGCTGGGAAACGTGCGATCCTGGAAGGCGCATTTGTGTTGCTAGCCAGGATACTGACGTCCAGGACTCCAAGGGACCTTTTTGAGAAACGTTACCACCTCCACACGCAGAGTCAGCTAGACTGGCTGAGATTTTAGGCCACCGTAGTGGGGGGGGGGTTGCTGGGGGGTGGGGTTTAGGTTTGCGAGGCATTAGGGAATGTTTTGGAACATGCCACTCTTGTTCAGAGGAGGAGGGCTTCGCATGAATTGAACTGAACCAGACTGCTGGCATTCAATATCAGAAACGTCACAGAGCAGCTTTAAAGCAGACTCCTAGAAGAGGGGAAGCAGCAGGAGCTGGGGAGAATCCGGCTTGGGGCCAGCCATCCTTTTGGGGTAAATGTTCTTGGTGGTCTGTGTTTTCAGAGGGGATGTCTGAAGAACTGGCTCAGAGAGACGTGCTGAGGAATGAAGCTCTGTGGCGAATTCCTGTATTTCTTTCTTACCCCTGTATATCCCATCGTTCCCCTCGGCTCAAGGTGGCTTACAATACATCCTTAAAACGTCAAACGACAATAAAACCTGGAATTCCCCCGAAGTTGAATAAAATGTGATAAAGTGCAATAAAATGCCTGCAACCAACTCGTCATTACAAGCATTGTGGATAAAATAGTGCTATGGCGCCTCCTAAGAGTTTCCCAAGAGAGCTACTCCCTGTTTAACAGAAAGATTAAAACTGTTCAAGTCAGCGAGTCTAGATGGCACACCCGCCCGAGCATTCTTAAGGAACGCAAATGCAGAATTGTTGAGCTCCTAACAACACACAGTTTGTCACTAAAGCTCGCTGCTTTACTGGTGGATTGGAAAGCAGCAAGTATAACGCCAGTTTTGAAAAAGGATTCAGGGAGGATCTAGAAAATTGGCCTGATACGTAGTCCTGCTAAATTGGTGAAAATTGAATGATGAAGTATACAGAGTTAGAAGTCCTACTGAGGAGGAGTGGACGTGGCTTTTGTAGAGAGAAGCCCTGCCTTACCCGTTTTCAGGCGAGAGGGTTTCAATGGACACGAGCTGATGGTGAGCTCCAAGCATCGTCTACATGAACTTGGAAACTGCTTTGGACAAAGTCCCTCATCATTGAAAGCTGGTGATTGGGGGAATAAGAGGAGATCCCTGGTTCAGACCCCCGGCATCTCCAGTTAATAGGGGGCATGAAAGACCCTCCTCCTCCACCTAAGATATTTCAGAGCTGCGGCCAATCGGAGCTGGCAAGACTGACCTGGATCTCCCGAGGGTCTGCGTTAGCAGTGCACGACTTCATGTGTTCAAGCTCACGGTCCTCTCATAGATTAGAAACCGGGTAAGTGACCGGAAGGAGAGAGGAGGAGTTAGTGGACAGTTCTGATCATGAGGGGAAGTGAGCACCCGGCAGGGGTGGCCCTAGCCAGTAACAATAACCACAACATTTGATCTATATCCTGATTTATAGGCAACAGGGACAGCTGTTGATCTGTATTTGGAACCCCTGGATTGTGCCATGAGACAAAATAATATTCATGGCTTTATACTCGGCTCCTTGCCTTGGGACTGAAAATGATCCTATATGCAGATGTTCTTTTATTATCTCAGAACCTCAGTCTTCCATTCCAGTGTTAATGAACACAATTAATACTTTTGGTGATTTGTCTGACTATTTGGTTTTTTATTTTATTTTCAAATAAAATAAATATTTAAAAGGTTTTTTTAAAAAAAAAATAATGCCCCTGTATAAATCTGTGGTGCAGCTGCATTTGGAATACTCTGTATCGTTCTGGCTGCTGCATCTAAAAAAACAATATGATGGAGGTGGAAAAGATGCTGAAAAGGGCAACCCAAAGTATCGAGGTCACCTTGCCTGCGAGGAAAAGGAGCCGGAGGCTTTTCAGTTTAGGAAGAAGGCCGCTAAGGGAGCGGAGTATGATAGAGGTTTAGTAAATCATGCACGGGGTGGGGCAGGGGGGGGGGAGAAAATGCTCCCTCTGTCCATCTTCCCCTGGATTCTGCACCTTCGGAGCACCCAATGAAATTGAGGGGCAATCGATTCAGGATGCAGAACATAAAGCACTTCTTCCTGCAACACATAATTAGCCTGGGGAAGAGGATTCTCACTTTAGGTGACCATAAAAGATTCGTGGTGGAGAGTTCCATCAATGGCTATTCCCAAACTGGCAGAACGGGGATTCAGTTAAGGAGGCAGTACGCGCCTGGATGCCCATTGCAGGGAGTAGCAGCAGAGGAAAGCTTTGTTGCCCGTATCTCTGCCAGGGGTCGTCCAGGGCCTTTGGTCTGCCAGTTGGGGAAACGGGATACTGGATTGCAAGGCCCCTCCATCTCTTTCAGCTGGACTCTTCTTTGGTGTGCAGGAGGGGCCCCAGTGCATGAGTATGCACAGATGTGGGCTGGGGGGGGCAAGATGTCCTTGGTGAGGGTCTGTAAGGTGGCACCTGTAGGAGAACCCGCCCCCGCCTGGAGATCCACGTGGGGCTCAGTGTTTGTGTGTGTGTTGCCAGAAGCGTTTTGGGTTACTGCCTCTGGTCACCCAGCCTCTTCCGTGATGTGTGCGTGGCATGCGACATTTTTGTGATGGGCCACTTGGTCATAAGTCTTAGACTGAGGATTTGTTATCGAGCCCGTGTATCACGTAACTCTTGCCAAACTGCAGCTTCTGCGCTCAGGTTCTTATACTGTAGTGAGTGACATCTTGGCTTCTAATGCCACGGTGGGTGTCAAGCAGGTGATGAAAGACTCTGGGTGGAAATGGGGAGGGCTCTTTATTCTTTTTGCAATTATGCAATTGTAATTAGCCCCTGCGCCCAGCCTCCCTCCCCCTCCCTGTCAGAGGCATGTGGGAGCCAAGGAGGCTGCCAGAGAGCGCTCTGCTCTCCCTGTGTGTGCCAGCCAAAGCCAGCTCCGCCGTGCCGTCTGCTCCGCTCTGCTCTCCTCTGAAGAGGGTGTTGCTTTATGTCGGATTGGTTCCACCCTGAATGGATAGTAAATTGAAAGAATGGTTTGAAGCCAGGGAGTGCTGGGGTCGGAGGCGGAGGGGAGGGCGTGGGGGCGCGTGGATGTCTTCCGGCAGCAGCGGCGGCAGCAATCCAGGAGAAAGGAGAGGCTGAAGTAGCAGGAGCCGCTCGGGGCTTTCTCTGCTTCCCAAGTAGAATGCCGAAGAGGGGGAGGAAGTTGAGCCGCTCCAGGGCCTGCCTGGAGGAGGAAGGAATGCCCCTGAACCCAGGCCCTTCTTCTTCTCTCGAGGAGGGGCCCGACTTCGGCGGGAGCTCCTGGATCTGACCGCTGCATCATTGGCTTTCTCTGTTTCTCTCTTTTCCTTGGATTTTTGGGCAGCTCTCCATTTTTAACAATTTCCTCAACTTCGTGTCTTCTGCAGTGGAACCAGGCCACTTTCCGTGCCTTCCCCCCCAGGGACCGTTGAAAGACCCCGTCGTGGTGTGTGGGTCAGTTTTGCTCACCCGGATCAGGTCTTCATTCGGTTCAAGGGAGTTTTTAGATTCTCTTGCTCTTCTTTGGTCCCCCCAAGTTCCCTTTTAGTTTGAATCTGTATGTTTTTTTAAAAGCTTCAAGGTAAGTTCCAGCCAGAGTCATGTGATGACCTGGGGGTCGGGGGGGGGGCAACAGGGTGTCTTTGAATGCTTGTAGGTGAGCGTGTGTGCCGACATGTGGCGAGAGTGCCTCTGTGGTGTAGACACCTGCTAATGATTTCTGTTGGAATTTAGCATCTCAGAGGTTCGGTGGGGAGAATTTTTAATTTAAAGTCAAGATTTTCGTATTTTTCTCTCTTCAGGGGCATGTGGGAGCCTATTGATTTTTTTCCCTTTGAGCAACTTCATTAACCAAGCAAGCCCAAAAGGTGCAATTCAAAGCTGACAACGTTCCTGCTACTCGCTGCCTCTTCTGTCTGTGGCTTTGTACCCACAAGGACCCAGTGAGAGGTTGGATGACTGAGGGAACGTGCAAGGGGTGCCTGGCCGTCGCCTCTGTTGCCAGTCTCCCTGGCAGGGTGCTGCTTATGAAAATCATGCTTTGGTTGAGGCAGAGAGGTGCAGAGAGAGGGGCGCGTTTTGGCTGAGTGTCGTTTCGCCTCTCTGCTAGACAGTTTGAGATCACTTCCGTGGGAGCTCCTAATCGCCAGCAGTGGGGAATAGTTCGCTTCCCAAGGTGAGAAAGGTGCATGTTCTTACATTTGCTCGTTGCAGCCCCTTTTTTCGTGACGATCAGCCCACTTTCACTTAAAAGGCTACTCGATCTCTCTCTCCCCGTTAGCCAGTTGCCTGTCAGGAACTCTTGCAATAATGCAAACCGTTTCTGTTCTCTTATGCAGACCGCTCCGAAGCAACCTGGAATCCTTGCAGGTTGTTGGCATGCAGTTCACTTAGGAGTTGCTGCCATTTGCTTGTCACAGGCAGCCTTCAGTTGACGGAAGCCTCCGTGTCCTGCGTTGAGAGGGATGTGGGAGCGCTGCAGATTCTTTTTCAGAGAGCTTCAGCCAGGGGGGGGGTGAGGGGAGTCAAGGAGAGAGTGCCTGAAATGCACCTGGGCTAGTGTACGGATCGTGGCCTGCAGGAGTCCCTGCCCCGCGGGCATCGAGCGCCTCCAACTGTGTCCGTCTTTGCTAAAGTTTGTCAAGCTGGAAACTTTCCAGCGGCTTCTTTGCCTTTTGTGATGCTGTCCCAAGTTCAAAAGTGTTTCCTTACCAGCGTGAACTGTGTCTCTGGGTAGGTGGATCCATCAGTGGCCTTTGTTTGTACCCACACCTCCTGTTTAAGGTTTGCCTGGCAGAGCTACTGCACCTTCTGTGCATTTGTGCTTTGGGCTCAGCCAGTGAAAGGAGGTAGTCTGATCTCTTGTGGGACCAGCACGGCCATAAATCTTGGGATGTGAGTGGAGTTTTCAGGAATCACAAAAATAATCTCCTTTGGAGTTCCTACAGGTGGGTTCAGACAACCAGCTTCCTCCCAATGCATGGAATTTTTATGCTATTAAACGACAGTGCAAGATTCAAGGCCATGAACAACTTAAAGACCAACCGGATTTCCAGGTTGTGAGTTCTTGAGAGTCGGGGCACCTGTTGGAGCTGAAGAAGGGAGCTGTGACTCTCGAGAGATCAGACTCTGGAAATCTCGTCGGCCTTTAAGTTGCGAGTGGCCTTGATTCTTGCTCTTCTACTGCAGACCAACATGGGTGCCTGCCTGAAGCTGTTAGAGGGTAGAAACTGAATGGAACCTGAAGGGGTCTGGCAAGTGATAGGGCTTAAACAGCCACCCCTTGGGTAAGGTAGAATCTGAAAGTGGCCCACCCCAGCCCCACCCTTCTTAGGGGGGGCACAGAACAGGCTCTCAGTTCCTCACACAAGAGGACGGTGTCTATGGCGCTCCCCATTTTGTCCTTGTGGTAGCCCTGGGGAAGAGATTGCCTCCATGCCTTTGTCGTTGCTTGAGCGGCAACCACGTCAACAGGAGCTCCCGGAGCTTGCATGTTGCCGGGCAAGCTGTTGTCCGTCATCCATAGTTTGTTGGACTCAGGTTTAGCTGACTTTAGCTGAGCAGGTGAAGGAGGACTGGACGGCACAAAGGGTTTCATTGGGACCCGTGATAACGTTGGCTGACTGTTAAGTGGCCAGACGGAGTGGTCCTTCCCATGGGCTGCAGAATCCCCGGTTCCGGACGGCCCGGAATTCCTCGTGGTGTTGGAGCCCCTGCCTCCATGCCAGCCAGGGCGATGTTCTCGGGAAGATGGCCAGTGGAGTGAAGTTTCTTCAGGGGCGTGGCAGTGTGCCAGCAACAACGGGCGGCTCCTGTGGCATTTGCCCTTTGCATGGCGCCCATCTGAGGCCCCTTCTGTGGCGGTAGTGGTGCGGGAAGTGCTGGGGGTGCCAGTTTGTGTGTCTTGTGTACCAGGTTCCCAGCTGCGGTAAAGGGGGTGAAGCCACATTAATTTGTTCTTGCATATATGTGTGGGAAATTCCTTCATTTATTTTAATTCTTTCTGATGTTTGTCTGCGGGCCGAGGGTTGCGACCTCCAAAAAGCAGTGCCGGAGAGCCGTCTCTCTGCCTCCTGGACATGCTCAGTTTCCTCAGCCAGCCAGAATGGTCTCCGAGGTTGTCTGTTGTATCCTGTTCTGTGTGGCGGAGAGCCTGCTGCAAGCGATGCGGCTTGCCGGTTACTTCAGCTTCGGTGCCGCTACAAGAGCGGCCTGTGTCAGCATCCCGGGCTCGGCAGCAAGCCCCAGGAGAGGGCAGACCCTGGCGCTGGGTGGCCGCGGTCTGCAGTGTGTTCTTTGCTGGAGCGGTGGGAGCTTCTTCAGTCCTCAGAAGCCGAAGTGAGCCCGCAAGCCGCTTCAAGGCTGTGCCACATGGGTGCGGCCGCCCTGCGAAAGAACCGGTGCTTCTGCCTGCTTCGTGGTGTGGCTGGATCAGTGAAGCGTCTTGCTTGGCACCTTTTAAAGGATTCATAAATTGGCCAGTGTCATGTAGTTTTTCTGTAGTGAAGAAAAGTGCGACATGTTCTGGCAAAACCCTGCCCTGTGTAGAGAGTTGGTTCTTCGGAGCAGACTCGGATTCTCCGAACGCGTCCTTTCCATCCGTTTCTGTCTCTCTCTCTCTCTCTCTCTCTCTCTTCCCCATCCTTTTTCTACTGGTAAATCCATTTGGTTCCTTTTTGAGCTTGCTCAGGAGTGGCTCAGGCAATGCTTTCTCTGCTGCTTGAGTTTTAAAATGTGATTCTTCCTTGAATGGGAGGTTCCCGTGCAGATCTTGGCCTTCCAAGAGCTGGTGTTGCTCTTAGAAACTTGGTGTATCCCCTAAAATAGCATATATTTCAGTCCTAACAGATACGATCAGCCTATTGGATAACTGCAAGCAGATTTTGAAAAAAACAGTTTTAAAAACAAGCCCTTAGAGAAGGAACCGGCGACCCTGAAGTGTCATCAGGAGGAACATCCTGTGATTTAGAGACCGGGCTTGCCAATCTCCAGGGGCCGGCTAGCCAGGGAAGCTGCCTCACAGAATTGACGGCATCCAGGCACGTTGTTGGAAACACATTTAGTCCTTGGCGGCTATAAAAGGGGCTGTGCAAAAATTCCCAGAAAGTGTCAGCAGCACCACAGCCTGTAGCGAGGGGCTGCCATAGCAACCTTTCCTTGGTGCTCAGCTGTGAGTTTTCATCCTTTTAGCTCATGTTGCAGCCTTGTGCTTTCAGCAAAGTAAGAACACAGGAACGGCCTTGCTGGGTCAGGCCAAGGCCCGTGGAGCCCAGTATCCTGTCTTCAACAGCAGGCAGGCAGTAGAAATGGGCCTTCCGTCAGGATTTGAAACCTTAATGGCATAATAGCAAAGAGTCCAGTAGCACCTTTAAGACTAACCAACTTTATTGTGGCATAAGCTTTTTGAAAAGCTTATAGCATAAGCTTTTGAGGGCCACAGCTCTCTTTGTCAGATGCATCTCACTTCCATTGTCACTTCTGTCGATGCATCTGATGAAGAGAGCTGTGGCCCTCAAAAGCTTATGCTACAATAAATTTGGTTAGTCTTAAAGGTGCTACTGGACTCTTTGCTATTTTGCTACTGCAGACTAACACGGCTAACTCCTCTTAATGATATACTGCTGCTGAACATGGAGGCTCCACTTAGCTGCTGCTCTATTCATTTACTCATGTAAAATGGAATTGTTCAGGAAGGCACTTTTATAAAGGGAACAGGGTTGCAGTTATTGGCCGATTCCGCACGGCTTACCTGAAGCCGGGATGTTGCGAAACATGCCGGAAAAATACGTGGAAGATCGTGTTTTTTCCGGCATATTTCGCAACGTCCTGGCGTCAGGTAAGCCGTGCAGAACCGGACGTTGTCTGGGAATCTCTAGGCAGTCTTCAGTGTGTTGCTTACTGCACATTTTACTCTGTTTTGTTGCATTGTTCTCCTGTTTTGTAATCCTACTTTATTATACGTGATACTCAATTTTCTAGTGTATTTTCTAATTTTGTAAAACAGGTTTTTATATGCCATTGTTTATGGTATATATTCTGTTCCTCTTAGTTTGTTTCTAATTGTATAAACTGCCTAGAGTCTCAGCAAGAAAATTAGACCATAAATGAAATAAGTATTTATACCCTTCCTTTGTTTTTATAAAATCTCCAGGACCTCTAATAAAAAACCTCGAATTAAACAGTACCAATTAAAGTTCCAGCTAAAGCAAGCAGCAGCAGTGCAAAATCTACCTGGGGCGGGATGTAAGTTGGAAGCAGTATACAAATACGTATTTTAAAAGGTAACATGAGGGTCCTCCCTTGCCTATCTAAGGTAGTGGAAGGATAGAGAGGGTCAGACTGGCCCAGCGTCCCCCTGCCAGCTTTGCGGCAAGGTTTAAATCCGGGTTTCCCAGCTCCTAGCCCAACACGTATCTTAATGACTATACCACTCTTGTCTCCCTTTCTCCGGGCGAAACGTACCAGTTCCTCCAACCTTTCCTCGTAGGTCTTATATTCTAGCCCCTGACCCCCTCTGTTGCCTTCCTCTGAACCTGTTGTGGTTGGTCTCCATCAGTGCGGCAGCCAGGGTTTGCTGCACTCAGCCTTCCAGGTGAGGAGGACCAGCTAGCCAGGAGCAGAGTGTGGAGCTGTTACGTCTCGTGACTTGGATGCTGCCACCAACACAGCCTAAAGAGGCTTTTGGCCCTGTTTGCAGCTGCCCCACTCTGCTGACTTGTGTCCCGCTTGGTGTTGTCTGCAATCTGACTTCTCCCCGCTGCCAGGTCAGGTATCTCCCGTGCCATATCGGTGCGTTTCATTCTTTTTGTCTGAAAGATGAGCTGTGCTTTGGTTGGTTTTGGCCCACTGGCTCTGAGGTGGTTGGCCTCTGCGAAGCTTGTGGCCAGAGCTTCTCATCTTCCACGGCTCTGCTTTCCCCGCTGCGTGGCCTGTTCGGGGTTTGGACCATCCCCGTGGCAGCCTCGGCAGCCCTGACCCAGGCCCCTAATGCCCACCTCTGGGCACACGTTGTGCTTTTGCTGGGCTTGACCCTAGCTAGGGTGCTCCCTCCTGTCCCGCCAGAGCCCTGAGGGGGCCCAGCGATGCATCTCCTCGGTTTCTTGGTGGCTGTTCTTGTTTCAAGCATCTTTGATTGGATGGGCTTATTTTCCGGTGAGTTTTTCCTGAGCACGCAGGATGCTTCTATCTGAAAAGGAGTTTGCATGACTGCAGAGCTGAGCCGTCTTTCGCTTGCTTTGTATTTCTCAACGGCTTCCACTTTTCTAAGGAATGCACACACACACAGAGTTTACTTTGCCCAGGCTCAAGAGGCCAAGATGCTGCTTCAATGGCGATTGTAGGGAGATAGAGAACTGAAGGAAGGGGCATTTTGTGCCCCCCGCCCAACCATGAAGTATCTGCTAGTGACCTTTCTGCAGCTAAGGAGGGGGAAAGAGGACCGCTTTTTAAAAAGCTCCCTGCTCAGCTGTGTGCCCCGGGTGCCAGCGGCCAAGTTATGGAGATGAGCTAGAGGGAGAGCTGCTGTGCTCCACAAGTGGGGCTGGTGGCCACCACGAGGAGAGGAGAGGAGAGGAGAGGAGAGGAGAGGAGAGGGGTTCGCGCCACCAGCCAGCGGCTGTTAGACCTTGCAGCCGAAATCTCCGCCCTGAGGCTGAGCTTGCCCAGAGACATGAACCAGAGCTCTGTAGCCTGGAGTTAGGAGGAAGAGTGGTCTGCTGGTGAGGGGGCGGGGGGGGGGGGCGGTGGCGGCTGTAATTTTCTCCTGGCTGCTGCACCTGTCTATCCAGAGCAGCAACAACAGGGCTGTGAGGCAGTGGTCTTCTCCACAGTTTCCCTGCCCCCTTCCTCCTCAGCTGCCATCCCCTATCCCTGCAGTGATAAAAGGCCAGACTTTATCTCAGTGATGAAAAAGACTGGAGATTTACCTTTTTTAAAATGAAGGCTAAGGATCCAGGGGACCTAATAAGCCGATACAACATTATAGCAATCTAGCTATTGCCAGTTTTTTAAAAGCCTCCCAGCAGAGGAAATAACAGCTGTAGAGAAATGCGGTGATGAAAATGGCACCGAAGAGGGCGAACTCCCCGGAGAGGCCTGCTGTGTCTGGCTAGTGAATGTCCCTCCGGTTCAGCGTCCAGCTTCACACGAGGCCCAACAAACAGGTTACAGAGGTCAATGCCCTTGTTATGCGCAAAACTTTGCGCCTCTGTGGTTCGTTCTCCCTTTTCTGACCAACCACAATAAAAATTAAAATAAAGTTCCTGGAGTCCTTTTTGAATTGAAGCGAAACAGATGGTTTAATTAAACCGGTGGATGAGCTCTTTCTTTTACACAGAAGTAGACGGTCTCCTCGTGTGCAAAGCTCATCAGAATTACAATAGAAGTGCAAATCAATTAATACCTTCAGGTAATTATAATATTACAATATTCTAATATTTGTTATCTTATTGGCTCGTAAGGTATCTAGGGTCAGTTCTGATTTGAAGACGCAATTCTGGGTCGGCCCCTCTACTTGGGGGAATTCCAATTCTTGCAGCTTCTTATCTTGTCCTCATTTTGGAAGGACACCTTCCACCCTTTTACCCACTTCCTTTTGCCACTCCAGTCATTTCGATGGCGCCAGGGAGTCTCAATCTGGCAGCCTTGGTGCCCTCAGATAACTGAAGTCCGTGGGCAGAAAGGGATGTTTCCCCTGTTTCTGCCCTTTCCCCCCGTTTTTTTTCCTGCAGCCTTAAGGGAGATAATGCCACAGGTGGCCAAACCAGCTTGCTGCATCAAATCAGTTTTCTACAAAAGGTTCTCTAATACTGATTCCTATTGGAATCTTATAGAATAATGTAACATATGTGTAATATTCTTATAAGTGCAGCTCTACAAGCAATATATATATTTAGTCCTCAGTTCTTACAGAGGTTCAGCATACATTCTTCGCAGATCTTCTTGTTTCAAGTGTCATATTCTTACAGGTTGCATTACAAATACTACATTGGCTCCTGAGCATAGAAAAAGTGCAAGGCATGTAATACTGAAAAGGCACAGAAGTAGTATATAAAAAGTATATAAAATCCCTTTTCTTCAAATCTGTATCCATCACCCTCCCCGATGCTGCTTCCGAACATGGGGATTCAGAGGTCTGCTGCCTCTGGATATGGTGGTTCCAGTTAGTGACCACGGCTAGCACCTCTGCTCCTCCACGGATCTGTGGAACCCCCATGTGGAGTAATGCCCTCCACCCAAGACCTCAGCCCAATAATTCAGCCTTTGGGACTGCACTGCACTGTGAGGCGGAATCTGCTTGCAAGTTTGTAGTAGGCAAAAAAGGAAAGGTGCGGTGTGTGTGTGTGTGTGTGTGTGTGTGAGTAATCCAGCCTCAGGCATAGAATGCCTCTGTTACAGATGCCTGGCTGAAGTAAAGGTAAGAAAAAAGGATTACCTTCTCGCACCTCTGCTAGAACGTCGCACCTAAAGCGACAGAGGCTGGGACAGCAGAAGCCTGGATTGTGTTTTCTTTCTTTTGGGGGCAGGAAGTTCAGGGCTCACCCCAGAGGGAGATCTTCTCAAAGGGAAGATCATAAATTCTCAGGGCTTGAAGAAGAAGCTCTCTTATCTCTTGGCTTCTGTTCAGGGGGGTTCAAACCATGAAGACTAAACCTTTACCAGGGGACTCCATCTTGACTTCGGACTAATGAGGGAAGTTCCAGCTCTGAGATCCAAAGTAATGACGGACTTTTAGATGCAGCAAGATTAATAATTTCTAGCCTGTCCTAATTACACATTGTTTAGGCTAAGTATAGAGTTTAGGGTTCAGAGGACTGTGTGTTTTCACCTTCTCTTTGTATCCTTGCTCAGCCCGATGCTGGGACAGACTGCGTGTATTCTTTTATTTTTGTTTATTAACATTTCTTCTATTTTGAATGCTCAGAGGTTGATTTTTGTAAACACACCGCACCTGATCAGTACCACTTACTGAAGAGTGGTAAATGGGAGGGACAGCAGGTGAGCTTTCTATCCCTAAAGCACAAAAGTGCAATGGATAATTCCTGAGTTAGCTAGTAAGAATGAAGCAGGAGATGCAGCAACTAGGTGGGATCTTTAAACAGCAACACAGATATAGAGTGCTGGATGTAGCAATCTGTCTAGTGGTATGTTCATAATTGTTGGTGACAGCAGTTACTGCCCAGAGAGAAGGTGATACCCTGGGAATGGGGGAAAGGGGCCACTTCAACAGGTAGCTGTGGGATTTTTCTGAGATCCCAGACAAGTGGGACTGGGGTTTGCAAGACCCCCTTTAAAGCCATCTGAGCTTGGAGCAGTGAATCCCACAATTTATTTACTCGTTGGGTCAAGAAGTAGTTCCTTTTGTCTGTCCTGTTTCTTCATTGAATGCCCCCAAGTTCTAGTTTTATGGGAGGAGCAGAAAAAGCACCCTCTATCTGCTTTCTTTACCCCATGGATAATGTTATAAAACTCTATCATGTCCCCCCTCAGCAGTCTTTTTTCTAACCTGTAAAGTCTTTTCCTCATAGGAAAAGAGCACCAAACCCTTAATTATCTTAGTTGCCCATTCTGGTACTTTCTGTAGCTTTATAATATCTTTTTTTGTGATGCAGCCACCAGAACTGCACAGAGTATTCCAAATGAAGCCACATCCTGGGCATTACAATGCAATGCCATTACGATACTGGCCATTTTATTTTCAGTCCCTTTCCTAATAATTCCCAGCGTGGAGGTTGTCATTCTCTCCACCGCTGCACGCTGAGTCGACGTTCTCCAGCCCCGAGAGCTTTCCCTTTCAGTCTCTGCCAGTCAGCCCGGTCAGCATGTATTTAACCTTGAGAAGGGAAGAAAGCACTCTGCAGGGGGTGGGGGGTGGGGGTGCTTTATTCACATGTCACTTGTGTAGAACGTGGGCTGGGTTAGACTGACCGAATGGAGAATTTTCCGCAGTATCCCTTGCTGGCTCTTTGTGGCTCTTTGGGTCGATTGTTGACTCCCTTGCGCCTTATTGCAGTTCACGTGGCTAGCCAACCCCATTCTCTAGGTGGTGCAGTCTGTTTGCCAAGCTAGCTCTGGCAAGGGCATGGAGGGGTGTGTGGAGGAACACTCTCCATCCAAGAATTCACCCCAGTGTTTCGATCATTGTGACTGTACTCTTGTGTGTGTGTGTGTGTGTTGAAATCCAGCAACACAGAGAGAATTGGCAAGAAAGAGGGAGCTGGGAATGAGCCATCAAGCCCAAATTTGGAGTACTGTAGAGCTGACATGTGTTAATGGTTGCAGTCTGTGGCTGAAGTAAGACAATGGTTTGCCATCTGACACCCTGCCAAAGTGTCGCACCCAGAGGGACAGAGACTGCTAAGAACCAAATGACTGGACAGTAAAACATTCCTCTTGAAGCAGAAAGGGATGAATGACCCCATGAAGGGAGGGGGGCTCTCCCCAAGGTAGAGTATAAATTCTCTGGACCCAGGAAAACTCTTTTCTGTGGTCTCTGAGCCATACACCATGCAGGGCTCAGCTTTTACCTAGGGACACTACCTTGTCCCCGTAGCGAGAGACTCAACCATGAAAACTAAGGTAATGATGACCTTTAAACTACTGCAGCGTCAAGTAAAGTTAGCCTGTCCAACTTAAACATCGTTTAGGATAAGTAACAAGTGCAGGGAAAGGCATGTTTTCACCTTTTCTTTGTACCCTTGCTCAGCCTGAATGCCTGAACAAACCATGTGTATTCTTTTTATTAGTTTCTTCTTCCTTATATTTTGAATGTTTCAAACTTGTTCTCTGGAAATGCATCCTGCCTATTTGGCCGTGCTGCCTGCGGTGTGGTAAGGGAAAGTGGCAGTGGAGAAACGCACCATCCCTGAACACAATAGGTCAAAAATCACGAAGCTGCAATAGGTGGTCCCCATGCTGGCTTGTAGGAGCATGGCAGGAGGTGCAGCAACTAGGCAGCATCTCTGGATGGCAAAGAAGGTGCAGAGGTGCGATTCCTTGTATCAGGGGGTGCTCTTAGAATCACTGGTGGCAGCAGGAGCTACCCAGTTTGTTTTTGGCACCCCTGGGTAGTAAGGGGAAGGGGAGGCAATACAGTGCAGAGGCTTGGTTTTCTGACCTCCCAGCGACCCGTCTGAAGGAACAAGGGGTGGTTTGCAAGTTCATCCCTGCACAGGAGGGATTGGTGGCTGCCCTGAAGTTCACGTAGCTTCCTTTGGCAACTCTGCCAAGCCTGATCTTGAACACATCCGTCTTGGGGGTTTGGTGTTATGTTGATGTCATGGAGCTTCAGTGTGACAGTTTTTATATTTCAGCATGTGTGTGTTTTTAAGTTACATGGTTCTTTATATAGTTACCAGCAGGGTGTTGGGCAGAAGGGGTTGGCAGGCTGTTGAATGAAGAAAGCCTACTCCCCCGTCCCTGTTTGGCACTTGGTGGTATCAATATACGTAATGCAGCAGACACGGTTTGGAGCTGCAAATGTCTCCACCCGCCCAGAATCCCCTCATTTAATTTCGGGGTGAATGGGCCAGCCCAGAAATCTGGGGCTTCACCTGGGAAGAAGCCGCTTTGACCTGGCGCGTCTCTGGCCAGGCTCCCTCTCTGGCCCGGCCCTGTGCTCTCCTCTGCTTAGCAGTGATTCTTGTTCTGGGGAGCATGAACTGCTGTTTACTCAGAGGGCTGAAATGGTCATGGTGTAATTGCTGTGCCCTGGAAAGAAACAAGATTTGGTAGGCCGCTGTGCCCACTCACCGGACAGGAGCAGCGGGCAGCACGGTCACAAGCACTCAGTAGCAGCAAGGCCCTGTAAAATCTTTTTCTTCAGAGAATGAGCAGAGAAGTCTAAAAAGGGTGTGTCATATTTTCGGGGAAATCTACCAGAACTCCCCAAGAGATGCATTTGCCCCTTGTGAACTTGCTCTGGGATGCTAAATTCCACCTTGTGGGTTTGAATGTGCGGGATGCCTGGATGCCATCTGTTCTGAATGCAGCTGAGAGCGCAACCCCTGCCGTGCACTGTGCAGACGATACTTGTCCCTGGAGAAAGACCCAAAAGCAAAGTCCAGAACCACTGCATTGGTTGTGAGAAAGGTCTGGAGGTGCAAGGAAATAATCCACTGCAGAGGCCAGCAGGACTTACAGGACAATAAAATGTAGACAAAGAGGGGAGGGCGCGTGGGACGATTTTGCAGGAGTTTGCAGATCCGTTTGCTCTCTCTCTCTCTACATGGGGGATGGGCAACTGGCGGCCTGTGGGTGGGAGCGGGCCCACAAAGCAATTTAAAATGGGGCAGAGCTACAGGGACCTGATGGAAGCAGCTATGGCTCCGTTCCTTTGATGAAGGCCATGCTACTAGATGGCTCCCCCCCCCCGCCCCCGGTTAGCTCTGGCCGAGCACAGAAGTTTTAAATAAATAAAATGATTCCATTAAAGAGGCAGGTTGTTTGCCAGCCGTGTAGGCAGCCCCCCACCCCACATCCCTGTGAAGCCTTGGCCATGCCTGGCGTGTGTGCTTACTTTTCCAGGTGGCAAAGCCACACGGGGCCAGAGGTAGGGCTGTCCCTCTTCTTCCTCTCTTCAGCATGCCCCAGAAAAGGTCCACAATCCTGCATACTCTCCCCGAGAAAGCAGGCCGTGTTCTGTTCAGGGCAGCAGCAGGAGCCGGCAGCCACGTCCAAGAGCCAAAGGGGAAGAGAGTTTCTCTTGCAGCATTTCGTCTTTGCCATGAGCTGCGCCATCCCACTGGGACACGTCTCACAGAATAGTGGAGGGCCACGGGAGGCCGGGACGTGGCCCTAGCAAGCAAGCGTCTTGTGCAGACCTGCTGAGGCTGGCCGGCCGGAGGGCTTGTGCACACGCCCAGAGCCTCCCAAAGGTGTCCCCTTAGTGTGCAGTGAACATTCCCTTGAACTTGCCCTTCCTGGACTTTGCCTCTCCTGCCTGACCCAGGGACCTTTACTAGCGGAGGGCTTCCTTCCAGCCATATGTTGGCAATGAACTTGAGACCAGTTTTGGAGTAGAAGTTAGAGGCAGCTTTATGCCCTAGGACAGCTGAGTCTCATCTGTGGCTTTTCCTGGAGAACCTGCAGGCTTATGCATGAGGGGCAGGGTGTGGTCCCGGGAGAACCTGTGCAGAACCATGGAGTAAAGGGTGGATTCTGTTGGGAGTGTGTGGCTCCTTGCTCTCTGCCCAGGTATTTTATCTTTGCTGGTGCTCCTTTGTGTGGGGCTGCACCCAGGCACGACAAGGGACTCCTTCCCAAAGAAATTGTGACATTCTGGAAGCAGGCCACGGCAGTCCCCTGTTCTCTTCAATTCACTTGATGTGGCACTGTGCGCATTTTCAAAGTACACAGAACTCATTCTGTGTCCTTTGAAAACGTTTATTTGAACCATTTCCGCCTGTGCTTCTCTGCGTGGTGCTCTTGTGGTAGCTTTCATACAAGGATAATACAATATTCCTTTGCTCGCAGAAACTGGTCCAGGGAAAATGTTTAGCTTGGCCAGTTTAACCCTCTCTCTCAGAGCCACAAGAAGGAAAGCCTCTTGATGCCTGAGAGGCCATTTCCTGTCTTCTGGCAGTAGGCAAAATGTTCTTGCTGCCCTCGAGGCTTTGCACGCAGAGAGCCGTGGGCCCTGATCAGAGACCAAACAGGATTGTGCTCGACTGGCCCTTAGGAAGCGGAGCACAACCGCTGGCTTTCTGCAAAGGAGAAACATCCTTGACTTTTAGCTAGTCTTGTGTATCCAACAGTGGCTACGACTGCTAGGAGCTCAGTGCTGAGGACATCCTGTCAGTAGTGAAGCATAAGAGTCCTCTGGCGCGGGGAAAAGGGGTTGAGGGTGAGAGGGTGTCTTCCTCGTGGAAAGGGGAAAGGCTGGCGAAGGCGGCCTGCCCCAGTGACAGCATTCAGTTAAACTGCTGTCGTTGAGCAGCCTGTAACAGAGCGTGGATTTGTTCTCCTGCACGGCTGCCGTTTTACTGTTTACAAGGCCAATAACTCTGTGTCTTTGCTTTTTTCCCCTCCGCTGACTAGAATACAAGCCTCTCTGCCTCTTCTTTTGACATCGCTCACTTCGTGGGGGAATTAAGTCCTGGCTGCGTGAGCTCAGGCTGGCCAGGCAGGGAGGAGCGCAGAACTCGCTGCTTTGGGGCATGATGCGAGGGCGCCAGCGTGGCTGCCGATTATGCATGCTAGCAGAGGGATCCAAGGCCCAGGAGATGCAATTGCTTTTCTGCTGGAGAACTCTGTTGTGAGACTCTTAGCCAGGCAGCTGCCCCAGAGGCCGCGAGGCGAGGTTCTTCCCGGGCAGAAGATGGAGAGGTGCCTCCAAGGCCCTGCCAGTGAGCTCTCCCTGAGCCAAAATCACCACCACAGGGTCTCCCCTATGGAAAGAGAAACAGACAGGTTTGGCTGTGGGGTCAAGAGGAGATCCACGAGCTCCACCTTCTCTGCCAGTCGGGAGAAGAGCCCTGGGTTCAGGGAGGCAAGCGAAAGGGAGAGGAATCCTGTGGAGCTGAATGGGGAAGGGGGTGTCCCAACGTCCGGCTCACCAGTCCGGCAGAGCCCATGTGAGCCAGGGAGGGCATCTGCTCCGGAGGAGGAGGGCACTGGCTCCCCTCCATCGGGCGGTCAAAGCAAGAACCCCCAGGGGCAAGACATCACTCTGAGCCTCCACCTGGGCTGGAGAGGGGCTGCTGATGAGGAGGAAGGGCTCTGTCGTCCCCCAAGCAAGCCTCCCGCACCCAGTCCCTGCAGCCCCGGGCCCAGAGACCGCTCGGCGGACGTGATTGAGTACATTGTGAAAGAGCTGCAGGGGATCAGCCGCATCCAGACGGAGATTGCTGAGCTCCAGCAGCACCTCACCTTGATCAAGGGCTCCGTTGACGAAGTCTCCAGCTGTGTTGACACCGTACTGAGCGAGATCGAGGGCCTGCAGAACAACTCTGGGCCCCCCGGCAAAGCCTCCCCAGGGCCAAAGGCCGGAGCACCCAGCAAAGAGCCAGTCTTGTATTTTTATGGCATCCCAGAGCAAGAGGGGGAGGACACCAAGGACTCGGTCTACAGCTTCCTGTCCAAGTACCGCTGCTTCAATGGCCTTTGGTGTGGCAGCTACATCAGGGATGCCTCCAGAGCTGGCAGGGCAGCAAGGAAGCCATTCAGCCCGCGGCCTGTGGTTGTAAAACTCACGAGTTCCGAACAGAGAGACTTTATTCTCCAGAAATCGATTCTCTTGCAAAGTGCGGGAGTCACTGTGGTTGCCGGTGATGAGCAAGGCCCCCCGAATGGCCAGTGGGGTCTTGGAGTATCTTCTAACCGGAACTTTCAGGGAGGAGCCGTTAGAACGGAGGGGGATGGTCAGCTCCAAATGGACTCTTGCCAGGTTCCGGACGAGAGTGCGAGCCAAGCCGTTCAGTGCAAGGGGTCCAGTTTTAGTTTTCAGCCCGCCTCCGCCCTAGTTAAGAAGAGCAACTTGATTGCTGAACTTGAAAAAATGGGGAGGGCTGTGCAAATAATCAGTAGCAGTGAGCCGACGTTGCACCCCAGCAGGTCTCCCCCTTGTGTCCTTGATGTCTCTCCCAAGCTGAAAGAAGATCCTTGGCCTAAAAACCATGACGGGAATTCTTGGCCGTCTGCAGAGTGCTTGGAACTTGTGGGCCAGGCGCCTGCCTCGTGCCAGGCAGGTGGGCTTGGCTCAGAGGCTGAGAATGCCACAAAAGATGGCTCCTCCCCTCCAGAAGAAGACAGAGCTGGAGGACAGACTCCAGGGGGAAGTGAGACTGACTGCGATGTCACCACCCTGGAATACCTCAGTCCTGAGCAAGTCGGCTTCTTGGAGGAGGCGCCGGTGGCTGTGATAACTCCAGGCTATGATGGCGCTGTGCATAAATTGGTTGGTAGCAGTGAGGCTCTCAAAGACATGGTCCAAATAGAGCTGAACGAACAAGACCCGGCCGAGCAGGTCTTCAGGGATGTCTTAGAAAATTCCCAGTACTTCCTTGAACATTCTCGGGATAGCGTTGACCTTGTAGACATGAGGTTCTACACCAGCAAGCTGGGCAAAGCGCTGAATCACTTCAGGTCTGCGCTGCAGGTGGTGTTCCACAAACTGGAGGCTGGTGAGCCTGATGCCCTCCTTGAAGGGGACAAGAGCATCCTTGCGGGCACTGAACCGGCCCCTGCGCTCTGCGGCTCAGGCATACATGGCAGCCTGGAGAGCGTTGCGGAGAGCCCCCTCAGCCCGTCTTCAGAGAGCCAGGCTAACCTTGCTGCGAGCAGCGAGAGTGCAGCATCTGTGCCGAGGGCTCTTCCCGCTGCCCCGTCGCCCCTTGAGGAGGCTCCGGACTCCGATCAAGTGGCCGTTCTGGATTCCGAGAGTGCCACTGGGCCACCCCTTTCATCCGAGGAAGCCCAAGAAGCCCCCAGTCCTGTCCCTCAGCAGCCAAGTGGGTGCCGGCCAATGAGCCTGGAGAAGGTGTGTGCAGAAACCATCTACCTGAACAGGTGCATCAACAACTTCAAGAACGTCCTGAGGGAAAAGCGGCACCTGCGCCGGAAGCTCTTAAAGGACCTGGCCCAGGAGGCCAGCTGGACTTCCTCGGCCGAGGAGCTGCATTCAGGTACTCAGCAGGGCTAGAGGAGGTTTCGGGGCGAGAGGCTGGTCAGTTCCGGCCAGGCAGGTGAGTGGAGGCAGAACGGCCGGTTAGCAGCGGGGCCCTGGAGCCCGGCAGGGGGAGCAGCTACTGAGGCAGGGCGGGTGCCGCAGCCGCTGCAGCCCAGACACTGCAGCCCTGGAGTTGTTGCCCAGCTCTGCTTCAGGGGAGCATCCCAGCTGCTCCAAGGAAGCCGGCGCCACTGTCTTGACCTGCTTGTTTTCTGGATCTCATGGAAGTGTGGTGGGAAAAGGCTTGCCGTATGGTTGGCAGGCTTAGAGGCCCTTCCCGTGAGGAGCCCCCAGGGGGGGCAGGCAGGCAGCTGCTGAGGAGGGAGGGAGGCACCAGAGGGTGATGCGGCTGTGTGCCAGTTCCAGAGGAGGAGGATTTGGCCCCGCTCCCGGAGGGCTTCCTGGGCCTCCATGCAGCCGTTTAGTGCAGGGAGGAGAGTCTTATTTCCCCCCTGCCACCCTATGTGGGATGAGAAAGTCTGGGGAGAGAAGAGAATGGGTGCTTCTCAGCGCACAGACCCATCCCGTTCAGGCCGCCGGGGCCTCTGCCACCACAGCTGCGGAAGAGTCCGTGGGCAGAGGAGCCAGCGCCCTTCCCACTGGCTCTGATGAACCAGGCGCCCTTCTCTGTGGCTGCCAGAGCTCCCAAATGCTTTTAGCATCCTCAGCCCCAATTCTTCCTTCCTTTGGCCATAAGCCTGAGCAGGTGGGCCTCCCTTCCTATCGTGTCCCTCAGTGGCTCCCAGTATTGTGTGGCTCCTAAAAGGTGAAGCGCCTACACAGTCCGCGGTGGACAGTCTTTGTTCTTGTTCTGTGCCTGATTTCAGTGCTCTGCTGGTGAACGGGGGCCCATCCAGGTTGCTCTTTAAAGGGGAGAGGTGTGAAGCCACCCACAGCGTGGCCCTGCCCCTTGCTCGGGTCAGGGCCACAGACGGACTGACCCCAGAGCTCTCTGTCATCTTCCTCATCAACTGGCCCGTTAGGGTGGAGTCCAGTGGGGTGACATCACTTCCCAAATGCTAAAAGATCCACTTGTAATGATACAGCCCAATAAATATGAAAACAGTCCATCAGGAAGGGAAAACTCATGCACGGATTAAAAACACAGCCAGATCAGCCCAAGCCCTTTATTTTGTTTATTTATTTGCATTATTTATAGTCTGCTTTTCTCACTGAGAGTTTGGGCAGATTCCGCAGTGTCAGTCGATACAGTCTATGGCTGGGACATTTAGTGGACAAGGCCGATGGGGTAAGGATTGCAGGAATTTGAAAGCCAGCAGAAATCGGATAGAGGTGAAGCAATACTGAAAGAAACCGTAAGCAACTGAACAGAAGTTAAATGGTGCAGGAATTACCTGGCGGGTGCCCACTTGCAGCAACAAACAGGACACGATGCCGTTATCAAAGCTGCTCTCTGAAGCATTTCCCTTTTGCACAGATCTATGGCGTGAGGAAAAAATACCCTCCAGAATAATTTGGTTTGCACAGTTAGGGGAAAGTGAGGAGAGTGGACGCTGTCCTAACCTCTTCAGGCAGGTTTCCCTATAGGGTGGGGCCACCACAGAGAAGGCATGTGTGTGGGCAGCTGTTGATTTTGCCCATGTGCAAAGTGGCACCTCCTGTTCAGATGAGTGAAGCTGCCCTGGGAGAATATGAGAGAGGCAGTCCCATAGATATGAAGGACCGAGGCCATGAAGGGCTTTGTATGCGATGGCCGATACCTTGAATTGAGCCCAGTAACTGAGGGGAAGCCAGTGGAGTGACTGCAGAATGGGAGGCATATGCCTGCTCTGCCTGATTCCTGATATTAATCAAGCTGTGGCATTCTGCACAAAAGCCCTCTGAAATAAAACTCTCTCTCCCACCTTCCGCAGTGAGGCACATGAAGGGGCCCTCCACATCTGCTCTGTTAAGCCATTCCAGAGGCCTGTGACCCAGCTGTTGCCCAGCGGACATTCCTGGGAGAGAGCACCTCTGGAGGAAGGCTGCCTGAAGGATGTTTAGGGCCCTGATCCATAGGAACAGCTTGCTGGCTTGTGGGTGCTTGAGATGTCCTTTGAATGAGTCCTACAGGGTGTGCGTGTGTGCACATCTGCTATACGAGTGCATCAGCTTTGAATAGTGGAGTTGTGCTGCAAGGGCCAGCAGTGGGCAGGGGAGGGAAGAAGCGAAGGTGGCCTCCCGCTGGGTCTGGGAAGCGGTCTCGGTCTCTCTGCTTCCATTACAGGTGGCCTCTAGAGGCTCCAGCTGCGTCTCGCCGCTCAGGATGCCTTGACGGGAGATGCTTGCCTTGGCTTGAGAGCAGCCATGGGACTTCTGAGACCTCACCGAAAACGCTGCTTTGGAAGCAGCCCTGTCTGATTGAGGAGAGGGAAGTTATTGGGTTTTTAAAAATCGCATCTCAGTGCTTTGCCCCCTTGCTTGTTCCCTGAGTCACTGAGGAGTCCAGCTTCAGAGGTCGCTATCCTTCCGGCTCTCACTCCCCTGTGGTGTGCCACAGGGGAAAGTGGTCCCTCGAGTGAACCTTCTTCAGGGGTCCACAGAGTCCCTTGTCACTTTGGAAGGGAGGCTGTGGCTCAGGGCCAGATCCCCGGCTTTGCTTGCAGAAGGGCCCAGCTTCAACCGCAGGCCTCTCCGGCAGCTAGAGGGCTGTCCGGTCGCAGGGACCGGGGAAGGGAAGCCTCCTGTGCTGGCCCAAGCCTCTGGAAGGCTGTTTCTCTGCCAGCTCAGGGGACCCGCCAGAGGCTGACTTGGGCTAAGGCCGCTTCCCGAGCGGAGGGTTGTTGCTTCTTTGGGCCCTGATGTGGCTCAGACAGAGGTGGCTCCCTTTAGTGTGCGTGAGTGTGTGGCTGCTCCTTGGAAAGGGTGGTATTTTTGCATGGGATGGGGCGTGCTCCATGCTGCCCCATATCAAGGCGTTGTAACTTGTGAACCAGCCCCTAGGCCTCGTTCCAGGGGGGAGAGCCGAGATATGGAGAAGGAAGCCCCTTCTTATCCTGGCTGTGCTTGGAGTCTCTTTTGCTTAGATGGCTTAGCTGAAGTGTTTGGTTGTGGTAAACTTGGCACACTCGCTTTTGAAGCACGGCCAGATGTTCAACCTGGTAGACTTTTGCTTGGCCGGTGACTTCATGGGTGACCTGGAGGGGATGGCTGCCTGTGTTTCTGCAGCACGCTTTCAGTCAAGGGAGATGCGCATGTGCACACTTGCAGGAAATGCGTGGCGGTGGTGCCTGGCCGAGACTGCTGGCCTTTGGCAAGCCACAGCCTCACTTCCTCGGTTCTGTAGTGCTGGGACAGGTTTTGAGGCACGGCCTGACCCCAAGGACTGCTGCCTGGGAGCATCTGTTGACGTTGATGTTGGCCACTTTGAATCCCCAGTGGGGAGAAAGGGGGAAGAGGTAAATGCATAAACGTCTGCAGTGATAAGGAATCAAATGTGTGGCGGGTTTGAGGGCAGCAGCAGAAGCCCAAGATGGTCAGGGGCGGCAGCAGTGGACTGAGCACGGTTCTGCCGGGGCACGGATCCTACCTTCCTTGCTGTAAACTCTGGTAGGTAGAGAAGCCCCCCCCCCCCGCCTTCTGCGGCTAGGAAATCACACCATGTGTTTAACTTGATCCCAGCCATTATACAAATTACCGTGCCATGGTTCACTGCAAAGAAGTCAGACTGGCTGATTTGTTTTGAAGCAGACTCATTTAATCACAGTAGTGCCTCAACCCTCATATAGTAAACCTCACTCGGAACCACGGACTGGTCGACAGGGCAGGTTCTGATGGCCAAGAGCAGCTCAGCTCTTTTGGTTTCAGGCAACAGCTTTTTCTTAAATGCCAGTGCCCTGCAGTCGATGATTGACAGCGTAGCCTCCGCAGGCACCTGTAAGGAGGAGCGGCTTGTCTCTCCGCACCCCCCCCCCCCCGCCCAGGTTCTTGCGTTTTCGTGATTGCAACTGACTATGGATTAGAAGGAGACGGGAAATAGTTGCTAAGAACTGGCCGGCGTTTGATGCTGTACTCTTGGTGGAGCCTCTCGTACCTTTTAGGGAGAGATTTAATTTCTGCACCGGTGGTAATTTGATGTTATCCACATGGAGGCTTCTGTCCTTGTGTGCATCTTTTAATTCAGGTGTGGAAGGTTTAGATTAGGAAAGGTGGGCAATACGTGGTTGGCTGTGGCTGCTCTGCCGCTTTCCTTTGCCTCACGGGCCTCCTCCTGCCCTGGAGCGCCTCCGGCCCCCGGCTTTTCTCCACGAGCTTCTCCAGCTTCAGACAGAGACCAGCCGAGGTGGCAAGAGCAGCATCCTTCGGCCAGCTCTGGGCCTGGATGCTCGACTTGGCCACGGCTCCAGCCCCGGAATCCTTTTGAAATAGGGCCAGGATTCCTTCCCGAGCTGAATCATGAGCTTTTTTATGTCAAAGGCTGCCCGTACGTCCCTCTGCCTTTAGAGACCCAAGTGCTGTGTTGGGAGCTCAGGTCTGCAATAAGCAGCATGGCTTAAAATGGCTTGTGCGGCTGTTAAGGGGCAGCTGCCTTGGAACAGAGGAGAGCTTCCCTGGGTCCTCTGGGGCAGGAGGAGAGGGAGGGGCTGAGCTCCAGGCGGCCTGGTGCTGAACTGAGGAGTGGGGCTGCTTGGCTGCCTTGGAGGGGGTGGGGAGATAGGAAGAGACGCCCAGAGAGGCCCCACCAAGAGCCTGGGAGGGGGAACCTCAGCCCAGCTGCTGGCCCAGCTTTTTGCCTTGCAGGGCTGAAGTTTATTTAGATTTGCACAATAAGTCGCTGTGCTGGTCAAAGAGGTGAGAGGTTTGCAAAAGCTTCGTATCTTTTCTATACGAGTTACCGTGGATGGCTTTGCTGGGGTGGGGAGGAAGACATTGCGAGGGTGTTTCCTCTGCCTGGTGGTGCGGAGATAGTCAGCCACCTTGATTCCCTGGACATGTCCTCTCTCCAGGGTTGTGTGTTTGCAGCACTGGGGCTAAGGGCCAAGCCACAAGTGACGAATGATATTAGGCCTGGCAAGTGAACAGACTCATGTGTATCCCTCCGTGTCCACTTGCCATTCACTTGCGCTCCACTTGATCAAGTAGAGCACAAGTGAATGGCAAGTGAACAGGGAGGGACGCATGTGAGTCTGTTCACTTGCCAGGCAAGTGTTGTTCGTCTCTTGTGGCTTGGCTCTAAGAAACCATCCGGGTCAGCTTGTCCTGGGACCCACTTTTGCGTCTCTTCAGACTCTCTGGAGCATTTGGCTGGGGATGAGCTCTGGCTGAGACTGAGACTGTAGGAGAGAGATTTAGAAAATTCTCTTAATACCTTAATTTTGAGGCCAAGGAAAACTCTTGTCAAGTTTCTTCACTGAAAATCTCCCTTTAGTCATCATGTTGCCTTCTGTCTTGCACGGTGGGAGAACGGGGTGTTCTTTTTGGTTATAAAAGGAGAAAAGGAGACAGGTGCTGTTGTCTCTCTGTGGGCCCCCCCTTCAGAAAGCCTGGCACTCCCTGGTGCCCCCCCCGGCCAGGGTCACCAGGATGCATCCTACCCTGTTAGGGCCCCGCCTGGAGGCCAGCGGAGTGTGCGCTGTGTTTCTGCACTCTCTCTCAGAGGGTTTCTTGTCCTGGGGTGCCCGTATTGCGCTCTAAACTCCGCTGTGTGCTGTTTCATGCTGAGAAAAGAAATGGGAGTTCTTATGTTCAATGAAGGCAGAACCAGAGTCTGTTTCTGAAACAACATCCACGCCGTGACTGTGCTTGCCACCTCTGGGCAAAAGGTGTAGGCTGTAGTATCCAGATAAGGAGGCCTCCGGGGAGCTTCGGGGAGCCTTTGGACTTCTCGGCAGAGCTTTGCTCCTTCTTTCCAGACCTGGCCTGTGCCTGAAATCTCCTGCTCTAATGTTGTTCCTCTCCTCCCTCTTTTTTGTGTTTTTCTCCTTTGCAGAAGGAAGTAGAGGAGAACTTCAGGTTATCTACTCTCCATTCTAACCAGTGTGTCTCCTCCTTGGACTCTCCAGTCTGTTGTCTCTTTTTTGCATGCCCTGTGGAAGTGTCACCTGGCTGCTTTGGCTGAGGCTTGGAAAGCTCCCCTCCCTCCCTCCCCCGAGCCCAGCATGTGTCCGTCTGGGGAGGAATTGCTGGTCTTGTATATGAACTAAGAGGAGTCTGTTCAGTGCAGGTGGCTTTTAGAAAGGAGTGATGGAGGCTTAGCTCCGGAGAGCTCACGAGAGCTCTTCCAGGAGAGGCACCCTGTGCCGCTACACCCTGGAAGGGAGCCCAGCCTGCCAGACGGGCTGCTGCTGCTGCTGCTGCTGCTGCTTCTCCTCCTCCAGTCGCCCTTCTGGACAAAAAGCCTCTTGGGCAGCTGCGCCCTTCCTTCCTTTGCTGGAAGGGTCCCTTCTTCCTTGCAGCAGGGCCTGGAGAGAGGCCCTGGTTTGAAGACTGGTGAACCTGGTATTGGAGGAGCCATGGCTTCTTGGGGAGTGGAAGGGCTGCAGATTTCTTTTGCCCACCATAAATTTTTCTAAAACCTAGTAAATCTGGCACCAGAGGGGTGACCTTCAGAAGCTAAAGTGCAAGGCTGTAAAGGCAAGTTTTTAAAAAATAGTTTGCTACACATTCCTTAGCAATAAAGTGCTTTTACTGTTTGGTGTCGTTTCCTTTAATTGCTTCAGTGTGCTGGTGGCAAAGAGGTCAGTCGGGGCACGGAGCTGAATGCAGCCCCATGTCATGAGTGCCTCGAAGTGTCAGCAGCAGGTCCCCGAGGGTGCTTCCGGGGCAGCTGCGGGGGGCTGCAGTCAGCACACGCTCTGCCGTTGCCCTGGGCCAGGCTGTGTGCTCTGATGGGAGAGGGCGTGGCTGTCAGCCACAGCACCTTTCCTCGGGAAAGAAAACCACGCCACGTGTGTGTGCACCAGATAGAACGCAAGCATCTGGCCAAGGAACACGTGTGCCTCCCACCAAATGCCAAAACAAGGAATGTGCCAAACCTTCGTATCAGGGATGCTTGCTTCTGGCTGAGTGTGTTTTTTTGAAAGCGTGCGTTCAGCCTCTCAAACACAAATCTTATTTCCCTAAAATTTGAAAGAGCTGATAATTTTCAGCCGCTTGGACAAAGATAAGGGCTTGATTGGAACTGAGCCACAACCAAAGAACTGATGTCCATAACTCACTCCTGGAAACAGTAGCCTCTGGCCATGTGCAGAGTAATTGCAACCACTGAATTATGGTTAGGGAGAACATATTTCTGGTTGTGGGAAGGGGAAGAGAAAACTAGCAGGACACAGAAAAGCTTCAGCCCCCCCCCCCCATTTCATTTAGAAGGTCGCTAATGTCATTTTCCCAAATGGCCCAGCCAGCTGCAAAATTAGTATCACAGTTAATTTATGCTAATTTCTTATACTTTAATTTTGTGGTAACTTTGTGAACATTACACTGTCTGTGAATTGTCTGTTAACTTTACATGATCCTTGTAAATTATTTAAATATGGTCATGATGTAAGAGAGAGCTTTATTTTGCATTATAACACTGTTGATGGACTTCGGTGTTGAAGCACATTTGTGGTTTCCTGATCAGGGGTGTTTTATAATACCTCTGAGATATATTCAGTTGAAAGGATATTTATTTTGTTTAGATTTTTGTGGTGCATTTGTTTCAAACCACGTAGAATTCAGACAAATATGCAAAGTGATTTTAATTTATTTTCCATTGGATGACGCCCACGCGGCAGCCCGAAAGAGCAGAGCCGCTTGTGAGGGAAAGGCTTTGGGCCAGCGAAGCAGCGGGGGGGGGGGGAGCCCTGGGTGGCATTAGATGCCCCCCCCCAGGAGATGAGGGCAGCTGGAACATCTATGAGGCTCGGGGTCGCATGAGAGTTTTCTTGGCACTTCTCCCCACCACATCCATTTCCAGGGGCTGGTGCTTCCTTCTTTTTTTTATCTATAAGTTTTTATTTTGAAAAGTATGGGAGGTAGAGAAAAGAGAAAAAGGGATTGCATAACACAGTTATGTGGATCAGAATAGTTATATACAACAAAATATTTGAAACAAAAAAATGTTTCTTCCTAACATCCGCTTCATTAAATTCTTTAAGGTACTGTCTGAACACACGAGGAACTTGCTTGTGTTAGAATACATTTCTGTTCAGTCTTTTAGGTGCTTCCTTCTGGCTGCCCCTGCCTCTGGGTGCCCGTGGCTCAGGGTTAGGGTTAGGGTCAGACTGGCCTGTGCTGTAGGACTGGCCAGCGGGGCCACCCTTCCTCTCCGCCTCGGCTCTGCTCTGTTCCAGCCCCCGAGCTGTGCTTGCTGAGCCACGTGGCCCTTGATTGAGCTGCTCATCCCGCCTGGCTCACAGCGCTTCTTCCTGCCTGGCTCTGCCCCGAAAAGCTTCCTCTCTGCGGCCCCTGCCTTCTGCAGCCCTTGCTTCCCGCGCCTCAGTCCTATGCTCTTCTGCATTTTCCTTGATCCTGTGGCCGTGTCGCCCTCACAAGATGCCCCTGTGCTTTTACGCATTGCCAGTGTTGGCGGAGTGCCTGGGCAGCAACCAGGGCACTGAACTGACCAAGAGTAACAAAAGCTTTATTAATAAAGCTAACAAACTGGATAAGACAGAGAAGAAAATAATCTAGCTGCCTTGCTAGTTGAAAGAGTTCTCTAGAGTTATGAGAGTAGCATTCTGCTGACAGACAAGGGGGAAATGCTCTTTTGAGTAAGAGGGTACTCTCCTACAGTCCTGCCCAACTAGAGCTTGCTGCCCCTGCGGGATCTTATTCTCTTCCTCTTTGTACACAAGGCATTGCTGTACTCCAACAGCCAAGGCAGCGCATCCTGACGCTTGCTATGCCCCTTGGCCTGGTCGTGCCAAGACTGCCCTTGCTTCCATTGCGGTGGCACGCCTGTTCAAACATATTTCCCCTTTGGGGACCTCAAGTCCCCTCCCAGAGACACCACAAACTGCCTCATAATCTAGGAAGACTGATGAGGGTTTCTCTCCCTGTAGCGTCCAGGCGCTGCCTTTTTGTCCTCTCCTGAATGACGAAGGTGAACAGGGGTTGCCTCAGAGGGAGGTTTCCTGCCGCGATCTAGCTCCTGGGGAACGTGTGCCCCTTTCTCAGAAGCGCCCCCGCCCGGGAGCCGAGGCTGGAGCTGTCCCGAGATGGCTCCTCTTCCCTTGGTTGGTGCACCTTCACAGGCCGCAGGAGCGCTGAGCCTGGACATGGGCACTGTCGCTCAGGTGGACTTCACCCTTTGGCGCCTCTTGGCTTTGCTGTCCTGCTGGACTCTTTAGCTGACAACCACTTGTTTGGGTTGTTTGGCGCACATGGTATTGGGAGTCTTCTTGGGAATGCCCAGGACTTGGGCAGCTTCTTGCCAGTCGATGTTTGGAAAGCAAGGGGTGTTTTTTGAAGAGAGGTGCACTGAACAGGCTCTTTGGGTCTTCCTCATGTATGCGTGTGAGGGTGCACACGTGTGCGCGCACTGCCGTGTGTCCTGCTGCTGATGGCGGTGTGCCCGCCTGCATTTCCCTGCATGAGCCACCCTCCTTTTTCACGCCTCTTCCTCTGTGCTGAACTGACAGCTGGTCTTGCCTTGGTCCTGGATGCTAATTTCAGTTTCTCTTGTCTTCCTTTGCCTGTTTCAGGGACAGGATGATGGCAGTCTGTCACCGTCACCGTGGCTTAAAGCAGGGTAAGTGTTCGCTTGCTTTCCCTCTCGGGCGGGGTGAAACTTGGCAAAAAGCTGAAAGCTGCCACGGCCCCTGGAAGATCAGCCACAAGGAGCCCAAGCCATGGAGCGCGCTGGTGTGTGCAGCTGACAGCCCAGCCTGGAAGCCTCCTGGCCTCCACAGGAGGGAGGATTGGTGCTCCCACCCACTCTGTCTGCTTGAAATGGGCGCAGCAGTGAGCCCTGTGCCTCCTCCCGAGCGTGAGCATGGCAGAGCCGTGGCAGGGTGGCAGCCTCTCCCGACTCCGGGGGGCTCTCTCAGCCTGTGCCAGTGTCTCTGCTTCACCTTCACCTGCCCTGACTGGCATCTCTTCTGCCCTCGATTCCCACTCTTGCTCTCAGACGAAGCCCTCCTGCCTGTAGCCAGTCCCTGCGGTGTTTGTGCTGGACGACCAGTTGTCTTCTGCCGCATCCTGTGGCCTCAACAAAATGCCTTGAAGCTTCCCAGTCCTCATACAGCTGCTCTTGCCAGGAAGAGGGACTCTGCTTCCACGGGTGGCGCAGAACCAGTTTCTGGCCACGCTGGAGGCTTCAGGGGCGGGAGTGGTCTTTCGCTTGCCCTCTCCACCCCTCTTGTTTTGGCAGCTGGCCCTTCTCAGCACCAGTGAGAAAAAGCCCCTTTTATAAGGAGCTCTTTCCAGCACACAATTAAGTGAATTGGGAGAGATCCTGTCGGGAAAGAAGGAGCAGCACTGAGCTACTTCCGCCGTAAGGAGCCCAAGCCGTGGAGCGCGCTGGTGTGTGCAGCTGACAGCCCAGCCTGGAAGCCTCCTGGCCTCTCCCCCCTTCCTGCATGGATGCTGGTTTGTGTGGCAAATGCAGGTGCCTGCTGGGAAATGCGGCTGATGAGGGCTGCTGCTCCCTCTGTAGTGGGGCTGCCCGTGTGTGTCACGGGGCTCCTGCTTCGAGGCACGGCCCTGGTTTAGCTTGGAGCCGCAAGCATTCCTGCCAGGTGCCTGTCCCCATGGGCTGTGGAGAGTCCAGCCTGTATTATCAGCCCAGGGTGGGGGGGTGGGGTGTTCTGGGTCTGGCACGGGCTCTTTCGTTGCCCAGCGAGAGAAGCCAGTGCCTCTCTGGCACCAGGTACCATGCCAGCCACAGCGCAGGGAGCTGGCAAGTCCTGAGGGTGTGTGAAGTCAGCCTGGATCTGGAGGGAGCAGCGGCTGCTCTGGTTGGCTTCCCATGAGAAGCTGAAGGCTTGCCAGACGAAGAACGGGAAGGCACCATTTTCCATGCTGTTTGATTTTAAATGTGTTCATATATTTGATTAGAGCCATATGGCTTTGATCTGTAACATTTGAATTCTGCTGTCTTCCGGTTGCTTGTGTGCAGTTGCAGCCGGGCTGCTGGGGGTGTGGGGAGCTGTCTTGGAACGGCTGCCGGAGCCTCTGGTGCTCTGCATATCAATCAGACTTCCAAAACAATGAATTAGGCAAAACTAATCAAACAGGAAATTAAGCGGGAGGCGGCTGTTCATGTTGACAGCTCTCCGTGGCTTGTGATGGGCTTGAGTGCCAGTGGTCTGGGTGCCTCTGGGATGTGGAGAGATCACGCATCCGTATCAGTGCTTCTCTTTCAAAACCTCCGGCAGCAAACGGCCTTGAACTTTGTCATGGCCGCCCCTCCCCCCCAGCATCCAGCAGAGGTGGGGTCTTTCTTTCCCAGGGTTGGGCAACTGGCAGTAGCAGCCAGGCATGGGAGGGCGGAGGGGGGAAGGAAGCCTGTGGCAGGAGACGTCAAAGGGAGACGAGCTGGCAGTTGCAGGAGGGGAGCGCTGATTGAGGCAGCTGGTGGGATGGATCCAGGGGCTGGAGGGCGTGTGTGGCAAAGGGTGTGTACCTTCCCTCCTCTCACCCCGAGCTGGGCAGAAGCTTTCTGGGCCCCGTTTCTGGTATTCCTCTGCACAGCTCTGGGAGTGATGATAATGAGCCATGCGGCCCTTGCACGCAAGCCAGTTATCCCATCTGTTCATCTGCTGCTCATGTTTAACCAAACATCTGTGCGCGTCAATATGACAAGGTACCATTAAAGCAGACCGGCAGTCTCCTGAGGGCAGTCCGCTTCCGACGTGGTGCAAATGACATGGTCTCCGGGGTGGCTCAGTGTGACGTATATGAAACCTCCGACAACAATATTGAGCGTTTCAGTGACAGCTTCCCTCCACGGTATTGCTCCCCCACGGCAGCACTAGAGGGAGGTTGCAGAGATTTATTCCAGTGCAGAGCAACAGCTCCCCAGCATTTCGACTCATGTGGTTGCTGGCCTGTCTCAGAGAGAGGGCCTCCAAAGGCGGAAGGTTCTGCTGTGCCCTGAGAAGCCTCTCCCTTCCTCCTAGAGAGGAGGGGGAGCACAGAACCACGTTCCATTTCGCTCTGTGGTCTGTCATGTGCTGGGGCGGGGGGGGGGGGTTGAGGCTTTCCCCGGTAGCGGAGCCTGGCTGCTGTTTGGCCTGAGATAGGAGCGTGCTGGCATCTGCCTCGAAGCCTGGTTCACCTCAGAAGGGACTTCCACTGGCCCCTCTGCCATCGTTCAGCCCCTGGGGGCCCTCGTGCCACCCTCCCTGGTCAGTAGGAGGGCTCCAGGCATGCTTGTTAGCTTGAGCACCTGAAGCTGCCTTCTCCAGAGTCACAGCGTTGCCCATCAGGGTCAGTCTTGGCTTCTCAGGCTGGCAGGGGCTCTCCCGGATCTCAGGTGCGGGAGGTCTTTCCCATCACCTGCGGCCTGGTCCTTTTAACCGGAGGTGCCGGGGATTGAACCTGGAACCTTCTGCATGCCAAGCAGACGCTCTCCCTCTGAGCCACGGCCCCTCCTTTTGTCTGCTTTCACGCCACATGGAGCCCTGGAGCCTTCTCTCCATCCTTTAGCCCCGTAGCACATCTGTCCCCCTCTCCTCAGGTGGAAAGGCTTCTGGGACACAGCGGGGCTGGCCTCTCTTCCAGTTTGTGGTCTGTTCCCCCAAAGCATCTCTCAGGTCTTCCCAGTTGGAGCCTCTCCATTCTAAAGCCGTATTCACACATGCTAATGTGGGGGACAGCTGAGTTGTGATGGGATTTGAACCAGGGACTGACTCCCTTGCATGTAGCACATGCTGTGAACTGCTGTGCCACCCAGCGCTGACATCCCAACCCATTTTCTTTTGGAAGCTCAGAGTGCTGCTGCCTAAACGTCCTTTGTGCCACTTCATGGCCTTTTTGCATGTCCTTCGGTTGGTCAGAGGTGGCTCGCCCTTTGCCCGGCACACTGAGACTTCTTCCAGGGTGGACTGCTAGACAGAAGCCAGGCCCAGCCCAGGCCTTGTCCCGAGATCTTCCTTCTTAAGCAGGAAAAGAGAGACTCATCCCCAGACAGGTCCTGCTGCCCGTCCTTGGCTCTCCTTCCATGCTCAGCCTGATGCGTTTGGCTTTTGCGGTTGCAGTGAAGTCCTCCATGTGCCTCCCCCCCATGCCAGGCTCTGTCTTTGGGGGCAGCGGATTCTGTTCTCTTCTGTGCCTGCCATTCTTCCTTCAGTTGGCGATTTACGGAAGAAAGAAGGGCCGTGCCGCTGTCTGTCTCCGGAGCTCAGACCGCTTGCTGCTGTTGGTGTCTGATGAATTCTGGCACTTTCTCTGCTGCCATTTGTGGCTCCTCTTTAGAAAAAGGGCGGGGGGGGGAGCCAAGCACAGTTTAATTTCTGATATGAACAAGTCATCCCGGTTTCTGAACACTCGGAAGCCCCTCTGCTGTGTAACTCAAACGGACGAGCATAATTTGCAGATCCAATGCCACGCCGGCGCTGCTCTGCAGTGGCCACGTTGACTTGTCATTGCGTTTGACGTCTCCTGCCTCACTAGGCTGGGCTGCGGTTCTAGGTCTCGGTTCCTTCTGGGCCGGGGTGAGTTCCTCAAATGAGCTTGCTCAGCCCCACGGGACTCTGGGCAGCGGGTGGGTGCTCCTGGCTTGCTTGCTGTGCTGGCCCTGATGCACTTTCTCCTTTGTTTCCAGGCCGGCCGGTGGCCTCTACGGCATCGATAGCATGCCTGACCTACGCAAGAAGAAGCCCCTCCCACTTGTCAGTGACTTGGTGAGAGTTCCCCCCCTCCCCCCCCGCCCTATAATCCCAGGGAAGGCTGGCTGCTGCCTGGTCCTTGGGCACTGAAAGGGCCCCTTCTGTTTGTAAGAAGCCAAGACTTGATGCTCCCCTGGGCCTCTGTGAGTGGGACAGATTTGGGTTCCAGGGCAAGCCTCTTCCCGAATGCTACCAGCTGTTTCCCCAGAAGAGGTGGACGATCTCTGCTGGCCGGGTTCTGCCTGGCAGCTTCTAGCTCTCTTGGTTTATTTTTTTTCATACTAAGAGGGAGGTGCAGGAGCCCAGGCAAAGCCGACCCCATTTTCTCAAGCGTTACCCCAGAGAGGTGGGCTCCAAAACTCACTCTGGCCTTGGGCTTCCCGGTGCTTGCAGAGTGGACTTCTGTGGTTTGGCAACCTGTCTGTTTTCGGAGTCTAAATCCCTTGCAGCCCACCTCCTCCTGCCGCACAGAAGTCTTATCAAGTGTACGATTCATTCCTCCCAGGAGGGGGCTTGTTCATCTCAGCCCATTTTCTTCAAGGGGGGGGGCTTCCCCCAGTCGAGGCCCCCCCTTGTTAAGGCGGGGCTTGCTTTTCCGTAACGCACTTCGCAGGCAGTGCCCAGAGGGGGACCGTGTTGTTATGCAGTAGAACAGCACAGTTCAAGTCCAGTGGCACCCTAAAGACTGACAAGATGTTCAGCTTTCAAGAGTCAAGCTCCTTTTGTAAGACGCAAGTCGGGCTGGAGATTCCTGAGCCTTTGTATCCCAGTCAGAAGATGGGGGGGGGGGGGAGGCGCTGCAAAGAAAGGGGTCAGGACGCCCAAGATGGCGTGGATGCACGTTTCAGGGCAGGATAATGGGTTAGCTATGCAAGCTGAAATATCTGTTTAAAAACTGAAAACAGGACAGAGGTTGTAGAGTGGCAAAGAATCAAAGAACTAGGTGGTGCCGAGGTTTTGAGGAGAGGGTGAAAGCTGGAGAGAAGCGAAGAGGGGGCCTCGCGCAGGGCTGCTGCCCGCCCAATGCGCTGCGAATCCTGGGTCACCGTCAAGACCATTCCTTGTTGCCGCTGCATCTTTGCTTGGCTCCCCCTCGGAAAGATGGAGCGGATTGGCAGAATGCACCGCCCCGCCTTACGGGTGGTGTGTCCGCAACAGAGAGGGCTTGTTTGTCTGAGGGTTTGTTACGTATCCCCTGGTCTTCCTTCGAGGAGAGAGGGGTCTCAGAGTGGGCACCAGTGAAAGGGTTTTACGAGGAGGCTTTATTGCAGGGAGGGGAGTGATCCTTCATGTATCAAAATTATTCTTTTTGTAAGTTTTAATGCTTCCCTATTTTTTCCTCACACACAACTCACAACTCACCACCAAGTCTTCACGAGTGTTCCAGAGGCTGGGAGGGGGCGAGGGTGGGGAGAGGCGACACACCCGCAGATGTGAAGTGAGCCCGGCCTCCGTGCCGTAGCAGGTTTTCTCCGTCTGAAGCAGAGGCGCACCCTTCTCGGCCCATTGGCTCCAGTGGACACGAAAGGGGGCACCTCTGCTTCGGGTGGTGCAACATGTGCGGCCTTGCTGAGGTGAGGCCTGGCCGGTGTGTTGGTGGCCCTTGCGGTGCTGCTGTTGGGATTAATATGTTGTGTTTCCCTTGTATGCTGACCCTGTCTTTCTGCAGGCCATGGTAAGTGGAGCTCATCCCCACCCAAGCACTCCGTTCCCTGTCTTTACGTTGACTCCCCCCCCCCCCGTAATGAACGGAGGGCGCATCCTGCCTCACCCCCCATCACTGACTGAATGAACCCTCCCAGTCCTGCCATGAACTGCATTGTGGGCTGTGGCCCCTCCCAGAGCAAGCAGGGCTTCTTCCTCAGCCGCCTGTGGTTGGAGATCCCTGGGGAGGGGGTGCTTGCTGGCCTTGGGGGAGGGGGCTGCCGTGTACGGCCTCAGGAACAGGCACCCTGGGCAGGCCCATTGCTGCTGGGGCGGATCAGTTAATGTAGTGCACGGGCACATGGCTGCCATACTGGCTGAATCTCTCCAAGCGAGGCCTGCCTTTTCTGGCCCAGATTTTTCTTTTTCAGGAACTGATTTCCTCCCGGCATGGCCCTTTTTGTCCGGGAAAGTTCTGGGATTCATGGGAAATTCTGGAGGGAGGGCTGAGGCAGGAGCTGGCTTATAAAGCAGAGGGTTATGGGGAAGGAAGCGTATGCTGGCAACACCTGCGTACATTTTGGCAATGCCCAAAAAAGACTCTTTGTTGGGCCAAGGGGATGAATGGCTTGTTCTTCCTGCCTACAGCTGTTCAAATGGCTTTAATCTGTAGGGCCATGAATTTGAGAAGAACTTCCCCCAGTGGCTGCCCAAGGAGGCTGTGAAACTTCATTCAGAGGTTTCCAGAAAAGATTGGCCAAGTCTCTTCTGGAGAGGCTTTAGGTGTAGGTGGTCCTTGGTGAAAGTGGGAGGAGAGATGAACCAGGTCTCTAAGCCCTGTCCATCAGATCCGGTGAACATCGGTAGAAGAATGCTGTTTGGTGTCAAGAATGGACGGAAGAACATGTTTGCTGGCTGCAGTCCCTGAAGCATGGCTGGCTTCCCATGGCTAGCAGTCCCTTTTCGGTCCTGGTGGAACTCTCTGTCTGATGAAACCAGGGCCCGGCAGGATTTATTATCCTGTAAGACAGAGATGTTCCGCCAGGCATATGGCAGAGGCTAGGCTGGGCCCCTGCCGGCCATACTTGACTTGACTTGAAAAGATCTGCCCACCCCCCTATAGGGATATGGGCCATGTCTGAAATGAAGTAACTCTTCCATCGCCATCTGAGGAGAAGTTTTTATTGTATGTAGTGATTTAAATTTTATTGTAATGTTTTATCCGCTTTTATGTGTTTTTATGTAAATTAAAATGTTGTGCTCCGCCCTGAGCCCACTCGGCGGGGAAGGCAGACTAAAAACCTAATCTAATAAATAAATAAATAAATAAATAGCCAGGCCAGGGCACGATACACCCCGGGTCATCTGGAGGGTCAGGTTTTAGGGCGCTCCTTAGTCTCAGGGACTTGGGGTGGAAACAGCAGTGCAGGGGGGGCAGCCGAGGTCTGGGAGGGGTTGCTTGTGTGATGAATCCCTCTGTGCCCTGCTCTCTTTCGAGCCGTTCACGGCCTCTTATGTGAGGGTAACGGAGTAATCCAGGCCTCCAACAACTTGTGCTGTTTGGAGGAACCTCCTTGAAATGAGCCCTGGATGATGGTAGCTCCTTTTCCTTCCAGTCTCTGGTCCAGTCTCGGAAGGCTGGCATTACCTCGGCCATGGCCACCCGAACGTCTCTCAAGGACGAGGATCTGGTAAGGGCTGGCGAGTCCCTTTCCCCTTGGATAGGGCCTGGGAGGCTTATAACCGGTGGGACAGTTGTCAAGGGTTGCTCTGGAGCACAAAGCCGCCCACTGGGTGTGGGGAGGGAAGGCCGGATGGCAGGCGGAGCACAGGGGCAGGGCGGAGAATGAAGCTGGTGTGAAAAGTGATCGAAATAGCCTGAAAGGAGGAGTCTCTCAAAGCACAAAAGAGTCAAAAGTGCTCCAGCTCCCACGGAAAATCATTGTGGCAACTATGGGAGGAGGGAATATTAATTGCTTGTGTGCCAAGGGAACGCAGCTCTCGAGGAGAGGGAATAAAAGGCGTCTGCTGCAGTTGTCCGCTGGAAAGGAGAGAGGCCTGACTCTCTCCTCCTGGCCTTTGAAAACGCCCACCGCCTCGGATGGGGCAGACGCCACGGGGGTCTTTCCGCCGAGCAGCGTGGTTCTTCCACGGGGTTGGCCTTGTCTCTCCCACCTTGTGGAGATGAAGCTGGCCGGCCCCTGCTCTGCCTTCTGAGTGGCTGCGGAGTAGAGTGTTTAGCGTGGCTCGTCAAAGGGAAGCTCCGGGGTTTGTGGCTCAAGGCAGCGGGAAAGGGGGGCTTCTGCACAGAGTAGCACATCCGTAGAGCTCCTCTGTGCTCCAGAGCTCCCCTCTGCCTCTTTTGGTTTGAAAACTCTGGCACTAAATGCACGGTCGTGCACCCCACCTCCCCTTGATAGGTTAGTTGTAGCAACTGCTCAGGGGGCTGCCTGCCATCAGCATCGCAGTCGGGCCTCCATAGGGGTTCCACCTGTGCATCGTCCACCCAAGCAAGTGCAGCTCTTCCTCAAAACCACGGAAAGCAGCCCCCCCAGAGTCCCCCTCCTCCTGACTTGATGTGGCTTTTTGTTTCAGAAATCTCATGTCTATAAGAAGACACTGCAAGCCTTAATCTACCCCATTTCCTGCACAACCCCCCACAACTTCGAGGTGTGGACCGCCACCACCCCCACATACTGCTATGAGTGTGAGGGGCTCTTGTGGGGCATCGCACGGCAGGGGATGCGCTGCACGGAATGCGGGGTCAAGTGTCACGAGAAGTGCCAGGACCTCCTCAACGCTGACTGCTTGCAGAGTGAGTGGGGCGGGGCAGGGGCGGGGGCAGAACTGCCTGGTTTGCCCAGAGGCCGGGACGGGAGGGCTTTGCTGGGCACATTTTGGGAATGAGAGAAACTGACGGAAGGCCTGGAGAGGAGGAGAGACTTCCCTGGGGCGGAGTTTGCGGATACCTTGAGCGGGGATTGTACTTCCCCTTGCACGTGTGCCGGCGCACTCGCTCACACCCCCTTGTATACAGGCACAGGCTCTTCCCCAGTGAGCTTTGGGGAGCTTTCATGTTAAGTTGCTGGGAAGAATTCGCGTTCCAAGAAGAATTCAGTCGGAGTGGTGCCTGGGAGGAATCTGCAGGAAGCCTCGGGCATTTCCTGGGTCGACTCTTCGCAGTGGGAAAGGCATTTTGGTTTCATTTGGCCCCTGAGCTTTCTCTTTCTCCCCGTGTTGCATTCTGTGCCTGCTGGATGGCCCGGAGCGCAGTTGCAGCCACAGATTCCCAGAAGTCTCTGAATTGGAGCAACACAGGGTTCTTGGACTTCTGTGTAGAGAGCCAGGTGGCAGAACCTGCAGGGTCAGGTGTGAGATTGGTGCCCTGAGATGCACACCCAGGGGCTGATCAACTGCTGGCGCTTTGTAGCGCCAGCCTACTCTCCTTTTATTCCCCTTTGTGATACCCACCCGCTTGTCCTGGGGGACGGTGTGTGTGTGTGTGTGTGTGTGTGTGTGTGTGTGCTGCTGCTGTTCAAATGCAGAGGAGCCACCCGCGTCAAAAGGCAGGGAGCAGGTACTTAAAAGGGTACTCTTTGAACCGTCTAGCCCAAGCAGAGGTTTGGAAGAGGAAGAGGGTGAGAGAGTAACTTGATGCTCGGATCGTGCCACAGCAGTCCAAGGGGAACCGGTCCAGTTGCCAGAACTTCCTTCTGCAGTGAGACTCCCTCCCTGCCACATGGACTTCTTTGCACTGGATCTCAAAGTCCTAGCAAAGTTTGTATTGACTTAAAGGTCTGCAGCCAGAGGGAAGCCGGTTGAGGGTGGGGCTGCGGCTCAGCACCTGCTTTGCACCCAGGAAGCCCATGGTCCGGTTTCTGGAGCATCTCCAGTGAGGGATGACCTTCTGGCCGAAGGAGAAGAGAAGGGCTTCCAGGGCTGTTGTGTATCAAGTGCTTTAGGCACTGGACGAGTTCCACGACTGCTCAAGCTTAGTGTTATGTGGCTCCAGAATGAGGGGCAGGTCGGGTCCCAGAGCGCACCTGCCTGTTGCTCACCCTGTCTGCTGGCTTACAAACAAAGCAGCGTAGGGGACACTTCTTGCTGTGAGCCCAAGGGAAGAGGGAGGAGAGCTGCCTTGCTGGCCCTGGGGAAGGGCTGGGTAGCCCTTGGCCGGCAGTGCTTCTGGCCCAGGAACAGGTGTGGATGTCTTTAAAAGGGGGTTAGGTGGATTCATGGATAAGTCCATCCGTGGCTACTAGCCTTGGTGACTGACGAGAACCTCCATATCCAGAGGCAGTCAACCTCTGAATCCCAGTGCCAGGAGGCAACTTGCCCTCCCTGCCCCGCTGGATGACTATCTAGGACTGCTGGTCGGCTGGTGAGAGCCAGGATACAGGACTGGATGGCCCCCCGGTCTGACCCAGGAGCAGGGCTCTTCTGGTGTTCTTACGAGCCCTTGAGCAGCTGCTCTCTGCAGTCTCTTGGCCTGGAAGCCAAGCCCAGGCGTTGTGGAGGAGACACGTGTGCTTGCTACCCTCCAGCGTCAGCAGCCATCTCCCGGGCGGGGCTTGTGTGCAGCCCCTGGGGGCTGAGTGCCGGGGGATGAGTCAGGCGCAGCCTTCGTGAGCGGCATTTTCGTCACGGGCTCTCTGTCAAGAAAGGCATGCCTATAACCAGGGCAGAGAGTTTTATTTTAAATCTCAAGGAGGCCTATTTTAGGTTCCAAGAACAAATCCTGTTCAGGCATTACCCTCCTACCTAACAGATGTCCTCCACACACCATCGTGCGGGAGGAAATCTTCTGTTTCTCTGCTGAGGCAAATGGCAGTTGGTGGAGGGCTCCTGCGGGTATCCCCACGTCTGATGCCGTCAGCACACCTTGCGTGTGCCCCCTCGGGGTCTTTCCAGGCTGTTCGGAGTCCTGCAAGCCCGTCATACTGGCCGCGGTCCAGAGAATTTTTTCAAGCTTTTTAAAAAAAAAATACTTTAAAACGTTTCTAGGCCACCTTTCCACCGAAATTGGGCCCCCAAAGTGGTGAACATCAAACATTAAAGAATTTAACCATTAAAAACATTTAAAATAGATTAGAATAATTCAATAATAAAAAAACAGACATAATAGCCAAAACAGTGAGATGACCAATGGCA
Organism: Eublepharis macularius; assembly: GCF_028583425.1. NCBI lineage: Eukaryota > Metazoa > Chordata > Lepidosauria > Squamata > Eublepharidae > Eublepharis > Eublepharis macularius. Next base: position 1,079,702 of record NC_072797.1, on the reverse strand, counting down.
TGTATTGGGGGGATGGCAGCAAAAAAGTCCTCACCTTCTGGCAGAAGTAACAGTCAAGGGAGGCGGACGAATCCCCCTGGAGAGGGCGTTCCAAAGTCCTGGTGCCGTGACTAAGAAGGCCCTTCCTCAGTCTGCCCCCTCCCCGTCTAGCCTCAGATGGGAGGGGCACCTGCAAGCAGGGCTTCTGAAGGTTCATAGGGGAGAAGGTGGTCTTGGTCAAAAAAGGGGCTTTAAACGTCAATACCAGCGCTTTGGATTAAGTTGGAAGCAAATTGAGGGTAGATGGAACAAGACTGGAATGACGTGGTCCCTACGACCCACTCCAGCCAACATCCGGCTGCAGCATTCTGTACAAACTGTAATTTCCGGACAGTCCTCAAGGGCAGCCCTATGTAGAGCGCATTGCAGTAATCTAGTGTAGATGTTACCAGGGCATTCACACCACAGTGGCAAGATCTCCCTCCAACCCCCAGGAAAGGCTGCAGCTGGTGAAAGGCACTCCAACAGAAGGTGACATTCTTAAGCTGCGTACTTCTTCCTTTAGGGAATGTGAAGCGCCATGCAAACCCGATATAACCTTCCCCCTCAGCAGTGGCACCTCCACCTTGTTGGGATTATCTTTCAGTTTATTAGCCCTCACCCACTCCAAAACTGCCTCCAGGCACCTGGTCACAGTTCCCACAGCCTCCCTGGGATCTGCTGGTAGCACGAGATAGAGTTGAGTATTATTATCTGCATATTGGTGACAAATCAGCCCAGATCTCCAGAGGACCTCTCCCAGCAGCTCTTATGTAGATCTTGAAGAGCACGGGTGGGGTGGACCAGGTGGAAGCTTGCGGCACCCCGTAGGGCCAGAGCAGCGCTCCCCCAGCGCCACGCTCTGGCACCTTCCTTCGAGGTAGGACCAGAATCACTGCAGAACAGTTCCTCCCGGTCCCAAAAGGCAGTCCAGAAATGGGCCTGATTGATGGCATCAAAAGCACCAAGAGGTCCAGGGGAATTAACAGGGCTGCTGTCAGTCTCTGACAGTTAGGTCCCTTCGAGTTCTCCACAGTTAACACACAGGTGTTCCAGTTGAAGCAACTTTATTAGAGATCCATGCAGTTCAAGGTGTTCACACAAAGGTAGCAATCGGCAGAAGTGACTATTCAGAAAAGGGCACTACTGATTATAGGGAAACTTCCCGCCCTTTGGGTCCGTTGACATTCTGGCGCGAAAACCCCAAAGAGTTACATGGGAACTGATTAGTTTAGGCTAGACAGAGTGCAGAATGAAATCATCACAGTCTCTGAGAAGAGAGACATCGCTCGCTGCCCGCAGCTTGCGCCCAAGGACGCCGGCTCCAGAAGTGAAAGTAAACACTTGCCACAGATAACAGGCAGCCCCCACTGGCTCAGGGCATTGTAGGTCAGCGGTTTACACGCTCTCAGATGATTTATACAGAATGCAGAATACAACCTTAGCAGACAGTTATGATCAGCCCAAGATACATAACACAATATTGGCAGGTATGCTGGCATACAGGACAGCTGCGCTCCCCTGTCCATCTCACAGCACAGGTCATCCTCCAGGGTGGCCAAGACTGTTTCAGTCCCGTAACTGGTCTGAAAACAGATCGGAATGGATCCAAACCATCTGCTTCGCTCAGGAATCTCTGAAATTGGCCAGCCACTGCTCCTTCAATCACCTGGCTCAGGAACGGTCCATTTGTTTGTTCGTATATTTGTCATTTCTTCCCTGGTTTTCTTACCATTGGGAACACAAAGGGGCTTACATTGCTCTCCTCACTTCTTGTTTATCCTCTCAACAGCCCTGTTAGGTAGGTTAGGTGGAGAGAGAGTGACTAGCCTGAGGCCACCCAGCCAGCTTCCATGGCAGAGTGGGGATTCGAAACTGGGTCTTCCAGATCCTAACCGCTGCACCACACTGGCTCTCATTTGAGACTGGGTGCCATAGAACTGAATGGGTGACTTGGATCAGCCACCCTACCTTGCAGGGTTGTTGTGAAGAGAAAAGGGGAGGGCCATGTTAGCTGCCTTGAAACCCTTGGAGGGGGGTAGGATGAGAATGGCATGGGTGAACTCACTTTCCTTTGGCTGCCTGGCGCCCATGTTAGACTATGGCTTGTTTTTTGTTGAGGTGGGGGGGGGGGCGGTCTGTGTCGCCTCTCCTGAACCCTGCCCTAGAGTCAGGCATTGGCTACACATTTGGTCCTTTGGCCTCCTGGGGAGCAGGAATCTAAAGCATAACTAGGCTCAGTGCCTTGTGCCGCAGTTGCTTCCGGGGCTGAGAGCACAGGATCTCTGCCTCTTTCTTTACGGTCATCTTCCAGGCTTCCCTTCTGCTGCCGAGCCCCTGACTCTCCAGAGAGGCCACATCCACCAAGGCCGCGTTGGATGACCCTTTGGAATGACTCGTCTTGGGCATCCCCCCACGTGGCAGCTCCGTGCGTTCTCTGTTGGGCTGCAGGAAAGTTGGGGGGTGCAACGCGGGTGGATTTTCCTTGGCTCAGCCCAACGTGTTCGGTGGCTTCTGCTCCTCTCTCTCTTTTCAGCAGTGTTGCTGGTGGGCAGGAGGTGCGGGCGGAGGTGTGAGTGAGCCCATGCCCTCTCGGTCGTGATGCCGTCAGTGAACAGGCATGTGGCTGGTGGGGCTGGCCACCAGCAGAGGAGTTGTCCCATCTTCAGTGTTGGTTAAAAAGGACCAACTGCTAAAGCTCAGGGTCCCTTTCCAATATGGGCTTTTGAAAGAAAATGTGCACCATGCCAAATTCATGCGCACCGTAGACAGCGCCGTGAGCACCCTGAGAAGACTTGCCCGCTGCTCCTCGCCCTGTCTGCAGTGGCAGGGCGTGGGAGGCACTCCCTGCGCTGGTGCAAAAATGCTTCTTGGGAAGAGATCGGGGAGGCCAGGGGAGGGCACAGGCAGAGAGGCGTGTTTTGTGGGGAATCGAGAGGGCATTGGTGAAGCGTGCTTGGGGAGTCCTGCACTGGCAAGGTGGCAGGGTCTTCTGCGGCGCTCTCCCCTTTTGGCCCATTCCGTGTGGCTGCCGTGCCGCGCTGCCTCTTGGTGGCCCTTGCCTTGCTCATTCATCTCTCCTCTGTGGGCAGGAGCGGCGGAGAAGAGCTCGAAGCAGGGGGCTGAGGATCGCACCCAGAACATCATCATGGCCATGAAAGACCGCATGAAGATCCGGGAGAGGAACAAGCCCGAGATCTTCGACGTGATCCGGGAGGTGTTTGGCGAGAGCAGGCTGGCCCACGCCCAGCAGATGAAGGTGGTGAAGCAGAGCGTGCTGGACGGCACCTCCAAGTGGTCAGCCAAAATCACCATCACGGGTGAGGAAGGGCAGCCCTTGCGGCAGCCCCCCCCCCGGGGGGGGGCTCTTTCACATTAGCCTTTGCTGGTGTGACCCCGGGGGGTGGGGGGTGGGGGGGCGGGATCTGCCACGCTTTAGCTCATAGTCTTGAAGTGTGTCTTTCCTGGACTGTGCTTCCCCCCCCCCAGTGTTCTGTGCTCAAGGCCTGCAAGCAAAGGACAAAACGGGGTCCAGCGACCCTTACGTCACAGTGCAAGTCGGCAAAACCAAGAAGCGAACAAAAACTATTTTTGGCAATCTGAATCCTGTCTGGGAGGAGAAGTTCTACTTGTGAGTATTGGCTTGTCCTCTGCTCCTGTGCGTTCTGGTGGCTTTTCAGTTACGTCGCCCTTTGTCGCTAATGGCGCAGATTGGCCCTTAAAGCCCCCCCCCCCCCGTCCCCGCCCCCAGCAGGGGTTTTGTAAGCCCAGCTCTCTTTTATGCTGAACGTGTAGATTCATTTGGCAGAGCTTTCAGTGCGGGAAACCGGCACTCAGTGTGGGCTTTCCGTGCGCATGACCGGAGAGCCGCCTGCTTTTCTGCTCTTCTTCTGGAGGTCAGCAGCTGGTTCCCATGAGGAATTGTGGCACCTGGGCGGTTCTCCTGGGGCCCAGTTTCCCCACCCTAGCAAATGGTGTGTGTGTGTGTTCGGGGGGGGGGAGAGATGAAATTAGGGCAAGGATGCTCTCAGCAGCGATAATGGGGAATCAGTGTGGCATTGACTTTTCCAGAGAAAAGTCTGGAAAAGCCAATAATGCTAGGAAAAGTGGAAGGCAGTAGGAAAAGAGGAAGACCCAAAACGAAATGGCTGGACCCAATAAGGGAAGCCACGATCTCCAGTTTGGAGGTCTTTCATTCATAGGATCGCCATTAGGTGGAAGGCAACTCGGCGGCACATCACACACAGTGTGGCACAGAAGAGATGTGTTCAATTCCGGTGGCATCTAGGGAAGGGGCGCAAAGGCACTTGGGTTGGTTGGTTCCTGCCGCAGAAGCTGTCTCCTGGGTGGGTTGTAGATGTTCCTCTTCCTCGTTGCTTTGGAAGACAACAGCTATGCCAGGTGAGGACGATGGCCAAGGGGGAGCAGGCAGCTTTTGTGTCTCATATGGCCGTTGCACGGTCTGCCCTGAGCATCCAGAACCTTGGCAGCCCCCTCCGGTGAGATGGCAAACCCTTGAGCTCTCAACACCAGACTTCCAGGCTCTTTGCCCTGCACAGTGATCCCACTCAGCTCCTTCCAGCTGGGGTCCCAGCAGCCAGGAGAGGAGGGCTTGTTCTTTGGCCTCCTATGATGAGTGAGGAAATGGGCCTCCAGGCACGGCCGTCGGATGGAGGGCGAAAGCATCTCCTGGCTCATCCGGAGCGGAAGGCCCGTATGTGTGCACGCTGCCCTCCTCTGTGTTCAAGTATGTTTGTCAACCCTTTCGAAGGTACCAGTGCTGGAAAAGCAGGGTCAAAACCAGTCGGGCCTGTTGGCTAGAAGCTGCTGGCCCCACCGCCCAGGCCCGCCCTGGGCCCCGTGCTTTGCCTCCAGCGGCTTGCCACCCTTCCCAGGCACAGCGAGTTCCCAAAAGCAGCCCTGAAAGCAGCTTAAAGACCGCAGTGATCGAAGGAGGGCACAGAAGGTGGTCTGGTTTGGGTCCAGGAGTGATGCATTTCACTGGTACCAGCATAAGATTGATTAAGAAACGGCAAGACAGCAGAGGGGACCCACTGGATCAGGCCAGGGAAGACCCGCTTGGTCCAGCATCCTTTTCCTCCCACCGGCCGACCGGGTGGCCCTGGAAGGCAGGCGCGGTGTTGGCTTCCCCCCGCGGGTGCTCAGACAGGCCCAGCCAGCCTCCCAGATTCAGCCTCGGGGGCTAACAGGTGTTCACAGACCAGCCCTCCGTGGATTTATTTTCAGACTGTCTCAGCTAGTGACAGTCCATGTCTTGTGTCAGGGAATCCCACAAGTTAATGAGGCCTTGTGTAAAGAAGTATCTTCTCGCATCTGCAGTGAACCTGCCGCCCATCAAGTGCCGTGGGTTTCCACACCATGTTCTTGGAGAAGGAGAAGAAATTCTTGATCCCTTTTATCCACCTCATCATAATTTGATGGACGTCTGCCACGTTCCCCTTTGTCTCCCCCCCCCCTTCACTGAAGAGATCCAAACACTTTTGATTATGTGTGAACAGGAAGTGTGATAAGGCTGCAGGTGGGGAAGAGGCAAGAGACCAGGAAACGTATTTTCAGCAGAACCAGGAGCAAAGCCAGCCGTCATCTGCAGGAGGCAGGCACCCACCTTCACCGGCCGGCTTTGGCTGTTTCCTTTGAGACCTGTGAATGCTTGCGTAGTTTTACGCACTGTAACAGAATGGGCTCATAAGCTCTTCTCTGCTCCTTCTGGTACACGATCAGGAGGTTAGGAAATCCCTGCAGCCAACCCAAGTTTCCACGTGGCCATACTGCCCCTTTCCCTTGACTCCCCAGGGATGTCAAAAACAGACGGGGTAACTCCCACTGCTGCCAGCAACTCTGAGAGTATCTCCTGCTAATGGAGTCGTGTGTCTAGCGCGCTGGATGTGTGCGGCCTGTTGCTGCTCCTACAAGCTGGTGTGGGGAGGAGTTCTCTTGCAACTTCGCAAAGATAAGTTATTGTGTGCCAGTGAAGGCAAGTTCAACACTTTCCCTCGCCGTTACCACACTTCAGATTGCAAGACAAGTAGGCATGGTCCATTTCAAGAGATCAGGCGTAGAGCCTTCAAGATAGAAATGGGTTTAATAAATGCATAAAAAGAGTACACAGGGTCTTTTCAAGCATTCAGGCTGAGCAAGGGAACAAAGGAAACACACAATCCCTGCCGGGATGCCTCACACTCTGCAAGGCCTCTGGGTATTGTTTGCACTTTGCCAGGCCTGTTTGATTCGGTGTGACTCTGAAGTTAGAAGCTGTTTGCTGCCAGGGAATGCTGCTATCTCTTTCTCAGAGCCAAGCTACAAGTGACGCCTGACACAGGTTGGACGCTTGTCAGCTTCCCTCAAGTTTTGATGGGAAATGTAGGCATCCTGGTCTTCCAGCTGTAATGGACAGCCAAGCTGCAAGACCAGGACGCCGACATTTCCCATCAAAACTTGAGGGAAGCTGACAAGCGTCCAACCTGTGTAAGGAGTCACTTGTAGCTTGGCTCTCAGTCTGCAATTTCTCTTGCGCCTGGGGAGGCCTCATGGCCCTGAAGTTTCTCGCACTGCTGTTCTGCTGGGGGGCGGGGCTGGGGCTGGGCGTAGACTCCTATATACGCTACGTGCTTGTAGAGAAAGGCCATTCCTGCCAAGGAATGTAATCGTGTATGAACTAGTAGCTTATCAATAAAATGCTTGAACTCGTGCTGTTCCTGGACTCGTGCCATGAAGTCTTTGAGAGTTACTTGGCAGAACTCTACAATCCCCTTTCCCTACACTTGGAGCTTATCCTAAATGATGTTAGCAGACCAACTTGGCTACCCACCTGAAACTAAGACCAGGAAGTGCAGAGCCTAACTGCACCATTACTGCAGCGCACTCCTTGGTGTCTGGTATGTAACTAGCATATCCTTGTCCAGGTGAAATGCATCAGGCAGCGCTGTGGCTTAGACGCACTACAGTGTACAGCAGATGTGCTTGTTATTCCGGAAGGTACTGCCAAGTAGGTAAGAAATGTCCTCAGGTCCCTGCCAGTGCTCATTTGCTGCCATATTTGTCGGCTGAAGCTGGTGGGCACAACGTCTCCTTCCTGTCCCCGGGCCAGCGTGTCCTTCTGCCTCGAAGCCATTCAACATTCAGTATTTTTTATTTCAGTATTTTTGTTGGCTACCAAGAATATGGAAGAAGCCCATTGTAAAGAGAAAGACTGAAGGGAGATTGTGGGAAACAGCCAAATTGCTAGGCTATAAACTTTTATTTGAGATAGGAAGATGTTGGGAATGTAGGGGAAGGTAGATGATAAATTCTCAAGACATGAAGAAGAGCTCTTCTTCGCCTGGGGCAGCCTTTCGGCTGGGCACAAGCCTCGAAGGACTACGCTTTTACCTGGGGACCCCGTCTTGCCCAGGATGATGGAGGGAAGATCCAACGGGAGGCTTTAAAGTGTTTCAACATCAAGGAAATCCAGCCTGTCCTAATTAAGTACCAAGTTCAGGGCGAGAGGGTTAATGAGCTTTCACCTTACGCAGCCTGATGCTTGAACATCTTAATAATGACACACTTTGTAAACTGCTCTGAGTGGGCATTAAGTTGTCCTGAAGGGCGGTATATAAATGTATACTTTTTATCTTTGTTTATGAAAATTTCTTATGCTTTGAATGCTCTAAGCTTGATCCCTCCAAACCCACCACCCCTATTCGGTCTTGCTGTCTTGAGCGTGGTAAAGGGGAATAGTAAAGAGTCCGGTAGCACCTTTAAGACTAACGAACTTTATTGTAGCATAAGCTTTTGAGAACCACAGCTCTCTTCATCAGATGCCACTTTATTGTACCTTAAGCTCTCGAGAGCCACAGCTCTCTTCGTCAGATGCATCAGACTAACACAGCTAACTCCTCTGGATCTATAGTAATGAGGAGGGGCCATTGGTAAACTTGTTATCCCTTAAGCATGATAGCTTGAAATTGCACATTTTGTTAGATTGCCTCTGAGCTAACTTCTAAGCAGGCAGGCACAGCAACTAAGTAGAACCTCTAAACGGCAGTGCAGATACAGAGTGCAAGACGTGTCTCTCTCAGAGTTGTTGGTGGCAGCGGTTACTACCCAACTTGTATTTTGGCACCTCTGGGAGCAAAGGAAAAGGGGCAGCGTTGCCAAGAGGAGATTCAGGGCAGCCATGGGTTTTCCTCAATTTCCCAGGGGCCAACCAGGAGAAACAGAGAAGGCCTTGTGAGTCCGTTCCTTCAAGGAAGCAAAGACAGACTTTTGGGGAATCACATCAACCAGCTTGCCTACGAAGGTCTTCAACTTTCATTTGCTCTAGTCTGCAGCATTTGAGCATGATTTGGCAGGAGCTTAAAAGGTGCCAGTTAATGAGCTCTGAATCACAATAAATGGCCCTGGGAGGCCAAGCGGGAAATGCCATAGTTCTGCCACCACTCTGATTGACGAGGCTTAGCAGCTCGCTTCTGACCCATTTCTTCCCTTTCTTCTTCATCAAGTTCTTCTGGTTGCCTGGCAACAGAGACTGCATTCTTAAGCAGGCCTTCCGCACGGGCTTGGCAAGGTGGGACCGAACGGGGCTTTCCCCTTGTGGGGCTGGTCCTTTGCCGGGGCTGGCGGTGATCTGCCATTGCCCCGTTGGGGGGGTTCTCTGGGGCCGGAGAATGGGGGCTTCTTTGTCCTTCCTGAGTCGCGCCTTTGTTGCCAGGGGGGTTGGGTGCTTTTGTCTGCCTCTCTGTCCATCACACTGGCTCGTGAGCAGTAAGAACTGCTCTGCCTGGGACCCCTACCTATCTTTGGAGGGGGGAGTCCAAAGGGGTCTCTGGCCAGTTACTCATCCCACCCCTCGTATCTCAGCTTAGAGGTCTCTGCCCTGTGTGTTCCAAAGGGGTTGCTCTTGGACTTCTTCCCCAAGGCATGCCTTCGACAATACAGTTTGAACTGGGCTGCTCGATGTTGCTGCTCCGTCCTGCTCATAGGATTTTATTTATTTATTACATCTCCACCCCCCTCTTCCTTCAAGGAACATAGCGTGGCACACCTCAGTCTCCTATGCCCCCCCCCCATTTTTCCTCACAACAACCCTGTGGGGTAGGGTAGGTTCGGAGTCCCAACAAGCACGCTTACAGACCCAGGCAGCGATCCAGGGCCTGTGCAGAGTCTCCAGGGAGCATGAGCGGATGGAGTTGATCGTGGAAGGAGTTGACTCAGGACCGCAAAGGGGATGGTGCCCTTGTCAAGGATCGTTCCAGGGTCTGTGGGGCTGTGAGGGCCCCCGCTTGTGCTCTTGATCCAGGCCTGGCCCAGCTTTGCCAGTCAAGCCAGAAAAACCATCCCTGCCTCTCTGGCGGAGGGAGCTCCCCCTAGACCTGCGTGAAGGAGGCCCAAGGCTTTGCACAGCTAAGGGTGAAGAGGCCAACTGTAGGCCCGTTTCCAGTCGACTTTTTCTGGGGAAGGTGATAGAATATAATCACAACAGTGTGCTTGTAAACCGCCCTTCTGGGCAGCGGATATTACAGGCAGCACAGCTCCAGGGGTTCCTGGACGACACATCTGTCCTTGACCCGTTTCAGGCCTGGCCTTGAAACCAAGAAGGCTTCGGCGGTCTTCTGTTAAATCTGACCCTGTAGGGTCTTCCAGTGGCCTCGGACAAAGCTGACCATCCCATCCACCAGCGGGAGTGTGGAGCTGCCGTTAAGAGGAGGGGCCATTTGATGGTTTCGGTCTTCTCTCTCTGATCGGACACAAAGAGTTTCCTCCAAAGGAGCAGAATTAGTGGGCTGGGGGTTTCTCCTGTGGAGTGCCGTCGGGCTCCGTTATCTCACCCATGCGCTTCCACATTTATGTGACAGTTTGGGGACTGGGTTTCACCAATATGCAGATCACACCCAGCTCTGTATTTCATCCTCCAAACCTCCGCACGCATCCGCCTTGGCTCTGGGTACTTTGAGGCCACGGTCAGGTGGCTGAAGCAGAACAAGCCAAAGCTGAACCCAGTCCAAACAGAAGGGGTTCTGGTCGGGGAGGCTGACCTTTTGGAGGGGCTGCGTCCACATTTGTCGTGAACAGATCTGGCCTCTGCAGGGCAGGTTAAGAAGAGCCGGGGGCTGCTCACAGACCCGGCCTGGCTGTGCAGAAAGCCGGCTGGGGCTGTGGCCAGGAGCACCTTCCGCCAGCCTCGTCCGGTCCTCCAGCCCTCTCTCCTTCCCTAGACTCATCCGATCAGGCCACCCTGACCCAGGCCTCTGAAGTCTCTTGGCTGGATTACTGTAACCCACTCCATGTTGAGCTGCCCTTGAAGACAACCCAGAAACGACAGCTGGTCCAGCAGGCTGGCTATTGTCAGGGGCTGGCCGACGGGGACATATCCTGCCCCATCTTAAGGCAGCTGTGCTGTCTGCCAGTCCCCCCCCCCAAGTGCAATTCAAGGTGCCGATGGTGTCCTTTACGGCCCTCTGCAACCTGGGCCCCGTGTGTCAACAGGGCCGTCTCCTCTCCTCCATTCCCATGCTCCATCGGTGGTCTTCAGCTGCCGCCTCCTGACTGTCCCCCCACTTAGGGTGGCCCACCTGGCATCAACCAGAGCCTGCTCCCCCCGCCCCGCCCCCCGTCAAGCTCCCAATCTGTGGAATGGTCTTCCTGAGGAGGGGAGGGGAGCGCCGTTCCTCGAAATCTCCAGGAGGCTCTGCGAGGCCCTTGTGTGGCCCAGGGCTTTTAATGGGGCTTAAGCTGCAGGCCTCTTGGTGAGGGGGATATCTGGAGGCTCAATCTATTGGTTTTAGATGGACATGTTGTATCTGTGCTGTGTAAGCCACCCTGAGCCCCAAGGGAAGGCAGGATAGAGATACTCGATTGGTGAGCCGTGGGTTTCTTTTCTTTCCCCTGCCCTGCTGACCGCTTTGGGTCCAGAGACTGCTGCCTGCCTTGTTGCTTTCTCTTCTGTTCTCATGCTGCATCTCATGTGTTAGAAGGCATTGCTGGGGGGGGGGTGTCCTTTTTCAGTGGGATGAACAGCATAACATTCCAGGTCCCTGTCAGGCTTGTGATCACTTGGAAGCGGCTCTGAAATACTTTGAGGCTCACAGTCCCACATTTCGTTTTATCGCTCGCCTGTGTCGGTAGCTTTTTTGTGTTCCTCAAGCATGAAAGGCAGAATCGTGGTGGGTGAGCTCTGTGCATGCCTGTGAGCTCTGCCGGGTGAGCTCTGTGCATGCCTGTGACCTTTCCCTTGCAGTGAGTGCCATAACTCTTCTGATCGGATCAAAGTGCGGGTCTGGGATGAGGACGATGATATCAAATCCCGCGTCAAGCAGAGGCTGAAACGCGAGTCAGACGATTTCCTGGGGCAAACCATCATCGAGGTGCGAACTTTGAGTGGGGAGATGGACGTCTGGTACAATCTCGGTAAGCAACGTCTGGAGCGCTGGCTCCTTCTCCGCTGGCTGGTGCAAACTTCCCCTGCGTTGGGGCCCCTGGAGGAAAGGCAGAAATCTGGGGCTGGAGAGCTGTGGGTGCCCTGCCTGATTCGCCCCGAGTGCTGTGGCGTGGCTACTCCAGGGAAGAACGCAAGTTTGGCCTCCGCTTTGTTAATAATTCCTTGGCGGGCTCCAAAGGGGAAAGAGTATAGGCGGCCAGTGCTCTTAAAGAAAAGGGTGCAACATAAAAAATAGCTACAAAGACTGTTTTTATTCCAGAAAGAGGGGTGGGTGAGTGGGTGAGTGGGTGGTAGGGTAAGCGGAAGGAACCTTGAACTCCTCCCTATGGGGCCCGGGTCCAGAGAAGACACGTGCTTGTATATGGTGAGGGGCTCGGAATGGAATTGGCTGTGGAAAGAGAAAATTGTTTATTTAGAGAGCCAGCCTGGCGTAGGGGCGAGAGTGTTGGGCTGGGCTCTGGGAGGCCCATGTTTGAATCCCTGCTCTGCCACAAAGCTCTCTAGGTGGCCTTGGGCCAGTCACACCCTTTCAGTCTGAACTACCCTATAGGGTTGTTTTTGGGGGGGAGGGGAGGTGATAAATGGAGAAGGAGAGGATGCTGGAAGCTGCTCTGGGCCCCCATGAGGGACAGGCAGGGTACTGATAAATAAATATTCACTCAGGTGATAGCCTGTAACGAGACAGTTCCCGTGTCTAAAACCAAGTTCCAACTTGCCAAGAGAAAGATGGATCTCTCTCCGGGGAAGCCGAAAGCAGTTAGTCTTTAGACCTGTCAAACAGATAAGTTCTTTGAACCAGCTGTTTATCAGTACATTTATTTATATAGGGTTCAATATTGCTTTGCAACTCCTTATCAAACACACAGACACCAATCTAGAGTTTATTTCACTTTATTGAAAATACACCCTAGTTTTTTAATGAAGCAAGCAATTAAAATATAAATGGCTATTAATATGAATCCTATAACAACAGAACATAGAAAGGCAATAAGAAATAAGTTCACTAACATTTCTCAATAAATCCTAAGTTTACATTGCTCAAAGTTTCTATGAAATACATAGGTAGAAATAGTTTCTCACCTAGATTCTCTCAAGAGATTTCTTCCATCAGTACCCTGCTTATTCTTTCTGTGTTTGCAATTATATACCTAATCATATGTAAATATTTAGGGTCTATTCACATGATAGCACAAACAAATATTGATTGGTTTGACACTTCACTGAATATTCATAATTTCATAGTACAGCCTTCCAATTAGTTAAAAAATTATGTCATAATCTGTACTGCACAACAAAACTACAAATCTCCAACAAGTGTCAGGAAAAGTTAAGTTGGACGATCACCATTGGTTGAATCTCTGATAGAGGAACATCAATCTCGGTAGAGTCCACTATTTTAATTAATTGTCAAAGGATGAAAGCACACCTGTTGAATTACCTTATACATAGAAAAAATACACTGAAAGTTCATGTAAAGTTTAAAAGTTCATCTAGAGAGTATAGAAGCTAGTATTGATTATTGGCATATGATCTTAATCTATATTAGCATAACAAGCCCACCTTTCTTGCTGGTCCATTCCTTGGCCAGTGTGGTTTTCCAGGTGCAAGGTGGGGGTGTTGCTCCCTCTTCCTGCGGTGTGAAGCCCTGGGCCTCAGGCTGAGAGCCTCCGAACAAGAGCCCTTGGGCTCCCTTGCCAAAGCCTGGTGCCTCAGTGAGGCCTGCCTGGGCTTCAGAGCATGCCCAGTGGTGGAGATTGTGTGCGTGTGCAAATTCTCAGCAACAACAGCATGTGGGGCAGGCTTGGCTGCCAGAAGGCATCTTCCATGGCCTGCTAAATTTGTGTATTAACGGAAGCATTTTTGGGCCACTTTTCCCCTGGAGGGACCTGAAGCAGCTTACTGGGGCCATTCTGGCCCCTGTCTCTGATTCCTGTCCTCTTCTCCCCGTCCCCCCTGCTCTTCCCCAGCCCCCCAAACATCCAGGGTAACAGCTCTGTGCTGCTGCGCTGCCGGTAGATCTGCAGAACTCACACACCAGAGGGCTGAATTTGCCCCAATCACCGATCCCAGCAAGGGACACGTGTTGAGGCCCAGCGTGCCAGACCCTCGCTTGGCGCCTACCCTTAGCTTTGCCACCCTACCCTGCCTCTCCAGGGTGGCGTTCGTTCTCCACCTCACCATCCTGATTGGTAGCACTGACAAGACAAACGTTTGAAGCGTTTTCTTTTTCCTTCCTAGAGAAAAGGACAGACAAGTCTGCTGTGTCGGGCGCCATCCGCTTGCAGATCAGCGTGGAAATCAAAGGCGAGGAGAAGGTGGCTCCGTACCACGTCCAGTACACTTGCCTTCATGAGGTATGCCGCAGTTGAGGGAGGCCCTTGGGCACGCGCATCTCCTGTTTTTAGAGAGAGGTCCCACTCCGCCCCCCATTGCGAAGCCGCCCTCCTCGGAAAGGGTTCCTCTGCTTTGGTCCAGTTTACTGGCTTGGGGAAAGCTGGCAAGCTCTCTGTGGCGAGAATTGGTGGTGTGCAGTTTCTTGGGACTGTTCCTTGCCGGGTCACCTTTGAGAGGTGAGCTTGCCGACGATTCCTCAAGCGATTTCTGGAAGCTGTGGGTAGTCCTATGGAGAGGATTTGGCTCTTCAAATAAACACTGCAAGGGATGAGCCCAGCCGTGCCTCTGCCTGCCTACTGCAAAAAGCGAAAGCAGAGATGAGCCCACATACCAGGTTTGGCCTGTGGGCAGCTTTGCAGGTGGACTGGCTCTGGTGAAAAACCCTCGAATCCTCCATTTCCGCGCTTCGAAACAGGGGAGCGCCTGGACTTCTTCAGGGCTGCGATGGCCACATTCTCAAGGCTCCAGGCGGAAAGAAGCCTGTTGCTCTTGTCCTCGCAGCACGGTAGATTTTGAAGAGGGCTGGCCCAAGGCTTTTCTGCAAGGGAATGTTTGGCGTGATGGCAATTCAAGAGCAGCTGAAGCTGTCCCCGGACGGCCAGCCATCTTCTCGTGGAGTTCAAAGATGAAAATCCAGGAGCCGGATCGTAGCCACATATGGATGGCTCGCACTGCCTGAGGCTGGGCTGTGTAGGTCCTGGGGGACGGGGTCAGGAGGCAGGGCTGGCACTCGGCATGCCCTGAGGAGGAGCAGCTGCTGGGCCCCAAGGCCACTGGTGGGCTCACTGTCGGAGACCCCCACACACCTCCAGGTGCCCCCATCGCTGCCCTCCCCCTGCCTGCTTGCGAGCGCTCTGTCACTCGTGGTCCTGGCTGCCCAGCCCTGCCGGAGGAGGGCCTGCGGGTGGAGCACACAGCGGAGGCGCTCCTGGTGGCCGTGGCGCTCCCAGCTGCACCCACGTCCCCCAGCGCCATCAGGGAAGGGCAGTCGGGTGGTGTCGGTGGCTGTGAGTGCGGGCAGCACAAGAGCTTGTGAGTGGGCGAGGAAGGACTCACAGGCACATGGGGGTCCATGGGGGGGGGGCTCTGCACACTTCTATTTATTTATAGTCCGCCTTTCTCAGTGAGATCCAAGGTGGATTATGCCGTCCAAATGAAAATACAATGTAATCAAAAGCAAGGACATTCACTGAGCAAAGTACAATCATGAACAACGTTTAGGATATTCATTCACACAAATGCAATAGGGATTGGTAGCAAAAACTTTGAAAACAAGTATGAAGTCAGGCACAGAGATGGGATCTTTCTGAAACAGCGCATCACTGATTTGCGTGGCATGTTTAGCCACATGGAAACTCCCTAATGGCACATATCTGCATCAGCGGACAGTATCCAATAGCGCAGCATATAGTCCCTGTCCATACCAAAGCATCTCTCCGAGCTATCTGCCCAGCCCCTCCCCCAACCTCGAGCCGGCCGTGCTGGTGCTGCAGCTTTGGTGGCGCCCAGGCGGCACCACGTGCAGGTGGCTGTGCAGCAAAGTATCAGGACCTGGGAGTCCCAATTTGAACCCCACCCCCCGCCCCGCCCCCAGCCGCTGCCAGCATGGCCGTCTTATTCATTCCTTCTTGCTGTTGTTTTCTTCTTAGGTTATTGTTTGGGTAGCCCCTGTAGCAGTCTTAGTGGCCAAAATGGGGAAGGGGAGATGGCCCGGTGTTTGGGGTGCTTCTGAATAGCACCATCATGAGTCACGCAGGCTGTCATCTAAACAACTGATTGATGCCCCCCCCCCCCCCCAGTCCCGGGCCTGCACCTTATAGTAAGTGAGAAGCGACCCAGCAGCAGCGGTGGGACGGGGGCGGAGGAGAGAGCAGCATATTTTGTGCAGGATAAGAACGTTCTGAAGAAATGAATTGAGTGGTGGGCAGGCACCAGGGGGAGGGGGCTGAGGAGGAAGGAGGAACCAGCGTGAGCAGAGTTCTGTCCCTGTCTGAGCGGACGAGAGGTCACGCGAAGCTGCCTGCTACCCTTGGCCCTGATCGGGGGTCGGCCTGGGAAGTGCCCCGCCCCGTTAGGACAGCCGTGGGCAATGAGGAGTGGCTGCCGGGACACTCGGCCGCGGTGCAGCGGTCCCCATCTCATCCCTTCGGGCTTTTTCTTTGTGTTCCAGAACCTCTTTCACCACTTGACGGACATCCAAGGGAACGGGGTGGTGAAGATCCCCGATGCCAAAGGAGATGATGCCTGGAAGGTTTACTTTGATGAGACGGGGCAGGAGATTGTGGATGAGTTTGCGATGCGTTACGGGATCGAGTCCATCTATCAGGCCATGACGTGAGTCCCTTCCTAGTGGCTGGGCTTAGGGACCATCCGTACCGGGAGGGTTTGCTGGGGAGGATGGGATGCGCCCGGTGTGTGCGAGCAGCCGGGGAAGGTGGGGTGGTGACCCTTCAAGAGGCCTGAGAATCACCCGAGGAAGGTCCCAGGAATCAGCAGCAGCAGCAGGTCGCCTCGGTCCCGGCATCTCCAGGTAACAGGACCAGGTAGCAGGGGGTGCGAAAGAACCTTTCCTGCCGGAGACCCTGGAGGAAGAGCTGCTGCCAGTCCGAGTAGGCAAGACGGACCTTGCTTGACCAAGACTGCAGAAGGCAGTTCTCAAGGTTGCCCCCTCCGAGCTGCTGGAGCTATTTGGGGAGGGGGACAGGCCCCCGAGGCCTCTCTTGACCCAAATGCATGATCAGCCAATAGGTGCCACGAGTGCATGCCTTTTAAGCGCCAACTGCCCAGGCCTCTAGGCTGTGCCTCCATTTGTTTGGGCCTGTGCCCAGGCACCACCCGGCGCCACGCGGCCTGCTTCTCACACTCCAGCGGGTGCTGTGAGATCCATCCGTGTGTCTCAGCTGGGACCCAGAGAGTTTGCGAATTCCTTTGGGCGAATCCTGCCATCTCGGGAAGGAAGCTGTCTCATTTGCATTTTCTCATTTAATTGCTCTCATTAAACTGCAAAGAGAAAAAAATCCCCTTCTGCAGGAAATCTTAAAAATTGTTCCACCAGCACTTGAGCTTGTGGGCCTGATTAAAGTAAACAATCAAAGAAACCCATCTATAAATAAGGCAAAACAGTGCTTGAGAAGGGATTGTGTTGGAAGGCATGAGGGGACAGCAGGGGCCTCTAATTAGCTGCGCCAGAGACAAAGAGAGAGGATGGGCACATCTGAGGGGCAGGCACTGGGAGGGAGGGGGGCCAACCGGGGGGGGGCATGGAAGCCGCTCCCCTGGAAACGGCCTCTTGCTCCGGGGCTTGTTGGAGGGCTCCTCTGATGCCAGCAGCCCGGCAGTGGAGGACAAACTCGCCAAGGCTGTTCTGGCCTTCTGGGTTCAGTATCATTTCGCTCTCCAGCAATGCCCCGCGGGAAGGAGAAAGGGAGCCCTCCCCAAACACACAGACACGGCCCGGGGCTTTTCCTTGCAAGGTGTTGTGCCTTGTGTCATTCTGGTTTTTTCTGGAGGACTTCCAGAAAGTTCTTGCCCATGTTGCTAAATTCAGGGTCAAGGAAAGACTGCCTGTCGGGGGCAGGGTTCCCCCCCCCCCAGTCCCCTGCTGCACGTGGCTTGCTTGGACCCCACCTGGTACCATTTTCTCTGTGGGCACCTTTTGGGGATGCCCCTGCTGTCTGCGTGTAGCGCGTTGGTGGCCTGGTTTCTTTAGGCTGAGCTGCAGAGGGGTGGGGTGGGAGTGGGCGAGGGGTCCCTTCCCTACTTGGCCATTCCAGGTGCTCTGGATGGGAGGTCCAGTAGGGTGCTTGCAAAAGGCACTGGCAGGCCGCCTCGGGAGCCCCTCGATGGGGGTCACCATCAGTCAGTTGTGCCCGGATAGCGCTTGTGTGGACGGGATGCTTGGAAGAAGGAAGCCCCTCCTGGTCCCGCTGCCCTGAGCTTCCCTGTGCCTTCTGTCCCCCCAGGCACTTTGCATGCCTCTCCTCCAAGTACATGTGTCCTGGCGTGCCAGCCGTGATGAGCACCTTGCTTGCCAACATCAATGCCTACTATGCCCACACCACAGCCTCCACCAACGTGTCTGCCTCGGATCGCTTTGCTGCCTCAAACTTCGGGGTGAGTCTCCCCGCTGTCCCCCTGCGCCTCCACCTGAGTCCACATCTGATGCTCAGGGGTGACTCGGTGAAGCAGCGTCCTGGTGTGCAGCACTGTGGGCTAGGGCGTGGCCCGCTTGTTCCTGCCCCTGCAACTTTCTCATTGATAAATGGAGGCGAGGTTTCTTCTTGAGATGTCACGGGCGCAGCAGCTGCCCAGAGGAGCCCACTGGGGTGTGCAGGCAGGTTAGAGAGAGGGACTTGGCGGCACCTGCTCCCTGGGGAGGCAAAAGCAGCCCGGGCTTCCTCCTCAGAGAAGGGCCCCATTCCCTAAGGAGGGGCGGTGAGGCTTCCGTCCCCCTCCCAAGGGGAAGCTCCTGCCTCCACCACCTGGTTTGTGTCAGGAATGGGCAGGTTTGTGTTGGGTCCTCGCAGGGTTGGAAGGTGACCAGGGCAGGGGAGGGTGGTGGTGGTAGCAAAACGGGGCGTGAAAAGAGCGGCCCCGGCTTTTGATTCCACGCTCAGAGTGTTGCCTTACGCTGTCTTTTCTTCTGCCACCTGCAACACAGAAAGAGAGATTTGTGAAACTTCTGGACCAGCTGCACAATTCTCTCCGAATTGATCTGTCCATGTACAGGGTAAGTGCCAGACCCGACAAGCCGGAAGGCTGCTTTGCTTTCCCAGAGCTCTTTAGAGCCTGCAGGACATGCTTGCCCTCCTTTGCGTCCGTGATCCCAACCGCAACCTTGTTCAGTAGAAACCGTCCGCCTCGGGAAGTGAGAGTGGCGGACCTCTGCCTGTTGCGTTGCTCCTCCTCATTAGCCCAAAGCCCCTGGAGCGAGCAACAGCTGCCTGGTCTGGAGGCCTGAAAAACGGCAAAGCAGCCGCTTCTAAGCCTGCTTTGGGTAAAAAGGTGCCAAGGAATCAGTTGTGGAGGTTGGCTGGAGGGGAACTGGGAGCCGCTCGACACCCGCTCTGCAGAGGGAACTCGGCAGCTGGAAACTCGACCGCGCTGGCCTTCCTCCGGGAGGGGCGCAAAAGGCCCTGCTGCTGCTGCTGCTGCTGCTCGGCAGGTTCCCAGGCTCAGGCTTCCCTCTCAGTCCTCTTCAACAAAGATGTAGTTTCACCAGGAAAGAAGTGGCTACCCAGGACCGACCGGCTCAGCCCTGCCGTGGGAGAAATATCGTCAGCCTGCCCCAAGTGCACCAGGAGTTCCCTCTCCCTCACCGCCCACTGGCTCCAGTTCTCCCACCCAAATCTGGCTGCGCCAGAGTTCCCGGCCAGTGGCTTCCCAGGCGATCAGAAGGGCGCCTGGGGAAGGGCAGAGAAGGGCCTCTTTTCAAGCAGAGTTTATTTAGATCTTGATGAATAGCTCTGTTAGTCTGCCTGTAGCTGTAGAAAAGAGCAGGAGTCCAGTAGCACCTAAAGACTAACCACATTTGTGGCAGCGTGTAAGCTTTTGTGAGTCACAGCTCACTTCTTCAGATAGGTATCTGAAGATCGGCATCTGAAGAAGTGAGCTGTGACTCACGAACGCTCCACAAACTGTTTTGTTCTTATAGGTGCTACTGGACTCCTGCTTTTTTCCTAGAGTTTATTTAGTTACTTACTTCATCGATACCCTTCCCTTCTCACCAGTGGGGGCCCATTGCCCTCCCCTCCTCCATTTTATCCTCACAGTAACTGCATGGGGTGAGTTAGGCTGAGAGTTTTGGGGCCTGGCTGCAAGTCACCCAGCACACTTCCATAGCAGCGCGACGGGCAGACCCTCCGACACTCTCGCCTCTGCCCTGCCTTTTGTGGCGTCAGAGGCTCTCGAGTGCCAAGGCCCCTCCTGGCCGGCCCCGCTGTGTGCAGAGGGCTTCCCCAAAAGACTTGTGGTGGGAAGGTGTGCCACCGTTCTGCCTGAATCTGCGTGGCCTCGGCGGGTGCGACCCTGCCCTGGATACAAGGACTTTGCTTGGACAGCGAGCAGAGCGCAGGAGCTAAAAGGATCCCGTTTGAGTTCAGGCTGCTTGGCCTCTGCGCGCTGCGCTCATGCCAACAGTTTGCAGTGAGGGTGGCTGAGTGGCATCCAGCACACCCCAGTCAATCCCGTTCCCCAAATATTGTTCTGCCCAGGAGCCTCTGACTTACCTTTGCCTGTCAGACACCGGCCTTTCTTTCCTTCTGGGCATGCTCGGAGCACCCCATTGTCTGTGCAGAGGTTGGCCCGTCCCTTTGCAGCCCTGCTTGTGCCCCCGTGAAGAGAACTGCGTGGCACCCGTCCAATTAGCACGTGGTGATCATTTGCAGTTTTGTGCTCCAAACAGCCAGCCAGATGGATGGATGGATGGATGGATAGACGGACAGACCGGCAGGCAGGCAGGCAGGCAGGCAGGCAGGCAGGCAGGCAGGCAGGCAGGCAGGCAGGCAGGCAGGCAGGCAGGCAGGCAGGCAGGCAGGCAGGCAGGCAGGCAGGCAGGCAGGCAGGCAGGCAGGCAGATAGATAGATAGATAGATAGATAGATAGATAGATAGATAGATAGATAGATAGATAGATAGATAGATAGATAGATAGATAGATAGATAGATAGATAGATAGATAGATAGATAGATAGATAACTCATTGGTTAGAAATAAGGCAGGGAAATGCCCTCTGGGGACAGCATAATTATACGTTGTGGAATAAAACTGCTCATGATCGGGGGAAAAATGAGTTAATCCTTGGCTGAGGTGCTGGTTCATCTGCAGCCAAAAATAGTAGCCTAGTGTGAGCGCTGGCAAAATGTAATTAGATCTAATTTGTAATGATAAGACTGTGTTGCATAGACGGGCTCCTAATTGATTGTCCCCGCAGTACAGCTGACGTGCCATCTGGGGTGGCTCTGAGGAGCCGTTCTGGGTGCCGCGGGTCTTGGCAGCTCCAGCGGGGCGGGGGCGCAACTGCAGGCCTCTCTGGCTCTCGGCCGACCGTGAATGCCAGGAGCCCGAAAAACGTTGGGAAGGCGTCGATCTGAGGGTGTCGTTGGGAGGAGGAGGGGAGCCAAGACGGTTCCTTCCAGGCAAATGTGCAGCAGCCCAACATCTCTGTTCGGGTGTGGGTGACGGGGAGGGGGTTGGCCGCATTTCTGTAGGTGGTCATAGCAATGCTGTACACCTCCTGGAAAACACAGGGTTTCTGCTGACTTCCAGGGTGGTGTTAAACTTGCTTTGCTTTGCTTTTTTTGGCCAAGTGAGAATACATTCAGAATTGGCAGGACTTGAACCAGCACTTCCGCCCATGGGCCCATGTCCCAGCATCAAAGTGACAGAGGATGGTGGTCCCAGGAGCCTTTCCAAGCCACTCCAGTGCCCTCGCAAAGCCCCATGTCTGGGCACTTCGCTTGACCTATGTGCTCACCCTCCAGCCAGCCCCTGCCCCCTAGATCCAAGTGTCCTGCTTCTACCTGCTGAAGCCCCATGTCAGGTGATGCTCACCTGCCTCCTGTGACCATGTGGGAATGGACAGATGCCACACCAGGCATTTTCCGAGAAGGACTGGCTGGTGGCTGCTGAGGAGTTTCGGCCGTGGCTCTGGCACTCAGAAGGCCGGTGCTCTTGTGGACACCCACTCTGTGGTTGAGGCCGCGTGGTTTGGCAATAAGGCCACTCCTGGAACAGCTGAGGAAGTGGCTCTGCTTTTGAGTGTGTGTGTTGTGTGTGTCTTCTGCTTTTCTTTGTGGCTATTCTCCAGCAGCGCTTCCAGTAGGGGGGTTTGCTTTTCTGCCAACAGAACAATTTCCCAGCCAGCAGCCGGGAACGTTTGCAAGACTTAAAATCAACTGTGGACCTGCTGACAAGCATCACATTTTTCAGAATGAAGGTAGGAGGGATTGTCTGTTGTTCCAGCCCAGAGACTGCTGGTACCCCTGGGCTAGGCACACTTGGCACGTGCCCAGTGGCACATGTGTACGTATGCACACTCGTGGCCTGCCTGAGCCACTTGTCCACTGGGGAGCCCACCTGGTTCCTGCGCCTCAGATTGCGTCGCTCTGGCAAGTCCCTTCCCCCCCCCCCCCCCGGTGAAAATCCTCTTCCTGTCCTTGTGGACTCGGCGCAGCCTGCTCCTTTCTAGGACTGTGAACTTCCCTGTGTGCTGCCAGCCCTTTGCGGTTACGGCTTTGCCAAACATCCAGGTGCCAATTAATGAAATCCTGGGGTTTTTTGTAAATATCCCTGGGAAGAAAATTAAATACGGGCACAAAACAATTCATTTTCCAGGAACAAGATGCACATTATTCATAGCGAAGGCTGTGGATTAATCATGAAATCTGCCTTTGTACTTTTCCGCTAATGACAAAGCTGTGTGATGGTTCCTGACACCCGTAAATATTAGTGCGTCGCTCGACAATGCTGTGCTGGAGCAGGGGGCAGACAGCTGTCTAAACGCTTTCCTAACACACAGGGCTATTTCCCTAGACCAGTGCTGTCAAGCCAGAAGTCTGAATAGATTTAATTCGCCAGGAAAAAATAATGTGAAATGAGCTGCTCTGCTGTTTCCTCCACTTTCTGGTGCCTCGAGAGCATCCCTGGGAAAAATGCCACTAAACTCTTCTGTGTTAAATTGAGACCTCTGAAAGGCGTTTCTCGGAAGGGCCACGGGGGATCTTCTTCAAAGAGCAGGTCCCAAGCAAAGAGGAGGGGGGAGAGGGGACCCACCCCCGGCGGGGGGGGGGGGGTTGGCAGCCCTGAACTGTGGGCCATAACGGTTTGCCCAGAACTTGATTCAACATAATTACGGTAGCTGGTCAAACTAACTTCTGTTCAAGTATAATTTAATACTGGCCCTTTTCTTTTTGCCCTTCCGTTTCTTTCCAAGATGGATGGATGACTTTGTGTATTGTAGTCGGGTGATAGAGTGGTTTTTTGGTTCTGGTCTCGTTTGGCCCCAGGGTGCAGAGCCACAGTGAATGCGCTCTCAGACAGCTGTAGAGCGGAATGTCTGGGAGCCATTGCCCTTGCTTGAGGCAGAAGCCAAAGTGGGGCTTGTGTCTGGGAGGGAGCTTGGAGCCCTGGCGCCACCTTCTCTTTCTGGCTCCATAGCGATGGGGAGAGCTCAGTCTGGGAGGGGTGGCGATGGAGAGCAGAGCCAGAATGCTGAGTAGCAAATTGGCAGCTGCGTGGTGATCCGGAAACCGCCTCTGGACGCCCGGCACGTGCTGCCTTCCGGTTCTCACTTCCTTTCCAGGTCCAGGAACTGCAAAGCCCGCCTCGTGCCAGTCAAGTGGTGAAGGACTGTGTCAAAGCCTGCCTGAACTCTACCTACGAGTACATCTTCAACAACTGTCATGAGTTGTACAGTCGCGAGTACCAGGTGGACCCTGTAAGTGCCAGATGTGCTGGAGACGGGCGATCCCAAGCCACGTGGGGTCGACGTGGAGAGCTGCGTGTTTCCCCCACTTCCTGCCCTGGCCTGGGGGTCTGATAGGAGACAGCCTTCAGACATGGTTGACGTGATGCTTCCTCTGCATCATCTGGCTGGGAGGGGCTGGATGCAAGAGCCCCAAGCAGAACTCTGCTTGCAGAGCAAATCCTCCTTTGCTTCCCCTGTTTGTTTTTTTAGTGTCCCTCCAGTCCACCCAAAATGCTGATCCTGAGAATTAAGAAACAGTCTAAGCTCCAACTGGGAGGGGGGCGGCTGCAGCCTCGGTGGGGAAAAAGCAGTCCAGACCTCCTCTTACTTGCACGGAAGTGCCTTTACAAACAAGCCTCTTGGGGTCCAACCGGACGTGTCCTGGATTTGGCTTCTCTTGCAGAGGGAGGATGCGAAACGCTGCAGCCCGGCTGTTCCGTGGAATGTGTGCTCAGAGACTAAAGAGAGAGGAAATGGGGAGGGGGCATTCAGACCCTCCCTCAGCTTGGTTCCGTCCGTTTGGCTCTCTCTGAGGCAAGGAGGAGGTACCTTGAGCAGGACCCCCTACCTCCTGCTGCCTGTCTCCTGGGCTGAGAAGACAGCCCCTCAGGGCACTGCTGCATGCAAGCCACTGCGCTTCGCTCCCCAGGGAGCCCGCCTGTCTGAGTCTTGTACCAGGCTGCTCCCTGCCCCCCCCCCCCCGCGGTCCTGTCCAGGTCGTCCTTCACCATTCCTCTCTTGGGTTCTGCTGCTCTTGCCTCCCCTCCTCGGTCCGGAGAGTCTTCCAGGGCCCTGCCACTGAATATTGCCTTCCTTTATAGCCCGCCTTTCTCACTGAGAGTCAAGGCGGCTTACAGGATAAAGGTGAACAATGCAGCAGTTCAGAACTGAAAGACAAGGAGAACCACCAGCTGCCTAAGGCAAGGCCAGGCCGTGAACAATGTAGTGTGTAGAATTACAGCGGTAGAAGGCAGTGACCTGGGAGCAGGATAGTACCGGCAGGAATCTCAGGGCAGTGGGTGGGGGTGCTGTGCTCCTTGCAGGCGTGCTCTCCCGGGCAGTCCCAAATTGCTGCAATTCAGATCTCTCCGTAAAAATGCCCTGAACATTTCCGTTAGCACATCCCGGGGAGTGAAAGGCGGGAGCCTTTCTGACTTCCTCAGGCAGGCCGTACCACAGGCTGGGGGACCCCACAGAGAATGCCCGTGAGTGGGCAGTTGCTGATTTAACCCGTTCTCAGGGTGGCACTTTTAAAGGCCTTGCGGTGATGAGCAAAACTCTCGGAGGGAGCACAGCAGCAGAGGTGGTCCCGCAGGTACGGACTGAAGGGCCTTGGAGGTGATAACTGGGGCCTTGAACTGAGCCGGGCAACTGATGGGGTGACTGCAGAATGGGTGTGGTGCGTGTTAACAGGCTGCCTGCCTGGCCCCGGAGAGCAGCCAAGCCGCAGCGTTCTTCGCTAGCTGGAGTTTCGAGGTTCACTTGTTGCCATTCAGTGGTGGTGGTGGTGGAAGGAATGCCAGAGGAGGAGAAACCGCCATTCCTGGCTTAATTTCCTTGTGTCTGTTTTCAGAACAAAGCTCAGGATGCGCCTCCCGAGGAGCAGGGCCCCAGCATCAAGAACCTGGACTTCTGGCCCAAGCTCATCACCCTGATCGTTTCTATCATCGAGGAGGACAAGAACTCCTACGCCCCCGTCCTGAACCAGTAAGGCGCCTGCTCCGTGCGCTTGGGCCGGCCGGCCTCCCCTGCTCTGTAGATCCTCCTCTCTTCATTCCGGCCGGCTGATTCATCGTCTCCTTGTGCAAGACGTTTATTCTGTCTGTCTGTCTGTCTGTCTGTCTGTCTGTCTGTCTGTCTGTCTGTCTGTCTGTCTGTCTGTCTGTCTGTCTGTCTCTGTCTTGTCTGTCTCCTTTAAAAATGCCTTTGTGATTGGGATGGTGGCGTTTCGATGGCGCTCAGATACACACCCCTTGCTCGTTAGAGCCCTGAGGCCAGATACGCACCTGGCAAGGCGGGTGAGAGCGGCTTCTCTTCTTGCTTGCCTTGCGGGGGGGGGGTGGATGGGGGGGGAGTGGGGGTGGAATTTCTCACCTTGCATGTGCATGCACAAGAGCCGCCGTGTAGGGCAGGCCGGAGGGTGGCTGGGCTGCTGGCGGGTCAAGCAGGAGGGGACTCCAGAAACGTCAGAAGGGACGTGAAGGGCGGGATTGGGGCAGCGTTCAGACAGGAATCACTAGGCGGGGGTCAGAGAGCAGGCAAGGGAAGCCAGAGGTCAGCAGGGCCACACCCTGTTGCTCATTCTGGGAGTAAAACACATTCATAAAATAAGTCCTTTTATTCTACTGGATACTTGTTGATTTGTTTACTTCATTTACCTACTTACTTACCTCATTTATACCACCACCTACCTCACAGGGTGTTTTGTTGTGGGGATAATAATAACATACTTTGTAAACCGCTCTGAGAGGGTGTTAAGTCCTCCTGAAGGGCGGTATATAAATTGAATGTTATAATAACAACAACATTCGATTTATATACCGCCCTTCAGGATGACTTAACACCCTCTCAGAGTGGTTTACAAAGTATGTCATTATTACCTCACAATAATAATTACCCTGTGAGGTGGGTGGGCTGAGAGAGCTCTGAGAGAGCTGTGACTGGCCCAAGGTCACCCAGCTGGCTTCAAGCGGAGGAGTGGGGAATCAAACCCGGCTCTCCAGATTAGAGTCCTGCGCTCTTAACTACTACACCAATTCTTTGGGGCATTGTTACACAATTCGCTGAGTATGGGTGGGTTTGGTTTATTTAAGATATTTACACCCCGCTTTTCTCTCAGATAGGGCCCCAAACAGCTTTAAAATATCATTCTCCCACTCCTTCTGTTTTATCCTCACAACAATCTTGTGAAGTAGGTTAGGCTGAGAGCATGTGACTGGCCCATGGCCACCCAGCAGTCCTCCAGAGCAGAGCAGGGGCTCGAACCTGGGTCCCCCAGATCCTAGTCTACCTACCTACCTACCTACCTACCTACCTACACAGTGCTGGGTTGAATTGTTCACGTGGCTTAGTAGGTGAAGCGGTGTTGGCGCTCCAGGCAGACTCTTGGATCCCTCCAAGCCTGCCCGGTGCCGTAGCTCTCGCTCTGCCCTCTGAGCTTCTCCTGGCCGGCTGCAGCGTTTGCTTGGAAGAGCCCCACGGGTTCCTGTGCCGCTCTGACCCAAGGCAGTCAGATAAGGCAGGGAGCTATGATGGGGGTGGAATCGGAAATAACAACATTTGAAACGATATTCTCAATGTAAGCGTTTGGCCTGTCCTTAGCTCTGGTTCTTTCCCCTTCCCTAGAAAGGGTGCCTTTCCAGGTCGCCCTTGATTGTCCCTGAGCGGGGTGGCAGTTGCCCCATCTGTCTATTTTTCCTGTTAGGTTTCCTCAGGAGCTCGCGGTTGGGAAGATCAGCGCTGAAGTCATGTGGAATCTCTTTGCTCAGGATATGAAATACGCCATGGAAGGTAAGCGAGTCTCGGGGTTTCCTCCCTCCGTGGAGGCGGCTGTGTGGGTTTGGTGTTTCGACCAGCTCTAGCATCTCACACAGGGCTAAGGAATCGTTTTGCAGGACTACATAAAGCTTCGGCCTGCACCATGCCGGAAGTCGCGCTGTTGAACAAGGCCAGGCATCAGCGCTTTGATCAACATGAAGCTGCTATGTTCAAAACCTCTGAGCAGTTAGAAACATGCGGGGGCTTTAGTCCCGGGACTGTCCCGTGTTGGCTCCCATTTGATTGCTAGGTAACCAGTTAGATGGGGCTCCTTAGACAAAGCCCTGTGTAGGCTTGTCGTGAGGTTATTGGCACTTCAAGCTACGGAACCAACCCCCCCCCCCCCAGCTGCGCTCTGTGCTCTTGTGAGGATTCCAAAAAGCTCCCGGAGGGTTTCTCAGAGCATCCCTGGAGAGCTCACCAAGGCTGGACTTTGCCAGCTCCTCGGCATCTCTGCTGCCCCTTTGCTAGAACAGCGCTCGTGATACCACCAGGAGACAGAGGAGCAGCGCTGGCGTTGTGCAAAGGGAGGCCCCGTGCGGTGTACAGAGCGGCTGTCCTGGCTCCTGTCTTGCCGCCTTCTTGGCCTCTGCTCTGGTCTGTCTGAGGCAGCAGGGCGAGATCTTGGCAGTGGGCCCTTCTTAAGAGGCTGTCCTGGCAAAGGGCGCTTTCTGTAACCAGGCCTGTGGCTCAGGCCTTCTCGGCTTCCCAGAGGAAAGACACCTAAGGAGTTCTCATTAACCATCCGAAAAAGAAAAGCACGAAATCTAGATGAAAAGAAGGAAGTCAGCCGGAAAGATGGATAAATGTGACTGTGTGCTTATGTCAGCATGGATTTGGGAGGGGGGGCCTCTCTCACTGTGCAGCTCTCAGTCATCCTGCGTCTCATGGGGCAGTGGAGGGAGGAGGGAAAACTGGGTCACCCTTTCACGAACTGCACTGGTTATAACCGGGTGACTGTTTTCGTGCTCTTTCTCCACCCAGTGCTCCGTTTGGCACATGCCTTTGCAAGTGATTTGCCTCAACAGCTAGACTTGGACACCCTCCGCCCCTTCCCGGGGTTTCCCCTTCCCTCCTCTTGTGCTCTCCCTTTGGAGCATCTCTGCGGTGTGGCTGGCGTGACTCTTTGTCATCTGCCTCTTCTCAGCCTTTCTCTTCTCTGGGGGTTGTTTGGGCTCCTAACCATTTCTGTGCTGTGCTTTTTGTCCTATTCTGTTGCTTCTCTCAAGTTCTGGATAAAATGAGCTCCCTCGAGGCCTCGTGTGGTAAGAACCTGCCAGGTGTGAGTGGCTCAAGGCACTCCCTTGTAGAATGCATCTCCCCTTAGGCAGTATGAACGGGTGCAGAGGGCGAGGGCCTGGTGGGCTGCTTCTGAGGCCAGAGACAGGGACACCTGGAGGCTGGGGCCATTGCCTGTCCTGGAGAAAAAAGGCTTTAAAGAAATGAGTTGTGTGAAAAAGTTAGCCACAAGGTAGTGATCCCTTCTCAATAGTTGCTAGACACAAGGGCAATGTCACTTCCAGAAACAATTGCTTCTCCGAGGCTGGCTGGCTGGCGGCAAGAGAAAACATGTAGGATTCGGAGCAGGACCCCTCTGAGCATGGCCTGGCTTGCTAGGAAAGAGACTTGATGCACTGCTTGTGGCCGGCCCTGCCGGGAGACTGGCCCCTCCGCCCCCTGCTCCCATCACGGTGCAGGAAGTGCCTCTCACGGCCCAGTCTGCCTGCCTTTGGCTGCCACCTCTTCCTCTGCACCGCGGAGGGGTCCCCTTCCGGCTCTGCAGTTCTGGCGGTGAGCTGTGTTGCTCAAGGCCCCCAACACAGCCCTTTCAAGCTGGCGGGATGCGCAAGAGCCCAGTTTTCCAGGGACGGGCGGAATCTCAGCGTTTTTGCAGTGGGTAGCTTCCTGCTTGTAGCTTCCTGCTCGTAGCTGAGTGCTGCTGCTGAACGTGCTAGCATGGAGTGGGGTGAATGCACGCAACCGAGTCTGGTTTGGTCTGGACTTCAGGGCATCCACTTGCCAGGTTTCTGCTTGGCCTTTTGAAAGCCAGTGAACTTCGTTGCTGGGGAAGGAAGTCCCCCCTAGCTACAGCTCCAGGATTTCAGGGTTCCTCACGTAGTAAGGGAGAGGAGGCTTGAAAGCGGTCTTGGTTTGGGGTGTGGACCTGCCAGAGCATCATTGGCTTGGAGCAGCGGCATTTCCCACCCAGGGTTGGAATCGCTGACCTTCCCAGGCAGGAGGAGCCCTGAAGAGATCGTGGCCTCTAGGTGAATGCCATTGACCTTCCAAAATAGCAAAGAGTCCAGTAGCACCTTTAAGACTGACCAACTTTATTGTAGCATCAGTTGCATCTGGCGAAGAGAGCTGTGGTTCTCAAAAGCTTATGCTACAATAAAGTTGCATCTGACGAAGAGAGCTGTGGTTCTCAAAAGCTTATGCCACAATAAAGTTGGTTAGTCTTAAAGATGCTACTGGACTCTTTACTCTTTTGCAACTGCAGAGGAACATGGCTAACTCCTCTGGCTTGTTGACCTTCTAGAAGCTCTTCTCTCATTTCTGCTATGGAGTTGCTGGTGAAGGAGAGCCGCCAGGGGACCCTCAGGGGATGAAGCGTTCCCGTGG
The DNA here is from genome assembly GCF_028583425.1 of Eublepharis macularius. Classification (NCBI taxonomy): domain Eukaryota; kingdom Metazoa; phylum Chordata; class Lepidosauria; order Squamata; family Eublepharidae; genus Eublepharis; species Eublepharis macularius. The sequence continues at coordinate 1,050,229 of NC_072797.1, read as the reverse complement.
GGTGATCACTTTAGTTTGTGGCAGCAAAACCCCAAAGGGGCTTTGTGGAACCTGACAGTTCTCTTGAAACATGTATGGCTCTGCGGCTTAGAACCCACTTTGTCAAATGCATGAAAAGCAGAAACATATTTTTTGGGGGGGGGTGTAAACCGTGGACAAAAGGCAGTGGAATGCAAGTGCCTGTGGCGTTCCTAGGCAAAGCTGAGAAGCATTCCAAAGAAACTTTCTAACCATTCGTTGTCTCTGGTTTGGGTCAGGGAATGACCCGCAGCTCTGTCAAGCCCAAGAAAGGTATCGGCCCTGCTAAGCTCCAGGTTAAGAGACTGAAGCCTGTTAGCAGCTATGCAGAAATGCCCCTGGCGGTTTCTGGAGTTCCCTTTCTATGGGCTGCAGAGGGGAGGGGGCCAGTTCTGGAGCGGAATGTGATTGGAGGGAGAGCGAGTCCCTTGGTGGGGCGGGAGTTGGGAGTGGCCCGTTGGTGGCTGAGGAGAGTGGAGGGGGGGAGATGGCTCTGAGGGGAGGGGGAGATCTAGTGTGACCCCCAGGTAGCAAAAGGATCGGGCCTGCCCTACACAACGTCTAACTAGGGCATGAGGGAGACAGAGTAGGGGGTTCTGTTTAGGGTTTATTAGTCCTTCCGTTCACTGTTTATTTGCCTGTGTATAGTTAGCAGTTCAATAAATGAGTTTTGGAACTGATGACGGAGGAAAGCTCTTCTGCCCCACATAGTCCCCCAACCACTTGGGCCCACTAGCAGGAGGGGGGGCCCACTAGAGGAGGGGGGTTAGGAGGCTGTCCCGCCTAACCAGGACCCCATACAGGGACAGTGGTGGCAGCAACTACCCGGAGACAGGAAAGGGAGACGGCCCCTTCAGGTGCTGGGCTAGGCAAGGGAGGGGTAGGCAGAGCGGGGTCTACCAGTGGGAGGAAAGGCCCCGTTTCGCCACAGCAGCGTCTGATGCCGTTGCCTCCCACTGGACGATCCCTTTGATGCCCCAGTTGGTAGAGAGGACCTCTCCATATGGGGTGCCTGGCAGAAGAACAACGGGGGGGGAGGGGGTGATCGCCGGCTGCTTGGAGCGTTTTCTTGTCGTTCTTGTAGCCCCTTCTGCATTTTCTTGTGGTTTCTTCTGTCCTTGCGGCCCCTTCTGAACCCTGGAAGGGGGGAGTCTTTCCCAAGGCTGTGGGATGCAGGCGAAGGAAGAGCCGTGGAGGCGGAAGGCTGGCATGAGGAAGGACCAAGGCGTGGAATGTGTTCTTCCTTCTCCACAAGCGCATCTCCTCTCAAAGAGCGCACGGGTGCCACCCCCTCTTCCCTCCCCCCTGCAGCCCACCCACCCCCACGACTCTTCCTCTGCCCCAGTCTCAGGACCGGAGCAGCAGCCTTTCCCGGGGTCAGAAGGGCCTGCAGAGGTGGGGAGGAGCGAGGGGAACGTCTGTGGTTGGACGGGTGCAGAGAGCAAGGAGTCTTTTCTCCTGGGGGGGGGAAGCGGGCGAACTGGGGGCACATCACCTGGCGGGTGTCCCTTTGCTTGGCCTGGGGCAGTCTGGACCGGGCCTGCTCCTGGACCTGATCAGCAGCCAGAAAATGCGACAGGGTCTGTGTGGGGATGTTCAGCAAATGTTTGAGTTGTTTTGTGGCTCACTTTTCTCTCTTCTCTGTCACAAGCCCCTCCTGTATTTCGCATGCGCATGGTCCTCCTTTTTGGTGGTAAGAATCCCCCGCCCCAACCCGCTTTTCTAGTTTTGCTAATAGCAGATCTGCCCTTGCCCTGTAGAGGCAGGAGTGAAACCGCAGTTGATGCCGTAAACTTCTGCCTTGAGCACCTTTGTAGGTCTTTTGTCGTAGGCCAAGTGTTTGTTAGGGGGAAAATCCACTTGCCTGCTCGGGGGCACCTGACTCTTCTGCTTTTAGTGTGTGTGTCTCGCAGCGGCTCAGAGCTCTTCTTCCAGCCCGCCAAGCTGAGTGCACTGGAGTGGCATTGAGAATGGAGCTGCTGTGAAACTTCCACAGGACTGGGCTGCCTGGCTTGGGTTGCCTCCTCCTGGGACATTCAGATCTTGGGACCATCTCCTAACATGGGGAGAGAAACACAAAATGAGACAGTTGGATTCCCCTGAGTGGGACTTCTTCTTCAGGCAGGCAGATGGGTCCAAGGGCTGTGCGTGTGTGTGTTTCTGAGAAGACCCCCCCCCCCGGCCTCACCTGGCACAGGCAAACCCACCCAGTTGCCCTGCTGGTGGGCGACCTCTTGCCTTTGTGCCGTGCGTGAAACAAGCCCCCAGATCACTGCATTGCTCCTGCACTGGCCTTCAGCTTTTGACTCCGCTCCTCCCAAGGGCAGTTGTTCCTGGGTTCAGGCTGCTCTTCTCCGGGAAACGCAAGCGGATTCGTTTGCAGGTTGCTTTTCCAGTGTTGGGGGTTTGTTCCCTCCTGCCTGCTTTTTGCTGGAGGCAAAGCATGGCCAAGCCTGACACGTGGTCTCTTTGTGGCAGCAAACCCTAAAGATGAGTCTTGGGGAACCTTGAAAACCTGGCTGCGATTGTAGCGGAAACTCTCTTTCAGCCAGTGGGGCTGAGTCCCTTTCTCCGTCTTCTGTCTGGCTAGAAGACCTGGGTTGGATTTCGCCTCTTCCCTTTCTGACTTGGGGCAGCTGCGGGAGGCGGGCAGATCTCCTTGCCCATATTTGATTGGGCAGAGGAGTTCTTTTCCTTTGACAAAGCCTTCCATCACTGGGCATTTTCCAAAAGAACCCTTTCCATATATAGGAGTTGCAAATTTCAGGCATTTATAGTTCGATATAAGCACCTGTATTTTGTGCCAAATGACGGGCTATGACTGATTAAAGTCTTGGCAAGGGGGAAGCTTTGGCATTCCTGGGGGTGGGGGGAGGGCACGTGCTGTGCAGGGAAAAACCTGGGTGTCCTGCGATTGGATTGGCCCTCATCGGAAACAGGGCAGCGACCAACAGAATTCCCAGCAAATCTTTCCAGTTCCCACCTGAAGAGGCACGCTGGGACTGGGGCTGGCAGTGGTTGCTTCGGCTGCCGGCAGTTTCCAGAACAGATGCCAGCCCTGGAAGGGGCCCTTCCTGTTGGCTTTGTGATGGGGGAGGGGGGGCGGTTCCTGCGTGTTTGTGGCATCTGCCACAGGAAGCCGTTCTGACAACATGGACGATCTTGCTAAGAAGTCGCTGTAGAAAGCCTGCTCGTCTTTAGCCCTTCCGATCCTGCTGGTCTTGGCTGAACGGTTTTCTGGACCCCTCCGGGTGGCTGTCACCTGAGCCTGGGAGGGGTCTCTCTGGTGACAGCTGAGCAGCCCCCATTGGCCCTGTTCTCCGGAGCATCAGGGGCACCTGCTGGACTCAGGGCTGGTCTGGCTTAGGAGGCAGCTTAGGGGGTTCGTCTGATCTCTCTGGGCAGCAGCCCTGCGGGGATGTTTGATTTAGGTGTGTTGCAGTCGGTTGAAGGGCTCTCCACTGTCTCTGATGCTTGCTGATATGATAAATGTCACATTTCCACAAAGGCAGTCAGGCCTGTAAATGTGGTGGCACGGAGTGCAGGATCCAGCCAGAGCCATGCATGGTTTCCGCGCAGCCAGAAGGCTCCTGGGCTAGATGCTGCCGGGCTCAGCTAGGAGAGGAAGGGCACCACGAGGAAGCAGGAGGCCTTGCCGCTGGTGTTCCCGGGGCTGGCTGGTCCAGGCTGGGCACCAGCTGGCATGGATTAGTAGTTAGAGCCTCAGTCTAGGAAGTGGGAGGCCTGCCTTCAAGCCCCCAGGCTGCCCTGAGAGTCACTTGTTGCCTTTGGCCGCTCGTGCTCCCACAGGCTTGTTGGAGGACAAAATGGAGGGGGAGCCATGTCAGCGGTCCTGGGTGAGAGGTGGGCTGGACCGAGAGGCCTGCAGCTAATGAGGCCTCTTCCCCTAGAGATTTCCTTGCGCTTCCTCCTCTTGAGCAGGCAACGGGGAGCATCCTGGGAGGAGGAGAAGGGCAGGCTGTAAGAAACAGCTTGGCTGTCATTGCCCTGGCAACCAGAAGCTCCTCCGCCCTTCTGTTTTTGAAATGTTGGGTGGAAAACCCGCTCCCATCCCCAGCCTGCTGAACGGCAGGCACCTGCCCCGTTTGCCACAGTGCCCTGGTTTCTGGGCATGCCAGGGCTGTGCTGAAGCTCCGCTTTGCAGAATGTGGCTGGGAAGGCAGGCTGACAGGCAGACCCCTGACTATGCTCCCTTTCTCGTTCCCAGAGCACGAGAGGCACCGGCTGTGCAAGAGCGCCGACTACATGAATTTGCACTTCAAAGTGAAGTGGCTGTACAATGAATATGTCCGTGAGCTGCCAGCCGTCGAGGGGAAGGTGCCTGAATACCCAGCGTAAGTCTCCTCACTCCTCTGGTGCTTTTGGGAAGTCCCCCCCCCCCCGTGTACCTCACGGCGTTCTGCTGCTTGGCTTGGGCCCTTTCTTGACCCATTTCGCAGGGAATGAGTGGCCCCAAAGGGGTTTGGCATGGAGATGAGAAGCACTGATGCCAGGCTGTGGAAACTAGAAGAAGGCGTGCCTTGGCACATCTGGTAAAGGGACCGGAAAGGAACAAGTATCTGGGAGGGGGAAACGCTGGCAGGTGACTTGGGCTAGAATGGCCCGCTGCAAACTCCCTGACAGATTGTTACTGCTTAATTTCTCCTGGAACTGCCCAGAGATCACAGGTTGATTGTGAAAATGTTTCAAGACGTGACGAGAAGACCCTGCCTGCATTGTAGGCCAGTTGCCAAACTGATTTTAAGGTACCCCAGAGGCCGCTGGGATCGAGAAGCAAAGGCCTGTCCCTTTGGGCCTGCAGAAGCCAGCTGCTGCCTGTGCCCCACCCTCCCCAGCTTTCATCGGGGCCCCAGCCGAGCCAGTTCAGTTTCTAGCCTTTTTCATTGCAGAGATATAAGGGGAAGGGGGCTAGAGATTTAAAATGAACGCTAGGAATTCACAGAAAATGATTGTTATAATGTTATATTGATATAATCATATTCAGTTGAAGGTTTTAAACTCCCCCAAAAGCCCCTTGGTGGCAGGGGGAGGGGAGTGGCTGCTGCCGGGGAAATGACAGGTGAAATCCAAACTTTCCCCACTCACATGGCAGCCATCCAGGCTTTGCTGCCAACTTTCCCAAAACTTTCGAGCAAAGCAGGTTTGGGAAAGATCTCAAGACCCAGGATGCATCCCGATGCTGTGGGAAAGCAGGACCCGTCAACCACCCGCCCCCCACACTTGTCGCAACGGCATGGAAGCTGGGGCACAAAACCCGAGAGGAAATGGCCCAGAGGGAGGGGTCAGCCCGCAGAGGAGACGGCGTCTGCCTCGTGGGGTCCGGGCCATGGCTCGGCGGCGGCTGTTGCATCAGAACACATCGTGCCCACTGACTCTCTTTGGCCATAGCTGCCAGCGATGGGGAATAGCGGAAGGAAGCGCTGCCTGGAGAGGCGTGGCTCTCCCTTTCCCTGAAAACTCCACATTGTTCTGCATCCAGCGCCCTTTGCCCCACAGCCTGCCTGTTGGCAAGTCAGGGTGGCTGCTTCTCTAGGTACCGTAGGCCTCTTGCTCAGCCTGGCTGCCCCAGGCACCATGCATCACGACTGCCACAAAGAAAAGTGCATCGAGACCCTTGATTGACCCTCCCAGTGAATGAGGGTGAACACACGCGAGGGCTCGCTCCAGCCCAGGGTGCCGCTCTTGCTCTGGGCTTTTCTGTGGCAGTCGTGCTCTCCTGCTCGTGAGTTCACGCGCGTGATTCAGACGGTGCTGCTCAGAGGACAGCTAATGCCCATTACTCAGTGGCCCTGCTATGCACCCAGCCTTACATATGTTGCCCACCAACGCTCCGGGTGACGCTGCGCCCACCTTGCAGCGAATGCCGAAAGCTTGGAATCGAGTCCAAGGGACCAGTTGGATCACGGCCAGGTGCTTTGGGTTGGCTTGGTGATGAAGGGGGCGATTAGTCAGCCTGCCATCTGCAGAGCGAAGAGTCATCTCAGCGCTGGAGGATGCTTGGCTTCTCGCTGGGCGGCCCTTGATGACGAGCCCCGTCTCCATGGTGCTTGCATGCCACCCTCTGCGGCTGGCCCCAGCCCTGACCTCCCTGTCTCTTTCGGAGCCAGCTGTTGGCAGCAGTCAGGGCAGGATGCCGACTTGGACGCACGTGGGGGGGGGGAGTCAGTCGTTTTACTCATACATTGCGTCTTCATCACATACAGAAGATATGAAAATTTCTCTGCTTCTGCTTTTTCTCTAAATGTCAGAAAACAAGTTAAGACAAACCGGAGCTCTGTCCCAGTTGGAGCCTTTGGCTGTGTGAGCCAGAGGCAGGAGAACGAATGCCTCTTGCGCACGAGAGAGAGAAGAGAGGAGTCTTTGCCCACTCCTGGCAGACTCCGGTTGGCTTCAAAGGGAGGACGAGGGTGCTGTGTAAGAGCAGAGGCCCTCTCGCTTCCCTTCCTTTCCGCGTCTGCTTGTGAACAAGTGAGACAAGACCCAGATGTGAGGGGCAGGTCCAAATCCATTCTGTTCCTTTTTTGCTTCTGCTACCCACGGGACCGGCCTGTCCTCCCGGTAACAGCCGTGTGCGCTGCGTGCTCCAGGTGGTGCGCTCGTCTCCTTGGACATATTGTGGCAACTGCTTGCGCGAGCACCGAAGCTCTCCTGTCTGCCGCAGATGGAGACCGACCTTCCTGCCACCAGTGCCCCAGGCATCTCTTTGCACCGGTGGGCCCAGTGGTGTGGCCAGAGTTCCCTGCGTCTTCCTCCTGACCCTCGGAGAAGGTTGGGAGTCCTGGGCTAAGCTTTGCCTGCCTCGGGAATCTCGTGTCTCCGGCCCTGGCCTGCCTTGCTGCTCTTGTTGCAGCCTTCTGCCGAGTCTGGCCATCCAGGCCAGTATTGCCTCCTCTGCCGGCCTGAGGGCCGCCCCCGTGGCCGCTGACCCCTGCTCACAGAAACTCCTGGAGGGCTTTCCTGCTGAAGTCCGAACTGCTCCAACGTGGGCCGTGGTCCTGCTGTGGCTCTCCAGCCCTGCCCGCGCCGCACTGTTTAGGGGTGGGTGGCATCGACAGCTGAGCCAGACCAGTTCCTTGCAAGGTGGAATTGTGACTGGGTCATCCCCCTCCCACAAGGAGGACATCGGCATCTGTGGAGCGCATTGAAGGGGCCCTGGAATTCCTTGACCGCCTTTGTTCCGTCCTGAAGGCCACACACAAGTTTTCTTAACCTGGTACAACGGCAGAGTTTTCCTTGCTTTGTTCCATGTGTTCAATCTTTGTGAAATTTCACAACAACAAAACACCTTGCAACGGTGCTTTAGAAGAACTAAAATCCACCGCCTGGTGGAACGTGCAAGAGCTGACACCCCGTTGGCTGTGGGGCGGGCGCAGGCTCCATGAGCGTTGAGCATAGCTCTGGTTTCCAGTATTAGGCAGGCTGTGCCTTTCTGTTCTGAAGTGTGAAGGGTTATTTCAGGCTTCCTGTCACGCTCCTGGCTTGCTCTTGCTCCTTCGGCTGTGTCTCTCACGTTCCCTGCAAATTTAAGCAGCCCATAATTAGCGCTGTTGTATCAGCGCAGCTGCCGGTCTGGAGAGGGCTACAATCCCTGGTGAAGACTGCACAAGGCACTCCTCTATTGGCATTCCTCTATTGCACAAGGCACTCCTCTGTGTTTGGGTGGCATTCGGCGAAGGCTTGCTTTGGTTCTGCACGCAGACAATGGCCCTGCGGAAAGAGCACCGGGTGGGCTTTGTGCCTGAGTGCCGCTTCAGGGACTGGGTCTTCTGTGCTGCCTCTGGGGATGAATCACGGCTCCTGCGGCTCGCAAGGGCCGGCAAGCTCCCCTCCCCCCCCCCTGTAAGTTTCAGCTGGCAAGGAACAAATGCCGGGGGAAGGTTCCGTGGCGTCTGGAAGGAAGCATCCGGTGATGCCTGGGTGCAAGGCCCAGAGCACACCCAGAGAGAGGCGCTTTCCTGGGGGGGGGGGCAGTCCTGCATGCTTCATTGCAGCATAAGCTAGTCCCGTGCATTCTGCATCCTCCCTGGCCTGCTAGATGGTAGTTGCCCAGGAGGATTTGTCAAACATGCAGGGGAAATAAAAGGGAAAAGATGAAAGGCAAGCAGTGGGTCTGCCTCTGTCCGGGCTTTCCCTTACAAGGTCAGGGGGAGGCTCTCCTCCAGTCGTGGCAGGCAGATCTCCCCAGCACCGGCTGTTTCCACGGGGCCTGTCTGCCCCCTGGTCAGTGCTACTGGGAAGCAGGGGTTTTTTTCCCATTTGTGCACCTCCCAGGGGTTCCCTCGCTTTTGTCTGATCTTTCCCAAACTTGCTTTGCTGCAGGATTTGGAAAAAATCACAGCAAAGCCCAGATGGCGGGGCCACAGGATGAAAGTTCAGGTTTCCCCCCCCAACGGCAGCCATTTTCCTCGCCTCTGTCCCCATGGAAGCTGTTTCCTCCCCCTGCCACTAGCTGCTTTTTAAAAAATTTAAAAAAATTAGCAACTGAATATAATTATGTAGATATAATACTAAAATAATCTTTGTATGAGATCCAGCTTTCTTTTTTTTAACAAGTAAGTCTCTTGCCCCTTTTGTTGTGGATAGATAAGGGGAAAGGTGTATTTCCATGATAAAAGGGACTAGAGAATTTTTTTTAAATGAAAGCTGAGAAATCAGAGAAACTGATACACAGAGTGTTATAATGTAATTGGGGTTGCTTGGTAGGGCGATATGGAGAAAGGAGGGCAAGAATCAGCGTCGTTCAGACACCATAGAATTTTGGTGACATCCTAGAGTGTCACTCTGGTGCACGGACATCAATTCCAGGTTCACACCCGAAGTGACGTTGGAGCAACACCAATTAACATGTTCTCAGCTCTGAAAGCTCCTGTCAGGTGCCGGGGCTGGCATCGCTAGGTGTTATATTGATCATATAACAGTATTTCATTGCCCGTGTAAAAAAACCTGAGAAGGCCTCAGTAGTCCTGGGGAGGGGGGGTGGCAAAGGGGGGCTGTACAGATAGGGCCCCATGCACCCTCTCAGGTGTACTTGGTACTTAAATGAGCTGTTTTCCAGCGTTGCTGCCAGTCGTGGGAAGGTTTGCCAGAGGTGCCTTCTTTGATGGCCTTTAGTAGAGTCTGGAGGTCGTTTTGGGGCCAGAGGGCTGTCTGCCAAGGTCTGGATTGGACAAGTGGAGATGGAGTTGTATTCACCAAGCTATTTTTTTCATACAGTCATAGACTCAGAAGGGACCTTAGAGGCCATCTAATCCAGCCCCCAACTCAGTGCAGGAAACCTCAAGCAAGAGCATGTAACTCCTGCTCCAGCAAGGGAGAACTTACCACCTCCTGGGTAATGGGTTCAAATCCCCCCTCTGCCATGCAAGCCTGCGGGGTGACCTTGGGCCCATCACACACTTTCAGCCTAGCCTACTCCACAGGGTTGTTGTGAGAACAAAGTGGAGAATAAGAGGATGACAGAAGCCACTTCCGGTCTCCATTGGTCCGAAAGGTGGGTGTAAACGAAGTGAATAAAGAAGGTGGATTACGATCGATAAAAATGAGGCAGTCAGACAGCATGAAACGTCCAGGAACAGTGCAGAGAGCAATAGGACTAGGATAACAAAACCGGGACACGATTCGAACAAACATCAGGCCAGTGACATACCTTGAACAGCAGCGCACCTACAAAGAGCGTGGCAGGAGACGGCCGTCCCGTTCCCTTCGTAGAAATGCTCTCCTGGACACTCTGCGGCATAATAGGAGGGCAGGAGCCTCCCGGACCTCCGGCCGGCCGTTCCACAGAGTGGGCGCCGCAGCAGAGAATGCCCTGGGCAGGTGCGTGCTGCTCTGACCCATCTGCGGGGTGGCACGTTCAGGAGTCTCTGCTAAGAGGAGTGAAGCCTCCACAGTGCAGGACAGCAGTTTCTGAGCTGACTGTAAGGGCAGACCCACGCAGCGTGCATTGCAGTAGTCCAGCCTTGAAGTTACGGCAGCTCAGGGCCACCTGGCCAGATCGGCCAGGTCCAGAGAGGGAGCCGTCTTGTGTGGGCTAAACAGAAAGGGAAGAAAGCTTTTTTCGCAGCTGCATTCGCTTGCTTCTCCAGTCGCCACGCTATAACCAGTCTAACTCCTAGGCTCTTAACTGGGCCAGTGAGTGTTGGCTAGACCCCATCAAACGTGGGGAGCGCAACATCCCTCAAGATCTCCTCCTTCCCAACCAGCACCACTTCCACCTTCTCAGGGTTCAGTTTCAACTAGTTCATCGTCAGCCGTTTAACCACAAAAGTCAGGACTTAAACAGAATCACTGGGGGATTCGGAGCAAGAAACTCAGAGCTGGATTTTGTCGGCATAGAGACGGCAGCCTGTTCTGAAATGACGAAGAAGGAAATCTGAGAAAGGGAGCTCTGACTCAAAAGCTTCGACCCGGAAGATTTCGTTGGTCTCGAAGGCGCCACTGAATTCAGACCCTGTTGTCCTCCTTCTCTGGTGGTGGTTTGTGAAGTAATGGATGGATGGATGCTGAGGAAAGGTGCCCTGCCTGGGCGGTTGATCTAGGGTGAGCACCAGGGACTCAAGGATGGGATCCTTGCGTGATTTCAGCAACCAGAAAGGACAGGGACCCCGCATACAAGGGGTGGCCTTCGTAGAGCCCAAGATCCTGCCGGCATCCGTTACGTTAACGGGGCCGCAGTGGTCCTTAACTGGACCAGACCTCGGACACTGTTGCTGTCCCAACTGCTTCCAAATCCAGAACACTTGCCCTCCCCACTGGCGTGGCCTCCCTCTTTGCTGAGTTTTTCAGCTTCCGCCTTCGCACCCTGGCCACACTCTCAACACACACACACACACCCATTGTCAAATCTTGGAGGCAGGCCCCGACGCTCCAAAGCGTAGGCTCTTAAAATCTGGTCGGTCCCTCAAGTGCCACTGGTCTCAAATGCTGCTGTTCTACTGCAGACTGAAACACATGTTTGGGTGATGAAATACAGAGCTGGGGGTCATCTGCATATTGGTGAAACTCTGGATGAGATCGTTCAGCAGCCTCACCTAGATATTGAAAGCACGTGTGAGAGAACAGGCCCCAGGGGACCCATTCCCCCTTGTTGGTTCTGCTCCTTTGGTGGAAACTCTCTGCCTGACCAGAAAGGAAAAGACCAAAACCACCCAAGAGATGAGCCTTTCCACGCCAACTCCGTGTCCCAACCAGTGCATACGGATGGAGTGGCCCACTGGAAGATCTCTCCGTAGCAGCAGCAGCAGGGAAGGCTGCCCCCTGCCCAGGTTCAATTGAAGGTCATCTGTCAGCGGTACAGAAGCTGGCCACCAGGGCAGATGTACCCTCCACGCCCCCTTGGAGCTGCTCTGCCACCAGGTGCTCTCTCACCTCCCCCAGAAAAGAGACCTTGCAGGCGGAGCTATACTGGGACAGTAAAGGTTTCTTTTTTAAAAAAAGAAGCAAAGATCTACTAGTCCCAGGGGGCTGCCCTCAGCTTGGCCCCCAAGTCCCCACCCCACCTAGCCTTCCCCACTGGAGCAGCCTTGCCCTTTTCCATGGGGTGGCCCTTCGGGTGGTTCAAGAGCGCAGTCATCTCTTCCCGCCAGGCGTGCTCTCCAGCAAGACTTGCGCGGTTTCTTCAGCCAGCCTTCGTTGGACGTAGTTTCCTGACTCTTGTCTGTCTTAGTTGTTGTCCACTGACCCCTTTCCCATTTTTCTTGCATTTTTCTTAACAGAATTGTACACAAGGCTCTTGGTGAGGTTTGCCTGGTGTGGAGTAGAGTGAAGCCCTAGATGCTTCACGTCTATTTCTGCAGCCTAGAATTGTATTAACTTTTTCTGCTGCCGCACCACACTGCTAGCTCACCTGACAATTTCCAGCAGTCCCATGACCGTTCTTACGGGTATGCCTGCCCCGGCGCAATACCTCCCCCCTCCATCCTGTATCTGTGCATTTCTGAGGATTTTTTTTGCTTCAGTTGAGAAGTTTGTGTTCATCTCTGTTGAATTTCTTTGTGTTAGGCTGGTAAGTGGGGCTGAAACTATCAAGGTTATTTTAAAATGTATTTCCATCTACTGAGGTATTAGGTCTTCCTGACCCCCCGTTTTGCGTCCTCTGCACATCTGATAAGGATCCCTTCCTGGTATGTTTTGCAGCATATGAAGCCCCGCCAGCCGCTCTCGCCAGACTGGTGAAGTGCCATAGATGAGTGTGCCAGCTGTGAACCCAGCAGATGGGACTAACTAGTCTCTTGCCTTCATTGAACCAGTTTGTTAACCAAAATATCATGGAGAACCCTGCCAGATGCCTTTTTGAAATCGAGGTTTGCCTGGCAGGGTTTACTCTGGATAAATCCATGTTGGCATCTACTAATCTTAGCATTTGTTTCAAGCGGCTTATAGATCAAAGACTTCTTAAATTGTTCTGCTGCCTCCCCTGGTATCAAAGCCAGGCGTCCCCACTCTGTCGTGTCTCACCCTCCCTTTTTTTAAAATAGGGGGGCAGCAATTGCCCATCTTCAGTCATGTGACCCCTCTCCCGTCTTCCAGGATTTCTCAAAGATTATAGTGATTCTGAGTTTGATGTGCTGGTATTTCAGGCTTGCAAACCTCTTCTGTTGTAAGCAGCCATCAGTTGTGGGAAAGGCAGGGTGTGAAGTATGTGAGCAACGTATCACTAACCGCGCATGTGCTCCCTTTTCCCACTGCAGGTGGTTTGAGCAGTTTGTTATGCAGTGGCTGGATGAGAACGAAGATGTGTCTTTGGAGTTCTTGCACGGAGCCCTGGAGAGAGATAAGAAGGACGGGGTAGGTAGGGGCAGCTGCAGGCCCCCTGGCTGGAGGGGGCTTTCCACGTGCAGGGGAGTGAGTGAGGACAGTTCAGTCTGCCTGGGGAATCAGAGCGGATCCTGTTGGCCTTTCTTGCTGTGGCCAGGCGAGCGCGCAGCATGGTGCGCTCCCGTCTCCTGCTCCTGATCATATTACCGTGAGGATGCGCCTACGAAGCTGCTCTGCCAGCCACCCTCCGAGCCGCGCTGCTTCTCGTGGCAACCGGGGAACTCGTCATGGAGCGCCAAAAATGTCCCACTCGTCCATGCAGTTTTTTCTGCTATTCCGACTGTTGTGGCTAATGACGAGCAGGCAGAGGAAACCCGGGGGGGGGGGGCCTTGTGCAGACGACGGGCGCGTGAGGGGAGGCACCAGCCCACCAGGAAAAGCCCCAGCGGCCATAAATGCCAGTAAATGCCCCTGGGTGTTAGGCAGCCCCCGGTGCCCACTAGTTTTATTTTATTTTATCATTTATTTATTAATAGTCTGCCTCACTGAGACTCGAGGCAGATGGCGCGGAGCAAAGCAAAGCAATCGACAGCTAGGGCATTTAGTGACCGAGGCGATAGGGAACGGGTTGCAGAAGTTTGCAAACGAGCAGAAATCTGAACACCGAGGTGAAACAGGGATGGGACAAAGCCCCCGAGTAATTAAGCACGGCATATTTAACGACATGGAAACTACCCAGTAGGAGCATATCTGCACCGATAGATAATACCCACTAGCGTAGTTCACGTCCCTGCCCCTTTCCCAAGGCATCTCTCTGAGCTGTTTCTTACAGCACGGTCCTGTGGCCTTGAGTTAAAAAGGCCTCCTGAATAATTTAGTTTTGCAAAGTTTGCAGAAATCAAGAAAGTGGGAGTTTTCCTGACCTCCTCAGGCAGGCCTTGCCACAAGGAGCGGGGGGCGGGGGGGCCACCACAGAGAAGGCGGCTGCTGATGCAGCCCGACTGCAGTAGGGTCGTGTCTGCAGAGGGCCCTGCCCAGAGGACTTGCCCTGGTGGAGCACAGGGGGAGAGGCAGCCCGGCAGGAACTCCTGAGGCGACGCCCTCTCCTGCCTTCTGTTTCGGGTTTAGTTCCAGCAGACGTCGGAGCACGCCCTCTTCTCCTGCTCGGTGGTGGATGTCTTCACGCAGCTCAACCAGAGCTTTGAAATCCTCAAGAAGCTGGAGTGCCCGGACCCTGTCGTCGTGGCCCGTTACATGCGCCGCTTTGCCAAGGTAAGGGCCCCAGGAGGCCCCCCGAGTGGGCAGGGTCCGACTCCCTTGCAGCCGGCTGCCCTGGGCAGAGTTGCCCACGCACCCCCCCCTCTCCCTCTCTCTCTCGGCAGACCATCGGGAAGGTGCTGATGCGGTACGCAGACATCGTCTCCCGGAGCTTCCAGTCCTGCTGCTTCAAGGAGAGGCTGGTGAGTCCCTCTGGCTCGCTTGCTCCCGGGCATCAGCCTGGAGGTGGGCAGACGCCTTCCACTGCAAACAGAGAAGGGAACCTGGTCCCCTGCTGTCCATGCGCTACTTCAGCCTCCCCCACACAAACTTGTGCATGGGAAGCCTTAAGAGCAGTGACTTAATACTGCGCAGCTGACCCCACACGAGTGTGCTAGCACGGCCAACTGATGCGCTGGCCAGAACCGGTGCTGTTCTGGGGGTGTGCACGCAGACCACGGTTGTCAGAACGGCTCTCAGGCTCCAGAGTATCTCAGGACTGATGCAGATGCTTTGGAGGAGAAGGTTCTGGTTAAGAGCAGCAGAACTCCAATCTGGAGAACCGGGTTTGATTCTCCACTCCTCTGCTTGGAGCCCGCTGGGTGGCCTTGGGTCAGTCGGTGCTCTTTCAGACCTCTCTCAGCCCCACCCACCTCACAGGGTGTCTTTGTGGAGTAATAATAACATTGACTTTGTAAACTGCTCTGAGTATGGCATTAAGTTGTCCTGAAGAGCAGTATATAAGCACAAAGTGGTCATTATTATTAAGATTAGCTCAGAGCAGCTCCCTGAGCTCTTTGCCTCAGCACGTGGCTGCAGTTCTACCCCGAGCAGCCCGGGTCAGCTCCAAGTACAGCCTTCCTTTCCCTCTCCCCCTTCCTACGCTGGTCCCCCAACATCTTGAGCTGCGTTTTGTCCTGATACTCTGGCAAAAAATGGTGGCCTGCCTCTGCCGCAGGTTGCCCTTGGACGTGCCGGGGGCCTCTTTGCTCAGTCATGAGCAGCAAAAGTTCAGAGTTCCTCTCTCTTCCCCACTTCCTCCAAACTGGAGAAGCGAGGAAGGATGCGCAAGCCCCACTGGCTAGCCTGCCCAGGTGGCCATTTCTCCTGTTTGTTCCTTTCTGTTGGTTCAGCTCCACTGACACCCACTGGGCTTCCTGCCCCGGCCATCCTCTGGTGTTTGTGGTGTTGGGGATAGTCCATCACAGCTAACTGGTGCCCCATCTGCCCCTGGGAAAGATGGGGCACCCGTTCGCCACCTGCAGGCTGAGTCGTCTGCTTGGCCTGACTTGAGTCGTTTCCCACATCCCTGAGGAAGAATTTCACCTCCTCGGCCTTCTCCATCCCTGGACCTTTGCAGAGAGCTTGGTACGCTGCTGCATCCTAAAAATGACTGGGCTGTGGTGTGTTTCTCTCGTTCTGTCTTTAGCCCTGCATCCTGATGAACAACATCCAGCAGCTGAGGGTGCAGCTGGAGAAGATGTTTGAGGCCATGGGTGGTAAGGAGGTGAGGAGGCGGCCTGGCACGCCGTCTGGGGTCCCCTGCAGGCATGACGTTCCTCTCAGGGCCTCTGCCCAGGAGCCGGGGAGGGGAGGCGCTTCCCTGGCAGTCTTTGGGTAGATGGGGTGTTTCAAGGGCAGTAGAAGCCCCCTGGGGAGGGGGGCAGTGGCAGGAAGGAGCAGCCCTTTCCACAAGCACTGAGGAGGCAGTCGGCATGCCTGGAAAGACAGGCTCAAGTGCACCAAAGCGCAAGGAGAGCTCACATGCAGCGCAGTGCCCACGGAGCCCCTTCGCTGTGACGGGGTGTGGTGGGATCTTAAATGGGCTCTGGCTTCTGCCGTTGCTTGGGGCCTGCTGTGGGGGGGGGGAGGCAGTGATGCCGGGCCTAGTGGTATTAGCTGCTGCAGGGGTACAGTTCCGGCTAGATCCTGGAGAAGCAGAGCTGGAATCATGGATTGGGTTCCAGAAGGCCAGGACCTGGTGCAGAGAGGGCCCACCCAACCGCCTAGGCATCTGGGAATCATTCGAGGGGGGGGATTAGGAGGAGAGGAATTATATGCACTGGAATTTGGGAGGCCTGGGTCAGCATGATGGTATTTGGCTCCCCCATTGCAGACCTTCCAGTCCTCAGGCATTCAGCATCCCCTGTGGGTTGCCACATGTTCTGAACTGAGAACAGACAGCGCAAGATCGGTGCACATGTGGCACACACTTCCAAGGGTGGGAGTGAGCTTAGGCTTGCTTTTCCTTGGAGAAAGGATTTGGCCCAGAGCTGATTCCAGCTATGAATTCACAGTATCGGAAGGGGCCATACAGACCATCTAGTCCAACCCCCTGCCCAGTGCAGGATGAGCCTAAAGCATCCCTGGCAAGGATTCATCCAGCCTCTTCATGAAAACTGCCAGTGAGGGGGAGCTCACCACCTCCCTAGGCAGCTGATTCCACCTTTGAACTACTCTGACCATGAAAAAGTTTTTCCTAATATCCAGCCGTACCTTTGAAGCCCATTGCTTCGGGTCCTACCCTCTGCTGCCAACTGGAACAGCTCCTTGCCCTCCTCCAAATGACAGCCTTTCAAATAGTTAAAGAGCTCAATCGTGTCCCCCCTCAACCTCCTCTCCTCCAAACTAAACGTTCCCCAGGCCCTCAGCCTTTCCTCGCAGGGCTCAGTCTCCGGACCCCCCTGATCGTCCTCGCCGCTCTCCTCTGCACCCTCTCGATCTTGGCCACGTCCTGCCGGTGCTGTGAGAGGGCGGCGTTTAACCTGAGCTGTCTTGTCTTTTTCTGTTTCTCACGCTTTTCAAGGCTGCGGATGATGAACAGAGTCCTCCCGATGGTGTTAGAATCAGGGTTTCTTTCTTTCAAGCTTCAGGCACTCTCCCCTTACCCAGATGACTTGCTAGATCCCAGGATGGAAATGAGTGCTGGGGCCCCTTCCATTTTGGGGTGGCAGCTGGTGGATCTCCTCTGGGCGGCTTCTGGCTTTCTCTGATACCATTTCCGGAGACGACTAAAACACAGGAGCAGAGTCCCCAGGGAGGGGGTTGGCCAGCGGTCGGTGCCTCTTGCCCTCTGACCTGCAGCTGCGAGACTTGGGCTTCCAGAAAGGCGGGCGCCAGCCAGGCTTTCCCCGCAGCCTGCCCGTTCAGGGTCTCCCTCTGGCTGTGCTTCTAGTCTGCGTAGAGTGGGGGGGAGGATTCTGCTCCTAGACCTGGCGAGTGACCCCGCGGCTGCTCTCAGATCTAGCAAGCGCCTGCAGTGTGTCTAGCCCAGTGCTTCTCCCTCCTCTTCCTCCTCCTCCTCCTCCTCTCTGAGAAATCCCTCCCTTCATCTGGCAGTTCCCATGAGTCATCTGCAGCACTTTCTCTGCCCCACCGGTGCTAGCACGATAGCCGCCTGCAGCCAGTAGTCCTGCAGTAATAGCAGTCTTAATAATCCTGCTGGCCTGAATTGTGAGTGGAGGGCTGGGCTGTGAGTCAGCCTCTCCTCGGGTGGGCAATCCCCTCCTCCCTCCCTCTGAGGGCCCCAGGGGAGCCCTGGCTCAGAACCAGCCCTGTGGATGGCGGGGGGGGGGGGACCTCGTGGGCCACGCCTGCCCTTGGCTGTCTTTCCCAGCCTTTCAGGCGATTCAAGAGACAGCCGGTGTGGCCTGCCGGGCAGCAGTTTGACTCAGAGCCGCCAAGAGGGTTGCCAGAGATGACTCGGGCTGGAGAGCACAGCCTTTTGTTTGAGAACAGCCCAAAGCCTAAAGAGACTCACTCTGGCAGGGCGTTCTGCAGTTGTAGAGCCACAGTGGAGAAAGCCCTGCACCGGGTGCCTCTTGGCTGAATTTCACACAAGGGCCGAATTGGTAGCAGCTGTGTAAGGATGAGGGAGGGGGCAGCCTTCTGTGGGGGGGGGCGCATGCCTCAGATCAGCGGTGCAGTCGGGAGGTGAGCAGCAGGCGAGGGAAGGGAGGCAGAAGGCAGGAAGGTCCACCCTCCCTCCCAAACCGGTTTGCCCTGCCTACCGGACCGATCTCCTGTGTCGTTTCCTTCTGGCTACAAGAAAACAGTTTCCAGTTAAGAATAGGGTGTGTGTGTGTGTGTGTGCCCCCCTCCCAAGCAAGGCTTTGGCTACCTGGGAAAAGGGGGACGCCTTCAGTCGGGGCTGGGGGGCTCTGTCTGCAAGCAAACCACAGGGCTTGCCTTCACAGGTGGCCTTTCTCCGCTTTCTTCTCTCATATGAACGCTCCCAAGGGCAGGCCCCGAGTGTGCTGCCAGGCTGTTCGCTGCCCCGAGGCTGCTTCAGTGCCCCGGTTGTGAAGGGAAGGCCCGCCCCACCTCCCCCAGGGTTGGAAGGAGGACCTGGCTGTGCCCCTCGGGTAGGGGATGTCCGCTAAGGGCCCCAAGGGCTCGTAGGAGAGAGGCAGGCGCTTCAGCAGGAGGCCTCCTCCATCCCAAAGCAGTCCCTGCTTTGCTCATCCAGGCTCATCATTCAGGCCCATCTTTGAGGAGGCAGAGCAGCCTCTGATGCTGCAGCCCGTGTGTGTGTGTGGGGTGGGGGGGCTGGATGTGGCGCTGGGATGTTCCACAGCTGGACCAAGAAGGGGTTGCGTCTCAGCAAAAGGCACGCTGCAGCCCAGTTTGTTAGCCCCTGGCACGATGCCCAGAAATGAGCAATGCCCACACGTGGCAGAACAAGCTCCCCTTTGGAATGTCTGCCCTGCAGGGGAGAAGAGGGTTTTGAGGTAGCACCTGGGGACCTGTGGCACTGCCTGTCTCGTTCGAGGCCCCTGGAGGAGGGAGGGGGTCCTTTTCACCAGGAGGCCAGAGGGGGCGCTCAGCCCCCTGCAGAGGAGGACTTGGGCTTGGCCAGGCAGCCTCGGCTCCATCGTGAGCTCTGTGCCTCCTGGCCATTTTGACTCACCGCAGCTTGAGCAGTCTGTAGCCCCGCAAGAGCCAGCAAACAAGATCATTTGCTGAAGGTAGAAGGGCCGGGGGGGGGGGGGGTCCGGCCTGTGACTTTTAGCAGGCTGGAATTCTGTGCCCTGTCTGTTCCCTGGCTGTGCCAATTGCTAGCAACGGGGCTGTGTGCCAGGCAAGACATTCTGTTGCCAGGCAGGCATATCAGCTGGTGAGTTTTGTTGCTCTTGCTGTCGTGCCCCTTGAGTTCTGTGCCAGTCTTCTAGCGATACCTTGGCTCTCGACCCTACCGCTGTGCCATTCTGTGTCCCTGTGCCCCAGCCACTGCCTTCCGCCTGCCTACCCGGCTCAGGCCCACTTGCTTTGTCCACAGCTGGACCCAGAAGCCAGCGACGCCCTCAAGGAGCTGCAGGTGAAGCTGAACAATGTCTTGGATGAGCTGAGCACCGTCTTCGGCAACAGGTAGGCGCCTCCCTCCCCGAGAAGCCCTCGCCTTCCCCTGCCCCTATGCAGTCCCTCGCAGGGGGTGAGTGGGGCGAGCCTCCTTGTCCCTGGAGAGAAGGGCCTGCCCTTGGGCTGTTTCTCGGTCCAATGCTTCTTCCTCTGGCCTGTGGCAAAGTGCCCAGAGCAAGGTGATGGCTCTAAGGAGCATCGAGCGCCCCCGTTCCTTGCAGGGCTGCTCTCAGGGCCCCGGAGAGGAACATCTTGGGGGTCCATCCACCCACCCGCCCCAGTACTCACAGCAGAAGAAAAGTGTCCTCCAGCCTGCAGGCCCGGCGTTTGGTTGTGGGTCCAGGGGCCTTGTTTGGAAGGCGACCTGGCCAGAGCCGGATCTGCCCTTCGGCAAAACTTGTGGATTCCAGCAGCGAGGACAGCGATCAGTTGCGGGGCTCCGGGGGCTTTCAGCACAGGGGGGGGAGGGGGGCTCAGCTCTGGGCCTTCCCTCCACATCTCTGTCCTGGGCTTGGTGCCTCTCTCTTGGGTCAGTCCCTTGCTGGCAGCAGCCGCCGCACGTGGAGCCCTTTTAATTTGCAACAGGCAGCTCTTGATGATCCCTGGCCTGGTTTTCTTGGCCTTAAACAGTAGGGAGATGCGGTCTAGTGGTTGCCTGGCCCAGGATGGCCGTGGAGAACGTGGTGCTTTGCATGCTGGAATGTAATGATGCTGGAGGGGGGCGGAAACGCTTGCATGCCTGGAGGCAGAAATCCCGGCACCGGCACATGCCGGGCTGCCAGGCTGCCCCTGTTCAGCAGCTGCCCAGTGGTGTGTTTTGGTGGCAAGACCCTCTCTGAACACGCCCAGATTTTGGTGCAGTCACCTGACTTCCGGAGGGGTAATCCTGCCTCTTCTTTCCTGTCTCCAGTTTCCAGAGCCGGATTGACGAGTGTGTCAAGCAGATGTCGGACATCCTGTGCCAAGTGAAGGGGGCGGGAAACGCCGCTCCAAACATCGTGGCCCAAGATGCAGACAATGTCCTGAGGCCCTTAATGGACTTTCTGGACAGCAAGTAAGGACAAAACAGTAAAGAGTCCAGTAGCACCTTTAAGACTAACCAACTTTATTGTGGCGTAAGCCTTCGAGAGCCACAGCTCTCTTCGTCAGATGCTCGAAGTAAGGAGAGGCACAGGGCGAGCGCAAGAGGTGCAAGTGGGTGGGGGTGACTTGCAGAGGGTATCTGCTGCAGGGGCAGAGATGGGAGGAGCCTTGGGCAGAGCTGGCTTTCAGCCAAGCTGATGGAGGCCTCTCTGACTGAGCCCCCCCAAAGGGCCCGGTGGCCCCTCTGCTGGGCTCCTCCTCCCCTTCCTGAATGGCTCTCCCCCGTAGCGGGCCTTGAGGCATGGAAGAATCACCATGGGCCTTGTGGGTCAGGAGGGATTCCTGGGAGGCGGAAGGCAGGGTGGGCTGTGCTATAGGCAAACAGCGCCTGCAACTGGCTTTCTCCCTCTTCCAGTTCAGAGCAAGCAAAGGAAACACGAGCGGGGAATGTGTGTGTGTGCAGGCACGTTTGTCTATATTATACAGTTGGGACCTTTCCAGTCCATTTCATCAAAATGTCACCCAATTAAAGTGGATCTTCCATCTCTGAAAAAGAGTCTGGCTGGAGCCAGCTGCGTTCAGTGATGAGAGTCCCACATTGCCCGCTCGTTTCCAAATTGCTTGTTGTGCAGTTGAGGTGCATCAGGGCTAAACCTCTTTCCACCGCTCACTGGCACAATTTGGATTGAGGCTGTGGCATGTGGAAAGAGGGGACTCTCTGGGACTGACTCCCACGGCCCGTCCTCCCGGCTGCCTCTTCCCTTTCCCGTCTTCTGTCTCACTTCCTGCCGAGGCTTCCTGGTGTTATCCGGAGAGGGACCCTAAGCTCTTTGGGTCTGGGGTTTGCGCTTTGGTACCAGTTAACTCTTGGGATCATCAAATGTAAGGACCATGTGGCTGAAGTGATGTGACTGGCTACTGCCTCAGGTGGCTTTCAAGAAAGTGCGGATCCGATCCTAGAGGGCAGGCCTGCTGGGTGTGATGCATCTGTGGCCTTCTGGGACTGGCTGCCCTGGGAGACATGCTGGACAGCAAGGTCTGAGCCCTGCGGCACCTGAGGGACCGACCAGATTTTCCGGGTGTTCAGCTTGCGAGTTGGAGCTGCCTCCTTCCCATGACACCTGGAGAAGGGAGCTGTGGCTCTCGGAAGCTCAGCCCCTGGAAATCCTGTGGGTCTCTCAGGTGCCACTGGGGTCAGGTCCTGCTGTTCAACTGCAGACCAACATGGCCACCCACTTCAAACTACGCTGGGCTGCGGCTGCCGCGCGCTGGGCATTGCCAGAGGCACCCGGTGAGGCTCTCTCGGCTGAAGCCAGCTTGGTTCTCCCCTTGCAGCCTGACCCTGTTTGCTGCAGTCTGTGAGAAGACGGTGCTGAAGCGGGTGCTGAAGGACCTCTGGCGGGTCGTGATGAACACCCTGGAGAAGATGATCGTTCTGCCGCCTCTGACAGACCACACGGTAAGCCCCGCCCTCCCTCCTCCTGGGGAGTCGACTGTGTGTTTTGCCATCTCCTGGGCATGGAGCAGGGGTCACTGGGGGTGTGGGGGGCGGTAGTTGTGAATTTCCTGCATTGTGCAGGGGGTTGGACTAGATGACCATAGAGGACCCCTCCAACCTGTGATTCTATGACTGCAGCGCCATGTTGTCCGTGAGAGCAGCCAGAGCTGGGCCTGCCTTTTGCAAACTCCTATGTGGGGCCTGTGGGGCTGCTAGGCGGGGCCACCAAGCCGTCAAACGTGGCAGCAGGACGGGGCAGAGGTTGCAGTTAGTGAGGAGGGAACTGCCTTGCCCTTCGCATGGGCTTGACGATAGCTTTGATTGGTATTATACTCGGGGGTCAGGTCAGGATGTGAGTCCTGAACTGAGACTCTGCATTCTCCTTCCTGCCGGGGGAGCTAGCCCCTTGTGGAAGTGCTCCCCTGTGCAGGGTGGCTGGACCCAGGGCCTTCAGTGTGCCTGGGGAGGGGCTGCCTGGGAATCACAAGGCCATGTTGTGTCTTAGTCCCGCTCGGCCGCCGTGGCTGGTGTTGCTGACCAGATGGAGCTGAGTGGTGCATCAGCACGGCACTCACTGGTTGACCACAGGACAGTCGCTCTCACCCTTGCCTACCTCACAGGAAGGCTGTGAGGAAAAAATGAAGGAAGGGGAACGGCCGTGCATGGCACCTGGAGCTCTGTAGAGGGGGGAGGGGTAAATGGAAGAGGCAGAGGTCTTCTCCACTCAGGTCTGGGAATGGCCGATGGCAAGACAGATTTTGGGGCTTTGTGTCCCAGACCTCTGCAGGCAGCACTAAGCTCCGGGCTACGTGTTCTGGTGGGGCATGGGGAGCACTTCTGTTCCCTGCATTCTCAGGTGCTGGCCTGCTACTTAGCAGGGAGTGTCTGCTCTGCAGGGGAGTCGTGCAGCAGAGGCTGGAGTGCCTCAGGTCCTAACAAGCACATAGATCCCTGCTCTGCAGTGGGCCTGGCTGGGGCTGCTGGGGGCAGGCACAGAAGCCAGCTTATCATCTTCTTTGAGCACATATTGGCAACAGCCCTGTAAGGTAGGCCAGTGTTCTTAGCCTGATGTTACAGATGGGGACAGAGTCGGAAGCTGAGAAAATAGTGACTTGCCCCAAACCCCCAGAAAGGCTGAGGCAGAATCTGAACCAGGAGCGATAAGGCCTCTTTTCTGAGGTTGTTGCCGGGGGAGCTGGGATGGCAAAGGGGGGGCCGTCCTGGGACATTCTTCCCTGGTCAGGCTGATCGGTCGGAGGTGGGTGGGTGTCTGCGTGATCCCAGCTTCGGGAGTGTCTTCTCTCTTCCGTAGCAGATCGCTTCTGGCGGGTTGTTGGGCGTGGTCGGCTCTCCGCTTGGTGTCCAAAGGGGGCTCCATTTCTTGCTGCCTGTTGACTTCCAGGAGCCAGAGCTGGACTGGCTCATACCCAGGAGGCTTCTGTAAGGGCTTGTTGCTCGAGGGTTAACCCCAGCAGCTGTTGAAAGCTTGAAATACGGTTCATTGATGTCAGGCTTTGCTCTGATATGTGCTTGGATTTGTCCAAAGGCCTGGCAGGATCCGCTGCGTGGCCCGTCCGCCTCTCCTCAGGACCTGGCACCAGATGCTTAGCTAAACAAGCAGGAGGGGGGTGTTCTCCGCTGTGTCTTTATTAGGAAAAACTTTTCCACGGTCAGAGTAGTTCAAAGGTGGAGTCAGCTGCCTAGGGAGGTGGTGAGCTCCCCCTCACTGGCAGTTTTCAAGAAGAGGCTGGATGAATACTTGTCAGAGATGCTTTAGGCTGATCCTGCACTGGGCAGGGGGTTGGACTAGATGGTCTGTATGGCCCCTTCCAACTCTGTGACTCTGTGTGATTCCATCGTGCAAAAGATCCCAGTCCCAGCTGACTGCAGTTGTCCCCCTCCAGGCTGGGGGCGGGGGGGGGGGCAGCGAGGCAAGGAGGCTGCTGGCTTCCCAGCCACAAGCAGCATCCCACCTTTGGAGCAGGCAACGTATTCTGCCTCCAGGCAGCCTTGCCCCACTGCTTTCTCGTGGTGTAACCCTGTGGGGCTGCTGGGCTCCTCGCCCCCTTTAAGTAGCGACAGGGGGTGAGAGCCCTTTTCGGCTGACAGAGCTCGGGCCTGTGCGGGCCCTTCGCCCCCCCCCCCCCAGCCGTACGTTCACGGCGGGGTTTATAACCGTCTCCCTCTTTTGCTTGTCACATCCGTAGGGGACCCAGCTGATTTTCAGTGCTGCTAAGGAGTTGGGACATTTGTCAAAACTGAAGGTATTGGTCTTGGCCGTGCTGTAGCTAGTCCACGTGCTTCCCTCCAGCTGCCCTGCCTGTGGCGAGTGCAGCGTGCATGAGCCTGTTCCGGGCCCTGTGCGTTCAGTGTCTGTGTTGTGCCTGGCATGATTCCTGTCACCCCGTCCATCCTAAATGTGGCCGCTCCTGCCGTGAAGGTGCCTCTGAGTTCCTGCGCCGTCCTTCCGCATCTCATAGTGCTTGGCCACACCTTGCAAGTCCCCCTTGGCTGGTTGCCGCTGCAAGAATGAAGCCCCGAGGCCTAAAAGCTTCCCCTTCCGCCTCCCCTCATGCGCATGCATATGCAGTGTGACAGGTGCCACCCGCATGATGAGGGAGGGGTTGTCCCCTGTAGAGGAAGAGGGAGGTTTGGCCCCAGGTGAGCCCTTCAGAACTGGCTGCAGAGCACTGGAGGAGCAGAGCCGGGGATGGGGGGGGCCGGTCTGGTGGAATACGCGTGGTCTACTGTCTCCTGGGTGGGCAGAGCCCTGCCTGAGAACCTGAGAGGCCGGAGTCAGCTGTGTGAGCTGAGGTGGGCCTTGGCTGTGCTCAGGCGAACGGGAGAAAGGGTGCTCAGGTCAGCTGCAGCGGGTCCAAGGTCCAGCCAGTAGAGAGGGCAGGAGCTCCTGCGCCGTTCAGTCAGGAGAGCGGCTTTTCCAAGGGGCAGCAAGAGGGAGGGCTTCTTTTGCACTGCGCAGGGAACCTTCCCCTTCTTCCCTCCTGGGGGGACGGGGGGGGGGGTATGTGCAGAAGTGCCTCTGTCCCAAAGGCCCTGCTTCCCATGTGACATGCATGACGGATCAGAAGCAAACTGGAGCCCCTGCTGGTCAGCGGGAGGAAGGCCACCCCCCCCCCTTGTTGCCTCGCTCGGGTCCCCTCGGACTGTGGGGGGGGGGGCCCTGCGCCAAGCCGGTGTTTATATGGAACCTGCTGCGGTTCCAGGACCACATGGCCAGGGAGGAGACCCGGAGCCTCACCCCGAAGCAGTGCGCAGTGCTGGAGCTGGCCCTCGACACCATCAAGGTGAGTGTTGAGCGTTCCCTCCCCCCAGCCCCAGCTGAACAGCATGGGGGGATATGGGGGGGGTCCCTGGTGCGTTGGCGGGGCAAGGAGGGTTCTGGTGGAGCAGCAGCAGGAGGGAAGGGCCGGGCGGGAACCACGTAGCTGCTCTCTAAGCAATGCCTGCAGGAAGTTGCAGCCCCCCCCCCCCCGCCAGTGAGGACCCTAAAAGGGACGTTCCTGCGTGTTCCAAATGATCAAGAGCTTAAAAATAGGTTCTAAAGAAATGAGAATACTTGTACAGGGCAATAAATGTCCCTGTGTCTTGTGAGAGAGCAAAGCTTTATTGTGTAAAAGAAATGGGTGTGTGCGTGTGTGTGTGTGTGTGTGAAATGCTGCCAAGTTACAAAATCAACAAGAGTCCAGTAGCACCTTTAAGACTAACCAATTTTATTGTAGCATAAGCTTTCGAGAATCACGTTCTCTTCGTCAGATTACAAGTTACAGTCGACTTACGGCAATCCCTGCTGGGGTTTTCAAGGCATGAGACGAACAGAGGTGGTTTTCCATGGCCTGCCCCTGCCCTGGGCCCCTGGACCTCTTCAGTGGCCTCCCCTCCCATCTCAGCAGGGCTGACCCTGCGTAGCTTCCGAGGCAGGATGGGATGGGGCTCGCTTGGGCCATCCGGCCAGGGCAGAGATGGGGCTAGACTCTGTGGAACCAAACCTGACCCCCCCACACACTCCCTCTTCCTGGACCCCTTCCCAGGCTGCATCTGAGTACGCTGGGCTCCCCTTGGGTCAAGGGGCAGGGGGTGGCGTTGGTGCTTTCCCGTCCGTCCAGCTCAGATGAATGTGTAGAGTCTGAGAAAGGCTTAGGCGGCTAGGGCTAGGGTCAGAGAGATCTCCTTCCCTGGAGTTGCTGGGAGAAGGTAGGAAAAGAAGGCCTGGGAAAAGGCCTTCTTTTCCAGCCGGGACCCTCACCGCCTGCATTCTGGACTGTGAAGGGCCCGTCTAGGCGGCTGAGCTTCCCCTGTGGCCCCCCACCCCAGCTGCCTCTGTTCTCCCCCAGCAATATTTCCATGCCGGTGGGAATGGCCTGAAGAAGACCTTCCTGGAGAAGAGCTCGGACCTGCAGTCGCTGCGCTACGCCCTCTCCCTCTACACCCAGACGACAGACACCCTGATCAAGACCTTCGTCCAGACGCAGACTGCGCAAGGTAAGGGCCTCGGCCCCCCTCCCACTCCTGTCGGGAGCGAAGCCAGTCAAGTGTGCTTTGACTCCTGGAAGAGGTCAGCCACGGCAGGTGTTCTGGGGTCAGCCATAGGCCCAGAGCAGGTTCCCTGTTGCAGGTTGTGCTGTGAGACACGCCCCCCCCCCCCCGCCCCACACACAAACCCCAACAGGGGCTGGAACCCGCACGGCTGCCCTCCGTCCATGCAGCTCAGCAGCACCACCTGGTGGCCGCTCACCTTCAGCACGGCTGTTTCTCGTGGGCAGCCAGGATAGCCGGTCTGTGCCGGCACGCCAAGCACCCTCTCCTGGCAGCAGCCTTTTTGAAAAGCAGCACAATCTGAGAGAGGCATCCCAGAACCCCTGGCGATGTGGCGCACGTTTTTACAGGGATGTGGGGAGGGGCCTTGAGCCAGCCCTCCCTCAGACCTGCCCCAGCGAGAGAGTGCATTTGCGTGCTTCCAGCCCGACCAGTTCCAGCTGGCGATCTGACTTGGGCATGGGACTGTAGCGTTTAGCTCTGCCTTTGGAAGGGCAGCGGGTGATCTCCTGCGACAGGCCCGGCCAAGAGTGCACAGCGGGCCTGCCTCCCACGTGATGGGGAAGCAGCCAAGAGCCAGCCAGCTGCAGGCCTGGGAAAGATGCTGCCTGAAGCTACTTTCACCCCACCCCCCACCCACCCACACATCCTGTGCCGGGTCAGCGCTTGCGGGGGGCGGGTGGAGGGAGCAGCACCAGCTGTTAGCATGGGCCTTCTTGCCTTGCGGACCTAGAGACCCCTCCGTCCCCATCTTATGGGCCCTGGCGGCCACCCGTGCTACGAGGTCTCTGGCTGCGGGCCCACCTGGTACTCCCAGCCTCCTCGGAGATCCAGTCTGCCTCGGGAATCTCACTCTGGGGCTGCGTTTCCACAGCTGCTTGTAGCCTAAAGAGGAAATCGGGTGGCCGAGAATCACGGCCAGTTGGGTTGTAACGGGTCTCTTTTCTCTCTGCTCTGCCTGCTGCTTGCGACAGTACGTGGTGGGAAAGGTGTTAGGCTTACGGCAAGTGCAGAGGCTTCTTCCGAGGAGGGTATGTTCCAGGCTCATGTTGCCATGACATCAGCCAGCTACAGATGTGCTTTTGAAGCCGCCTCCTCCGACCCCTCCCCTCCCCCCCGCATCCTCGCCTGTGGCTGATCCCCTCCTTGGCGCATCTCTCTCAGCGGGAGCAGCAGCAACCCGAGACTCACCACTGCTGCCAGGGCAGGGCAGAGCAGGCAGGGCCGCGTGTTCGGCCTGCTTCTTTGTACATGGCAGGAGGCGCTGCTGGGCGCCCTGTGAGCACTGAAGCTGCCAGGATGGCGGATCTGCGCAATGTCTGAAAGGCACACACGGAGCGGCCTCCTGAGTCCGCCTTTCAGGGCCAGTCTGGACTGCTCCTGTGGGCAGCAGCGCTCTGGTCTCGGGCAAGGGCCCTTCACGCCCTTTGGACAGGCGGCGCCAGGACTGGGCCCCCGGGCCTTCCGCCTAAATGAAGCTGCCTCACAGCGTCCCCAGTGGGCAGGGCCCCCTCTGCTTGCAAGGCTCTGCTGCCCACTTACGCTTTCACGCACTCCACTTGGCACCCCCAACGACCCTTTCTGCTGTGTGCTGAACCCAGAGCGCCAGGCGTCTGACAGAACTGGGCTTGGCCCTGTTTGCCAAAGCCAAGCCCGGGTGTGGCTTTTGCTGCCAGCTCTCTGCCACCCCATGGGAGTGTGTTTGCCTCGCAGTTTCCTGTGTGTGCATCTCCAGCAAAAGAAGCCACGTTGTGTCAACCTCTGCCCATGTCCCGTCCCCCCCCCATCCCCGTTGTCTCTCTCTGGGCTTCCCCACCTGCTGTCTTCACTTCGTCTAACTTGTCTCAATGTACAGCGACAGGCCCCACATAAACAGACTGCAGTACTGAGAGGCGGGCCTGTGCCCGTCCCTCCACACTCCAGTGTTGTTGCCAACAGACAAGGCTGCCGCGCTGGGCTGTGCCCCATGGCATCCCTTCCAAGGGGCAGGCTGGGAGCAGCCACAACTGCTGGGCTGGTCACAGGATGGTTGGGGAAAGAATGCAGCCCAAAGCAGAAGGCACAAGGCACTCCTGTGGACATGATTAGCCCGGAGAGAAGCGGGGGGGGGGGGCAGCAGGAGGCTCACTGGCAGATTTCCCGGGGAGCCGCCCTTCCTCCTGGGCTGGGCATCCCTGCCGCTGAGCTGTGTTCTGCCTCCTCTCAGGCTCGGGCGTGGATGACCCTGTGGGCGAAGTGTCCATCCAGATCGACCTGTACACTCACCCGGGCACCGGAGAGCACAAGGTCACGGTCAAAGGTAGGAGCAGCAGGCCAGCCCGGGGGGGGAGGGGCTCGGCACGTCCTTCCGCTGGGCTCCCAGGCGCTGCAGCAGCCTAGCTCTGCTCTGCTCTGCCAGCCAGGCTGCCTTCCGGAGCAGCCCCTGAGAGGGCTCTGCCAAGGCCTTGCTCAGCTGTCACAGCATACCCGGCCCCAGCTGCAGCCAGCCCTGCCTTGTAGATTGCGCACCAGACAGTTTTGATGCCTGCAGCCCTCCTGCCGGCCACAGAGAATGGCCACTTGGCATTGGGTGGGGGAGCTCAAGCCGTCTTGTACCCAGGTGGCCACTCTGCACCACCGGCATTCATGAAGCGTGGGTTCATTCGGCTCTTTCTCTCGTGCAGTCGTGGCTGCCAATGACCTGAAGTGGCAAACGTCTGGCATGTTCCGCCCCTTTGTGGAGGTCACCATGATCGGACCACACCAAAGCGACAAGAAGCGGAAATTTACCACCAAGTCAAAGAGTAACAACTGGACTCCCAAGTACAACGAAACATTCCACTTGTAAGTCTTTCCATGCTCCTTGCACCCTGTCCCACTCGGGGCCTGTCTCGCTCCTCCAATTCTGAACAAAACAGCACACAGTGTGTGTGTCCCCCAACCTACCTCACTGGGTGGGTGTTGAGGATGAAACAGGTTAGAGGAGAATCATGATTTGTAGACAGGGTATAAATATCTAAATAAAAATAAATAAATCCCACCTGTTCTTTCCCCCACCCCGTCTTGAGTCTCTTGAGAGATCTGCCAAGCCTCCACCTGGAGCTGTCATTTCTTGCTTTGTTCCACAACTTCTGCTCAGAAGGTGGGGCGTAAACCTAAACAACCAAGCCTCGTTCTTGCCCTCTGTGGCAAACGGTTTTGTCCCAGGCAAAAGCATTCCCCTGTTCATATCTCCCGGCTCTCCCGCTAGCCACCTCTCCTGATCTGCATGAGGTGTGATTCCAGGAGTGTGTGTGGGGGGGTGGGTGGGGGCTGTGAATCTGTTGCAGGGAGCAAAAACCAGCAGGGGACTTGTGGCACCTTCCAAATGTAAAGCACAAATGAGCCAGTTTGTATGAGCGATGCGAAGGAAGGAAGGCTTTCAAGCAGGCGGCTTTTGCAATGCTCCACAGGCATGGAGTGGAGCGAAGAACACCCATGGAGCGCTGCACAGGTCCCTGAATTAACCGAGCCTCAGCAGGGAAAAGTCTCCGGAAGGGGAGGTGCCAGAGGTGGCAGAGGACTGTGAGAGAGTCTGTCCACTCCAGAATGATCTCCACCAGCTCTGTCATTTAAAACGATGCTTCCCAGCTAACATTGTGTCTCCCAACATGTGAAGAGCACGTGTCAAAAGTATTGTGTAGAGAGACTCTTAGAGAACTACTTTTTCTTCTGCACCTCCAACATCAAGGGGGGTGGGGGGTGGGATCTTGCTCAGGCCCCTGCAGAAGTGGGCCAGTCCACGGAAGCTGGTGCTGGAATCAAGTTCTGTTAGTCTTTCAGGTGCCACCAGACTCCTGTTGATTTCTGCTCCAGAATGTGTGTCCCCCCTCTCCCCATACAGGACGTCGCTGCATGTTGTGTTTTTTTCACATCCTTCCTGGGCCGTTAGGGCTGTGCTGCATGTTCCATGCTGGAAGCTCTGATTGGATCAGGATTGCAACGCCAGAGGGGAGGGGGCTGGAGCTTCTCCCCCCCCCCCCACACACACTGTTTTCCCCGCACTGAATGTCCTTGGGAAAACCACATGTCCTGGTGGCCAGCCCATCAGTTTCTGTGAATAGCATGGCCCCCTGGGACTGCTTGGGGAGGAGGAAGGCCTGAGCCGCTTCGCCCTACATTTTGGGAACTGACTTCTGAGCATGAAATTCACAGGGCACATCTGGTTGCCAGAACCTGGGGAGGAAAATGCAACGTGTTATGAAGGGCTTACAGCCAAGCGACTGCCAGGCAGTTCCCAAATCTCTTGTCGTGTGAACCACCAGCAAAGGAGTCTGCCTCGCAGGCCCTTCCAGAGCTCTTGCTTGTCTCTGCTGTCCAGTCCATGGTCTGGAGCTCTGCTCCTGGCAGACGCAGCCCCTTCATCAAGTGGGGCAGAATAGCTGGGGAGGTCATTCTTGGGGGGGGGGGCAGCAGGAAGCCCTCTGCTAGGATGAGCCACGTAACACAGACTCCAACCCCTGGGTAACCCATGCAAAAAAGTGGACCCTGAAAATCCTTCTTTACTCTGCCTGGTCTTTTTATCAAGTTGTTCAGGCCCTGCAAGTAATCCAGTGAGGTCTCCACCTGCTTTCCTCAAAAGCTGGACTCCTTGGGGCCCCCTGCCCCTTGCCGCCCCTATAAAACTTTAAGGCCCACACAGGTTTCCAATATCTGGGTTCTACAACAATACAGTCCATATAACACTTTTTATTAGAACCAACTCAAAAGACAAATGACAGTGTGCAAGCTTTGGAGTTCAGCAGAACTCTTCATCAGGCTGGATGTAACAAAAATAAAAAGGGGTGTGGGAAGCCGATTTCTCTGGCCACGGTCTTAAGCCCTACGACATGAACAAGAATTTGAGGGGCAGAACAAAGAGGGAAGGCGTCCTCTGGAGGCACTGCGGCTGCTTTTCCCCTCTGGGGCGGAGGGGGGCTGCCTTTCCAGAGGAGCCCCGGTTTAGATGGAGGGTCGTGTGGAGCAACTGCTTGCCAGGCAGAGTCTGTGGACCGGCTCCCCTTTCGCAAGGGACGGGTGAGACACCCCTCTCTCCTCTCTTTCAGCCTGCTTGGGAATGAGGCCGGGCCGGACGCCTACGAGCTGCAGGTGTGCGTGAAGGACTACTGCTTTGCCCGTGAGGACCGCGTCCTGGGCATTGCTGTGATGCAGCTGAGGGACGTCGCGGACAAGGGGAGCTGTGCGTGCTGGTGCCCGCTGGGGCGCAGGGTGCACATGGACGACACGGGGCTCACTGTTCTGCGGATTCTCTCACAAAGGACAAATGATGAGGTGGCCAAGGAGTTCGTCAAGCTGAAATCAGAGTCGCGCTCAGCAGAGGAAGCCAGCTGAGCCCCCGGCGGCCGCACTCTGTGCACCTCGTGCCACGTGGCGCTTTGCCCCTTTGAACCCCAGGGGGATCTTCTTCACCTCCCTGCCCTCTGCGGAAGATGCCCGGACAGAAGAAGGAGCTCTCCGATCGAGGCAGAAGGGCGGTGGTGTGGGCGTGTGATCTGGTTTCCCTGCCACTTGCTGTGCCCCCTGCCTGCATCTCTGGACTTGGCCGTTCTTTGCTGGAGGGGGAATGCAGGTGACGAGGGGGCCTTGCGGTGGGGGAGAGGGGAGTTTGAACCCTGCACATTCCACCAGCAAACTGCAGGGAAGGTGGGCAGAGTTTTTCGGGGCGGTGGCAGAAATGGGCTGATGTGGCAGCTGCGTCATGCCCGTTGGGCGGATGTGGCCCATTTCTGCACGTGGGAATTCTGAAAGTGGCTCCTAACGGCCCAGGGGAATTGAGGTGCTCTGCTGTCTGCTGGGGAAGGAGCACAACGGAAACCAAAAAAAACCCCCATCTCAGCGTTGTCCTCTGTCGGGGCTGCCTTATTTTCCACTGAGTTCTGTTGCTGTCCTCCCCGCCACCCCCCGGTGTTGCTGTTGAACTCTGTGGGGAGCACGTCCACACGGTGTGACCCTCGCCCAGGGGAATCCTTCTGCACTTGGCTCCAGGCATGGGCTGATCTGGTCCCTCGTGCGTCACGTACTGTAGCCCTCTCAGTGAGCACTTGAGGACTGCACGTGGTGGGGGGTGTCTGTGTACATATTTGGGGGCTTGTTTTTCTATTTTTGTCTTGGCCCTTGTACAGCTGTATGATAGGAACCTTCTATTTCCCAAACCTGCTTTTAGACACTGCTCAGCTCTTGTCCCTGGATGGAATCTATGGATGCTCTTTGGAGCACTGCAAAGTTGTCGTTGCGATTTTTAATCACTGTTTTATGTGCCCATGTTGCAAGAAGCAGCTAAGGTAGCCTCGAATAAATTACCTTGTAGCAGCATTTGCTGCCTGCTGTTCTCCACGGGATTGAAATGCTTGATGATCAGGGGGGTGGAGAAACGCCCCTGCCTGGGTGGCTCCAGCCATTCCAAAGCAGGCCCTGTTTGGTGTCCCTGGCGTCTCCCTGGGCCTTTACAGGAAGAGAATCGTTCAGAGTAAAGAGGAAGAGAGCCCCCAAAGATGTCTTTCCTGAGCAGCTGTCCTGTTTGCTTTAAGCCAGTCAGTATGTGTGTTCTGTGCTGTCCAGTCGCTTCCAACCTCTGGCGACCCCATGAAGGAAAGGCCTCCAAAATGCCCTGTCATTAACAGCCTCGCTTAGATCTTGCAAACTGGAGGCCGTGGCTTCCTTTACTGGGCCCAGCTATCTCACGTCGGGTCTTCCTCTTTTCCTTCTGCCTTCCACTTTTCAAGCTAGTCAGTACCCAGACGAAAAAGCAGGCTCTCCTCTGCCCCTGTCCTTTGAAAACCAAAAAAGAGGGGCGAGCCTAGAACCTTCGGCCCCGGGCTTTGTACCCTCCCACTGGCCCTGGGGCCTGAGGAGCTTAGAGCTGCCGGTCAGCCGGCTTGCGTTTGGGTTTCTCTCTCCCACTGGATCTGGGCACCAGCTGTGTGCTGAATGTTCAGTCTGTGCTTGAAGCCAGGACCAGTTTCTTTGGGGGGGGGCTGACTTGTGCACACGGAGCAGGTGAAACGAAACAGAAACAGAGCCCGGCAACGTGGCTCTGTCTTTCTTGCTGGAAGATGGATCCCCGTGGCTGAGCAGAGGGGCTGCTGGGGATTCCTGCGTGAGTATGAGCATCCTGGCTTGGATTTTGCAAGAGCACACATTCATGTCAGTAGCGCCATTTACAGGGTACCTGAAGCCAGATGGGGGGCAGGAGGGATGGACAAGGGGGTGGGCAGGGGACCCTTTTGCTTTGGGGGGGGGGTCCACTGGCTTTCATTCTCTTTCTCTCAGCTGGCCAGAGGGTCTCCGACTGCCTGTCCCTTCTGCCTCGGTGGTGACTGTTCCACAATGCTCCGCCTTTGTAATAACGGGCAGAGGGAGAAGGTCCGTGAGGAAGCCTGTTGATGAAAGGCCCCCAGTGCACAGGGAGGGGACAGGAGAGGACTGGGGGGAGGGTGGGGGGGTCTTCTTTTCTCCTCTTCTGACCAGATGGGAGCAGCAGCATTTCAGCTCTGTCTTCTGGTCGAATGTCTGTGATGTGCTCCGGAGCAAGGCTACCGAGAGGGTCCAGTTTTCTCAGTCTAAGGGGACGGTGTGAACCTTTCCTCACGTAAGAGCTGCCCTGCTGAACTGGCCGGTGAGGGACTGTGTGGCCCAGCACCCGGTTTCCGTCGATGGTCAGCCAGTGATGTCCCAGGGAAGCTTATAAGGAGGGCCCACAGACATTTCACCAGCCAGCGTTGCTGCCTTGGTCATTCCAAGCACTGAAATGTGGACCTCTCCTGCCTGTGCTAATAACATTCGAATTATGTACCACCCTTCAGGAGGACTTAGTGCCCATTCAGAGCGGTTAACAAGCCAGTGTCATTATTATCCCCACAACAACAATCACCCTGTGAGGTGGGTGGGGCTGAGAGGGCTCTGAGAGAGCTGTGACTGGCCCATGGTCACCCAGCTGGCTTCAAGTGGAGGAGGAGTGGGGAATCAGGCCCGGCTCTCCAGACGAGAGTCCTGCCGTTCTTAACCATTATACCAAGCTGGTCCCCCCTCCATGGTGAGCCCAGAGGCCCCTCCTGCCCGAAAGGCCTCTTCCTGTGACCCCGGAGAGCTGTCGGACTGAGGCCAAGGGTTTGCCTTGCGTGGTGGTGTGCCTGTGGCTAATTTGAACTGTGCTGCCAGCCTGTTGGGTGGAGTGCTGAAAGTGGTTTGCCTTACAGGCAGAGTGAGATTCCTAAAGGACAGGGAGGTGTGAAACGGTTCGCTGTGGGAAGCCTGTTCTTTTCAGTCCAGTTCGGGAACGTTGCCATGCTGAGCTGGGATCTGGATGCTGCATGGCACTGCGTGGGTGTGGGTGTGGGTGTGGGTGTGGGTGTGGGGGGGTCCTTGCTTATACTTCTCTCAAGTAAGTTCATACTAAAGAGTTAAAGGAAGGCTGGCCTTGAGCCAGGGAAGAGAGGCCCTGCGTTCCGTCTGGTCCCTCCGCCCTCCCGAGGCCAGTTTCTCTGGGGTGATGCTCGGGGCTCCTACCTGGAGCTCCCAAGATATCAGGGCCTGATTCAGCCAGAGGCGCCGCTTGCATCAAACCAGAAGATCGTGCTTGGGCAAGTGCAAGTCAGTGGGCAGCCAGCTTCCGGGAGGACGGAGGACGGCCATCCATGTCGAGGCTTGGTTCTGTGGCTTCCTGGGATTCTCTCACCCCCAGGTCGAAATGAGTAGGACCAGCCACGTGACGCTGGGCTCCTTCACAGTACAGACCGCCCATCTGTGAGAAGGCAACCTCAACCGCTGCCCTGTCAGCGTCCCCCACATAGACGCCCCCCCTCCAGTTTCCTGCCTTTGCCCAGAAAGGGGGCAAACCTTCAGTATGTGAGCAGCGCTTCTGACCCAGCGTTCGTTCGTTCGTTCATCGCCCAACTTTCTCACTGAGACTCAAGGTGGATCACAGAGTGTAAATAAATACAATCAGTGGCTGGAACAGTCAATAAAAAATACACTGTGCTACGGACTGCAGAAATTTGAAAACGTGCGTAATTCCAAATTCAGAGATGAAATATTGCCGAAACAAGACATAGGTAGTTGGACATGACATTTTTCAACAGCTATACACTACTCAGCGTATAGTCTACTGTCCCTGTTCCTTTGCCAAAGGATCTCTTGGAGCTCTTTTTTATAGCACCTGGATTCATGCAGTGGTAACATCAAGACTAGGCTACTGTAATGCCCTCTACATGGGTCTCCCCTCAATGTCAACTCTGTTGAATCCAGAGGCATTGCAGAATCCATTGCAGAATGCCACAGCTCAGTTATTATCAGGACCGACGTGGAGTTTTCATATCACTCCCATTTTGCAGTCACTCCGTTGACTACCTGTCAGTCACCAGGCTCAGTTCAAGGTTTTGGTTGTCACACATAAAGCCTTACATGGCCTTGACCCCTCCTATCTGCCCTACCCCCAAGCTGTCCCTCTGTCATCCTGACAAAAGGTGGCTTTATTCTGTCCAGCTCATTCCTGAGTCCAGGTGACATCCAGGCTACAGGACCATGTCGCATGGAGCCTTTCCTCCTTCCCTAACTTCCCATGGCCACATGCCTTCACCCTCCACCCCAGCTGCACCCCCCCCCCTTCTGAATCACTGTTGGAGAAACCTCCCCACACACATCTCCCTCCTCTCTTCCAAATGTCCCCCATCTTCTCCCCTTTCTTCCTCCGTCTCTCGGGGACACGAAGCACCCATAACCACACAGGTGGGGGCCAGGTTTTGGACTAGCCTGGAGAGAATACATCCAGCGTAACAGGCCAGCTTTCACTAGGAATTGTTTGCATTATTTCTTGCCTCGTGTGATTTAATGAATGTAGTGAATTCCACCAATTGCAGCATCGTTTTATTGCATTGCCTTTGGATCTTTACTTGCTTTATCTCCCTGCTTGTATATATCCAGGACAGATCAAGCCTAGTTCAGTTCAAAGTCCCCCCCGCCCCCCAGTCCCCTTCACCATCCCGCCTGCAATCCTGCCGCCAAGATAATCCTGCCTGTGTATGCACAGACCTTGATTTCTTGCCTTGGAGTTGAGGGGATGCAGGCGAAAAGGTCACACCCATGTAGCCCCCTCTATCCCATGCTAATGTGGGAAATGGATTTAATGAAAGAGATTTCATTAAACAGTAAAAAGTGCTGGATCGGGGGTGGGGTTGCTGCACAATGTAGGGGGCAGTTTGGTGCTGGGGAAGGGGGGGGTCAGACCATCAAAGCCTGTTCCCCGTTCTTCTGCTTCTGCAGGACCTTGAGTGTCATGACAGCACAACCCGAGGTCTACAGGGCTGTTGGTTGAACTCCAGGTTAGTCCTGAGACGTCACCATCACTTGGTGAAGTTTAAATTCCTGGCTTCTCATTATTTCTGCAATCGATAGAGGACCCCCCCCCCATTCTCTGGCAGAAGGGCTGCAGGTGGACTGGTACCTCCTGGGGGGCATCCGTGCTGCTGCTATGGCCAGTGTGCCCGTGGAAGCCCTGGCTGAGCTCCAGAACCCGGGGACAGCCCAGCTGCAGGATGAGTCACTCCTGGGCATCCCCTCCCATCTGGCTCAGCTCATTCGGTCCCTTGAAGCGTCTGGGAGCTTGTGGTAGGGAACGAGGTGGGCCTAGAGAAGTACCAGGAGAGGGAAAGCCCTGACAAACAGGTGTGAACGCATCCTCGTGCCGACAACGGAGTGAGTCTCTCATTTCCACACAAAAGACATCCAGCAAAGCTTTTCCAAGTGAACTCGGCTGGTCATGAAGGCTGCAAACAAAGTGTGTAAGTGCAATGGGATGCCCAATGGAACAAAAAAAACCCTACCTTTAAATATATGCGGGTGGGTCTGAACTGGCTAAGACTGAGACAGAGAGAGATCTTGGGGTTATAGTGGACGACTCACATCAACTCGGTGTGTGGCTGCAGTGAAGCTGGCAAACTCGGAGTTAAGAATGGTTAGGAAAATAAAACAGCCGATATTATAATACCCCTGTATTCATCTGTGGTGCCGCCACATTGGGAGTACTGAGTGCAGTTCTGGTTCCTGTGTCTCAAAAAGGACACCGCAGAGCTGGGGAAAATATAAAGGAGGGCAACCAAGATGATTAAGTGATTGGAGCTCCTCTCCTATGGGAAGGGTCTGTCCTTTTCAGCCTAGAAACAAAATGGCTAAGGGGAGACAGGGCAGAGATTTATAACATTCGGCATGGGGTGGAGGATGTGGGGAGAAGGAAGCGCTTCTTTGCTCAAGTCATTAAACTGGAATTCACTGCCAGTTAATCAGATGTATGGCGGAGAGGTCCATCAATGGCTCCAAGACATGCTGAGCAGAGGGACAGCAAGCCTCAGGCAGCCGGTGCTTGGAGGTACCAGGGGGGGACGGCTTTGGCCTGCCCCTCCCTTGGCTGGCCTGCCCCTCCCTTGGCTGGCCCTGCAGCCAGCGGCTGTGAGAGACAGGATGCTGGACTGGAGGGGCCCGCGCTGCTCTGAAGCAGGAGCATTTATTTTTCCACATCTCAAGAAGCTTTCAAAACTACCAACCAAAGTGTCTTCCTGGCCCAGATGAGTGTTCTGCTGGGTTCTGGTCCTATCTGGCCAACTAGTACCAGAAAGTGGTTCTGGTTCTGCTCAGCCCCCAGGCGCCGGCCCTGTGGAGCCCCCTTGCATGCCGGTGGTGTTTGACCTCTACACAGGCCACTGGAGCGCTTGGAGGCCAGAGCTGCCCCTGTGCTGGAGACGATGCCCAGCTCTCTTTCGCCTTATGAGCGGTTTCTGGGCAGTCCTGTGGGTGTGCCAGCCGGTGCGTGGAGGGAGCTACGGGGTGGAGGAGGGCCGAGAAACTGAAGCTCAGCCCAGACAAAACAGAAGGGTTTTGACGTCAGTCATCTTCCTACCAGGGGTTAAGGACAGAGCCGCCTTCTTTCAAGTAGGGTTTTACTCCCCTGAAAAAGCAGGTTAATAAGTTGGCATTTTTAGCAGGTTCATGTCCGCAGGTTGTGGCTGTCTGTGATGCAGCACCTCCGCTGAATATCAGCTGGTGCATCAGAAAGGCCTTTCCTAGAGAGGTAGGTCTGGCTACGAGCCACAACGGCTCCTACTCCGGCCCCATCTGGATTAGACGACTGCAGTGCACTTGGGGGGGGGGGCTGCTTTTGAAGACTCTTGGGGGGCTTCAGCCTGTGCGAAATGCCCTGGCCTGGCTGCAGATGGTTCCTGCTGTCCACAGTCACAGCTGTCATCTTCTCTGGCTACCTAGTGGTTTCTAGGCACAACCAAAGTGCTGGTTACAACCAGCAAGCAGCCCTGGAAAGGTTGTCCCATCTCTGCCTGCCCCAGAGGCTCTGATCAAGAGAGAGACACCCCACACACCTTTGGAGGTGAGATGAATTGCTACCCAAAATAAAGGCTGCTCTCTGGTGGCCACAGAACTTCTTCCCAAAGATCTCACCTCATCTTTCTGTCCTTGGTGCTGGGCAAAGTTCAAAGTTTCTCTCCCCCACCCCCCACCGCTGAACCTGTACTGGTACATTGAATGTTGCTGGTTATATGGATTATGTTTTGTGGTATTTTTAATCATTATTTTAATTGTTCTTTTTGTCTGAAAGCTGACCCTTTAACTTCAGGGCAAAGCAGAATGTACATTAATCGATAGATTCCTTCCTTGTTGCCTGCCACCACCACCCCTCCCCATGAATCCTCTGCTGGGGTCTCGTGTGACTATGAAATTCTTGGGGAGGGGGGCTTCCCTGCCCAGGTTTCTGCTGTCTCTGGCTGCCTCATTCATAGGACTCAGGGTGGGTTGCAAATTAAAAATGCTGTTATGCTTAAAGAAACTCTGATTTAAGACCGAGTAAGTGCTAAGGCGTCACACGTTTAAATTCCCAATACATGAAATTCCAGCCCATATTAAAAGATCTTTCCTAAACTTCGGGGGGGGGGGGATGTTTTGCTGTGGCTGTGGAACAGAGGCCCCGCTTGGCGTGCCACCAGGGGCCAGTTCTCCTGCCGTGTCAAGGGAGTGTTTGTACACGTGTTGGAGCATAGGGGAGGCTTTGTCCTGGATGGGCCCCACTCAGCCTGCAGGAGAAGAAAAGGGGGAGAGAGGCAGGTGCTCAGGCACCCTCCACAATGCTCTTGAGCACCCCCTCCTCGCACCAGGCCACGCCTCGAGGCTTGCAAGAGCTTTGGTCGGTCTCTCCCGTGGGTTCTCCTGTGGACTGGGCGGGGCCTGGCCACGTGGGGCTGCCTCCGTTGGCTGCGCTGCAGGTGGCAATCAGCAAGTCCAACGATCAACTGCTTTTATTTGCTCAGTACTACCTGGTGCCATGTCCCACCCCCAAACGCAGGAACTTGGCCTTTCTCTGTGTGGCTTTCTGTGAGTGGCTCTGGCCTGCAGCTCCTGTGCCCAGCTGCCGCCTTCCTGGCACTCTGTGGGCAGCTTGCTGCTTGCTTCTGGGCCTCGGTGGATTAATGGAGGGATACTGAGTGGTGGCCTTTCAGGGCTGTGGACACCTGACTGGTTTTGAAGAGTCACGACCGATCGTACGTGGCACCCGGGAAGTGAACGGCATGAGCAAGTCTGCATGATACAGGAGGTTCTGCAAGCAGACAGGTACGTGGGGGCTGCAGTGGGCCCGTGGTCAGCTTCAGGGCTGCGGAACCCCCCTTGGGATTTTGAGGCTCTTCCTCCATCCCTGGCTTGTGTGTCAGGGAGGAAGTGGGCTCTTACCCTCTGAAGGGATCAAAGCCCCCCTTTGCCTCCTCGTTCTTGCCATATTCAAGGGGCAGCTCTGGCATGGCAGTGGAAACGGGGCTGGATCTGGGCGCAAACAAAACCTTGGCCCTGCTCCCCTCCCCTCCCAGGTAGAGGAAAGAGGGTGGGAAGGATGAGCGCAGGGGCGGCATCTCCCAGCAGGAAAAGCGAGGCGGTGGAGGGTGGTTCCCTAGTCCTCTCGAGTCATGAAATGAAGAAAGAGCAGTTTGTCACCGTGCGGACGCCGACACCTCCCACTCCCCTTTCCGTGTCCAGTCTCTCTGTCCGGACAGACGTGAGGTCAGCAGTGGAGAGAGGGCCTTTGGGGCTGGGTTGGGGGGGCGGGGGCGGTATCCATACAGCTCTTCCCTGGAATGCAGTCCATCCAAGCAAGTTACAACATGAAGTGCCACTTTCCATTTGAGAACATTTTATTGATTGATTTTATGTATTTATTTATAACATGCCTTCTGGCTGAGATTCAGGGAAGAATACATGCAGCTGGGTTGCATAACTGGCTAAGATCCCCTGAACCCTCCTCCCGTTCGCCAAGTTTCCGTGGCGGTATTTATTCTGCCCAATGGAAAAGGCCGCTGCCCACGGGAGACGGCAAGCTGAAGACCACGGGGCTCAATTTCTGCAAGCTCAGTGGGGCTGGGGGCTGGGGGGGGGTGGATTTTGCCAGCATCCTGAGGCATGCACAAGTCTCAGGGATCGATAGAATTGCCTGTGCAACAGCCAAAGCCAGCGCCTTTCTCAAACTGCACTGTGAGGCTGTCCAGAGAAGCCATGGAATGGGCGGGGAGCTGGCCAGTGCCAGGTTATGCTCGCAGCTTGTCTGCTTTTCTCGTGCTGTCCCAGAAAAAAACACAACTGTGGCTTCTCCAGCCAGTGCAGGCTGGCCCCATGCCTTGGCTCTGGCAACAGATGGCCCTTCACTGCCACTGGCTTGAGGAAGTTTTCTGCTTGGCTCTTCCATGGCTCCGCACTGCTGTGAAGCCAGGGTCAGGCCTGGACAGGGCCTGGGCCCCTTTCTCTCTGGCAGTGAATAGTACGGGAAAGGGGTCTCTGATGACACAGGGTCACAACGGCCGCTTTGAGCACCTCAGAAGAAGGGCTTGTTTGTTTATTTCAGAGACCCAAAGCAGGTTGCACTGTCCCCCGTCCTTCGTTTTATTCTCACAGCAACCTTGTGAGGTAGGTTAGGCCAAATGTGTGTGATGGCCGAAGGCCACCCAGCAAGCTCCCAGGGCAGCATGGGGATTCGAACCTGGGTCTCTTCGAGCCTAGCCCTGCATCCTAACCACTGTGCCACACTGGCTGCCAAGGAGGAAGGGTGTGTGAGAGAGGGTAAAGAACAGCTTCTTGGGGCTCTCCCACTGCTCTTGAGGGCAGGGGGCAGGTTTCTGGGTCCTGCAGGAGTTACTACTGTAGCATAGTGGTTAAGTGGTTGGGCTGCTGGTTCGAATCCCACCACTGCGATGAGCTCTGCAGGCGGCCTTGGGTCAGCTCCCCAGCTGGATTGTGGGGCTTTCTTCACAGCTCTTAGTGGGTCACTAATCTGTCTAGAAGAGCAGCAGATAAGCACAGTTGTTGTTGTTATACTGCTCCCAGGGAGAGAGTTGTCATAACAGGGTCCGAGTGCTCTTGCACACGATCCGCGGAGTATGTGGCCCAGGGCAGCCCAGGTAAGACGTCAGAGCGGCAGCTTCCCTGCATGTGGCCAGGCCAGGGGCCTCATTCTCCGCCCAGCAGCTGCTACTTGAAGGAAAGAGAAACTCCTGGCTCCGCACTCTCCATCTGGACGGGGCAATGATATTGGGGAGTCTAAACCGGGAGGGGAGGCAGCCCTGAGCACTGGATCTGCTCAGATGTAGCCAAGCATGGTTAAGAAAAGAGCAGCGACTGCTGTGGCCTGGAAGTGAGTCACTCAGGGGAAGTGGATCGGTGCAGGAGTGTTTATGCAATCGAAACGGGATCCCAGGGGGCTTCAGCCTTCCCCCACTGATGCCGAGCGTCTGGGGTCATCTTCAGGCCGCCGTGTCTCTCAAGGGAACTGGGAATCTCACACCCGCTGTAATCTGGAGAGCTCTGAGGTCCGTTGCTCAATCCTCAGTCTTTCCCCCGAACTGCTGGGAAGCCTCCCGTTTTAAAGGCCTCCTCCTGCCTGGCCCTGGCCCTCGTGCCCAGGAGAAGCCCTTGGCCAGATGCTCAGCTGTGGCCACAGCAGTGTTTGGCAGCTATTTTTCCCCCACAGAAAGTGGGCATGACTTGTTCATCTGCCAACTCTGGACGCGCTCTGTGCCCAGAGCTCATGAGGGGACAGAAGCCAGGGTGATTTCTGCATCGCCCCAGGAAGTGTGGAGGGGGCTGAGCAGAGGCGTGAGGCTGTGTGGAGCCGCTGCCCACGCGCGTTGCCCACAGGGGTCCTGGCACAACGTGTCGCTTCCAAGGAGCGCTTTAATCTCCAGGCGGCTTGAACACGCTCTGCTGCTGCCGTCTCCTCCACTTACAGACTTCCTCGTCTCTCGGACTTGATGAGCGGTAATGATCTTTCTCTGGCGAGATTCCGCTGAGGATAACCAGCAACGGTGCTTGGAGGCACGAACCAGGGGTGCTGCTGCAGCTTGGCACAGTGGGAGAAAAGAAGAAGAAAGAGACAGAGGCGGCTGTTCTAAGGCTCTGATTTAGCAAAATCTCCCCCCCCCCTTTTGCCTTGCTTCCCTGGTTTCCCCAGG
Source organism: Eublepharis macularius (assembly GCF_028583425.1). Taxonomy (NCBI): domain Eukaryota; kingdom Metazoa; phylum Chordata; class Lepidosauria; order Squamata; family Eublepharidae; genus Eublepharis; species Eublepharis macularius. Next base: position 1,007,182 of record NC_072797.1, on the reverse strand, counting down.
AACGGAGGCGCTCTCAGCCACGGTGCGAAGGCCCTGGAGAGGGGGCCAGCCAGGCTGACCCAACAACCTCCACATTAGAGGGAGTGACCGACAGCACACGGGTGTGTGTGTGTGTGTGTGCGTGCGTGTGCACACAAAACTGATGTTCACATTGCCCCCTCAAGGTGTCGCCACCCTTTGCCGGTCACCTGCAGCACAGCCATTGTTCTGTTTGGATCAGGCCGTCCCAAGCTGCCCGGAGCCGCCAGGCCCAGCAGTTCCCCAGGCAGACCCAGCCCTGCTTTTCCAAGCACCTCCCTGAGCCCCCCAACCCTTGGAAGCAACCTTGAGCAGCCTGCCAGGATAATGCCGGACAGAGCACCGGGCCTTGAGGGGGGGGGCAGACCAGCGAGCAGCCTGGCCTGGCCTCTTCCTCTGGTGTTAGCAAGCAGATGTGGTGAAGCCGCCATGTGCGCGCACAAAGCACAGTGCCTTGCCGATTCAAAGCTGCCTGGAGAATCCTTAGGAGCAGAGCGGGAGAAAGGGGCAGGCCGGGCAGTCCTGGCGGAGCCCGGCAATTGTGTGCCAGGCCAGCCACTGATGGGAGGCTGGGAGGGGTTTTCATGCAGCTGCGCAGGAGTGGAGGCAGCTCCAGGCTGCGCTTCCCCCACAGGTGTCGTTCCTCCTTGGCCCTTACAGCCCCCTCCCTTCGGTGCCAACGGCTCACCTTTGCCCCAGCGACCCTTGAGCTTTCTGCCACTCCTGCCACCACTTCCAGCCTCTCCTCCTTGGGCTCCTTGAGCCTGCCACGCTTTTCCTGAGCCCGCTGGGTCCTTCCGTTGCCGCCTGGTGGCTTCCCTCTCCTTGGGCCCAGGCTACTAGCGTAGGGAGCTGGGGGCCCTCTTCCAAAGGACAGCCCCCTCGGCATTCTGCATCAGCCCCTGCCAGTTCGGTCTCCCGTGTGAGATGCAGGGGCTGAGGGGGGTGGTGGTCAGGTGACACTCCCCTTGGGCTTTCCCGGCTATGAGTTGGACTCTAAGCTTCTGGCCCAAGGGGGCCTTCCATTCTCCTGATTCTAGGAATATATGGGCAAGTATTGGCGCATGCATCTTGCTCTTTGTTCTGGCAAAGTGAGACAAGCAGAGCAGGCGAAACCATGATGGTCTGTCTGTCTGTCTAGCATGGCTGGATCCTTCCAGGAGTGCAGGATGGTAGCCACGCTTTCCCCTCCCAACAACCATAGGAGGTGGGTTGAGAGAGAGAGAGCCGGACTGGTCCCCAGTAGCGTCCCCTCCCTTGTAAGGGGGCACTTGCTGGGCATCTGGCCTGCTTGGCAGCCTTTCTGTGCCCCTCAGCCCTGTGGGTGCCACTGACGGTCCTTGCCAGAGCCGGAAGGCCTCTGGGTCCGGGTGCCGGATGAGGAGCCCCTCCAGGGCGGCTGGGTCTGCCTGCCAGGTTCTGGGGCAGGTCTGCCTTGGCCCCCAACAGGCGGGCATTTGGCCGGGCAGGGGGCTGGGAGGGCGCGGTGCCAGGCTGGCTCGCCCAGGCGCTTCGCCGCCCTGCCTCGGCCGCTCCCTTGGCGGCCTCCCTTCCTTCCCTGCGCTTCTGGGAAGCGCGGCCCTTTCCCGCAGGCCTGTCCTATCTACAGGAAACAGGGACCGAGCGGTGGGCGCGCCTGGCCCGGGGCCAGGCCCAAGGCGGGCGGCGCGGCGGAGGCAGCCCCGGGGCGGCGAGTGGCTGGGCGCGGCGGGCGCCTGGGGCCTCGGCTGGGCCCGGGGCTGCGCTGGGCAGGGCCGGTTCCGCTTTCCCGGCCGGCGGGCTGTCCCTGGGCCTTCCTGCTCCGCTCTCCCGCCTCCGCCCCGCAGGGCCAGAGGGGGCCGCGCCGGGCAGGGCTGCGAAGGGGCCGCGATGGAGGGAGCGCGCCGGCGCCTCGCCGCTGGGACGGGCCGAAGCCGTCGAGGGTAAGAGGCTGCGCGGCCGCCGCCTGGCCGGCTCGGGGCCCCGCGGGACCTTCGGCCGGTGCGGGGGGCCGGGCCGGGCTGAGCCCGGGGCTCTTTGGGGAAGCGCCGCGCCCTTGCTGGGCTTGCTGCGGCGCCGCGGCGCCCCCGGGGCTGGGCAGAGCCCGGCTCGGAAAGGAGGCAGGACGGGCCGTGCGGCTGGCCGGCCGGCCGGCCGGGGGCCCAGACGGTGCCGCTGCGGAGGAGGACTTTCTGCGCCTCCAAGCGCCCGGAGCCCTCCCCGCGCGCGGCCACGGCTGGTCGCTAGAGGGTTGCCATCTCCGGGTCGGGAAATTCCTAGAGATTTGGGTGGGGTGCAGCCCGGGGAGGGCGGGGTTGCCTCCCGCAGGGCCCGTTGTGTCCGAAGGGGAGGACGAAGCTGTCCCAGCGCCGTAGCGCCCGCCCGCCACGCAGCCCCTTCCTTATGGCAAGTGATCTCTGGCGATCCGCTGGAATCCCGGGAGAGCTCCCGGCCGCGCCTGGAGGTTGGCAGCTTCCTCGGCCCCTGCGCTGCGCCTCGCCCTGGGGAGGCGCCCGGGCGGGGGGCCGAGCGGCGGCGGCGATGCTCCGGGCAGCCCTTCCGCGCTGGGGACGGGGACGGGGCGGCCCCGCCGCTTGGCCTCCGAGCTCCGCTGCCAGGCGGGCGCCGCTGGGCTTGCGCGGCCGAGCCTCCCTCCGGGCTCCCCGGCGCGGCTTCGGCAAGAGGGGCGGGAGCGGGGCGTGGGCAGCTGCGGGGGCCTGGGCTGGGCTGGGGCCCGCTGCGGGGAGCGCCTGGCCGGCCGCCCCCGCCCCCCGCCCGGCCGCTGCTGCTGCTGCTGGCGGGCTGTGTCTTTGGCTCCGTCCGGGCTTGCCGCTGACGCCCTGGGAGGTGGGCACGGCCTGGGCAGCCCCGGGAGAGCCTCCGCGGCCCTGTTGCGTGCCCCTCTCTTCTTCGGGCCCAGGGGAGCCGCGCCGCCCTCGAGCGACAGCCCTCGGGGCTCGCAGGCCAATGCCTCGCCTGTTCGAGTCCATTCTTGCAGCTCGGCAGGCAGGCAGGCGCAGCCCCCGCCCTCCCCAATAAAGGGGAAGTGGTCTCCGACCGCAAACTGGTAAACTGCTCATCAAAACATTTCAGCAAAAATGAAAAACCAGCCAACCCAAAAACCCAGGAGCCCTTTGTCCTGTGCAGTTTAAAATGTTATAAACCCAGATCTTGAGTCACAAAATGAAGAAAGTTGCTTCACTTGAAACGTGGGCTTGGAGGAGAGTTTTATGGATTCCGTGGAGTGCCAAAAAGACACAAATCAGGCCTGAATTCTCCCTAGAAGCTGAAATGAGATCATGAGAAGACAAGACTCAGGGGGGAAAGAGGATACTAGGGAAAGTGGAAGAGGGGAGGGAAAGAGGAAGAGGAGGGCCTGACTCAATAAAGGAAGCCGCGTCCTCCACTTTGCAAGATCTGAGTGAGACGGGCGTTTGGAGGTCATTAGTTCGTAAGGGTGCCTTAAGCTGGAAGCGACTCGATGGCACATAACACACAGTCGCAAAAACCAGGCTCCCCGTCCAGCTGAGCTGCTCCCTCCCCCCTCCCCCCAGGCTGGCCTGAGTTTGCAGCTTCCGGAATAGTGGGTCTGTGAAACAAAACATGATGTCGGGGGTCACCTACACAGCGCGGATCACTTGTGTAGCTTGCCTGGGAGTGCCCCCCCCCCGCCTGCCTGCTCTCCATGGTACTGCTGGCTGTGAAGCTTCTCGGCTCTTCCCCTGTGCCCCTTTGCCTTCCTGCTCAAGGCCAGCCTGTCCCTACCAGCCAGTGCTGGAACCCCTTCTTCGTGGTTTGCACCCAGTTCCGTTGCTCATTCTTCCCTGCCGCTTGTGGGAACTTCTGTCCTTCCCTGTTCCCAACTGCAGGTTAAAACATCTCTTTATTTACCACTGGTAACATGTAAACTATTTGTATACATTCAACAAGCCAGATTTGTGTAAAGTTAAGACCTGACATGGAACAAGCGGTGGTGCTTTTCTTTGTTCTGCCCAAATGCAAAAGGTTTCCTTGGCACAACCAACACCTTGAATTGTGCAAAGAGAGCAATGGGAAACTTCTGCAGTTGCAGCAGCACCTGGACTGCTGCGGGAGAGCATACCTGGTGTGGGTGTGGGTGTGGGTGTGTGTCTACATTCTCCCCAGACTTCACTCATGTTCCTGTGGCGTGCCCTCCTCACGATTAAGAGAAGTGGAGAAACCCAGATGCGGTGCCACGGAGCTGCCGTGTTTCTGCAAACATGGAATAGCTCCAAATCTTCTCGTGTGGCATATCCCGTTTGTGGTCCACCATTTCTGTGGAATGCCCTCAAATGGAGGTACAGCAGTGATGTTGACGCCTGGATGCTGGACCATCCATAAGCCTGTTGACCACCTCTTGGTGATTTCTCTACACCACCAGAGTGCCTGTGTTTTATCCCCCATGGAAGGCCATCCCAGGCCTCTTATTTGTTCAGATTTGCCTGTCCTTTCAGATAACGCTTGTCTTCTCTAGCCGTACACACACTCTTCTTTGTCAGGCCAGGCACCTCTCTGTGGGTTTCATGGTGTAATTGCAAAGATCTCTTGATTTCCCTGGCTTCCCAGTTTCTCCTCTGCCCCCCCCCCCCATGCTAGGCATTCATCAGTCCCTGTGGATTTAAAATGTTCTTATTAAACCTTTTTTCTGGCCGCCTCAGCTGGAGGCATCCCTGCGGGTTCCATCATGATTATTAGCACATTGTAAGGAAATGCAGAAGCCACGGGCAGGCCTTGAGGAACCTGCGGCCGCCGTCCAGAGTGGGGGATGGGAGAGGCTGGGAGGAGAAGGGGCCAGAGGTGGAGGGGGCTTCTGCCATTGCAGCTGCTGCTGTTGGTTGCTGCCTAACAGCATCGTGCTGGGTGCTGCTCGGAGGAGAAGGGTGGCAGGGCCAGGCTAAGAGCCGCTTGTTTTGCAGGCAGCATTGTGGGGCAGGGGGAGATGGGGGCCGGCCTTTGGGCCCTTCCCACCTCTGCTGTCCTCAGGCAAGACAGAGGCAGAGGAAGGGAGGAGAAGGGGGATCACTGAAGGAGGACGGAGCCCTTCCAGACCCCACCCGCCTTTAGAGGGGTGATGCTGGGCCCCTGTTGCTGATGGAGGCCAACTTCTGCTCCTTTCAAAGGAGGTTTGCTGGGAGCAGCACAGTTCCCACCCCAGACAACGCTGCTGCCCCCGCTGTTCTACTCTGGAGGAGCCCCAGAGGCCGGGCCAAGTTCTCTGGCTTCTCATCTCTTCACTGGGCTGCTAGTCCCCCCCTTCCCCCCCCGTCTCCTGCAGGGCTTGATTCTGAGTCATGCCAGGGAGGGGCAGAACTTGTGTCTTGGTCTCCCCCCCCATCTCAGTGATACCTCCACAGCCCTTGTGCTGGTTTGGTGGCACGTGCCCGCAAGGGAGGAGGTCTCCCGGCACTTGCCGTCTCCTCTCCCGTCTTCCCAGTCCTTGCCACAGCCCCTGGGCAGGAGCAGACGGGCCCCAACCTGGGCTCCGGCCTCCAGCTTCCTGCCTGCGTGCCGAGGGAGCGGAGTGATACGGCTGCCGTGTAATCGTAGCTGCCACATGAACCGTGTCTGCTTCCTCAGGGTGTGGGCTTCGCATCTTGTACCTGCAGATGCCCCTCTCGTCACAACCCCCCCCCCTCTCTCCCTCTGGTCTCCAGGAACGCTGCAGGGGCCTGCTGAGAGAAGCCTCCAAGATGCCTCTCTTTGGACTCGGCGTGGGCAAGAGGAGGGCGCAAGGTGAGTGTGGGCCGGGGAAGCTGGGCTGGAGCCTGCAGCCACCCTGGCTTGGACTCCTGCCGATCAGTCGCGAGCCAGCGGCTGCCCTTGCAACAGAGCACACGCCTGCCCTAGCATCTTGTTACAGCCCCCCAGCCCTGGGGAGAGCTCTGAGCCAAGGCCTGGGATAAAGGAGGCCTTGGGAGGCCTCAGCAGCGTGGCGGGGCAGGACAGGGCTGGGCCCTGGGCAGCGGCATTTCTGCCAGGTGGGCTCCAGAACAGCATCGGCCAGCAATTGCAGTGCGGGGGTGGGGCTCAGACCTCCTTCCGGCCTCTCCGAGGGGTGAGAATGGCTTACAAGATGCAGAGCAAGATCCTGGAGCATCTTCTAGACCAACCAGATTTCCAGGGAATGAGCCTGCAAGAGCCAAGCTCCCTTCATCAGATACAAGTAGGAATGGAGATCTCTGTGCCTTTTTATGCCAGTCAGGAGGTGGGAGGGGTATTGCAAAGAAGTAAGAGAGGATGTGGAGGTATAGCATGAAACGAAATTAGCTGGATTACAGCAGGGGAAGAAATGCCCAAAATTAGCATCTGTGCTGAGAGAAGAACCCTATGGTCCCTATTCAGCCCCTGGGGGGGGGGGGGCGGTGCGCAGTCTGAATTCTGAATGAACGCCGTTTCAGGAATCTCATGTTGTAATTTTGCCTTTAAGTTTCTCTGTCCTAGGACTGCCACTCTTAGGTCAGCAATGGAATGTCCTGGAAGATTAAAATGTTCTCCCACTGGTTTTTGTTATGATTTCTAATGTCCAATTTATATGCAGTTACTCTTTTGCGTAGAGACTGACCTGTTTGTCCGGTGCAGAGAGACGAAGGGCGTGGTTGGCACTTGATGGCGCGCATAACATTGGAAGATGGGCAAGCGACTGAGCCTGAGATGGCGTGGCTGGTCTCGCTAGGCCCAGTGGTTGTGCCATTAGGGGGAATATGGGGACAAAGTTGGCATCTTGGCCGCTGCAGGCCCCGGTTCCAGAGTGCGTGTCCATGTTAGGAAGTGCATGATTGTGAGTGAGGAGCTGTTCATGGTTGGGGGGCTGCCCCTGGGCAAGAAAAGCTTTGCCTCCCAGCGCCCGTGAGAGAGCGGCCCAGCGTTGTCCTCCATAGGTTGCAGGCCGTGCAAGATGGGTTCAGCTGGCTTGAGCTGAGAGCTGTGTGCGACCGCCAGTGGCGTTCGGGTGTTGCTTCATCTGGGCCTGCCTTGGAGCAGACTGTCCTTTGATATGTTTCTGGAGTTCTCGATCTGTTTCCTTACTGCATCAGGGGGGGGGGAAATGCCTGTTAAGATCCTGCAGGTAAGAATTTCTGTCTGAGGGACTGGAACAGGTGCAGCTGCAGCACAGAGCTTGGCTATAGACGATGAATCGTTTGGTGGGTTTACGGTGGTGACTGGAGGCGTGTCGATACGTTTGGCAATCGGTAGGTTTCTGGTATACGGTGGCTTTCATGTTTGTAGAGAGGTGTTTAGAAAATGTCCGTCCTGTGGGGACTGATTCCCAGTCAGATTGATGATGGGGTGGAAGTTGCTGAAGGCCTGGGGAAATGCCTCCAGCGCTTCTTCCCCAGGTGTCGAGATGATAAAAATGTCACCGATATGTCTCAACTATAAAAGAGGTCGTAATGAGTGGGAGAAGAGGAAGTGCTGTTCCAAGTCAGCCAGGAAACGGTTGGCCCATTGCGGTGCCACGCAGGTGCCCACGGCTGTGCTGTTGACCTGAAGGAATAAGTTATTATTAAAGCTGGAATGCTTGTGGGTGAGGACAAACTGGCAGAACGATGGTTGTTGTGGGTTTTCCGGGCTGTATTGCCGTGGTCTCGGCGTTGTAGTTCCTGACGTTTCGCCAGCAGCTGTGGCTGGCATCTTCAGAGGTGTAGCACCAAAAGACAGAGATCTCTCAGCACAAGGAGAGACACTGAGAGATCTCTGTCTTTTGGTGCTACACCTCTGAAGATGCCAGCCACAGCTGCTGGCGAAACGTCAGGAACTACAATGCCAAGACCACGGCAATACAGCCCGGAAAACCCACAACAACCATCGTTCTCCGGCCGTGAAAGCCTTCGACAATACATAAAACTGGCAGAACCTGGTAGTGAGGTCAGCTGTGGAGTTGTCCGAGGTGATGTCGCTGACGGTTGTGGTCCATGTTTGTGGGAATGTTGGTGTACAGAGAGACCCAGTGTCCATGGTGGGCAAAGTAGTGTTACCTGGAAGATTATTAACAAATGTTTTTTTTCTTGGAAAGTCTGTGGTGTTGTGCACATAAAAGGGGGCGTGGATGGCATAGGACCCGAGAACAGAGTCCAGGTATTCGGACCTGGGCAGCACTGATGGTTGCCTGTGCCTGAGACAAGAGAATGCCCAGGACTGCTGCGCTTATGTTTGGGGCAGAAGATCGGAAGTGCCTGGTCAAGGTTCCTCCTGAGGTGTGTCCGTATAGATTTGTCCCTGCATGCGTGTGAGTAATTCCGAAATCATCCTGTTTAGTTCTTTTGGGTATTCTGGAGTGGGTGCCGAGGATAGTTGCTTGTAGAAAGCAGTGTGGGAGAGCTGCCTTTCGGGGACGAGAGTTCCTCCTTTGTCGGCTTCTTTAATTAGGATGTCTGGATTGTTTCTGAGGCTGCTCATGGTAATTTCTTTTGGCGTGGATATGATTGTGTTGTGAGAGACGATGTTTCCTAAATCACGTCCGTTTGGGTTCAGCAGTGAAAGCATTCTACGTATAGATCCAGTGAGTGTAGCGTTACAACCCAGGGGGCCACGTAGAGTCTTTTTTCCAGTAGCCTCGAGTGGGCGGCAATTGGTTGTCAACGTGTTGTTCAGCAGTAGATTTTGAATTATTGTGTCGTGAAGATGCTGCCTGTCCTTCTGTGTTCTGTTCTGAGGCTTGATGCAAGTGTTCCTCCAGCTGCTGATAGTGAAAAGAGGCCTCCAAGTGACTACAGAATTGTTTCATCTGTGTGGGGCCGAAGGACGGTCCTCACAAAAGGACAGGTGCCTCTGCAAGGCCAAGAGGGTTTTGCAAAAGGCTGACAGTATTGCTAGATGAGAAGTTGTTGTTATGGCCTGCAGTACGGCAGGTTGGACACGTCCTCGGTTCTTTGGCTTCTTTGGGGAGATGAGTTGTGAGTCGTATATGGCTTACCTTCTTTTGCAAAAACCGAGGTCAAAGAGGCTTTGAACGATCTGTTCTGCTTGCAGTACAAGACACTGGTCACACTCGTAAGCAGTTCCTTGGAGAAAGCACGGCACACACTTTCCTCGTCGTTTGTAGGATAAGTAGTTTGGAGGGGATTTTTAAAAATTCTCAGTCCCTTCGGTATAATATTCAGCCTTCTGCATTTGGTAAGAAAGATCATATCAGTTTGTACCTGTACAAGATTTTTTTGTGCAGTTGATTTCAAAGGTACAACAGTGCAACACAGGTTTCTTTTCTCAGTTCAGATGCTAATTTCTTCTCTAATCTTGATGGTGCTACTGGACTTGAATCTTGAAGATCCAGAGGCCCTCTGGCTACTGACAATACCTCCAAGTGGGAAACCATGTTAGCCCGGAATAGTAAAACCAAGCCGGAATCCAGCGACATCTTCCAGACTGTCAATGGTGTTTATTCCAGCAGCGCCTTTGGTGAGTCAGTTCACCATCAGATGCACACTGGAGAAGGCAGACCTGCGTCTGGTGCACTCACAAAAACTTCTGCTGAGATAAATGTCGCGAGCCTTCGAGGTGCCCGGCTGGACTCTGCGCTTCTTTCCAGAATACCCTGTCCTGCAAGTGGGTGTCAGTCACTGCTAGGGAAAGCAAGCAACACGCCGGAGGGAGGCTTTTCCCGGCTGCCTTCTTTAGTCCACTGTGGTGGTGGGGAGGGGGCTCCGTGGGGACCCTGTTTGGGTGGAAAGGTGGCCTTGAAATGCTCTAAGTAAATAAATAATTAAAATGCCTCGTTTGAAGGGCTCGAGACGCCTGCTTCTTTAAATATGAAACACAGCTTTCCCGGGATGTAGGATTTTGTGCCCGTTGCCCGTTTTGGTGTTTTCATGGTGTCCTGGATCGTCATGGAGAGCTCTCTGTCCCAGGGACAGCCTGTGCAAGGTGTAGGGAAGCACAGAGCAAGGGGGTTTGGTCCCACTACACACTGGGATCCTTTCCCACTTCCGGGGGCAGCATTTGCCTGCTTCTCCAGGGAATGCTAAATGTGGATGGCGCCAAAGAAGGGGCCAGGCTGCGGCTTCCCCTAGGAACCCAGAACTAGCTGGGGGGGGGTACTGGCTGTGGCCCCTCCTGCCTTGCTCCGGAGGCCGCTGGAGAGGCCTGCTGCTCCTTTGCTGCCTGCCGGTCCAGTGACCTTGGCTGCCTTGCCTTCTGGCGCTGGGCCAGCAGAAGGGAGGGCTGGGCCGGACGAGGAGGAGGCGAAGCAAGAGGCAGGGAAGTTGCAGGGTCTGCTCAGCTCAGCTCAGACGGCTGTCGTAGGTCTGGGGTCAGTCTTCTTGCTCTGATGTGAAGCCTCTTTGTGGCTCTGGGAGCTGGAGGAGGGCTCTCTTTGGGGTCAGGAAGGAGTTTTCCTCCAGGCCGGATTGGCCAGGGATCCTGGAGGCTTTTCCTTTCCTCTGGGCGGAGGGCAGGGGTCCCTGGGGGGCTGAGGGGGGAGGTGGCTATGAATTTCCTGCATTCTGCAGGAGGTTGGACTGGATGACCTTTGGTGTCCTTCCAGCCCTATGTTTCTAGGATCGTCTGGTTCTATGATTCTCCCTCTGTCTGCAGGGGTGCGTGGGAGGAGTGTCGCAAGCTCCCATTTTGACCCCCCCTCCCCCACGCACCGACACGCTTGCTGATTGTGCACATGACCTTGGGAAGAGGCCGTGCGGCAGAGCACGGCTGGTGCCCCGTTCCAGACGGGGTCCCGTTGCTGAATGTGGCCGTGCTGAATTCTGCCAGCTGAGCTGGCCTCTCGGTGCGAGATCTGGGGAAGTTCAAATGCACCTTTCTTGATGGTTTCGGGGGGCCTGACAAGGCGTGGGTCTCCCTGCTCCGAAGGTGTGAGGGTCAGTACAGTGCAACCCAAGAGGCGCAGGGAAGGGTGGGGACAGCCGGCCCCACTCTCACTCCGGCCCCCTTCTCCTACTGTTCCGAAAGGGTTCGTACAAAATCACTTCAGCTTCTAAACAGAGGTGCAGTGCAGGGGGGGGAGTCCTAATGGTGATGAGGAGATGCACTCTGTGCATGCTCAAAGTCACTCTTCTCTTGATCTTCTCATGTACCACGGCTGGATCCCCCCCCATTGAAATGAGGCTTGGGGGCTACAGCTGGCTCCAAGGCCAGTCTGCTTTTACTCTGGCCCCAGCACAAGCGTCTTGTGTTGGAGCAATGGGGCGGCGCACTCTGTTGCTCCTTCTTGAGGAAGCCCTTTTGGCCCTGGCACTGGCCCGGTGGAGCGCTCTCTCCGTTGAGGCTTGGGCCCTGCAGGACTGGCTGCGGTTCCACCGGGCCTGTGAGATGGAGATGTGGTTGTGGTTGAGGCGTAGGCAAACTGTCCCGCCGGCCTTCCTGCCGGGGCCTTTTTTTTGGCCTGCCCTGCTTTGCCGGTTGATCTGGGTGGCCTGCTGTGCTGCACCCCACCCCACAGCGGGACGGGTGAATATACCGCCTGAGGAGCTGTGAATGGCACGTCTCTGGGGAGGGCTTGACTTTAAACTGTGCTCTGGTAACTGCTGAATCGAAAAGAGTCCAGCAGCACCTTTAAGACCAACCAACTTTACTGCAGCATAAGCTTTCGAGAACCACAGCTCTCTTCATCAGATGTCGCTTGTGCTACAGTAAAATTGGTTAGTCTTAAAGGTGCTACTGGACTCTTTTCGATTTTGCTATTACAGACTAACACGGCTCACTCCTCTGGATCTTGTAACTACTTATATTCTACCTATATTTATTGTATGTTTTTAAGCTTTTATTTGTTTCTTGTGCTATAGACTTGTGTTGCGGCCTGCTGTGAGCCCGCTTGCAGGGCAGGTGGGCTATAAGTCCAATAAACTCAAGCTCAAGTCAGCGTTGTGCTCCTGCCTTTCCAGGCCCAGGCCCGCCAGTCCGGCACTCAGTTGCCCTCCTAGTCTGGCAGCTGAGCTGGGCCTCTGGGCCTCAGTCCGGACCCGTTTCTGTGGCGCGATGGGTGCCACCATGGCCTTGAAGTGAACCACAGGCCTCACGATCCACAGGTACAGCGCAAGTAGCAAAGCCTGCCTCTGCTTCTCCCGTTGGAACCAGAGGCGGCTGACGGGGCCGAGGTCCCACCGGCCTCGTGAAGCGCCAGGGGCTGAAGTGCAGTTACAGATTTGCTTCCCTGTGGGGCTCTCAGTTGGTTCAGAAAGTGGCACGCGTGGAGCAGCAGCCGTGCTCTTCTTCCAGGGCTGAAGGGTGCCGCGTGTGGCTCTTCTGGCTTAAGATAATGGCCCCTGTGCTGTTACAGCAGCATAGGAATCCCTGCGTATTGGCAACAGAGACTACAGTTTGCCACAGTCCAGGAGATCTCAGAGGGGTTCAGTGGGGCTGAGCCAGAGGCAGCAGGGCAGCAGATCGCCAGCAGACGGGTTGTTGTGTATCTGGGCGTACTTCGCATGAGCTGCAACTCTCCGACAGACCTGAGCCGCCAGTGACCAGTCGCCCTGTCTGGGGAACAGCCTGGCTCCCACAGGCAACCTGGGCTGCTCTCAAGACGGGCGTGAGCCTTTTCAGCCGTTTGATTCTGGCCCTCCAGCCACGCAGCCCTCCTTACACACATGGCCGCTTCTTTGTGTGTATGGGCCAGTGCAGATATTTGCCATGAGTGTACATTTTGGCACATGTGAATGTGTTCCCTCCAAATTCCGAGGCTCCATACACGCATGGAAAACACACGTGTGTTGCCCTGTTCATTCCAAGTGGTGACTGCACTTCCCTTATGCGCGACTGGAACAACGGAACTGAACATTGTTATTTATTAAAATATTTATATCCTGCTTTTCCTTGCTCCGCAAGGCAGCTTACAAATCACAGATTAAACGCATATGGAATAAAACGAAGTGCGAATGACCCTGAAAGAAGCCCGAAACCGTGCGGGCAGAGAGAGTGCCCAGGAAGTGCCCTTCTGGCAAGGGGCTGCTTTGGCCACCGGCTCCCTGCTGCGCCGAGCTCTCTCCTCCCTTCCACTTCCGGCATGCCCACCCACCCACCTTCTCCCTCTGCTGCCCAGAAGACAAATGGGCAGCAAAAGCACTGCCGCCTCCCCTTGGCGCCATATGCTTGCCTGCCTCTCCCACATTGTGCAAGGGGGCAGAGCGTGTGCCCGACCCATGAAAGGTGGTGCTGGCTGAGCCCTCTGAAGCCAGGGGGAAGCAGCAGGCCTGGCAACAGGGCAGCGGCTTGGCAGCAGAGCCAGAGGTGGCCGGCAGAAGATGTTGGCCGGCAGCGGGGCAGGGCGGAAGGGAGGACTTTTCCCTCCACTGGTGGGAAAGGGGATGGGCGTGGTGTGTCGGGAAAAGCCTCCTGTGACCAGGGGGCTGCCATTGCCAGGCCTGCGGGGGCACACAGCACTCTTTTGCCTGTGGCCAAGGAGAGGCAGAGAAGGTCAGTCCGTCCAGGGACTGAAATGTATTTCCCAGTGTCATGATTTAACCAATCAACTTGATCTGTAAATCCGGCAGAACGGAAATGAATCCACTCCCAGCCACAGTGAGTTTCCCGCCAGTGGCTTTAGCTGTGCAGCCCTTTCCGCCACTGGTGTGCTCTGGGTCTGCCCCCCTGCTTCCCTGTGCTCCAACAGTCGCCAACGGACATTCCCTCCGGCTCTCTCCCAGGATTCTGGCCCCCTGCCTCTGCTTGCCCAGCGGGTCTAGGAGCCAGCAGAACGCAGGTGCTGGCACTGCTGGGGCCCCGTGTGAGAGGGTGCTGAGAGCCTCCTGGCACTGGTGAGTAAGGCCAGCTGGCAGATGCCTTGAGAGAGGCGAGGTGAGGCTTGGTGGCAGCCCCTCTGGACCCCCTTCCTTTCCCTGGGCTCCACCCACCTCCTGTGCCTTGTGGCTGCTTTGCCCAGGGAAGAAGCCTCCCTGGGCAAAAGTGGGAGCCTTCATGTTCAGAGGCAGTATACCTTTGCAAAAGAGACAAACAGCAGTTGTCTTCTGTGCCCCACATGTAAGCTTCCCAGAGGCATGGGATGGCCAGTGTTGGGCTCCATGGAGAAATCTGGCTTGCCCAAGGCCTTTGATGTTGCACACAACAGGCATTGCCTAAGGCTCCCAAAATAATTTCCTCTTCACTTATCTCCTCCCCCCCCCAAACACATTCAGTTCCCTCCCAGGTCATTTACTGTTCAGTTAATCTCCTGATCGTTCATTGCCTGTCCAGAGACCCAAAGTCCACTTGATTCTCTCTGGTTTCCCCCAAACAACTCTCCAGTGTCCCCTCTGCCCCCCCCCCCCAAGACAGTCCCTATTTCTCCAGCTCTGTGGTTAGTCGTTAAGCCCGGAGCTGGGAGGGAGCTTCCCGCAGGGGAGAAGCGCAGTCAGGCCAGACACTCGATCGTTCCCCCGCATATGCACGGCAGGTTCAGATCGACCCAGAAATCGAATACTTGATACCAAGAGGGTTGATCAAATAATAAGCACAAGTGAAATAAAACCCTTTTGCGTTCATGCTTGCAATCCAAAGAGTGAAACATAGTATTAAAAAAACACATTTAAAGAAGTCTCATATGGGGGAAGGAGACATTTAGAAGGGCAGCGTGGTCCCAGAAAGATTGCCTGCTGTTTAATATATTTTTAATTTTAATATTTAATATATATTTTGCTGTATGAAAAGAGTGACAGCAAGTTTTATAAATCCACAAACAAACTGATCAGTGCCATAGCTACAAGCCATGTCTGTCCAGAGGTAACCAAGGAGTCTGTTGGGTTCATTAAAAAGTGCTCTCTCTCTCTCTCTCTCTCTCTCTCTCTCTCTCTCTCGATGTGCTGTATTAAAGCAAAAGGGTTTAATTTCAGTTGCCCGTTCCTTGACCAAACGTCTTGTTATCAAGAAGACACAGGATAGTCCCCCACGCCTGCCTCCCTGCTCCTCTGCCTCTGAACTGTAGCGACCAGTCCTCAGCCTCTGCTTTGAGGTGGGACTTGGGCAGGCAAGTGGGGGGGCCCTGAAGAGGTGCCAGAGATGCTCTCCGGGCGCATCCAGCCCTCCCTCACCCCACTGCCGAATGCTTCTGCACAAAGCACAAAGGTCACTGGGGAAGCCCAGGGAAGCCTTGGCGCTGGCCCCAGGGGCTCCTGGTGAGGTCCCCGCTGATATCTTTAGGGGAGGGGGGAACTACACTGTCAAATCTGCTTCAGAGCACCCTGTAATCTGACTGCCAGGCCACAGATGCAGCCAGCTGCAAGGCGCAAGTGAGCAACCGGTCCCGAGGAAGTGCCGGGAGGATGTTCCACAGGGCCTGGCTGCTTCGGAGGGCTCCAGCCCAGGAGGGAAACGATTAGATTTGCACATCCACAGGCATGTTTGCGATGGCCCACTGGCTGAGTGAGGCAGAAATGCCCGTGTCAGACCCCTGTCCCCCGCTAAATTGAAGCCCATCTGGGATGGAAAAGGACCTTTGCTAATCTGGGGAACATGGGCCCCCTTTTCACTCTGCCTTGATTCGCTTGCTTGCTTGTTTAAAGGATTTATATTCTGCCTTTCCACGGTGCCCATAGCAGCTTACAAAATATAAATACACGCCATTAAAAACACAACACATGATTAAAACACAGGGAGTTACAAACGGCAATATTGCCAACCACCAGTTGCCACAGACAAATCTCTTTAAAAAAAAAAATTGGTCTGGACTGCCGGCCGGCACAGACTGGCGGAACTCCGCCATTCCACGGCCACCCAGGGAAACTCTTAAGAACAGAGAGGTTCTCTTTCTCTCAGCGCATAAATCACACTATTTACTGATCCCATGCCAAACTGGCACCCGCGCCCCCCGCCCATGGAAACATCGCAGTTGCGCAAATTTCTCTCTTTTTAAATTGGTCTGGACTGCCGGACGGCACAGACTGGGAAAGGGAAAGGGGGGTGGGCTTCCCCACTGGTGAAGGGTTCCGAATAGTTCAGAATCCTCTCCAGTCGTTCCCACGACATGCTTAAAAAGCGTCATGAAGCGGAAAAAACGGGAGTGGGATAATACAGGTATTCACAGAAGAACAGCGATAGTATGCGCGAGGTTTGCGCTATACTTAAGGCCCTGTGGAAACGGCCATTCATGCTTGATTTCTGCTAAAGGCGCGTTGCAATACTTCCCCTTTGCGCCTTTTAGAGAAGGAAGAGAGTGCGAGAGCTGACGGAGCCATCCCTGGGTTCTGAGCTATTGACCTGTTCAGTCCTGAGCAGATGAGCCCAGCAAGGGTGTAACAGAGACACCCCCCCCCAGCCCAGTGCTTTCTGCAGGGGGTCTATAGCTGGAGGCCCCCCGTATGTGCCAATGATGTGCCCCCCGCCAGAGGACCAACCTGCATCTAACGCATCCTTGGCAGGTCTTGCTGACGCATTTGGTGGGCATTTAATCCCTGGCGATCTCCTTGAAGAAGTTTCTCTCTCGCCCACACACAGGGCAGCTCTGTGGCATAGATGGGGGACGGTGGCCCCTCCCCATTTCCTACAGGTGGGCTGGACACAGGTGCCTCCCCTCCTTCCATGGGAGCAGCCAGGCTTTCCTTCATCCTTTGGCGGCCTAGCCTGAGCAAGGAAGAGCCCCTGACTTCAGGGGGTCCGGGAGGGAGGGCAAGCCATGGAGCCCCCTGAAGACAGAACCTCCTGAAATCTTGAGCTCACTCTTGGCGTGAGTTGGGTTTGGGGTCCTGGCAAGCCCCACACACCCCTTTGCCTCTGAGAAGGCAGGGCTATCTCCCTAGGCCCCCACCCTGCCCACAACCCCTACCATTCCCCCTTCCATTTTCCCAGCTGAGCAACGCTGTAACTACAGCGCAGTTCAGCTTGGGGAAGTGGGGAAGTGGGCTGAGGGGGAATAGGATAACTCCCCCCACCCTTATATTGGGGGCAGGCAGAGCATTCACACCGATGCTTTATTCCCAGTCAACCTGTGTCTCCCACTTTAAACCAGATTAAAGCAGGGTTTTATTAGATCTGCTTTAAAGGGGGAAACCCTGGGGCCACCAGGTCATGTAGATGCCCCCTTTAAATGCATGGCCAAGTAGCTGGGGGAGGGTGAGGGTGTCGCTGTGTTGCCAGAGCTGAAAACTCTCCGGATCTTTCCATGCAGGTTTTTCAGGGCTAAATGTTGAATTTCAGCAAAATAAAAGCTGTCGCAGGCAAGGGACCCCGGGAAGTTGGGTGTGTCTTGTAGGAATGGGCATGCGGGCTGGTTAGAGCAGAGGGTGCCAGGGTGTCCCGAGAGTATTGTCGAAGGCTTTCACGGCCGGAGAACGATGGTTGTTGTGGGTTTTCCGGGCTGTATTGCCGTGGTCTTGGCATTGTAGTTCCTGACGTTTCGACAGCAGCTGTGGCTGGGTTTGATTGCTCTTCAGATACCTTGATCATCCGCAAAGCAAACTTTCAGTTAGGTCACAAGGTCTACAGGAAACCAACTCACACTGATCGGTACTTACACAAAAACTCCAATCACCACCCCTGATAGAAAAGAGGCATAATGAAAACATTAGTGGATCGTGCAAGATGGATATGTGAGCCGCACTTTCTCAATGAGGAAATTAATCATCTAAACTACGCACTTCAGGCAAATGGCTACTCCAGAAATGAAATCCGAAGAGTAATCAAACCCAGGATGAATCAACCAAGGAAAAACAGTCTCCTACAGGAAAAGTGTTTTTGCCATATATCAAAGGAATTACTGATCAGATGGGAAAGCTTATGAAAAAGCATAACCTTCAAGCAGTATTCAGACCCACCCGAAAAATACAACAGATGCTACGATCAGCAAAAGACAGTAGAGACCCCCTCACCTCTGCAGGAGTATACCGTATACCCTGCAGCTGTGAACAAGTGTACATCGGGACCACAAAGCGTAGCATCCAGACAAGAATAAAAGAACATGAAAGACACTGCAGACTTGGACAACCTGAAAAATCAGCAGTGGCTGAACATAGCCTAACTCAAACAGGGCACAGTATCTTATTCCAGGACACCAAAATACTGGACAACACTTCCAACTACTTTGTCAGACTGCACAGGGAAGCCATTGAAATTCACAAGCATAAGCAAAACTTCAACAGGAAAGAAGAAACCTTAAGAATGAACAGAGCATGGTTTCCAGTTCTGAAAAACACCAGGCTAACAAAACACTCTATACTCGACAATAGCCCTGCAGAGAAGATTAGCACATCAAGCACCAATCCATATGCAAAAGAACCTCCTCAGGATACAGTGAAGCCTCCTTCCATTAGCATTCCACACCCTGGGAAACTCTTACAGGATGACTCGGCTCAACCCCACCCCTCCTGAGTAGATACAAATGACCTGCCAACATCTTTTCCACACTGTGACACTGAGAGATCTCTGTCTTTTGGTGCTACACCTCTGAAGATGCCAGCCACAGCTGCTGGCGAAATGTCAGGAACTACAATGCCAAGACCACGGCAATACAGCCCAGAAAACCCACAACAACCATTGTCCCGAGAGTGTCCACAGGAGACCTTTGGGTAGGTGGGGGGGGGCTTCCACAGGTGCCGGGAAGAGCTCCTTTGAGTTTGGAGTGTTGTTCATGTGATGCTCCATCTTTATTTGGCCTTGGTGAAGAATGACGCAAATCCTTCAGCCTGACTTCAGCTTGTTTTTCGGCCTGAGAGCCAAGCTACAAGTGACGCCTGACACAGGTTGGACACTTGTCAGCTTCCCTCAAGTTTTGATGGGAAATGTAGGCATCCTGGTCTTGCAGCTGTAATGGAGAGCCAAGCTGTAAAACCAGGACGCCTACATTTCCCATCAAAACTTGAGGGAAGCTGACACGTGTCTGACCTGTGTCAGGCGTCACTTGTAGCTTGGCTCTGTTTGGCTCGCTCTTTCCTGCTGCCTTTTCCCTCTCTCTGACCAGGAGAGCATTGAAACGGTCTCTAGGCAGAAGAGCCATTCCTGGCAGAGGGGGCATGCAGAAGAAGCGTCCCTCCCCCCTGCCAGGCACCCTACAGCCCCCTTGCTGGGTAGGATGCGGATCCTCTAAAGGGAGGGGAAAGGGGGGCCTTCTCTGTGTGCAGGAGGCCAAGTGGAGCTCAGAGGCCATGGAGAACTAGCACCATGTCCTCTGAAGCAGAGGTGCCTGGCACTGGGGGAAAGAGGCCCCCAGGGCTTTCGGTTTGCCTCAACTAGGGCAAGGGATTGATCAGGCGTATAAATGTTTGTGCTGCCCCTGCTTTTCCTCTCCGCAGGGCAGGGGTTCTCTGGAGAGACACCTGCAGCTCCCCCCTCCCCGCTTGGCCATGGCGGATTGCTTCCGAGGGGGGAGGTCCTTCCTAAGGCGCAATCTGAATTCGGCCGCCAGGGGCCACGGAGGTGCTCGTCCGTCGTATGCCCGCTTTAGCAGACTGCTGCTGTGCGCCTGTTCAGGTGGGAACCGATGGCTGCTTTCGTTCTTAGCAGGCTTAGCAAGGCTCCTGTTGTGTTAGCGCTACATGAAGGGGGCGCGCTAAAGGAAATTTAAAAAAAAGAACTCAAGAAGGGAGTTTGGACAGCATTTGTCTGTTTGGGGTTTGAAATAAATCTTTAAAAGCTGTGTGGCAGCTGTTGCTGGCGTATGTGGAGAGGGAAGAGGCTCTGAACAGGGTTGCGCACGGCCTCGATGGACTTGAGCCGTTTGAGTGCTGGGGAATTGCAATTTTTGCAACTCATGTACTTGCTGAGGGAACAATGTTTGAGCCATGCGCAGAAGTTTTGTCACAGGGTGTCTTCCGTGAAAACAATGTGCCATCTTGAAAAGCCAGTGACCGTTCATGTTCGGTTCTCTCCATTGCTCTTTACTCATTTACCTTGTTACCAAGGTCAAAGATCCAGAGGAGTTGTTACCAGAACTGCTCTATTATTATAATGGGGAATTAGCTGTAGCAGTCTGTAACTATTAATATTAAGCGAGGATCATAACCTATGTATACGGAGGTCCCGATCCCAGACACTCTAGTGAAAAAGAGGCAGACAAGGAGTAAGGTCCAAACACGTGTATTGAGTGTAGCGTAAGCCTAGCTTGCACAATCATACAAGGAACACACAAGGTCTAAGAAATACAGAGTAGGAAATACAGAGACGTTCGCATTAGCGGGTTCCCAACGATGGTAAGGGAAATACTCACAAACCTGGAGCGAAGCAGAGACACGGCAGCGAGGGTGGCCCAATGCCAGCACTGGGACCACAGACGGACAGCAAGGAGGTCTGGATAGGGAATGGCCGAGGCACCGAGTGGTCTGGGGGACCAGCTTAAATACCCCAAAACGTACCCTGGGGCTGGTGCTGTACTTGGTGGTTCTCACAGATTAAAACAAAGGGTCTAATGGGCTACTGAATGGCTTGGATGGGCCACTTTGGTAATCAGATTGTGATAAGTGACACCTCAGGAAGAGGGGACAAAAGAGGGAGGGGGAAATCCGAGTGGGCTGAATGGATGTTCCAGCGGACAGGGCTTGTCCTGATGTCATCAGCTTTGGAATGCGGAGGTTTCTTTGAGATGCATTCTTTAAGTGCTTGGGATGGTCGGCACTTAGTTCCTTCTCCGGGGCGGCTCCTAAGATATGCAGAGCGGGGCGAGGGGCTCTCGCTGCGGACGTGGTGTGTCCGCTTCGCCGAAATGGCTTCTCAAAGCAGTCTTCTTCCTCTGGGTCTTCTGGGTGCCTGAGAACATGGATGCCGGCTGGGCATAGCTGGGGCTGGATAGCAGGCTGCCCGGTAGCAAGGGCAAGCTTGGCGACCGGCTCGCGGGAGGCTCCAGGCGGGAACTGACCAGGGAGCGCCTAGCCAGGCTCGCTGGAGGTTTCCCCGGCTGGCGCCCGGCTGCTAGCAGCGGCTTGGGCCCATATGAGGCAGGCTTCCATGGAGGCAGCGGGAACAACACTTTAAAACACAGTCCAAAGCAGGGAACAGGCACGGTCCGTGGCAGATGGCAATGCAGGCACGGGGCACACTTGTAACAGAGTCCAAACACACACTGGGAAGTCCAGATACAGGGCAGGGCAGGGTTGCCCAGAAAGAGAGTCCTTCGTGCAGATATCCAAACATGGAGTCAGTAAACTACACAGTCTATAGCAGCAGCAAGGTAATTGACACGCAGGCAGGAAACTGACACGTGTATTAGAACACACACGTGCAAAGCAGTCTTTGGTGCAGCAGTGAAACAGTAATGCAGGAAACTTTAACACAGTTCATGGCAGGCTTTAAAGCAGGGGAGGGGGCCTACTTGGCAACAATTCCCCCCCTCGGAGACCCCGGGACGTCAGGCGCGCGGGTCTCCGAACTTGACTTCAAAGGCGAGGTGGTTGGCAATGTCCGGTGGTCGAGCTTCGAGCGAGGAAGGAGTGGGAAGGGAAGGAGGGGGAGGCGTCACTCAAAAATTTAGTTTGGAGAACCACCTAACCGAATAAGTGCAATTTAGATCAGCCAATGGGCTGCAGGTCTCTGGGTTCACACCAGGGGGTGCGCTAAGTGCAACCGTCAGAATAAATAGCAATAATTCATAAGTAATAGCAATTCATAGTGATATAGGCAGCAATGAGCAATTCATGCATATAAATAGCAATAATTCATATTTGTGTACATTGATCAATTCATACATGGGAATACTTCATACGTAATTCATGATGGGTTAAAAGCATTAAAAACCAGGCGCAATTCATATACATGGATTAATTCATAGGCATAAGATTAAAAGCAAAGGCAATTCATGGGTCAATTCATGAATGCAGGATTAAAAGCAATTCATACAAGGTAAAGTGAAATGTGCAAGCAGGGCATGGACCAATTCATCAAGGGTTGAACAATTCATAGATTGAACAATTCATAGATAATTAAAACCATAAATACATAAATACATAGGATTAAAAGCAATGATTCGGGAGGTTAAAACCAATAAAAGCAGCAAGAGTAAAAGCAAGTGCGTGGAAACAATTCATGAGGGGTAAGCGGCGGAAGGGCTCATAGGGGGTCAGAAAAATAAACTCTGCAATTAAAACCCAAATCAATATGGCTGGATTAAAATCAAATTCATAAAATAATAAATAGACTAGAACTGCCTCGGCGGAGGGAGTTGGGTTAAGAAGGCAATTCAAAAGGCTAAAATCAAATTCATCGGGATAAAGTTCATGGGCACACTTGCGGTAGCTGGAGAGAGGGACTAGTTCGGGGCTAAATTCATGGGAGTGAAATTCATGAAAGCAATGCAAAGAAATTCATAAAACAATAGAGCTACAAAGATCACAGACGGCTCAGTCCGCAGTACAGCTGCTGGACTGGGTTGCATATTTACAAGAACAAGCAAGCTTAGTCCATGTGCTCCAAAACACACTTCCACCCCCCCTTGCTGTCTGCGTCAAACCGCAGAGCAGGGTCGATGAGCGGCAAGAAGGGCTTCGGACACACAGTTCTAGTCCTCATGGCGGTGGCGTTGCTGGCGGTCGTTTGGAGACGGGCCGTGGGCTGGGAGGCGGAGTAATATGTCCCCCCCTAGTCCACAAGAGGGCCTCGGAGCGGTGTCTGGCAGCAGAGCGTCCATGGGGCCGGTGCCGGGTTCATACACATAATAAACATAATCATAGTTCCTAACAACATAAGCAACTACACATGGGTTAAAGGAGGGCGCCAAGAACAACCCTTAAGGCAAGAGGAGGTCGGGGTTATAGTGATCCAAGCGGTAAGACAGCTGGAGTTGCTGGAGCTGTCGGCGGCTCCAACAGCCCAAATACAGCAGTGAGGCACATAACAAAACTTGAAAGGCGAAAATAACGACGATCGGGTGCAAAGCCAAATTGTAAATTCCAGTGGCAGTGGGGCTCCAGCCAAAGAGGGTTTCCCACCACGAGTGCTCTCCGGTGGTCTTAATCCGCTGGGCAAGATCCAAAATCTCCTTTCCGTTGTGGGATACAACCAAAGCAGTGGTGTCCCCGTCCCTCTGGATGCTCTGGAGGGTGCGGTGGAGCTGGGGGTGGGCCAGGAGCTCGTGGATTAGTTCCAGACCGATGCCAAGGGAGATGGGCTTCACATGTCGATAGATGGAGGGTGCCACCAGGATCTCTTCTTGGGTCCAGACCGGCACCGTGTAGGTGAAGTCGCAGGCTGCCACCGAAGACAGGTTGCAGAAGTAGCGGTTGACTCCCGGGATCACGGGCTTGAGCTGGAACGAGTTCAGGATCACAAAGTCGCAGGCCGTTCGCACGCAGGCACATCCTTTCCCAAGGTAGACCACAGCGGAGCTGTTCTCCCGGACGACCTCGAAAGAGCACTCGTTGAGGGCGTCTACTTGCGGGGCTACACAGGGGTGATGAGGTGCAAAGGCTTGGTCCTGGCAAATGAAGCCGGTCTGGTCTCGATGCTGGCACCCTTGGAGGCTGACGAGCTGCCATCCGGTCGGGGTGAAACGGGCCCAATGGTCGGGGTGGCGGGCGTAGAGGACTTCGGTGTCGCTGACTTGGAGTCCCAGAGGCACGACTGGATACACGTGGAATGACTCGTGCGCACTGGCCGTTAATAAAAATAATTTAAGCTCCTGGGTGGTCGGTGAGAATGAGGAATTTACGAGAGACCACCAGGATTCAAGCTCCAGTTCTATGGGTGACAATTTGGGCATAATCAATCTTTTAATTTCCAGGGGCAAATGCCCGTCCGTGGCTTGCCGAATTAGCCCCATGGCCACAGCCTGGTTTAATTGTTGGGCTTGCATACATGCCATGGCTATTGACACGTTGCGTTCAAAAGACTGTGTTCCTTTGAGCAGTAGAGAAAAATCTCTTTCAATTTGACTCTCCCAGTTAACTAAAATGGAGCTGATCTCGTGTTGCCCATTTGAAATGGAATATAGGGACTGCACCACTGGTTTACCTAAGTCAGAGATGCTAGTCGTAACATGGGCAAACTTATTAGCGAGAGTCTCAATGTTGACCGAATCCATGATTGCTAAGCCTCCGGCTGCAGGAGCAGTCCAGTCGGCAATGCTTCGTCTGGCACGCGAGAGAGAGGGGGAGGGATCGATCCACAGTTGTAGCCATGCATTCCAACCCTTGCTACCGGCCTCCAGATAGGGAGCGCACTGCGGCAGCCTCTGGGTTACATTTAGCTCAGCTAAGTCTATGCGGATCTCTTTCAAAGACATTTGCGGGCGGACTAGAACTCTCTCTCGAATGTCAGTTTTCAAAACATGGGAGCCCACTATATGCGTGCCGCCTTGGCTTAATTGTTCATTGCTAGCAATCAAAGGGTCAATTTGGATGGTGTGGGTCTCCTGGGTCCGGATCAGCAGGGAATAATTGCCTGGTTCGTGAGTCAAATTTACAAAGAGCAGCCCAAGCCGGTGAAATTTCTCTACTAGGGGCTTGGTTTGGCATTCGGGCGTCTGCTGAACCAGTATCCAATCGGGTGGGCCGTGTTTGGCTAGGTCTTCCTCTTTTACAATCCAGGTCAAGTTCTCCCAGCGCTCTATAGCAAAGGAGAGAACTGTGCCTGAAGGGGGCGTGATAGTGACAGATGCAGACTCAGTGGCAGTAGTGCCTAGTAGGATGGTCATTCTGAAGGGGTCTCCTGCCTTCCATACTGCGGCCGACACTAGAATAACTTCACAGTATGGTCCGAAAGCCTCAGTGACAAATGGCGAGGTTTCGAAATTGGCAGGGGTGGTATATTTGTCTACCACCGGGACTGCGGTGGGGGCTGGCCTGATACGGGGAAGAAACATACAAGGAATCGGAGCAAGTGGTGAAACTGTATCGGTAGGCGAGTAACATACTAATTCTTGGGACAGAGTTTTTACTCCCACACATAAAATAACAAACTCTGGGGGTCGGATCCACTGCTCTTCGCAACTGCGGAAGTTAGTGCGGTCCGTTGGGGTGGTCATATTGCTCTGCTGCACAACCTTGCAGACCATCATTTCGTTCCCTGCCAGGGTATTGATGCATCTCCAGTGGGGGTAGGGCATTAATTTGGACGGGCGTCCCTCTATTAGGGTGCCTGCCAGCACGAGCAAACACAGAGTAGCCAGGTGCCTCATCTCCTGGCCTTCTTTTTCCTTTTGTGGTTGAAAATATCCTGGGGAGACCTGCGGATATAAGTACAGGCTCCCTGAGTTTATTGCAGCAAAATAGATGAGCGAGGTGAAGTAGGGAAAAGGAAAAGGGAGGGCGTTTTTCTGCCAGCACTGTATGTTAAGCGGGGTTCGAACGAGAAGTCCCGGAGCACTAAGCGAGCCTTCCAGCTTGTTGCTCTGGGGAACTCCTGTGTGGAGGCTTCTTTCTAAAGCGTGTATATTTCAGGGGGGAACGTCTTTACGTCGGGCAAGGGTCGGCTGTGCGTTAGGCGGGATTATGCAAACTCGCCCCAGGGGTCCCTGGGTGCCTAGACTATGTGGCCTCCAGGTGCCCCTTGCTCGGCGGTGGGCTATTTTATTTTTGCGGGCGGAGAGCTGTCGGTCCGGCTCGGCCTGGCCTTGCCGTTTTAAAAGGAAAAAAACTAGAGAGCGGTATCCAGCAACTATAAGGGTTGCTGCAGACGGGGACCTTCGTTCTATTTTTCTAAAATAATTTTTAAGTAGGGGTGGTTAGGGTTAAAGGTATGTTTTATGATGGTTTGCTTTTGCTTTGCCTTTTTCCCTCTGCTTTTTTGCAGGACCTCTTGTATGTATTTCGGCGGACCATTTTTTCCTAGGATCAATTTTTGGAGGGACTCCTTCGGGAGGCCCCAATTTCATGTTAAAAGAAAGAAACACACAAAGCAAAAGCACACGGGCGTGGGTTATTTTCAGGTTGCCCTCACTTGGAAGGCCTGGCAGGGCTTCATTATAACTTCAATATGTCTCCCCCCCTTCTTTTCCCTTGTACGGTACGGGCAAGGGAAAAGATTACGTGGGGCGGGCGGCTGCTGGCGGAAAGGGCCGAAGTGGAGCCGAGGGCGCTCGGCGGCGTTTATCGAAAAGCGGCGGAGGCGGCCGAGATCTGCCGGCGCCACTGGGTCTGGGCTGTTCGGGGGTCATCTTGGCGTAGGGGATCCTGGCTATGTAAATGAGGCACGCTGCCCCTTGTGCGTGGCGAACATACCCCAATAACACATTCCAGAGGTCACATATTTACAAAATACTGGCGGGTCTTTTACCTTTGCACTAAAGCGTACGGACTGGTGGCGCCGTATAGCAACTCACCATGACGAATATGAACATTAGTAAAAGAGGGATGTTGGGCTATCTGGGGGTCCTTTTCCAGGGGAGGCACGGCCCTCAAAGCCAAAGCCGACCATCATGCGAAAGTGGTGAGACCCCGAATCTACGTAGATGCGGGATCTTCACCAGCACGGCGGGTGATATATTTTCGAATACAGGGATCACCTTATTTGGTGATTCCATTATGTTCGAAGGAATGTATGCACCTCTGGGCTAACGCCTCTCCAACCACTTTCACACACAGCAAATCTCTTTTGCCTGTGTAATTTTTTCCGAACATGCGGCTCTAAAATCCAATTAAGAATCACTTTCGGTGGTGGTCCTATTTGGCTTTGGTTGCCGTGTCTTCCCCAAGGGTCCCAACTGTGGGGCCCGCCTAATGAAGTTAAAGAATAGAACTGGAAAAACTTTTAACATTTGCACCCATATCTGTATATTCTACTGTTTCTTTTATACTAGGGCTACAAAGGTCTGGTCTAAGGGGACACAGGGTATCTCTGGCCCAGGGTGAAGGGATATCTGGCGAATCACTGGGCAGAGGGGGGCTGGGCTGGTGGCGGCTCCCCCAGGGTCATACACAGGAGGGGCGGTTTGCAGCGGCTTCCCTTTCCATTCCTTTAATTGAGAGGCGTGAAAGTATTTTAGCCAAGTGCCTCCTGTCTTTCTCTGGATAGCTACCTGATAGACGGCTGGGGAGACTCTTTTCGTGATGGGGACTGGGCCTTGCCATTTGGCTGCTAGTGAATGCGCCTTTTGCGAGAACTTCCTGTACAGAACGAGCTGTCCTTCCTCCCACTGCCTGGGGTTCCTGACCCATCCTAATTTGCGGTCCATGTCTTTCTGAGCTGTGCCCAACTTCTGGGCCACTTGCATGTGGACGGCGTGTATGGATGAGAGCAGGTCTTGGACCCAAGCGTCATTAATCACTACGGGCTGCATATCAGAAGGGAGCTGCGTATCTAGCCAGAAGGCTTCCGGGAGCTGCATTCTTCGCCCTGTCATTACCATATGGGGTGTGAGCCCGTGGACTGCGGTAGTGCCTCTAATGGCCATTAGAATTATGGGGAGTTTTTCATCCCAGTCTCTCCCGGAGGAGCGAACCATTTTGCGGAGAGCCTCCTTGAGGGTCCGGTTGGTTCTTTCTATGGCGCCTGAAGCTTGAGGGTGGCCGGCTATGTGGAAACGTTGCTGGATGCCTAGCACCTTGCAAAGCTCCTGTGTGACTTCTCCGATAAAGTGTGAGCCTAAATCAGAGTCCATGACTCTCACAATGCCCCATCTTGAAAAGACATTGTTGAACAGTAGTTTGGCTGTGGTGGCTGCATTGTTGCGCTTGCACGGAAACGCTTCGACCCATTTGCTAAAGGGGTCTATGACAGTGAGACAGTAGCGATTGCCGCGAGAAGTGGGGGGAAGGGGGCCGATAAAGTCAATTTGTATGCGAGCCCAGGGTCCGTCAATTCTCTGATGCTGGAGGGGAGCTCTAGGTCCGGTGGGGTCTGCATTGACCATAGCGCAGGACAGACAGTTGTCTACCCATTGCGCTACTTCGGTGCGCATGCCAGGCCACCAACCAACCTCTTTTACCCTTTCCAGAGTCAGGTCCTTGCCTCGGTGACCCTGCTCGTGGACGAACTGAATTAGGTCGGCCCTGACTTCCAATGGCACTACCCAGTGGCGTTCGCCGGCTGTATCTACTGCCCAAACTATGCCTTCTTCTTCTCTGATCATGAGCCTCCCTGTCTGATCTCTTCCTGCGGCTAGGAGGTCGGTTATTTCTGGGTCAGATAGCTGCAGTTGTGCTAGGTCTAGTGTTCCTGCGGTTCCCTGAGCTTGGCTGCGGGCTTGTGCCCGGGTGGTGACAGGGCGGAGGGGACAATCGGTGGCTGATTCCGGTAGGGGAGCATTTTCAGTGGCGGCTGCCTTGGCTGCGAGGTCTGCCTGGTCATTCCAATAAGCGGTCTCTGAGTTTGTCTTCTGGTGTCCCTTGACATGGGTCACCTGCGTTGGGCCTGAGCGGGACTGAAGGAGTGCTGCTACTTGCTGCCATAGCTGTAGGTGGGCTACGGGTTTCCCATCGCTAGCTCTCCACCCCTGATTCTGCCATACCGGGAGCCAGACCGTGGCGGCTTTGGCCGTCCAATCCGAGTCTGTGTAAATGGCAAGTGGGCTTTCTGGGGGCTCAAACTCGAGCACTGCCAGAAGCGCTTGCACCTCAGCCGCTTGGCTGGAATGGGGGCGAGCTGGACCTTTGAGGGTATGGGCGTCGCTCACTCGCACGGCGCCGTAACCTGTCCAAGGGGAGCCTCCAACGTGAAAGGAGGAGCCGTCACAGAACCAGCATGTGAAGCCGTTCTGTCGGGCTTCCTCTAGCGGGACTCCCCAAGTGACTGGCCAGACAACCTGCGGTGGCGGGTCCAGGGGGCACTCGTGCTCGGTCCCGGTTACTATTAGGCCATAGGGCGCTGGTGGCTCGGTGGTCTCCTTTTTAAATTCTACTCCGCGGTTGACCAGGGCCAGGGTCCACTGTGCTATGCGGGCGTTCGAGACTTGTCCGTCTTGTATCTTTCCAGACAGAATATATTTGAGAGGCGTGTGAGTGGTTTGAACTATGGTACGTGAACCTCCTATGATAAATTCCCAATGGGTCAGACTCCAAACTAGAGCAAGGCATGTCTTCTCGCATGGGCTAAACTTAGTTTCTACTGCGGTTAGGTTGCGAGAGGCATAGGCTACTACTCTAGCGGTTCCCGCTTGCTGCTGGGTGAGCGTGGCTCCTATGCTCTTGTCTGATACTGCTAACTGGATAAAGAATGGCTGGGTGACATCTGAATGGGCTAGGGCCGGGGCTGCGGCCAGACTGCGCTTTAGCTCGGCTAAGGCTGTCTGTTGCTCCGGTCCCCACTCCCAGGGAGTGTTCTTCTTGAGGAGAGCATAAAGAGGGCGAGCTTTGTCTGCAAAGGACTCGATGAAGTCTCGGGAAAAGTTAAAAGTTCCTAGAAGGGCTCTGAGGGAGGGGATATCGGTGGGTGCAGGCAGCTTGGAAATGACCTCCATTCGCTGGGCGTCCGGGGTGCGACCCTCGGGTCCCAGGGTCAGACCCAGGTACTTGACGCTGGTCTGAACCAATTGGGCCTTTTCCCTGCTTGCCTTGAACCCAGTCTCGCGGAGGAGTTCCGGGACTTCCCTGGTGATTTGGCGGGCTAATTCTTCCGTGGGGGCGTGGACTAAAATGTCATCCACGTAGCTCAGTACGTGGGGCCTCGAGGAGGGTTGGAGGCGTTCCCACATCTGAACTACATGGGCATGACAAATACTGGGGCTGGAGTGGAATCCCTGGGGTGTCCGTTTGAATGCGTATTGCTGGCCGCGGAAAGTGAACGCGAACTTGTACCAGCAAGACTCATGCAACCGGATGGAGTGGAAAGCGTTGGCCAGGTCTATGACCGAGTAGAACCGGGACCCAGCGGCAATGGCCGTCAGGATCTCATTGTACTTGGCCACAACCGGGGCAACTGGAGGGGTGGTGGCATTCAGGGCACGGAAGTCGACCGTCATTCTCCAGGTCACTCCATCTGCTTTCAGAACTGGCCACAATGGGGCGTTGCAGATGGACTGCATCGGGAGTATGACGTCCCACTCAAGGAGTCCTTCTATAGTCTTGGCTATCCCTGCCTCAGCTTCTGCTGGGTACTTGTACTGTCTTTGGGGAGGGGGATCCTTTCCTTCGATCAGGACGCAGGCGCCCTTCACTATCCCACACTCGGCCTTGTCCGTCACCCATACTTCAGGAAAGTCCTGAACCCAGGGGTCTCCTGTGATGGGGGCGAGAGGAAGGGGGGCCTTAAGGGCTGCGCATCGATGGACTGCATTGACGAAGTCTGGGCCTCCTGGGATGCGCCACAGGAGCCCATTTGCTAGGTCGATGGTCAGTCCCTCGGCACGGAAAAATGGCATGCCCAAAAGTCCATCATCTTCTCCCCGGTTTGCGCATGCCGAAATCCAGGTGGCCAGGTTCCCAACGGAGAGGGGGATATCCTGCCAGACCGGGAATTCCTGCGTGCCGCCTCCAAAACCGGCGAGCTGCATGGTGGTGGGGGTCTGAGTTCCCTTAGCAACTAAGGTGGGCCGGAGTATATTAAGAGAAGCTCCGGTGTCTATAAGGAGAGTGGCAGGCTTCTTCTTTTCCCCGGGAGTCCCGATCCCTGCCTTTACTGTCGGTCTCCCCCATGTGTCCGGCTTTAGTTTGGCAACTATGCCCACGGAGGGAGACTGGGACTCGGGGCAACCCTATTCTGATCCTGCACCCTGATCGGTGGAAGCGGCGCTTCCTCTAAAGGGGTTGTTGGGGCTCGGGCGTTCCCGGACCGCAGCTATCGGGGGACTCGAGAAGGGAGGGTCTGGCGGTAAAGGGGGCGCCGACGGGGGTACTGGGGGCTGCTGCTGGTCTTCCCACTCCATGATCGCCTTCATTAGAACGGACGTGGGCTTTCCATCGAATAGCTCCATGTTCGCTCCAATGTTCTTGAGGCGCATCCATAATTCCCAACTGAGGGAGTCCCTGGACTGGGGCGTGCTGCCGCGGTCCCGGTAGCCCTCGTGGTCGCCCTGCGATGCTCCCCAAGCGTTAGACTGATCTGGAGGCGGGTAGACCTGATGGTTGTACGGGTGCGATGCTCGGGAGTGAGAAGGGGCTAGGGGCGCATCCTGTGATCGGGGCTCGTGGGGTCCCTGCTGGGAGGAGGAACTGTAACTCGGGGTGGGCGCAAAGGAAACTCCTGGACGGTAGTCCCTCGGTCCCCTTCCCCGGTTAAAGCTGCCGCTCCTTCCCCTCAGGATTCCTCCCCTTGCCTCCGGATACGGGCTGCGTCCCTGTGGTCGGTACTGAGAGTGGGGGCCATGATTGGCATAGGTGACTGCACTTATCGGCTCGCTCTCCTTCCTACGAGAGGCCGGGGGCTTCACATGGCGGATGGCGCCGGTTTCTCGCAACAGGCCAGCAATGCTTCTGATGCGAGCTTCCAGGTCTCCCCATGAGATGCTCCCGGGCTCCACTCCTGCTAGTGCTAGGCGGGTGGTACTATTGAGTCCATCTAAGACTGCTCTCCTGAATTCTAATTCATCAAAGTCGGGTACATCGCTTGCATCTAAATCTACTTCATCTGCTAGCTCAGCAAGAAGCTGCTTTCTGGCTAAATATGCCTCTGGGTCCTCCCCAGGTTTCTGGGACTCCGCGATATACAGGGCTTTCAAACTCTTGGTGGGCCACAGGAATGCACAAATTTCTTTAATTGCTCCGTACTGACTGCGGGTGGCTAACCTTCGGTTAGAGATATAGGCATTCAGGGCCGAGACTATTTCAGGGGCAGCGCATTGGCGGGCCAGCTGGGCCACATCGGAACCACTAGCGGAGGGCTGGGAGGTGGTCACATGGGTGAACCACTGGATGGCCGTGTCTCGGTTTAGGGGTCCCATGCGATCTGCTATGGATTGGAGCTCATCGGGCCTCCAATTGCGAGTTTCCTTAACGACCCGGTCTGTTTTCCTGCCATCCTCGTCCATGGATACAATTTCCTTGGTGGCTATTGGGTGGAGGGGCTGTGGGGCTTCCGCAGGCTGGGGCGAAGGGGGTGACCAGTTGTCGGTACTACCTTCGGGGAGGGCCAAGAGGGCTGCGGGATGCACGGCGGAGATTACGGCCTGCTGCATTCCCAGGTGCTGCTTTAGGGCCTCTAGCTCCCTCTTACAAGCGGAGTGGTCTGCAGAAGCTACCTTGGAGTGATTGTGCTCTGCCATGAACTGGGCGGCATGGGTTAGCTTAGCAATTCTTTCCTGTCCCTCGATTACTGCATGCTCAGCCATGTCGGCACGAGCGGTGGCCGCCTCAGCCTTGTGCTGGGCGTCCTGAAGGGCAGTGGTTAATCCTTGTTTTTCCAATATGAAATTGACGCGTTCAGCGCGCCACTCAACTGCCTTTTCCTCATGGTCTCTTTCCTGTTCGGCTAGTTTGGCCCTGAGACTCTGGATTTCTAGGTGCAGGGCGTCCTGTTCTCGCTTTGCTTTTTCCTCTAGCTCCTTCCTCTCTTTGTCCTGGGCTATTCTGAGCCTCTCTATTTCCTGCTCGCTATCTTCCTGCGCTATATGTAATTTATTTATCAGGGACACGCTGTCCTGTAAGGCAGTAAAAAGTGCCCAAGCTCCGTATCTGTCCTTCTTGCTCGACTTGGGTTTCTCTTTCTCACAAAAATCTTGGAAGGCACTTCTAACTATCTGGAGTGGGTCGGGTCCCTTGAAGGAACCGGCTTCCCAAGGGCAATCTCCCTTCTTAACTAGCCACTTCTCCAGGCGGGGCACGGTGGGGTTTGCCCGGTACATTTTTCTTTTTCTTTTAGTTTAAGGCTGATCTTGGGGGAGGTTAAAGAGTGGATCAGCGACACCAGGGGTGGGGCGATTAAAGCTGCTCAAGGGTTTTAACAACTTCTTCCTCTCTATGTCCCTTTTGGGAGGTTTATCCTTCCCTCAGGTCCTCAAGGGTTTTTACCAGGGGGTTTTAAGGTTCTACTTTTGGGTTTGCAAGGGTATTTTTAAGGGTTCTACACTAAGTTCTTCTCCACCGGGGGAGAAGGAAAATTCCTATTCCCGTTTCAAGCTTGCCTACAAGCCACGGGACCAGGAAACGTTTACTGGCTCAGAGGGTGCTCTCAAGCTTTCTAAGCCCAAGAGAAAAAACTGCTCAGTGCTTCCAAGCCTCTGCTCAGAAGCCAAAGCTCAGGGGTCTCCCAAGCCTATACTCGGAAAACCAAAGCTCAGGGGTCTCCCAAGCCTCTGCTCAGGAACTGCAATTAAGGGGCCTCCCAAGCCTCTGCTTAGGCAACCCGAAATGCTCCCAAGCCTCTGCTTAGAAGCCAAAATGCTCTCAAGCTCTCTGCCCAAGAACTAAATTCAAAGTGTCCCCAGGCCTCGTGCTCAGAGACAAACGGTTAAACTGTCTCCAAGCCAAGACCAAAAGACTAAATGCGCTCAAGGACTGCCTCTGCAAGTCCCCAAGCAAAAGTGCCCAGGAGTAAAGCTTACTGTATTCCCAAGCGAGGTGCGCTCAAGAGTTCTAACAACTCCCAAGCAGGGTGCGCCCAAGAGTCCCACTGACTCCCAAGCGAGGTGCGCCCACGAGTCTGACTTAAAACTCGCAAGCGGAAAGGCGCCCAAGAGTCTAACTTAAAACTCTTAAGCACGGTGCGGCCGGCTGCCGCGGGGCTTCAGGAACCTGGCTTCAGATTCCCAAAGCTAACTAACCAAATGGACTATCGATCCCTTCACGTTTCCTCCGGAGCGGGGATTGAAGCCTAAGTGCTGGCAGGAACGGGGTTTGGACGGACTTAGGAGAGACGGGGGAGGGCGGAAGAGAATTTTATATGTGCTGCTTCAGGATATATATATAGAGCCTACTTCTGGGATCCCACCCACATAGACGCGTTTAGGCGGCCCGGAAGGTGGCCAGGAACTTCACCAGTTCAGAGGTCCTCACCCACAGTACACCGGTTATAACGGCTGGAGGGCCTCGCGGTGCACCACAAAAGGCAAGTAGTCCAAAGCTGGCTGAAGGAGGAAATGGGGAAAAGCCAACCCACAAGATAGAGATGCTCACTAGAGCCACACACACTCACACTTTTAATTCCCTGAGCTAAATTGCGCTCTTTACACTGAGGTCTGGAAAATTTTCCTCTAAGTCAGTTCGCCGAAAACATGCGTGTCGACTCACGTGTATTCACACGAACCGGGTTATGCCCGCATTCTCCACCAGTAAACTGTTACCAGAACTGCTCTATTATTATAATGGGGAATTAGCTGCAGCAGTCTGTAACTATTAATATTAAGCGAGGATCATAACCTATGTTTACGGAGGTCCCGATCCCAGACACTCTAGTGAAAAAGAGGCAGACAAGGAGTAAGGTCCAAACACGTGTATTGAGTGTAGCGTAAGCCTAGCTTGCACAATCATACAAGGAACACACAAGGTCTAAGAAATACAGAGTAGGAAATACAGAGACGTTCGCATTAGCGGGTTCCCAACGATGATAAGGGAAATACTCACAATCCTGGAGCGAAGCAGAGACACAGCAGCGAGGGTGGCCCAATGCCAGCACTGGGACCACAGACGGACAGCAAGGAGGTCTGGATAGGGAATGGCCGAGGCACCGAGTGGTCTGGGGGACCAGCTTAAATACCCCAAAACGTACCCTGGGGCTGGTGCTGTACTTGGTGGTTCTCACAGATTAAAACAAAGGGTCTAATGGGCTACTGAATGGCTTGGATGGGCCACTTTGGTAATCAGATTGTGATAAGTGACACCTCAGGAAGAGGGGACAAAAGAGGGAGGGGGAAATCCGAGTGGGCTGAATGGATGTTCCAGCGGACAGGGCTTGTCCTGATGTCATCAGCTTTGGAATGCGGAGGTTTCTTTGAGATGCATTCCCTAAGTGCTTGGGATGGTCGGCACTTAGTTCCTTCTCCGGGGCGGCTCCTAAGATATGCAGAGCGGGGCGAGGGGCTCTCGCTGCGGACGTGGTGTGTCCGCTTCGCCGAAATGGCTTCTCAAAGCAGTCTTCTTCCTCTGGGTCTTCTGGGTGCCTGAGAACATGGATGCCGGCTGGGCATAGCTGGGGCTGGATAGCAGGCTGCCCGGTAGCAAGGGCAAGCTTGGCGACCGGCTCGCGGGAGGCTCCAGGCGGGAACTGACCAGGGAGCGCCTAGCCAGGCTCGCTGGAGGTTTCCCCGGCTGGCGCCCGGCTGCTAGCAGCGGCTTGGGCCCATATGAGGCAGGCTTCCATGGAGGCAGCGGGAACAACACTTTAAAACACAGTCCAAAGCAGGGAACAGGCACGGTCCGTGGCAGATGGCAATGCAGGCACGGGGCACACTTGTAACAGAGTCCAAACACACACTGGGAAGTTCAGATACAGGGCAGGGCAGGGTTGCCCAGAAAGAGAGTCCTTTGTGCAGATATCCAAACATGGAGTCAGTAAACTACACAGTCTATAGCAGCAGCAGGGTAATTGGCACGCAGGCAGGAAACTGACACATGTATTAGAACACACACGTGCAAAGCAGTCTTTGGTGCAGCAGTGAAACAGTAATGCAGGAAACTTTAACACAGTTCATGGCAGGCTTTAAAGCAGGGGAGGGGGCCTACTTGGCAACAGAGTGAGCCGTGTTAGTCTGTAGTATCAAAATCAAAAAGAGTCCAGTAGCACCTTTAAGACTAACCAATTTTATTGCAGCACAAGCTTTCGAGAATCAAGTTCTCTTCGTCAGATGCCTGATACTTCTCTGTATCAGGCATCTGACGAAGAGAACTTGATTCTCAAAAGCTTATGCTGCAATAAAATTGGTTAGTCTTAAAGGTGCTACTGGACTCTTTTTGATCTTGTTACCAAGAGCAGCCTGGCTTCCTTGCCCCTGCCCACCCCGGGGGATGGTTCCCCTGGTTTCCGTTGATGGCACCAACTCCCAACACTTGCTGGACATGAGGGCAGCGCCTGGGGCTGGGACAGACATTTGGGGTAAGTGAGTTGGTAGCAGGACTACAAAATGAGCAGACGCTTGTCTCAGCAGTGAGGGGGACAGCATCTCTATAATGGAGCAAGGACATTGCATGGTCATCGCTTGTGGACATGCAGCTGTAAGGGTTGAGATGCTTGTGTGACTCCCATCGAGTGGCTGTGCATAGCAGCTCAAAGTCTCCATAGCAGGTGTTTGGCAGTTTGCCCTCTCGTTGTCCAGGCGGTGATCTGAAACAAGCACCGGTCGGAGATTTACACCCTGTCCTAATTAGTAAAGAGTCCAGTAGCACCTTTAAGACTAACCAACTTTATTGTCGCATAAACTTTCGAGAAACACAGCTCTCCTCGTCAGATGCATGCTACAATAAAGTTGGTTAGTCTTAAAGGTGGTACTGGACTCTTTACTATTTTGCAACTACAGACTAACTTCCCTGGGTCTATGACCCTGTCCTAATGTGGCTTGTGCCTGGCATTCGGGAAGTAAAAGAGGCGCCAGAGCAGGCGCCGTGGCCGCCCACATTAGGCATACTCATGAGTAGGAAACAGTCTTCTCCAATCACCTGGGCAGTCTGTTGCACAAGTATATGAAGGTGGAAGGAGCCATCCCTACTTGCTTGTGAGGAGGTCTGTTAGGGGAGGCAGCCCTAATGAGGCACGGCCAAGGTCAGAGGCAAAAGCAAGCCGGCCCTGCCCCTGGGTGCTTTGCCCCAGCCCTGAGAAGGATGGGTCCGCAGCTCGCCTGTGGGCAGAGCAAGCTCCCTGCCCTGCAGCCTGAGAGCCACCAGGAGCGGCCTCCTGGCAAGGCCCTGGTGCAGCCCAGGCCAGGTGTTGTTTTGCGGCATAACTCTCAAGATCGGGGGAACTGTTGCCATCCCCACTGCTAAAGCAGGGAGCGCCACTGGAGGGTTTCTCAGTCGGCCTCACCAGCAGTAGTGCAGGGACTTCTCTGTATTTCGTTCAGGGAGAAGTATGTGCTCCCCTCGCACAACAGCCCTGTGAAGTAGGTCAAACTGAGAGCCTGCAACAAGCCCAAGCCAAGCGTTACCCAGCGAGCTTCGTGGCTGAGCAGGGTTCAAAGCCGTCTTTCTCTGGAGTCAAAC
Source organism: Eublepharis macularius (assembly GCF_028583425.1). Taxonomy (NCBI): domain Eukaryota; kingdom Metazoa; phylum Chordata; class Lepidosauria; order Squamata; family Eublepharidae; genus Eublepharis; species Eublepharis macularius. The sequence continues at coordinate 970,367 of NC_072797.1, read as the reverse complement.
GTCTGGCACTACCCCCCCCCAACTCCATGGTGCCCCTGCTGTGCTTGAGAGGCCTGGGGACGTTCTCTTGATGGCCCTTGCGTAGGCCACAGCGGGCCGGGTTGTGCATCGGGAGGGGAACACCTTGGAGTTTTCTACGACCAGCCAGCGGAGGGGCTCTGACCACTCTCTTTCCATCGGGGTTTGGGATGACTCTTCAGATATGCGACTGGCAAGTCTTTTTATGCGCCATCAGCTGAGGGGGACGGGCTGCTGGCAGGGCTTTGAGGAATGAATCTCCTCCCAGGCCAGGAGATGAGCTGCAGGCTGCTCTCCCGGAAGGCTTGGCTGGCTGGCGCGCCCATTGAGGCCAGGTAGGCGGTGGCCTCAGGCGCTGGGTGCTGGAGGGAGCGCCGGAGGAGGCATGGGGGGGCGAGAGCACGCGCCACAGAACTGCAGCCTCCTATCCCTCCTGCCCTGCGCCGCCGCCGCCGCCGCCGCCAGCACATACCCCCGGCTGGACGCAGCAGCCGCAGGCAGGCATCTGCGGCGGCAAAGGCAACCGAGCGGGAGACCTCAGAGGCCACCCGCGCACCGTCCCAGCCGCCTGCTGCAGTGATTAGGCAGGCAGTGTGTGTGTGTGTGCACGTGTGCAATGACGTCAAACGTGACGTCATCACGCAGGCCGGTGCGCGTGCGGGTGGGGGGCGGCAGGCCGGCTGGCCGCAAGCGCCAAAAACCCTGGCGCCGCCCCTGTGGCTGGCGTGCAAGGGAGGAAGGGAGGGGTCCGGCACTCTGGCTTTCTCCAGGCCGCTGCCGCCTCTTTGTCCAGCCCCTTTGGCTTGCCGGCTCCATTCCTGTGTCCTGCTGGAACCAGGAAAATGCTTGGCCGTAGGATCAGCAACAGACAGTTTGGCTCCAAACCACCTTTGTGGTCCTGCTTGTACATTTTGTTTCTGCCCAATCATTTCCCTTCTGGCTTCCAAATCTCTTTGGATTGGGAACCTCTGGAGTGTTTTGCTGCTAGAAAAATGACGTGATTTCTTGTGCCAAACCAGCATGTGTGTTTGTTGAAGCAACAAGGTCTCTTGTGGCTAAGCAACTGATGGGCAGTATGTTTTGTAGTACAGATGCCCCAAGTGGGCCCTCAGTTCTCAGCACAGATGCTGTGGCCTCAGAGGAAAAGAGAAGCAACCACTGGGAGGTTTGCTAATATAGAAATGCAAGCAGGGAGCCTGCAAGGACTGGCCGGTGGGGGGCGGGGGGTCATCTCACTTTCCCCTGTTTCCTCCCCTCCCTTTACTGCTTCCTTCTCTACTTCCCACCCATGACCCCATCTCCCTTTACCTGCTACACTGTCTTCACCTTTCCCTCTTTCCCTCCTCCTGGCAGCCTCTTCTCAGGAAAAGTCTGACCGAGAGCCATACTACAAGTGATGCCTGACACTAGTTGGACACTTGTCAGCTTCCCTCAGGTTTTGATGGGGAATGTAGGCATCCTGGTCTTGCAGCTTGGCTCTCCGACTGCTGCCCAATGGACTTTTCAACTGTCCCTTGTCCAACATTCCACCAAGCTGCCTACGTTTCCCATCAAAACTTGAGGGAAGCTGACAAGGGTCCAACCTGTGTCAGGCGTCACTTGTAGTTTGGCTCCGAGTTGCAAAAGCCACGTTCTGGCTACAAGGCCCGGGCAAGGTTTGTGAGTTGTGAGTCGCCAGTGGCCCTGTTCTTGGTGAGTCCTTCTCCATCAGTGGCAGTTGTGCAAGCACTGGGCTACTCCATGCTTCATATCCTACGTTTAGCTTATCTTACATGATTGAGAACTATGCTATAGACTATACTATATGGGGCAGAAATATAGCATCAGAAAATTTTGTGCTCTGTATTACTGATCAGGGGACTTGACTAAGGAACGAGGTGAGATTTTTTCCAGGGCTGTTTGGACCTCCCAGTCCTCCTCTGTAGCTTTGCTTTACAGAAATTAAGGCTTGCCAATATTGTTGTGGTTACCTAGCAACCCCCAAAATGGCCAGTGAGAGCTCAGTGGGCATGCTTTTCTTAATGCTGCAGGCATTGTCTTTATTATTGGGGTGTGTGGGGTGTGTGTGTGTGTGGATAACCTTCAAATGTATTTTTAAATTTCAGTTTTTTTCTACAAACCTGGAAATTCCTTCAGATTATTAGCGAAAGACCCTTCCCCCCCGCCCTTGTCTGTTCCTGGCTCCATTTGTTCTACACTCTGTGATCTGGTTTGGAATTAAATAGAATGATGTTAGATGCTGGCCGCACATGCATTCTCTGTCTGACAACACGGACTCTGGTCCTCAGAAGCTCATTCCGCAATAAATCTGCGAGGGCCGATGAGGACTTGCTCCTTCCATGCTGTTGTCCCAACCTGAAATGACAATTTGTCTTATGGGGGAAAGTTCTGTGCAGATAACAGTATATGGAGGTTTCTGTAGTGAGGCAAAGAGCGGCTTCAAGGCTGTTTCAGGTCAGGAAAATGATGTGGTGGGGTAGGGTAGGGTAAGGGGAGGCTCGACTTAAGCGCCTTCTCTCCCTTTCCGTGTGCTGTGGTCCCAGTCTGGACTGAGTTCCCTGACACAGAACCACGCGTGCACATCTGACTCTAGTCATTGTGGTGGCCATCTGGATTTTGCAAGGTGTGGACGGGTTTTCAGTTGCCCCGAGACTCCGTCTTCTGTTTCCTGCAACTGTGACATCCAGCAAACCTCAGCCCCTCCTGGGCAGCATTTCCTCTCTTAGGAGGAGGGCTTTTATTCTTCTTCCCCCCCCGCCCCCCGCCCAGTGATATAAGCTCTGTAGGGCCAAGCTCATGCTGGAAGAAGCCTCCTCTGGGAGACGGGGGGGGGGGAGAAGGGGGGGTCTGGTTGGACTTCGGGGGGTGGGGGGGAATCTGGCATTCAGCCTCATGAAGTGACTTTGTTCTGTGCTGCCTCCCAGACTGGGGGGGGGGGCGGTGTCCCCCATCACTTCCAACCTTCTGGTGGCAGCAGCATGAGGGGCAGCCAGTGTTTGCCCCATTGAGCCCCCTGCCCATTGGCCTCCCCAGTTGCCAGGGTTGCCAGCTCCAAGTTGGGAAATTCCTGGAGATTTAGGGGGTGAAACCTGGAGAAAGTGGGGTTTGGGGAGGGAAAGGACCTTGGCATGGCATAATTCTATAGAGTCCACCCCCCACCCAAAGTAGCCATTTTCTCCAGGTGAACTGATCTCCGTGGCCTGGAGACCAGTTGTAATTCCAGGAGATCTCCAGCCACTACCTGGAGGCTAAGCCAAAGAGAGGGGGATAGAACAGGCAAAGCCCAAGGAACAGCCAAAGAGTTACAATACAAACCCCTGGGTCAAAATCAACAAATCAATGTTATGTCAAGTAGTGCATTCATTCATGAAAATTGTTTACAACCATATACATAGTCATACATATCATACATTTGAATACATCTATACCACCATTCAACTGAATATCAGACCGTGTGAATTCTTAGTCCATGTGTCAATTTTCTATGTAGATAATTTTGATCTCGCAGTGCATCAAAGTAGAATTATTCACCCTTAAGTATGTAGTTCATCTTTCTTCCAAAAAATTGTTTTTCTCAGTGCACTGCAAGACACAAAACTCCCGACGTGATTGAAGGGATCGTGTGGAAAATTGTCTTTCCTAAAATTAATCCAATCGCCTGCGGGTAGACACCTTACACACTTCTGTGTGATTACTTGATAAACAGCTCTCATAAATGAGAAGAACACGTGGGAGACGGGGCCTGGCCAATTGGCATAGACGGCGTGTGAGTGCGCTGAGAGAAGCACCTGAGATTTCATGATTTGCCGTTGGGTTTATGGATAGAAGAACGAGACATAAATGCCCCTGAGGAAAGGTGTGAAACAAGCTGAGCGACTCTTGCAAGCGGCTTGTTGGGCAGAGGGAGGGGAGACCGGCCAGGCCCCCTCTCCCACGTGTTCTTCTCATTTATGAGAGCTGTTAATCAAGTAATCACAAAGAAGTGTGTAAGGTGTCTACCCGCAGGCAATTGGATTAATTTTAGGAAAGACAATTTTCCACACGATCCCTTCAATCACGTCGGGAGTTTTGTGTCTTGCAGTGCACTGAGAAAAACAATTTTTTTGGAAGAAAGATGAACTACATACTTAAGGGTGAATAATTCTACTTTGATGCCCTGCGAGATCAAAATTATCTACATGGAAAATTGACACATGGACTAAGAATTCACACAGTCTGATATTCAGTTGAATGGTAGTATAGATGTATTCAAATGTATGATATGTATGACTATGTATATGGTTGTAAACAATTTTCATGAATGAATGCACTACTTGACATAACATTGATTTGTTGATTTTGACCCAGGGGTTTGTATTGTAACTACCTGGAGGCTGGCAACCCTACTCCCCAGCCCCAGCTCTGGGCCAACAGTATGGAGGCAGGCCAATTCGGAGTGTCCCTCCAATGGTGGTTTTGCTCTGTTGGGCACAGGATTGGAGATGTACAAATTCCAGACATTTTGAGGCTGTGGAGAGATATAGAAAAATGGGGGTGAGTATTGAAATAGATGCACTACTTACTTTCCAGTCACGCCTCAACTTCTTTCACATGGAGCTGCCTGGTACCAAATCAGACCCCCCACCCCGGCATACTAGCAGCGGCTCTCCAGAAAGTCCGGCAGGCAAAAGTCTTCCCTGCCGCCTGTTCCTTTGGGGAGAGGCTGCCGGGGCTGAGCCTGGGGCCTTCCAGGTGCCAAGTCAAGGCACTGCCCTTCAGCCACGGCCCTACTGCTTTAGCAACATAAAATGTGCCTTGATAAGTAAAATGGTACCTTTTGACACCTGTTTGGAATGTAAAAGTATAAATGTTTTCATTTTCTATAAGAAAAATGGCAGGCATTCATTATTTATTTCCAAAATGTATTTAGGACATTTATATGCCACCTTTCTGCCCAGTGCTGGCCACCAGTACCCGCTACATGGCTCCTGCACCCTGCATTCCCACCTAGCGTACGCGCCTTAGTTTTTGCCATCTGAATGGTAGGAAAAAATAGACGTTGAAAGTAGAAAAATTCTGTAGTAAACAAAGCGTATTATCTGGATGAAAGCTCTCTGATACAGTCCCGGGAGGTAGGACTAGCAGCTTATTTGGATATTAAGTAAATGTTGCAACACAGAAAACATTGAACTGTTGAATAAATACCTTACTTAGCATATTAATTGCTGCCCCAATTGTTTACATTTAAACAATGAAAATGAAGTATATGTCTGCAGTGTACATAAGAATTATTATCTAATGCTGAAGATTGTCTTATATAAAACTTTTCATTTGATATATTTTAAGTAAAACATTGTCTTTTGTTTTACTCATTCCAAAAGGGAAAAAAGTTCATACAATTCTTTTAGGTGACTCCCCAAATTTCCCAATTTTTCCATTTGACAAATTGAAGAGGTTCTCAGATTTTTTTCATGCTGAACATCTGGAAAGAGTGCAATTCAAAAATAAAACAGTTGATAAGTTTTTTGCCCAGCACTCAACAAAATTTCCCACTTTTTCCATTGGAAAAAATTGGAAAAGGTTGTCAGATTTTTTCATGCTATACATTTTGAGTGCGAAAACTCTTGCGGTAAGATGCATTTTGCTCATTCTGTAAGAGGAGTTTCATTTTTCAGCGCTCCAGAGAATATCCCCCTCTGTCAGAAGAACTGGGAACCTCCTACAATAAATCAATGGTTTTCAAAAGTTTGGTACCAATTTATTATCGGAAAAATAACAACTTACAACAAAAAAACACTTCTTCAAATGTATCACAATTCTATGACAAATGGTGGCCCTTCTTTGATTATATTTACAGTAAGGATTTACAACCTCCAGATTTCTTATATCAAAGCATACTTAACTTTTAATATCATTAATGTATATAGTTATTAAAGTTGTTAATAAGCTATGCATTGTACTTTATAAGTAATGTTATCTCGTATTTGTAAATTATTGCATATTTGTGTTTTAAAATAAAAATATATTACAAGAAGAAGAAAAATTGGGAACAAAGTCCTTGTGGGAAAACGGGACCCCGCCCCCTGTATGTTCCCACCTTTCCCCCTGGCCTTCTCTTGTTCACACGGGATGGGGTTGAGGTTGGGCTGCTACAGTGCCAGGAGGGAGAGTGCCCTGAGGCGGAATTAAAGCACCAGGTTGAGGGGAAGGCAGTCATGAAGCAGCCGAGCCCTCTGCCCCACCCACACGCTGCCAGCCCAAGCAACTGCTATGCAGTGGGGGATAAGTGCGCCACTGGGGAACTGTGCCTGCCCCAGCCAAGTCTCCAGTGGCCCCTGGATCTGGGGTGTTCCTCCTGTGGTTGCCGCGGGCTGCCTTGTTGCTGCCTGTCGGGTCGTGTGCAGGCAGGGCCTCTCAGCTTAACCCCGGTGCCTGGCCTGCTGATGGGCCTGGTTGGTACCTCCGGTGCCTCTTCTCCAACTTGTTCTCTCTTCTTTGCAGAGGAAGAAAGGCAGCTGCGTGCCAACAACCGGATCTTCAACATGCAGTTTGAATATGCTGTGAGTAGAGAGAAACAAGGGCATCGTCGCAGGGCTGCTGCAGAGAAATAGCAGCCCTTGGGTAGGTCCCTGTGCAGAGGCTGGGAGCTGTGAAGCGGTGGCATGGCCCGGGGGAAGTGGCAGCGGTGTCCTGGACAACCGTCTTCTAGGCCAGAGCGTGACGTTGGAGCTGAGACCCTGCCTTAAGATCCAAGGGCCGGCCAGCCGGGAATACCTCCCAGCAAAGACACGAGGGCCTGACTGGGATGGAGGCATCTGTGCTGGTCACAGAGAGAGAGACTGGGCAGGTAGCTGCTGAGCAGTTGGAGCCTGCTGGCTGTGAGTGTTGCACGAATGTTTGTGGTGCCTCTGCAGCCTGGTCAGCATTCTCGGCAGCCAGCAAAGAAAGGGAAGCCGAATGCCGGACCAGCTCAGCTCACGGGGAGGTGCTGGGAGGAAGTGCTTCTCAGCCGGTGTGGCCAGAAAACCACGCCTGGGATTTGCTCTTTTTGAGCCCCTCCACTCTTGGCCAGCTGGGTGGAGCATGGCAAGGCAGGAAGCCGTTGGGAGTTGCTGAGGGTGGCTGCCCCCCTCCTCCCGCCACACACACTCTGGTGGAAGGACTGCAGCCTGGGCCCAGCTTGCCTGCCTGCTCTGAGGCTGCCAGGAGGTGTGAGGTCGTCGTTGGGCTGTGCTTGCCGGGGTTCCTTGGCTCCAGCCCTGTTTCAAGGCAGCGCCTATGAAAACGGAGCTCTGTTGAGTCGTGCCCCTTCCCGGAAGCAGCCCAGAGCGTGGCTTGCTTCCTGCTTTCCTGGAACTGACCTGGCTGCTCTCCTCTGCGTGGGCCTGTCATCTTTTTTTTTTTTTAAGAATTTTTATTGGATTAGAAACATATAATAACAATTATAATCACAATCTTTAATTTTTTCTAATTCTAACCCCCTCCCTTCCCCCCCCCTTCCAACAGTTTTCCAACCCCCTATCCACTTTCCCTCTGCTCCTTCATATTTATTTTATTTGTTTATTATAATATACTTTCAGATTCTTCTAAGCACTATTTCCACTTCCTTTCACATATAAATTGTCATATAAATTGTCATAAAAATAAAATCCTCTTAATCTATCTTCTTCATTAAAACTACTAATAATATTCATTTTGATAGCCTGTGTTTTATCTTACTCCTTCTATTCTCTTCAATATGGGACAAACAATTTGCCCCCCTTTATACATCAATTCCAATACTTCTATACACATACTTATACACACTTATTGTCATTTACTTAGGCTTCTGTTCTATATGTTGTTCTTTATCTATACATATACCATAAGTCTAACAATTAGACCTATCTTTGAATTTACGTATGTATGTATATATTCACTCTATGTTATACGGTTATCTTTCCAAAAAATATAGATTAGTTTCTATCCCATTAATTCTCATAGTATCAACGCTATTGCTACTTAATATAATACTTAAAAATCATATAAAGTTGCTTAGAATTTTTCCATTAACTCTCCACCCCCTCGGTATAGTCACTTCTCTCCTCCTGTGTACCTCAATAATTTTCAAACTGCCACAGTTCTCCTCCCACCTCCCATTTTTTCACCAAATATTGTTTCAGCTTTCCCCAGTCCGTGTTAAACTGCCCTGGATCAAGGTCTCTCAGTTTTCTTGTCATTTTGTCCATCTCCGCCATGTACAGCAATTTGTAAATCCAGTCCTCAGTAGTTGGCACTTCTTGTACTTTCCACTTCTGCGCATACAAAAGTCTAGCCACTACTGTCATGTAAAATAGCAATGTCCTATGTTGTGCTGGGATGTCTTCCATTCCCAAGTTCAGTAGCAGGAGTTCTGGGTTCTTGTTAACTTGAAATTGTAAAATCTCACTCATTACTCTTATTATTTCCCCCCAGTACTGCCTAGCTACCTCGCAAGTCCACCACATGTGATACATTGATCCCTCATGTTTTTTACATTTCCAGCATTTATTAGACAGCGTGGGCCTGTCATCTAATGTGCCAGCAGATGTGCTCTGGTTAGGTTGCTTTTGTAAGGTGTTTACCCACCCTGAGGCTCTGTGGAAAGTTATCTTAACATCCTGCAGAGATCTGACGGTGTCCTGAGAGATTTCCCTGGGCTTCAGAGCCCCCATTTGTCACAGAGAGGCAGTAATGCAAATCCTTGACCTGCCTCGGTGGCGCCAACTCTCAAGTCTGGCAACCAGGAGATGGCCCAGGCACCGGGGGCAGATGTGGCAAGGAGAGGCCGTCTGCCTAGTGCTTAGCAGGTGCTCCGTTCGGCTCTTAAATCTGCCCCCCCCCCCCGGGTGATTTCCGTGCACCAGTTCCGTGACTTCTGGCCCTGCAGAATCTAAACTTGTGAAGACAATTCTCGGGCACTCCCCGCCTCACAGATTCTGCCCAGGCAGCCCCTTCTCTGGGACTGTCTTGTGGAGTGGGTTGGGTTAGCCAGGGGGTCAGAAGTCGTCTTTGCAGCCTGTATGTTTCACGAAGGCCTGAAAAGGATGTTGGCTTGTCCAGCATCTCAGGTGGGTTCTACCTGTTGCTGCTCCCAAGATCCCAGAGCCACCAGGCCAAAGGACATTTCTGCTGGTGACAGCACAGACCTTCACCACCCTAGGGAGGGAGGAAGACTCAGTGGGGTTTGGCATGTGGGCGCACAGCAAGTGCGGGCAGATTTGTGCGGGCCTCTGTGGGGCAGCTTCTCAAGTTGGAGTAACTTTTCAACCACCCCAGGGGTTCTTTCTGCTACTTCGAACTCCCTCCGGCATCCTGAAGCCCTCGCTGCTTGGGAGGCCCTTTGCATGCTGCAGTTCCGTCCCATTTCTCCCGGCCCCCCTTTCACTCCTACAGAAGACGCAAAGGGAAAGAGACGGGGAGGCCAAGGGATTCTGCAGTCCGGGGGCAGGGGTGTGTGTGTGTGGGGGGGGGGGGAATTCCCCTCCTCAGCATCTCACATTGCCCTGTCAGTATCGGTCAGGGCTCCTCTGTACCCCCAGACCTCTCACTGTAACTTCTTCCACCGTGGGCTGGCTCCAGAAAGGGAGGGGGCAGAGGGAAGAACAGCAGTGAAGTATTTCCATACCCGTAAGTGGTTGCAGAGGCAGTGGCTTAGGAGAAGGCACTTCGGGGGTCTCAAAGATTTTGGAAATGTTTCAGTCCTGCACCCCCCCCCCCTGTTAATGTGTTGCATGCAGATATGACAGGAGCAGGGGGGACCTGAGAACTGCCCAAGAAAAGCTGAGGTGCCTTTTAGAAACAAGACAAACCCCTGAAGTCTGGCCAGGCTCTCTGTCCTTGCAGCGGCAGTTGAGAGTACAGGGCAGACCAGCAAGCTGCTCCCCACCTTATTGCCCCCCCCCATCTCCTTGCAGGGTGTGTGTGTGTGAGAGTGTGTGCGCGCATGCTTCTTGCTCAGTTCACCAAAACGCCTCAGAAGGGCTTTGGTCCGAAGTGAGAGGTCGGCGTCCCTGTCTGGCAGGGGTGGGCCCCGGGGCAGAGTGTGGAGCGAGGCTGTGTGGAATATGTCCGCCCCCCCCCCAAGGGCAGAGCTAGCAGGCGGTGCTACTGTTCTCCGGAGGCCGCCCCAGGAATCTGCAAGGGTCTCTTGCAAGCTGGGCAGCCGAAGGAGACGCCGGGATCAGCCCTTTTAGGTGACGATCTTCACTCTGCACGAAACTCGGCGTCTAGATACACCTCGAAAGCTCTCTGTAGGCAGCTTGACCCCCACGGTGTGTCTGTGTCTAAGTTCCGCTCCTGGAAGGTCTGCGGAAGTGGTCCCGGGTTGAGTGTGGGGGGCAGAGCCTTCCCGGGTCGTGGGCGGGGGCTTTCCTCCCGACCTGCCAGACCTGGCCTCTGGTGTGATTTCCAGCAAGAGTTCTTGCCAGAGGTCTTCATGGGGGTCGGCCTGAAGTTGGGCCTGGTTGTGGGGGCCGATTGAGGGTTCAACCCCTCCTCAGATTCCCCTCCCCAGTGGCGTCATGCTTCTGACAAGGCAGTGGCTCCCTGTGCGCTTTGTGTGGGATAAAAAGTCAAGGGGAGATGGGAGGAAAGCAAAACTCTCCTGCAAGGCTGAACCCCACGGCCCCTCCATGCTGTTATTTGTTTGGCTTTGTCCTTGAGGAGTGGGCAAGGTGGGCGGGTGGCCCATACAAATGGGGTTCAGTTGACCCTCCCTCAAGGTGGGGCTGGAGGGTGAGCTTTGAGGGAGAGCGAGGGAGGGAGGGAGAGGGAGGCTCTTTGCAAGTAAGTTGTGGAGCTTGAGGAACCTGCGAGCCCAGCCCCACGTGGCTGGAGGGAGACGAAGAGCCCGGGGCTGCATAGTCCCCCAGCCATTCTCAAATGATCCGTGGCCTGTGCTTGAAGAGGGAGACCCCGGGAGCCATGGTGGCCCTTGGGCAATGCCCTTAACCATCCATTTGTCAGAGGCAGCTGCGGAGCGGCCATCGCTTGACATTGGCAGAGGCCCAGGCAAAGAAGGGCCCAGCTCTGTGGGCTTCAGTCCAGGGAGTTCTGGTAGCACCTTGTGGACGGAATGAGGGCATAACCCTCGATGCCCTTCTGCGCTGCCCAGTGCCCCCCCTTCTTTTGCAGGATCATTTAGGCGATGTCACTGTGCTGTGCAGGCAACACCTGTTCCCCCCTCGTTGCTTTAGACTCACTCTGCCCTATACCTTCAATTCAGGCACTGGTCTAGTGGGCAGGAGCAGCAGCGGCTAGCAAAAGCCCCCTGGGGAGGGAAGCCAGTGCCCTGGCAGTGGTGGGAACTGGGCTGCCGAAGTCTCCTTCCTGGTGGACCATCTGCTTGGCCTGCAGAAGGCCCAGCCCCCCAGCGCGTGGAAGACCTCCGCCTGAGAGCCAAGCTACAAGTGACGCCTGACACAGGTTGGACACTTGTCAGCTTCCCTCAAGTTTTGATGGGAAATGTAGGCGTCCTGGTCTTGCAGCTGTAGTGGAGAGCCAAGCTGTAACACCAGGACGCCGCCTACATTTCCCATCAGAACTTGAGGGAAGCTGACAAGTGTCCAACCTGTGTCAGGCGTCACTTGTGGCTTGGCTCTGAGGCCCTGGAGAGCCGCTGCGCGTTTGAGTGGACAGCACTGGCACGGACGGAGCAGGGTCTGGTTCAGGCGAAGGCCGCCGCAGGTGTTTGTGTGCACGCACACCTTCTGCATTGTGTGCTTTGTCTTTTCCCAGAAAAACTCCATTAAAACCGCCAAGTACAACCTCTTCACCTTCCTGCCTCTCAACCTCTTTGAGCAGTTCCAGAGGATCGCCAACGCCTACTTCCTTTTCCTGCTGATCTTACAGGTAGAGAAGACGCCCCCCGTCTCCCGCGGGCCCCTGGGGAGGGGCTTGCGTTGGCCCCCCACACACACAGGGCCCGGCCAGCAAGGGGCAAGAGACCCAGGCTGGGAGCAGAGAGCAGGCTGTGGCCCTCGGGACACTTTTGCAGCAGACCGAGGAGGGGGGGGGGGCTGACACACCTGTGCCGGGCTGCCAGCTCCAGGTTGGGACATTCCTGGAGATTTGGGAGTACGGCTTGGGGAAGAGCCTCAGTGGGCCACAAAGCCATACAGTCTGCCCTCCACACCTTCCCTTTTCTCCAGGGGAGCTGCCCCCTGTGGCCTGGAGGTCAGTTGTGATTCAGGAGGCCCCACCTGGAGGTTGGCCACCCTGGCTGTGCAATGCTGCTGAGCCTGCAGGGTTGGGCGGGCTGAGCCAGTCTCAAGGGCTGTGCCGGTGCGCCTGGGAGGCACCCTGAGGGTCTTTTTCTCCCCCCCCTCCCCGCCTTTGCAGCTCATCCCTCAGATTTCCTCGCTGTCCTGGTTCACCACGGTGGTCCCCCTGGTCTTGGTGCTGGCCGTGTCTGCGGTGAAGGATGCCATCGACGATTGCGTAAGCCCCCTGGCCCTGGAAACGCTTCCCATCCCAAGCGGGGCCTCGGCAGCAGAGGCCAGCTGAGAGCAGAGCCTCCGAGTCCGGCAGCATCTTGCAGCAGGCCCCCTCCGAGGGGCCCTCTCCAGAGGGAGGGGCTGCCTTGGGTGCTGCTGCCTGCTGAACTCCCGGGGTGGGGGGGCAGCCGGGTGCCTGAGTGCCAGGCGGCCGAAGCCCCCGTGCCTGCTGGAAAATGGGCGGCCAGAAGCCCAATGGAAAAGCTGCCTGTGGGAGAAAGATCCCCTCGGGAAAGCTCTCTCTGGTCACAGTGGCTCAGCCTGAAGTGAAGACCTGGGCAGGGGAGGGGAGCCCCCCCCCCAGGGAGGGCACAGTGAGGTGTGCTGGAGGCCGGTGGGTGCTGTGGGGGCCATTCACACCAGCCCAGCTGGCCACAGTAGACACAGCCAGAGGGAAGGGGGCTGCCTGCCCACAGCCCTCTGAGGGGACCTGGGCAGCCACTGTGCGGGACGCCTCGCAGGCAGACGTGGGCCCAAGGGAGCCGGGGCAGCAGCTCAGTCCCTGCCCCAAGGCCCTCCAGGCAGCCCCAGAGGAAGGGCCATCCCAGGGGAGACCCAGGCCTCGCTCTGACCTCTGCGCACACCAGTGTGGGAGGTGCCTTGGCCAGCTGGGAGCAGGACTCCTGGAGCGGACCGTTCCTCCCGGAGGGAAGGGAGATGCTGAGGGCTTTCCAGTGTTTCAAGGGATGCCAGAAAGATCTCCCTGCTCCTGCCCTGGGAGCACAGGGCAAGAAGCCGACCTCTGCACACGTGCAGAGTGGCCTTTGGGCGCAGTGTCGGGGAGGTTGTGGAACCGCCCCCTGGGAGGTTCCTGAAAGCTGGCCAGGCAGGCCCCCTCTGGAGGAGGCCTGTTGGTAGGAAGTCCTGCCTGTGTGTATGTGGGGGGGGCGGGCGGGCGGGTGTCTGCTGGGGGCTGCGTCCCTTTTCTGACTGGCTGGCTTCATGTGTTCCAGAATCGGCACAAAAGCGACAAGCAGGTCAACAACCGTCCGGTCCAGGTGCTTCTCAATGGCAGGTGAGGCCTGGCTTTGCTCCTCGTGGTCCGGCAATCAGGCCCTGGCCATGCCTGTCACGGAGGGGGGAGGCAGGGATTGCGCGGTGCTGGAGAGGCTGGCCAGGGACACGAGGGTTTCGCAGGCGTGGGACCCAAGGGCGTGGCCTGGCTGCAGGAAGGCGTGGCTGTCAGGGGAGGAGAACATGACAGGTGGGATGAACAAACCCTCTGAGGAGCGATCTCGGCGGGCTCCATCTTTTTAAACTACTCTCGTGTAGAGAGGTAAAATTGACCGGGCCTTTGGCTCTGTCTTTTAAAACTACGCTTCCCGACTAACATGGCGCCTCCCTACAGTTGAGCTTCCTGTGTAAGATGTCTCACGTAGAGGGACTCTGAGTCTCTCTACACGAGACACCTGGGCGCGAGTTCATCAAGCACCAGGAGACACAACATTAGCCGGGAAGCGTAGTTTTAAAAGACAGAGCTGGTGGAGATCGCTCTGGAGGGGACGGATTCTCTCACAGCCGAGGCTCAGTTATTTCAAAGTTTTAAGCAGCGAGGGCGGCAGGGGAAAAGCTCCAGAAGGGGAGACAGCCTGGCATGCCAGAGGCGGTGGAGAGCTGTGAGAGATCTGTCCCCTCCGGAGTGATCTCCGCCGGCTCTGCCTTTGAAAACTACGCTTCCTGGCTAACATTGTGTCTCCCGACACATGCAGAACACGTGTCAGACGTTTTGTGTAGAGAGACTCGTTGCCGCTTTGGTTAGTTTCCCCTTCCTTTGAAATTAAAATCACGGTGCCCCAAAGGACCTCAGAATCCTGACTCTTCAGATGCCAAGCGCTCTTTTTGTTAGAAGCAGGCATGGTGCAGAAGTGAAGAATCAGGAGTCAAGATAAGCCCCCACTTCCTGAAGGTCGAGAGACCGCTCTGCCCTCTCCTCCTCTCTTTGTGCCTTTGGCCACTGAGGTTTTCTTCTAGGCTGAAGGCTGACCGCTGGCTGAATGTCGAAGTTGGGGACATCATCAAATTGGAGAACAATGACTTCGTGACGGTGAGTGCGGTCAAGCCACTGAGTCCCGCAAGCTGCCCCAGCTCCCCCGCATGCCCTCGGCTATTCACATCCAGAGGTGGGGGTGGTTTCTCCGTGGGGATGCTCGCATGTGGGTTCCTTGTGGCTGCTGCAGCTGCAGATACAGCTCAGCAGCAATGGGGCTTCCTTCCGGGGGTGGGGGGGAGGTTCCCACACATTTTCCCTGCCCCGCCCCCGCACTGGGCATTCCCTTCTCACAGCACTGGGGGGCTGGTTCCCTTTTTTAAAAAATTGGCAACTGAATAACTTTATAGCATCATACCATTATAGTAACCTGTCTATCAGGCTCTGTGAATTTCCAGCTATCATTTTCAAAAAAAATAAGCATCTAGTCACTTTTGTTGTGAAGATATAAGGGGAAAGGCATATGTCAGCAACAAAAGGGGTTAAAGGCTTTTTTTTTAAGTGAAAGCTGTGAGTCTGAGAACCTGATATTGAATCACCCTTTTTTTGAAAAAAAAGAAACAACCCTTTGGAGGTGGGGGGGGGATGGGCACTGCGGGAAACGGGGGCAGGGAAGAGGGTGCCGATGTGGGTGGGGCTGGGAAGGTCCGGACTTTCCCATTCACATGGTGCCACCCTGGCTTTGCTGTGGTCTTACTCAAAACACTGCAGGAAAGCATGTTTGGGGAAGGAGCATAGCAAGAACAGGGGGGACGGGGAGGTGCACAGCCGTGCTGTAATGCCGCGCAGAAGCAGGGAGAGACCTGCTCGCTCAAGCCGGGCCAAACAGCCCATGTGTTAGAGACACGGGGCAGATCCCGAGGACAAGAGCCGTAAAAAAGATCACTCCCTCCAGCCCCGAAAGTCTGGGCTGCTCTTTCTCCTTTGCAGAGGCTCCGCAAATGGCTTTCGACAAGTGGGTGGCATCCCTTCAGTGCCAGTGCGTGTGCTGCATGCCCAGGGCTCTTGACTTTGCCAGGGCATCTCAAGCGGCTGGCCTGGGAAAGGCCTGCTTGGGGAGGGGGGGGTTTGCCTCGGGGAGCCCCTGGCAAAGGGGCTGGGCGCGCCATTCTCCATGGACTAAGAGGCGGACACCCTCTCAGCATTCCCGTGTGCAGGACTTGCGTCTGGGTTTGGTGTCACAGATCCTGCGGCAAACTTATTTGGCAGCTGAGCAGAGGTGAGCCCATCTCTGGGTCTGTTTGGCTCGGCTTCCAGGGTTCAAGCAGCTGCCCAACAGAAACTGCTCCCCAGACTTCTTACTGAGCTCCACCCCTGGGGGGACCCCCCTGCCTGGCCAGCCAAGCTACTTGCTGGGCAACAGTGGGGACTGCCCAGGCTGTGTCAAATGGGCACGAACAACCAAGCAGCGCACAGGTAAATCCACTCTGTGCAGCTGGCAGTGAGAACGCGAGTCAGACCAGGTCGAGCCTCTCTTGTCTGCATGAGGGATGAGGCCCCTTTAGATACATCTCTAAATCACTTACAAACTCCACATCAAATTATTGGTCTCTTATGCTTGTGACGTATTGAAATTTTAAAGTTCATTTTATCTATGCGTGCCCTGACCCAGCTGCAGGGATATGTGTGCGTCTGTCGTCTTCACATGTGTGGCTGATGCAGAAGTGCACCTGCGTGCGCGGCCCCACCTGCCCTTTCGTGCGCAGCTGGGCCCGCTGAACTGGCTGGAGGCGTCTTTCAGTGCCACTCAGAGGGGCTTTGTGGCTGATGAATACAGCTGGATTAGGACCAGTCTGCCTTTTTAAATCCCAAACTGTGGGCAGGGACTGAAGAGGAGAACCTCCCGCCTGGAGGGGTGGAAAGGAGCCACGTCCGCCCGACTCCTCTGCCCTTTGTGCAGGAGCTCATGTTGCTCTCCTTCTACGCAGGCCGACTTGCTCTTGCTCTCCAGCAGTGAACCCCACAGCCTGACCTACATTGAGACGGTGGAATTGGACGGGTGAGTCTGTGAGCTTTGGGGAGCAGCTACCGATGCCGTCACAAGAATGATTTTGCAAGCCCCCAGATGGAGAGGAGGCTTCGGACAAGGGCTCCGTCTAGATGGTCTCAGCGCCACGAAATTTGCAGTTCAGCTGAGACCTGGTTCGGCCAGCCCCTGGCCTCTAGGGCTCGGCAGGACTGGTGATGACCCCAAGACTGCCTGGAGCACCAGGCTGGCCTGAGTGAGGCCAGCCCCATGGAAGGGGCAAAGCCACTGAGGGAGAGGCAGGGCAAGAGGGCAGGGCAAGGCAGTCCGGTCTGGCAGGGGTAGGAAACGAGGCAGGTCAGAGGGCAGGCACAGACGTGGCTGGGGGGCAGTGCATTGTCCAGGCACCCGGGTGCTCCTGGGTCCAGTCCCTGGCCGCCTCTCTGGCCTCAGGCGATGGGCAAAATCTTCCTGTGCCTGCGGCCTGGGAAAGCCACCCCAGGAGGAGGTCATGCTGAAGATAATTGGAAGACCTTCTGGAGCTTAAAGGGTGGTTGGAGGCCTGGCCTCACAGAGGCAAGGGGGGGGGGCTCACTGCCTTTCTGGGAAACGGGCCAAGGGCCGCCTCAGGCTCGTGCCTGGCTTTGAGACTAGGGCGCGCCTGGCCAAAGGGGGCCATGCGCTGTGAGGCTCTGAGTGGCAGCAGCCTGTCTCCTGCCATCTGTCCTCTCAGGGAGACGAATCTGAAGGTGAAGCAGGCCCTGACTGTCACGGCAGAGATGGGCGAAGATCTGCACACCTTGAGCAGCTTTGATGGTGAGTGCACCGGGTGGGCGGGTGGCACCTTCCTGGGCCAAGTGGGCAGCTGGGTGGGAGTCCCATCCCACTGCGTTGTGAAAAGACGGGGGCGTCCCCATCATGCCCCCAGAGCTCTCGGGCACTCCTGCCCCATCAAAGGAGCTGAGCCCCGGATGGGGTGGGCCATGCTCAGCCTGCCCTTGGCTCAAGGACTCCCCTGACAGCAGAGGCCAGCACCTGTATCGCTAGGGAGCGGTGTGTGGGGGGGCGCTTTGGTTTCTCAGCTTTCACCCGCCTTTCTTCCCCTTCTCTCATTCTGCTCAGCCGTTTGGCTTCTGACCTGCTGCCCTCGTGCTCTCACAAGCAAGCCTCTTTCTCACAACCACAGAGTTGAGATTTTGAGAAGGAAGGTCATACCATGAAAATAGGGGGCTGGGGGCCGGAGCGGGGCCAGACCCCCCTCCTGTCTGGACTTGGGGCTTTGTTGCACTTGTGCAGTTTGAGGAGGGGCACAGGGTGCCTGGAAGCTCCGGACCGAACGGTGAGCAGGAAGGAGGGTCTCTCACCGTTCTGGACAGGGGTCTGCCGTGCACGTCGTCAGGACACGGCAGGGGCACCCACATTGCGGGTGCAACGTCAGAGGCCAGTGCAATTGCACTGCATGAGGGGTGGGGTATCTCCAATGGCAATTCTGCCCACACAACAGGCATACCCTGGCACGAAGCAGGTGCCAGTTAGAAGCAGGGCCATGCTGGGACAAGAGGAATCTTTAGCAGGGCACCAGGGCCATGCTAGGGGGGCAGAGCACGGCTTTTGTGGAGGGCTTGCGAGGAGACCCTGGCGATCCGCTGTCCGTTGGAGGAGGGAGCAGAGGCCCTCCTCTGTGCAAGGCAAGGTTGTGCTTCTAAACTGCCATTCCAGGCATACCGAGAGGCTACCAGTGGAAGGGGCGGGTCCTCTTATGGTTCTCTGGGTGACTGCCCGGCGCTTCCCTTCCTGAGCCGATGCGGCTGGCTCTCCCCAACCAGCTCGCATCGGGCTCATTGTCTCTGCAACAACAAAATGTTTATAAGAACCTCCAGAGAGGCAGCATTTGCTTTGGTGCCCTAAAATAAACCATGGGTGGGAAGCCGAGCCCTTTCAGCGAGGAGGGAGGGGACAGTGGCTGTCTCTTTCGAGCAGTGCCACAGCAACTTCGCTTCCTGGTGCTATTTTGAGAAGCAGCGTTCTGGGTGGGTCTGGCTTCCTTCTCAGTGCTTAAGCCTTTTAAGGCTGTGCAGTTCCCCAAGGTGACAAACAAAACCCCCCAGAGCTTCCTCCTGATCTTGGCCTCCCAGCCGCAAGGAGGCAAACCATTCAGGGAGCATCTTTTCCTGCTTCTCTGGTGAAATCTGGGGAAGACAATGGAGTAGGCAGGCCAAGTGAAGTCTGGTCTGTGTGGGGCTGCATAACACCAAGAGAGCAACGAAAGGGCTGCTGGCCTGAAGAGCAAAGCGGCGCATGTCGGCACAGGAGAAGAGCACCCCTGGATCAGGCCCGAGCCGGTGTTTGTTTGACTGACTGCCTCTGACCTCTTCCTGCCCCCTGCCAGCGGTAGACTAGGCAGAAGCCATGAGCAAGCCTCTCCCTTCACAGTGGCTGCCTGAGCAGCCCCTGGGATTTTCTCAGCCTGCGATCAGAGGGGGGAGCAGCAGGGTGCTGGCCGGAGGACTGGCCTGGACTCCCAGGTCAAGCATGGCCCACTGGGCAGCCTCAGGCCAGATGGCTCTCTTGGCCACTGCAGGGCATTTGCCGTGCCCAGGGTGTGAAACGGACAAGGGGGGGGTCTCCTGGGGACTGGCCCTGTCCCCTTGCTTGGCTGTGCACACCACTGAAATTCCCTGCATGGCCTCCTCACAGCCAGGGAGCAACGGGGGGGGGGGGGCGGCTCCCTTGGGGTTCTTTGCCTTGCAACCCTCCTTTGTCTTCACAGATCTTTGCCCTCCTTGCCTCTGTCCTGAGCCCTCTCCTGCTTCACTTCCTTCACCCCACTCTGCCACCCTTTGGGGGAGACTCTCACCTCTGGCGTAGATTGCAGCCATCCAGCCGCGCCAGTACCGGGCCTCCGAGGGTGGGTATGCCAGTCCTGGAGAAGAGCTGCCCCTTGCCAGGGCTGGGGGTGGTGGAGCTTGCCGGGCTGGGGGTGTGGCTGCCTGCAGGCAGAGGGGGCTGAGGCCGACTTCCACGGGGGTTGGCTACGGAGAAGTGTGGAGGTGTTCCTGAGGGGGGACAGCTGCAGCGGGGCAGGAACAGGAGGAGGCAAGGGCTGGCCTTCAGCAACCCCAAGGAGGGTGTTTTGAATGTCTGCCGCCATCCGTTTCCCCAAGAAAACCACTCCTGCTGGTGTGAGAAAGTGGGCCCCCGACAGCACTGCCCCCTGCCAGGCCCTGGAATGGCCACCTGGAGCAGCCAGCGGGGAGCGGAGAATCAAGCAAAACAGCTGTGGAGCGCGTGGGCGGGGGCTAGTGGGGCTTGCCTACACACCCCTGCTCAGCTAGGAAGCCCACTCCTGGACTCGCGCTAATGGCAACCTCTTCGCTGAGTGCTACCTCACAGGGTGGTTGTGCACCTCCTCGATCTCCTTAGCGGATGGTTGTCTTGGAAGCAGGAACCTGAGGCAGAGGGGCCGGTTGTAGCAGAGAAGCGGCTGGGGGAATGGGCAAGGCTAAGGAGAGAACCCTCTCACACACACACACACACACACCGTGTTCTTTGTCTTCAGGGGAAGTCCGGTGTGAAGCCCCCAATAACAGGCTGGACAAATTTGTGGGGACCCTGACCATCAAGAGGGAGAAATTTGCTCTGGACAACGAGAAGATGCTGCTGCGGGGCTGCACTCTCCGCAACACGGACTGGTGCTTCGGGCTCGTCGTCTTTGCCGGTGAGTATTCGAGCGTGGGGCTTGGGATTTCTTGGGCGGCTTGCTAAGGACGTCCCGTCTCCAAGTCTCCGCCTCCCTGTGGAGGCCTGCCCACCTCTCTGGCTGGGAGCAGTTTGCCAGGAGGGGGGTGTCAGCTGTGCTTGTTTTGCTGCCTCCCATGGGAAAGCAAACTGAGCACCGGGTGGCGCCTTGGCCCTGCTCCTGCCCCTGCTGCCCCATGCAGCTGCCTTTTGTAGCTCAGCAGCAAAGAGGCCCAGCTCCTGCAGCCGCCCCCCCTGGCCTCAGACCAGCTGGAAGCCACAATTGTCGGCCCCTGAGCGAGAAGGGGAAGGGAGGGGTCGGCCTTAAAGGAGCCCTCTTCCTTTCCTTCAGGCACGGGGGGGGGGGTCGGGGGCACCCAAGGGAGGCAGCAGGGTCTGCCTCTCTTCCAGGAGGGCAGCATGGAGGGCTTTGGGCCTGACGTTATTGCGGGAGCAAGACTTGGAGCCGCTCCGCTGGGAGGAAGGCTGGCTGCGCTGGGCACACCCCAGGGGGCAAGCCGGGTGAGGACTGTTTGCGCTTCCAGGGCCAGACACCAAACTGATGCAGAACAGCGGCAGAACCACCTTCAAGCGGACCAGCATCGACCGCCTCATGAACACCCTTGTGCTGGTGGTGAGTCCCGCCTGCCGCCTGATGTCCCCCACCCCACCCCACCGCTGCGCACGAGGCTGGCATTGATTCCCAGGGAGGAAGGGGCTTCGGGGGGAACTCTGGCCCCTCGGGAGTTTCCCCTGCACCTCTTTCTGACACTCGGAGGGCGGCGGGGGGGGGGGGTGTCGCGGAGGGAACCTGCCTCCCCTCTCCCCCCCCCCACCAAGAATGAATTATTCTCCCCAAAATCTTCTTGATGCCAAGAAGGGTCACCAAGCAGGGAGATGCGCGAGGCTCAACCGCGCAGCAAGACACGTGGGTAGAGGCAGCCGTACGCAAAGGGGTCTACTTAGCTGACAAAATCAACAAGAGTCCAGTAGCACCTTTAAGACTAACCAATTTTATTGTAGCATAAGCTTTCGAGAATCAAGTTCTCTTCGTCAGATGCCTGGTACAGAGACTGGTCAAACACAGAAGAGCAGGAGAGGGAAGAGGCAATTGGGGGGGGGAGGGGGAGGGAGCAACCAAAACGTCCCTTGGCTAGTATATGTAAACATCTCCTTTTGGTGCGGGGATCAGTTGGCTCCAAAGGAGTCTGCCCTGTTCGTTTGCAGCAGCCAAACAGCGAGAGCGTCCCATTCCCGTGCAGCGTGGGCCTTCGGTAGCCACAGCTCTCCCCGCCAGATGCCCTTCTCTTCAGAACAGCCTGACTCAGACGAGGCCAGCAAATATCAGCTTGTATAGAAAGCAGGAAAAGGGAAATCCTCGCCCTCTAGACCTGAAGACTCGCTATGGGGCGATCTGAGCATTCCCCCAACCCCTTCCAGGGAGAACGGGCTTGGGAGGACAGGAGGCCGGAGGGGAGACGCCGCTCCGTTCCTCCCTGGGTTTCTCTGCATGCCTTTGCCCAAACTGGCAGCATGCTCCAGCCCTTCCTTTCTCCGCTGTTTTGCCCCAGTGCTCTTTATGGCGAACGTCAGAGTTATTTGGCAGGATTTGAGTCTCGCAGCTGCCTTAGAGACCAACAAGATTCTCAGGGTGTAACTCAGCAGTAACTCCCTTCTTCAGACAGCAGCCTTTTTTGGGGTTCGAAGAAGGGAACTCGGATTCTCAAATCTGGCTGTTCTCTTGCAGGCCAACAAGCTAAACTCTGTCAAAGACCTACAAAGATGTTAAAAAGCCGCTCCATCTCCCCTTCTCAGCAGCTGAGTCCAGTTGTCTCCTTCCACCCGCAGTAAAAGCCGTTTGCCTTTCCTGAGTGCCCCAAATGGGATTTTGTTGCTGTTATTTCTCTGTGTCTTTTTGGAAGGCAGCTGCACCCCCCCCCCACCCACAACAGCACCCTCCTTTCTTTTGCTCTTGAAAATGTTTAGTTCCTGTCTCTAAAAGTACAGATCTGTGAGGCAGTTTGCAACAACAGAAATGGTAAAGGCAGTCAAACAATAACCCAGCAAGACAAAATGATAGACAAAAACAGAGAGCGAGAGACGCAGGCACCCAGTCGCAGAAAGCATCAGGCGTGAGTTTTTGGCAGGGGGTTTCGGGCAGTGAGAAAAAGAAGCACTTCACAGAAATTCGCTTTGGGGAGACCTCAGTGGCTGCCAGCACTGCAAGTGTGAGGTGGGGGGACCCCAGACCAGTCCGGGTGGGAGGTGAGAGCGAGGAGCGAGTGGAGGCAGCTCAGAGTGTGCTGGGAACCCTGTGCGCTGTGGGGGGTCCATGCCTTTCTCCCCCTTGTCTACCCACAGGGCTCTCTGGAGCATGCCTGGGAGGGATCCTTGGTCCTGCCCGGGTCGTGTGTCCTTGCGGTACAGCCTCCGTCCTAACTGCTGGGGTCTCGGTGGCATGGGCTGGCTTGCACGGGGTGGGAGGCAGGCAGGTCTTGCCTGTGATCATGTGGCCATTGCTAGGCAAGGGAACCCCGTGGTCATCGGCAGCTGAGATTGCTTTAGCTCTTCACCTCCTTTGTATCTGACGAAGGGAGCTTTGACACTTGAAGCTCATGGCCTGGAAATCTGGTTGGTCTCGAAGGGGCTCCTGAACCCAAATCTTGCTCTTCTACTGCAGACCAACACAGCTGCCCACCAGAAACGATCCTTTGCTGAAATCTGTGGACAGCCTTTCTCATCTCTGCACCACCACAGCACACCCATCACCTCCCCTTTGAATTTTTCAGAGCTCCCGTTTTCCTCTTCCTTCCATTTCTCATTCACTTCTATGCAGAGCGGAGGATGCCACCTTAGAGTGGGGCTCAGTCTGGATGGCCTTTGGGTTCCCTTCCAGCTGTCCAGTTCAGGACAGGTCAAACTGATTTATCTGGGATTATTCCTGTTAGCATGACCCAGGTTTTCCTGAGGCAGGAGGTCGAACTAGGGACTTCTGCAGTGGTTTCACTTTGCTGAGCGGTGAGGGATGGTGCATGAGCAGCAATTCTGTTGTGAGGGCCAGACTGTGCCAGCCCCTACCCCACAGGGATGGAAGCCCCCCCGCCCCCATTCCCCCTCACTAGAGCTCCCGTTGCCACTGAGGGACTGGGTGGGAGGCTCTTGGACTGGGACTCCACTGTCCCCAGCCAGACTCCTGCAGCATTTGGGATATACGGAAGCATTTACTTCCCTTCTTAGCCTTGTGCTCAGGCTGAGCTCTTCCTTGCCATGGGCACTCACCTCTAGGAGCTCCTCTCACGCATGTTCCTGACGCGATGCGATGACGTCACTTCTGGGAGTGACATCATCGCGCAGGCCCCAGGAGTGCTCTTGGGCTTCGTGCTGGGCCAATTTGGAGCATTCCCAGGACCTGCGCAATGATGTCACTCCTGGGGGTGACGTCACTGCGCTGCACGTACCCCAGGTGGCCCGTCCTCACTGTTGGAAATGGCAATGTCTGGTGTACTGCAGCAGCAAGAAGTAAGAAGAGCCTACCATGCAGGGGGGCAGCAAGGATCACTTAGTTAGGACAGTGAGAGCAGCACCTCTCTCGTTCCCTGGGGGTCATTTCCTTGTCTTGTCTCCTATTGGGCTAAACAGGGCAATATCCTGCTTCTTCTCTCTCCTGCCACACTTCTTCTCTCTCTCTGCAAGATGTAGTCAGATAGCAAGGATCTCTCTCTCCCTCTTTCCTATCAAGTATGTAACTTCCTCAAATAAAGCTTTTGCCTCTCTAACCAGCTCGGCGTTTATTCCGCTGCGTTATTTACACTCACTCCATCACTCACCCCTTTCCCCCCAGGCCCGGCCAGGTGAGTGGTGGCGGAGAATGGAGGCTGGGAACGGGGGATGCCTCACCCCCACTGGGGGACCAGCAAGGTTGCCAACTCCAGGTTGGGAAATTCCCGGAGTCTGGGGGGCGGAATTTGGAGAGGGGCTGGAGCTCGGCAGGTTACCGTTCCGCAGAGCCCGTCCTCCAAAGCAGGCCACTTTCTCCGGGGGAATTGATCTTTGTGGTCTGGAGATCAGTTAGAGTTGCCAGCTTCACGTTGGGAAATTCCTGGAGATTTGGGCGGGGTTTGGAGAGGGGAGGGGCCTCCGCTGGGTGTAATGCCATAGAGTCCACCTTCCAAGGCAGCCATTTCCTCCAGGGGAACCGATCTCTGCCACCTGGAGATCAGTTGTAATTCCAGGAGATCTCCAGGTTCCACCTGGAGGCTGGCAACCCCGTTCAAGTCGCCTGTGTTAGACTCGAGTGGGCCAGTCGTTCTGCAGTGAGCTGGGAGAAGCAGCAGGGACTGGGCCAAAGAGGTGGAGCTGCTGCCGAGGGGGGAAAGGCATCCCTCAGGACTCAGGCCCACCCAGCGGACTCCCGTGGGGCTCTTTCCTGGCCCCCACCCCCCCAGGTGGGCCTTCTCTCTCTGACCTGAACGCTCCCTCTCGGCAGATCTTTGCCTTCCTGGCTGCCATGTGTTTGATCCTGGCTGTCGGCAACGGCATTTGGGAATACAGAAAGGGCTACTACTTCCAAGTGTACTTGCCGTGGGCAGAGGGTGTCCACTCCGCACCCTTCTCTGGCTTCCTCATGTTCTGGTCGTACGTCATCATCCTCAACACGGTTGTGCCCATCTCGCTCTACGTCAGGTAAGTGGGGAGAGCCAGCCCCCCCCGCCCCCCCCCCCCCCGGACCATGGTGCTGTAACAAAATGTTTCATCCATGCCCCATTCAAGCTTCCAAACCATCCAGTTCTGAGATTTATATCCCAACTCTGAACAGCTCCAAAGGCTTTAGATAATGAGACCTAAAAACAGAGATCTTTCTCTGAAGAACCTGTTAGTACAAATAATTTGTTTCAGTTTTTCTTGTTTTAACCCTTTCCCTCAAGGCACACAGAGGCTTCTTTTAGAGTTTAATATCTATTCTTTATTGAAGTAAACTAAGCAAGATGCTAAAATATAAAGGATTATTAAATGAATCCTGTAATTAATAACCAAGTACATGCAATAAAGATTTAATCTCCTAACATCGCTCATATAAATCTAGCCATGATTTAAAATCAGATCATAATCAGTTTACTATGACCTGCACTGAATTTTCAATAAGCACACAGACAAATATATTTTTCATCTAGATCTTCATGAGATTTCTCTCATCAGAACCCTTTTATACTCATTTCCACGTGCTATCTACAAAGACATCTAAGGTCTTTCTCGTGTGACAATAATATACAAATATGATTGGTCTTAGATTTAGCGGATTCTTCAAATTTTCAATCAAGTGACATTCTACCAAAGCCCACAGTGCTGCTATGGCAGGGGGGCAAGATGAACTATTATATAAATCTTTTAAAAATGACAAAAAGTGCGTAAGTTATGATTGGTTCCTTTTAGCAATCAAAGAATCCACTACTTTTAATTCAAGAAATAAAAGGAACGTGTTGTTATACAACCTGCTATCAAACGACATTATAATTCATATATTGTTCTCAGGAATACATTTTTTATTGTATTGATGTCTTTGTTTACATAGCCTTTTCCCATAAAGGGGAAAAGGTTGTATTGAGGTGGGATTATGTTAATGTAATGAAAGTGACTATGTATGGCTATGTATGTTCAAAGAAATACATGTGTATAGCTAGAGTATATTGTGATCTAATCCATATTCCCGCTACCCTGTGAAAAGAGGATGCCGGGGCTGTCAGATCTGGGTTTGGCCCCTCCTGGAGGCGAGAGCCGGCTGCTTATAGGAAAGCCCACAGCCCTGCCACCTGCTCTCAGAAGGACGCTTGGCGCCTCTTGTGGGACGGTGAATAGTGTAAATAAATAAGTAAAGTGACTCGGGGGGGGGGGTGGCAGCCACCAGGTCTGCCTGGCCTGAATCTGTGAAGGAGCTCTGTAAAAGGCGGCCCAGGGCGAGCTCCCCGATCCAGGCCCTGGGCGTGCGCCTGATGGAAGGCTGCAGAAAACTGCACGTTCCTGACCCCTAAGCGTGTAGCCCGGGGGCTGCTTTCTGGCCCCTGCGCATGCTGAGCTCTTCATGGAGTCCTCAGGAAGGAGAAGTTTCTTCCTACCGGCAGGAGGCTTCTTCTCAGCTGAGGGCGGAGGATTTTTTCCTGCAAATCCCAGCCCCACCCCCACCCCATCTTTCATGTGTCCCTGCATGTTATATATGTATTTTGGCCAACTGCACATGACTCTTCATGCATCGGACGAAGTGGTTTCTGTCTCGCGAAAACGTTTCTCCCGGTAAGTGTCCAGCTCCTTCCGGTGTTCTTTTTTGTGCCAAGGCGTCTGGCACGATCCTTCCTTTTCTTCAGTGTAGAGATCATCCGCCTGGGCAACAGCTTCTACATTGAGTGGGACCGCAAGATGTATTACCCGCTGAACGACACGCCCGCCCAGGCCCGCACCACCACCCTCAACGAGGAGCTGGGGCAAATCAAATACATCTTCTCGGACAAAACCGGCACCCTCACTCAGAATATCATGGTCTTCAACAAATGCTCCATTGACGGGAAGTCTTACGGTAGGCCCGGCTTCTGCAAATGGGCGCTCGCTAGATTGCCCACCCCCACATCTGATGGAGGAAACAGGAGTGCAGGACATGGAAACGTCCACTAGTTTGCCGCTGCTGCTGTTAAAAAACGGGGCATCGGAGGGTGAAACGATGCTAAAGGTTTTCTGAGACCTTCCTGCTTTGTGGAGTTCTGGGCGGACATTTATGTATCGAGTTTATGTTCTCAGACAGCATCTTTTGCCCTAGCCCTGCCCAGATGTGCATACGGTGCATAGGTAAGAGTCCAGGAGCACCGTTAACACTAGCCAACTTTACTGTAGCATAAGCTTTTGAGAGCCACAGCTCTCTTAAATTCGTCTGGTAAAGTTGGTTAGTCTTAAAGGTGCCGCTGGACTCTGTACTATTTTGCGACTACAGACTAACGCGGCCGACTCCTCTGGCTCTATGTACATAGGTAGCGTGGCGGGGGGGGGGGGGGTCCATGCCTGCTGGCCCCACCCCAATAGCCATGGATTCGGTGTGCCCTTTACAGCAATCCCATGGGCCGTTCCACATGATCCGTAATGCCCAGCAGCGCCACCCCTGTGGGGGAGGCCGGCTGGGTGCCGCTCTTTGCTGCCCAGTGCCAGGCCGAATGTCGGGGCAGCGGAGGCCAGAGCCAGCAGGAAGGGATCCACCTCCCCCCCCCGGGCCCCCGTCTGTGTGGCAGCTTTTCTTTAAGTCCTGCCAAAGAGAAGGCCTGAAGGGAGAGAGGCCTGAGCAATGCGGGTGGGTGCTTGCGGCAGCCTTTGTAGCATTGCCGACCGGGTTGAAGAAAAGTGGCTTAAAATCCACGGTGGGAAAACACCCATAGATTGCGAGATGTGACTCTGGTTCCTGTCTGGGCAAGAAAATGCGGGTGACGTCTTTGTCTAAAGCCAACCTGTTACTCACCAACCTCTCTGCAGAAGACGGCAAAAGTCCCGTCTGACCCCGTGGCAGTGGGCCCGAACCCCAGCTGTGCAGATGCGGAGTGGCCACAAACTGGGTGTCATCAGAGTGTAAGGGGCGGGGGGGGGAGACCAGTGGTGGCCCTGGCCTCTGGGCACTGACTGCAGCTCACGCTGGGCTCTGCTCTGAGCTCAGGATACAGCCCCGCCTGCTGCTCCGTACCGTGCTCATACCCGCTGCATAGTCACCCACACACAGCTATAGCATGACACCCCCCCACACACACCCCTTCCTCCTCTGGTTGGGGCAAAAGAAGCCATGACTTGCCAGTGTTTTGTAGGGCAACACCCTGCCCAAATCAGTCATGAGTAACAGGCAGACGAAAGCCATCTCGAAGGTGCCCCTGATGCCCTCCCAGGGACTGGTGCAGCCCAAGGCAGTGCCCCTTCTGCAGTTCAGTTGGCCAGGTGTGCTTGTGGTGCTTTGCCTCCTGCACAGCCATGTGTATTTCTAACCCGCAGGAGACGTCTACGATGTGGAGGGACACCGGGTGGAGGTCACGGAGGTAAGGGCTGCAGGGTTGGCCCTTCTGCAGGGGCCACAGCTGTGCGGGTGCTGTGTAGTCGCTGTAATAGTATTGGTCCCCACGCTGGGCCTTGCCAAGGATCACCGGCCAGGCCTTCTCTGCTGCTGTGCTGCCTGAAGAGGCCAGCTAGGTGCCTGGGAATTTAACCAGCGCACATTTTGCAATTGGCTTGTCCCCCGAAGAGGCCTGGGAGAAGTCTCCCTGATAGGCGGTGGCCTTTGTCAGCTGGTCCCCAGTGCAGTATTTTGGCTTGTGACATGCCGGGCCGGGGGGTCCTGTGGAACCATGCATGGCGCGCAGTCCGAGGCAGCCAAAGAGTGGCAGTTTAGGTGGCGCTGGTGGTTTCTCTTGCAGTCTACCAAGAAAGTCGATTTTTCATACAACCCGCTGACTGACAACAAGTTTTCATTCTACGACGAAAGCCTGGTGGAAGCCGTGAAGAGGGGGGATGCCCCCACCCACAAGTTCTTCCGACTGCTCTCCCTCTGCCACACGGTGATGCCGGAGGAGAAGGAGGCAGGTGAGGGGGGGGGCTGCTCGTCTGCTTTCTCTCTCCCCCCACTTTGCCAGCGGCTGGGACTTCCAGCCAGGGTTGATGTGGCCTCCCTTCCTCACCCGGCAGGCCACCTGGTGTACCAGGCCCAGTCTCCTGACGAAGGGGCCCTGGTGACCGCTGCACGCAACTTTGGGTTTGTCTTCCGGGCCCGCACGCCTGAGACCATCACTGTGGTGGAAATGGGAGAAATGCTGGTCTACGAGCTGCTCGCCATTTTGGACTTCGACAATGTGCGCAAGAGGATGTCCGTCATTGGTATGTCCGAGCTGCTCCCCCCCCCGCCCTTGCCTAGCATGGTGCAGGTTTGCACGGCCTTCTGCCCTGGAGTTTTCCTTCCCTGCTCTGATCGAGGCTTAAGTCAATGGTCACCGGAAGCCAAAACTGCCGTTTTAGGACGTAGAGGACAACTCAGACTTTCCAAATCGGATTTTTCAGTGGCGTGATACAGAATGTGGTTTACGCTCACGGGGAATGGCTCAGACACTCTGTCTACCGCGAGCCACTGTGGTGGAGAAGCGTTTCCTGTCTGAGGAACACGTTCTCACTGGTGATCTCGTGAACAGAGGCGGAGATCCTGGGGGGTCCATGTTTTTTTCCCTCAGAGGATGGCACACATTCCTGGCCAGAGGTTATTTTGGGATGTAAACTAGTTAGCTATTTATCTAACTACGTGATGGAGGGTGATGTTGCCCTCTTGGAAGGCAGAGAGAGCACGAAGAGAGGAGAGTGCGCCAGGAGGAAGGAGGTCCCTGAGAGCCAAGCTACAAGTGACGCCGTACACAGGTCGGACACTTGTCAGCTTCCCTCACATTTTGATGGGAAATGTAGGCGTCCTGGTTTTACAGCTTGGCTCTCCATTACAGCTGCAAGACCAGGGTGCCTACATTTCCCATCAAAACTTGAGGGAAGCTGACAAGTGTCCAACCTGTGTCGGGCGTCACTTGTAGCTTAGCTCTGAGTTTAGCAACTGAGAACAAAGAGGGCAGCAGAACAGACAAGAGCTAAGCAGACAGGAGCTTTTGGCTTGTCCTCCTCAGTAGCTCTATCCCCCCCCCCGCCCAAAAAAGCTCAAGTAACCTTTTTGCACGGCCCTTCATTTCCATCGCCTCTGCCTGTGTCCTGTGCACTCATCAGGCGGGGCGACACTGGGGGAGGTGCTCATTCTTGGCCCCCTTCCTTTGTTCCCAGTGCGGAGCCCAAAGGGTGAGCTGACCCTGTACTGCAAGGGCGCGGACACCATCGTCTACGATCTCCTGCGTTCCTCCTGTGGGCCCCTCAAGCAAAAGACTACGGACCACCTGGAAGTAAGTAAGAAGCCCCCCCTCCCCACCTTGCCACCTGCTGTGCCCTCCTTGCAGAGAGCCTCATTCGGATCGCACAAAGAGAAGCGTCTTCAGCCACACACACACACACACACACACCCCGTTGTGAAATGGCTCCAGGGAGTCACGGTTTGCCCTTTGGGGAAACATAGACGTATGTGGTCAAAGAGCAGCCCCTGGGGCTGTTTCAGGTTGGGGAAACGGTGCTAGGGGAAGACTGAAGCTGAATTGGGCCCCCACGTGCCAGGAGGAACTGAGTCGCAGGCGTGGGACTCGCAAGGCGTGCCTGATCCGCAGTTCTTCTGGTGGAGCTGGGAGGGGGGACGACCTGAGGGTCAGGTAGCGCCTGGTTATACCCCATATGAACTTCAGGGCTTCCTGAGGGAGGCGGATTCACCTGCCACGTGTTCCTGCGAAGGCTGGATGGGGCAGTGTCTAGCGGAGCCCCCTTGGGGATGAGTCTCCCCCCTCCCTCTCCACTCGGGTCTTCCTAGGAGTTTGCCGGGGAAGGCTTGCGGACGCTGGTTGTTGCCTACAAAGACCTGGAGGAGGGCTACTTGGCAGACTGGCAGCGGCGGCACCACGAGGCCAGCACCGCCTTGGACGAGCGAGAGGAGAAGCTGTCGAAGCTGTATGAGGAGATTGAAGCGGACTTGGTGGTAGGTGCAGGGGCAGGGCGTGGGCCCGCCTTCTCATCTAGGGCTCCCCCCTCCCACCCATTACGGCTTCCTCAGAGAGGGGGCAAGGGCCTCCCTGGAATCAGGAGTGGTGCGGGGGCCTGGCTGCTGGCTGCTGGAGGGCCTCGGCCACCAGGAGGAGAAGTGGCCCAGCAGCCCAGTTCTTACAGCTTCCCTCCCCTCCCAACACAAGCAGAATCAGGAAGCAGAATTCCCTGGGTTGTCCCCCCAAACAGGGCCACCGGAGATACCCTCTTGTCAGAAGGGGATGTAACGAGCCTTTGCCCGTGTCTAAAACTAAGCTTCAACTAGCCAGGAGAAAGATGTATCTCTCTCCTGGGAAGCCGAAAGCAGTTCGTCTTTAGACCTGTCAAACAGATAAGTTCTTTGAACCAGCTGTTTATCAGTACATGTATTTATATAGGGTTCAATATTGCTTTGCAACTCCCCATCAAACACACAGACACCAGTCTAGAGTTTATTTCACTTTATTGAAAATACACCCTAGTTTTTTAATGAAGCAAGTAATCAAAATATAAACGGCTATTAATATGAATCCTATAAAAACAGAACACAGAAAGGCAATAAGAAATAAGTTTACTAACATTTCTTAATAAATCCTAAGTTTAACATGCTCAAAGTTTCTATGAAATACATAGTTAAAGATAGGTTCTCACCTAGATTCTCCCAAGAGATCTCTTCCATCAGTACCCTGCTTATTCTATCTGCATTTGCAATTATATACCTAATCATATGCAAATGTTTAAGGTCTATTCACATGATAGCACAAACAAATAATGATTGGTTTGACACTTCACTGAATATTCAGAATTTCATAGTACAGCCTTCCAATTAGTTAAAAAATTGTGTCATAGTCAGAACTTCAAAAGAAAACTATAAATCTCTGACAAGTGTCAGGAAAAGCTAAGTTGGGCGATCACCATTGGTTGAATCTCTGATAGAGGAACATCAATCTCGGTAGAGTCCACTATTTTAATTAATTGTCAAAGGATGAAAGCACACCTGCTGAATTACCTAACACAAATACACAGAAAGTTCATGCAAAGTTTAAAAGTTCATCTAGCGAATACAGGAGCTTGGCCTAATACTATTCAGTATTGATTATTGTCATGAGATTTTAATATATATATTGGCATCACAGGGAGGGAGGCTGGACTTTCAGGCCCCGGGGCTGCTGGTTGCCACTTGGGCTGCTTGTTGACTTCATTTCTACCCTGCCGTTCTTCCCAATGGAGACCCAAAGCAGTTTATGTCATTCTCCTCTCCTCTACTTTATCCTCACAGCGACAACCCTGTGAGGTACGCGTGGCTACGAGGATGACTGGGACAAGATGGCCCAGTGAGCTCCCTCCCCTTATCCTTTAAAAGCAGCAGCTTCTTCTGCCATTGATCATTTATTTATTTATTTATTTATTTATTTATTTATTTATTTATTTATTTATTTATTTATTTATTTATTTATTTATTTATTTATTTGAAGCATTGAAGCATCTTGTGGCAAGGAGTTCCGTATGTTGCTCATGTTTTGTGCTGAGAAGCGTTTTGGAGCCGTTTCAATAATGTTAATCCTGTTTTGCATTTTGAACTTGTGGATGGTTGCCCAATTCCCTCCCCCCTCCCCCAGCCTTCTCCCTTCCAGATGACCCGGCAGCACACCTCTAGTTCGGTTCCGGCCTCCCCTCCCCTTTCTCTCTGCCGCCCTTGCCGGGGTGGGGGGGTGGGGGTGGGGGGCTGAGCTGGCCTTTCCAGCCCTTCTCTGCTGCCCAGGGGCCTCTCCTTTGCCTTCCGTTCCTTGGGTGGATTCTGCCCTCTGGTGGGTTTCCTTTTCCTTCTCTTTCTTGCTGCTGTGCTTGCAGTGGGAATGGCCCGCTGGGAATGGTTTTGGATCCGGCTCCTGCCTGTACGGGCCCGTGCATGGGGGCCTGGACCGCTTGCCTGCTCCCTGCACACAGCCTCTGCAAGGCGATGCCTGGCTCCCTGGCTCCGGCTGGCCTGTTCGGCCTGAGAGCGAGGATCCCTGGAGAGCGGCTTGCCTGGCCCGACTGAGCCTCTCTTGCCTCTCCAGTTGCTCGGGGCCACGGCCATTGAGGACAAACTGCAGGATGGGGTTCCCCAGACGATTGAGACCCTCGGCAAAGCTCAGATCAAGATCTGGGTGCTGACAGGAGACAAGCAAGGTAGGCGCTGGGCTGGCTCGACCGGTCAGGGCACACGGCAGCCCCCGGGGACTGCTGGGTTCAAGGGCCAGGCCGGGGTGCTGGGCTCAGGTTCCCCCCGAGGCTCACTGGGTGACCTCAGGCTGGCTGAGTTCTCAGCTTGGCCTACCTCACAGGGTTACTGTGAGGGTAGCAAAGGAGGGGGAAAGCCTCCCATGTCCTGAGCTCCTTGGAGGATGGGGAAGATAAAAACGTGATGGAGGAGAAC
Organism: Eublepharis macularius; assembly: GCF_028583425.1. Lineage (NCBI taxonomy): Eukaryota > Metazoa > Chordata > Lepidosauria > Squamata > Eublepharidae > Eublepharis > Eublepharis macularius. The sequence continues at coordinate 937,092 of NC_072797.1, read as the reverse complement.
AGCATAAAATTCCCAAGTACTGTTAGTGTGTGTGAGAGAGAGGAAGAGAAAGAGAGAGAAATAAAACCAAAGCTCAAGAGCGCCTTAAAGACTAAGGCCATTTATTTCAACATCGGCTTTTGTGAATCGTCTTGAGAATTCTTATGAGAAAACAACAAGGAGGGGGGCCACGGGTGGGCCTTCTGAGAGCTCTGGAGGTGTTGGGTGGGGGCTCCACAAGAGAAGCCTTTCCTTGAATGGGACTTCTCGGAGGAGCCACACCCATGGCTTCGGATCTTCTCATGTGAGGATGCTGGGACTGACGTTTCCAGCCCCTGCTGGGTGCCAGTCCGCCTGCTCCCCCCTGCTTTGGGGCAGGCTTCTCTTGGTGGTCCTTTGACTCCTGCCTTGAAGGTGAGCCTTGGAGAGTCCCCGCTGGCCCAGCTGACCCCGGGCCAGCATAGGGCAGCGGCTGCAGGAAAGCCCAGATCGCCCTCCAGAAGTCACCCCAGTTGAGCCAGTTTCATTGGGGTGGGGGAGGACAAGTGTCTCAAAACGGGGTGTGGCAGGAGGCAGGAGGGTGGGCGGAGCGTCTGCGTGGCTCGCTGTCTCAAGGCCCAGGCGCAAGTTCTCTCCTCACTGGGAATACTGGGAGACCGATGGGGGGCTCCTCCCACCCAGACCAAGCGGCTGTGCCCTCTTTCCCCTGCAGAGACGGCGGTCAACATCGGCTACTCCTGCAACATGCTGTGTGACGCCATGGATGACATCTTCGTCATCCACGGCCACAACTCAGAAGAGGTGCTGCAGGAACTCAGGTGAGAGGGAGGGGGGTGGCGCTGCTGAGTCCTGCCCGGAGACCAGTGGGGGCGTGTCCCCCCCCCAAGAGGGGAAAGGGGTGAGCCCAGCCAGGCCCCCCAGGCCCACTTTTCCTCCCAACATTAGGGAGCCCCTCCCAAGCCTAGGACAGAGAGCGTTGTCCCCCCATTCTTGATTTGGCATGCAAAGAGGTGTGTGTGTGTGTGTGTGTGTGTGTGTGAGAGAGAGAGAGAGAGAGAGAGAGAGAGCTTGGATGGTGGCTCTTTGCCTCTTCAGATATCCAGACCTTCTGTAGTGAGAGAAACCTCATGATATAATCCCAGCGTTCCCTCACCTTTAAGAGCACGAAGGTGCTGAAAGAACTCTGGTTTACTCCTGCAGCATTGGGGTATTTGTTATTGGTGGGCCTTTTTTTCAGGAAAGCAAGGAAGAAAATGAGGTCGGACACCTTTGTGGAGGACGATGGCCCTGACACCCAGGTCCATAAACCTGGGAAGTCCCATATCCTGCCCGAGGAGCAGCCCAATGGGGAATATGGCATCGTGATTAACGGCCACAGCTTGGTGAGGACGTGGCTTTGTGTGTGTGGTGCGGGAGGGGGGAGGGGGGCTGCCTTCCCTACCACTGGAGTGCTGGAGGGCCCTCCAAGGGCTCCTTTGCCTCAGCTTTTTAGAAGGGCTGATGATCGGTGGAACCTCGGAGACTTTGGCTTATGGAGCCAGACATGGGAACGTTGCAAGAGACCTGTGGTGGTTCAGCCAGTGCGCTAATGTGGGCCACATTGAATGGCCTGTCCCAAGTCTCTCCAAAGCACTGAGTCTCCCATGGTAGTGTAGGACATTAGCCACAGCTGCAGGAAAACTGTAGAGGAGCAGCGGTCCTGCCGTCTAAAGGGCTTGGGAAGCCCAGAGGACAAAAGCGTTCTGAGAATCTGTTCTAACAGAGGGGAATGGAGTGTGAGGACTGCAGGCACTGCCCCAGGGGCGGGGGGCAGGCCATGAGGAGCTGTGGCTCAGAGAATCCTGACGCTTGTGGAAGCTCTGGAGGGTGCCTCACACAGGGGAAGTTACCACGGAAGATCTTTGGGCAAGCCCATGTTTCCACGTACATGTGGTTATGGGATCGCAGGCTGTGCCAGACAGAGAGGGCACCTGAGAAGAGCAGGGAATCCTTGGGCAACAGTGAGGTGGTCAGGGCCCCAGAGCATCGATCCAGTCTGCTGTAGGAAAACATTTGGCAATGGGGTCCCCTCTGCAGGGAGAGTGTTCTGGCAGTCAACGGAAGCTGATCCCAGCTGTCCAGCCCCTGCCAGAGGGCCACCCCTCCACCGGAGAGTGCCTTGGCTGCCGAGAGGGGCGTGGGGGTGTCGAGGGCCCAGAGAAGGGAAGGGAAGGGAAAGGCAGCCGGGCTGCTGGGTGTGGAGAGCTCAGCCGGCTGCCCTCTGAGTTCCCCCAGGAAGAGCTGGGCTGTTTTCTCAGCAGGATGCAAAGTGTCTGCCCAAGAGGCAACTGGGGGCTGCCCAGAGAAGCACCGGGTGCCAAGGCAGCGCCCGACTGGCTGGCCTCCTTTGACTCCTGGAATGGAAGCAGCCCGTCTGGGGTGGGGTGGGGGAAGCATTAGGGCTGGACCACGAGGCCCTGGAGGAAAACACACCCGGCTCAGCATGCATCTGCCCACATGGCTGGGGCCACTGCTTTGGGTTGTGGCTGTGAACAGGGTGTGTGTGTTGTGCGTGTGTGTGTGAGAGACACACACACACACACACACACGGCAGCTTAGAGCTGTGGCTCAGTGATGAGAGTCGGTGCCGCTGTGCATTGTGCCACGGCATCAGGAGGAGCGGCCTTGGCCTGAGACCCTGTGGCTGGGCAGGAGCGCTCGGCTGCCTTCCCAAGGCCCCCTGCTGGCCTGTGGGGAGCCCCTCTCGCTGGGCCTGCTCCTGTTCGGGTCAGCCCTGCCGCCCCTCCCTCAGCTCCTGTTCCCCCTGCAGGCTCACGCGCTGGAGGGGAACCTGCAGCTGGAGCTGGTGAGGACGGCCTGCCTGTGCAAGACTGTCATCTGCTGCCGCGTGACCCCCCTGCAGAAGGCCCAAGTGGTGGAGCTGGTGAAGAAGCACAAGCGGGCCGTGACCCTGGCCATCGGGGACGGCGCCAACGATGTCAGCATGATCCGGGGTGAGCGGGGCCTGGCTTAAGTCAGCTGCGGCTTGGGTCTGTGGGGCTACCACAATGGAGGGGGGGGGGAGATAAGAAGGCTGCCAGAGCTAGGACGCCGGAAGGTCTACTTTTCTGCTTGGAGGGGATCTGAGGGGTCTTCCCCCTTTGCATCTGGTGCTTTGTGGACCGGCAGTGCCGCTTGCTGCTCCCCGCTCCCCCCTCCCTTGGTCAGCGCTCGCTGCTTTATTAGGATAAAAGTGCTCACTTTGCTAATCGAATCCAGGTTATTCAGAAGGCACCCTGTTAATCTGCAAAACAAGACACAGAAGAAATCGTTAGGGGGCAATCTAGTTAAGAAGGAAGTCTCCAGGGGGCACTCCTCATATTGAGCCTTTGCAGAAGAAAAGGAGAGGGGCTCCCTGAGGGTAACAGCCCCCAACCCACCTCCGAGAATTGGAGGGGCACCTCAAAGACCCCCTCTGTTCACTGGGCCAGCCGTCGGAGATGCTTGTCGGTTTATTGGAAGAGCTTTTTTTTTTAATCCCCGGAAGCTACTGCGGCAAATGGTGTGATCTTTTGCCTCTCAAACTATCCGCTTGGATTGAAAGAGCCCCAGATATGAAATCACTGTAGGAAGGAGGGGGAATGTCAAATGATTTGCTTGGAGCGCTCCAGGAGGGCCTCTCGAGCAGCCCCTTGCCCCAAGGCCAGGCACCCCCCAGGCAGGCATAGCTCATAACACTGGGGCTGGCGCTGGAAGAGGCCTCCGGCCTGGCTGTGGTGACTTGGCCTGCGGCCCTCTGCTACCTCCCTGGAGCCCCAGGCCTTCCTCTGGGGTGAAGGGGTGCAAACAGCCTCACTGGGGCAGAGGAGCCTCTTTGACCCTCCCTTTGTGTGTGTGGGTGGGTGTGTGTGTAGGAAGTCTACTCCACCAAGGGCACCCTTTGCAGGCCCGACTCTGGCTCTCAAGGGACCAGAGTGAAGGAGGGTTGACGTGGCAGCGACAGGCTGGTGGCGTTGCTCTTGCTCAGGGTCTCTAGCAGCAGCACCTTTGTGTCCCGCCTGTCAGGGAGCGGAGGAGTCTTTGGAGGTGCTGGCTATCCCTGCTGGCGTGGCGTGGCAGCAGCCCTCTTTCTGCAGGCGTTTGCACCTGCAGGTGGTCGAGTGGCTCAGGGGACGATCCCAGCTTAGGCAGGATTGGACAAGAGGGCCCCTGGTTCCTTCAAGGGCAGCCCTACAAAGAGTGTGGCCATGCAGCCAGTGGACCATGCAGCCAATGGCCATTCCTCTGCCCCGTGGCTCCAGCTCAGTAGCTGGTGGGTCCGAGCCATACCACAGGCCCCCTTCATGGACCTGCCGGTGGGCCTGCTCGCAGGGTAACCGCCCGCCTTTTGCTTCCATCCCAGCTGCCCACATTGGCGTTGGAATCAGCGGTCAGGAGGGGATGCAGGCCGTGCTGTCCAGCGACTTCGCCTTTGCCCAGTTCCGCTACCTGCAGCGGCTGCTCTTGGTCCACGGCCGATGGTCCTACATCCGGATGTGCAAGTTCCTGGCCTACTTCTTCTACAAGAACTTTGCCTTCACGCTGGTCCACTTCTGGTACGGATTCTTCTCTGGGTTCTCTGCTCAGGTAAGCGCTGCTCTTGCTGCTGGCAGCACTGTTGTTGGCCTCCAAGACGAGTCTCGGTTTCCGGGCTGGCCTCAGCGGATCTTTCCTGCAGCGTTTGCTGGGGGAAGGCAGCGGGCCTCGGCTGGGCACTTCAGCGTAGCACTGGGGCCCCTCTGGCTTCTTGGCCCTGGGCAGACAAGCAGGGGCCCACGAGACTCACCGGGGGGGGGAATTCCATCTCCCCCCCCCAACTCACCTGCCGGCCCACCCGCCTGCTGGGCTGCCGCTCTTCCTGCTTCCCAGCTCACACGGTGGGGAGGGGGGGCGTGGCTCCTGCTCTTCTGCCTGCCCACCTGCAGAGGAGACACACGGCAGGGCTGGCGCTGGGGGCTTCAGCAGGAGGGGGCTGGCAGGGGGGAGATGCCACTCCCTCTTCCCTGCCTGCCCACAGAGGAGAGAGAGGAGGTGGCACTGGGGCTGGCACCGGCAGCAGAGGGGGCGGGGGCCACAGCTGCTTCCATCCCCCCCATTACACTGCCTCAGCTGCAGGTGGGGGAGGGCAGTGGTTGCTCCCGCTCTCCCCTTCCCCACACCTGCAGCACCCGCTCCTCCGCCACCCATCTTGCCCAAGCGGTGGCTCCCTCCCACCTCCCCGTCTCCGTCTCCCACGTGCACCATCCACAGCTGACCGAAGTGTGTTGTCTCCACAAGCTCAGACACACTCCGCTGTTTGGAGGGAATTCAAACCCTGCCTTTCATTCTTAAAAACTTTTCAGATTTTTATCTGCAAACCTGGAGAGGTCCCCTAAGTTGGTAAACGTATCTGTTTTCTCTCTACTGGGTCTCGATCTCCGGATTTAAGTAACCACGGCTGGGCCATGTTGAGAATTAGATATCCTGATGACTGATACGAGGAAGACCCACCTCTGGGACGGGGAGGGGGGGCGCGGCTTGAAGGGCTGGCTGCCGACACTGCTCTGGGAGACGAGCCTGGAACGCTGCAGCCGACTCAAGAAGATCTTGAAACCTCTACGGCTAACCACAGTTTATTCACTATGTGCTTTCATAAGTCACAGGTCAGTTGCTCAAATGTGAGAAAGTGGACTGTGTGACTCAGAAAAGCTCATATTGAAATAAAAGTCTTTAAGGACCCCCCCCCTGCCCCCCCCAGACTTCTGCTTTATTCTGATATAACAGACAAACGTGGCTAGCTCTGTGCGAGCTTTTCCCCTCTGGCAGGTGCCGTGCCCCACGAAACTTAACTGAGCTCCTAGTCGTGCCCCCTACCAAATATGCAGGTCTCTGGTGATGTCTGGCATGGCTGCCCCCCTCCCCTCCCCTCCCCTCCCCTCCCTTGTTTCACACAAATATCATAACATGCAAGTTACCAGACTGGAGGAATCGGTGGCAGCCAGGAAGGTAAGTTTGTGGCACCCTCTAGCTGCGACCCAGAAAGGCCTTCTGCTCCGTGGGGTCCCTGTGGGGGAATGCAGCAGAGGCTGAGGTGGGGTGCTGGATTCGGTGTCTCCAAGGAGCCTCCAGGCCACATCGAGGCCAGTGATTGACTCCTGCATCTCACTAATTGGGCACTCTGCCCTGTTGGCTTTTCCTAAAAGAAGTTGTGTCTTTTTGCTCCCAAAGCCCTTTGGCAATAAAACTTAACACATTTTTGGTGCTCGCACGAAGCCTTCCGGATGGGTGCAGCATGCAGCAGGGGCCCTGGAGTGGAAGCCCTGCCACTGTTCTGGCAACTCCCCCAAAGTAGGAATTCTGCGAATGAGAAGCCGGTACGTCACTTGGGAATGTCCACCCAGGGTCAGCTCAGCCACAGGCTCTGAGAAGACAGAGCTTGCATCTAGGACCTGCCTCTGCCTGTTTAGCTACTGAGAATACGCGAGTCCTGATTTCCCCCCACACTGCGGACTCAGAGTGGCTTACAGAGTGAAATAAACATAACAATGTAATTTACACCTGACTCTCTGGCAAGCCTCCAGTACAAACTTCAAGCCAGCAATAACCCACCAAGGACATACCACACACGCCTCCTGGCTCTGCCGGCTGGTACAGTCTAGAGATGTAGGAAGCCTGCAAAGGCAGGGGGCTGCCCCTCTCCCCACTGGTCCCAAACCAGCCTGCAGCAGGGAGTGGGCCAGCCGCTGGCTCTTTTGCCTGCTGCTGGACTGTCTTTGGAGAGCCGCTCCAAGTCAAGAAGTGCTGGGTGAAATTCTGGGGCTTCGTTTGCCCCAGTGGGCGAACACTTGCTGGAGAGGTCGCCAGCTGCTCAGAAGGAATGGGAATGATTTATTACGCACAATGCACAGCCCAGGAAATAAACATCAAAGCAATAAACTCTTCAAGCCAAGAAAAGATACGGAAACACACAGACAAAGGGAGCTGTGCCTCTCCAGTGCTCTCACCTGGGAAATCTGGTTGGCCTCTCTCTTGCTCTTTGACTGCAGACCAACAGAGCTGTCCACCTGGCTCAGAACACGGGCAATGGGAAAATGTGCAGACTTCTAATGCATTTCAGGCAAAGCAATTCAGAACCATAGATAGATGAAATACTTACATGAAAAACACCAGTAATTGGAAATAATGTGGAGCAATAATAAAATATCATATAAACCGGTAATAATGGCCTCGGCCCCTCGTGCCTGCCGGACCACCTTCACCCTGATGTTCTGCCATGGCAGCTTCACTCATCTGAACAGGGCCTTCTGCAGATACCCCCGGGCAAAATCAACAGCTGCCCACGCGCACGGGCTTTCTCTGTGGTGGCCCCCACCTTATGGAACGGCCTGCCTGAGGAGGTCAGGAGAGCCCCCACCCTCCTGGCGTTCCACAAGCTGCCCCAAACTGAATTATTCCGGAGGGCTTTTAACTCAGATAACAGGGCTGTTATGGTTCAGAGACAGGCTTTCCTGTATGTTGGTTCAGATACGCTCCTACTGGGTCGTCTCCATGTTGCTAAAGATGTCATGTTTAATGCCTTATGTTTGTTTCTCCAATATTTAATCTCCATGTTTTCCACATCTCTGCATGCCCTGTTGCATTTGCTCAATGGATGACCAAGGTGTCGATCTTTCTGTCTGCACTGTGTGATCTGCATTGGGTCTCTGTGAGAGGGACGGACTATGAACGAACGAACGAACGAACGAATGAATGAATGAATGAATGAATGAATGAATGAATGAATGAATAGGACCCTGAACTCCCAATCGTCTCCAGCCCACCTAGCTGAAAGCGAAGCCCCCCCAGTCACCCTCTGCTTCATTCTAAAGCAGTCGACAGTCGCTTTCTTCCTGTGGAGTTTCCAGGTGGAATAAAAAAAAGATAATAAAATCAAAAAGAAGCAAAGCAACTGGGTGATGTGAAAGGACGGAAAGAAAAGATAGAAATAAGCAAAGCATAAAAAGGGTGGAGGAAGGGCTAAGTTTGGGTCAGAGGAAAGTTTTTTCCTAGTCTGTTCCGATCTTGCCATTTATACACATTTTCACTTATCCTCCCATTCTTAGGAGACGGGACAACTTTCTTGAGTCTCCAATGATCCAGTCATTTTCTTTTGGGGGGCGGAATCCCCCCTGACCCGTGTTCCTCAAGAAAAGGCCCTTTCTCATCCTTGCCTGTCATTTGTCCACCCCACCTCTTTCCCCATCTCTGGTGTGTGTGTGTGTGTGTTTGTGTTCTAGGCCGAGGCTCATATGAGCAACTTGTGGCTTCTTTGGCTGGATATACAGCTAAGATGGGCCTGCCGCGTCTTTTCTTCAAGCAGACTGTTGTATTTTTGCCTTCGCCCCCATATCTCCAGCTCCCAAGAGGACGTGGTTGGGCTTCTCCGCCATACAAAAGGTTCCATGGCAGGTCAAACTCAGGGTGGTTCTCTGGGCTCCTTTGGGGCATGAGGATCAAGTTTGGGGAGCAGCTTAACACGGGATTCACGAAGGGGGCCTTGGGAGGGATTCCCGGTAGCCCCATCAGACCCCCTCTGCTCCCCCTGCCAGAAGGCTCCTGCCAAATTGCAGGATGTCCTTTTGTGTCCTCTTGCTGCAGCTCACCAGGGGCCTAACATGCATTGCGCCACACCTTGATCCCCACACCGGATGAACTCCAGTGGCTGGTTGATGTCTAGCCCTCCTTTCTCACTGAGCCCCGAGGGCATCTGACTTATGGGGCGGAAGGGTATGGCTTGGCTGGGCATGCTCCCGTCCCGGCGCACGGGGGCTCCTTGCCAGTCCTCAGCCGGGCAGCAGCTTCCCTGCGCTGGGCCTGTGGGTGGCCAGTGGCGAGGTGCTTGCTCATGCTGCCGTCACATCCCCTCACTCGCCACCCCCTTTTTGGCAGACAAAGAAGGCATCTGCAGGAGGGACTTGTGACTCTCACAAGCTTAAGCCCTGGGAATCTTGTCGGTTTCTACGAGGCCACAGGATTCAAATTCTGCTGCTCGCTGTTACGGACATTTCTTTTCAAAGTAGGCTGCTTTAATTTTATTTTCCATTAACAGCCATTATCCTCCATTAAACAAGACACCAAACTCTGATCAGTGAAGAAATACAAGTTTTATTAATAATAAAGCTCAGATGCTCTGCCTTGTTAGGACATAAGCATAAAGATCAGCCACAGCAGAGAATCTTATATACTTTCCGAAGCTAATTGTTTACAGAATAAAAGATAAAATTGTTACACAAAACTAGATGCAAACAATTCTTCCGAATCAAATTCTTCAGGAGACAGGGCACCAAAACGGGCCCGATTGACAAGACAGTAATAAAAACATGCTCCATGTCTGGTGCTACACAGGGATAAGGGGGGGTCTTCCTGAGAGGGGGCTTATCCTTGAGTACAAAGGCGAAACACGGGAGATAATAACGTCTCCTTTCTGGCCTGCAGTGTTCAGTGTTTTAAACTGTGTCAGAAGGAATCTGCTCACAAAGAAAAGCTTTTGCCTCCTGCGTTAGAGGGCAGCTCCGACAAATGCTCATACATGGGTCTTTAAGCTAGAGGTCATAAAAATTCCTTATCCCTCGCCCCTTCTTTGCAGACCGTGTATGACGAATGGTTCATCACCCTCTACAACCTGGTCTACACCGCTTTGCCCGTGCTGGGAATGAGCCTCTTTGACCAGGTAAGGGCTGGGCCTTCCCGTTCACAGAGTCTGCCTAGTAGGGCAGCTGGCACCTGCCCCAGAGAAGAAGCCAAGGCCTCACCGGGGAGGCTGCCCTAGGGCGGAGTCCCTAGGAGAGATGGCTTGCACAGGGACGGAGCAGCTGAGCCATCTTGGGGCTCAGCTGAGGGTGTCAGACGAGGTGCACGGTGGGGGGGGGCGGTGTTGCAGGCACCTCCTCAGCCAGGGGAGCCTGCGTTGCATCCCAAGGGCCTCTCTCTGCCTCCAGGACGTGGATGACCGCTGGAGCCTGCATTTCCCGCAGCTGTACACGCCCGGCCAGCAGAACCTCTACTTCAACAAGCTGGAGTTTGTCAAGTGCATGCTGTATGGCGTCTACAGCTCCCTTGTGCTTTTCTTTGTGCCCTACGGGGCCATGTACAACGCCGTGCGAAGCGATGGGAAGGCCATTGCCGACTACCAGTCCTTTGCGCTCATGGCCCAGACCTGCCTGCTCATCGTGGTCTCCGTCCAGGTAAGTGGCTGCTTGCACGGGCACCGCTTGCTGCAGGGCTACGGCACGAGGTGCCTGCTTGAAGGCGGCATTCCCTCACAAAGGAAGCTTAAAGGGCAAGTTTAGTGTGGGTGCGTCTCCAGCCCCCTCCCCAAGTGAAGTTCTTGGGCGGAGTGAGGGTCTCCTCGGAGGTGCTTCCCGGGGGCAGAGCCCCCGAGCCTCCTCCTGTGCCCCTTGCAGCCCCTCTTGCAGGTGTTTCTGTGGAAGGCAACTGGCACGCCTCTGTCCGCTCCCAAGCCAGGATGCCCCCCCTGGCCCACAAGCTATTCTGGCAGAAAGGGCAAAGGGGGGGGTGGTAGATCAGCCAACCTCTCCTCCCCTGTTAGAGATTTTTTCCCTCTGAGAACTCTGCTTCCAAATTATTCCCTTAACAGCCGATGACTTTTCACAAAACCAGCCACCAAAAACAGTGATCTTCAAAGGGATATGGGTTTATTTATTTATACTGATGAACCCCATGGCACATTGGTAAAAATGTGTAAAGACCCATTGAGGGGCTTGTATACCCTTCAGCTCTAATTGTTTACAGAATAATTGCTATTTGTTTACAGGCTGCTAGAGCCGGTTGTTTTTCCAGTGGGCTCGGTTGCTAGTCTAAAACGATTGAACTAATGTACAAAATAAAGCAAGACACCTGGACAACTCTAACCAAACATCTTTGGTCATGGAAGAGGCACCATCCCAGCTTCCACTCCACCCCACCCCCAAACAGAGAAGGCAGAAAGATCGATGGCCCGGGCAGAGGACAGTATTCTGTATCTGCTTTGAATCTCCATATAAGTAACTACCAAAGAATTATGGGAGCTTGCCAACTTTATCTCTGAGAAGAGTTAACATCCTACATAGCTGACCTCCCGGGAGACAAGAAAGCCACGGTCAATCTTTTGCAGACTGAAGCTGTTAGACGTTCAAAGCAGCAGATAAACACTGGAAGGCCTGGAGTAGACGGGGGACAGTGTCAAGGTGCAGGGTGTGTGTGTCAGCCAACCCCTCCTTCCCTGCCACTGCCAAGGGGGGGGGGTGGCAAGCAAGATGTCTGCAGCCAACCCCCCCTCTTGTCTGTGGCTGGTAGTAGGAAGGGCAGTTGGTGTTCCTTAGAGCAGATTTGGCCCTGGGCCTCTCTGGTGGCTGACCTGCTTTAGACCAGCCCTGCCCCGGGTCCTTGCACTCAGAGCCCAACGCCTGGCAGCAGGTCCCTCCTGCCGCCCCTTCCCACAGGATCAGAGAAGACTGGCCCCTCTCCCCTTGGGAAAAAGCCTGCCCCCCACCCCCACCCCGTGTCCCAGCCCTTCTGGGGCTGCTGCTAGTCCTTGGCTTGAGAGGGAAGCCACAGAAAAGCCTTCCCTGGAGGCAGGAAGCGAAGGTCCAGGGAGGCCGTTCACAGACGCGGGACTCGGAGAGTGCGCAGAGCGCCCGGAGGATGCAAAGGGCTCCCCAGGGTTCAGCTCCCACCTCACCTGTAACGAGCCGGTTGCCCGTGTCTAAAACCAAGCTTCAACTTGCCAGGAGAAAGATGGATCTCTCTCCGGGGAAGCCGAAAGCAGTTCATCTTTAGACCTGTCAAACAGATAAGCTCTTTGAACCAGCTGTTTATCAGTACATTTATTTATATAGGGTTCAGTATTGCTTTGCAACTCCTTATCAAACACACAGACACCAATCTAGAGTTTATTTCACTTTATTGAAAATATGCCCTAGTTTTTTAATGAAGCAAGTAATCAAAATATAAATGGCTATTAATATGAATCCTATAACAACAGAACATAGAAAGGCAATAAGAAATAAGTTCACTAACATTTCTCAATAAATCCTAAGTTTAACATTGCTCAAAGTTTCTATGAAATACATAGGTAGAAATAGGTTCTCACCTAGATTCTCTCAAGAGATTTCTTCCATCAGTACCCTGCCATACTATCTGTGTTTGAAACTTTATACCTCATTATATGCAAACATTTAGGGTCTATTCACATTATAGCACAAACAAATATTGATTGGTTTGACTCTTCACTGAATATTCAGAATTTCATAGTACAGCCTTCCAATTAGTTAAAAAATTATGTCATAGTCAGAACTGCAAAAGAAAACTATAAATCTCTGACAAGTGTCAAGAAAAGCTAAGTTGGGCGATCACCATTGGTTGAATCTCTGATAGAGGAACATCAATCTCGGTAGAGTCCACTATTTTAATTAATTGTCAAAGGATGAGAGCACACCTGCTGAATTACCTTACACATAGAAAAAATACACTGAAAGTTCATGCAAAGTTTAAAAGTTCATCTAGAGTATAGAAGCTAGGCCTAGTATTGTTCAGTATTGATTATTGGCATATGATTTTAATCTATATTGGCATAACACACCCTGGTTTCTCTCATCCGTCCGGTGGGAACGATTCCAGGGCAGTGGTTGGAGGGAACACAAGGAGAGCTTTGCCAGTTCAGCGGGGAGGCGATGAATGAATGAGCGGGCACTTGGGGGGGGGGCAGGGGATCTGCTTCTCCAGTGGAGCCCTCGTGCACCTCCATGGCCCCAGTGGGGCTGGGTCCAAAGTCCCAGGGATCCTGGCAAGGTGCTGCTGGGGGACTGGGCTCTTTTTCTGCTTAGGCATCGCCTGCTCTGAATGCAAGAGGCGCCCTGAGCGCACCTTGGCCTGGGGACCCATTGTAGAGCTCGGCCACAAGGAGGCCTGGGCACAGGCCGCTTTCTGGCAGCTCTCCTTTAATGCCTGGGGCAGAGCCCAGAGTGGGGCAGTCCTGTGCCCAGGGGTGTAAGCAGGCTGCCACCACGCATGCCGCTGCAGGAGTCCCTCGCTTGCCTCTGCAGATGGGGCTGGACACGGCCTACTGGACAATCGTCAACCATCTCTTCATCTGGGGCAGCCTGGCCATGTACTTCACCGTCACCTTCACCATGTACAGCGACGGCACCTACCTGGTCTTCACCGCCTCCTTCCCTTTCATCGGTAAGCACCGTGTGTGTGTGTGTGTGTGTGTGTCCGCGCGCGCGCCCATCCCGTGGCTCTGGAGGCTTCCAAGGGAAGATGAAACTGCTGGGTGGGTTTGGGGAGCTGTGAACTCTCTTGGCTAATGCAGGAGGGGGGGGCTGCCCTGGCCGTTGCATTTCAGCCTGAGGATCACTGCCAAGCAGCGATGAGTGGAAAACGTGCCATGACAAAAGATAGCCACTGCATAGGCTCAGAGACCGAAGGGGACTCAGGGGTGGGTGGAGGTCTTCCCAGTCAGGACCCTCGGTGCTTCTGAATTCCTTGGGTGCTGCTGCTGCTGCTGCTGCTGGGAGAGAAGCCCCCCCTCCCTTGCAAGGTCCCCTCTTAGTGCCCACTCTGCCCATGGGCCCAGCCGCTGGGCATGCCCTTCCTGCCATCCCCCTGCCTGGCTTCTCCTTCCAGGCACTGCTCGGAACACCCTGAACCAGCCCAGCGTCTGGCTGGCCATCTTCCTCTGCGTGACCCTGTGCGTCCTGCCTGTGGTCGGATTCCGGTTCATGAAGACGCAGCTCAAGCCGACTGTCAGCGACAAGGTTATTCATACCCCTCTTCCCTGGCACAGAGCTCTTTGCAGGCTGGTGGCTCCAGGAGGCACCACAGGGATGGGGGAGGGGGGGTTGGCCCACCCTTGCGCTGTCTGCTGCCCGCCCACCGCTTGTGGCTGAGGGTGTTTCCAGCAGCCCTACTAGCAGCCAAGTGCAGCTTATAGGCAGGTTAGAGCAAACAGGGCGGAGACTGGGCACGCCGTTTGGAGCGGAGTCTGCAGCTGCCGCCACAGCAACGGAGCGCGCGAGGGGTGTCTGCGGGCCCAGGTTCACTGCCTCCCTTTCCTGGGATCCTGCTGGAGCTTCAAAAGGGGGCTCAGGAGAGCTTCTCTCTCCCTGGACAACCTCTTTCGTCTAGAGACTAGTACGGAGGCGTAGCAGCACGGCGTGCTCTCGGTAGGAGAAAGCAGGACTGTAGCTGCCTCAGAAAAGTCGCAGCCGAGGTCTGGCACCCTCATGCTAAAAGGCAGGCTGCAGCAGTGCCAGTGTAAATGTGCCTAAAGAAGGCAGCAGAGGAGGGGGCACGGGCCCCGCTGGTATTTCCAGCCCCAGCTGGCTTCCCTTCAACCCCTGTGAGCCTCGCCTGCCATCCAGATGTGTAGCTCTGCTGCCATCTAGTGTTTGTTTCTGTCCCACCTTCCCACAGCGGGAGCCTTACAGGTCCTTTACACAGCAGCCCTGCGATGAGGGTCAGGCAGAGTGCGTGTGACTGGCCCGAGGCTACCCAGTTTGCTTCATGGCAGCTGTCAGTCCCTGGCAGTTCAGTCCCTCAAGCCCTCCACAGTTAAAACACAGGTGTTCCAGTTGAAGTAGCTTCATTGAGATCCCTACGGTACAGGTGCAGAAGTTGGCAGAAGTGACAATTCAGACAAAGGCATTGCTATTATAGGAAAACTTCCCGCCCTCCCGGGTCCGTTGACATTCTGGCGCGAAACCCCAAAGAGGTTGCATGGGAACAAAGTAGTTTAGACTACATGAGGTACAAAGGAAATATCCCAGTCTCTGGGAAAGTTGCAATGTTTGCTGCTAGCAGCTCTCCTCAAGGACACTTACTGGAAAAAGTAAACGTACATATTTTCAACCGATAATGGAGGGGCCCACTGGCTCGCCTGCCATTAATATCAGAAGACACGCTCCGACGATCGCACAGAGTTATAGCATATAATTCTGGCAAACAGCACAGACCATTACAAAATGCAGAATACAACCATGGCAGGCATGCTGGCATACGTGACAGCAGCCTCCAGACTCCTGGTCCGGCTCTCTAACCACTACACCGCACTTGCTCTCAGAGATTTTGTTCTTTCAGCCCTGGAGGTCTGAGGGATGGCTGAGATTGCTTTGCTGTTCCTGGCCACTTGGGCTAGGAAAGACCCCGAGGGAATGAGCACAGGGCCTGAGACCCACCAGACCGGCCGCCTGCTGGCCTGGACCGCTCCGTGCAGCTGACCGCCCTTGTGATTGCAGGTCTTATCCAAGATCCAGGAGCTCCGGAAGAGGCCGCCCGTCCTGTTGCCCAAGAGACCGTTGCGCCGTTCCATCTCTCGGCGCTCCGGCTACGCCTTCTCCCACCAGCACGGCTTTGGGGCGCTCATCACCTCTGGACGGAACATGCGTCCAAAGTCTCCCTTCGGCATGATGGGCTCCTTCTCGCCCAACAGTGAGAAACACAAGCACCAGTGAGCCCTTGCGACGGGCCCTCTCCAGCTTGGGATTCTGCCATGCTGGGAACAGCCAGGGAAATGCTGGCCGGAGGATACAGCAGGGCTCGTCCTTCGCATCGTCATGCGGGAACTTCCCTTTCACCCACGAGGGAAGGCGCAGAAGGACGCAGGGAGGCTGCTTCACCACCTGCATATCGGACCCAGCACACCCACACCCTGATAAGAGACATACTGCCCCCGCCCCCTCCCCCCCCCCGCAGGAGCCCCAGGGATTTCCGAAGTCTCTCAGGCACGTGGCAGGGTCATGGCGCATCACCGTCTGGGGCTCTGAGACAGACACTCCCCCCAGATGTACCATTAGTATTACAAGGGAATTGATCTGAATTGCACTAACGGGAGGGGAGAAGTCGCGCTCCTTCCCCTGCCTCATAAATGCCCACAGAGGGGTTCTTGGGGCCTGAGCCCCTGAGAGGTTCTTCTGGGCTCGTGGTGCCCAGGAGGGCAAGACTTGGCCTTCCTTCCCTCCCCAAGACCTGGCATGGAACAGCATGTCTGAGTCACGTGGCTGTGGCAGCGCAGAGGCTTGCTCCCCGAGCACTGTCCCCACGGCCTGGGGCTGAGCCAGGGGGGCAGCAGAGGCCACTCCCCTCCTCCCAGGAGTGGCATGCAGCTATGGGGGGTGGGCACCCCTCCTCTCCTGGAGGACTGGCAGCAGGCAGAGTTTGCCGTCCACTGCCCTTAGCATTTGGCACTATTTTGCCCCAAGCACCTTCTGGCCAGCATCAGTGGTGTTCCCTTCCTGCCTCCATGCGCTGCCATGCCCATGTGGGAAGCGGGCAGGAACTGCAGGGGCTCTTGCAGGGCTGAACGGCATCGGTGCCCTCTAGGCTTCAGATTGAATGAGAGTGCCCCCCCCCAGCTTTGGCTTGGACCCAGCACAGGCCACCTGGTGCTGTGTTGCAAGGTGGGGGGCAGGCTGGCTTCTGGAAGGAGACGGAGCCTCTGAACTTCAGGCTCGATGCTCCCAGCCTCTGGTCTGGGGTCGACAAACTGCCCCTCCCCCACCCCGCACCCAGTCAACGGCTGGAAGGACCCAGCAGGATGGAGACCAGTTTCCCGTTCCCCCAGGCTGAAGTCTTGAGAGGAGGCAGGGGGTGTCTTGCAGGCCGTGGTTTCTTCTGGCAACGGGATTTTAATAAAGCTCATTACAAAGGAGCTCAGCAGTCTGGGGGAGTGTGATTCATGGGACTGACTTGGGGTGGGGCGGGGGACGACGGCCACTCTCTGCAGGGGGTGCCCGTGTCTTGTGGGCCTGGAGAAGGCTTCTTGGTCCAGCCTGAAGACTTGGGGAGGGGAGGGAGGGATTCTTCTTACTGGGGAAATGGGGAGAGGATGTGTGAACCGTTCATAAATGCCCAGTTATGCAGAGTGGAGAGAGGGTCCTAGCTTCAACTACTGACAGAGTCCAAATCGTGCTCCGTTTGTGCCTCTGCCCCACCCTGCTCGGTGCAGCATGCAGAGTTTTCCACTCTTCTGTTTTATTCTTCACACCAACCCCCTGTGTGAGCCGTGCTGTCAAGTCCCTTCCGGAACATCCTGTCCTTAACAGACTTGCTCAGATTCTGCAGACTTCTGTACTGAGCCCAGCCTTCTCGCTTTGGGTCTTCCTCTTTTCCTACTGACCTGTGAGGTGGGTCAGGCTGAAATGGAACCACTGGCCCAAGGGCGTCCAGTGAGTTTCATACTGCATACTACCACCATCCATGCTACATTGTCCCCTTTTTGCATTGACCCTCTTTTTCACTGCTGTGATCTTTGCTAAACCTGATCTAGTACACTCTTCTTCGAAAGAGGGTTGCTGGAGAGGAGACACAGGACAGGTGCCGCCAGGTCAAGAGAGGGGAGCTGGAATGCTTGGTGCCAATGATAATTTAGATCTAGTGGGTGTCTCAGAAAATTGGTGGAAGGGGGAGGATCAGTGGGATATGGTCATCCCCGGGCACAAGCTCTGTAGGCAGGACACGGAGGGGTGTGCTGGGCGAGGGGGTGCATTGGATGTAAAAGAGGGCATAGAAAACATTTGGGGAATGAACAGCCGAGCAGAAATGATACTGGTGGGCATACTGGGCCCGAAGGTTACTTAAAAGTGAGGGTGTACTGTTGCCCACGTGATCAAAGCCTTGAGGCTGATCATAGAATCATATAGTTGGAAAGGGCCATACAGACCATCTAGTCCAACCCCCTGCCCAGTGCAGGATCAGCCTAAAGCATCTCTGACAAATCTCTGACATCTGTGACCTTGAGGTGGAGACGGAAATAAGGGAGGTGACTAAAGCAGATGAAGTTGTGATGCTGGCTGACTTCAGTTACCCCACAATGACTGGGGAAGCATGCGCTTGAGTCATGCTGTAGAAATGAGACTCTTAGCCTAGATGGCCACGCACTGGGACAAATGGCCACGGAGCCAACCAGAGAGGGAGTGATCTTGGACTCGGCTCTGTTCTGTCATCGCCCCAACTGGGAACAATGACCGCAGTGCTATTAAATTCAGCATGCTAGTCAACAGGAAGTTACCCCTAAAGTCCCAAACAGTCACGCTGGATTTCAAAAGAAGGAACTTTACAAAAACAAGGGGAATATTTAAAAAGAAGCTGAAAGGGAAACACTCGAAAGACAAATCCTTCGAGTACTCTTGGAAGCCATTTAAAACCACACCACTTGAAGTCCAGGCAGAATGCATCCCACAGGTTAGCAAAAGTACTACAAAGTCTGAAATGATGCCTACAATGTCAATGACCCAAGTCAAGGAAGCCATTAAAGGGGAAAAAAAGATCTGCCCCAATGAACAGAAGGGAGCACTGGGCCTGGCAAGAAAAAAACCTGTCAGTTAATAATTAGGCATGCAAAGAGGGAATTTGAGAATCAGATTTAAAAGCATCAAGACATATGGAAACTTTGATTACTTTGAACAGTAGGGAAAGGAAGAAAAAAGAAAAAAAATTCCAATACAGGAAAAAATCTCTTAAGGAGCAAGAGTTACAGAAAAGACCGGGAAGGAAAAAAATAATTCAAGAAATAAAGATACTACAAGAGCAGCTGAGGGCCTTTGTAAATAAAGAGTTGGAGTGGAATTTAAAGACTTTGCAGCAAAAATCTTTTGAAGGGGCCAATAAGCCAGGGAAATATCTAGCTTGGCAACTGAAAAAGGGAGAAAAACGTAATTGGAAAGATAGTGGAGGAAGGGAAAGAGGTAATGGAACACCAAGGGATAAAAAGAGCATTTTACAAGTATTATGCCAAATTATTTCAAAAAAAGAGGATAGACTTAGAGAAAATAGATATTTAGAAAATGCAAGACTACCTAAGATTTCAAATACAATGAGAGAGACATTAAATGCTCCAATTACAGAAGAAGAAATTTCAGAAGCCGTAGAGTCAACCAAGGTAGGGAAAGCACCAGGTCCAGATGGAATCTCAGCAAAATTTTATAAAGTAATGAAAAAGGACCTGGTGCAGCCCCTACAAAGGTTGATGAATGAGATTATGAAGGAAAAAGGTATCCCAAACACATGGAACGAAGCAAATATTTCATTGATCCCAAAGGAGTCACAAGATTTTACAGATGTCAAGAATTATAGGCCCATTTCTTTATTGAATAATGACTATAAAATTTTTGCAAGAATTTTAGCGAAAAGGCTTAAGAGATTTTTAATTGACTTTGTGGGCAAAGAACAGGCCGGATTTCTACCAAATAGACAAATTAGGGATAATTTGAGAGTTGTGTTGGATGCCATTGAATATTATGATAAACACCCTGAAAAGGAGGTGGGCTTTTTCTTTGCGGATGCGGAGAAGGCCTTTGACAATTTAAATTGGGATTTTATGTTTCTGACAATGGAGAAGATGGAACTGGGGCAAGAATTTATAGAAGCTGTGAAAACTATATATAAAGAACAAAAAACGTCATTATGTATAAACAATGATTTGACAGAAAAATTTGAGGTAAGAAAAGGCACAAGACAAGGATGTCCACTTTCACCTTTGCTATTTGTTATGGTGTTGGAAATACTTTTAAGGCAGATAAGAGAAGACAACAGCATTAAAGGTATAAGACTCAAAGGCTTTTCATATAAGTTCAGAGCGTTTGCAGATGATGTGATGATCATAGTGGAAGCACCAGTCCAGACATTACCATTATTGTTAGATAAAATTAAAGAATTTGGAGATCTGGCAGGGTTCAGTATTAACAAAACAAAATCGAAACTGCTTTGTAAAAATATGATAAAAAAGAAACAAGAGGAGTTAATGAGTGTTATAAAGTGTGAAGTGGTTCAGAAAACAAAATACCTGGGAATAGAATTAACAGTTAAAAATATAGATCTATTTAAGAACAACTGTGAAAAATTGTGGTCGCAGATAGAAAGAGACATGTTGAAATGGAACGAACTTGTCACTGTCGGGGCGTATCTCAGTTGTTAAAATGAATGTGCTACCCAGAATGATGTTTTTGTTACAAACAATTCCAATTGTAAAAGATAAGAAATATTTTGATAAACGGCAAAGGAAAATATCAGAATTTGTGTGGGCAGGGAAAAAACCAAGAATCAAGATGAAGGTGCTGTGTGACGCAAAAGAGAGGGGTGGTTTGCAATGACCAAATTTGAGACTGTACCATGAGGCGGTATGTTTAACATGGTTAAGGGACTGGGCAAAACTATCTAATCTTAAACTGTTAGCTCTGGAGGGGCACAATAATTTGTTTGGTATTTATGGTATGATAAACATAAAATGGATGGGATGTTTCAGCACCATTTTCTGAGAAGGAATGTCTTCATGATTTGGCAAAAGTACAAGAAGTTTATTGGGGAAAAAAGACCTGTGTGGATTGTTCCAGCAGAAGTTGTAAACCCAAATATGGAATACAAGGGAGAAGATTGGATAACCTATAAAGAACTATTATGGGTGGACAGAGACTCTTTTAAAATAAAGAACAATGAGGACTTACCATTTGAATATGGTTGGCTGCAATATCGACAGATTAAAGACTTATTCGAATCTGATAAAAGAAAAGTGGGTTTTAGAACAAAAAATACAGAGTTAGAGGAACTATTATCTGGAGGGGGGAAAATTGATTTCTAAGGTGTATAAACTTTTACTGAAATGGTATACGGAAGATGAGATGGTTAAAACTCAAATGGTGAAGTGGGCAATAAATTTTAATAAAGAAATTACAATGGAGACATGGGAATTTCTATGGAAGAATACACTGAAGATATCTACATGTAATAATCTGAAAGAGAATGGATACAAAATGATGTATAGGTGGTATTTAACACCGAAAAAATTAGCAAATGCTAATAATAATATGTCAAACAAATGCTGGAAATGTAAAAAACATGAGGGTTCTTTTTATCATATGTGGTGGACGTGTGACAAGGCCAAGCTTTTTTGGTCAAAGATATATACGGAAATGTTATTATGAAATGTAATTTGTTGAAGAGCCCTGAAATGTTGTTGTTAGGATTGAATATGCAAAAAGTAAATGTGAAGGACAGGACATTGTTATTTTACATGACGGTGGCAGCAAGATTACTATATGCGCAGTACTGGAAGCAAGAAGAAATACCAGAAGTTGAAGATTGGATCCAAAAACTGTTGTACATGGCGGAGATGGACAAAATGACAAGAAAGCTGAAAGGTCAAAATCCAAGTGAATTTTTAAATGACTGGGGGAAATTTAAGGAGTATCTTGAAAGCAAGTGGGACGTGAAAGGACAGTTGTGGTCTCTGGACAATTAGTAAGATGTATAGAGAATAAGTAAAAGCTTTACTTTTTATAATAGGGACAAGTATTTGAATAGAGATAATAAGAATGAAGGGGTTATAGTGCTGTTGGGAGTCAAAAAGGGAAAAGGGGGAGGGGGAAGGGATGGGGGCATATATACTGATTTAAAGGGTAAATGTAGTTATGTATTATGGGAATGTGTGTTAACCCATTCAATAAAAATTGATTTTTAAAAAAAAGACACATGGAAACCAGCCTGAGAAGCTGTTGGGCCGTTGGGTGACCAAGGAATAAAAGGGCTGCTAGAGGAAGATGAGATGGCAGAGCAGCTCAATGGCTGCTGTGTCCACTGTGGAAAGCGTGGGGCACGTGTCCACGCCACAGCCACAATTTTCAGGAAGGGAGTCCGAAGGTCTAATTGAGGTGATAAGAGATGACGTTCTAGACTTACTGGGAAAATTAAAAACCAGTCCGTCTCCAGGTCCTGATGGCATACACTCGAGAGCTCTGGGGGAATTCAGACGTGAGACTGTTGGTCTACTAACCCATATATGTAACTTATCACAATAACCCGTCCCTAGAGAGTACTTAATGTTTCACCAATTTTTAAAAAGGGGTCCAGAGAGAAACTAGGAAATCACAAAGCACCAAGCCTCGCAGCTGTCCCAGGCAAATTGGCAGGAAGGGTGATCAAAGACAGACTCGTTAGGCACACACAAGTCTGGTGAGGGGAAAGCAGCAAGGCTTCTGCGAAGGGAAGTCCCGCCTCACTAATCTTTTGGGGAAAGTAAACAGGCATGTAGATAAGGGCAACCTGGTAGACATTATTTAGTTGGCCTTTCCAAAGGCTTTTGACAAGGTTCCTCACCGGACTCCTGGAAAAGCTTAATAGTCATGGGATAAGAGGACGGTTCCCCTTATGGAATCAAAGTTGGTTAAATAACGGGAAGCAAAAAGTAGGAATAAATGAACCGTTCTTGCACTGGAGGGAAGAGAGCAGTGGGGTCCCACAAGGATTGGAATTGGTTCCGGATGATCTGGAATTGGGGGCGAACAGCGTAGTGGCCACGTTTGCAGATGCCACAAAATTATTCAGGATGGTAAAAACAAAGACCGACTGTGAAGCGCTCCAGAAGGATCTCCACAAATTGGGAAACAATGTGGGAAATGAAATTCGATATAGGCATGTGTCAGGCGATGCACATTAGAACAAAAAAAACCCAACTTCAAGAATATGCTTGTGGGGTCTGAACATAGCCCCTCTCTATACTGCCTTGGCCAGGCCACACCTGGAGTATTGTGTGCAGTTCTGGAGGCCTCACTTCAAAAAGGATGTGGACAAAATCGAGAGGGTGCAGAGGAGAGCGACGAGGATGATCAGGGGTCTGGAGACTGAGCCCTACAAGGAAAGGCTGAGGGCCTTGGGAATGTTTAGTTTGGAGGAGACTGAGGGGGGACATGATTCCTCTCTTTAAGTATTTGAAAGGCTGTCATTTGGAGGAGGGCAAGGAGCTATTCCAGTTGGCAGCAGAGGGTAGGATCCAAAGCAACGGGCACAAAGGTACCGGCTGGATATTAGGAAGAACTTTTTCACGGTGAGAGTAGTTCGAAAGTGGAATCAGCTGCCTAGGGAGGTGGTGAGCTCCCCCTCACTGGCAGTTTTCAAGAAGAGGCTGGATGAATATTGGTCAGAGATGCTTTAGGCTGATCCTGCACTGGGCAGGGGGTTGGACTAGATGGTCTGTATGGCCCCTTCCAACTCTATGATTCTATGCTGAGACTGAGAGCGGGAGTCACAGTGAATGTCTCAATGGAAGTGTCACCCCGGTGTGCCGCAGCACTATGAAAAAGGCAAACTCTGTGCTGGGGACAATAAGGAAAGCGACTGAGAACAAAGCAGCCAATATTGTAATGCCCCGTCTAGATCTCTGGTGTGGCCTCATTTGGAATACTTTGCACGGTGCTGGTCACCACATCACAAAAAATATTGCAGAGCAACGAGGATGGTTGGTGGGTTGGAACCCCTTTCCGAGGAGGAAAGGCTGGAGAGCCTGGGAGTTTCCGTTTAGAAAAGACTCGGGGAGACAACAGCATGATAAAGGTCTCTAAAATTATGCACAGGGTAGAGATGGTGGGCAGAGAGAATTTTTTTCTCCCTCTCTAGAATTCAACGACATCCAATGAAGTTGTTGGGCAGAGGATTTGGTTTCGTTTTCCCGGCCATGTCGGACGCTCCTCTCCGCAGGTCCGGGAGGAAGCAGCCAAGCAGCCTGACCAGGTGGTTGACCTGCGAGGGTTAACCCCCAGGACTCCCAGTGAGGGGGTCAGGGTCTGGAGCGCTGCGGAAAGAGCCCCCTGAAGTTCATGCAGGGGGTAAATAGCCCGTTTGCTCCTACGGAGGCTGGCAGACTTGTGCAGCACATCGCGTGCTGCCGGGCCACGGAGAACGGCAACAAGCAGATTTAAGGTGAAAACCTGTAAGTAAGCGAATCCCTTGTGTCATTTCAAGCGTATGCGAAGGATTGGTGAGAGTTGAAGCTAAGAAGGTCCGGATATCTTCGCCTTCACTGAGTTTCGGAATTTAGTTGGCGGTCCCCCCCACCCTAAGATGGCGATGAAAAAGCAGAGCCCTGCAGTGAGCAAATCGGTTTCGGCGATGCTACAGGGGAAGGGAGAAACTCTTGAAGAGGTGGTTAAATGGTCGGTCGTTGAAGCTATGAAGCCCTTTGTTGATAAGCTAAATGAAATCGGTCAAAGGGTTGGCTCAGTTGAGAACGAAGTGAAAACCATTAAAGACGTAGCGTCTGGGGCAGAGCAGTCTGCTCGGGAAAACCCAGCACTCATGAAAGCAACAAACAAAGAAGCAAAGCTTTTGGAGAATCAATTGATAGGGTTACAAGTGGATCATGCTCAGACGGTATTGCATCTTCAGAATGTGAAGGAGGAGGAAAGTGAAAACTTAAAGGACTTGGTGTCGGAACTTTTGGCGTTATCCGCAAAGGCAACTAAAGAAGAGTTAGAAAGCGATATTCTGGAAGTCCGTCGGACATTTTCAAAATATGCAACGAAGCGTCAGCTGCCTCGCGAGATTATTATTGATTTTTCATCTAAGAAGACTTGGGACACCATCTTATATAATTCGTACAATGTGGACTTGGACTTTCTGGGCAACAAGGTTAAGATATTGAAGGACGTTCCATTTTTAGCTCGGAAAAGAAGATTCAAATATAAAAGGTTTGCAGCTCTTCTGAGGAAGCATGAAATAAAATACAAATGGTTATTTCCGGAAGGTATCTGGTTCAGTTATAAAGACCAAGCCTGCAAGATAACATCGGAAGCACAGCTGAGGGACTTTGTGTTTAATCATCAAGAGTTCCAGCAAGGAGAAGATTTAGAATCTGAAGGGGGGAATGGGGAGGAGGGAGTGAGCACAGCTACTGTAGCTGTCCAGAGAGAGCTGCAACCGAGACGCAGGGGGGGGGGGAAGAAGACCTGATCCTGACTGTAGTTTGTATTTTATAAGATCTACCAATCTAATAGCATATTATAAAGTTTAACTTTAAACAATTGTATTATGAAGGGAATGCAATACTTGTAGTGTGTTTTTTATATGTTGCCCCTTCCCTTTTCCCGTTCCCTTTTCCCCTTTTTTTGTAGTTTTAGATGTAATTAAAAATAAAAATTTATATATATAAAAAAAAGTTGTTGGGCAGTGGATTCAGGATGCACAAAAGGAAATAGGTCTGCTGGTTTGGCTGCGAATCGGCACTCCACTGGTTCAAATCCCACAACCACCATGAGTTCAGCAGGTGGCCTTGGGCCAGCCACTCCTCTCAGCCCAGCTCCCCAGCTGCATTGGGGGGGGCCCTTTCACCGCTCTGGGTGGGGCACTACTCTGCCTAGAAGAGCAGTAGATAAGTGCAGTCATTATTATTATTCTTCATACAAGTGTGCACACCGAGGTCATCCACTAAACACCAGAGCTGACTCCGTCCCATAGCCCAGCCTGAACTCATAGGAGTTCAGAGCAGAAGACTTATCCAAGACGACCAGGGTTTGCTCTGGCACCTGCTCTCTCAAGAATTTTGCCTCAAAAGGGCACATAACTGGCCACATCATTTTTGTCTGGGGATAGTTTTAAAGTAGTAGGTGGAGAACCACTTCTTTGATCAGCTGCAGGAAGGCACCGGGAGTTAGGACTGATTTATAATAACAGCAACAACACTGGATTTATATACTGCCCTTCAGGACAACTTAATGCCCACTCTGAGCAGTTTACAAAGTATGTTGTTATTATCCCCACAACAATCACCCTGTGAGGTGGGTGGGGCTGAGAGAGCTCTGGAAGAGCTGTGACTGACCCAAGGTCACCCAGCTGGCTTCAAGTGGAGGAGGGCGGAATCAAGCCCAGCTCTCCAGATTAGAGTCCTGCCACTCTTAACCACTACACCAAACTGGCTCTCAAGGGTCCTTAATGTGGTCCTTTTCCCCTCCAACAAGATGAGGCTTAACCAGATAGTCCAGGCAAACCCAATCTCCTGAGCTTAGCTGTTAAGCAAGGTAGGCCTTAGTTAGTAATTGTATGGGAGGCCTCCAAAGACAACCAGGGTTGGTGGTTGTGGATTTTCCGGGCTGTATGGCCGTGGTCTTGACATTGTAGTTTCTGACGTTTCGCCAGCAGCTGTGACTGGCATCTTCAGAGGTGTAGCACCGAAAGACAGGGATCTCTCAGTGTCAATGATCTCCAAGATCTCTGTCTTTTGGCGTTACACCTCTGAAGATGCCAGTCACAGCTGCTGGCGAAATGTCAGGAACTACAATGCCAAGACCACCACGGCTCTACAGCCCGGAAAATCTACAACAATCAACATCCTCTGGCTGTGAAAGCCTGCGACAGTATAACAACCAGGGTTACTATGCAGAGGCAGGCAATGGCAAACCACCTCTTTACTCTCTTGCCTTGAAAACACCAGCAGGGGTCACCAATAGTCAGCTATGACTTGAGGGCACTCTCCACCTCCACCAAAGTAGGGCAATAAGCTATTTGTTACCCGATCTGTGGCTGTGTGTGTGTGTCATGGTGGTGTAACGCAAAACTCTTCCCTTCTGATTGACCTTTTCGCCTCCCTCAGAGTTGGGTCAAAAAGACAACCAAAGGCCTGTAACACCTGAGAAGCCACGAAAGCCCTGCCGGCTCCCCGTACGAAGGTCAGGGATCCTTCTAGGGGTAGAAATGCCCCCTGGGCTGAGTGTCTGCAGTGTGCCCACTTTATGTCTAAATGCATTGCACTCGGTCTAAAAGAGAAAATAGGTGAGGAGGGCCCCCCCTTCCCCTGGAAAGCTGAATTATTCAGGGGGGCTTTTTTGCACAGGCAGGAGGGCTGAGCTGTAAGAAATGGCTCAGAGGCACGCCTTACTGTCTGTTGAGGCGGATATGCTCCTGCTGGGTAGTTTCCATGTCTTTACAGATGTCACGTTTAATCCTTTATGCTTTGCTTCAGCAACGTTTCATCTCCGTGTCTGGATTTAGGTTGTTTTTCAGTTTCTACAGCCCACACCCGATTGCATTTGTTCAGTGAATGTCCTACCTGTGGATCTTATTGACCACGGCGCCCCCCCCCCACCCCGGGCCTGGCCTTGGCCAATGTTGTCCCTGAGCCCCCGGTCAGGGGGGGGCAGTAGGGAGAAGCCAAGCCTCCCCCAGCCAAGTCTCAGGGATACAGGGGAGGTCAGCCCCACGTCCTGCAGGGCTGCTATTCCTGGGGCCAGCCTGGCTTTGAAGAGCGGGTTCTTGATATGGCCACCAGCCCCACGCTGGACGGAAGAAGAGCCAGAAGGGGCTCCTGCCCACACGTCTGCTGTCCTTTCCCCTCAGCCAGCCTGCTCTTTTGCTACCCGCTACCCTGCACGCGCTGCGTCATGGCACCCACCTGTGGAGAGCTATTTTTGCTCTCCACAAATCCCACCGAAAACACCCTACTCAGTCCCACAGACTGCCTGTGCATCACCGACACCCGCCCGCCCCGTCCCTTTCACTGGGTGACGCTGGTTTGGCGGGTGAGTCAGCGGCTCCGGCTTCTGCACGGGGCTCCTCCAGGCTGGAATTTGTCCTAGAATAGCCACCCGCTCATCCTGGCCTGGCAGCCCCTCCCTGCTCGGCCGGTGGATTTTAATAGCCTCCTGAGCGCTGCTAGCCGGAGGGCAGGTCACGGGAGAGGCGTGGGGCCTTCCTTCCTCCCCCCCCCCCAAGGGATTCCTTGCCAGGCTCCTTTGCTGGATGCCAGGGGTTTGGGGGCTGGGCTGGAACCGGGTCTGGCCGGCCCGCCCTTCTGCCTTTCTTATGACTGGACTCGTGCGTCCTCTGGTGATGCTCGGCCCGGCAGCACCTCCGGCTGCCCTGCTGCCCAAGGCCATGCTCAGGAGCCCCGCTGGGCTCTGCTCTGCCCTGCCCTGCCCACCCTGCCCTGCCGGGGAAGCGCAGGGAGCAAGTGAGAGAGCGCGCAAGCCCCTGCCCAGGCCCCTCGGGGCGCTGCCGGGCTCTCGGGCAAGAGCCGCGGCCGGGCGGCCTCTGGGGAGGGGGCCGTCAGGGGGCTCTTCCCCCTGGGCTTGCTGCGCCCTGCCGGGCCCGTGAGGCGAGCCTGCCGCCCAGCAAGCGCTTCTGCGCCCATCCAGGCAGCCGGCCGCCCTCTGCGCCGGGGCCCCGAGGCGACCGCCCAGGGCTGCGGGGAGCACAGCCGGCCCGGAGCGCCAGGAGGCCCGCTCAGGCCGCCGCGAAGGCAGTGCGCGCCGGGCCAGCCGCCGACCCTCGCGCCTCCAGGCCCGGCGCAGCGCTCCCGCCGACGACCCGCCGGCCTCCGCGCTCGGGCGCCTCTTTGCCGGGGCGCGGGCGGAGGGTTAGCGGCGACCGGCGGCAGGGAGGACGCCCGCCGGGGCGGCCGGGGCGCGCGCGCGGCCGAAGCCGGGGAGTCCCCCTGGCGGCCGGGCGGCGGCGGCGGCGGGCGGCGCCTGTGAGCCGCGCTCGGGGGCGTCTGGCTGGGCATCGCGGCGCCCCGCGCATCGCCGGCATACCCGAGGAGGGCGCGCCCCGCCGCGGCGCCCCGCCCTTCGCTTCGCTTCCCGCTGGAGGCCGGGCCTGGCGACGGTGGCTCGGCTTCTGGCGCGGGGAGGCGGAGCACGGCAGCCGCGGGCCCGGGCCTCTCCGCGGCCTCCTCGCCAGCCTCGCGGGGCCGCCTCCGGGAGGAGGAGAAGCACGGAGCGCCGCGCCGCGCCCCCGGGGACGCACGAGAGGCGGCGCGCCAGAGGAGCGCCCCGGGCGAGACGGCAGGTGAGGCGCCCGCCGGGGAGGGAGGCGCGCGTCCCCCAACGCCGGCCAGCCGGCCGACCCCCACCAGCCCCCGGAGGCAGCGCGGCGGCGAAGCCGGAGGAGGCCGGCAAACCCCGGATGGGCGGGACCGCACGGAGAAGGGCCGGGCGCGGTGGAGCCTCCGCGTCCCGAGGCAGTCTACCCCTCGCCCTGCCCGAGCGCCCCCGGGCCCCTCCGAGGCGAGCTCTTGCGCTCGGAAGGCGCCTGGCGCAGCCGGCGGATCAGACAGCGTCTGAGCCTGTGCCGAGCGCCTGCCGGGCCCGCAGCCCCGTTTGACGGCTGGGAAGAGTCGGCCCGGCCGGCTGCCTTGCCCGGGAGCAGGCGAGGGCTCGAGGCCGCCGCCCGGCCGTCCTGGAGCTGCTCGCCTTCCTCGCAAGGGCGCCGTAAGGCTGCCCCAGCCCGGGGAGCGGAGGCAGCGCGCTGGGCTGGGCTGGGCTGGGCTGGGGCAGCCCCTCTTCTAGCCCGGAGGCCTCGCGAACTACATTGACCAGCATGCAGCGGGGCGCTCGCGGCTGGCGTCTCCCGTGCGTTGCATGCCGGGCACTGTAGTTTCCTGCCCGGAGCCTGTTGCGGACGCCGCCCAGCTGCTGCCTGCCGCGGGACCGGGGAGCCCGCCCTGCTCTGCCGGGTTGTTGTGAAGGGCGGCGAGGGAGCCACGCGGCTCTGGGTTCCTTGCTAGGAGGGAGCGGGCAGTGGAGTCTCCCTGGCTTACCCAGCGCGTGTTCCGAGGAGGGGGTCTGGGAGGTTCGGGTCCCGGGGGGCGGGCTGCAGTCAACCCTCAGCGCCCCATCTCAAGCCGGCAGCCGGAGGTGCAAATCTCCAGCAGCTACAGCTTTGCAATTGAGGCCGTTCCTGACACACTTATATGCCGCTTTTGGTTAAGGATTTAGAAGATATTCCTCGCCCATTTTACGGATGAGGACTACTGAGGCCGAGCTTCTACTTCAGCTGGCTGTGACGGCAGCCCCGCGGCCCCCTAGAGACTGACGAAGTTTATTCCCACAGATGCTTTTGTGGGCCAGAGCTGACCTCGTTACATGATGTATAGGAATATAAATCCATCCAGACGTGGGTGGGAGTCCCCATTACCAAGAGAGGCCGGTTCCAGCAGCCCAAAGGCTCGGTGTAGCTCACTCTACCGGCTGCCGTCCAAACGTAAAACCCAGTGCAGGATGAAATAGGCAGAAACTAGGGGAAGGCAAAATCATTCATTTCCTTCAATGATACCACACCTTTCTTCCTAGTAGGACCCAAAGCAGCTTCTCCATTTTAGCCTCACAACAGCCCTGTGAGGTGGGTTAGCTGAGTGTGTGTAACTGGCCCAAGGTCACCCAGCAAGCTTCCATGCCAGGGTGGGGATTTGAACTGGGGTTTCCCAGATCCCAGCCTGGCAGCTGTAAGGGACGGGAAGTATAAGCAAGTGGGGAATCCCATGTGGACTAAGGGAGCTAAGCTCAGCCCCTTGCCTTGCTTCCCTTGGGCGGCTTCGGCATCTTCTTCTTCCCATCTCAGCTGACTTCCACTCTCAGAGCTGGGCTGGGAGAAAAATCTTTCAGGCAGTAGAGGAAGGGAGGGGGGGGAGCAGGGGACTCCTGGCATGCAAACTGTGCGCTTCTGGCCCATTTCAAAACAGACTCCTCTCTCCACCCTTTGCTTTTCTTTGCACACAAATGGGAGCTGCATTGCTCCCCCCCCCCATCTCAGGACTACTTGCGGATAAGGAGGGGCGGTTTGTAGAGAGGAAAAGGCGCAACTCTGGCCGTGTCATCAGAGACGTGGCTGCATCTCCGTTTCCAGATCGCTGATCCCTGGGGTCTCACTCACCTGGTTTGGTAGGGGAAGCCTTGAGCTCAGTCTCCATCCCGCCCACCTGCACAAGCCCACCTGCCTGCCTGCCGCTAGTACAAGCACGTGTAATCCCCAAATAGCACCATGCTAGGTTGAATTTCAAAATATTTATCTCTATCATAAAATTATGTATACAGTTATGTTTACAATTACATCAGTACACAATTCCTCAGCAAAATAATACAACTTTCTACAGACAGGAAGCTTTGGCCGGTGCAGAAGGAAACAGAGTGTCGCTTTTATTCTTTCCGGAATTATTCCTATGGAGAGCAACTTGCTCTCCACATACCTGTTTGTTGCTGGGGAGTTGGAAGCTCTCCTCAAGGAATTGGAAGAAAAACAGACACCAGTTTGAGACTCCAACTACCTCTGTATTTGTCGGTGGAAAGTTGTATTATTTTGCTGAGTAATTGTGCACTGATGTAATTGTAAACTTAACTGTATACATAATTATATATTATAAATATTTTGAAATTCAGCCTAGCACAGTAATATTTGGGAATTACCCTCGCTTTAGAACACCGTGATCCTTTTGTTGGTTTAGCTAGGAGGAGGGAAGCGTTTGGCACTGGCTTATATGGGGCATGTGCACAGCCTGTCACTGGATGGGGGCAAACTGTTCGATTCCTCCCCCCCCCCGTCTGTAAAGTAGAAAAATTGCCTGTGATTAGGGTGGTGGGCGGGGGGGGGGGGGAGAAAACTTGGACCTCTTCCTCTGTCTTTGCCCACCACTCAGAACAAGCAAAGCTTAGCCCCTGCCTAGATAGCAAACTAGCTCATGTAAACCGGGGCCCGTTTCTGTAGCACCAGAGAGCCCTCCCAGAGCCACAGCGAGTACAGTACTCGGTGGACAATGGAAGTACTGTGTAGAAATGCTAATAGTGCAGGAACATTGGCTAACTGTTCTGGTTGGATGGCATCCCTCCCTGCCAGACAGATTTGCTGAATTGCTCTCTATTGTCACTGCCCAGGCCACTACCTGGGCAACTGAAATCAGAAAGTAAGTTAATTCGCTGCCCGAGACCCTGGAAAGGAGGCACTGCTAGGCAGAGTAGTAGCTGGGCCGAGAGTGTGACACTTGTTCGGGTGCCATAACGGTCACATCTGAACACTTGTGATCATTACTAGACATACAGACTATTGCAGATTCATTCCAGATCAGTTCCATTCTTTTTTATTAAGGAAAGGGCATAATTCGGGTTAGACCTTGTCATTGCTATCCAACTGCCCATCCCTGGTGAATATCAGGTATCCAGGCCGTGGTACTGTTTTAAATTATCTGGGTTGTAGGAAACAAGGACTAGAGAGAGGGGTCTGGAAGGTGTGCATGAAAGATGATCCCTGTTGTGGGCAGAATTGTTGGCCCAGACTTGTTGCTCCATCTAAGCCCCTGAAGGCCAAGGTTCTCCAGCTGAGATTGAATGGACTGTCCTTCATGTGGCCGCTACTTTCTCAAGAGGCTTGTGGAAGCTCTGAAGTGACCGTCCAACTCTATAACCTGCCTGGCTCCAGGAGTCTGAAATCGGATGAATTTTTCCAAGAGTACCGAGTGACCCAGACAGTGGCCCCCAAAGCCCAGGAATGCTTCTTGAATACCGATAATGTTAACAACCGTTGTCTCACTCCCTGGAGATGCCATTCAGTGGGTTCCTGCATTTTTAATTGATAGTGTTCAATGTTATGTTTTATTATGTCATTCTGTAAGCTGCCTAGGGCTGTCAAGTCGCCTCCGACCTAACAGCGATCCTATGAATGAGAGACCTCCAAAATGTCCTATCATTAGCAGGCTTGCTCAGATCCTGCAACCTGGAGGATGTGGCTTCTTTTACTGAGTCAAGCCACCTCCTTTTAGGTCTTCCTCTTTTCCTGCTACCTTCCACTTTTCCTAGCATTTCCACAGAATCTTGTCTTCTCATGATGTGACTGAAGTTTTGTCATTTTAGCTTCTAGGGAGAATTCAGGCTTGATTTGATCTAGTATCCACTTATTTGTCTTTTTGGCCTTCCATGGTAGCCACAAAACTCTCCTCCAGCACCACATTTCAAATGAATCCGTTTTCTTCCCGTCAGCTTTCTTCACTGTCCAACTTTCACATCCATACATGGCAATGGGGAATCTCATAGTTTGGATTATCTTGCTCTTGGTTCCCAGAGAGACATCCTAATCTTTAAGGATCTTCTCTTGTTCCCTCACAGCTGCTTTTCCAAGTCTCAATCTTCCTCTGATTTCTTCATTGCAGTCTGTCGGTTGATGATTGAGCCTAGGAATAGAAAATCTTGAACAACTTCAATTTCCTCATTGTCAACTTTAAAATTGTGTAATTCCTTGGTAGTCCTTACTTTTGTCTTCTTGATGTTCTGTCGTAATCCTGTTTTGGCGCTTTCTCCTTTAACCTTCACCAGTAAATCCAATCAATCAATCAGTCAGGAAGCAGACTCCAGCCTGTCCTAAAGATTCCTGGGTGCTCAGCAGCCACGGCACCGGGTGCCTGCATGGAGACCTTTCTGCATGTACCCAAACAACACTCCGTGGCCGGGAACGAAGCACACCGGGGCTTTAAAACTGGACTTGTCTGCTATTCTGTGGTTTGCTGCTGCAGCCAAGAACAGTATGACAGCCTGGGCTTTGGCTGAGCCCAGCAGGGCACTTATTTCTGGGGTGGAGTCAGGAGGAGACTATCCACTGAGCGCACTGCATTTTGTCTGGGCAGGAGCCCTAGGAATGAAGGAGAACCCCCCCCCCACCCCCAATGCTTAAGTGGTGGCAGTTTCTGCCGGGGCCTACCTGCAAGGGAGAGGGTGTGAACTGCTGGAGGCATGTGGGAAGAGACGCCCCCCCCACCCCACCCCACCCCCTGTCCTGCGCTTGCAGAATGCAGAATGTGTCTGGCTGTGCTGCTTTCTTGGGAAGTGGGTGTGCCCTTTGGCTGGCCAGCTGCATTCCTGTCCCCTGCATAAAAATAGGCTCTTCCCCTCTCGTCGGCCGCTGGCTGCCAGTTCTCAGGCCAGCCTCGCCTAGCCATGGGCCGGCCCCAAGGGGGGCTGCGCAGCCTCGGAATGCCACCCTCCCCCCCCCCCGCCCGTGTTGTGCTAGGACTTCCAGCTGCTCTCGTTTTTGGCCAGACCAAGGAAATGTGGCTGGCGGTGGACAGAGCAGAGAGGGTGGGGCCCCCTGTGCCCGCCTTGCCAAAGATCACCTTACAACAACGCAGCAACAACATTCGATTTATATACCACCCTTCAGGACGGTAATGCCCACTCAGAGCGGTTTACAAAGTGTTATTATTACCCCACAACAATCGCCCTGTGAGGTGGGTGGGGCTGAGAGAGCTCTGAGAGAGCTGTGACTGAGCCAAGGTCACCCAGCTGGCTTCAAGCGGAGGAGTGGGGAGTCAAACCCGGCTCTCCAGATTAGAGTCCTGCGCTCTTAACCACGACACCAAACTGGCTCTCTGCGCCCCCCCCCCCAGTGTTTCTTGTGAACGGGGGCTGAGCCGGGCAGGGGAGCTGCTGGGGGGGCCCTGCTTTCTGGCTGGGCCTTGCGGCTGCTTCCCTGGAGGTCCAGAAAGGCCCAGGGGGAAGCCCGGCTCCGGCTGGGAAGAGCCCCGGCCGGGATGCCGCCGCTCCCCCCTCCCCGCCACAACTGCCCCGCAAGGTGGGACGCGCGGGCTTCCCTGCCGGGGCTGGCGAGCCGCGGCTGAGCGGGGCGGGCGCAGGAGACTCGGGCCGCTTCGGGGCGGCTTCCTCGGCCGGGGAGGCCCAGCGCGGCTCTGCGGAGGGGCGGCCGCTCCCCCCCCCTCCGGGCTGTTCCCGCCGAGCGCCGCGGGCGCGTGAAAAGTAGGCCGGCCTCGCCCGCTCCCGCGCCCGGGCGACGCGCGCCAGGCCGCCGCTGCGGGCCTCGGCGGCCCCCTCCCCGGCACGGCACGGCACGGCGCTCCGCCCAGGCCCGGCCGGCCCCGCTCCCGCGCCTCGACGTCACGGCCGCGGCGCTGGCATTGCGCAGCCCCTCCGCAGTGCCGGGCTGCAGCCGCCGGGCGGGAGGCGAGGCGAGGCGAGGCGCGCCGGAGAGGTGAGCGGGCCGGGCCGGGCCGGGCGGGCACCGCGTCCCTCCTCCGCTCGCGCGCGGCCGGCGGCCTCCCTTTGTGCGCCCGCCCGGGGCGTGTCTGCGGCGGGGGTCGCGCGGCACAAAGGCGCGGCCGGGCGGTCCTACAGCATCGGCGCGCTCCCCCGCTCCCGGCCGGGCTCCGCGCCGGCCCTCCCGGTTCCGAGGCGCCCTTCCCGGGCTCGGCGCGGCTCCCCTCGGCGCGGCCCCGGGGCCTCCTGCCCGCCGGGGCCCCGCCAGCATCTCCCGCCCAAAGGGCCGGGCGGCCGGGGACGGCGGGGGTGAGATCGGGGAAGGGGCGCGGGGGGGGGGGGCGGCAGCCGAAGCGCAGGGCAGCGCCGAGGGCCGTTCTGGGCCCGGAGGGGGCGCTGCGCGGGGTCCGGCGGCCAGGGGCGCCCCTGCCCCTGCCCCTGCCCGGGAGGAGGACTCGGGCTGCCTGGGCGGCTGCAGGCGCTTCCCAGGGGGCCGTCCCCGCGCTGCCGCTCCCATTTCAGAGGCCGGGAGACTGAGGCCCGTCCGGGGCGGGGGGGGGGGGCTGGCGAAGGCCCGCGATGAAGGCCGCCCCCGCGTTGCTCGCCCTGGAGCCCTCAGAGTCGTCTCAGCCTCGGGCTTTATCAGGTTGAGTCTGGTCCCGTTTTGCATCTGGTTTCATTGGCCCTTTCCAGAAACATTGGTTGTCACGAGGCAGGGTGAACTTGTAGCAGAAACAAAATTAGAATGGGTTGTGTGTGTGCAGAGAGTGACAAAGGAGAAGGGGGGGGTCCATCCTGCATAGCATCTTCTTCCCAACAGTGACCAGCAAGTGGTCCAGAGAAGCCCCCAGGCAAGAGGCCCACCCAGCCCCTGACCCGCCACAGGATGCTGCTTCTGAACACGCGGCTTCCACTCAGACACGCTCTCCAAATGGGAAACAGCAGCAAAGGGGTGCTGGTCCCCCCCTCCCCACCCCCCACAGTCATTGCTGCTGTGGATCTGAGCCCTGGCAACAAATAGACAACTAGTGTAAACAGTAAACATCTGTTCACAGATGATTATGCGCCTGGCACTTTAAGAAAGATAAAATTGATACGATATATTGAGGTATTGACTGTTATTCATGGGGACTAGTCTATTTGTTGGTGAAAGCCTGACTTTTTGTTAGGTGGACCTGAGCCCAGCAGTTCCTAGTAAACCTCACCACCAGCCCTCGCCTGGCATTTGTTTGGTTCCCAGCAGGTGCCAAGAGGAACCTTTGCCTCTTATCTGGCAGTTCCCCTTGGCAGGCTGGGGTCCAGGGGTGACGGATGGGCCTCCTCGGGCCCAGAGAGGGCTTTCCTTGCGGAGCGTCCACGGTATGGCTGCTGCTGCTGCTGCTGCCACGTGTGCAGAAGAAGAGATGCCCTTGGCAGTGCCAGCCGGAGTCGGGGCGAGAGCCACTGGAGGCTGTGGGGAGGGTTTCCTTTGCTCTCTGTGCAGGGTTGGGGGCTGGGCTCCCCTCCAGCCGCCGCCAGGAAGGCTTTGCACCATCACCCTCTGCAGAGAAGCCGGGCTGTGACAGCTCCTGAGCCGAGCCCTGCGATCCAGCCTGTTTTCCACACAGCCACGGTCACGTGGCTCCACTTTGCAGGGGCCTGAGCTGCCGCTCGCATCATGTTGTGTGGCACAGGACGGGAAGGGCCCGTTCTTGTCTCGTATTGGCATCCTGCCCGTGGAAATGGCCCCCTGCCCATTCTGGGCCTCGGGCCTTGGCTAGCCAGAGTGGGGTTCTGGCCCGCGTCCCACCACCAGCCTGCAGGAAGGCCCAGGGATGAGAGGCGTTTGCCCCAAGGTAACCACGAGGGGCTCCGGTGCAGTCTTTGAAACGAAGGGTGGTTTTTCATCTTCCCACCCCTCCCAAACTCCTTTGTGCAGGCTGATGGGTAAAGTGGTCGGTCTTGGTATTGCTTTTTGTTTTATGGATTATCCTCCAAAGCATCCCACCCCCTACATTGTGATGTACTGAGGCTGAGACAGGGTGACTGTGAGTTTTGTGGCGGGGGGGGGGGGAGGGATGCCCGGCTGCAGAGCAGGATCTCAGCCCAGGCAAGGGGGGTGGGGGGTGGGCTTTGGGGCTGTTCCCAGCAACTGCAGCGGGAGGGAAGATTCCTTTGCTGTTGCAGCCCCTGCTGCTCTTTTGCTGTGCATGAAACTCACACAGGTTCCTGCACCGGGGGAGGGAGGCGAGGGGCGGGGACCTCCTGGAGCTGCCCTCCCCCTCCCCACCAGGAAGTGCTGAGCCCCCGGGGAGGCAGGAGGGCAGCCCCCAACGCCTCTGCAGCCCTGTGCCGGACAGTCTGACTCTGCGGGCGAGCCTGCTCCCTCTCCCCACAGGCCTCTCCTGGTGACCCCGCTGGGATGCCGTGGGGGATGGGTTGGGGGCCAGTTCCAGAGGGTGCTGCTCACAGAGCAGCCCTTAAGGATAGTGGTGAGGCTGCGGGGCTCGGCTGCTCCTTTGTGCGCGAGGACCTCTTGAGGCTTGTGCGTGGTGCGCACAATGTGTTGTGAGGGGTGGGTTAGGAGGGACCAAGGAGGGTGGGGAAGGGGCTCACTGGGTGGGGGCGATGGCCTGGTCAGGGGATGTTTGTGAGTTGGTCTCTCCATGGAAATGCAAACCTGTCGGTAAATAGAAAAAGCAAAACAAAAAAGGTGGAACAAATGTAGGCAGTGGCAGAGGCCAAAACACTGTCTGTTGTTCTAAAAACAGTATAGGAGGTGCCAGGAGCGTTATAAACCAACAGTAAGGGAGGGCAGTGCACAGATGTGTGCATGCTTCTAAAATACGTGCACATATTTATCCCACACCTCAAATTATTAGTGTTCCTTCCACCAGTTTTCACTCCATTTTCTTCTAAATCTAATCCAGCTTTCCTTATGATATGTTCTGCATATAGGTTGAACAGAGAGGTAGTATGCATTCTTGTCTGACACCTTTGCCAGTCGGAAGCTATTCTGTTTCCCCATAGTCTGTCCTAACAGTAGCCCCTTGTTCAGAGTTTTAACACCATCCATAGCTTTTCATGATCCACACAGCCAAGGCTTTGATGTAATCTATAAAGCACAGGCTGATTTTCTTCTGAAATTCCCTGGTATGCTCCACCAGCCGTCATACATTTGCAGTGTGCTCTCTAGTGCCTCTTCCTTTTCTAAACCCAACTTGAATATCTGGCATTTCTCATTTCATGTATGACGAGAGCATCACTTTGCTTCTGCGGGAAAATTAATGTGCTGGTCTGATAGTTGCTGCACTCTTTGGCATCTCCTTTGTTCAGAGTTGGAATGTAGATTCCAATTCTGAACAAAGGTCTGCAGGCCTTTGTTTTGTGTTCCATACTGGTTGACAGATTCTTGTTAAGATTTTGATGGACTCAGCTTCTGTAGCCCGAAATAGCTCTATTAATATCCCATCTACTCCCGGTGATTTATTTCTCCCAATTGCTTTGAGCGCAGCTGTCACTTTACCTTCCAAAATTGCAGGTTCTTCAGCAAAAGGTTGTTCTTTGAAGGGATTTGTCATCCATTGAGCTCTTCTGTATAGTTCTTCGGTGTGTCGTTTCCTTCTTTATTTTATCCTGATCGGATACTGTATTTCCCAGTTGATCTTTCAGCATTCATTGCTGTGGTTCGGATTTTCTTTTCGTTTCCTACAGATCTCTTGTTCGTTTTTGTTGTTGTTCCATTTCGTTGTGCTGGTTATTACAGTAGTTCTTTGTCTTTGAATGCAAGCCCTATTACCTATGTTTAAAAAAACCCCACCCTCCTGAATAATTCAGTTTTGCACAGTTCGTGGAAAGCCGGGAAAGGGCGAGACCCCCCCCTGCTGACCTCCTCAGGCAGGCCGTTCCATAAGGCGGGGGGGGGGCACATTTACAGGCAGCTGTTGATTTTGCCCATGTGCAGGGGGGGGCACTTGCAGGAGGCCCTGTTTATATGAGCAAAGATGCTGTGGCATAGGGGGCATAGGGGGTGGGGTGCCCCCCGGGATATGAGGGGCCAAGGAGAGCTTTGTCTGGGATACCCAGAACCCCGACCTGAGCTTGGACGCAGAGGCGCGACTGTAGCTCCGCCCTGCTCCTGACAAGAACGGAGCTGTGGCATCCGGTACTAACCTGCGGCTCTCTGTAGCATCAGTGGTCGCATTGACCACGTACTGAGCCACATGTGACGTGGGAATTCCCATATGGGAGCTCCCGCTCTGTGTGTTGCAGTTTCAGGCCCCTCGTTTTCTTGATGAAGTACCCCCCCCCAGCTTGAAGCCACACCCAGTGGAGACTTTTTTCTTACGGTGGCTCAAAGCAGCCCTGGGGGGGGATTTTTGATCCGTGGAGCAATGCAGAGGAAGGGTTCGCCTCTCCCTCCCCCAGAGCCCAGAGCCATGGCCCTGATCCGCATTCCCCCCCCCACCACCACCAGTGCTGTGTGGAGCCTGGCCCTGCATTGGGAGAGGGCGTGGCCCTGAAGGCGCTGGGCTCTCTGTGAGCGGCAGGCCACAGCAGCCCTTTGTTCTGGGCAGAAGCCCGCCAGGCAGAACCTGGTGCTTTGCTCAGCTTTGCCAAGAGGCTGGTAGTTTGCGGGGGGAGGTGGGGGGTCTTGGATCCAGAGCCTCCTGGGTGATGCTTTTCGCAAGCTCGTCTGCAGGGCCTGCTGCTCTTAGAGACCAGCCGCTCACATCAGTTGCTGTGGGGGGTTGTTTGCCGGCAAGGTGGCTTCCTTGCAGCATCTGCTCTCGGGTCACTCTGGAGTGGGGAGGGAAAGAAGCCAGCCCTCCGAAGGCCCCAGGCAGAATCTGGGCTGAGGGGGGAGTGGCAGGTGACTCAGCATCACAGGCCTGCGGGAGAAGGGGGGAAGAGGGAGCTGGGCCAGGGCCAGGGCCGGCTGAAGGGTGGCTGTGGGGCTGGCAGCAACAACGCTGCAGCGGGGGCAAGCTTCAGCCGCCTGTTTGGGGCGAGACCCCTTCCCCCCGCTCTGTGTACATCCCTTCCCTTCCCTCCCGAGGCCACTGGGTTGTGTGCACCTGGCAAAGAGGACTTGGGCCCGCGGGAGGTCTGCCGCGTCTTGGCTTTAGGGTGCAGCAGGATGCTGGGCTGGAGTTTGTCCCTTTTGACTTGTTCCGTCCCATGTAGTTCAGGCCCGACTAAGATGTGAGGCTGGGCAGTTTTGCACGGGCCTGGGGGGTCTCACGTGAGCTGCGCTGCAAAGCCATGCAATGCAGCTACTGGGATTTGGTTATTGTGCCGGCACAGTGGCTGCACGGGCTGCGGATCTTTGGTGTGTGTAGATGATGCCTGCGTGGCTGCTTAGCGTGACTTGCAGCGCAGCTTAAACCAGGCACCGTGCAGAGACCCAGAGGGGCAGTTCTTTGGCCTTCCAGCCCTTTCGTTTAAATCTGGTCTTTGGGAGGTGCTACTATAGACATGCTCTGCTTAGGAGGTAAACTGTGTGGAGGCAGATCAAAGTAAATAGTAAAAACATGCCTGTGAAACCTGCTGTTAAAAAAGAACAGGGCGTAAAAGCATGTACCCTCATCTGGATAGTCCATGGAGGTCCATGGATAGTCAGATCTTAGAAGCTAAGCAGGGTCGACCCTGGATAGTAATTGGATGGGAGACCTCCAACGAAGACCAGAGTTGCAGAGGCAGGCAAAGGCAAACCACCTCTGTTAGTCTCTTGCCATGAAAACCCCAGCAGGGGTTGCCATAAGCCAACTCTAACTTGAGGGCAGGATTTCATTTACCCTGACCTGGATAGCCCAGGTGAGCCTGATCTCGTCAGATCTTAGAAGCTAAGCAGGGTCGACCCTGGATAGTAATTGGATGGGAGACCTCCAACGAAGACCCGGGTTGCAGGGAACGGCAAACCATCCCTCGTAGTCTCTTGCCTGGGGAACCTCAGCAGGTGTCCCCATAAGTCCACTGTGACTTGATGGCACTTTCCACCCCCCACCCCCCCATAAAAGCACATGCAGAAATGCAGTCCACTTTGGGCTACATCACCCTAGGGAGAATTTGGGGGCGTTAGCAAAACCAAACTTTGTCACATTTTCTGCTGAAAATGCTTCAAATGCCTGGGTTGAAGCATGTTTAGGGGTCACAATCATGATATGCAATTCCATTCTGATTTCAAGGACATCACATGAATGGTCCAATTAGCATTTATTTCATTAATCATCAATCTATTGGAATCTAATTAGCAGCAAATTTTTAGGAACCATATACTTCATCACTATGTTGCGTTGAATTCCTAATGCTATGCGATGTCTTTGTAAACTTGTCTCTGTTACCCTATGGCATTGCTTATGGAAATGTTCTTGATACCAATTTCTCATTGTGTAGGGCAGGAAGGGTTACATCAGTGCTTAGTTCTCGTGGCCTGCCCAGGGTTAATGCCAATCGCCTCTTTTGGGTGAGGAAGCAACTTTCTCCAGGCCCATTTGGCCAAGGATCCTGGAGGTGTTTTGCCATCTTCTGGGCATGGCGCAGAGGCCATTGGGTGTGTGTGTGGTGGGGGGGGAGTAGTTGTGAATTTCCTGCATTGTGCAGGGGGCTGGACTAGATGATGCTGGAGGTCCCTTGCAAATTTTTGATTCCATGATTCTATGTTGTCCCCAGATAGACTCACCCCAAACAGACCTCATTCCCCTCGTGTCCAAGGAATTTAACTCCACCCATCTCCTTGTTTTTGATCTTGCTTTGTTTATACCCTGCCCATCTCCCCAGTGGAGACCCAAGGCAGCTTGCATCACTCGCCTCTCTCCTTTCCAGGAAGAGATGCAAGTCTAGCACAGCGTTTTCCAACTCCTTTTCCACGGAGAAACCCCTGAATTCATTTTTCCAATCCCAAGGAACCCCTATGAAAAAATTACAAGCCAGAGGAGCAAGATCCAGTTGCTTTAAAGACCAACTGTATTTCCAAGATTGGAGCTTTTGAGAGTCAGAGCTCGCTTTGGCCAGGAAAAGTTGATGGTGGGAAGCACAGTTCAGTTGTTCAAGAAAATTTATTTGTAAAGAGCGTCTCTCTCTCTCTCTCTCTCTCTCTCTCTCTCTCT
Organism: Eublepharis macularius; assembly: GCF_028583425.1. Lineage (NCBI taxonomy): Eukaryota > Metazoa > Chordata > Lepidosauria > Squamata > Eublepharidae > Eublepharis > Eublepharis macularius. The sequence continues at coordinate 895,487 of NC_072797.1, read as the reverse complement.
CTCTCTCTCTCAGATCCAAGCTACAAGAGACGAATTACACGCGGAGGAGCATGTGAAGGGAGTTGCAATGTTAGCCAGGAAGCTGAGTTTTAAAAGAGGGGCAAGGCTTTGTCAATTTCCCCTCTCTACAGAGCCATGAAAATGCTGCTCAGAGGGTCTGTTAATTTCCTCTTTGCCTTCCGGAGGCTCTGTCAGTTTCACCTCCCCTTCTAAGAGGCCAAGAGGAAATTAGCAAACCCTCTGAGCTACCATCTGCCTGGCTCTGTAGAGGGGGGAAATTGACAAGGCCTGCTGATCTCTTTTAAAACTCAGCTTCCCAGCTAACATTGTGACTCCCTTCACCTGCGCGTCCTCATGTAATTTGTCTCTTGTAGCTTAGCTCTCAGTGTCAGCATACATTATAAGAAACAAAGTGAAGCATTTTCTGTCTTTCTGCATTACCTTTCCCCCCCCCCTCAAATATCAAAATATCAAATCAAAATAAACTTTACTTGAACATCAAAATAAAGTTCCCATCCAAAGTCCACGTCTGGTTTACTTTCAGTGCAGTATTTGGTCTTGTATATTCGGAATTTTCCCACAGAATTTCAAAATTAAAATGTTTTCATTCCTCTGTTTCTTGCAGAACCTAGGGTTCTGCTTAGCCCTGGTTGGCAAACCCTGATCTGGTGCTTGGCCTCCCCAAATCTTTGTCTCTTCCTAGGTATCACAGCCCTTCTGTGGCAGGCGTTGATTGTTCTTCCCTGGCTAGAAATATTTGCATAGCCAAGGAGCCATCAGTGGGATGGGATGGGAACGCTAAAGAACAATGAACAGTTCTCCTGTTTCCCTTCCTTGTACTACCAGAGAAACATCTTGGAATGAGTTGTGGGGGTTTCATAGCCCTAAAATTCTCCGTAGTGTGATGAAGCCCACTAATAAAACTGAAGAATATTTAGAAGGCATTTTCTTTGTGATGGAGATGCTGTGTAGCCATATAGACGCAGTATTCTGTACATGGTAGAGCTGCAAAAATGCATTTTGCAAGTTCATATATGGTAAGATTAATAAAATATTAAAAATAAATTTAATACCTCATTCCAAAGTGTCCTTGTTAAATTTATTTACACAGGAAAATAAGTAATTGGCACATGAATCTCTAATGAAAATTTTATTATGACCATTAATATCCATCCTGTCTCAACTATATAAATCCACAACTAGATTTACAATCAATGTGGTAGATGTATTTGTGAAATACAGTTTTGTTAAAAAAATTAACTCATATTAGATGAGCAAAAACTTGTGTGCGTGTGCTTAACCCATTTCTGTCTTCTGCCAGTCTACACTCAACAACTGTTCATCCTCCATCTAGTCTTCACACTAGGAAGACGGGATGTTTAACAAGCAATGCATGTATGGCTGGTAAAGGTGCAAACCCCTATTAGGAAAACTCTAAAGACAGTGTTGTAATATTAATTGTGAACACATTAATATTTTTTTTCTCTTCATTTTTCATTTTGATTTGTTTTGTCTCTTTGGTTTTTGCCTGTTTGTTATGTTTTGTTAATATATGGTTATGGATGTCTGTTCTGTGATTAAATAATAAAAGGTAATTCTTAGTTTAAACATAACCGAAATGACATCTGTACATGCATTTAAAGGGAACTCTTGCTCTGTGGGTGGGGGAATCTTCATATGTGATCCAGTGGAGATGCCACAAGGGAAGATTCCATTTCTGAAAATAAATCCCCTTTGGGGACTTGTATAGGAATGCCAGGTAATGACAAAATTGCAAGATTTCTCATGGTGAGATTTCCCTGCCAAATCCTTTGTCCATCTCTTGTCAAGACTCCTGCTCAGAGGCAACCTCAGGGGAACGCCTTGGCCACTAAAGACACTCGTTTGGCTCTCCAGGGCAACTGGTTGGCCAGCGTGTGGGTCAGGATGCCAAACTAGATGGACCACTGGTCTCTCTAGCAGCGCGCCTCTTGTGGGTGGCAGTGGAGTCCGGACCGTTAGTTTAAATTCACTTTTTTTTTCCAGGCTGGTAATTCTTTCTGTCTCTTCTTGCCTCCGTCTAGGCCTCTCCTGAGCCGCACTTTTGGGGTCTCTCCTGCCCATCACGGTCCTTCCATGGGTAGCTGCAGTGGAGCCGCAGGGGTATCCGAGAGCTCTGCCCAGGATGGCTAGCCCCCACAAGCTGACCGGAGAGACGCTGATTGTCCACCACATTCCCCTGGTGCACTGCCAGGTTCCCGATCGACAGGGCTGCAGTGCCAGCAAGCGGACCAACCCATTCTGCCCGCCTGACGTGGGGGTCGCGTGCACCACCTCCCTTCCGGAGTGGGACCTCTCGCAGACTGACTCCTTGGTCTACAGCAGCTTGCGACAGGCTTCGGACACAGAGCTGGCTCCAGCGGAGACGGCAGGGAACAAAGAAGGCAAGCCCAGCGATTTTACCTCCTCTGGCGCCCACAAGCGGCAGAACCCATTCCTGCTGAGCGATAGCGACGCGCCTGGGGACCATTTGGGAGATGACCCAGCCCAGAAGTCATTCCACCTCCACAGGGGCAAGTCCACCTTCCACCTGCATGAGCTGGCCCTGCCCCCATTCCGCCTGCACGACTCCCACCCTGTTGTGAAGCCCTGGAGTGCCACCAGCCGTGCGGACGTTGCCGAGGGCCAAGAGGACAAGCTTGCGAGGGAGGATGCCCAGAAGAAGAGCCACCTGGCAGCAGACTGCATGGAGCTGGAGGAGTATGGCTGCCCGCGCGGGAACCCTTCCAGCTTCTCCTTTGAGCAGGAGTGGGCCAACGATGCTGACGAGCTCATGCCGAACCAGGAGGCGGCACGCAGCCGGACATGCAGCTGCTCCAGTTCCGAGCTCCAGCGCTGCCGGTGCTACAGCCTCTCGAGCCAGTCCGAGCCTCTGGACCAGCAGATGGGCTACATCAGTGACTCCTCCTGCAACAGCTCTGACGGGGTCCTGGTGAACTTCAGCACCCTCTACCACAAGATGAATGGCCACGCCCACTCCAACCGGAACTCGGCCAACCTGTCGTGTGACTCTTCCTCGGACAGCCACTCGGACACGGGGGCTTTTTACCTGGACTTGCACTCGTCACCCATGGAGTCGAAGCTGTCCTGCAAGACACACCATCTGGAGGGCCCAGGGAAAACCTGTGAGTGCCGCCACCCATCCTCTCCAGTCTTGGATGCCAACTGCAACTCCTATCTGCCACAGTGTGATCCCTGCAGCTCCGAGGGCTCGGACCTCACCGCCTGCTTCCAGAGCCAAGCACGGCTAGTGGTGGCCACCCAGAACTACTACAAACTGGTTACCTGTGACCTGTCTTCCCAGTCCTCCCCCAGCCCTGCTGGCTCCTCCATCACCAGCTGCTCTGAGGAGCACACCCAAGCCAGCCCTCTCCAGCCCACCGAGTACTACCTGTTCCAGAGGCCTCAGCCCCAGCAGGAGGAGAGCACGGACACGGAGTGTTCCAGGGACGGGTCACAGGGGGAGGCGGAGAGAAATGCCATCGAGGGGCAGGTTTATGTCAACATTTCCCCTCCCACCCTCGCCGGCAGCGGGAGGCAACGTTCCCGGAGCTACGACCGCCACCTGGACCGCAGCCCCACCAGCCGGCTGGGCTCCTTGGAGCGCATGCTGAGCTGCCCGGTCAAGCTGAGCGACAGCTCTGCCCTGGCCATTCAGGGCTCCCCTCCCAAGCGGGTTACATCCTTTGCGGAACTAGCGAAAGGCCGGAAGAAGGCAGGCTCCTCTCCCCCTCTGCGGACCAGCAGGGACTCTTCCCTTGAGTTCTCCCCCATCCCTGAGTACCAGAAGGATGGTTCGGTCTTCCTGGATGACCGGGCCCAGCACAGCCGGAGCCTCCCACCCCTGCCCTTGATCCACTCCCTCAGCCACAGCTGTGAGGGCCGCCGCAGCCCCGAACGAGGAGGGAGTGCCTCTGCAAAAGACATGCGGTTCAGGGAGATGCATTTCTGTGGCCAAGCGGGGCCTGAGCAGCCGTTTCCTCCAACTTCAGCAGAGGCAGGGGCCAACAGCCTGGGGCAGAAAGACATTCGCGCCCGAGCAGATGGTAAGATCAGAGAGACGGTCATCCGTGGGCTTGTCTCTTGCAGGGTGGGTGGGCTCTGTGTTCAAAACAGGGATTGCTGGAAAGGAATTTGTGGAGGGACGTGTCTTCCGAGAGCAGTGTCAGGGAGAAGGGGGTCTTCTGGAAAGGGGCTCGTGTAGCATAGTTGGGCTGGGATGCAGCACTGCAGTGGTTTGACTCCTACGATTGCCCTGAGCTCAGCATGTGGCCCTGGGCAAACCATTCCTCTCAGCCCCAGCTGTATTGGGGGGATGATGGTAACCCTGACTTTGTTCACTGTTCTGCGCGGGGTACTCATCTGTCTAGAAGGGCAGTTACTATTATAAGGGAGCTGCTGCAGCACAGTGGCTAAGTGGGTGGGTTGCAAACCAGCACTCTGCTGGTTCGAATCTCGCTTCTGCCATGAGTTCAGCCCCTCCTCTCAGCTCAGCTTCCCAGCTGTGTTGTGGGGATAATAAGAACACTGACTTTGCTTGCCACTTTGAGTGAGGCACTAATATGTCCACAAGAGCAGTATACAAATGAACTGTTATTGTTATTACTGTTATTAAGCAAGCACCTGAGGCCAGAATGGAACCTAAAGTTTTGCTCTTGGGATTGCAGAGACAGTTGATTGGTGACAGGAGGGTGATCGGGACGGTGCCTGCCTGTCCCTTGGGGCTCCTTGCCTGTCCTAAGGCTGCTGCTCGCTTGACAGGCCTGTCCGTGCACGGGTGGTGATGGGTTAGAGGATTTGCTAGGTGGGTTGATCCAGTCCCTTCTCAGGAAGGAGGGCTTCCCTGCCATGGGAATGGGCCGTGATCGGAGTTATTGGCCCCTGCATCTGTGTTCAGGGAAGCGAAACATTTCATTGTATAAATAAGATGCCGTGGAAACGAGGGGACGTGGGAATGAGCATCCTCCTTAGGCGTTCAGCCGTCCAGCAGCAGAGACCGCTGGGGCCGAGAGCCGGGCGGCTGCGGTGCTTGCATGACTGTCCTGGGCCTGGCTGGCCCGGCCACCTTGGAGCCTCGGGAGGGAGGGAGGACTGACAGCCACTCGGGGCTGAGGCGTGCAGGGGAAAGAGAGCCACCCTTAGCAGGTCTTGCTGTTCTCTCCCCCAACAAACCCCACCCAGGGCAGCCGCTCTGCTGTCCAGGAGGCTTGCGATAAGCCCCTTCCCCTCGTTTGCAGCTGTGGCTTGAAAGAGTGATGGAGGGACCCCCGGTGGGGCTGTTGAGCCCAAGCATGCTGCAGCACAGCGGAGATGCTCTGGCAGAGGCCGGGCACAAACTCAGTTTAACACTGCCCCGGGTAGCGCTGGGTGGCATCACGGCTGCCTCTGGACATGAGGGCTGCTTCCCCACGGCACCGTCTGCTTCGCTCTCTGAGGGCCCCTTCCCTTGTAAGGCATTTGGGAGCTGCCTTGCTGGCATCTTGGATTCAGTCCTTTTCGCTGCCAGGAGGACGGAATTTGCTGGGCCCTGCTGAAAGGCACGAGAAGCAGGCCGACCCGCAGAGGGCACTGCGCCCGCCCAGCCTGGCCGTGGCGGGGAAGAGCTGAAAGGGGAGAGGTCTGTTTTGTTCCCCAGCCTGTGTGGCATGTGACCCCCCTACGGAGGGGCCTCTCAGGTTTCAGCCTGGGGCTTGTTGTCCAGTGGACGGCGTCCTGCCTTGTGTCCCTGCAAGAGCCAGCGGGAGAAACGGGGGCTCTCGTTGCAAGTGAAGGCCGGGGAGACGGCAGGGTAAATGCTGGGAGAGAGGGAGGGGCCCGCCCGCCCGCCCGCCCGCCCGGGGGCAGTGGGAGTCTCCTAGTGCTGGTTGTGCTTTTGGGTAGAAACACATCTGGGGGTGGGAATTGCTGTGGGGGGGGGGCAGGTTCAGTGCATTGCCCAGATATGTGTGGGGTTTTTCAGTGCTCCTGGCCACCCCATGGGGTCAGGGCCGAGGGTGCTCTTCCCATTGCCCCTGCAATTGTCGAGAAATACTTAGAGAGGAGAAAGGGGGTCCAGTTGGAGATTGGGGGGGGGCTTCTCCCTGCTACCCAGCCTGTGTCCTGCTCCGCTTGGTCTGTGTTACATCTGTCTTGGCATCTCTTCTGTGCTATTGAACAGGCTGAGCCTCCACTCCTGCTACAGGAAAGATGTGCGTTTGTCTACCCCCCCCCCACACACACACTTTTGTGTTGATTGTGCTTTGGATAGTCCCTAGTTGTTCTGAATATCGCAGCACCACAAGTGGCTCAGACACCTCTTCTTACAAAACTGAGTGTTGTGGCACCTGAAAGACACCCCAGTTGATGGTGGCAGCAGCACATTTGGGGGCTGAATGGAGCTGTGTCAAGTGAAATGCCAGTTCTAGTCTCTGGCAGGCTGGGGTGGGTGGGTGGGTGGGTGCAGACCAAACTCAACATCTTGGGACTCCATGTGCGGAGAGAGGGTGGGTCTGGCCTCCTCTTGCCGAATGAGAGCCAGCAAGGACTGCTCAGCGTTGCCACTGAGACAGATGCACCTTTATTGATTGGTTGGTTGATTGGTTGGTTGATTTGATTTATATTCCACCCTCCCCACACCAGCAGGCTCAGGGTGGATTACAACCATATACAATTAAAACACATTAAATAATTAATACCAATTAAAATCATAAAACAATTCAGATTTACACAGTTCAAAATACATATATATACAGATCCATAACGGCACAGCAGCTGGCCTTTGAGTGGCCAGAGCAGGGGATGGGCGCTGAGCCTCTTGGAGCTGGCTGGATTGCAGCTGCAGCCCCCCCCCCCATTGCACCAGCATAGCAGTGGGTGTGACCGCCTCCCCCAGTATGTTGTCCTGTTGTTGGGGAAGTATTATCCCTCCTCATGGGGGAAGCGTTCCTTTTGAAACAGACATGTGGAAACTGAGAGGCGGTTTGTCTGTTCTAAAGGACCGCATTAACCATTAAACCGTAGGGCCGTAGTGAGAGAACTGTCCTCTCTAATAGCCAGTCTCGGACAATGAATCGGCCCTCTGACTGGAGAGAGGCCAAAAGTTTGTTTATTCCAGGTGTCAAGTGAAAACCTTGTATCCCAGCAAACAACCACTCAGTGTTCTTTTCAGATTTTTATGTAAGCACTGTCTAATCACTCTTGAAATAGTTAAATATAAACGAATCACAATGTGACAAAAGCCACTATCGTATGTCAATGGAACCAGAAATAGAAAAGCATACCTGTCATCTCTCATCTATCTTAAATTTAAAAAATAAAATACAATTTCTGAGATTCTCACCAAAGTACTTTTGCAGATACGATAGCTGCACGAAACCCAAATCTGAGAGGTTCGGGCATTTTAAGGGTGTAACGAAATGGTTCCCAGGGATGAAACGAGTGCCAGTTGCTGTTAATCTGTCTTTAAAGAAAGGGGAGGAAATGTTCCCCATGAGGTTTAATGGGCTGTGGGGCCAGGGAGGGGCCTGCAGGAGTCTTGGTGTGGGACGCCCTTCTTCCTGGACTACAGCTCCCAGCTGCCCCGGGGCCAAGAAAGGGCGGGAAAAATAAGGGGTGGAGCCAGAATAGAGAGCCTCAGCCGTTCCTGAGGTGGAAAATGTCAGTTAGGCTCCTTCTTGGGTGAAGGAGGAGAGGCTCCGGCTGCTGGGGGAAACCCGGGTGCCTGGGCCCTAAGTGTGGAGGGCCTGGGAGGCAGCAGAAAGGGAATAAAGAGAGTCACCCTTCTTGGGTGAAGAAGGAGAGGCTCCTGCTGCTGGGGGAAACCCGGGTGCCTGGGCCCTAAGTGTGGAGGGCCTGGGAGGCAGCAGAAAGGGAATAAAGAGAGTCACCCTTCTTGGGTGAAGGAGGAGAGGCTCCTGCTGCGTGGTGAAACCCGGGTGCCTGGGCCCTAAGTGTGGAGGGCCTGGGAGGCAGCAGAAAGGGAATAAAGAGAGTCACCCTTCTTGGGTGAAGGAGGAGAGGCTCCTGCTGCTGGGTGAGACCCGGGTGCCTAGGCCCTAAGTGTGGAGGGCCTGGGAGGCAGCAGAAAGGGAATAAAGAGAGTCACCCTTCTTGGGTGAAGAAGGAGAGGCTCCTGCTGCTGGGTGAAACGAGGGTGCCTGGGCCCTAAGTGTGGAGGGCCTGGGAGTCAGCAGAAAGGGAATAAAGGGAGTCACCCTTCTTGGGTGAAGGAGGAGAGGCTCCTGCTGCTGGGTGAGACCCGGGTGCCTGGGCCCTAAATGTGGAGGGCCTGGGAGGCAGCAGAAAGGGAATAAAGAGAGTCACCCTTCTTGGGTGAAGGAGGAGAGGCTCCCGCTGCTGGGGGAAACCCGGGTGCCTGGGCCCTAAGTGTGGAGGGCCTGGGAGGCAGCAGAAAGGGAATAAAGGGAGTCACCCTTCTTGGGTGAAGGAGGAGAGGCTCTTGCTGCTGGGTGACACCCAGGTGCCTAGGCCCTAAATGTGGAGGGCCTGGGAGGCAGCAGAAAGGGAATAAAGAGAGTCACCCTTCTTGGGTGAAGAAGGAGAGGCTCCTGCTGCTGGGGGAAACCCGGGTGCCTAGGCCCTAAATGTGGAGGGCCTGGGAGTCAGCAGAAAGGGAATAAAGGGAGTCACCCTTCTTGGGTGAAGGAGGAGAGGCCCCTGCTGCAGGGTGAGACCCGGGTGCCTAGGCCCTAAATGTGGAGGGCCTGGGAGTCAGCAGAAAGGGAATAAAGGGAGTCACCCTTCTTGGGTGAAGGAGGAGAGGCTCCTGCTGCTGGGTGAGACCCGGGTGCCTAGGCCCTAAATGTGGAGGGCCTGGGAGTCAGCAGAAAGGGAATAAAGAGAGTCACCCTTCTTGGGTGAAGGAGGAGAGGCTCCTGCTGCTGGGTGAGACCCGGGTGCCTGGGCCCTAAGTGTGGAGGGCCTGGGAGGCAGCAGAAAGGGAATAAAGGGAGTCACCCTTCTTGGGTGAAGGAGGAGAGGCTCCTGCTGCTGGGTGAGACCCGGGTGCCTGGGCCCTAAGTGTGGAGGGCCTGGGAGGCAGCAGAAAGGGAATAAAAGGGAGTCACCCTTCTTGGGTGAAGGAGGAGAGGCTCCTGCTGTTGGGTGAAACCCGGGTGCCTAGGCCCTAAATGTGGAGGGCCTGGGAGTCAGCAGAAAGGGAATAAAGAGAGTCACCCTTCTTGGGTGAAGGAGGAGAGGCTCCTGCTGCTGGGTGAGACCCGGGTGCCTGGGCCCTAAGTGTGGAGGGCCTGGGAGGCAGCAGAAAGGGAAATAAAGGGAGTCACCCTTCTTGGGTGAAGGAGGAGAGGCTCCTGCTGCTGGGTGAGACCCGGGTGCCTGGGCCCTAAGTGTGGAGGGCCTGGGAGGCAGCAGAAAGGGAATAAAGAGAGTCACCCTTCTTGGTTGAAGAAGGAGAGGCTCCCGCTGCTGGGGGAAACCCGGGTGCCTAGGCCCTAAATGTGGAGGGCCTGGGAGGCAGCAGAAAGGGAATAAAGAGAGTCACCCTTCTTGGTTGAAGAAGGAGAGGCTCCCGCTGCTGGGGGAAACCCGGGTGCCTAGGCCCTAAATGTGGAGGGCCTGGGAGGCAGCAGAAAGGGAATAAAGAGAATCACCCTTCTTGGGTGAAGGAGGAGAGGCTCCTGCTGCTGGGTGAGACCCGGGTGCCTGGGCCCTAAATGTGGAGGGCCTGGGAGGCAGCAGAAAGGGAATAAAGAGAGTCACCCTTCTTGGTTGAAGGAGGAGAGGCTCCTGCTGCTGGGTGAAACCTGGGTGCCTAGGCCCTAAATGTGGAGGGCCTGGGAGGCAGCAGAAAGGGAATAAAGAGAGTCACCCTTCTTGGTTGAAGGAGGAGAGGCTCCTGCTGCTGGGGGAAACCCGGGTGCCTAGGCCCTAAATGTGGAGGGCCTGGGAGGCAGCAGAAAGGGAATAAAGAGAGTCACCCTTCTTGGTTGAAGGAGGAGAGGCTCCTGCTGCTGGGTGAAACCTGGGTGCCTAGGCCCTAAATGTGGAGGGCCTGGGAGGCAGCAAAAAGGGAATAAAGAGAGTCACCCTTCTTGGTTGAAGGAGGAGAGGCTCCTGCTGCTGGGTGAGACCCGGGTGCCTAGGCCCTAAGTGTGGAGGGCCTGGGAGGCAGCAGAAAGGGAATAAAAGGGATTCACCCTTCTTGGTTGAAGAAGGAGAGGCTCCTGCTGCGGGGTGAAACCTGGGTGCCTGGGCCCTAAATGTGGAGGGCCTGGGAGGCAGCAGAAAGGGAATAAAGAGAGTCACCCTTCTTGGGTGAAGAAGGAGAGGCTCCTGCTGCTGGGTGAAACCCGGGTGCCTGGGCCCTAAGTGTGGAGGGAGGCAGCAGAAAGGGAATAAAGAGAGTGAACCTTCCCTCGGACCACCAGCCCCTTAAGGTAGAGTAGGGAACAGTGTGGTAGGGGAAGCAGACGGCGGTTCTCTTCAGTTTGATTTTCTGCCCTATGAGCTCTGAACGGGGGGGGGGGGGTCTACCCCTATGTGTGGTGCCTTTACCTGCTTTGTATATAGTGCTCTGTATATAGTTAATAAATTATACTTTTTTGGAATATAAAGGACCTTGTGGTGCTCTGACTACGTAAGCTCCCCCACTTGGCATGCTACGGGAAGGGAGGGAGCCCAGGGGAACTGATCAGGCCAGACCTTGTTGGGTTGCCAATTCTCCAGGGCCCACCCAAAGATTGGGGAATTCACTTCCCAGTAGGGAAATTCAGCCAGAAGGGTCTCACTGCCCCTCAGTCAGGCGGTGTACAATTCAGTGAGTGGTGGCAGCGACAAAGAGTGTGAGCCACGCCCACCAGGGACGGTGGGAGGCAGATAGTGGGGCTAGCAGGCCATTGACGGCGGCTCAGTTGCCCAGACTGAGAGCCAGCACCCGTTCCGTCACAAAGGGTGTGGCTGTTTTCTATATTTCTAAGTTTGTGAATCTCACCTGACTCTATTAAAACCATTAAAATGGTCTTTGCTGAGGACATGATTTAGATATCTCTGAACACTCATTTTCCCAAGAATAATTTTTTTCGAAATGATCAGTCCGTTTGTTCTGACATTTACTTTTGGGCATAAAACCATTTGTTCTTCAGCTCTCTTTCTGAAGGATGGAACAGTGATCCTTGGGAAAGCACAGATCCTCAGGCCCGTGGTGTTTAAGCTTCTGTAGCCCAAACAGACAGGGTCTGTGGTACTGTACTGGTGGGAGGAGCGGACCCTGAGCCAGGCATACCTTGTGTGGTTCTTGTGTGGCCCCTTCCCTTTGCTCCCCTCTTGGACTTTCAGAGTGGAAAGGGCAGCCCTGACTGGAAAGTCCTGCTCTGCCAGGGCTGTGCCACAGGGCGAGGCCGAAAGATGAAACCGCTGAGGAATTGGAGGTGGGCTTCAAACCTGGCAGGATCTGTCCTGCCCCACCATACACTCACCGTGCACGGAACATGAGTCAGCAGCAGGGTGACGTGGCGGCTAAAAAGGCAAATGCGGTTTGGGGCTGTATCATCAGAAGCATGGAGTCCACCTCATGAGAAGTGCTGGTATAGCTCTACTCTGCTCTAGTTAGACCTCACCTAGAGTATTGTGTTCAGTTTTGGGCACCACAATTTCAGAAGGATATAGACAAGCTGGAACGTGTCCAGAGGAGGGCAACGAAGGTGGCGAGGGGTCTGGAGACCAAGTCCTATGAGGAAAGGTTGGAGGAGCTCAGAATGTTTAGCCTGGAGAGGAGACGACTGAGAGGGGATTTGATAACCATTTTCAAGTACTTGAAGGGCCGTCATACAGAGGATGGCGCAGAGTCATTTTCTGCTGCCCCAGAAGGTCGGACCAGAACCAAATGGCTTGGAATTAAATCAAAAGGGTTTTCAGCTAAACATTAGGAGGGACTTTCTGACAGTTAGAGCGGTCCCTCAGTGGAACAGGCTTCCTCGGGAGGTGGTGGGCCTACTTGCCCGGCCGCCACTAGCAGTGTTCCATGGTGCCCTTTTATGCTGGTGTGCCCGCGCAGGTGCACCAGCATAAACGTGCTTCGTTGGGAAGACGCTAAGGGAATAATATAGTAGGATGGGGGAGACTTGTCTTGGCAGTAGTATGGCAAAAAGGATCTAGGGGTCTTAGTAGACCATACACTGAACATGAGTCAGCAGTGAGATGTGGTGGCTAAAAAGATGAATGCGATTTTGGGCTGTATCAACAGAAGCATCGTGTCCAGATCATGAGAAGTGATGTTATTGCTCTACTCTGCTCTGGTTAGACCTCACCTAGAGTATTCACTTTTGGGCACCACAATTTCAGAAGGATATAGACAAGCTGGAATGTGTCCAGAGGAGGGCAACGAAGGTGGTGAGGGGTCTGGAGACCAAGTCCTGTGAGGAACGGTTGGAGGAGCTCGGAATGTTTAGCCTGGAGAGGAGACGACTGAGAGGGGATGTGATAACCATCTTCAAGTACTTGAAGGGCCGTCATACAGAGGATGGCGCAGAGTTGTTTTCCACTGCCCCAGAAGGTCGGACCAGAACCAACGGTTTGAAATTAAATCAAAAGAGCTTTCGGCTAAACATTAGGAAGAACTTCCTGACAGTTAGAGCGGTCCCTCAGTGGAACAGGCTTCCTCGGGAGGTGGTGGGCTCCCCTTCTTTGGGGATTTTTCAGCAGAGGCAGGATGGCCACCTGACAGCAGTGCTGATTCTGTGAACCTCGGCAGCTCATGAGAGGGAGGGCAGGAAGGGTTGCATCAGGGCTTTGTTCTCGGGGGCCCTCTTACATGTCTTGCAGTGGGCTGTGAATGTTCCCAAGGGAGGCTGGAAACCTGAGGGTGACTGAAGAGAAGGGTGGGGGGTGCTAGAGGTATGCAGGTGTGAGTTGGACGTTGAGGAACTGCAGGGGGAATAAACGGCATGTGGACAGCATGTGTGGTGGGTTGCTGAAGAGGGATTGAGGCCTGGGGGGCAGATCCTGTGCTGTTTCCCTAGCTGAGCCGTCCCAGTCTGCCCACTCACAGAGGCACGTGCCTAGGCCGGTGGGAACGAAGTGTGTTCGTGGCTTGGACGTGCACGCAGTGGGGGTGATGTAGCAAACCTCCCCTCCTGGCGGTCTCTGCCACCCAGCAGTTCTCCCAGCTGCCAAAGGGAAGGTCCAGGGAGACGTGCCCTTCCGGGCAGAGGGACTGCCACAGGCTGAGAGTGGCTGTGCTAAAACGCTCCGTCTCTGGTGCCCTCCAATACCGTCCTCCGAGGTGGCAGAGCGTGCGCTTCCCGTGTGTCTTGCCAAGGTGCCCTTTGTTTGCTGACGGGAGTTAGGGTTTGACCTCTCCCGTTTGGATTGCCAGAGAATGAAGTCTTCTTCACCCCCTTCCCTTCAGTCTAGCTTTTTAATTAAAAACAACCTTAAAACATCTTCTTTTTGAGAGCACCAAGGGGGCAGACAGCCTTCCCTTCCCCTCTTCTGGTCCTCATGTTTTGTGGCAGTTGGAATCTAGGCTGGGGGTGGGGGGTGGGCTGAGGTACATGGAGCCCCCCGCCTCCCCCGTGGGTGCTCCTTGGAGTCCCTGCTCCCTCCTCGCCTTTTGCCCGTCCCACCCTGCCCTCACTCCCTCTCTGCCTCCCCTGCAGGTGGGGCCGCAGACAGCCAGGCGGCGGTGGTGCGCTACAGCAAGGACCAGCGGCCCACCACGCTGCCCATCCAGCCCTTCGTGTTCCAGCACCACTTCCCGAAGCAGCCCAAGGGGCGAGGCCTGCACAGCCACTTCGGCTCCAGCCTCTCCCAGCTGTACAGCCTCTCTGCGGCCAGCCGGCCCGCCAGCCAACAGCTGTCCTCTGCCTCCCAGTCCTCCACATCTGCCACCTCGGCTGACCAGCCCAAGGCAGTGGGCACCCTGGGTCCTGGCCAGCGCTTGGCGGATGGAGCGGCTTCCCTCGGTGACGGATGCACCAAGAAGCCTGTCCCGGAGGCCACTCGCCCGTCGCCTCTGGGCAGCTACTCCCCTGTGCGTAGCAACGTGCCTTTCTTCCAAAATGTGGACTCTTCTTCCTGCACCCCAACATCTGAGAACCAGCCCCCCCGAAGCAGGTCCTGCCCTGTCTCTGCCAACCTCCTGCCTGCCGGACCTTCCCCGGCCCTGGGCAGCCAGGCCACCCGAGGCAGCACCCATGCCGAGACCGGGCACAAAAAGGCGAGTCCCCAGCCAGTGGCCAAGACGCTGCCGGAACAGAAGGAGCCGCTTGACGAGAACCAGCTGCGTGGCGGCTCCCTCCCTCCTGTGGGGACCAACGGGATGAGCTGGTCCAGAGCAGGGGGACACGCTGACCTTCAGGGGAAGGCTGGCTGCAGCGAGCCGGTTGGCGCCGGATCTTTGGGGGCCATCGTGGCCCGTCCCGTGAATGGTAGGTGGGCCATTTACAGAGGGAAGCACTTCTGAGCATTTGGCAGGCATTGAGCAAACTGGGGGGGTGGGGGGTGGGGGGGAGGCTTTGGGGGAACTCCTGTATCGGCCATCACTGTGTCAGAGGGGTGGCCGTGTTCGGCCGTGCTCACAAAATAAAACGGTTGTCCTGGGGCACCACGGTCATTCCAGCACCATCTTGCCTGAGGCAGAGCTCCCGCCTTCAGATGCTGTGCAGAGGAAACGCTGCTGCATGTCTTTATAGGGGAAATTACCAAAGGGGCAGGAAGTCAAAAGGGAGGTATGGGGTGGGGGTGGGGGTGGGGGGGAGGCAGGGTGAAGTTTGGTGTGGGTCCCATCATAAATCTTTCTGGTGTGATTCTCCATAAGGGACTGGAACGGATGGGGTGGAGGTTGGGGAGGGCAGAGGCTGCAGCCTCATGTGGTACAGCCCCCCCCCCCGCCCAGGTCAGAACGCAGCCAAGCTTCTCTTTCCTCGGTCTCCCAGGCTTTTTGTGCCTGTGGTTTGGCGGGGGGGGGGGGTGCAGACTATGTCTATTTGGATGGTGGGACTCAAAAGAAGTGTCGGGAGGAGGCTAGCCGGTTTGGGAGGTGCTCTTGCTAAGGGAGAGCCTCCCTGCCGCGTGATTGGGGCAGGGCATTTCTTAGCCCAGAGTCGCTTGGGGAGGGTTCCCACACGCCCCAGCTGCAGCATCGAGAGGCGCCTTGCACGGGTGGAGTGGGCCCTCGGGGTTCAGCTGTCGTGCTGGGAGCTTGCAAATCACTGGAGAGTCGTGAGGCAAGGGGTACGCGCCTGCACGTGTGAGTCCGAGGTGGGTCCCGGGCCAGTGGCCCTGCTGGGGGATCCCCTCCCCTCCCTAAGTGCCTTTGGCTGAAGTGAGGGAAGGGCCCTGAAGGACAAGCGAGTTGCTGAGCCTGTGCAGCTCTCGGACTGGGGAGAGTCCAGGCCAGGCCTCCTGCCCACCTGAGGGGCTGGCTGCCAGCATGGCTTCCTCCCCGTTTGGGAATCCTGCCCTGCCTCCACGCCAGTGTGAAACTAATGCTTGCTGGGTTGCTACTAACCTGCTGTCTTTGTTCCTCTCTCTCTCTCTCTCTCTCTCTCTCTCTCTCTCCCTCTCTCCCCCCTCCCCCCCCTGCCGTCTGCCTCGGCTTGCTTGCCTTGGGTGGCTCTGCAGCCCATCACCTCTCCCCACAAGCTCTCAAGTGGCGGGAATATCGGCGGAGAAACCCCCTGGGGCTGGATCGTGTCTCGGGGCTGGCGGGGCTAACGGGCAGCCTGGACTGGAGGCGGCAGGAGGGCCGGCTTCCCTGGAGGAATCCCATCTTGGAGTTCCCAGGTGCCCTGAATGCCGGACGTGCCGGCTGCAGGCTCAGTGGTGCGCCCCGGCCACGGATAGGCCTGTCTGGGTCCTGGCTCTGCTGCAGTCCTTTGATCCTCTCCCTGGGAGTGGGGGACGCGTGCGGTCTCTGGTCGCACTTCTCAAACCACAGGAAGGGAGGGCACTTCCACCGCTTGGCTCAGCGAGGGAGGGAGCCTCCTTCCTCTGGGTGCCGTCCAGTGGAAACTGACGGCAGTGAAGTCCCACTGAAATCCACGTGGCTTCAGACTGTGTTGGGGCTGGTGGGCTGGAGGTAGCCCAGAAGAGCAGCAGGCTGGTGTGGCTGGGGCCCCTGGCCCGGCGGGGGCTCTCTGGGTCCCTGGCTGCTGCTCAGCAGGCACCTGTAGTGCCAGCCTCTGGCGCCCCACGGTGGCACTGCCAACAGCTTCCTCCTCGGGTGAGCCCTGCAGGGGCACTGCTGTGCCACCTCCCGGTTCAGGCTTTGGTTTCGTCGAACTCCCCGGTGCTCCGCACCCTCCCTGCCTCCATCTGATCCTCACAACAAACAACCCTCTGAGGCCAGTTAGTTGTGAGAGTGACTGGACTAGTCAGCGCCAGTAGGGCTGCCAGGTTCCTCCTGGAAAATGCAGGGGCTGGGGGACCCTTCCCAGGTCGCTCTGAGGGTCTTGCCATCGCTGGCCCCACAGAGACGCCTCTCCTGGGTGCCTAACCCCGATTGCCCCTCCCGAGAGCCAGCCTGGTGTAGTGGTTAGCCTGTTGGACTAGGATCCGAGAGTCCTGGTTTCAGGGGCCCCTCTGCCAAGGAAGCTTGCTGGGTGCCCCGGGCCAGTCAGGCGCTCTCTGCCTAGCCTACTTTGCAGGGCTGTTGTGAGGTTAAAGTGGAGGGGAGGGGAATAACGTAAGCCACTTTGAGTCCTCACTGTGGACAAAGATGGAAAATATGTGAGGTGAATAATTTCCCCTCTGCTGTCCCACTGAAGCCTCTGCCACCGGGGGGGGGGGATGGCAGCTGGCCAAGCGGGGTTTGCACCTGCCCCCCCCCCCGGTTGTGTTCCAGCATCCTAAACTCTTTCCCCTACCGGCTCTCTGATAGAGCGTCTGATTCCAGAGGGACCGGGACTCGGTTTCCCCTGGGCCGTGCCCTAGTGCTGAGGCTGTGCTCTGCCCGCGGTTCCGCTGTGTGCCTGGGCTGTCGCGTCTGTTGCCGACCTCCTGGCGTTCTTCGGAACGTTCTTCCTGAGCTGCTGCTGCTGCCCCTCGTCCTTCCCCAACGAGGTCTCCCTCCCCTCCCTTCTGAGATCCTTCAGCACAGCCCAGCGCGGTCCCTGTTTCCTCCCCTGAAGGTCCCCCTCTTTCTGCCCCCTCCCCTCCTTGTTTCTAATGATGCTTTTCCCTAAGGAGGCCGAGACCGGCAGTCACGGGGGGCTGGTGTGCACCCCCCCCCCAGCTTGTGGGTGTTGGGGTGACAGCCGTCTCGCATGGACTTTGCCCCGGAAGGGATGCAGGAATTGGCATCCATGGGAGAGGAAGGCTCCGCTGCCAGAAGTGAGCCAGGCCCCCCCCCCTCTGATTGCAGGGAGGCCGGACTTCCTCCTCTCCCCGCTTGGGAAGGAGAACCTGGCAAAGGTTCCCCGGTCAGGCCGCAGGCCCCTTCTGACCCTGAAGCCGAGGTCTGTGTCATCAAGGAACCCGCCCTGAGCAGCGCGCCTCTCCTCACTCCCCCCTGCAGGGCAGTCGGTGAAGCAGCTGTCGCTCAACTATTCCGACTTCTTCCCAGACTACTTCTCCCTGGCGGAAAAGCCCCCGGCTGAGTTCTGCCTGTCACCGGACGGAAACACGGAATCCGTCTCCATCGATCTGCTGCAGAAGAAGGGTGAGTCCTTTCGGCTGCAGCCCCAAAGCAAGCAATGAGGTCAGAAGTAGGCCGGTGGGGGGCGCTCAAAGGCTCCCCCTGGGCCAGCGTCCGAGCAGGTGGAGACTCTGGCATGGCCCACCCCGAGGTGCTGAATGGCTTTTCACCGTGGGGCTCTTGGGCAAAGTGGTTTCCAGCCTGCTTGCCCAAGATCCTTTTTGTCAGAACTTCTGGGATTGGACATGGGGCCTCCCGCGTGCCCACTCCTTGCTCTACCCACTCAGCTCTGGCCCAGCAAAGAGGAGGAGGAGGAGGATGCCATGGGCTGGACAGAAGAGACACGGGAGGAGGAGGAGGGTCATGTTCCCGGACGGGGCTTGAGGCACCAGGAACTGTGAGGGAGGACAGCAGATCCATTGCAGAGAACTTCCGCTGGTCTTCCAAGCAGCCACGCTTGAAGTGGTTTCTCTAGCTGGGATCCTTTGAGCCCTCTTTGGCCTGTTGAATGGCGGGTGCCTTTCCCGGCTGTGTCCGGCTGCACCACCTTGAACGTGAGCCTTCGGGACTGTGCTGTGCAGCAGCTGAGATGCACCCGTTGCATTTGTGCCCGGAGCCCTGGGCGTGAGGCTGCCTGCAGCTGTGAGCAGCTCATGGCGCAGGCCAAGGGAGTCGCCAAGGACAGGCACGCTGCAGACTCTGGCCCCGGCGTTTGCCAGCCACGTGCCACCCTTTGGAAGCAGACACTTTCTGGAGAGGCGGGAGGACAGCTTCCTGCGCTGCTTGGAGATTCGGGGAGGTTTGCCTTCTCCCTCCCACCGCTCGGGTGGCTCTCAGCTCTGCTCTCGCATTGGTCTTCCAGGACTGGTCAAGGCGATCAACATGGCGGTGGACCTCATTGTGGCACATTTTGGGACCAGCAGAGACCCTGGGGTGAAGGTAAGGGAGGGACGGGAGGGGGGGCGCCTTCCCAGGGGAAGAGTCCTGCGTCTCTTTCGCCTTTTGCTTCGGGGCCTGCCTCACCTTTCCCACCTTTGGGCAGAAAGAGACCCGTGCCTGGGACACGTCCTTTGCAGGATGCATTTATTTGGGGAGGAGCCACGTCTGGATCTCCAAACTGGACATTCTGGTTTTATAACCGGTCAGGTTGGGGATTCCTGGGCCCACGCCTGATTCCCTTCCACCAGGCAGCAGCTGCTGGCAGCCCATTTCCCAAGCACAGCAGGAGCCTGCTTTGGATCGGGACCATGGCACAGGAGGGGGAGTAATTTCAGGGTGTCTCTCACCCCCCCCCCCGGTAGCTTCACACAAAACAGCCCCGGGGGAGTGTTTTTTTTCCCCGCTGGAAGGGCGCAGGTGCCCCCCCCCAGTCGGGCAAATGGTGCCCCTGGGCCATGGGTGGGGGGAGGGCTTGGTGGGGAATGCACGCTCGCCCTCCCCCCTCTGCACAGTGACCTCCAGATCATTGGGAGGGGGGTTGCCTCTAAGGTGTTGTGCTGAGCATAACCCTGACCCCCTCCCTTGCTGTTTTCCCCCAAGAAATCTCCCCCCAGCCTGCCTCTTTTGGGGGGCCGGGGGCCTGGAGGGGGTTCTCTTTCTAGTTTTCTTATGGCTCTCTGGCGCATCAACCAGCAGCTCCTTTGGACTTCAGCGCCCTCCTGACTCCGGCTTCTGCGATGGCCCTGCTATGTTGTCCTTCCTTCCGGTTTCAAGCAGCAGGGCTGGGCGGGGGGGGGGGGGGGCTGGAAAGGGCCTTTGGGCCCTGTGGGGCCTGGGACTGGGTTGCCTTCTCCCTGTAGTGGCCGGAGCCCTTGCCTTTGGGAACCCCAGACCCTGGGCTCAGGCAGGGGAGGACAGCAGGCAGTGCTGCAAATGTGGGGAAGGGCCCCCTTCTCCTCCGCCGGCAGCCAGCAGGGCAGGTGCTTGGCTGGGTGGGCGGGCAGGAGAGGGGGGCTGGCATGCTCCCAGCCAGACCTCCCTGTTCCTGGAAAGGGCCCAGCATGACCCTGCTGCCTGCCCCCAGTCCTTCTTCCCTCCTGTTTATTTTTAGCCATGCTGAGGAACAGCGGCTGAGCGGCTTGTCTCTTTGGCCCTGAGGGCCTGCCCTCAGCCCTGCAGCTGGGCCTGGACTGGGTTCAACACCAGTTCCAGTGGGGGTGGAAGTGAGAGCAGCAGGTCCAAGCCCCCCTCTGGGCTTGGGCTTCTGCCTGAAAAGGGGAAACTGGAGCGGCCTGCTTCACAGGGCTTTGGCTTGTGAGCTTCCACGTGGAGTGTAGGGCACTGTGGCAGAGTGCCAGAAAGTGCGACCCTCCGAGCTTCGCTGAGACTCCCCCCCCCCAAGCCTCTGTGCCTTGCAGAGCAGACTGTGACTCAGACCCCACCCTTGCTGCCAGTGTTTGATGTCACTTCCTGTCCGCGGGGGGTGCTCTCCTTTTCATATGTGGGAGGGAACATCTCCCAGCCATGGCGCAGCCCCCTCTCCCTCCCCCTCCCCGGTGAGAAGTGCAGTGGGGTGGGAAAGGGCCCTGCCCAGCAGTCTCTGCCCCCCCCCCCCGCCACCGCCCCCCATGCAGCCAGGCTCCTGATGGAGGCGGAGGAGCCGGCCCCGTGTGCTTCGGCTGTAACACGGTCTCTCCTCTCGCCCCCTTCCAGGCCAAGCTGGGGAACAGCTCCGTGAGCCCCAATGTGGGGCACCTCGTCCTGAAGTACCTGTGTCCTGCCATCCGCGACCTCCTGAGCGACGGGCTCAAGGCCTACGTGCTGGACGTGATCGTGGGCCAGAGACGCAACATCCCCTGGAGCGTGGTGGAGGCCTCCACTCAGCTGGGTATGGAGCCGCCTTGCCGCCGCCCCCCACCCCCCGGGGCACTTCTTGCTCTTCCTTGCAGCAGTACCGACCCCTTTATTTGCAAGGGGTGCAGCAAGGCCCTTAGGTAAAGCGAGCGCGCGCGCCTCCTCATGGCAGGGCCTGCGGGTGTGCTGCTCTTAAAAGGGTACGAGAGCTCAGTTTTTCACAGTGAAGGCAGGGGGCCAGGGAGAAGACGGATTCGGGCCAGGTGGGCTTCCTGATGCAAGTGAGCTGGGCGGGGGGGGGGAGTTCCCCCTGGACTCTTGTTACGTTTGTGATGGGTGGGGCAGCACATGGGGGGGATCCCGGGTGAGGGTTTCGGTCTCCCCCTCTCTGCTGTCTTGGATTGTCTGCAAAAGCTGCTCAGAAGAGGGCGGACACCTGCCTGCCCCCGGGAGAAAGGTGGGGCCAAACCGTGGCCGGAACACCGAGGGTCCTGAGCAGAAGTGCTGGCCGTTGGCTCTGCTTCCTTCGCCAGCACTCACGGGCTGTCTCTTCTGCCTCCCCGGGAGGCAGGGGGTTGTGTGCCTCCTCCCTGTGGGGCCGGGGCCCCTTCAGAGCTGTGCTGCCTGCCTGCCCTGCTCTGCTGCCTGGGGCTTCAGAGTCCTGCCTGGTGTGAGAAGAGCCTGGCCTGGCCTGCCCACTCAGGCAAAGGAACGCCCAGCTCTCCGGCCCTGCCCCCCACCCACCCCACCCCCGCCATGGTCGCAGTCAGCTCCCACAGGCATTGGGGGGGGGCACTGGCTTTTGTGAGCCACGGCTTGTGATCTTCTTGGCTCAGCTTATTTTCAGCCGACCCCATTCGGAGGCAGGAGGTGGGTCACACATCAGAGATCTGGATGAAATCGATGCCCCCCACGCTCCCTTCTCCCCCACCAGCCCCTCCCCTGTCAGATGTGATCCCAAATAAGGAACCTGGAGAGGCTCCTTGGAAGATCTCCAGGTGTTTGACTTTGCACGTCTGGGGCGGGAGTGGGGGACCCACTCTCTGGACACCCGTTTAGCCCCGGGGCTCCTTGCTCTGGCCTTGCTTTCTCTTAACGTCACTGCATTTGTGTTGTGACGTTGATGGTCTGGACCAAATGAGGAGATGTTCTGTCCCTGGGCGGGGGGGGTGCCCGGCCCCCACGAGGCCTCTCGGGCGAGGGTCGGAGCTGCCTGTGGACTCCCTCGCTGGAGCGTCCCTTGGGAAGTGTGGAGGTGGACCGGGGGGGAGGGGCCAGGAGGAACCCGGTGTCTTTGGGGGGGGGCTGTTCTTTCCCTGATCTGCTCTTGACCCTCCGCCCTCTCCTCCGCAGGCCCCTCCACCAGGGTCCTGCATGGCCTCTACAGCAAGGTCAGCCAGTACCCGGAGCTCACCAGCCATACCATGCGCTTCAACACCTTCATCTTGGGTCTTCTCAAGTAAGCAGTGGGGCAGGAGGTCATGGGGTTCTGTGTGGCGCAAGGAAGATAACCCGGGGCTGGGAATATTCTCCCCTGCCCCTGGCTTGCCTGAGGCTCATGCCCTCTACTTAAAATGGGGGGGGGGAATGCAGTTAGGCCCCCACCCCGGCCAGTTACCTGGGACAGACGGAGATCGTTACACACTTTGGTGCATTGAAGGCATTGGCGGAAGTGTCTCTTCTCGTTGAAATTTCCCTCCCGGCAACAGCCTTCCCAGTTGAACCATCTTTGGTTGGAAGTGCGGCAGTGGCCTGATCTGGATCCGGAGCCCAGCACAGAGGGGGCTTCACGCGGGCCCCCGGGCATTAATTTTCCAATCCAGCGTGGCCTCGGAGTGGGAGGGGGGGCCCTTTGCTGAATGCCCATTGAGATGCCCGGGCTGGACCCTGCCTGGTACAGGGGCCACCAGTCACTTCACCTGGGGGAAGGACCAGCCGGCTCTGCGCTGGGTGTGGGGGGAGCAGGAGGGAGGCCTGCTTCTCTGTTGTGGGGGTGGAGCGTTTCAGACCCATTTTTCCTTTCCGCTTGCGCTTGGCTCATCTGCTTCTGCACTGAGGGCGTGGGGGGTGGGCAGGAATATGAAAGAGCTGGTTTCCAGTCCAGAGTCTGCTGGCAAGTTTTTGGGGGTGGCCTTGGGCCAGTCAGTTTCTCTCGCTCTCTTCCTAACTACCTCACAGGGCTGTTGTGAGGATAAAACAGGAAAGCAGATGTGTGTGCGCGCCCCAGAACTCCTTGGGGGAAGGTCATGGGGGGGGGGCAGCCTGGCTGGAGATACCCCTCTGGGCCCTTTGCCATGCACCCCGGTCAGTGCTCTGGGCCCCCGCACCCCAGTCAGTGCTGTGTTTCACGGCCTTCTCCTGCTTTCTTCTAGCATCCGATCGCTGGAGTTCTGGTTTAATCATCTCTACAACCATGAAGGTGAGGGCAGCTATGGTGGAATTGGGGCTGGGGGAGGGCAGTACGTGTCTGCAGCTATGACAAGCATTTGGAAGAGTGGAGACTCAGAAGGCAGGAAAGCTCAGCTAGCTGAGGGGGGGGGGACGACGGTGCCCCCGGGGCCTTATGGTGGATCTTGCGACAAGTGAAGAAGTTGGAGCCCCTTCCCTGTTTTGCAACTTGACTCAAGTCCCTTGTAGTCCTCCAGGGGTCCCACCCCTGGGGACAGCAGAGGCACCAGGACTTGTGGTGGGTGGGGAGGAGCCCTTTGGCAGCTGGTCCTGAAATACGGGGCGGGGGGGGCAGCAGCTCTCTCTCTGTGGTGGCAATTAGGAAACCTGTTGGCAGCAGCAGGTGTGAGGACAGACTCCTCACCACCTCCCCAGAATGGTAAACCCTTGGAAGGGCCAAACGGCACGACTCGGTTCCCTGGGCCAGCTTTGAATCATTCCGTCATGTATGTCGCCCTTTTATGGAGTGTCTCCCTCCTGCAGGGAGAGTGTTCCTTTGAAAATGGACTGCTGGAAACTAGAGTCTCCGTCTCGTTTAAAGCTAAACCCAAACTGCTGTACTGAAAGGGCCGTTCTCTTCTTCAGCCTCCTTTGTAAAGACAAGCAGCCCTCTGGCTAAAGAGGAGCCAGAAGTTTGTTTATTCCGGGTGTCGAGAGAAAACCATGAATCCCCGAGAAAAATCACTCATGGTTGTCTTTTACGTGTTAGTTAAAATCAGTCTAATCAATCTTGAAATAGTCAAGTATGTAGGGATCACAGAAATACAAAACCATGTTCCGTGTAGGGGTGTGTACGGGAAAAAATTAGTTTTTTCCATAAATGATTTGTAATACCCCAAAAGCCAAAGCGGCAAGCTGCTTCAGCTTCAGGTATTTAAATCACTTCGGTATGCTCCGTAAATATTCGGAGCATACCAAAGTGAGGGGGGGGGAGCTGTCTCCCAGCCCCCACACCCCACACCTCTCACTTAGTCCTCCCATCCCCCCCCACCCCACTTACCTGGCCGTGGAGCCAGAAAAAACACCAGCTGGGCAGCAGGGAAAGCTGGAGCTGGCATTTCCACCGCCCGCGCCACCTCTTCCACTGCAGCAGCAGCCAGAGGGGTGGCGGGGAAGGCTGGAGCTGCCCCCCGCGTCACCACCTCCCTTGCAGCAGCGCTGCAGCGAAGGGCCAGGTAAGTGGGGTGGTAGGAGGGAGGGAGCCCTTTAAACTTTAAAGCCCCCAAAGCTTCCCAAAGTGATATGAATCACTTCAGGAAGCTTAGATTCGGAAACCCCAAATCTTTATGGCTCAGGTCCAATTTGGGCATTTATGCCGAATCGGATACCTGAAGCGCACACCCCTAATTCCATGTATTAAAAAAATTTAGAAACAGGCAAGTGTGTATGTCACAGTCCCTTATCCTGTATATCTTAGAAGTAAAAGATAAAATAAATTGTTTGTTTGTTTACATCATTTAAAAGATTATATCATCTCATGCAACCCAAGTCTGAGAGATTTAAGGGGTTTTGGGGCGTGGCTGTCTAGTATAGGCCCAGTGACATGAAACCCACAGGACGGTACCAGAATCCTGCCATTTGTCACCTTCCTGTGGTATGTCCTGAGTGTCTGTCTGAGCTATAACAGACGTCTGAGGAAATAAACTCTGAACATCTTCGGAACAAGCGGTTGAGATTGTTCTGGCCATCCATTCGACGCCTGTAGCTTCTCTCTTGCCAAGACTGGAACAGCGAGAACATATCTGAGAAAAACAGGCCTTGCAAATAGGGAGATAACGCCGTTGCCAGGCCGGCTCTCTTCTCGTGCGGCCAGTAATACCTGTTTCAGTCCAGGGTCTGCAGCGGCCCTACTGGGAACTCATCCCCCCCCCCGCCCCCAGGGCGATGTGTGGCTGACTGATTCAAATTTAGACGAGGGGAGCCCACGCACAACCCGTTGGAAACCGTAATGGGCAGTTTGGCCCTAAGAGAGTCCAGAAGTGAGGAAGGGTACAAGATTTCTCCTGCGTTGCGCCATTTGTGAGCAAGTGGAGCCTAGAACTGAAGGTGTTGTTGGGGAGGGCAAGGGGTGGGTGGGTGTGTCAGTGGGAAGAAGGAAGAGGGGAACTGGGAGCCCTGGCTGACGTGGGTGTGGCCCTCTCCCCGCAGACGTCATCCAGGCGCACTACCAGCCGGCGGGCTTCCTGGCGCTGTCGCACGGCGTGTGCCAGGGCCTCTTCGAGGAGGTGCTGCTGCTGCTGCAGCCGCTGTCTCTGCTGCCCTTCGGCCTGGACCTGCTCTTCGAGCACCACCTGCTGCAGGCGGGCCAGGAGCAGCAGCAGCGGAAGGAGCTGCTCCGCACCAAGCAGGGCCTGGTGCTTTCCGCCCACTCCACCCTGCAGCTGATGCGGACCCGAGGGAGCAGCTCGGAGGGGAGCAGCCGGAGCTGGGCGTCCGAGCAGGAGAAGACGGAAGCCAGGGTCAGGGGCGTGGGGGCTCCCTGCAGAGGCGGCGGGAAGGAGGCCCCCTCGGAGCCGAGAAAGGACAAGCAGGCCAGCTGGTGGTACCAGCTCATGCAGAGCTCCCAGGTCTACATCGAAGGGTCAGCCGAAGGCTCTCGTTTCATCCGATACGAGCGGAAGAAGAAGGCGGACACGGGCACCACGGTCAAGCAGGCTGAGTCCAGAAAGGGGCCTCCCCCGCGGGAAGGGGTGGTGGAAGGGGCGGAGGCCTGCCCCATCACGGAAGTACCGGTCAAGGAGAGGCCTCGGGTGGCAGAACCTGCAGAGAAGCAGGAGCCCCTGACCAGAGAAGAGGCGAAGGAGGAAAGCCGCCCCTTCTGGATGGGCAGCCCACCCGACTCGGAGCTCACGGACCTGAAGCGCAGCAAGGAGAGAGAACGTGGGCCAGCCCCGAAACAGGCGGGGCTGGGGCAGAGCAGTGCCTGCAGCCCCGAGCACAGCCAGCCCAAGTGGGGGCACCTCTTTGGCTCCCGGAAGGTGTCCAAGGAGCCCAAGCAGGCCAACAGGTAGAGAAAGAGCTCGGGTGGCGGGGGGGGGGTCTTGAAGGCCTTGTCTGAGGAGGCTCTTGGGGGCCGTGGCGTGCTTGGGAAGGGAAGGTTCTGGGCAGGGAGAACCTCGTGGTCCGAGGGGCGCTGCTGACCCCCAGCCTTCTTCCCAGGATGCCCTCTGGCTGGCTGAGCCTGGATCGCTCCGTGTTCCAGCTGATGGCCCAGACCGTGGGGGCTGGCATGTGGAGAGAGACTGCCTCGGAGCCGGAGAGGTTGCCTGCGGATTGCCCCCTGTCGTGCCGCAAGCAGCAGTCGCTGGACAGGGCCATGTCCCTGGACACACCCTGGTGAGTGAGGTAGGCCCGGGCCACGTGTGCGCTGAGGAACAGGCCCCCGGGCTCCTCTGCCAGGCGCCTGGCTTTTTTGCAGGCCTCGGACGTGGTCAGGTTCAAGAATACATCAGAGTTGCTAGCCGTCGATGGGGCTGCAGGGGAAATGCCCGAGGGAGCAGCGGGGCTGGGAGAGCCAGCCCCGGGGGTGGAAGGGAGTGAGCAGGAGATCAGCAGAGAAGCCCCGCAGGATCAGGCCAGGAAGGGCCCACCTCACCCTCCACGCGGTTTCACACAGCAGCCAGCCAGTTGCCCTGGAGGGCCAAACCACGGCTTCCTCCTGAGGCTGCCTCCTGGCACGGGGGGTCAGGGGTTGGCTGCCTCTGTGGGTGGAGGCTCCCTTCGGTCCCCACGGCCGGCGGCCACTGATGGGCCTCTCCCCCCGGAACTTGCCTACCCCCCTCCCCCCCCTTTAAAGCCATCTCTGCTCAGGGCCACCTCCACTGGCCGGGAATCCCCCCATGCGCTGACTCCTTGCCCGAAGCGGCGTTTCCTTTGGGCTCTCCTGCACCTGCTGCCCATCCACTTCCTTGGGTGCCCCCAAGCTCCAGTTTTATGGGAGGGGGGGGTAAAAGCTCCCCCTCTCCGCTTTCTCCACCCCCCCCCCCCCGTGGAATTTTATACACATCTCTCATGTCCCGTCCCCCCCCCCCACAACTAGCCATCTTCTTTCTAGGGAAAAGACTGCAGCCTTTCCTGATGGGAAAGATGCTTCAAACCCCCCCACCACCACCACCAATCGTCTCGGTTGCCCCCTCCGCACTTTTCCCAGCTTTGCGAGATTTGAGTGGCAGCACCTTAGAGACCCGCCAGATTCCCAGGCAGACTGTGAGCTTCTGAGAGCCAAGCTCCCTTCATCAGATACAAGACTCAGCTCTGCAATACCCCTTTTGAGATGCGCAGCCAGAAGGGCGCACGGCGTGTTCCAGACGAGGCCGCACCTTGGCTCGATACAGGAGCGCTGCAGCACCGGCGGTCTTCCTTTCAGTCCCTTCCCTAATAATCCCCAGCCCGGCGTTTGCCCTTTTCACTGCTGCTGCATGTTGAGTTGACCTTTTCATCAAGCTGTCCACTACCACCCCAAGATTTTTTGCAGAAATGGGGAGACCCACACAGAGATCACATGGCCAGACTGAGCTATTCCTTGGTCTTTTGCACAGAGATCCCCTTAGCCTCCAGCAGACAACCAGTTGGTTTATGGACTGTAGTGATCTCTGCAAAGAGCTCCTCCACACGTGCTCTGCCTGCATTCTGGAAGAGAGGAGCAGCCTTTACTAAGGTGCATGTGGTCCCTGGACTGTGTTACTCCCCTGACCCATTGGCAAAAGCTGTCCAGCCTGAGCTCACCTCTGTGGCTGGCACACCCCTCTGCCAAGCTGGGCGGAGCAAAAAAGTTTAAGCCTTCCTGAGTGAACAGCTCATAGGCTTGGCCCCTCCACTGCCAACCACCTTCTTCCGGGGTTCCACCTTTTCCTTATCTCAGGCTAAAATAGGTTAGCGAGAGAGAGAACACACCCAGCTCAGCTGGCTTGCCCGGGGTTTGCCACCGAGCTCCACAGCTGAACGTGGCTCTCCCACATCCCAGGCAGCTGCTGTGGCCTCTGTGTGCTGCGCTGACTCTCTTTGGACCCTCATTCCTTTCTGCTCTCCGTTTCCAGCGAGGTGAAGGCCCTTTGCCACCACATCGCCACTGAGGCTGGGCAGCTGAGCTTCAAGAAGGGAGACATCCTGCGTGTGGCGAGCAAGGTGGATGCTGACTGGCTCAGGTGCAGCCGAGGAGCAGAGAGCGGGCTGGTGCCCATCGTCTATGTCACCCATAAGGAAGACGAGGACTATTGACGGGACGGGGCCCGATGTCCCAGGAAGCACAGGTCCACGTGCTCTGGCCGCCTGCCCGGCAGGGCTGTGACAGACACGCCTTCTCCCTGGCCCCCGAGGCTCCTTGCTGTGTTGCTGACTTCCCACGCCCTTTTCTCTGCCCTGCTCCGTGGGGGGCTGGCAGGGATGCCAGGTTGCCAAGCACTGTGCATGCTCTCTCGCGCTCCGCCAGGGGAGTCCCTCGCAGCCCCCCCTTTCTTTCCTCCTCCAGCTCCATCTTCAGCTATCCTCCAACATAAACTTTAGGCTCCAGGGGCGAAAGTGGTCTGGGCAGGATGCAGACGCCCGCCTGAGATCCAACGGGGTGGTCCTTGTCCAACTACAGTCCCCAGCATGCATCGCTCCTCTTCCATCTGTGTGTGCAGGCAGGGGCCTCTCCTCTGCTGGTGGCAGGAAGCCCCGCCCCAGGACTCTGTGCTCACTTACGTTAACACGGCATTGCCGCAGGGCCGATGTGCAGCCAGTGGGAGCCAGCCAGGGAGGGAGGGGCAGGCGAGCCCCGCGCCGAGCAGGGAAAGTAGTCCCCCCAGTATCTGTGTGTGTGTAGTGGTTTGGTAGCAGTTGACGGCTGTTCTGTGGTAGAAGTAGCTGGTCTGTGGGAGTTGCCCACTGATGGGGACCCCGGGACGTAGGGGGAGGGGACATTCTGGAATGGGGGAGGGGACATTGCTTCCAGCTGGGGGGAGGGGCGTCCCCTCTTCCAAGCGACTGCCGTGGTTTTTAGCATTTTTAAGTGACAAAAGAGCACAGCAGTAGGAGGGCCATAGAGGCCACCAAAGTGGAAATAGGCTGGTGGTGGTGGAACTGCCTGCCACATGATTCTGAGGAAGGGTCTTCCAGGGGGTTGGAAATCTACTTCTGTGCTGTGTTCCATGCCTCCTTCGGGGACAAGTTGTGTATGGGGGCAGCGCCAGCCCTTGGGGTCCCCTATCTCAGTGTAGCTAAGGAAACAGTATTATTGCGCAGGCCAGCCCGTGTGCAGAGCCTCGGCTGCGGTGCTGCCCCCCGCCCAGCCGAAATCTGCCGAGGGCGTCTCCGATGTTGCAAAGGTTGCTCCTATGTGTACATACGGCTCTTGCGGACATGGCGCCATTATTTAATTTGTACTTCTGGCGTTAGAACAGGGTGTCTCGCCTTTATTTATTTCTTTATTTATGATGCACATTAATAAAAAAGGTGCTGGCAAAGAGCTGCCCTCTGGAGTTGTGACTGGTGAGGCTACCTGACGCTTTCCGTGGGGTGCCCCACAAGCATGAAATACATGGGCTCATAGGTGCCTCGAGCACCTCCAAGTTAGGCTGGTGGAGAGAACGGGGAGACCCTCGCTGAAGCCGTTGACTGCGCGCTGGAGGAAAGCCTTGTGTCTTGCACTGCTCAAAATGGGGTCCAGCAGCAGTCAACAAGAGAGGCGACTTGCTTGCCCACTGGACAGGAAGGTGTGTGCGTGTTCCTGAAGGTCCCACCTGCACTGGTACCATTTTCCTTCCCTTAGCCCTGCATGCCTGTCATGTCCCTTGAGGTTCCACAGGAGGCCCTTTTGTGGGCTTTAAAATATCAGTAATTGCTATTGTCTTATAATTTTGTCATCATAATCTGTCACCACAATCAGCCAGTTCCACTGAGTTTCCAGCTTTCATTTTTCAAAAGTCGTAGATTGGGAGGAGTCAGCCGTGTTAGTCTGTAGTAGCGAAATAGTATGCATCTGATGAAGAGAACACTGGTTTCGAGCCCTGTCCTCTGGTGTCCACAGGAACAGCTCCCTCCCTCCTCTAAGAGACAGCCTTTTAAATACTGAAGGAGAGTAGCCATGCTGCCCTCAGCCTTCTCCAACCTGAACATTCCCAGGCTGCTCGGTCTGCCTTCGCAGGGCTTCGTCGCCTGGTTGCCCTCCTCTGCACCCATTCCAATTTATCTGCTGCCCCCTTCTTGAAGTGAGGCCTCCAGAACGGCACACAATACTCCAGGCACAGGCCTGACCAATGCGGTATAGAGTGGGACAATGACGCCCTGTGATTTGGATATTATGCCTTTGTTGACACCCCCCCCCAAGACTGCATTCGCCTTTTTTGCTGCTGCGACACACTGGCTGCTTACATTTCGCTTCCTATCCACCCGTATCCAAAGATCTCGTTCACACACACTGCCACTCAGAGGCCCCAGCACTCATCCATGTTGAATCACATTTTATTCAAATCCCCCCATTTTTCCAGTGTGTTCAGCTTGCGTTCATTTCTATCCCTGTTTTCAAGGGTGTTTGCTGCTCCTCCCAGTTTGGTGTCATCCGCAAATTTAATGAGGAATCCCTTCATATCCTCACCCAGATCGTTTATGAAAATATTGAATGGCATTGGGCCCCAAAGCGAGTTCTGTGGCGCTCCACTGGGCACCTCCCTCCACTCAGACATGATGCCGTTGACAACTCTTTGGGTGTGGCCGTCCAGCCAGTTTCCTGGCCATCTGACCGTTCTGGAGTCCAGTCCAGAGTCCTCCAGCTGACCTATCAGAACAGTGTGGGGGGCGGGGAGGAGAGAGCGGCTCTCGAAGATGCCCTGGGGCTAATCCAGGCCTTTGTGGGGATGGTGGAGGAGACGAGACCCACTTTGGACTGTTCCGGGACAGCCAGGCGGCGGCTTCTGGGGCCCATAACCTTTCCCTGACTGGTCTGTATCCAGCAACCTCAGGTGAGGGGTCAGCTGCTATCCTGGCCAGGACCAAATGACTCCCTTTCCTGCCGAGGCTGGAGGGGGCGGGGATTCTGGGGTGGGGGGGGTGCCAGCCCTTAAGAGGCAAATGCTTCCTATTTTTTTGTTGACAACACCCTTGCGGGCAACCTCCCTACTGCTGTCTTCTGATCCTGACTACCGTGTGCCCTTTCCCCACCCCACTGTCCTTACAAAGCTACCTGATAAGGAACCGGCAGGTTGCTCCGACTGGAAGCCGCTCCCCGTTGTCTCTGGGAGAAGCTTGCTGGTGTCCTTTCCAATCCCTCCATGAGCCCGGGGGTGGTTCGAGTTGCTCAGAGCTCGCAAGGAACTGGTCCCAGCCCAGTCACAAAGGCCCGACTGCTGTCCAGCAGCCTCTCCTTTCCTCATGCCTGTCCTTGGCCTGGGAGGGCACTGTGGGGGTTGACCCCAAACACACAGAGGAGCCCGATTTTTGGCACGGTGGGGAGGTGAGATCTGGAGATGAGGCCGGGGAGGCAGCCTTCTATGGCAGGCGATCTGACGCCAGTTTCTCCACCCAGCTCCGGCCCAGGGCGTCGTAGGTAAGGTGGCCGTAGGTGTGGCCAAACCGGAACTTGTAACCTAGAGGGCGACAGAAGAGAGCCGAGTTAGCCCGAGGAGCCCCCTAAGGACTAGGCGTGTGCATAAGCCAGGCACAACATATGGCGGAACTCGCTGCAGCCAGGCTGTTCAGGGGGGAGGGTCAGAGCCAAGCGGCAAGCTGCTCAAGGGGGCCCTTTCCAGGGAGAGGCACCTCCCACGGGGGTTGGTTACTGAAATGCCTCTGGTGCGGCGGGTGTGCTAGGAAGAGTGACCGAAAGGCTGCTGGTGCTTGCCCCGCTTCCTTGGAGCTTTGCCTGACAGGGCCAGGGAGGCGGGGGGGGGGGAGCAGCCTCGTGTGCGCCACCCTGGAGCCTGCTCTGCCCCAGCCTGGGACACGCCCAGCATCTTCCCCCCCTCTAAAATGGGGCCCGAGGCTGAAGGAGCGAAGGCAGTGATGGGGCTGGAAACGCGGAG
The DNA here is from genome assembly GCF_028583425.1 of Eublepharis macularius. Taxonomy (NCBI): domain Eukaryota; kingdom Metazoa; phylum Chordata; class Lepidosauria; order Squamata; family Eublepharidae; genus Eublepharis; species Eublepharis macularius. The sequence continues at coordinate 863,615 of NC_072797.1, read as the reverse complement.
CAAGGCGGAGCCTGTGCCGCCTTCAAGCAAAGGGGGCGGTCTTGGGAGTTGTGGCCTTTCCACACAGTGCTGCTTCCACACTGAGATTTTGCTCTGGTTTGGCTTCTAGGCCGCAGCAACCACGTGACAATATCCTCTAATCATCCACTTTCTATGTTTTCCCTTTTTCGATGTGATCATTCCCCGAACTGGCTGGATAACACTTTCGGAAAGATCACAGTCAAAACTGCACACCATGTTGAGAGGAGGGGAGCACTTTCAAAAGGCCGGCACATGTTGGCACCATTATCTTTGGCTCAGCCCCTTTTAATCACCGCCACTCATACACACGGGGGGGGGGAGTTGATAGATTGCCACAGCACAACACCATTACAATGATCTGTAGCCATGACCTAGCACCTGAATTCCCAGCTTCCATTAAAAAATCTAGCACTTTTTTGTTGTGGAGATATAAATGGAAAGGTGCAAAACCGCAACGGAAAGGGCCCAGAAAATCTGGGAATTAGTGATCAGGGCCTTACATCATCATCATATGATTGCTAGATCACGACAGCACAGTCGCCCTTTGGGGAAAAGCCCTTCGGGCATGCTGGGGGTGGGTGGGTGGCAGCCTCGGAGGGCTGAGCTCAGGAAAGGGCAGGGAAGGCTGCTGTGTGGATGCTCCATTGCTGATGTGTCCACAGTGAAAACAAGAGCCCCACACAGCATTTGTCTTTGTGTGGAAGAATCTTTTGTTTGCTGCTGCTCTTGCCGTCCCTGTGTGTGGAGAGACACCGGCGAAATTAAGAGCGCGGTTTCTGGGAGGAGCCCAAGAGCAGCAACTGGCCAGCTGTGCCCCAGCCAGAGACAGGCCCCGAGGGGGAGTGTGGGGGCCACTGAATGACCAGCCGTCCCTCTGTCACTGACCGTAGGGCCCTTGAGGCGTGCGTGGCAAAGGCAAGCCACTTTCTCCCCAGCCCTTGAGCCCCACAGCGCTTCTGAGAATGGCCCCCTGGGAGGCTGCCCCCCCCCCGGGAAGGTTGAGGCAGGAGTCGCTGCTGATGCTTCCGCTCAGAATAAATGGTACAAGCCGACCATCTCCGTCGCTTGAGAGCAGCCTGAGCCCAGAGGCCCTTTGGCAAGCAAGGCAGGGGGCTGCTCCAGGGGTCGGGGGTTCATAGCCTGGCCACGGGACTGAGACCAAGGGAAGCTCCTAGGAACTTGGGGCTGGTGGCAGCCTGCGTGGGAGCCCAAACAGACTGGCCCTCCTGACTTGGGGGGCGGGGGAGAGCCCCTTAGGTTCCTGTCCGGGAGGGCCACAGGGCCAGGAGCCAGCCAAGCTGAGCCCCAGCCGTGCTGCAATGTGGTGGCAGCCGCTGCTGGGCTGACTGGCCAGAGGCGATGCCAGTGGGACACCCGGGGGCTGGCCCAACCTCCCCCCATCTCACCCATTCGGGGCAAGGCGCACAGACTGCACAGCGGGGCCTCCTCAGCACAGGTTTTGCCAGGTGGTCCTCGGGCCAACTTCAGCTGCATTTGAGCAAGAGACGTGGGAGGCCCTGGCTGGAGGCAGGAGGGAGCCCCAAGAGGCCTGGCATGGTCGCCAGGCCGCCCACGCGCTCACCTGGTACATAGCCCTTGTAGTGGGGCAGGAGGCCCTTGTCCGTGGGGTAGGTCTTCGCCAGGGGTGGGAAGGCTGGACCCTCCCTCTTCCTCGGAGTGCCGCTGCCCGGAGGAGCCTGGCGCTGTTGCTTCTGAAGCATCCGGCCAAACTCCTCCCATGCACGACGGGTGAGGGTTGGGTAGCTGGCCCCGATCAAATACCGAGCACGGGGGACAAAACCCGTGAAGCCTGCAGGGGGAGACAGAAGGGTCACAGCCACCACAGAAGGCCATTGCTCCCCTTCTCTTTGGCACCACGGCCCCTGGAGCGCGGCAGGCCTGGGCCAGAGCTCTTCCGGGAGCAAACCCTGCCAGCGGGTCATAGCCCCCCTGCAAAGCAGCAGACCTCATGGCCCCCACTGGTGCAGAGCGAATGCTCTGCGGTGATGCTCCCCCCGCAACCAGGCCTGGACCCTCACCTGGAACGAAGTATTTCTGGGGTGCACCATCGTTCCCAGCGGCAGCAGGCACTCCGTGTGGCTTGGGAACCCAGCGCGGCTGTCCTGTGGCAGAAGCTTTAGATGAAGCTGCCAACCGAGGCATCTTCTTGGCAGGGGGGAGCTGGGGGCAGAGAAGGGGCAAGTCCTGGGGTTACTCATACGGTGCTCAAGGGGGTGGGGGAATGTGTGGCCTTTGAGGCCCTTCCCTGTTTTTCCCTAAGCTTTGTGAAGAGAAATGGGGCGTCTGCGCATGCCCGAGGCAGAGTAAATAAGAGAGAACGAACAGACCCGCCCCGTACTTTCAGGCTGGAAGACATGCCAGGCGGGGGCAGTCCAGCTCGAGGTCCCTGCTGAGACCACTGGGGGCCAGAGTGGGCAAGCCTTTCTGGAGGGCGTTCTTGTGCCCCTGGCCGTGGAGCCAGGCCTCTCCCTTCCGTGGAATGCCTGGTCCAGACTGTAGCAAGCAACGCGTCTCCCGGCGTGTGGGTATAATTGCACTTCTATCTCACCACCCTGTCAGGTACACTAGGCTGGGAGTGTGCGACCAGGGAGCTGCCATGGCAGATGCGGGGATTGAACTTGGCTCTCCCAGATCTTAGTCCGGCACTCTAACTACTGCACCAGACTACCCGGCCCCTGCCACAAGACCCCCTCAGCCCCCCTAGAATGCACCTGTCACTGCAGGCCTGCCAAATAGGGCACCCCACTTCCCAAGCGCTCCATCATTCGTTCCTTGCCCACCAAGGACTCCCCACCCCCACCCCGTGCCAGGGAAGACGTGTGCTGAGAGGACAGGCCGGGTGTCCAATGGGCTCCCCCCCCCCCACATTGAGATTGTAAGCAGGGAAGGGCTGCCGTGAACGATGCACACTGGGCTGGGGGAGGCGGGGGTGTTGTTGACGGGACTCTCTCGGCCTTCCTCAGGAAGATCCAAGACGGAGCCGCCCCTCGGAGCCCCCAGCAGAGCAGGCCACGGGCTCCTTCCGGCCTCCCAGCTGGGCCGCCTGTGCTTGCCCCCTTCCCTCCTCCCCCATATCTAAACCTCTCAACATGCCTGCCCTTGAGCTGCGACAACCGGCGTTCAAGGCTGTGCTGTTAAGGGGTGGGATGTTGTGTGGAGCTGTTGTGGCCCCTGTGCTGGATAGCGATCCTGCTCTCTCACACACACTGGGAGGCGAACCTTTTCTTGCCCACAGGCAGCCCCCAACCTTCGACAACCCCTCCCTCACAACTATGCACATCCCAACATGGGCCTGCAAAAAACCAGGATGCCAACTCTGCCCTCCTATTCACTCCAACAACACAATCGTTTGGACCTAACAACACCAGCCATGCCGCCTCAGGCTCATCCACTCGTTCATCTGCCAGCATCGTATATGCCATCAATGCCCTTCAACGCTCTACGCTGGGCAAACAGGTCAGTCCCTTTGCAGAAGAATAAATGGACATAAGTCTGGTATCAAAAACATTTCAATCTGCCAGGACATTCCATCGCTGCTGACCTCAGAGTAGCAATTCTCAAGCAGAGAAACTTCAAAGGAAAATTACAATGCGAAATTGCTGAAATTGAGTTTATTTGCAAATCTGGATCTCCCACGGTTGAATCGGGGACATAAGACTTTTCTCACGTTATAGATGGCAATTTCTTATACTTTGCACGCCTGCGCTGTCAAGCTAATCACAACATGTATTTATATAGCTGGCTCCCTGACACTCTTAATGCCCCTCCTACCCTCTGCCTGGATTATAAGGAGGACTCCTTCCTTTTCCCGTTCCTTGTATCTGAAAAGGGGACCTCTGACTCTCCTACCGACCCACACGGCTACTAACCTGAAAAGATTTTTTAAAAAAGAGTCTGACTATAGGGCTCAAGCTGCAAGTCTATCAATGCCCTACAGGTGGCAGCAGAGGGAAACCCCTATTTGTGAAAGGAGTTAGAATCCCAGGGTTGGAAGGGACCTCCAAGGCCATCTAGTCCAACCCCCTGCACAATGCAGGACATTCACCACTACCTCCCCCCCCGCCCCCGCTCCATGCCCAGAAGACGGCAAAGCACCGTCAGGGTCCCTAGCTGAAATGGTCAAGGGAAAATTGCTGCCTGGCCCCAAGGTGGCGAGTGGGACGAAGGTTGGAGGTCACCCCTTGTTGCTTTCTAGCCACTTGTTGAGACGTGGGAACAGCAGAGTAAATGCCTCATTTTCGGTGGTTAAAACAAGGGCCTGAGGGGTGGTTCTTCCATACCCTGCAGTCAAGTTTTGATTTAAAAATTCTATTTCAGGGATTTTCAGAGACGGACTTCAACAGGCTGGTCCTGCAGAGGTCTGTGAAGAGGCCTGCCTTGGGAATATTGTGTGCAGTCCTGGTCAGTGTGTCTCAAAATGGACATTGCAGAGCTGGAAAAAGCGCAGGAGAGGGGCCACCAAGACGATTAGGGGGTTGGAGCGCCTTTCCTATGAGGAAAGAGACTCAAAAGACGGAGGCATTTCAATTGTGAAAAGAGGCAAGTAAGGGAGACATGGTAGAGGTTTGTATCATTATGCATCAGGTGCCAGAAGGAGAGGGAACTGCTTCTCTCACTCCCAAAAGGAAATACTTCTTTGGTCAAAACGTAATTAACGGGTGGTCTTTGCTACCAGTGGAGACGGTGATGCCCACCAGCACAGATGGCTTCCAAGGAGGGCCGTCGAGGAGAGGCCCGTCAGTGGCCATTAGCCATGGCGACTAAAGGGAACCTCCATATACAGAGGCAGGATACCTGGTGGGGGCAGCAGCTGGAGGGGGATCTCGGCTTCATGTCATGACTGTAGGCCATGTGGGGGCATCTGCTTGACCTCTGTGTGAAACAGACTGCTGGATGATGGCCCCTCGTAGGACTTCTCTGATGCTGATGCTCCTTTGTCCACGTGTGGCGGAGCATGTCTGAGGCCCTCCACCTGTCTGGATGCTGTGTTTTGCTGGTGTGTACTAATTCACAAATGTCCCTTGTCCCACTGCACAGGCACCACCTAAGAAGCAAGGAGCCTCCCCCCACCCCGCTCCCCCCACAGACTACCCAGTTGCACAAGGGCGGGCGTGGGTTGCTTGCACCCGTCCCTGTTGCGGTGCTCACAGACCCATCAGGGAAGAACTCTGCTGAGGGAGGCAGAAGGGGCCCTCCTCCGCAGCTGATGGCCAGGAGGGTCAGAGAGGGCTCAGCGGGTGCGTGGTGAGGGCCAGCCAGAGGCCTCACTCTGCCAAGGGCCTGAGGACTACTCTATCCCCCTCCCAAGCCTCGACCTGCCTCTACAGCCATCACTTACTTCAGATTCTGGCTCCGCGTCCTTAGGAGATGCTGCCACGTGCTGCCACACCTGCATCCCGCCAGTGCCCCTCGCCAGCTGCCTGGCAAACTCATGCCCAGCCTCCTTGCAGATCTTGCAGTAGGTCTTGGCATAATAGTTCTGTGCCCGGGGGATGAACCCTGCCAAAAAAATGCAAGAAATGGCTTAAGGCGCTGGAGCTGGATACTGTGGCAATGGGGCAGGAGGTGGGTTGTGTTGTTCCACAGGGGCCTGGCAAACAGAGGGCTTCCCTCCCCCCAGCAGGTGCACCAAGACTTCTGGTTGCTGATGAGGGGAGGCGTGCAGCTTCTACCCAAGAGCAGCCTCTTTAGGGGGCAGGAGGCCTCTTTTGCCAGCCTGGCACTGGCTGCTGCCCCCACGCCTGCTGACTAGTGACAGCAACAAGTGCGCCTGTTCGGGGTTCTCTTTTACAGACAAAAGAGCAAAGAGTCCAGTAGCACCTTTAAGACTAACCAACTATACTGTAGCATAAGCTTTCAAGAACCACAGTTCTCTTCATCAGATGTATCTGACGAAGAGAGTTGTGGCTCTTGAAAGCTTATGCTACAGTAAAGTTGGTTAGTCTTAAAGGTGCTACTGGACTCTTTGCTATTTTGCTACTACAGACTAACACGGCTGACTCCTCTGGATCGTTTACAGACACAGGTTGCTTCCTAAAATGCTTTAGCAGAATCGAATCATCGCAGCCTAAATCAAAAGGAGCAGAAACGGTACGTGAAGTGGGGGATGTTCCACAGCAAGGTCAGAAAAGGCAGCCCTTTCCTCAGGGCCTCCCCACTCTTCCTTCGGCAGAGAGGGAGGGTGTCCGTCTGCCATTCGAGGCGCCCCTTTCTGCCCCGGGGCATACAAGGCTGCTAATGAAGGATACGGGCCCCAAACAAAACCACATAAAGAATCCAAGAGCCACTTTCAGGTGCAGCTGTCCAAACTCCATCACATGAGGACTGCAGAGCAGGGGAAAGGGCTTCCTCTCTGCCAAGGGCCACCCTCTGCAGTTGCCTGCCAAGATGAGAGATGAAGGGACAGGAGCTTCCACAGTGGTGCTCCTTAAGGGGGGGCAACCACAGAAAAGGCCTTGCACAGGCAGACCCCCGTGTGGCCCACAGCTTCTGAGACAGGCTTCCCCAGAGACTCAGGGGTCCTCTTTATATGTCATCCTTCATATATCCGTGGGCTCTTCTGCATAACCAGAAGTGGCATAACCAGGTTGGGCCACTTCCTGTTTGCACGTCTATAGAATAGACTCTTCGCCCTAATCATGGTGCCTCACCTGTATATCCTGGGATTGTGCGGCAAGCGAACAGGCCGGTCTTTGCCTCACAGCACTCCTCCAGGGGGTCGCCTTGGGCGTGGGCGCAGCAGTTGGGCTGCAGAAGGGTCTGGCCGGAGCGTGCCCACTCTGGGCAGGTGAGCAACTGTGAGGTCAGCTTCCCGTAGGTCTGGCCCAGGGTGAACTTGTAGTGGGGACAGTGTCCTCTGTAGCTGCAAAGACACCGCAAGAACTGGCCCTTGAGTCCGCCTCTTGCTCCCTGCCGTTTGGCCCACCCTTGATCCACGAGAGGGCCCCCCCCTCCTGTTATCCTGTGGCTGCTAAGCTCATTCGGGAGCCTCCGGTGCGGCACCTGACCCAGGCCCCTCTTGGCGTATCTTGGTAAGTTATTGTTAATCCTGCTCCTCAGGAACCAAACCGAACGGGATCAAAAGAAAGACGGGGGGGGGGGTGAGATGCCCGAGAGGGGAGCGGAGGGTGTGACGGCTTCCCAGGGCAGGATCCCGCCTCTGCTCGTGGAGAGAGGCTTCGCCTGGCTGCCCTGGAGCGGGCGCCTGCGGTGGCAAGCTGAGCCCCCCCCCACGGGCTTCACGCTCACTCTGTGGCAGGAGGCAGAGTAGCCTTGGCCCCTGGCTTTTGCCTGAGCTGCAAAAGGCTGCTAGGGAGGGCAGCAAGTGACGGGGAGGGGGCACAGGCTTCCCAGGGCAGGACCGGGCTCCCACCTCTCCCCTCTCGCGCTCTCCCCAGCATGAGGCAGAGCCGGCTCCACAGCTGCGGGCCGCATCCGAGCAGGCAGCCTCTGGGGAGAAGGAGCTGCTCTCTCGCCCGCCATTCCCCGCAGAGCCTGCTGAGCACACAGCTGGCCAGGAGTGCGGTGAGCTTCAGGCGTCTTCGGAGCCCCACAGACTTGCCACTGCATTGCATTGCATTGCTCGCCTGCACGAGACCCCTCGCCCCAGCACACGCCAGCGAAGGGAGATGCGGAGTTAGCCAGGAAGCGTAGCCGGAAAAGAGCTTCACCTCTCCGGAGCAGGCCGAGGCGGCTCCCCGGAGGGTTTGTTTATTTCCGTCCACCTCTCCTCCCCTTCGGAGAGCCTTCTAGCCTCGCTGGCCTGACAGTAAGGCCCCTGGCACAAAGCGGGGCTTACTTTTAAATGAAAACACCGGGCACGTTGGCGCTTTTGCAGTCTGTGGATGGGGAGGGGGGCCTTTGAATTTTTAAATTTTATTTATTACTATTTGTTAGCCACCCTTCTGCCTTACAACACCCAAGGTGGCTTACAAAAGACATTAAAAAAATTAAACCTCCATTTAAAATCTCTATATAAAGCTATCAATAAATAGCAAATTTATTGGGAAGGGAGAGGGCGGAGGAGCTTGTTAGAAAGCGGGGAAATTTTCACAGCGAGCCTTTGGGGGAAGGCCTGGTTGGGGGGCTGGAGGTTCAGCCGATGTGGTGGGCTAACAGCTGCCTCCATCCCCAACGTGGCACCAACGCTCAGCAGGTGAGAAGGGCCGGTTAAAATGGTCCACCCAAAGAGACGTATGGATCTAGCGGGTTCCAGACTGCCCTGGGGGATTTGGGCATCAAGAAGGACCGCCGTGCAGAGGCGGCAATGGGAGCTTGGAATGAGAAGCCCCTGGAAGCAATTGACGTGGTTGGCCTCTCCCCTCCTCAGTGTGGCAGTTACCGGATGACTTGTGCTGGTTGAATTGTTTTCTGTGATTTGCAATCCGCCTTGAGTCTCAGTGAGAAATGTAGATAATATTGGATGCCAACCCATAAGACAACTCCTTGCAAGCAGAACACATAGCATGGAGAGAGGATTGGACCACCGCATCTCCTCTACTGCTGGAGTTCAACATGAAGGGAATTTTCAACGTAAGGACTAATTTAATTTTCAGCATGCAGCCTAATAACGTGTTCTGGAGAGCCTGGGAACTTGAGCCCTGTTCTGGGCCATGGTTCTGACTTTGGAGGCCGTTCCCCTCCCTCCAGATCCACAAAGGCCGACTAAGGCTCAACGGGGCAGCGGGGCGGGGGGGGGGACGACAACCTGACATGGTCAGAAGTCCACCAGCAGCGTTAAAAGTTCTAATTGTGTATTAATGTATATTAATGGTTATATATCTTAGATGCAAGGAAGAGAAAGGATCAGGGTGTGTGTGTTTGGGTTGAGTCACGTGGCTCTTTTGGTTGTTGCTAATTGCAACTGTGGTTCTTCGTAAAGTGCTTTTGAACGTTGCAAGTAAGTGTAGGCAGGAAATCTTCTTTTTAAAAAAACCACACAGACACCCCCCCCCCCCAAGGCTCTCCTGGTCCCCCTTTGGCTTGCCTGCACCCCCCCGCCCCCGTGTCCGGTGTGCCTTCGGTTCTTCCTTCCTAAGTGCCCCAGCCCCACCCACCCCCAGTGGCAATCTGCCCGGGTTCCGTTTCCTTTCTGGTTGCTATGGAGGCTCCTGGACAAAGTGAGTGAGGCAGGAGCTCAGCAGTCGGAGGGGGCTGCCGTGGAGGGGCCTCCTGTCCAGCCCCCCCCCCCCCCCGCCGCCGCCCAAGTCCTGCCAAGCTGCACTCTCTTCTGTGGCCAGGAGGCTGGCTGCGGTGCAAAGCTCGGGCAGGAGAGAAACTGGGGAGAGGTCCGGAATCCTGCCCAGGAGAGCGGAGTGGGGGCTCCAGCCCAGCCAGGGTGCCCAGGATCAGCAGAGGGGGATACTGCGCGGCCCACCAACTCGTGGGCGTCGGGGGGGGGGGCCTCTCCTGCACTTACCCCGGGAGGTAGTGAGGCTCCGGGGTCATCAGGGTCTGGCTGGCTTTGGAGGCAAAGGCCGTGGCCATGGCGCAGGGAGGAGGAGGAGGACGCCGCTGCGGGAGAGCTCCAGCCCCGGGGGTAGTTTGGCAGGGAGGCTGGAAGGGCAGGAGGGGCGGGGCGGGGAGGCGGAGCCTGTGCCCAGGGCAACGGGAGGCACCCCAGACCTCTGCCCGGCCTGCCAGGTGAGAAGGCAGCGGAGGGCAGAGCCCCGCCTGCCCCCCCGCCGCCGCTGCTCTTTGCCTCCTTCGGCCGGGCAGCTCGGCCGGGCTCGGGGCACAGGAGCATTCCGGGGCTTGGCTTCTGCGCAGGCAGCCCCGGGAGAGGGCCCGGCCTGCCCCGCCAGGCAGGATTCTGCTGCTGGGACTTGCAGCGGCCACCGGGAGCTCCGCTGCCACCCTGAGGCCTGGCCGGGAGCGGCGGCTTCCCGAGCGAGCGCTGCCTGCCTGTGGCTCCCTGGTCTCCGCGTTGCGACGTCATGTGGCCGTATTCCTAAGAGAGGCTGGCAGGCCTGCTGGCAGGGGAGGTGGGCGCCTCCACGTGCCATGTATGGGCCGGCTGGCAGGAGGACCCCTGCCGGGCGGCCTGGAGAGCGACAGAGAGGATTGCGCCTCCGGGGTGGGCTAGGGTTGCCAGCTCCAGGACGGGAAATTCCTGGAGATTTGGGAGTGGAGGTTGGAGACAGCAAGGTTTGGGAAGGAGGAAGGACCTCCGCAGGGTATAATGCCACAGAGCCCACCCTTGAAAGCGACCCTTTTCTCCAGGGGAACTGGCCTCTGTTGCCGGGAGTCGTAGTTGTAATTCCTGGCGCTCTCCAGGCCCCACTTAGGGAGGGCTGCCCATGGAACGGCGGCGCTTGCTCCCTCGCTTCTTTTCTTTCCACAGGAGCAGGGCTGATGTCGCTGTGCCCGGGACCTCTCCTCCTCGGCCTGATGCACGTCAGGCAGAGGCAGAGCTGAGCATCTTTCCGGCTGGGACCTTCCCTTGCCCGTATCCTGCTAGGCCTGGCTTGGCCTGGCCTGCCCTTCATGGGTGGTGGGTGCAAGTGAAATCCAGCAGGACCCTGGCCGCAGAGATCCCTCGCCTAACTACTTTTTTCCATTTGGAGAGGTGGAGATAGTTGAAGGCAATATATGACAACAACATCCCTGCTCGTGTTCAGTAGTTATGGAATTGCTTTTAAAATATCCAAGGTGGTACAACTTTAAATGTAACATAGATCCAGAGGAGTTAGCCGTGTTAGTCTGCAGTAGCAAAATAGAAAAGAAACTGGATCTGACCAGTCTTCTTACCCTCCATGCATCTGATGAAGAGAACTGTGATGCTTGAAAGCTTATGCTACCGTAAAGTTGGTTAGTCTTGAAGGTGCTACTGGACTCTCTTCTATAAATTTATTGTATAGGCTCTCTCTTTCACTCTGAGAGAAGGATTCATTTGCTAGCATTCACAGAAACCCACCCAGAAGAATTCCTCATCCGTGTGATTTGGCCTGCTGGGGGGCTTTGCTGCCACCGCTGAAGATGAAGGGACTTCTCTGCCATGCCCATTCTCTCTCCCTTCTTCAGGCCAGGGCCAAATGCCACGCACTCGACAGCGCTTTCCAAATACATAAGGAAACCTCCCCCCCCCCAAGGCTTTGGACTCCCTCCCTGCCCTTTCTGGCCCAGAGTTCCCCTGGAACCACAGCTGCAAAGGTGAACTTGAAGCTCCGTGAAAGCAAGAGCCGAGCAATACGGGCGTGGAGGAAGCCCATGACAAAATGGATAGGAACTAAAGCCACAAGAGAAGTGCAAAACAAACAAAGTTCAGGTATCGAGGATACAGAGGATGACAATGACTGCTCTGTCTGTGTTGCTGGCCCTGAGCGCAGAGCGGGTAGCACTGGCAGGATTCGGCAGATGAAGACAGACAGCTGGAGCTGGTCCTGTTTCCCCTGTCAGGAGCACAGCCAGACCCAAAGGTGAAGTCTAGCCTGGGGCAGGCAGGGCGGGCAGGCCACCTGGCTGTCTCAGCGGGTGGGGGACGGCGGAGACCCCTGTGGGGCTGCCCTGGGAATGCTCCGGGCAGGGGTGAGCCCGTGCCAGCCACTCCAGCCCCACTGTCAACTGTTCACGGCGGACAGGGTCAAAGGCTACTGGAAGGCCCAACTGGAGCGTGTGGGTCCATTCAGCAAGAAGGAGATCTTGGAGGAAGCTGTCAGGTGCCATCTCAGCAGTGTAAAGTTGGGCTGGCTGGAATTCAGGAGTGGCACAGAGGGAAGGTTGGCAACTTGGTGAGGTTGTAAAGGAGAGCACAAGCCCCTTCACCACCACCACCCCTGCTGGGCATCTCCTGCTGCAAAACCCAGGCAGATGGCTCATTTATGGCAGAGGGAGAATTCACGGAGGTAGACCTGAGTGTTGGGAGACAAGTGGCGGGACTAGGGTGTGTGTGGCCAGCTTAGCAAAAGCCTGGCTGAGGGACCAGTGACCTGCCTCTTCTGACCCAGCTGGAAAGGAGAGGGGGCCAAGCAGCCTGCCCCTGCGGTGTGTGTGTGTGCGCACGTGTGTGCGTGAGAGAGAGAGCAACCTTGTAATGCACCCACCTGTTCCAGCCAGGATGGGCAAGGAGGCTGTCAGGTAAGCTCTGAATTAAGTTTACCTTTCTGTCTTCCTTTTGCTTGATACTGTTTCCCAATAGTGGCCCTGTATTGTTCTGTGTTGGGACTTAATGGTAAATAAAGCTTTGGCTTGCTGAAAGAACTCTGACTTCGCTCCGTCCCACCCACGGGCCCGAATGCTCACAGCTGCTGCATTTTTCTCCTGGCTTCATGCTCCCCCCAGCACTAAGAGGTTTTGGGGAGAGAAAAGGGGGTGGCAGCCAACCAAGATGCCCCCCAATTCTGGCAATGGTTGGGGGGGCAGAGGAGGGATTCTTTTGTGTAACAACAGCCCTCTGCACCAGCTCTGCTCTCTCCCATCTCGCTAGCTTGTTGCAGGGTGGGGGGCCTCCATGGAGCCCCCCCCCTGCGGTTGATAGCTGGCCGCAGAAGCTCCAGATCAGGCTGTACTTTCAATAGTCAGTTCAAGGTTTGTGTATCACTTACAAAGCCCTTCGTGGCCTCAGCCCCACACATCTGCCACGTCACCTCTCCCCTTATGCTCCGCCATGGCAGTTTCGCTCAGCTGGACGGGGCCTTCTGCGGCTACCATACTGCAAGGGAGTAAACTCAACATCTGCCCACACATGTGCTTTCTCTGCAGTACCCCCCCCTTGTGGAACCACCTGCCTGAGGAGGTCGGGAAAGCTCCCACTCTCCTGGCTCTCTGCAAACCACGCAAAACTGAGTTACTCAGGAGGGCTCCCTTACCCAGGTAGGACTTGGATGGGTGACCACCACGGAAGTCCAGGGTAGGCCTGCTTAGGCAGGCAACGGCAAACCGCCTCTGTTCGCCTCCTGCCTTGAAAACCCTGCAGGGTTGTTGTGATAAGATAGCTGTAGCTTGATACCACTTTCCACCACCACAGAAGGGCTGTGCTGTAAGGAAGCAGTTCAAAGAGAGCTACAGGGACCGGGACAGGGGCTGTAGACTGCGTACTGCCTGTCCCTGCTAGGTAGTTTCTGCATTGTTTAATATGGCATGTTTAATTATTTGTGCTCGTTTCAGAATTGTTTCAGCTCTATTTTGGATTTCTGCTCGTTTGCAATTTCTGCAGATTTGGCTCTGCACACCCAGCCATTGATCTTATTGACACACACTGTGGAATGCGCCTTGAGTCTCAGGGAGAAAGACAGACCATAAATAACATAAATAAATTATTTATGTTATATATATATATATATATATATATATATATATATATATATATATATATATATATATATATATATATATATATATATATATATATATATATATATATATATATATATATATATATATAAAAACATAGTGGCACTTATAGCTCTTGCACTTCAGGGAAATATATTCATAAAAGATACATTGAGTCAATTTAACTAGTCTCCACCGGTGTCGGTTTCCTCCCATTGCTGGTATTTTGTAATTTCACGGAGATTCGCTCCTTTGTAGTTTGTGAATTAACATGTGCAGCATAGGAGGAACGGACCTTTACTCTTTCCTTTCTGAACGAGGAGACAGCGCTCGAGCAAGAGGAGACCAAATACTGCTCTGGATCAATGCCGGTTTCGTAGCATCTGGACGATGTTTGTGCAGAGGGCTGCTAAAAGTCCACCAAGGGTCCAGTCTTTCCCCAGTCCCCTCCCCTCTGCCCATCTGGGCACCCTTACTTCAGATGACCAAGAGGTGAGGCGAGGCCTCAGCCTCCCATCCTTGCTCCTCCAGTCTGAACCGGGCCTCTCCCACTAGCCGGCCCCAGAGAACTCCATGGAGCCACTGATGGCCACACACGCTCATGCCTGTACGGCCCTGTAACAGTTTATCTCATTTGTATCCAGGGCTTTTTTCCAGCTGGAACGCAGTGGAAAGGAGTTCCGGAACCTCTTGAAAATGGTCACATGGCTGGTGGCCCCGCCCCCGATCTCCAGGCAGAGGGGAGTTGAGATTGCTCAGCGGCAGCGGCACAGAGGGCAATCCTAACTCCCCTCTGTCTGGAGATCAGGGGGCGGGGCCACCAGCCATGTGACCATTTTCTCCAAGGGCAACTCATTGGGTTCCACCACCGCTTTCCCCAGGAAAAAATCCCTGTTTGTAACCAGTTAAGGATCTATACTACTCAACTTGGTGAGAATTGTTCTCGTTAGCTGAGGGGCAACAGAGACCTCATAGGACGGGATAAAAACAGCTGAGAGAATGACCTTTATAGTCTGATGAAAAACAGGGGCTTGATCTTTTTACCAGGAAAAGAAGCAGGAGAAATTTCAGTGAGTTGATGAATTTTATTGAAATAAGATATAACTCTTTATTAAGCAAGAACATAATGCTAATTAATCCAATACCTACTGCAAACCTACATGCAGTAAAAATAAAATCTCCCAACATTTCTCAAACTTAACTGAATGCAGGAGTTCTAAAGCAAATAAGGATCCGGCAGTCTCAGAAATGCTCTGAAAAGTTTGGAAGTCCTGCACACACCGAGAGCAAAAGCTCACCTAGCTCTTCTCTGACAGATCTCGTTTAGAAAAAAAGGTCACTAAGGGGGGCATGCTAGGGGGTTATAAAATTATCCACGGGGTGCAGAAAGTGATAGATCAAGCTTTCCCCTCTACTAGACCTTGGGGGCACCCAATGAAGTTGATGAGGTCAAGGACAGATGAAGGAAAAACTTTCATTCAACGAGCAATTAAAACATGGAATTTACTGCCAGTGGATGTAGTGCACATGTGCGCGCCATCAAGTTGCAGGCAATTTACGGCAACCCGGGAGTGTTTTCGAGGCAACGGTTGCTCCGAGCTGGTTTGCCTTTGGCTGCCTCTGAGTAGCGCCTCAGACCTTCCTTGCTGGTCTCCCATCCAAATACTGGGCGGGGACAACCCTGCTTAGCTTCCGAGATCTGACAAGAACGGGCTGCCTGGAGCGCCCTGGTCAAGCAGAGATGACTCTGAAAGGGCACTGGACCGGCCCACGGGTGACAGGGCCGTCAGGGGCTACTAGTCATCCTGGCTGAAGGGAACCGCCACCTTCGGAGCAGTACGCAGCTGAATGCCAGGGGCGGGGGGGCGGGCAGCAGAATCGGGGGGGGGGGCGTGGGGCCTCTATGCCTTTTGCTTGGCTCTCCAGGGCAGCCGTTTGGCCACGGTGTGAGACAGGCTAGCTGGGCCCTCACTGATCCAGCAGGGCTCTTCTTATGCGGCCAGCAGGTGGCGCTCTCTCCCCACCTTTGGCATAAAGGGCCGCGGGGGGGGGCGACCCTGTGGGGAAGGGGCTGCGCCCCTGCCTTCTCTCATGGCCCTTTGGGTTCAGCCACAACTCCGGCGGAGGCCTTTAGCCCTGTTCTTTAGCAGGGGGAGGCAGAGGACGCAGGTTCTCCTCTCTCTTTGCCCCAAGGCCAAGCAGCAGTCTCAAGACTGGGACAGACTGGGGCGCCCCCTGCTCTGAAGCCTGGTATCTCGTGCCGTGGCTGCCCTTCTGCCATGGAAGATGCACCGGGCTTCCCACCCCCCCATCCCATGCCGTGTTTGGTGCAGAAGGAAGCTCCCCTGGAACTTTTTGAGCAGACCCCAGGATAATATTGGCCTTGGTCCCTTGCTTACGTAGAAGTAGGGTTGCCAGCTCCAAGTTGGGAAATTCCTGGAGATCTGGGGGGAGGGGGTAAAACCTGGAGAAACCTTGAGAAAGTGGGGGTTGGGGAGGGAAAAGACCTTAGCATGGCATAATTCCATAGAATCCACCCCCCAAAGTAGCCATTTTCTCCAGGTGAATTGATCTCTGTGGCCTGGAGACCAGTTGTAATTCCGGGAGATCTCCAGCCACCACCTGGAGGCTGGCAACCCTACGTAGAAGAAAGCCCACCTCTGAAAATGCTGAGCCTGCCACTCTTGAAATATGTCCTGAGTCTAGGAAAATATGCTGAACTCCTCCCTGGATGGGGGAACAGGGAAGTTGCCAAAAATAACCAGGCTGAGAAGGAAGCAGATCAAAGGGGGAAGGAAATGGTGCAAGAAGTGAAGCCCCAAAGGCTGAGGGATGGGGAAGGGGAAGAGCCAGGCTGCCAGGATCCTCTGCCCTCTGGAGACTCCGAGGGGCACACGGGCCCTGAGCAAAGGCTCTCCCAGGCCCTTCCTTGGGCGTGCCAGCTGGGGTGCCAAGGACCTCCACAGCCCCCTAGATAAAGCCTCCCTCTCAGGGCCCCCTCCCGCCAAACCAGGTAGCTTGCCATGCCCATGGCCACCCAGAGCGGCCAGGATCCCCGGATCTCGTGCCCATAGCGCCCCCCCCCCCCGAGGCAGCACAGGGTGCATCTCTGGACTAAGCCTGGATCTGCTGTTCTAGCCTCCTCCGAAGATCCATATGGGGGCTGACGTGGCCCCCCGTACTCGCACTCCCAGTGGCACAGCACAGAGGACAAAAGGGGCCCCCTGACGCTTGCACCCTTCCCAGCATGAAGAGGACCCTCCCCTGCCCAGAGGTGTGGTGGCAAGCAGAGGGGATCTCACGGGGCCTGGAGGAAGGACTTGGGCTCCTTTGGCCTGGTCTAGCACACCTGTGATGCCCAGAGAACTTGGGGGCTGCTGCAGCAGCACTCTCCGTGACAGCTGGGGGCCACACGCATGCAGGGCCACCTCTGAGGCCTTCCCAAGGACCCTTTCCACACACACTCCGTATCTGGCAAGTAATGAGACGGCAGGGAAAACTCACAGTGGAGGAGGCCCTCTTGACTGGGTGCAACAGATTCTCCAGCCCCATTTCACTCTGCGTTCCTATGCGGTTTTGGAACCAACTCCGCCCGGTTGGCCCTTCACCAGAAGGCAAGTGAGACCCTGACAATCCCCCCCCCCCCCGCGCTTCTCTGGTGGCTTGGTGCCATGGACCAGCCAAGGCCAGCGGAGCAAAGAGATGCAGAGGACTCTTCTGAGGGAAAGGCAGCCAGCGAACTTGGACCGGACCCACAGCCAGTGTGTGTGTGTGCGTGGGGGGTGGGTTCTGCAGGAGGAGGGCCAGACACAGTTCCGCACCCAGGCCCCAGGACATCGGCCCCTCAGCTTCCCAGCCCTGGGCCGGCAACAGAGAGCCAGGCACGGGCCAGCTCTCCCCCCCCCCCCCATCGCCGAAGCCTCGGAAACACCATCAGAGGAGGGCAATGAGATCCCTCCAGGCCAGAAGGCGCAGTGCCCGCCTAGCAGCACAGCACCGGCCCAGCATCAACCACGATGAAGAGCGCTTGCAGGAGCAGGACGAAGGCAGGTGGCAGGTGCAGGATGCAGCACAGGTGGCTGAGCAGCAGGGGGGGGCTTAAAAGCAGCAGAGAAGGGAGTAGCTGTGTGGAAGCAACGTGCTTGTGTTTGGAACCAATCTCCTCTCCTGGTCTCTGCCTTTGGCCTGTACCTGAGAAACCTGATTCTGAAATACCCCTTTGGGCTTGATACTGTGAGTGTTGCCTGACCTGTGCCCAAACCTTGGAACTCTGTGGAAGTGGAAGAACTCAGATGTCTTGAGACTACCTGTGTGCCTGCTGTGTGTCAGTAGCTGTGAGACTCGAACTCATGGTCTCCCCCGAGACCAACCACATGGGGTAGGGATTGGGGCCCCATCCTCCGAGTCCGTGGTTTCCCGACTGATTCGTTCCAAATGGTGGTGGCTAGCTGGGGGGCATCTGCTCAGCTGTTTGGCATGCTCTCTACATCTGCATGAAACTGCAGGGGAGGCTGTATTGAGGTTGCCCCCCCCCAAATTGCATTTTCTCCTTTTCACCAATTTCAGATGATCCACCGGACCTTTCAACGGGTGCCCAGCGTCAGTCATGGGACTGCTGAGTAGACCCATTGGGGGCTGCTTGTTGGAACGAACCGCAGGGAGCCTTTTCAGCCAACGTCTCATCGACGTCTCTGGCTGCCGCTGGTTTGTTTCTGGGCTGATTTCCAAGCCCCGGCTCTGACGAAGGAAGCCCCCACCCAACTAAGCCTAAGGAACCTGAAGGGCACAGGCCCCCACATCCGCTCATGTGAACAAATGAGCTCTTTCTCAGAGGCCAGCCTGCCCTTCACAGCCGAGGTGGGCAGCTCCAGGCACAGGGCGTTGTCGGCCACACTTGCTTCTGTCTAACAGGTTCCTAAAGGTCCAGGTAAAGACATTTTCCTGGGCTTTTAATATCTTTTAAAATTAATATAATATTAATTAAATACTCCATAAATACAAATGAACATCTTTTTTTTAAAAAAAAATGTATTGCCAGTTTACAATATCTACAGTTTTGAAATCAGCTCTTTCCCCCTTCATCTACCCATTCTTTAGATCACCTGCTACCAAATTTCTACTGTTTCCATTTTCAGATAAGCAATTGATTTTACCATGCAAAAGAAACCTTTTTAATTTCACAGAATCCCAGAGTTGGAAGGGGCCATACAGACCTCCTAGTTCAACCCCCTGCCCAGTGCAGGATGAGCCTAAAGCATCTCTGACAAGTATTCATCCAGCCTCCTCTTGAAAACTGCCAGTGAGGGGGAGCTCACCACCTCCCTAGGCAGCTGATTCCACCTTTGAACTACTCTGACCGTGAAAAAGTTTTTCCTAATATCCAGCCAGTAGGAAAAACCTTTTCACTTGTTGATGTGTTCCCCTTTAGATAGGGGGGGGGGTAGTTTTCTTCCTTTGTTTAGCAAAAACAATACAGGCAGTTATAATGGCATATGAGACGCCCTCCTGTAGATTACATGGTGCATTGCAGACTAAACTCAGCAGCGCTAACTGTAGGGTATAAGGAATTCCAAATCCAAGGCCGTCGGAGAGATTTAAGATTATCATTTTCTAGCAGTTCCTTGTCTGTAAACATTCCCACCAAAAGGGAAGAGAAGCAGCATTGCCTGCTCCCCAGTGCCAGCGAACGCAGAGGGTATTGTGAGCCTCAGCCAATCTGCTTGGGAATAAGTGTGGACTGATCATTGCCACATTTACAGTACATTTACAGTAAATGTTGCATCTTCCTCTATATAATCTGCCATACTTTCCGACTAATTTGATAACCTAATACTTTTTGCCATGTTTTCTTACTTCATTTTCAATTGTGCACCAATTAATAAGCAATATATGCAGGATTTGAATCCAGTGGCACCTTAGAGGCCAACAAGATTTCCAGAGCACATGTTTTCAAGAGTGTAAGCTTTTGAGAGTCAGGGCCTCCTTCTTCAGCCACCTCTGTGGCTCAGGCAGGGACCTCTGACTCTCGCAAGCTGACACCCTCAACATTTTGTCAGTCTCTGAGATGCCACTGGACTGCTGTTCTACTGCAGGCCAGCACAGCTACCCACCCAAACCAGTATGTGTGCGTGAAACCATTTTATTGTTTTGTTTTGCACTATTAAGTCTTCAAATGTACTGTTTCTCAGGGTTTTCCCTTTGTGTGAGTAAAATAACTTTTCGTCTGTAAGTACTGAAAAGGTAGGATCTTATTATTTCCTAACGAAAGCATAACATCACCAGCAGTTTTGAAATATATGGAAAGGCAGGGACAGTTTCCATCAAGAGAGACGGAAGTGCTGCAACATGACTGCACCGACACCCGTTTGGGTTTGATCCTGTGATCCTGTTGTGCACTGGGGCCACCCCTGCTCAGGAGACAGCCCTTGAAACATTGGTGTCCAGCCGCCTGTCAGGAGGTTCTCGTCATTTTCACCTGTTAGGTTTGTTGTTATCAGCCTGGGCTTGGTGAGGCCTAGTGGCTCTGGGGAAGCCTGCACTAAAGTTGCTGCAAGGCCTACATTTCCCAGGTTCCCTTTGGCCCCTGTGATTGGGTAAGAGGGGATTTGGAGGGAAAATGTGCACCATTAGGAAAATAGGGGGGATGGTGCCTGAGAGAAGGGATAAAAGGCCTCATCACAGTGGGAGGGGGTTCCCCCCCCCCCGGGGAGCAGCGCTGCAGGGCGGCTGCTGCAGACGGAGGGGTCCCTCCTCCAGAAGGGGCGAGACAGCTGGAAGCCAGTCACCGGGAGACAGTTAAGAGCAGTCTAGTTAGACGCGTTAGGGTGTTTTAGTTTTGTTTGTTCACCAACCTTTACTATTCTTTTTAATATACCAAGTTTGAGAACCAGTTATTAATAAACTTTTTAAATAAAGTTCTTTATTATTCTGCCTGCGTCCTCATGCCTCATTTGGTCATGTAATAAATCAAACCCACTGGGAAAGAGTCGACAAAAAAGGTGTTAGTTGGGTGCTCTGGGCCCTTCTTTAGGAAACCTGGACCAGAGTGGTGGCAGCCTACAGACAGCTTCCCTGGGCCCCAGCAGCTGTGGCACTTGTGAAAACAGACGGTACCAATTTGCTTCTCACGATTCCCTTCTGCAAAGTTTTGTGCCAGATATTTTCCAGTCATTCTCAGAATGCTGAATTATTTCCGAAATAGCTGGCATCTGTTTGCAGCACCCAGTGACACATGATTTTGATAGCCAAGCGCTGAAATTTGACAGCATTTGGTTTTTGATGTATGATGATACATGGCACTTTACAGCTGACAAGCCACTTGGTGTTTCTCTTCTGGCAATGGCGGGTGCAGAGGCAGTCGGGGTGGGCAGGGTGGCCAAAGCTGCCCACTGCCTGAGTCTGCCATCTCCGCCGATGTTGGGCACATCAGAGGGAAATCAGCAGGAGCCTTGGAGCTCCTTCCTGGCTGTTAATTCAAGCAGCAGCTTTCATGAGCTGCTGGATCAGACTGCAGCACATCAGAACAGAAGCACCTTCCTTCCCATTCTGTTGCCAGGCCGCTGTGGGGCTGGCACCGGTGGGGCTGAAAGGCGTCAGCTGCCCCATCAGGTGCAAGCCTGGGGTGCTCCCCTTCCCTTCTGGCAACTCCCTGCAGCTGACAGGTTGACCTGTTGGGCTAATCAGGTCATGCAGTTTAAAACCCTACAAATAGCAGAAGAGCCCTGCTGGAGTGGATGGTGGGGGGGGGGGCATCCAGCCCAGCATGCTGCGTCACACAGTTGCCCAGAGGAGCAGGCCAAGCCTCCCTGAGGCTGCCTCCTTGCCCAGGCCTGGGAGTCACAGAAGTGCTGCCTCTCAATTGGACTCCTTGTCCAATAGCGGTTGACGGGCTTTGTGTCCTCCTTCCACTTCGGAATGCAGGCAAAGGAGGCGGAGTGCAGCATTCCACTGCAGCTGGGGCGGGACTTGAACCCAAGTCTCAGGAGGGCTGCCTATCCCCTGGATACCTCCAGAGCTACTCCAGGGTGCTAGGAAGGGCATGCATTCTGTGCAAGGGGATAAACTGACTGGAAGCCCTCGCCGAGACCAGACCCCCTCGGATGGGAGCAGACAGAGACTGGCATTGCCCAGCTGCCACCAGCTATGCTACTGCCCTGTCCTCAGGGGCAAAGGAAGGTGTGTTGCCTTCCCCCCCCAGCAGTGGAATAGGGACCAGGAAGAGCCCCACCCTTCCCTGCTCTTCTGCTGCACGCATCCCAAGGGGAGCCAGTGATGTCTAGTGGTTAGAGCGTCAGAATAGGGTCTGAAACTCTCCAGATTCAAATCCACCCTCTGCCATGAAAGGTTGCTGGGCAACCTTGGGACAGTCATACATACTCATCCTAACCTACCTCACAGGGTTGTTGTGATAGTTAAATGGAGATGAAAGATGTAAGCTGCTTTGGGTCCCTGTCTGGGGGAAAAGGTGGGATATAAATGAAGTCAATCAATCAAGCCTTCTTCCTGCCCACCTTGTAGAGAGGCTGAGAGGAATCTGTGGCAGAGGCATCCAGGGAACACGGAGAAGGTGAAGGGCACTGGCCACACCCCAGGAGGGGCCCGTTCTTGCGCAACCTACAAAGTCAGCTGCATTGGGGCGTGGGGTCCCGGCAGCAGCCACAGCTTGCCCTCTCCACGTGCTCTGCCTTCTCAGGAGCCCCAACCTGGGCGGCTGGGAGACGAGTCCCAAGCCCCCGCCCCCACCTCCTTAGCGCTCCACGCACCTTGGCCGGAAAAAGCAAGAAAAGGGCCAGCATTCAGCCGGCCTCCCCTCCCTGCCTGTCCAGCGCCCTGCCCGGCCAGCTGCCCTGCTGAGTCAGTGCAGGAGCCCTGCAGTGCGTGACAGCCCTGACCTTTGAAAGCCCGTAAACTTGGCACAGTCAGCCTTTGTGGAGCAGGCATGCCACGTGCCACAGGCTGCTGGGCCAGCGGGGGGTGCTCTTGGGATGGCACAGCCAGCCAGCCAGCCAGCCAGGAAAGCCCCATTGCAGAGGCTCTGGGGCCCCAGCAAGGGCGACCTGGACCCGTCTTGTCCTGGAAGCTGAGCTGCTTTCCTCAGCCATTCCCAGAGGGGGTGTGGGCAGAAGGAGCAGGTGACCTTGCCAGTCCTGGCCTCGCTGGCTGCACACCAGCACCCTCTCGCCCACCCCAGCAGTGATCTGCCCCCCTCTGGCCCAACTCCCTGCTTAAGACAGCAGTGCAAGAGATCCTCCTGCCCCAATATGACGGACAGCTGTCACGCAGCACAAACCACGCCCGTCACTAAAATAGCCGCACATGCCCCAAATGGCTGGAGGGAGCTGCCCTCCTCTGCCAGGCCCAGTGTTTTTAGCGGTCAATTCACCAAGGAAAAGAGCCTGAACAACCCACGGGGCGCCTGCCAGGTGGGGTTTTCCCTGAGCATTTGCAGCAGGGACCCGGCCCAGCCAATCGGTGGGCGCTGCCAAGGGTGCCGTGGGCTTAGGGATTTCCCGTGGCAACAGAGAACAGGAGGGCTGCGTCTGAAGGCAACCGAGGTCAGAGCGCTTGACAGAAGAGGCTGCTGTTCAGGGCCAGCCCCACAGGTTCTTGCCCCCCTCCATGAGCTATGACTCCCCACCCCCACCCCCTGCCCATTTCACATGAAACCTCAGCTGGCCCAGCTCCAACCTGAAGAATGTTTATGTGGGAGTTAAGTCCCATTGAACACAGTGGGAAGGACTTCTGAGCAGGCATGGTAAGAGGCGCACAGGAGGAACGCTGGCTTGGCTCCCTTGCTGCCCCGTACCCTGGAGCTGCGTGCGGTCCTCTTTTGAAATCTCCACCCCCCAGCTCTGCTGCCCCAGGTGACCACCAAGGTTTGCCCAGGGGGCAGGCGGCCGATGCACCTCGGAGGGCCCCCCCCCATTCCCTGATGTGCTTTGGCTGCCTTGCAGGATTTCCGCCTGCCCTCTCGTGGGTGCCGACTGCTGAAGCTAACGAAGAGCGGCTGCGGCTGGCAGGCACAGCCCTCTGTCGTTGGGGCCCTGGCATTTCCAAGGCAGCTTGCCATCTGCGTTGCCCTTCCAGAGTTCTCTTTACTTATAAATTAATACGTGACTTCTCTACTCAGAAACTAAGTCTCCAAGGCAGCATACAATGAGTCAAAGGGAGAAAAAATTAAAAGTGAGAAAAGAACGTAAGTATGGAAGGAGCGATGGCTGGCCAATTTCAGGGATTCCCGAGTAAAGCCGATTGCTTGGATCCATTCGAGTCTGTTTTCAGGCCGGGTGATGGGACTGAGGCAGTCTCAGTCGCCCGGGTGGATGACCTGTGCTGGGGGGTGGACAGGGGAGTGCAGCCCTGTTAATTCCCCTGGACCTCTTGGTGCTTTTGATGCCATCAATCAGGGCCCGTTTCTGGACTGCCTTTTGGGACCGGGAGGAACTGCTCTGCAGTGATTCTGGTCCTACCTCAAAGGGAGGTGCCAGAGCGTGGCGCTGGGGGAGCGCTGCTCTGGCCCTACGGGGTGCTGCAAGCTTCCACCTGGTCCACCCCACCCGTGCTCTTCAAGATCTACATAAGAGCTGCTAGGAAAGGTCCTCTGGAGATCTGGGCTGATTTGTCACCAATATGCAGATAATGACACTCGGCTCTATCTTACACTACCAGCAAATCCCAGGAAGGCTGGGGGAACTGTGACCAGGTGCCTGAAGCCAGTTCTGGAGCGGATGAGGACAAATAAACTGAAAGATAATCCCGAGAGGGTGGTGCTACTGCTGGGGGGAAGATCTGGCCCAGGAAATGGGTTATATCCTGTTCTGGATGAAGTTGCGCTTCTCCTAAAGGAGGAGGCTAGTCGCTTGGGGCTGCTCCAGGAACAGAACTTGTTGGATAAACAGATGGCAGATGTGGCTGCCAGGTGTGCCTTTCACCAGCTTTGGCTAGTGAGCCAACTGCAGCCTTTTCTGGGCAGGAAAGATCTTGCCACTGTAGAGAACACTGCCCAGTAACATCTAGATTAGACTGCCTGTAATACATTGTGCTCGAGGCTGCCCTTTAAGGCTGTCAGTTGGCACAGAATGAGAGCCAGTTTGGTGTAGTGATTAAGAGCGGCAGGACCCTAATCCGGAGAACCAGGTTTAATTCCCCACTCCTTCACTTTGGGTCAGTCACAGCTCTCTTGAAGCTCTCAGCCCCACCCACCTCACAAGGTGATTGTTATGGGGATAACAACATCATACTTTGTAAACTGCTCTGAGTGGGCGTTAAGTTGTCCTGAAAGGCAGTATATAAATTGAATGTTATTAACAACGCTGTGGCCGAAACGCTGGCAGCAGCGGGTCACAGGGGCCACATCACTCCTGTCTTGTTCCAGCTGCAGTGGGGCCCAGTTTGCTTCTGGCCCCAATTACAGGTGCTGGCATTCGCCTTTAAAGTCCTGTACGGCTTGGGGCCAGCATACTTTAAGGGCCGCTTTCTGCCATACGCACCTCCCCGCCCGCTGCGGAGGCCCCGCTTCGGTTGTCCCTGCCAGCTGTGACTAGATGAGGGGCAGCCTGAGAAAGGGCCTTCTCAGTCGCGGCACCCACGTGTTTGAACTTTCTCCTCAGGGAGCTTCGTGTCTCTCCCGGCTATCGCTGTCTTCAGCCAGTGGATGAAGAGTTTTCTGTTTTGTCCGGCATACCCTCAACAACTGCCCTCCTCCTTGCTGAGGCAGTTTACAAAATAAAACATAATAAAAACATTAACCCTGATTAATTAAAATTCCGAATGTAAACTCCGAGCTAGAACACAGAAACCGGTAACTGAGGAGGTGAAACCAGCAGCCAGGCCCCTCCACGAAGAGGCTGGCAGAGCGGCGGCCTTCGGGCTGCCCCTACAAGAGGGCGAGAGGGGCGGCCGGGCGAGCCTCGGAGCTGCCCGTCCGCCGAGGCCCTTTCGCCGCCCACCAGGGGTTGGAAAGGGGGCCAAAGGCGGCGGGGAGCAGCCCGTCGAGCCGAGGGGCGGCGGCCGCCGCTGAGGGGCCCACGCGCAGACCGGAGACGGGCGCCCCGCGGCGGGCCTGGGCAGCAGGAGGGCTCCTGAAGGAGCCGCCGCCTTCCACTCCTCGGACGGAGCCCGGCAGAGGCGCAGCCGGAGCGCCAGGCCGAGGCCCGGGCGGGCGTGCTCCGGCCTTCCGCCAGCTGGCGGGGCTGAGTCGGGGGCTGCTGCCGGGCGCCCCTCGCGCTCTGCGGCACGCCGCGCAGCGCCCCCGAAGGCTCCCGAGCACTCGGCCCTCGCCCCCAGGAGCGGCCCGGAATGCCGCCCCGGCAGGCAGGCAGGCAGGCAGGCGGGGCCCGCGGGAACGCCAGGGCCGGGGCTGCCCGGGGGCCAGAGCCGGGGACGGAGGGCGGCGGGGTCGGGCCGGGCGCGGGCCGGGCTTCTCCCCGTCTCCGCCTGCAGATGTGGCCCCGCGCCCCGGCCGCCTGCAGCCCCGACAGGCCTGCCCCGGAGGCAAGGGAGGGGGACGCGAGGACGGCCTTCGGCCTCCGCGGAGCCTCCCGGGCCGGAGGCAGGCTACCTCGCGGCGCGGCGCGGCTGGGGGCGCGGGCTTCCCGCAGGCCCCCCGCGGCTTCAAGGGCTCGGGCCGGATGTTCTGTGCCGGCGTGTTTGGCGGAGGCCGAGAGCCAGTTCCGGCCGCGCCCCCTGCCCGCGGGGTCCCGGCTAGGCCAGGGCCAGGCCGGCCCGGCTGGCCTCCCGGAGCGCAGCGCAGCGCAGCGCACGGCACGCAGGCAGCAGGCAGGCAAGCGCGGAAGGAGTTAAGGCGGCTGGCCCCGCCCCGGCCCCGCCCCCGCCGGTCCCTCCGCTCCGTGGGCCGCAGAGCCGCCGAGATCCCGAGCGGCGGAGCCCTGCGACGCTCGACGCAGCAGCCCGGGCAGCCCCACGGCGCGCTCGCCCGACGGGCCGCCTGCGCGCTGCGCCACGCTAAGCCGCGGCGCCCGGGCCCCGCGCCCTCCGGCGGCCTCGCGGCCTGCTGGCCCTCCCGCCCGGCCCCGCCCCGGCCCTGGCCCCGCCGCGGCCCCCCTGGCGCCCGGGCCCCGCGCCGGGGGAAGGGGCCCCGGCCGGGCGCCATGTGAGTGGCCCTGGAGGCGCCGCGGCCGGCCGCGCCGGAGCCAGGCATGGACTGGGAGAAGCTGCCGCGCAGGCCCGAGGCCGAGGGGGAGGCGGCGGGCGGCTGGCCGGGCGGGGGGCGCCTGCGGCCCTCCTCCTACCGGGCGCTGCGCAGCGCCGTCTCCACCCTGGCCCGCATCGACGACTTCTACTGCGAGAAGATCGGCGCCGGCTTCTTCTCCGAGGTCTTCAAGGTGAGCGCGCGGGGGGCGCGGCGCGGCGCGGCGCGGCGGGGCCGGCGGGGCTTGGCTCGCCTCCCGGGACCGGGGCCGGCGCTCGGTGTCCCCTGGGCGCCGGGTCCGCCTGGTCCGCCGACGGTGCCTGGCCCTGTGGCCTCTGGGGACGGAGGCCTTCGGGCGCCGGCTCCAGGGCAGGCTCCGAGAGACGAGCCGCCAAGCTGCGGGGGCCGCCGGCAGAGACGGCGTTAACGGGGGGGGGGGCGAGGCGGCTCCGGGCCGGGGCGGGGCGGCTGAGCAGCGCCTGAAGGGAGCCTGCCCGTGCCGAGGCGCTCGCCCTCTGGATGCCCGGCCGGGGCGCAGCTTCGGGTGGAAGCCCCGGCCTCTGCCCCGCCGGGCGCCCTTCTCGGGTTGTTGCTGCTGGCCGGCCGGCCGGCCGCTGGGCTGAGACGGGGGCCGGCTCTGAGCGGCGGGTCTGCTCTTCGGGGCGGCCGCCTCCCACTGCCGAGCGCGCCCGGGGAAGGCGCGGCGCCCCTGCGCAGCCGGGCAGGCCAGGCTGGCTCCGGCGGCTCGCGGGCTGGGACGGGACGGGACGGGACGGGAGGGCCGCCTGCTGAGCCTGCGCCTCTCGGCCTGGGCAGGGGGTTGGGGGTGGCCTCCGGGGGGCAGGAGAAGCGGCGGAGGGCGGGGCCGTGCTGGGGCCTCCGGGCCTGGCTGGGCGGCCGCGCCGTTTCGGGCCTGGGCGGGTGGGCGGGCGAGGGCTGCTGGCGGGGCCTGCTGCGCGGTGTGCCGCGGCGCAAGCGGGCCAGGCCGGGTGGGAGCGCCGGGCTCGGCCTGGGCGTGGGCGTGGCGGCCTCTGTTTACGGCCGAAGCGCCGCGGCGGAGGGAGGGAGGAGGGGAGCTCCGGGGCCAGCCGCGAGGGGAGGGGAGGGGCGTCCCCCCCCAGTCCAGGGGGGCAGCGCTGGCCTGCCTCGCAGGGGGGTCCTGCCAGCGGAGGTGGCCCTGGAGTCCTTGGGAGGCTTAGCAAGGCAGCCCTGGGCTTCCAGCTTGGCCCCTAAGCAGAGCTCCTCCTGAGGAGGCTCCGCCAGCGTGGCTGAGGCCTGCCCGTAGAGGGAACAGGCTGGCCCGGCGGAGCGTGGCCCTGGAGCGCCCTCCTGCCCCAGCAGACAGATCTTCCAAAGAATCCGCCTTGCCCTCGTTAACAACACCCCTTTGGTGCAGGCTCTGAAGGGCTACGCTGTGGCGTGGGGGGAGGACTTGCTCAGGTCTCCCACCATTCCGTTCCAAAGCAACCAGCGATGGAGGGGGGGGGGCGGACTGGGGCCAGGGTGTTTGGTTGGGGGTGCTGCTTCACTGGAGGAAATCTACTCTCTGCTGGAAGCTAGCGGCATTCTGGGCAAAACCCTCTTATCAAACCCCGCTCCCCCCTCCAGTCTGCATGCTCTTCCTCCCCCTCTGAGCATCCTGGTCTTTGAAGGAAGCCTGGGAAGGTCGGATCATGCGTGTGCCTTGGATGCCCTGATGCCCTGAGCCCCTGCGCCAGGCCCTGGGACCCCGGCCTCTGCTCAGCCACTCCCTGGCCCTCCTGCGAACGCAGGGCTGGAGTTGCCTGCCTTTGCCCCAAGCTCTCTTCTGGCAGTGGCTGGGCAGCTGCTGCCTCTTGCCTGTGGGGGAGCCCTCCCACCTCCCAGGCCACCGTGGTTGGGAAGGACAGCCTGGCCCGGCCCCTTGCAATGCCCCCTGCCCCGGAGCCTGGCGTCGAAGGTGTCCGAGTGGCAGGAGCAGTGCATGCTGGGCTTTTTCTGTGCCAGTGGCTGGCTGGGAGTTCTTGGCGGGGCTTTGGGAAGGAGCAGGTTGTGCAAGCGGCAAAGTCCTTGGTGCCTGTCAGTGCCCAGGCAGGGGAGGAAGTCAGAGCGCTCTTCGGTAAACCCGGCCAAGCTGTTACGGCAGGGAGGCGCTGGCGGGGCAAGGTCCACCCGGCTCTGGCTGCTGGCCTTGGAGCAGGTGGGGGGGGGCAGGGAGCGCCCTGCGGAATCCCAGGGGGCCCAGTTCCCTGCTGCCATGATGGGGCCAACCAGGGCCCTGCTGTGTGGCCTGACCTCTGAAGGGAGAAGGGCCATGCGCTTGCCCCCCCCCCACACACACCTTGCTGTGGCCAATCCCTAGGCCTGCCCATACGTTTTGCTGCATGGCCCCGTTCTTGCCTCTCTGGCCACTCGTGGTGTTCCAAAGAAGGCCTCTGCAGTCCCCTCTTGGCCTGGAGGGCAGCAGCCTTGATGGGACAGGAGCTGGGCTAGGTGGGGCCATATATGTGTCCTTTTCAAAGAACGCGCAACCCAAGTGGGAGGACGGGGAGGGCCAGGCACTAGAGACTCCAGCCCTGGGCATGGTTCTCCTCCCCCTGCAGAGTAGGCCAGGGCCAGGCAAGACCGTTGGCTGTCCTGGCGCCCACAGCCTTCCTCCGTCGGGCAGCCCTGCTGGTGCCCCTTGAGGGCAGGGCTTCCGATCTCCTCATCCTTTTGGCTCCTGCTTCAGACCTCAGTGGTAGGCTCCAGTGCTCTGCCCTGGCGGTGCCTTTCAGCCCAAGAGGGCCACCTGCTTAGCTGAAGCAGGAAAGACTGCTTTGTGGCTGTGAAGATCTAGACAAAGCAAAGGGTGGAAGGGTTGAGAGGTGTTGCTGGGAAGAGCGTGCATTTCTTGATCCCTGTCTGTTAACTGAGCCCAACGGCTGGAGCAAGGGGGACGCCAAGTCTTTCTGAGCCAGCTTAGCCGGCTCTCAGCAGCCCTGGCAGAGCAGCTGGAGCACTACAGAGGGGGTGTGGGGGGGCGGGGAGGGGGGGGAACGCCTTCCCCTCTTCTCAGTGTGGGGCATGCATCACTCGGCTTACAGTGGCTCATCCTCTCATACTTGCAGGCCAAAACCCGATTTCTGAACCGATTGGTTTTCCTCCTCTGGAGCACGGGTCCTCCCCCGTCCCCTGGCAGTGCCACTTGGCCCCTCTCTGCCTGCCTGAGCTCTCCTGGCTTCATCCACCAGCTGGTGTTGCCAGGCCAGGCCCTTCCTGCCAGGTCACCAGCCAGTTTCCTCCTTCCCGTGCTAGGGATGCCCAGCCCCCTAATGGCTGGGTGTCCGTGGGTCAGACCCAGCTTGCCAAGAGATTTTGAGCACTTAACGCTTGCTTAAGGTTTGGGATCCATTCTCAGTGTTTGGTGCCGGAAAGGGTTTTTCTGCTGGACAGGTGGGCCAGAGGCCTTCCCTGGATCAGCTGGCGGCCCCATTCTTTCTGTCCAGGCCCCAGCTTTCTCCTCCTTGCTCCCGGCCGTCTGCTCTTCCAAGGCTGGTCTTGGCCCAGGGTTTAGCCTGGAGGCTGGACTGGATGGCCTCTTGGGGATCCCTCTCCCGCTCTTGTGGCTTGTATTCCCCACCAGCTGTGGCAGAAAGGGTTAGTTAATCTCCAGGGCTCTGGGCTGGAGGGGGTTGGCTCTGCACCAGAACATGCTGAAGGGAAGCGTTGCTCAGTGGCTCTGCCTGGAAAACCTTTCCCTGGCCTGCCCCTCTCAGCAGGGGGGCTTGGCCCCAGTTAACGCTCTGGAGCAGCACCAAGGCATCTTTGCATGGAGGTCTTTGTGTTTGGGGGGGGGGGGGGGGCTGGAGGGGGAGCCCAGCTCAAGCCGGAGGGGGCTGCCGGGTGCTCAGTGCTGCACTGCTGATGTAGGCCCAAGCAGCCAAGCCACGTCTCCTGAGCCCTGTATGGGCCTCTGGGCAGCATTCAGCCTGCGAGGTTGCAAATTGTGCAGGCCTGTCCCGAAGCCCGGAGCTGGGGGGACATGCATGCCTGCATGATGTGTGCATGTTTGTGGGTGGAAGGGAGGCCTGGCGGAGGAAGAGGCCTGGCTCAGCGCCTGGGCCATGCCTCGCTGTTGTTGCTGTAGCTCAGACTGGAATGTCTTCTGCCAAGGGCCCAGATCTCGGGGTGGGGCTGGGGAGAGGACTCTCCAGCCAGGCTGTCAGATGTTGTGGGGGGAGGGGAGATTAGGCCGGAAGTCTTTGGGCAGGGGTGGAGGTGCAGCTGGCCTCTGGCTGGGTGGAGGGTGGGAGGTAGCCCCCACCTCACAGCTTGGCTCTAAGAATGTGCCTGGATTCTGGGCCTGGTGCCAGGAGACGGAGCGGGGGAGCCAGTGGCATTGCCGCAGGGATCTCAGCTGCTGCCCTCGGCAAGCTTGTTCTGAGCCAAACCCCCTGGACACGGAGGTGGGCCAGCGTGCCGACCCCCCCCCCAAGGCACGTTGCCCTTCCTTGCATGGCACGGGGGCTCCCTTGCGGTGGTGCTGGTGCTCCTCCAAGAGCATCTTCATGAGGGGTGGGAGGCTTATGCCCCTTGAGGGGGATGCAGTGTGTGTTGTGCTGGTTATGCATGAGGGGTCTGGGGGGCTTCTGCACTGCTTTGTCTTCTCTCCCTCCCCAGTCGACAGCCCTGCCGCTGTCTTTCCTACCCCCCCCCCCACACACACACCTTTTGACCTATTTGCAAGGCTTAGGGGCATTCAGCTCTTGGACTGCCCTGGCCCGGAAGGCTTACGAGAGGGGAATTACGGGGCCAGCTAATCTGTGTTTGCCCCTGCCTTGCCCTGGCGCGCAGGCTGCTCTTTGAGGCCAGCATCTCTGGAGGCCTGGGTGTCACGCCCCCTCCCTCCCACCCCTTGGAGGGAGCCGGATTTGGGCTCTTGCTGCCGCAGCGTTGGGGTGCCCAGTACCCCCTCTCCAAAACGTGCCTGGCTGCCTGCTGCCAGTGTTAGTTTATAGGTCACTCAGGGGCTGTTTGTTTATAGGTCACTCAGGGGCTGTGCAAGAAGGGCTGGGACGGCCCCATGCTTTGCTCCTCGGGGACTTGTGGCCCCCCACAAGTAGGAAGGAGGCGTTCCCATGTTGTTCTCATGTGAGTGTGTATACCTCTGTGTGTTTGTGGGCAAAGCGTCTGGGTGTGGCCCGGCCACACACTGCTTCAGGTGAAGGATGCCAGACTCTTTGTATGGGGGGGCCAGATGGTCAGCTAAGGTCTTTCTGGGGCAGCGTGAATGGGCCTAAGGAAGCGTGGGGGGAGGAGAAGAATGTGGCACCCTCCTTCCCCTTTGGTGCTTCTGGAGAGCTTGGGGTGGGGTGTCATGTCTTAGCTGTTCAGAAGGTCCCCTAACCCAGAGCCCCGGTTTCTGCAATGTTCAACCCCCCCGTAAAAATTCTCTTTTGTCTCGTGTGCCAGGGCTGGTAGGGGCAGGCTTCCCCACTGGGGCAGTGCCAAGACCTTGGGGCACAGTAGGGTTGGGGGGGTGTTTATTCCTAGGAAGCTGTAGGGAAGAGGTTGGGGGGGGCTGGACTGAGATACAGCCAGACAGAAGGGGTAGGAGGCTCCCAGGCAGTCCGGGTGTTGGGAGGGGGCAGGCAGGCAGGCAGGGGGGGGGCTTCTGAGCTGCTCTTCCTGGGCCCAGCCCTCCTCTGTTTGTCTGAGCATTGGGCAGGGATTTCTCCTTGAACCAGGTGTTTGAACCTGCCGGGGTGGGGGGGGCGGCATGCTGGCAGTATGGGAAGGCAGGGATTCAGAGGCACCAGGATAGCCCGCGATGCTCGGGGGCAGAGGATGTCTCCCCGTGGGGACAGACTGCCCCCCCCCCGCCTAGCCCTGCCACCTCCCTCCAGGGGCTTGTGCCGGGCGCCTAGTCCTCCTCCTTTTAGCCAGCGTCACCCTGGAGCAGCGCTAGTTTGGAGGTCAGCCGGGCGGGTCTCCGCCACTCAGCTGTGCCCCTTCCCGCCATTCAGGGGGAGGCTCAGGGCAGTTCTGCCATGTCCTAAAGGTGAAATCCTGAAAAGGGGTTTCCTCTCCTTTTCTGCCTCTCCTCTTTCTCTGACTTCGGCGTTTGTTTGTTTGTTTATGTATTTATAGTCCGCCTTTCTCACTGAGACTCAAGGCGGATTACACAGTGTGAGATGAGTGCAATCGGTGTCGGCACATTTCCGCACAGCGTCAAGGACATTTCCCTCAACAATGTCATAGGATTTTACAAAGACAGAGCATTAGCGAGAATCCAATGCAGAGTGGAAGAATTGCTGAAGCAGAACATAGTTCTGAAGAGGGGCTCCTTTCTTACCACTGAGGTGGTCCGGCCCAGCGGGAGGCAGGGGCCGTGTGCAGTCGGCCTGGCCAGCCAGTGCCTCCTCCTCCGGTCTTGGAACAGACATGACCTGGGGGCAGGGGAGGGGGCTGGCGTTCCTGATAACTTGCGTTTGAGTCCACTTCATTTCTGCGTACTGCCTCGGAGGAACACGGCCTCTCTGTTATTCCGTGGCTGCTCAGAGGATATATGTTGAAATCTTCCTACATTTGTCGATGGGCCCCGTCCAGCTGCTCCGAAATCTCACCGCCAGTTGCTGAGGGGCAGAGAGCGCGTAGGCCGCAGCCAGGCCTTGTGCAAGGCAGGCCCCAATCCCCCGACAGTCCCGGGCTCTGCAGGGCCTGGGAGGATGGCTGCCGGGAGGCTTGGCCAGGGATTCTCCCTGGGCTTAGGCAGAGAGCCTTCCGGGAAGGGTTGGGCAGCTGGTGGGCTCGCCCCCTCCTCGGCAAGTCTGTCCCACTTATGCGGACAGGGAGTGGGGGTCATGGGCAGGCCCCTGCTGGCCTCTCCTGTGGGTTTCTCGGCCTGTGGTGAGGTCTCTGCCGAGCTCTGTTGAGCTGAGCCTGGAGGTGTGGGGGGTTTTAGCTCTTTAATACCACCCCCCCCCCCCCGGTTGAGGCTCATGTTGTCCACAGACTTTTGTCCTTTGGCATCGCGTTCATCTGCTTGAGGAGAAATACCTGGGTGTGCTGCAGGACGAGCTAGCAGTGGGGAGGGGGGTGGGGGGGGTTGCCATAAAAGGGTCTTGTGGCCTTCAGCGCTTGGGCAGCCCCACGCAGGAATGACCAAGGACGGAGCACCGTGCGTGCACTTTCATGGCTTCCCCGCAATGAACCATGGGAATTGTAGTTTTCATGGGGGTGTTGCAAATGAGTCATCGCCTCCTTTGCAGGACTGCCATTCCCAGGGTCCCTCGGGGGCTGCCATGACGGTTAGACGCATGTGTAGGAAAAGAGGAAGACCCAAAATGAGATGGGGGGGAATCAATAAAGGAAGCCACGTCCTCCAGTTTGCAGGACTTAAGCAATGCTGTCAGTGATAGGATGTTTTGGAAGCTGTGAATTCATAGAGTCGCCAGATGTCGGAAGTGACTTGGTGACATATAACACACGCGCAAGTCTTGAGTTATTAGCTCCCCACCCCCCCACCCCCTGGGCTCCAGCGTCAGTGTTGGACGAGAGCCCAGATCAAACCCCTCCTGTGCACGGAGGATTCTCTCCCTCCTCACCCTGGTCTACTTTGCAGGGTTCTTAACAGTGAAATCCTAAGCAGAGTTACTCCAGTCTAAGGCCATTGATTTCCGTGGGGCTTAGACTGGAGTAACTCTGCTTAGGATTTCACTGTGAAGGGATAAAATGAATGAGGGGAGCAAACCACCCTGAGCCCCTTGGGAGAAGGGCAAGGGAGAAATGAGTAGACAGACAGAGTGGCCATGCCGTCCAACTGGCGCTAGGGAGTCCCTGGAAGCGGCCAAGCGTCTAAGCAGCCCTGTCCGTTTCTCTCCTATGTTGTATCTGAAGCGTTTTGGAAAATCCGAAGTGATTTTCTAAATACGTTTTGTTGCTAGGGGGAACAGCACAGAGGTACGGCAGGAGGCTCTCGTGGGCTCTGGCTGGAGGCTCCTGAATAGCCAAGGTACAATGGGCAACTCTTGAGCAAGGGCGGAAAGGGCTCTTCAGGGAACCCGAAGAAACATAAGATCAGGGGTAAGGGAACGAACACAAGGCAGCGGGCTGGCTGATGATCCCTGCTGCGCCTTGGCTGTTAGAGGCCACAGAATGAGGTATGCGGCTTGGCCGCGGTTTGGCTCGTGCGACTGTTCTCTAGCCACTGGACTGCACTGTCTTTCACAGCATGCGGCACCTGCAGCCTGCCACATCCTCTGTACTCCAAGGCTGATAGGGCAAAGGGTGCCATTTCCCCTCTTGGGCTGCCTCTCTGCATGGGGGGGTGGGGGGGCACTGCTGCTTGCCCATCTGGAGTTCAGTGGGATTTCCTGGTGAAGAGGAAACCCAACGGGTGAAGCAGCGTCAACTCCGACACAAGCTAGGCGCCTCTCTAGCCCCCAGATCTGCGTGTGTCCTGAGCTGGTGGGATCCGTTATAAATAGATCAACTACAGCAAACAATCAATATACTACAGGACGGCTGCGGATGGTACCTGTAGTCTATTGATTGTTTGCTGTAGATGATCTATTTATATTTTTAATAACTGCCTGGGTGAAGAGATTATTTTGAAAGGGGTTTATTTGCTGGCTTCCCGTCGCAGTTATCTACATCATTCAAACTCTTATCATTGGATCCCTACAGAAGAATCTTCTATAAAATGATGTATTACAAAGGTTGATACAGACTTGATAAATTATGTTTAGCCTGGAATTGTCTGCACCATCGGAAAAATAATTTTGGATTGACTGTTAAATAATTTGTGGTACTGAATTCTACGTTTGTTAGGAATAGACATTGGTACTTTGTATAAACACAGGAATATTACACGTGTTTACATGGCACTTTGCACTTTAACTATGGTTGGATGCTTTGCCTTCCATGTATAATTTTCATTTGTGGATGTACCGCTTGACACATTTTCTTCCAAATTAGGGTTCATTGATATACTTCTGTATAAATGATTGTTGACTGATAGTGGTATAAAGATTGAACTTAGCTTGTCACGGCTTATCCTTTGTTTTTGTTCCTGGTGTGGGTCAGCAGGCGCTCTGGGGCATGTGCTGTGTGGAATATGGCAGTTTGTTGACTTCGCACCAGCAGCACTCAGGCCCCACAGTTGACTGCAGAGGGGGCCTCCGTAGAAGGTTGCTCAGTGAATATCAGTTTGGTGTAGTGGTTAAGAGCGCTGGACTCTAATCTGGAGAACCGGGTTTGATTCCCCCTCCTCCGCTTGAAGCCAGCTGGGTGACCTTGGGTCAGTCACAGCTCTCTCAGAGCTCTCTCAGCCCCACCCACCTCACAGGGTGATTGTCGTGGGGATAATAATAACACACTTTGTAAACTGCTCTGAGTGGGCATGAAGTTGTCCTGAATCTAATGTTGTTATTGTTATTATTGAGCTGGCATTCCAGCAACATTTAGGGCCATGGGGATAAATTTCCTTTGCCTTCTATTCTTACTTGCTTACTTATAGCTCTACCTTTTCTCCCCACTGGGCACCAAAAGAGCTTTACAGCACTCTCCTTTCCTCCTTTTTATTTCCACAACAATCCTGTGAGAGAAGCTGGGCTGAGTGTGTTTGGCCCCAAGTCGCTCAGCAAGTTTTCTGTGGCAGAGCGGGGATTCGCACCTGGGTCTTCCAGATCCCCATCCAGCATTCTAACCGCTGCACCGTGCAGGCTCTCCTGGTGCTTCAGGAAGCCTGAGTGCCTCCTTGGGAGTGGGTGGGATTGGTGCTCCCGTGACTGCCTGCAGATGTCCTCCACCCACCCGTGCCTCGTCGGAAGAGCCCTGCTGGGCCAGACCGGAGAGCGTCCCTCTAGCCCATCATGCTGTTTGTGGGCCAACCAGTTTATTGATATTCTTTATAGTCTACCTTTCTCACTGCGACTCAAGGAAGACTGTACAGTGTGTCAATACAATCAGTGGCTCAAACAGGCAATAACAGTGCAATAGGGCATGGACTCGGAGAACTGGAGCACACACTGGAAACGGTGCTGAAACAAAGCACGAGCCCTTAGCAAAGCATGAGCCGTTAGACGTGGCATATTAAATGATGCAGAAGCCACTCAGTGGGCATATAGTAGTATAATGCACAGCCCCGCCCAGTTGCCCTGGAGGGCCACACAGACGGGCATAGAAGCCAAGGCCAGCTGCTGCTGCCTCACCTGGGATTCAGAGGTCTACTGCCTTTGAATGGGGAGGTTCCTTTTAAGTCACCTTGGTTAGCAGCCTTGATGGTCCGCTCCTCTGTGAATCCCCCTCCCCCCCAGCTGTCTATGCCTGGGGCCATCAGCTGCTTCCCCTGGCAGGGAGTTCCACAGTTGAATCCTCTTTGAGTGTCCTGTGCTGGTGTGTGGCTTCCCCCACCCCAAACAGCAGCCCCAGGCAGCAGCAGGTGGGATTGTGGAAGATGACGTGGGTGAAATGTGATCTTTGTGCCCCGGCCGCAAAGAGGGCAGAGCAGCTCCGTAACGGAAGAGGCTCGGAGAAGGGATGAGTGCAGGGGCCCGGGCTCCGTTCAGGTGTTTGGCTGGGCAGAGCCCCCCCCCCCGGGCCTCTGTGTAGCATCTGTCCTGTTGACTGGTGCTGCTCAGGGGCGCTGTTGGATCCTGGGTTCGGATTGGTCCCAGGTGACAAGGAGCAGCTGGAATAGCAGAGGCTGGCCTGGAGACTCTGTTCCTGCCTGGCGCCTCCTGCCCGCCTGTGCGCCTCCCGGCACATGGAACAAGGGCTGTGTGCAGCATTGCTTCCCCGTCAGCTGAGAGCTGCCTCCCTCTCCGGAGGTGGGTCTCCAGCCCTGCCTCGGCCCTAGAGTCGGCTGCCAAGAGCAGAACTCACGCCTGGGAGATGTCTTAAAGGACCCCGTGTCCTGAGCATGTACAGAGGACACTTTTTTCCTGTCACTTGGGTACCTGCAACTTGGCTCCACACGTCTGAGCTTTCTAGGCTGAGGGAGCCATTTCGGCTGGGCCCCACACACACCTGTCTCCCCACCTCTCTTGTCTAGGTCTCGAGCTGGGGGCAGAGCCTGGGGCCTTCAGCACAGCTCTGAGCCAGCCTCGTCCCTGTCTCCAGCCCCACTGAGGGTTTCCCTGGGCGGCGGCAGAGGCTTGGCCCCGGCAGGGCTGCCGGCAGGGCTGCATTGACTAAAAAGGGAAAGAGCGAGGGCTGACTGCAGGCTGGAGGAATGCGGAGCCTCCTTGGGTGGCTGGGGGTGGGTGGGTGGAAGGAGGCGGCGGCGGCGGCAGCTGCTGCTGGGCCAGGGTGCGGCAGCTGCTGGGGGTCTGGCCCAGAAGGCCTGGGGCTGAGCCCTGAAGGCGGCAGACTGCACCCCTCCCACAGGTGTTGAGTCTTCCCTGTGAGCTTTTTCTGGGAGGGCTGGCAGGCAGAGGCGGCTCTGGCCCCAGACCCCCGGCCGCTTCCCTGGCTTTCTGCTGTGCTGAAGCCCCCTTCCAGGGCTCCCTGCCCCCATGGAGAGAGAGGCTGGCCCGTGGTGCCCGTTCTTTTAAAGGAATCGGGCCTTGCTGTTTCCCTCAGCGAGGCTCAGAGCTGGCTAAAGGGAGGCCTGAGTCTGCCTGCCCGGGAGAGGTGAGGCGAGGGGGTGCGTGGGGGAGGGAGGGGCGCCCTGTTCCTGACGCCCCACAGGGGATGTTGGCCCTGAACAGTGAGGTGCCGCTGGGCACGGAGGATGCAACTGGCTCTCTTCTGTTGCTGAGGACCAGCTGCCCAGGAATGCAGTTCTTGCTCCAGGGGTGTGGACCGCCCCCCTCCCTCTGCTGGGGAGCAGCACGGGGGATTCTCCCAGTGATCCCGGTACGTCTGAGGGCAGGCCGGATTGGCAATGGCTCGCTAGAGCCGGCTGCTGAGCGTGTGCACAGTGCTGTGCTAAGGCCCCGGTTAGGGGCCTGGTGAAATACTCGGCACGTGTTCAAGAGCCACTTTGCACTCAAGGATGCTCCGCCACCCCTCAGACACAAGAACACCAGAACGGCCCTGCTGGATCGAACCAGTGGTCCAGCGCTCCATCATCCTGCCCCACCCAGAGGTTAATTTCGAGGGGCAGCAGGCAGGGCGCCGAGGCCGAGGCCTTCCCCTGGCACTGCCTCCTGGCGCCGGGATTCAGAGGTTGGCTGCCTCTGAAGGTGGAGGGTCCCTTTCGTCTTCATGGCTAGAAGCCACTGCCGAGGCCTCTCCTCCAAGAACCTGTCAGCCCCCCTTTGAATGCTGCCTGTGCCTGTGCCGCCACCCTCTGGCAGTGGCCGCCACCGTTTCATCGCTTTTTGAGTAAAGGAGCGCATCTTGAATCCGTTCACTTCATTTGATGGCCCCAAGTGCTAGCTTTTGGGGAGCGGCATAAAAAGTTCTTTCTACCTGTTCTCTTGGCCCCGTGTGTCATTTTATAATCCTCAGTCACGTTTTCTCTAAACTGAAATGCCTCTTGAGCCTCTTTCCTCAGAGCGCCCCCCCCCGGCCTCCTCGGAGACTTTTGTTCCCACGCGCGAAGGGGGTCTGAATTTGCTGTGACTGAGAGACCGGGGGGCCGGAGGGGACCGCTCAGCGACCGCGTCAGCCTGTTGTGCCTCAGCAGGCAAACTCAGCGCTGGGGATTATTAAGGAAGGGGTTGAAAACGAAACTGCCAATATCACGGTGTCCCAGTATAGATCTGTGGTGTGGCCTCTTTCGCAATAGGGTGTGCAGTCCTGGTCGCTGTACCTCAAAAGGGGCATTGCAGAGCTGGGAAGAGTACAGAAGAGGGCAAGCAAGATGCTTAGGGGGCTGGAGCACCTTTGCTATGAGGGAAGGCCACCAGCGTCTGGGACTTTTCAATTTAGAAAACAGAGGAGTGGGGGGCGGGTATGATAGCGGTTTATAAAATTATGCAATGGGGTAGAAAGAGTAGGCAGAACCTGAGGGCACCCACTGGGCTTTAAATTCTGGATGGGCAAAAGGAAATACTTCTGTACACAACAAATGATTAAAATGTGGAATTCACTGCTAGTGGAGATAGCTGAAGATGGGTTAGCCGTGTTAGGCTGTCTGTAGCAGTAGAAGAGAGCCAGAGTCCAGTGGCACCCCTAGGACTAACAACGTTTGTGGTAGGGTGGGAGCTTTCTTGAGTCACAGGTCACTTCTTCAGATACTTTCTGGGCTCTTGCTCTTCTGCCAGTGGAGATAGCGATGGCTGCGGGCAAGGACTGCTTTCAAAGGGGATTCGACAGGTTCTCAGAGGCGAGGCCGGTCAGTGGCTGCTGGCCAAGATGACGAAAGGGAGCCTCCACCTTCAGAGGCAGTCGACCTCTGAATCCCAGTGCCAAGAGACAGCGTCAGGGGAAGGCCTCGGTGTTGGTTGTTGCCCCCCCCCCACAGAGTAACTGGGCCATGAAGGGCTTTCTGAGTCATAATCAGCACCTGGATTTGAATTGTAGGCCGGGAGATGATCCAGTCCGGCTCTGCTGCTTTTGTGGTGCATTCTGCAGAGACAGTTCCTTGCACCTGCCACGGCCTGGGCCACGCGCCTTCTCTGTGGTGGCCTCCACCTTACGGAACAACCCACCTGAGGAGGTCAGGAGAGCTCCCACTCTCTTGGCCTTCTGCAAGTGATGCAAAACCGAGTTATCTGAGGGAGCTTTTTACTCAGACTGGAGGGCTGTGCTGTAAGGCAGTGGTCTCAAAGAGCTGCATCAGCAAAGAGAAAGGAACCATAGGCTTTACTACTGGGTACTGTCTTTGGCTGCTAAGTGCAGTCCTACTGAGTAGTTTCTGTGGTGTTTCGAATGTCAGTCTCGGAATTGCTTGGGCTCTGTTTCAGCATTCCTCCAGCTCTTTTCTGCTTGCTTTCAATCTCTGCACATTTGCATTTCTGTACCCTGTTACATTGTTTATTGAACTGTCTTTGAAACTGACTGTTCTGACCCACACTACGCAATCCGTCTTGAGTCTCGATGAGAAAGGCGGACTATAAATCTAAATAAATAAAATAAATTAGATGCCACAGTTGGTGCAGTTGGCACGCAGTCTGCTCCTCGTTGTATGGATGACTTTCGGTGGGTGAGGCCCGATGCACTAGACTAGGCTTGACCCCGTTGCGTTTTGTGCCTCTTGGTGTCAAGCTAGGCTGGGTTGGGCAGACGGGTCCAGGGGGCAGTGCCTCTCGGCGGGAGGGTGTGGTTCCAGCCACCTTGAAAGGGGCAGTCAAGCAACCCCTCCTGAAGAGGCGTTTCTGGGCCCCGCTGACCTGCACAGCTACTGCTGACCCAGGAGCCAGCAGTCCCGTTCCCACGAGGGGCTGGAGCACGTGGTGGCCACACTGCTTCCGGCAGTCTCGGAGGAGACGGATTAGCTAGACCCGTTTCAGTCTGGATTCGGGTCTGGCGTTGGGATGGAAATAGTAGCCCTGGCTGCTGATCTCCGCTGGGAGGGGGCATCCCTGTGGCGTCTCCTGGACCCCTCAGCGTCTTTCAGCTCTGTCGACCGGGGGGGGGGGGGGGGTCCGGCTCAGTCCCCAGCAGCAGCGCCTCTGCATGGAAGGCCGAGGCAGCAGGTGATGCGAGGGGCCCTTTTCTGCCAGAGGCCCTGAGAAAGAGCCGCTGCTGGTCAGAGGAGGCCCGACTGGCCTTGCCGGGCTGAGGGCGGAGGCAGCCGCGTGTGTTCGTAAAGTTCTGTTTAGCCGCCCTGCATGGATTTGCCTCGGCCTCTGCTAATGCTGTCCTCTGTGGCGGCGAATTCCACAAGTGACTTCTGTGCTGGGGGAAGCCGTATTTTGTTTGGAAGTGCTGAATCAACTTGGTTGTGTGGTCCAGTGTTATGGTAGAGGAGAAGGTGTTCTCTGACCCCCGTCTTGCTAACTGCCCTTTCAACTGGGGAGCAGGAAGGGGGGGCTCGTTTGTTACCATCTTTTGAAGAAACCTGGTGGGTAGCCTGGAGATTCCTCCTGAAGGCCCCTGTCGGGAGGGGGACTCTCTCGCTCTTCACGCTGCAGGGGGGTGGGCATGAAAAGTCCAAATGCTCCCTCTTGTGGAAACAAAAGTGCCTTGAAAAGGAAGCACCAAACAACAGATCGGGGGCGGGGGGGGTGGGAAATGTCCTCAGCCTAGCCTCAGCCTGTGGGGCTAGATTTCTGTCTGCAGGGTGCACCTCACTAAGGGGGAGATTAAAAAATGTCCAGTCCGAGGTGGGGCAGTCCATTCTGCCTCCTCATTCTGCTGGGCAGGAAATGTTTTGCTGCTACTGCTGCCAGGACCAAAGGCCAGGGCTCTGGCTGGTGGTCCGAATCGCAAGATATGGAAGGGGGGGGAACGGCCTGCTGTGGGGGGAACCGGGTGTCCTTCACAGCTGCTCTGATGGGTGAGCTTTGCTGCTGGGACATCGTTGCAGGGCTACAGTGGATTCTTCTTCTGGTTATTATTATTATCGTGGTGGTGGTGATTTAAAATGTTAAAAACACACAAAATATCTAGAATAAAAATGTAAACACACAAACAGGGAGGAGGGCTTTGTTTCAGCTCTCTGCTGGATTTGGGCTTTTCTTGAAATTTCTGCAGTGCTGTATTCGTTTGCCTTGTTCTATTGAATGCCCCAATTGCTGGTCATGTTGTCTCACCCTGTGTAAGATGCCTTGAGTCCCAGGACAAAGGTGGGATGTTAAATAAATAAATTAACACGAGTTGGTGAGGGAACAGAGCAAAAGAGTCTTCATCCGCTGGCGGAAGACAGCAATAGAGAGGGGGAGAGAGAGATGAATCCCCCTGCAGAGGGAGTTCCAAAGTTTTGGCGCCGTGACCGAGAGGGACTTTTTTAGGTTGCCACCATCTAGCCTCAGAAGAGAGGGGCACCCGAAGCAGGGCCTCCAAAGATGGCCACGGGGGTTGGGTAGGTTCATGCGGCAGAAGGTGGTCCTTCAGGTGTGCTGGCCCCAGGCTGCATAGGCCTTCAAAGGTCAATACCAGCACCCTGAATTGGGCCTGGGAGCAAATTGGGAGCCACTGCAGGTGGAACAAGATGAGGAATGTGATCCCTACGACCCGCCGCTGCCAGCATTCTGGCCACAGCATTCTGTACCCATTGAAGCTTTTGGACAGTCTTCAAGAGCAACCCCGTGTACAGCACATTGCAGTAGTCTAATCTAGGTGTTACTAGGCTCTGTACTAGGAAGGCAAGATCTTTCCTGCCCGGAAAGGGTTGCAGCGGCACTCCAGCCAGTGCTGGTCAGAGGCCCCCCTGGCAACCGCTGCCACCTGTTTATCCAACAGGGTCCAGCAGCACCCACCACAAACCTGCTCCTTTAGGGGGAGTGTGCAGCCCCCTCCAGAGCAGGAGATGACCCATTTCCTGGGTCAGACTTCCCCCCACCAAGAACACCCCTCTGCCTGGTCAGGATTCTTGGTTAGCCTTCGCCTATCCCCAAAGTGCTTGTCACCCTCATATTGCATGCTTGGGGGGGGGGCGGCGGTGGCGGCTCTGCTGGCGCTCTGGACTCATTGCTGCCCTTCCCCGCAGGTGAGGCACCGCCAGTCCGGCCAGATCATGGTGCTGAAGATGAACAAGCTGATGAGCAACCGCGGCAACATGCTGCGTGAGGTGCAGCTCATGAACCGCCTCTCGCACCCCAACATCCTCCGGTGAGCGGGGGCAGCGGGAATGTTAGAGCAGGGGGGGGGTCTTGCTGCTTGTTGTGCTGGGGGTGGGGTGGGGAGGGGGAGAGATTTGGCCCAAGTAACGAGGCAGAAAAGGCCCGTCTTCTGAGCTGCTCCTGTGTAGAGGGTATCTCAGATTTCTCATCCCTGCAGATTCGACCCCCAAATCCCCATTAAAATCCATTTCTTCCTTGTGCAAATGGAACCAGTGTTCCAGTGAGTAGAAACAAAACATACTGTGGGCTGAAATTGCATATGGAAAACAGAATGCAGAAGCTCAGCACAAACTCGCCGGCCAACCCATTTATGAAAAGCAGCACTGAAGTCTCTGGGCCATAAAAATAAATGAAACGGGGGGCGGGGGGGGGGGCTTTTGCTCCGCCTTTCTCCCCACCCAC
The DNA here is from genome assembly GCF_028583425.1 of Eublepharis macularius. Taxonomy (NCBI): domain Eukaryota; kingdom Metazoa; phylum Chordata; class Lepidosauria; order Squamata; family Eublepharidae; genus Eublepharis; species Eublepharis macularius. The sequence goes on along the minus strand of NC_072797.1, from coordinate 820,112 downwards.
CTCAGCCATGCTGTGTGTTCCAGAGCCCCTGCTGGGGCATAAAGACCTTCGCCCTGCTCCTCTCTCCAGGCCTGGGGAAGGGAAGGGAGGTCCTCTGCACAGGGCCCGCTGTGGGGGTCCTCTGCCGCCCCACCTCCTGGAGTGGCCACTCCTGGCCGTTCCTGTGGCGGGTCCTGGGCTCCGGTGCTGACCGCTTTGCTCTCCTTCTGCCCCAGGTTCATGGGCGTCTGCGTGCACCAGGGCCAGCTGCATGCCCTGACGGAGGTGAGAGGTGTGGCTCGGCTTGGGCTGCGGGAAGGGAGGGCCGGGACAGGCCTCTCTGGTGGGGGGGGGGCGAGGGGTGGGGGGCTGTGGCTGAGTGGAGGCCTTGCAGTGCTTGGGAAGGGGCTGCCTGTGGGCTCCGCCTCCACGTCTCCCTTTGGGCTCTTCCTCCAGTACATCAACGGCGGGAACCTGGAGCAGCTGCTGGACAGCCCCACCCCTCTGCCCTGGCCCGTGCGGGGCAAGCTGGCCCTGGACATCGCCCGCGGCCTGCGCTACCTCCACAGCAAGGGCATCTTCCACCGCGACCTCACCTCCAAGGTAGGGCTGCGTGGAGCGCTGCCCCCTTCCCCCCTGCAGGGATCCTCCCTGTCTGCCGGGGCTCCTGGGCAGGGGGGCCGCTTTGTGGCTGGGGGGCCTGACGGTGCGTGATTCGCCTTCCCTCCCCTAGAACTGCCTGGTGAAGTGTGAAGACAACAGCTACACGGCTGTCGTGGGCGACTTTGGCCTGGCTGAGAAGATCCCCACCTACAGGTGAGTCCCGTGTGCCCCGCCCCGCAGCCGCCGTGCCCCCTGCCTTCCGCCCTGCCAGTTCCTGACTAGGGGGCACACTAAAGGTTCTGTTTCTTCCTCCAGTGAGGGTGGGGAGAAGGAGCCCCTGGCCGTGGTGGGTTCCCCGTACTGGATGGCCCCCGAGGTTCTGCGCGGGGAGCTGTACAATGAGAAGGTAATGGAGTGAGTGTGGTTGTGTCGGCATAGTCGTGGACAGGGGTGCTTTCTGGGGTGATGTGGGGGGGCAAGATTTGGGCCTGACTGTCCCTGTGAAGGGCAAGAAGGGGGTTAGAGCCCCCCTCCCCTCCCCTCCCGCTTGGCCCTCTGTGGCGCCTTCTGCTGGGAGGGGCAGGGGCTTCAGACTGCCCTCCCCGCAGCTCCCCCAACGGAGGGGCCTCTCTCAGGGCCGCTTCCTTCTTCCGCCCGCCTAGGCTGATGTCTTTGCGTACGGCATTATCCTCTGTGAGACCCTCGCCCGGGTGCCGGCTGACCCAGACTATCTGCCCCGTACGGAGGTAAGACCCCCTTCTGAGCCCCGACTGTTGCTGGGGCCCCCTGCCTTGACCTGCCCCACGGGAGCAGCCTTCTTTGCAGCAGTTGCCATCCCGGTCCCCCAGATGGAGGGGCCACGGCAGGTGTGACTTGCGGTGAAGGAGGCCTCCCATGCTGGGGGCTCTGGCTGGGCCACGGCGGGCTCTGCCTGCACCCAGCCCTGTGGAACTGCTTCTAGGTGACTCGAACAGCAGGCACCCCCGGCACGGAGCCTTCCCGGCACTGGACCTGAGTGGCTCTCCGGGGGAAGAAGGGAGGGCGCTCCCAGTTTACAGCTGCTGGTTCCACTGGCCTGGAGGCACCACATTGACTGGCAACAGGCGGGGCATTTGTGCAGTCCTCCATAGTCGGTTGTAGCTGAGCTTGCAAAGGAAACTTGGTGTGACCTCTTGCTTCTCTGGAGCCAGGGTGCAAGTACAGGAGGACAGGTGCTTGGCCCATTCTTCTTCCAGGCCAGGCTGCTCAAGAGGGCAGCGTGGGGGGGGGGTTGTCAGCGTGCCTCTGGCCCCTTGCAGCTGGGCTCCTCCATCCCCCTCCCCCGGAAAAGGTCGGCTCCGGAGATCCAACCATAGCACAGGTAAGCCGCGTCCAATTACTCCCTCCTCCGCTGGAGAGCTAGGCAGGCACTTCATTGCCTTTGCCAGGAGAGGAAGGAGGCTAATTGGAGCTTAACCCCAACCTGTGGAACGGGCCCTGCAAGTAACTGTGGAGGAAACTCCTAACCCAGGTGAAACCGGTGGACGGTTGAGCTTCAAAGAGGTTCTTGCCTGCTGAGTCGGAAGAGAATATGGAGGCTCCTTTCTGTCTTTTTAGCTAGACCCCTTTGATGGGCCTCTCCTCCGTGAATCTGTCAAAAGCCGTCCATCCTATGGCAGGGACACCCACATCGAAATCACTCACTGGGTCAAGAAATACATCCGTTTGTCCGTCCTGAATCTACCGCTCATCAGTTTCATTGGTGGCTGGAGTTCTAGTATTTGGGGAGAGGGAGAAAAAGTTCCCTCTGTCCACTCTCTCTACCCATGCATAATTTTAGAAACCTCTACCATGCCCCCCCCCCTAATCATCTCTTTCCCAAGACTTAAGAGTCCCAGACTGTGCACCTGTTCCTTCCAGGAAAGGCGCTCCACCCCTCATATCATCTTGGTTGCTTCTTTCATAGTCTTTCCAGCTCTGCAGTACTTTGTTGAGATACGGTGACCAGAACAGCACTCATATTCCAAATGAGGCAGCACCAGAGATCTCTAGAGGGGCATTACAATACTGGCCATTTTTTCAGCCCCTTTCCTAACAGTCTCTGGCACAGACTTTGCCTTTTTCATTGCTGCGGCACACGGGGCTGACGGTTCCATTCAGCTTTCCACTGTGGTGACCCCAAGGTCTCTCCCCCCCCCCCAGTCTCTGCAGGTTCAAACCTCATTAGCACATACCTGAAGTTGGGGGTTTTTTGCACCTGGCACGTGCCTGCATGGACCTTCATTTGCCCTGTTGTTGCCCTCTCACTCGGTTTAGAGGGTTTAGGTGGGTGGCCGTGTTGATCTGCAGTAGAACAGCTGGATTTGAGTCCAGCAACACCTTAGAGACCAACCAGGTTTTATTTTATTTATGTTATTTATATTCCGCCTTTCTCGCTGTGACTCAAGGCGGATTACACAGTGTAAGATTAGTACAATTAGTGGCAAGGACAAGGGCAGGCATTTTCATACAGTGGCAAGAACATTTCCATAAACAATGTCATAAGGTCATAGAATCATAGAGTTGGAAGGGGCCATACAGACCTTCTAGTCCAACCCCCTGCCCAGTGCAGGATGAGCCTAAAGCATCTCTGACAAGTATTCATCCAGCCTCTTCTTGAAAACTGCCAGTGAGGGGGAGCTCACCACCTCCCTAGGCAGCTGATTCCACTTTTGAACTACTCTGACCGTGAAAAAGTTCTTCCTAATATCCAGCCGGTACCTTTGTGCATGTAGTTTTAGCCCATTGCTTCGCGTCCTACCCTCTGCTGCCAACTGGAACAGCTCCTTGCCCTCCTCCAAATGACAGCCTTTCAAATATTTAAAGAGAGCAATCGTGTCCCCCCTCAACCTCCTCTTCTCCAAACTAAACATTCCCAAGGCCCTCAGCCTTTCCTCGTAGGGCTCAGTCTCCAGACCCCTGATCATCCTCGTCGCTCTCCTCTGCACCCTCTCGATTTCGTCCACATCCTTTTTGAAGTGAGGCCTCCAGAACTGCACACACTACTCCAGGTGTGGCCTGACCAAGGCAGTATAGAGAGGGGCTATGACCTCCTGCGATTTCGATGCTATGGCCCCTTTGATACAACGCAGGATTGAATTAGCCTTTTTTGCCACCGCATCACACTGACTGCTCATATTTAGTTTACAGTCCACTCTTACCCCAAGATCCCTTTCACATATACTACTGCCCAGAAGTGTATCCCCCATCCAGTATTTGTGCTTCCCATTTTTGTGGCCCAGATGTAATACTGTGCACTTGTCTTTGTTGAATTGCATCCTATTCACAGCTGCCCACTTCTCCAGAGTATTCAGGTCTTGTTGAATACAAGTTTACAGAGACATAGTATTAGCAAGGATCCAATATAGGGATGAAGAATTGCTGAAGCAGAACACAATCAGTTCTAGGACTGACATTAGACCACATGAAGCACAGGTAGGATATAGGAGTATATATTTTAAAGCAAAACATAATATATAAGACAACATAATGGTGTAATCTATGATTTCTAACTCATTAGCAAAACATCTGGGATCCCTTTCCTACAATACCACCCTCTTAGCTGAGTAAAAAGCCTGTTTGAATAATTCAGTTTTGCATCGTTTGAGGAAAGCCAGGAGGGTGGGGGCTCTCCTGACCTCCTCAGGCAGGCTGTTCCACAGGGTAGGGGCCACCACAGAGAAAGGCCGTGTACGGGCTGCTGTTGATTTTGCCCATGTACAGGCTGGCACCTGCAGGAGACCCTGTTCGGATGAGCGAAGCTGCCGTGGAGGGACACAGGGAGAGTCAAAACTCCCTTCTTCAGGCACCTGAAGAGATGAGCTCCCTGCAGAAGGAAGCTCTGAGTCCTGAAAGCTTCCACTCTGAAAATCCTGCTGGTCTCGAAGGTGCCACTGGACTCAGATCTCTTCAGAGAGAGCCTCATGGAGCTCTTCACAGCTCGCCTTGGTTTCCCCCTTCCTGAATAATTGTGTCAACTGCTGTCTTCGCCCCTACACTGACTCCCAGTTCCAAATCATGTATGAACACAATAAACAGCACTGGCCCCAGTACTGATTCTTGGGGAGGGGGGTGGGGGAAGACCCCACTGCTTGCTTTTCTCCATTGCAAGACCTGCCCGTTTTCTCCCTGCTCTCTGCTTCCTGTGGTTTAGCCAATTCTTAATCCCTGGGAGGACCTGTCCTCTTACCCCGCGACCGCTCAGCTTACGCAGCAGTCTTTGGTGAGGAACGTGGTCAAAAGCTTTTGGAACCCTAAGTGGATGATGTCTAGTGGACCCCCCCCCCCGTACCCACATGCCTGTTAAGTTTTCAGAGAACTCCGGGGTGGGGGGAGGCAGGAGTTCCTTTGAAGCAGCCCCCCCCCGCAAGAGTTTTCATCGGCTCCCCCGGAGAGGAGCTTGGGCTTTGCCTGTGGCCGAGAGAAGGGCCTTGCGTGTGAGTCCTCCAGAGTCGCCTGCTCTCTGTTGTGTGTGTGTGTGTGTGCATGGAGCTGCTGGCTTGGCTCTGGGCCGTGGCTGCCGCTCCTCTTAATAACAGGTTGGCATGCAGGGCACCATTTAGACAGGGCAGGGTGTGCAGGTGTTTCTGGAATGACTGGGGACAGACCCGGATGCCTCTTGGTGCTGACAAGAGCCAGTGTGGTGCGGTGGTTAAAGCCTGGACCCATGAGCTGCGAGTTCTGGGTTCAGATCTTGCTGAGCCAGGAACCTCGTCCGGGTGATGATCCCTCCCCCGTCTCACCATTTGCTGTGAAGATAGAATGAGGAAGCAGAGCTTTGGATGTCTCCCTGGGGGAAGCAGGGCATGAGCGTGTGCTAGATGCCAAGTGTTAGGAGAGGCTGGCATTGCCCTGCCCCCGCCCCCACCCCACTCCTGTCTTGAATGAGCTTCCTTTGGCTGCCACTGCCCGGACATCATAGAATCATAGGATCGGAAGGAACCTCAAGGGTCATCTAGTCCAACCCCCTGCACAATGCAGGAAATTCACAACTACTCCCCCCCGATGGCCCCCGTGACCCCCCTGCTCCATGCCCAGAAGATGGCTAAACACCTCCAGGATCCCTGGCCCAACTGGCCTGTGGAAAATGGCTACTTGTGGGAACTGTGAAGCTGGAAGCGGGGCTACTCCCACCTGGCCCCTTGGGGCTTGGCTGGAGCAAGGGCCTCCCCCCCCCCCGTGAACCCAAGACCCTTTGCCGGTCGTCAGGCTTAGAAACGCTGTCCTTGGCCGCCTCCCGGCTCCTCTGGCACGGCCGGCCTGGGTCCCTGGGCTCCCGATGGGACTTGGTGGGCGCGCGGAAGTGGCTTCAGGCCTGCCCTGCTCCAGTGTAGAGTGGCCCGATGCTCAGGGGAAAGGCCAGCAGGATTACCTTCAGCAGACCAGAAAACCTGCGGGTCCCAGTCTCGAGTTGCAGAGTTCATATGGGGGACTTGCGGCCCAGGAGTTGCATGCTAGGGAGTCGTTTGGCCCCCACAAAGGGCTCTCTACCCCCCTCTTTTCCAGTGGGAACAGGGACTGAGGCTTTGGCTCAGCCCTCCCCTTACCAGGCTATGTAAGCCCCCTCCCCCCCCCCCCCACACACACACACGGCACATTGCAGTTCACCGCTCTGGGCGAGGCACTCCTCTGTCTAGAAGAGCAGCATGTAAGTGCAGTGTTGTTGTTGTTGTCATCACTAGCAAATGAGAGGGCGTGCCTGAGAAGCATCATCTGGCCCCGAAGGCTGAGCAGCCCGCCTCCCCCTCCTGCCGCTGCCGAGATTGGCGGCCCTCCAAGCTCCGGGAAGGAGCCACCTCCGGTGCCGCAGCTCTGCTGGCCCAGGAAGCCCCACCACGATGGCCTCTGGGCCGGTTTGCCGCGGCCGATGCCCACGGCTGTCCTTACTGCGGAGGACGCCAGGGGGAGGAGCTTGTTGCTGGTCAGGGCGGAGCTTCCTCATTTTGGCAGGGGGCGGGGCACATAGAAGGAAGCGGCTCTCTCAGCCTAAGGATGCCGTTCATGTCACATAGTTTATTAGGAGGACCAACCCATATGCAGCGTGCAAAAGCCCCCCCCCCCCCCCAGATCTTCATCAGGCTGCTGCAAAGTAAAATGGGGGGCGGGGGGGGGCGGAATTCAGGACGGGATTTTAAGGCTTTTTCGTGCCGGTCTGTGGTGAATCTTCTGCCAGACCGAGAAGAACCAGGTGTCCGGTTTTGCGGGCCGCCAAAGGCTGTGAAAGCGGCAGGCGATCAACGTCTTCGCAGGCTCTGCTGAGGGGGGAGCGCCACCTTGTGGCCAGATCCTGCGTTGCGGGGAGGGGGAGGCGTGCCCGGCCCAGGAGCGCACAGAAATGTAGAACTTCCAGAAATTGTGATGCCGTGGAAAACATTTTTGTTTCCCGTGGAAAAAACAAGAACTTTTAGGGAATTATAGGGACAACTGAAATATATGCAATACTTAACATCCTATGGAACCTAAATTATTTTTACTGCTTTTAACAACATAAAGTGCATCCTTTATAATTTATTTAATATATAATATTACAGTGTTTGACCTATTTATGGAATGTATAAGTTACAAATGTTTTCTACAATCAAAATTGCAGATATATTGGGCTGCAAATCAGCACTCTGCTGATTCAAATTCCACTACTAAACATGAGGAAGAACTTTCTGACCATTAAAGCGGTCCCTCAGTGGAACAGGCTTCCTCGAGAGGTGGTGGGCCCTCCTCCTGTGGATCTTTTTCAGCAGAGGCTAGATGGCCATTGGACAGCAAGACTGATTCTGATAACCTGGGCAGATCATGAGAGGGAGGGCAGGAAGGGTTACCTCAGGGCTTAGTTCTCGTGGCCCTTCTTGCATGCCGAGGGCAAGGCTGATCGCCACTTTGGGGTCAGGAAACAATTTTCCCAAGGCCAGTTTGGTTAGGGATCCTGACAGTGTTTTGCCATCTTCTGAGCATGTCGTTGGGTCTGGGTGGGAGGTAGTTGTGAATTTCCTGCATTGTGCAGGGGTTGGGCTAGATGACCCTGGAGGCCCCTTTCCAACCTGAGGATTCTGTGATTCTATTCTATGATTCTACTACCCTGAACTCAGCAGATGGCCTTGGGCAAGCCACTCCTCTCAGCCCAGCTACCCACCTGGATTTGGGGATGCGAATAACACTGACTTGGTTCAGTGCTCTGAGTGGGACACTGACCTGTCTAGAAGAGCGGCATATAAGCATAGTAATTGAGAGAGAACTGCGGGCCGATACACTCTATGCTGTCTTAGCCCCCCCCCCCCCCCCGGTGTGTATCTTAATTTTTGCTCTCTGAAAAGTAGAAAAAACAGGAGTTAAGCAGAAAACATAAGCTTTGTGATAAATGACATAAAATACATTATTTAGTCAAAAAAGGGTTACACGCACAATAAAACTAATAGCATATTCTGATATGTGGTTACACTTCATAACATGAAAGCATCAAACTCTTCAGTAGTATATTATCAGCATTCACATTACAGCATTTTGGTTATGTCCTAAATTGGTCACATTCAAAACGAAAAGTACCAGCACCTCCAGTCTCTAATCAGAATCCATTTCTGAAACTTCTCAGTCTGACCCTTCATTTTTATCTTCCTCCTGTGTGCCCCCCACCTAAGGAGGCCCCACCCAGGCCGGCCACAGGACTCTCCCCCTGCCCTGCACCCACCCTCCACCAGCCCATCGCCATTGAATGCTCCAATGCGAAATTAATAGGAGTAGCGACAGTCCTGCCAAAAGGACCAAACAAGTGGGCACACCCAAAGCACGTGCTCGGGTGCATCCTCCAAGTTGCAATGCCAGCTTGCTTTGGCAAGACTGGGCAATCTAACTCCCCCTCCCCCTCCTCCCCTCTGTGTGCGCTCAGGAACTCTGGCAAACTCTCCTAGCTTGCTGACGGTGAAGGTAGGCAAAGAGGCCATCGAACGCCAAGCACAGAGCACGCAAGCTCTTGAGCCTGGCCAAAGCGGGACAAGCGTCGAGCACCCCACACCCTGCCGGAAGGGACAGAGGCAGAAGGGGTTCTGCTCCTCATGAGACAGGAAGAGTAACGTGAGCGAGAGGGGAGGGGAGGCTCTTCCAAGGTGGCTTTTAATTCTCTGGCTGCAGAGAAGAACCTCTCTCTCTGTCCTGCAGTCTCTGACCAGCGAGCCACTTGCCCCGCGGGGCTCCTCTTTCTCCTGGGGGCTCCATCTTGTCCACAAAGTGAGGGACGATACAAAGAAGTCTTAACCATGAGAACAAAAGTAGTGATGTCCTTTAAACTGCTGCAACATCAAGTGAAGTTAGCCTGTCCTACTTAAATACCATTTAGGATAAGTACTGAGGACTTTCACCGGTTCTTTGTACCTTTCAGCTTGAATGCTTGAACAGAACATGTGTGCATTTTTAAATTCGTTTATTACATTTCCTTATATTTTTAATGCTCTGAGCCAAATTTCTGGCGACATACCATGCCTGTTGGTTTTGGTATCTGACGTGTAGTAACGGGGAGGGGCAGCGAGTAAGCGCTCCATCCCCCGAGCTCAATAGCCCAAAAGTGCAAAGTTGTGACAGGTCAGCCCCAGGCTAGCTTGAAGGAGCAGAGCAGGCAGGCGGAGCACAGGTAGGAAGTGCTGGAGGTGAGACTTTGATTGATTGATTGATTGATTCGATTTCTACCCTACCGTCCCCGCAAACGGCCTCAGGGTGGGTTACAGTAAAAAGCTCAATAAGCATTAAAACATTCAAATACATTTTAAAATCTAATTAGCGGTATTATATAAATACATTAAGAGAGTCCGTGAGGAGCAGGGAGAAGGAGCAGCAGGGATCCTGTCACAGGGGAGACGGTATACCAGACATTTCTAGTGTCTCGGCCATATTACATCCAGCCTCCGAATAAAAGTGCATCGGAGAGATTTTCTCAGCAACAGACTTTGCACAGGGGTCACAACTAATCATTCGTTCCTGACAACCTGAACGCTCAGGCTTTGGAGTCAACGAGTACCGAAAGATGTTGAGCAGCTGAGCTGGTTTTGCCAACTGGCTGATACAGTGGTAGCAGGGAAGTGGGACTTCTTGGCCACTCTCGCCGCCATTTCTCTAGCCCATTCGACAAGATTCAGTTCTGCACCAGTGCCGCAGCCGACGTCTCCCTGCCCTCTTCTGGTCGCCCAACCCCACGGTGAGCCCAAGCACCAGCTTCTGCCTTGCGGGAGGGAGAGGTTGACGGGAGGCAGCCGTGCCTGGGGCTTCCAAGCGCTTCTCATTCCAGGGTCCCACAGTGGCACCAACAGAACTGCCACAGAGGGAGCCTTCCCTCCCTCTCCCGTCATGCCAGGCCTCGGGGGCACCCAGTGAACTTTGATGGACAACAGGTTCAGGGCAGAACCAGCGAAACACTTCTTTACTCAGCGAGTAATGCAGCTCCAGCATTCACTGCCAGTGGAGGCGTGACGGCCACAAGCACGCTTTAAAGGGGGCTAGACAGGCCCGTGGAGGAGAGGCCCCTCAGTGGCTGCTAGCCGTGGTGCCTAAAGTCAACCTGGGAAGAAACATCGGGGGGGGGCCTCGGCCCCTGGGTCCTGCCGTCGGTCCGTCGGGGCAACTGTCTGGCTGCTTTGTGAGAACGAATGCTAGACTAGAGGGACCATCAGTCTGATCCAGGAGGGCCTCCTGAAGTTCTCACATCATAAAGTCCACATGGGGAGTCCCACTTGCCAGCCGGGTCCTAGTCCTATAGCATTGTTTACTGGACGGGGGTGGGGGGGCGGCCAGTGGAAGAGCCGCTCCTTTGCGTTGTTCGATCCCCGGAATCTCCACTTAAAAGGGCCAGGCAGGAGGCGAAGCGAAGGGCCTCTGCCCCGGAGACGCTGCAGAGCCGCCACCCCTCCGAGTAGAGAGTCCGGACCTTGGTGGCCCAGGGGGCTGGTTCAGTCCAAGGCGGCTGCCTGTGCGTTCCCGGGAGCTGCTGCTTTGCCTCAGCTCCATTTCAGTTCCTGCAGTCCAAACTCGATTACATGACTGGATGCCCCGTCCTGTTGATTGTATTGTCGTGTAATCCGCCTTGAGTGTCAATGAGAAAGATTGACTATAAATGAAGTAAAATAAGTAAATACAAGTTGAGGGACACCCCTCCCCTGAGAATGTGGCTGATCTCCTTTTAAAGCCATCTAAGACGGTGGCGCCCTGGAGCCGCACGGAGTCCGCGCCTGCCGTGGTCCTGCCTGAGGCCCTTCACTTCTCTCTCTCTCCCCCTCCCTCCCTCCCCCCCCCCCCCCGCTGCAGGACTTTGGACTGGACGTGGCTGCCTTCTGCACCCTGGTGGGGGCCGACTGCCCTGGCCCTTTCCTCCAGCTGGCTTTTCACTGCTGCAGCGTAAGTCCTCTCCCGCTTCGTGCGTGCGTGCGCGTGTGCGTGCGTGCGTGCGCGCACTTGCTTGGCACACAGATCTCTGCACTCCCAGGTGAGCCGCCCCAAGGCTCCAACCCCCTTTACAACCTGACCTCATGCTAGCAGCTTCCACCGTCTTCGGTTTCAGACACCCGGCATGCCTTTCGCCGGCCCCTCTGGCATCCAGAACACCGCCTGCCGTGTCTCTCGCTCCGGGAACCAAAGAAGCTCAAGTACACCATTCAGTGGTGGCCACAGGTTGGCCGAGGGCACCTTTGGTTGTTTGAAAAGTAAAAGCTGGTTTTTAATGAACCGTTGATCCAAACCTGACACAGCCCTTCCAAAAGGACCGAAAGCAGAAGACGGAAGAGGATGAAACGTGCCGGGTGCCTCTCTTTGTGCCCTGCCTGCTGGCAAGCTTCTGCGCAGAGGGAATGCCAGCCTCCCGGCCCTCCGGTCATGGCTGGAGCTGCCTCCTCTGCCCTGCTTCATGCTGGAGAGTTCGGGTTCGGCCATGCTGCCGTGCCCTGACAGCCCAGCAGTTCTGGCAGTCAGCTCAATCCCGGAGCCGTGCGGCCCTTTCAGAAGGGTTGAAATCCCCCATTTGTATTAGCTGTGAAGAGGGACTTTTTAGCCACTGAGAGAGAGAGTTAAACAGCCAGTCCCAGAGAATGGAGCTGATGAAGCATCTGTGAGTGGCTCCCCCCCACCCCCCCGCCCAGTCCTTCAGGGGCTCCTTTCCAGCAACACTTTCCACATGGCCAAATGGCTGGTGAGTTAACAGGGCAACCCCCCCCCCCCGCCCATGCCACTGGGAGCGCTGGACACAAGAAGTGCCACACGCCCCGGTCGGGCAACAGGCTCCTGGGAGAGACGGGCAGGCGGCTCTTTGGGGCCTGGCCTCGAGATGAGGCTTCGCATCACGTTGAACACTCTGCGTGGCAGCAGCGGTTGAAAATGAAATGATGATTCTTGTAGGTAAACTTGGGCTTTGTGATGCCATCTGTGGAAAGGGGGCAGGTCCGAATCAGCCCTAAATTATAAGGCGGGGCTGGCTGTGCTGGTACTCAAGAGGACAACTTGTGAGGAATAAGACCCCAAAGCAGAGCCAGGTGTGGACTGGCCCACAGTTTCCTGGCTTAATTTCGGAGTCTGCCCTGGCTCTTCTCCCCCCTGCCCCTCCCCCCTGCCTTCTGAGCTGCCTTGGGGTGGGGCTTGAGCGTGGAGGGGCTTAATCCTGTGCTGATTTGGGGAAGGGACCCCTGAGCATTTGGGCTGAGGCTTGGGTCAGGGAGGTTCCTCTCTGCTGCCCTCTCGAGAGGGGTTCTTGCCTGGGCCTGCTGCTCCGTGATGCCCCCCACTACTTTGCCCTGTGTGTGCCCAGATGCCCTGCAAAGCAGCCCCTGGCCAAGCGGGAAGCTCTCCCGAGGCAGCCACTGAGGCTACACTCTCTTCTCCTTCCCTCCAGATGGAGCCTGCCTCGCGACCCTCCTTCCTGGAGATCACTCAGCGCCTCGAAGCCATCCTGGACCAGCAGCGCAAAGCCGGGGGGTCCATCCTCCAGAGCGATGGGACCAGCGCCCCTGGGAGCCCCGTGGCAATGCTGAACGGTACCATGTCCCCTTCAGATTGGACTCTGCTTTGGCACCTGGGAGAAAGGGGGGGTGCCTTCTCAGTGGGAAGAGTCTTCTCTTTGGTCCATCGCTCTGAGCCTGGAACGGGGGTCCCTTCAGATCAGGAACTTCTGGGGTTCCTTCTGTTAGAGCGAGTGTTAAACTATGCTGCGGAATTAAACGCCGAGCTGGTCAGAGAGGCAAAAGCTTTATTTGAGGAAGTTACGTACTTGAGGGAAAGGGAAGAGAGATAGATCCTAGCTATCTGACTACATCTTGCAGAGATGGAGAAGAAGTGTGGCAGGAGAGAGAAGAAGCATGATATTGCCCTGTTTAGCCCAATAGGAGACAAGACAAGGAAATGACCCCCAGGAAACAAGAGAGGTGCTACTCTCACTGTCCTAACTAAGTGATCCTTGCTGCCCCCTGCGTGGTAGGCTCTTCTTCCCTTCTGGCTGCTGCAGTACACCAGACATTGTTATTTCTAACACCCCTTCTCAATGTCTAGTGTACAAAGTCCACAAAGTTCAGTCTTTCTCGTAGACTTTGAAATTTCTCTTTGGCAAGTGGCTTGGTGAGGATGTCTGCTGTCATTTCTTCTGTAGGGCAGTACTGTAGCTCAACAAGTCCATCTTCTTGCATATTTCTCACAATGTGATTCTTTATGTCAATGTGCTTGGTTCTTGATCCAATTCTTTCTGTATTTGCAAGCTTTATGCAAGATTGATTATCTTCAAGGAGTTGTATAGGTTTGGGTTCATTTATCCCAAAGTCTTCTAATAGTTGTAGAATCCACTTGAGTTCTTGGCATGCTTCTGCTGCTGATATGTATTCAGCTTCTGTAGTTGATGCCGCTACTAGGTCTTGCTTTCTGCTTGTCCAACTGATTGCTCCTCCACCATAAAAGAATACTAGTCCACTGGTAGACTTTCTGTCTGTGATGTCTTCTGCCCAGTCAGCATCCATGAATCCCACTAGTCTGGGATTGTCGCTTGCTGGTAGCTTGAGCTTCAGTTGTGCAGTACCTCTCAGGTATCTTGCCAGTCTTTTGACTGCTTGCCAGTCATTCACACTTGGTGATGCACTTTTCCTGCACAGTATTCCAACTGCTGCTGCTATGTCAGGTCTGGTCACTGTACTTATGTAGAGCAGTTTTCCAATTGCTTCTCTGTACACTTTAATGTTTCTCAGAGGTTCATTGTTTCCATTTTGTTTCAGGAAATCTGTTTCCATTGGAGTACATGTTGGTTTTCCATCTTTCATGTCCATGTAGTCTAGGAAATCCATGATCTTTTGCTTTTGATTGAGAAGATAGCTTCCATCTTCCTCTCGCTCTATTTGAACTCCAAGGTAAAAGCTGACATTTCCAAGACGCTTTACTTCAACCTCTTGGTTCAGGTGCTGAATTATTTCATCACAATCTTGTTGATCCTCATAACAAAGGAGAAGATCAGCTACATAAATCAGAATAAAAGTCCATTTGTTGTCTTTCTTTCTTGAGTACAGGCAGCGTTCTGCCCCGCCTTGCTTGAACCCTTCTTTGATGGGCATTTGGTTCAGTTTCTGATTCCAGGCTCTTGCAGCCTGTTTCAGTCCATAAATGCTCTTCTGCAGTTTGCATACAAGTCCTCTGTCTTTGGACTGTTCAAATCCAGGAGGCTGTGTCATATACACGTCTTCTTCCAGCTCTCCATGGAGAAACGCAGTTTTCACATCCAGATGCTCCACATGCATCTTCCTTGCGGCTGCTATGCTCAGTAGTGTTCTTACTGAAGTGTGTTTCACTACTGGTGCAAAGGTTTCATCATAGTCTTCTCCATACTTCTGGGAATATCCCTTTGCAACTAGTCTTGCTTTGTACTTTTGTACTTCTCCATCTGCATCAAGTTTGGTTTTGAAAATCCATTTGCATCCTCCTGTCCTTTTTCCAGGTGGTAGTTCTGTGAGAATCCATGTCTTGTTCTGGATCAGAGAGTCAATTTCTTCTTTTGCAGCTTTTCTCCATTTCTCTGCTTCTCTTGCTGGCATTCCTTCTGTCTTCCCAGCTAGAAGGTTCTGGTACAGCTTCTGTTTTTGCCAGGTAAGAGAATTTCAGTGGTGGAACTTCTTTGTTTGTACTGTCTGAGCGTCTGACACTTGGCTCTGCTTCCCCTTCTCTTTCTGTGGGCTCTGCAGGTGTCTCTTGCGTCTCAGTCAGGTCCCAGAGTTGCACAATCTCTGGCTGCTGTGCTGCATCAGCTTCCTTTGGTGCAGACTCTCTGGTGTCAGGCTTGCTTTCCTTCTCTTCTTCATCAATGTGCACCACATGGCGGATCTTCACCGTGTCTGTCTCTGGGTTGAGGATTCGACATCCCTTGCATCCCAGTGCATATCCAACAAATATGCCTGCTTCTGTTCTGGGATCCATCTTAGACCTCTTTTTCTTCGGAACATAGGTGTAGGCTTTTGATCCAAACACTCTCAGATGCCTTACATTGGGCTTGCGGTTGTACCACAGTTCAAATGGTGTGCTGCTTGCACCCTTTGTAGGTAGCATGTTCTGCAGATAGGCAGCAGTGTTGATAGCTTCTCCCCAATATTTTTGAGGTAGCTGTGCTTCTTGCAGCATGCTCCTGCACATCTCTGTGAGAGAACGATTTTTCCTCTCCGCTATCCCATTGAGTTCGGGGGTGTATGGCACGGTCAGGTGATGCTCTATTCCTTCAGCGGCTAGGAAGCTGGTCATCTCCTTCCCCACATACTCGCCTCCATTGTCTGTGCGGATAGCTATTGGTTTTCTCTGGAATCTGTTCTGCACCATTGCTAGGTACATCTTGAATTTTTCCAGTACTTGGCTCTTTTCCTTGAGCAGGTAAATCACAGTAAATCTTGAAAAATCATCAGTAAAAGTCAGAAAGTACTTACTTCCACTGGGGGTTACTGTTCCCATGGGTCCACAGACATCACTGTGAATCAGCTCCAGTGGTCTTGTCGTCTGCTTCTCACTCTGTTTGGTGAAAGAAGGTCTTGTGCCTTTGGCTTGAATACAGCAAACACATTTCTCTGCATCAGGACATTTTCTCATTTGCAAATCATTAGTCAGATTCTGCCTTTCAAGCTGATATATATAATCCATATTAGCATGTCCAAGCCTTCTATGGATAAGACTAGTACAATTCTTGTGAGTGCACTTTTCAATTAAATTCACTGCGTCTTCAGAGCAATCCAGCATATACAGGCCATCCTCTAATGTGCCTTGTGCAATTAATTCACCATCATTGCTAATAAAACATTTCTCTCCTTTGAATACAGTCTCAATTCCTCTTTTGGCCATTGCAGAAACCGATATTAAATTAGATTTAAGTTCAGGTACGTATAGGCAATCAGTGATCTGCACTTCTCTAGTTTGGCCACTGGGTAGTGCACAACATGCAGATATGGTCCCTTGCCCCCGAGCCGTTAAAGCCTCTCCATTTGCTGTATACAATTTGTC
Source organism: Eublepharis macularius (assembly GCF_028583425.1). NCBI lineage: Eukaryota > Metazoa > Chordata > Lepidosauria > Squamata > Eublepharidae > Eublepharis > Eublepharis macularius. The sequence goes on along the minus strand of NC_072797.1, from coordinate 804,044 downwards.
GTGGCTTTCATTCATCTCATTAAAAAACTTCTCTTGATTGCATAGATGGTTAGTACACGCACTGTCAATTGCCCATTTGCATATGCTTTGATCATTTTTACCAACATTTAAACAATTCTTATCAGATCTGCTTTTCCTTTGACCATCGGCATTAGGTGACTTAATGGCTGCATTAGCATTCCTAAAGCCCTTTGTTCCCATCCCTCCTGGCGGGTTGCTCACTCTCTGAATCACGAAACCAACAGTCTTCCTTTAAATGTCCTTTCTTTCTGCAGACGCTGCAGGAGAAATCCCTTCTTGAACTGACTCTTAAAGCTAGCTCTCTTGGCTCACTTATATGATCCAGTTTGCTAAAACTTTCCTCTTGCAGTCTTGCAAGTACATAGTTTAAGCTTAAATTTTCTCTCATTTCCAAAACATGTACAATGCTTGCATAAGATTGAGGAAGACTAGACAGCAAAATTATAGCTAGATCCTCATCCTGGATCTCCTTTCCAAGGGATCTTAATTTCTGTGTTAATTCCATGAAATTTGCAATATGATCTTTCAGTTTTTCCTGAGGCTTCATCTCAATCCGATACAATTGCCTCATTAGCAAAATTTTAGTTTTAATTGATTCTTGACGGTTTATTTCTAGAAGAGACGTCCACATTTGTCTAGAAGTGGGCTCATGAATAACTCTTATCAATTGTTTATCACTTAAAGCATTAATGATAATAGATCTTGCCTTATTGTCGTGCTTGACCCATTTGGCTTCCTTCTGAGGATCTCCAGTCGGTTTTTCATCTGTTATTGCAGACCAGACGTCCAGTTGAATAAGATGGGCTTTTATTCTTTCTGCCCAAAGATCGTAGTTCCTCCCGTCTTGCAGTCGGTCGACCTGGAACCCCTGCTGTGCTCCCCAGGAGTCCGCCATCTTTCCTCTATTGTCTGCCCTCTGTGCTTTAGCCTGCGGCTACGGCAGAACTTTTATTGCTCTCTCTTAACTGCAGCTTGCGTTAATTGCCTCTGGGCCCATAACCCTGTTAGAGCGTGCGTTAAACTACGCTGCGGAATTAAACGCCGAGCTGGTCAGAGAGGCAAAAGCTTTATTTGAGGAAGTTACATACTTGAGGGAAAGGGAAGAGAGATAGATCCTAGCTATCTGACTACATCTTGCAGAGATGGAGAAGAAGTGTGGCAGGAGAGAGAAGAAGCAGGATATTGCCCTGTTTAGCCCAATAGGAGACAAGACAAGGAAATGACCCCCAGGAAACAAGAGAGGTGCTACTCTCACTGTCCTAACTAAGTGATCCTTGCTGCCCCCTGCGTGGTAAGCTCTTCTTACTTCTTGCTGCTGCAGTACACCAGACATTGTTATTTCTAACATCCTTCCTGGAGACGAGTCCCCCCCCCCGCCACTCTCCCAGCCACATAAGATGCTTTAAGGCCGAATTCTGCAGGACCCCTCCCCCCTCACACCATTCTTTGTTTCCAGGCCAAAGAGCCGCGGAGCCTGCGATTCTGGAGCCTCTGCCCGGCCTGCCTGCCCAGCAGCTCCTGCCGCCGGACCAGTGCCTCTCCCGCAGCCAGTCGGACATGTTCCTGCCCCAGTCGCCCCGCTTGCCATCTGCCCAGGACACTCCACAGCGGGTCAACCCCTTCTCCCACCGCCAGGACCTCCAGGGGGGGCGGATCAAGCTCTTTGACACGCCCAGCAAGTCCTTGATATCCTTGACCTTCGACCTCCCGCCCCCCTCGCCTTTCCCCCCGGGCACTCCCATCACGCCGGAGCCTGCGGTGGAGGCTCAGTGCGACTTCTCGGCGCCCGTCTCCCACACGCGCAAGTGCCGCTCGCTGCCTGCCTCCCCGGAGCTGCCTCGCCGAGGGCAGCCGCAGCCCCGCAGGAACTGCCTCCTGGCCCTGGACTGCAGCCGCCTTGAGCCCCCGCGCCGCCCTGCTCCGCAGATCACGGGCGGCAGCCTGGACAGGCCCGAAGCTCAGCCAGCCGCCCCCGCCTCTTCTGCGGCCAACGGCAATTTCATCAGCACCGCTGTGTCTGGCATCCAGCCGTGGCCCCCCAATGGGCTCTTTCTGAACAATAACAACAAGCCCCGTGGCTGGGGCGGGGGCCTCTCTGAGCTGAACGTGCCTCCCACGGCAGACGGGGCGCAGCAGGAGCGTGCGGGGGCAGCGCTGGGCCTGAGCGCCCCCGGCCCCGGTGTGACGGAGCAGGAGGAGGTGCTGGCCTGCCCCGCCTGCTGCCTCGGCCCCTTCCGTTTCAGCCTGGCCTCTGTGTGCCGCCGGCCGGCTGCAGCCACCCCTCGCTACCAGAACCTCGGCTGCGAGGCCAAGAGCCTGCTGTGCCCAGACGGACTCCAGCGGCAGCACAAAGGCCCTGGGCCAGGGCGGGCCGAACCCAGCCTCAAGTTGCCTGAAGCGCAGTCCTAGTGGGCCGAAGGCAAGGGCTGCAGAGTCGCCCCGTGGGGTGGAAGAGGGCAGAGAGCCTACGCTGGACCCCTTCGCAGGCCTCCCTGCCCCAGGCCTCTCCGGCAGCCTCCAGGAGGCAGCAGCGTGTTCAAGACGTCAGCCGATGCCAAGGCAGCCTTCGGGGGGCCTGCGCTGGGGGCTGGGCCCAACCTGGCGTCCTTGCTGGGGAGGGCACTGTGCGTGCAGCCTCTGGGTGCCAGCCCGACAGGTGCTGTGAAGGGCGGGGGCAAGGGGCAGTTCCACATCCTTGCCGGGAGTGCAATAAGAGGGCTCAGTCTCCTAGACATACTTGTGCACACATGGGCACACATGCACATCCCGTGGCTTTCACGTGGGGGAGGGAGGTGGCCCATGGGTGGGCCCTGTTGCTGCCTGTTGGGTCCCTGGGTCCTGCTGCATTCTGTTCAGCGTCTCCCCCCTGCTCCCAGCAATCTTCCCCACAAGCCTGCGCCTTGGGCTGGCGGTCGTGGCAGGCAGAGGGCCCCTGGGCGCTGGAGCAGGTTGGCCGTCTGGTTGGCAGGGCAAGCGTTGCCCTTGTCTGGGCTTGCCTCTTTATTTTGGGTGGAGGGGGGGAGAACAGAAAGGGGCCTGGAATCCTGTAAGCTGTTGAGGGTGGTTTCCTGTTCTGTCCTTTTGAACAGAGATCAGAAACTGGGCAGGGAGCAGGGGGAATCTGTGAGATCCTGAAAGGGGGGGGGTAGATCTTTGCTTCCGCGGAACAGGAGGGACAATCTGCTCATGGTCGAAGTGTGTGTGTGTGTGTGTGTGTGTGTGTGTGTGTGTGTGTGTGTGTCACAGTGGGACACTACCAACAAATACAGCCCCACACTTCCCCGCTGGTGCAATAATGGTGACCTGGAGCTGCTCCTGGATGCGGCTCAGCCCCCCCCCCCAAATTCAGTGCACTGGTGGAGAGTGCGGCTGCGTTTTTAATAATGGTAAATGCTACTTAATATATACAGCTTATTATTTAAAGTGTTCAAGAAATAAACCTGACACGTGTCCTACTGGTGCAGGGCTGGTTTTTTCCCTTGCTGCTGAGCTGGCACTGGCAGCTACAAGGCCCCGTCGGGCTGTCGGCTGGGAGGGGGCCCCTCAGGGCCTTGGAGGCTCCCTCCCCCCTCCCTCCCCCCTTGTGTCACAGGTACCCTTAGCAGAGGATGGGATGCACGGAGGCCCCCCTCCTTGGAGGGGCTTCATCTGCCTTTCCTGCCTGGGGTTTTTCCCTGGGCGGGTGGAGCACATCTGGCAGTCAACAGCTCAGTTGCCAGAGGCTGCAGTGGGGTTTAAACTGTTTCCCAGGTCTTGGAGGAGGAGGTTTGGTTCGTCCCAGGAGGACCAAATTATGCACATCTGTCCAGGTTGCAGAATTTATTCTGTTCAGCTGTGTGGGAAGATGCTGCTGCCGCATGGCGTGAGCATACACAGACGGCGGTGCGGAGGGCGGCCCATGGAGCGGAGTGGGTGGCACCGCAGGCTGAAAGAGCCGAGAGAGGTCGAAGAAAAGCTCTCTGGAGTGTCAGAATCCGTTCTTTCCCTTAATCAACAGAGATCCTCCAGTCTGCAGAAGAAATCATCGTCATCGTCGTCAGGCACAGTGCCTCTGCTCAGCGTGTGGGAAAGGTTTTGTTTAGTGGGCTTAGTGCCGACGGCTAAATCAAAAAGTTGCTGCGCTGTGCTGTTGGAGGAGCCCCGCTGGCGCTCTGCACTGCCCCAAGCGCCCCACAGATGCTGGCCCACAGCCCGAGCGTGTCTGCAATCGGCTCTACCCTGCCTCGCCCTCGTGCTCTGAGAGTGGCTGGGTGGGCCCTTCCCACTCTGGGAAATATGCTCCACCCTCTCTGAAACTAGCCCTATGTATTGACTCATAGAATCATAAGAGTTGGAAGGGTCCTTAGAGACCATCTAGTCCAACCCCCTTCCCAGTGCAGGATCAGCCTAAAGCATCTCTGACAAGTATTCATCCAGCCTCCTCTTGAAAACTGCCAGTGAGGGGGAGGGGGACTTGTTTATTTACTTGCGTGATCTATAATCCCCCTTTCGCACTCAGACTCAAGGCAGATTACACAGTGTAAATCAATGCTATCGACAGAGTGGGACATCTGCTCAACTACACAGTTGGATTTGGACTGCAGAAAACTCAGGCAGAGCTGAAACAAAGCAGAAGCCTTTAAACATGTTGTGTTAAAACAATGTAGGAGTGCACAGCAACAAACAGTATTTATATTTCAATTTATATAGTACATACTATTAGGGCTTTTTTTGAGCTGGAATGCCCCGGAATGGCATTCCAGCACCTTTTTAAAATACCCACGTGACTGTTGTCACATGGGTATTTTTAAAATGGCCATTTTGGGCCTCTTTGGGCCCAGATTGTGCCCAAAACAGCCTGGATCCAGCTGATGCTGGGCAGGGGAGGGTTCCCCTGCCCGGCACGAGCCCGATCCTCACCGTTTCGGCCCTGATCTGCATCGTTTCAGTGTGGTTTCAACTGTTTGGGGTGCATTTAGGGGAAGGGTTCCCATGCCCGGCAGCAGCTAATTCAGGCTGTTTCGGCCCCAATCTGGGCTGTCTCGGGCATTTTGGCCATTTGGGGCCTATTTCAGGCACAGAATTGCCAGGATCAGGGCCAAAATGGCTAGGATCTGGCCTCTGCCTGGCAGGGGGACACTCCCTCACCTGACAGCGGCCTGATCCTGGCCATTTTCAGCCCAATTCAGGCCCAAAATGGCCAGCAACGGGCCCCCACCAGGCAGGGGAAGAGTCCACTGCCCCGCAGCAGCCTAATCCTAGTCATTATGGTCCCCTTCAGCCATTTTGGGCCCAATCAGGCCCAAAGTGCCCAACATTGGGCCCGGAACGGCCAGGATCAGGTCTCTACCAGGCCAGCAACACTCCCCTGCCCCGCAGTGGCCCAATCCTGGCCATTTTGGGCCCCTTTTGCCCATTTGGGGCCTAATTCAGGCCTCAAATGGCCAGGATCGGGCTCAAAATGGCCAAGATTGGGCCGCTGCCTGGCAGGGGAGACCTCTCCTGTGTGGCAGCAGCACGTTCCAGGCCGATCCTGCCACTTTGGGCAGCCAGTTTGGGCCCAAAACAGCCTGGATTGGGCTGTAAATGGCCATAAGAACATAAGCAAAGCCATGTTGGATCAGGCCAGTGGCCCATCCAGTCCAACATTCTGTCACACACAGTGGCTATAAATCCAGTGCCATCTAAAGGACTGTCAGTGAGGCCAGGACACCAGAAGCTCTCCCACTGCCTTCCTTCCAGCACCAAGACAACAGAGCACCACCTCCCCACAAAGAGAATACCATCTATCTCCTGTGGCTAATAGCCACTGATGGACCTCTGCTCCATATATTTGTCCAGTCCCCTCTTGAAGCTGGCCATGCTTGTAGCTGCCACCACCTCCTGTGGCAACGAATTCCATGTGTTTATCACCCTTTGTGTAAAGTAGTATTTTCTTCTATCTGTTCTAACCCGACTGCTCAATAATTTCATAGAGTGCCCACGAGTTCTTGTATTGTGAGAAAGGGAGAAAAACACATCTTTCTCTACCTTCTCTAACCCGTGCATTATCTTGTAAACCTCTATCATGTCTCCCCTCAGTCGTCTTTTCTCCAGGCTAAAGAGCCCCAAGCGCCTCAATCTTTCCTCATAGGGAAAGTGTTCCAACCCTTTAATCATTTTAGTTGCCCTTCTCTGTACTTTTTCCAGTGCTATGATATCTTTTTTAAGGTGTGGCGACCAGAACTGTACACAGTACTCCAAATGAGGCCTCACCATCGATTTATACAGAGGCATTATACCGGCTGATTTGTTTTCAATCCCTTTCCTAATAACCCCTAGCATAGCATTAGCTTTTTTTATGGCAGTCGCACACTGTGCTGACATTTTTAGTGAGTTATCTATCATGACTCCAAGATCTCTCTCTTGGTCAGTCTCCGCCAGTTCAGATCCCATCAACTTGTATTTATATTTTGGATTTTTGGTTCCAATGTGCATTACTTTGCACTTGGCTACATTGAACCTCATTTGCCACATGGATGCCCACTCTTCTAGCCTCGACAGATCCCTTTGGAGCGCCTCACAATCCTCTCCGGCTTTCACCACCCTGAACAATTTCGTGTCATCTGCAAATTTAGCCACTTCACTGCTTAATCCCAATTCTAAATCATTAATAACAAGTTAAAAAGCATTGGATCCAATACCGACCCCTGTGGCACCCCACTGCTCACCACCCTCCACTGTGAGAAGTGCCCGTTTATACTCACTCTCTGTTTCCTATTAATTAGCCAGTTTTCGATCCACAAGAGGACTTGGCCCTTTATCCCATAGCTACTGAGCTTACTTAGGAGCCTTTGATGAGGAACTTTGTCAAAAGCTTTCTGGAAGTCAAGATAAACAATATCTATCGGGTCTCCCTTGTCCACTTGTTTGTTCACTCCCTCAAAGAACTCTAACAGATTGGTGAGACAAGATCTTCCCTTACAGAACCCATGCTGAGTTTTCCTCATCAGCTTTTGGTCATCAATGTGCCCACTAATTTTATTTTTGATAATAGTTTCCACCAACTTACCCGGTATTGACGTCAGGCTGACTGGCCTGTAATTTCCCGGATCTCCCCTGGAACCTTTTTTAAAGATGGGGACAACATTAGCTACCTTCCAGTCCTCAGGAACAGATGCAGAGTTTAATGACAGATTACATATTTTTGTGAGGAGATCTACAAGTTCACACTTGAGTTCTTTCAGAACTCTTGGATGTATGCCATCTGGGCCCGGTGATTTATCAGTTTTTAAATTATCTAGCAGTCGCATAACCTCCTCTCTCGTCACCTCAATGTGACTCAGGTCTTTCAAAACCCCTCCCAAAGTCATAGATCCAGAGGAGTTAGCCGTGTTAGTCTGTAGTAGCAAAATCAAAAAGAGTCCAGTAGCACCTTTAAGCCTAACCAATTTTATTATAGCATAAGCTTTCGAGAATCAAGTTCTCTTCGTCAGATGCCTGATCAAAACTGGGCAGATACAGAAGAGGAGGGGGAAAGAGGGGGAAGGAGGGGAGCATAAATCACAAGAAGGCAGAATGCAATTAGCATAGAGGCAATCAAAACATTCCTTTGCTTGGAAATGTAAACATTTCCTTTTGGTGTGCAGTCAGTTTGTAGCAGTGAAGGTATCCAATTCCTATGTAGTATAAGCCTTCGGTAACCACAGCTCTCCCTGCCAGTTGCATCTCACAAAGAGAACTGTGGTCCCCGAAAGCTCACACCAGGCGTCACTGGGCTCCCCCAGATCACGCCTCTGTAAAGAGAATCTGTTACCTGTGGTAACCATTCATAGTCTCTATTCAGTCCCCGCTTGACAGAGTCAAATTTGCATATGAATTCCAATTCAGCAGCCTCCCGTTGGATTTTGTTTTTGAAAGGTTTCTGTTGAACCACAGCGACCTTTAAGTCTTTGGTGGAATGTCCTGGTAGATTGAAGTGTTCTCCCACTGGTTTCTGGACGTTTCCATTTCTAATGTCTGATTTGTGTCCATTTATTCTTTTGCGTAGAGGTTGGCTGGTTTGTCCAATGTACAGAGCAGAGGGACATTGTTGGCACATGAGGGCATATATCAGATTGGAGGATGAGCAGCTGTAAGAGCCAGAGACAGTGTAGTTGATGCCATTGGGTCCTGTAATTGTATTCCCTGGGTAGATATAGGGGCAGAGCTGGCATCTGGGTCTGTTGCAGGGCTTGGTACCTGTGCTGGTGACTCTGCTGGCCGATTCATGATTGTAAGTGAGAAGTCGTTTAAGATTGGGGGGCTGTCTGTAGGCAAGGAAAGGTCTTCCACCCAGGGCTTCTGAGAGAGAGGTATCATTTTCCAGGATGGGTTGTAGCTCACTGATGATACGTTGGATGGGTTTGAGCTGGGAGCTATAGGTGACAACCAGTGGTGTTCTGTTGTTAGTTCCTTTAGGTTTGTCCTGGAGCAGACTGTTTCTGGGTACTAGTCTGGCCCTGTTAATTTGTTTCTTCACTTCATTTGGTGGGTACTGTAGTCCCAAAAATGCTTGTTGTAAATCTCTTAAGTGTGAGTCTCGGTCGAGAGCATTGGAGCAGATACGGTTGTAACGTAAGGCTTGGCTGTAGACAATAGACCGAGTGGTATGTTTAGGGTGGAAGCTGGAGGCATGTAGATATGAGTATCGGTTTGTTGGTTTCCGGTATAAGGTGGTATTTATTCGTCCATTATGTAGTTGTGCAGTGGTGTCCAGGAAGTGTACCTGTTGTGTAGAGTGGTCCAAGCTTAAGTTGATAGTAGGGTGAAAGTTATTGAAGTCCTGATGAAATCTCTCAAGGGCTTCCTTCCCATGGGTCCAAATGATGAAGATGTCATCCAGAAATCTTAAGTATAGTAGTGGTTCCAGTGGATGGGAGCTGAGGAAGCGTTGCTCTAAGTCCGCCATGAATATGTTAGCATATTGTGGTGCCATGCGTGTGCCCATGGCTGTGCCATTAACCTGTAGATATAAGTTGTCACCAAATTCGAAGTAATTGTGAGTGAGTACGAAGTGACAAAGTTCAGTGGTGAGGTGTGCTGTGGTTTTGTCCGGGATAATATTCCATATGGCTTGCAGTCCATCTGCATGTGGGATATTGGTGTACAGGGCCTCCACATCCATGGTTGCTAGGATGGTGTCATCTGGTCGGTTGTCAATGGGCTGTATTTTCCTGAGGAAGTCAGTGGTGTCCCGTAAATAGCTGGGTGTGCTGGTGGCATAGGGCCTGAGGATAGAGTCCACGTATCCCGAGACTCCTACTGTGATGGTGCATTTTCCTGCAACAATTGGGCGTCCTGGGTTACCCGCTTTGTGGATCTTGGGTAGTAGGTAGAATCTTCCTGGTCGTGGTTCCTGGGGTGTGTCCGTATGGATGCATTCTTGTATGTCCATGGGGAGTGTTTTTAATATTTTATTGAGTTCCCTTTTGTATTGTTCAGTGGGGTCAGAAGGTAGTATTTTATAGAATGTTGTGTTGGAGAGTTGTCTTTCTGCTTCCTGTATATAATTTTGTTTATCCATGATGACAACTGCTCCGCCTTTGTCAGCTTCCTTGATTACGATGCCAGAATTATTTTGGAGGCTGTTTATGGCCTCTCTTTCTCCACGGCTGAGGTTCTGCTTTAGGTGTTGTTGTTTGTCAATTATCTCAGCCTGAGCACGTCTACGGAAGCATTCAATGTAAAAGTCCAATGAGGAGTTACGGCCCTCAGGGGGTGTCCATGTGGAATTCTTTTTCCTGGAGTTTTGTAACGATGGTTGTGTATTGCTGGGTTGGGGGGGTGGGGGCTGCTGTGATGGTGTCTGTTCAGTGCTTTGTTCGTCGTTTTGTCCAGCAGAGTAGTTGAAGAATTCTTTGAGTCTTAGGCGTCTAAAATAGGCCTCCAGGTCTCCACAAAGTTGTATGGTTTGTGTGGGTCTGGCTGGGCAAAAGGATAGTCCACGTGAGAGGACTGATTCCTCTGCTGGGCTCAGCTTGTAACTGGAAAGATTGATGATGTTGCTTGGATCCCAAGTGTTTTTGCTCTCTATTGCAGGCAGGAGTTTTGAGAATTTCTTCTCCTTCTTGTTCTGTAATTCAGTGAATAGATTACAATAAATAGTTTCTCTGGTTGTGGCAAACATCTCCCAGTTCCCGGTCTGTGCAGAGGGGGTGCACTTCATGGAAGAGTCCGGAAGTCAGTGCTTCCGGAGTGGGCATGCACTTCTTATCTTCCACAGTGAAGACAGAAGCAAAGAACGCATTCAGCTTCTCGGCCATTTCCCTATCACCCTTTAGTAATCCTTTTACGCCTTGGTCATCCAAGGGCCCCACTGCCTCCCTAGCTGGTTTCCTACTTCTAATATATTTAAAGAATTGTTCATTGTTTTTCTTTATGTTCTTTGCAATATGCTCCTCATATTCCTTTTTTGCCTGTCTGATCACAGACTTGCACTTTTTTTGCCACAGCTTATGCTCCTTTTTATCAACCTCACTCCGACTAGTTTTCCACTGCCTAAAAGAATCCTTTTTACCTTTTACAGCTTCTATTACATTGCTTGTTAACCATGCTGGCCTTTTCCTAAACCTATTTGTGCCTTTCCTAACCAGCGGTATATATTTAATTTGAGCTTCCAGGATTGTAGTTTTAAATAGTCTCCAAGATTCCCCAAGTGTTTTGACCTTTTTTACTTTCCCTTTCAGTTTCTTCTTCACGTACCCCCTCATCTCAGAAAAGTTACCCCTTTTGAAGTTAAACATGGCTGTGTTGGTCTTATTTGGCAATTTGGTTCAGGTTCAGGCCACTGCCGGGTGGGGGAGTGCTCTCCCGTGCGGCAGCAACCTGTTCCAGACTGATCTGGGCCATTTTGGCTCAACTTGGGTCTGAAATGTCCCGGATCCAGCCACGACAGATGAGAGAGTGCTCGCCTTATCCGGGCCGAATCGGACCCTCCCCCCATGGAGCACAGGAGCACTCCCGTGCGGCCATGGCCTGCGTGATGACGTCACTTCCCGGAAGTGACGTCATCGTGCAGTCCTGGGAGCGCTCATGCGTGCTTGTTTTGACAGGCCCAGGTGAGAGTTCCCCCACCTCTTTCCCTAGAACCCCCCCCCCTGTGCGTACTATTCACAGCAGTATGGCCTAGAGCCTCGATCCCTTTACCAAAGTCTCTCTCTCAACCATTTCCTTACAGCAGGGCCCTCTCCTCTGTGTGAAAAAGCCCTTCTAAACCATTCATTTTTACACAGTGCCCGGAGGGAGGGAGCCTTCCTGACCACATCAGGCAGGCCGTTGCGTACGGTGGGGGCCACAACAAAGAATGCCCTTGTGTGGGCAGTGCCCGTTTGTGGGGTGGCACCTGCAAAGGGGGAGCGGTGGCCCTGCAGTGCCAGGGACCAAGGCCATGAAGGGCTGTGTGTGTGATGAGCCCAGTATCTTGAACTGAGCCCAATAACTGATGGGCAGCCAGTGGAGTGACTGCAGGACGGGAGTCCTCTGCGTGCTCTGCCTAGCCCCAGATAGTAAGTGAGCTGCGGCATTCTGTGCCACCTGGAATCGCCAGGTTGACTGCAGACTCACACAGCTAACTCCTCTGGATCTACTCACAACTAATTGTCTGTTCCTGAGAAACTAAAGCCTCAGATTTAGGAGTCGGCAGAGGCTGAGCTGCCTTGAACAGTTGGGACGGTCGTCATGAACTGGCTGCTGGTGCGACAGGAGCAGAGAAGCCACCTTTCTTTTTGCCACCGCCACTTTAGAGGTCTTCCAATGGACTCTGCCAGCGTCCATCTCGATGTGTCTGGGCCCTCTTCACATCTCCCAGCTCTGAGGTGAATGGGGGCAGGGGTCCACCCCAAGGGTGGAAGAGGTTGACAGAGGCAACCTTGTAGATGGCTTCAAGCAGCTGAGGCCTCAACAGGGCGCATGTTTGGAATCCTAAAATCCCCGAGCGTGTTCTGGAATCCAGCAGGAGCCGAGAGCTGCTGTGGGAGGGCCGTATTAATTGGGCTCCCTTTCCAGCAGGGGTTAGGGCCAATTCAGCCTTGCCCTGTGTACATAAAGCCCCGTGGTGCAGAGTGGCAAGCTTCAGTACTGCAGCCCAAGCTCTGCTCATGACCTGAGTTCGGTCCTGCCAGAAGCTGGGTTCAGGTAGACGGCTCGAGGTTGACTCAGCCTTCCATCCTTCCGAGGTCAGTAAAATGAGTGCCCAGTTTCCTGGGGGTAAAGTGTAGATGACTGGGGAAGGCAATGGCAAACCAGCCCGTAACAAAAAGTCTGCCAAGAAAACGTCGTGATGTAACATCTCCCCATGGGTCAGTAATGACTCGGTTCTTGCACGGGGGACTACCTTTACCTTTACCTGAGTAGATAGTGGTCACACCATGGTTCAGGCCAAATCTCCACCCCTGAAACCAAACCTTCCCTCAAAGGCTTGAGATGTGGCCTCTTCCACATGGTGGACCTGTCAGGATTTGAGAAAGGCCCAGGGCAGCCAAAGAGGCTATGAAGTCCTGGGCCAGCCCCCTGAAGAGCCTTCAGCATGGCTGTTGAAGTCACCTATTGGTCTCGGCGTCACCAGCACCACATCTGAAAGCACCTCTGCCAATTCAGAGAGGGTGCCCATTGGGGAACTAGGTGGGTGATAAACCACCAGAATATCTCATCTATCCTTAGTCCCCAACATACGGAGCAGACAGTCAATGCCAGCTATGGTTTGCACCAGGAGCCCGCAGAAGTTCAAGGACTCCGAGGAGGATATTCACTCCTCCTCCCCAGCTCCCTGTGTATGGTCGGCGGAGCTAGTTTGGACAGACACACCATGTCGGTGGTAACACCAAGACGACAACTGCAATGCACCCCACATAGGTCTCCCCTCAAAGTCAGCTTGGAGGCTCCAGTGGGTACAGATGGCCACAGGCCGATTATTATCAAGAGTGAAGTGGGGCGTGCACATTCTGCAGTCACTCCACTGACTACAATGCAGCTATGGGGCTCAATTCAAGGTTTGGCCTATCGCGCACACAGCCCTACATGGCCTTGGCCCCTCATACCTGTGGGTCCGCCTCTCTCCCCATGCCCCACTCCTGCAGCTTCACTCATTCGAACGGGGCCTTCTGCAGGGGCCACCCTGCAAATGGGCAAAACCAACAGCTGCCCCCATACGCGCGCTCTCCCTCTGAGGTAGCCCCCCCCTCATGGAACAGCCTGACTGAGGAGGCCAGGCAAGCCCCGGCTCTCGTAGCTTGCCACAAAACTGAGTTACTCAGGAGGGCTTTTTTGCACAGGTAAATCGGACTGAGCTGTAAGGAAATGGTTCCGAGAGATGCTTTGGTACGGGAGTAGGGACTGCAGACTATTCTACTGGATACTTCTGCATCGTTTAAGATGTCCTGTCAATTTGCTTATGTTTTTTCTCAGCACTGTTTTCAGCCCTGAATCAGATTTCTGCCTCTTTTCAAATTTCTCCCATTCTATTGCTCATTGAATGTCCCAGACAATGTCCGTATTGACTTTTTCTGTGTAATCCGCCTTGAATCTCAGTGAGAAAGGCAGACTATAAATAAAGCAAACAAACAAATATTCAGCAGCCGGGTCCATTTCTTCTTCCACAGCCTCAGGAGAAGTGCAGTTTTGTGCCTTGCTGATTGGGTGCTGCACAGCCTTAGAGAAGAAGAGGGGAGGGAAACGGGGGGCCTTCCCTTCTGGGGTGCTCTCAGATAGACAGGCCGCCAGCGTCCTCGCCAGCTGGGCTCCCAATGTGCCATCCTCATGCCCGCCTAGCTGGTCAGAGGTTCATTAGAGTAGGGGGGTGGGGGTGGGTTAATCTGGGGAAGAGGCCCTGGTGAACAGGACTGGCAGGATTTTGCTGGTGCCATTTACAGACCACCTTTCCTCCGAGGGAGGAGCTCTGGGGTGGCCTGCAAAGGCACCACCCGCCAGAGGTCCAAGGAAGCAGGCAGGCCCAGCTGGGCTGTCTCCACGGATGGTTCCGGTGGTGCTGCCAAGGGTGGGCTGGGTGGGCAGCTGGGGAGGGGGCTCTGCTGCAGCCATTCCTCTCTGCGGTCTGGATCCCCCAACCAGGTGCCTCGTGCTGTGTGTGTGGTGGTGCCCTGCAGCGCCTCGTGCAAATGGGTCCTGAGGTCCAGCAAGGGGCAGGCAGGCAGGCTGGTCCCCCTGGTGATTCTGGCTGCTGTTGCTGGGACATCCCCAGTCTGGGACCTTCCTGCTGCCATGCAGGGCCACCACCCAGGCCAGCCCCCATGGAGGACAAAACGCTCCACCTGCTGCAGCTCAGCAGGATACAGCTCCGTGCGCTGCCAGCCACAGAAAGGAGGACGCCGGCAGCCAGCTGGGGAGGGAAGACAGCGGCAGGGGGAGCCTGTGGGCCAGGCCTGCTGCGTGCTGAAGGTAGCCTGTTACTTACTACCCGTTCATTTATGGCATTTCTCTCTCGCCTTTCTGCCTTGTCAGCGCCGTGGCAAAGGAGCTTCCGAGCTGTCCTGGGCTGGTGTGTGTATGAACCCTCCTCTGCAAGGCCAATGCCAATGCTAGGGAGGGCTGGAGCCGCAAGATGGAGCCCAGGGGGAGCCAGGAGGGGCTCTCAACCTCCCCCCCATGGCCCAGTCTAGTGGCAAGTGAAGTCACTGGGCGTGCTAGCCCATCGGCAGTCGCTGCACGGATGCAACCTCTGCGTGACCAGTTTGAGCAGCAGGGAAGTAACTTTCAGCTATCGGTGGCGTGCAGATTGCCGCAAAGGAGGGGGAGGGAAGGCTGCAAGGTGGCTGGAGCCAGGCAGAACCCACTTCTCGACCAGGGGGTTTCTCCCTGGACCAGGTGCAGGGCGGCACTGCAGGCTGAGGGGTCCTGGTTGTAAGGTGACGGGGTGCTAGAGCACCCACGGGAAGAAAAAGTGTAACGGGCTGCCAATGGCCCTGCAGGCTGTGACAAGCACACACACACAACAAGAGCCAGTGCAGAGCCATTGAGAGGCAGGTGTGGAAGGGGAAGAGACAGAGCAAGTGCCAGGACACGCCCATGAGCAGAAGCTCCGCCCCCAAGTCCCTTGCCTCTTCATGGGTGGGGGGGGGAGAAACCCTCCTTGCCTTGTGGACGTAGTTCAGGCAGCGCTTCTGATCCCCCTTACTTCAGTTTGCTCACGGAAACCTCTCCACGTGGTTCAAGGGAGCTTACAATGCGTGGACTAAAACCTCAGCCGCCAATAATCCCAGCCCTGCTGACCTGCTGCCTAAAGAGTCCCAAGGGTGGTGCTTTCCTCACCTCCTTGGGGAGCCCCTTCCGCAGAGTGGGAGCTGCAGTGGAAAAAGTACAGGCCAGGCGTGCCCCTTAAAACCTGGTCACGGCCAGAGGCCTGAATGCAGGCGGTGGGGTGGGGAGGTTGACAAGAGCTCTCAGCCGGGCCTTGGGGGGGGGGGGCTTCGTACTTACACGGGCATCTCAGGGGCTTCCTGCCAGAGAGGCGGCCTCCAGGTCTCGTGCCAACTATCCCAGAAGGGGGGCAGGCTGCCTAGGCCTGGGTGGCATCTCACAGATGTATTGGTGCTTCTCAGTGCAGTAGGCTGATGCCCGTTGGCCTTTCTTCAGTGTTGCACATATGTCATGCCAGCCAGTTCTGTGGAAGCAACGCAAAATGTTATGGAGGGAGAAAGAGGCCAAAATCCCCCCTCCAAGCTGTTTATCCTGCGTCCCACACTGGCACTCTGCAGCCTCTACCCGGTGAGAGGAGCTGGGGGCAGGGGTCTCTCTGCACCGCCCAGCAGCGAAGCAGCGCGGGAAAGACCCGGTGCGCAGCATCAAGGCTTCGGGCGGGGGGGCGGGGTCCCAGGCGGGGACAGGCTCGTGTGGTTCCCCGTGGCTGCTGCAGCTGCCAATACAGTGGAGCAACAACGGGGCTTCCTCACAGGAGGATTCCCAACAGGTTCCCTGCTGCCCAGTCCCTGGCAGGGCTATACCCCCTTCCCTGGGCTGCTGGGGCATTTTCAGTTTTTTTAAATGGGCAATTAAATATCAGTATATAAATATAATGTAACTATTGGTGTATCAGGTTCTTTGAATTCTCAGCATCCTTTTTCAAATCCTCCAGCTCCTTTTATTATGGAGGTGCACCTTTCCCTTTATATCCCTGCAGCAAAAGGGGCTAGAGACTTAGCTGGGGGGGGGGGGAAGAGAGAGAGAATGCTGGGAGTTCAGAGGACCTGATAACACCCGTCGTTAGAACTTTATCATGATATTCAGTTGTCAATATTAAAAAGATAGCTTCCCCCCCACCCCCCCTAGCAGAGGGAGGAAATGGCCCTTGTGAGGACAGAGTCAGGGGAAATGGCTGCTCTGTGGGTGGGGCCAGGAAAATGCAAACTCCGCCCCTCCAGCTGCCACCCAGGCTTTGTTGTGAACTTTCCCAAAACTGATTCCACACGGAGGTTTTTCTCCGTTTCAGCAACTCTTGACTGTGCGCCATTCTTTCTGCTTCCACACAATGTGGTCCCCCATGCTGCACAAATCATGACCAGCCTGGGTTTTCTGCTAAAAACGCCACTTTTTAAAAAAAGCCTGGAGAAAAGACCTTTCCCAGTACGCAGTCTTGGGGTGATGTTTTTCGTATGTCAGGAAGGGGAGGTGCAACCTGTGTTTGAATGGAAGAAAATGTCCCCTTCGCCTGCATTTTCACAGTGAACTGTTTGGGTGTCATTGCTGACAACAACAAAATAAGAGATTTTTTTTTTAATTGGGAGGGTGGGAAGGGCATAGGGTTGCCAGCTCTGAGTTGGGAAATTCCTGGAGACTTGGGGCATGAAGCCTGAAGGTTTGGGGAGGAAAACGACCACAGCAGGGTATAGTGCGATGGAGTCCACCCTCCAAGACACCCGTTTTCTCCAGGGGAACTGATCTCTGTGGCCTGGAGATCAGTTGTCGTTCCAGGAGCTCTCCAGCCACCACCTGGAGGCCGGCAACCCTGTAACTACATTACAACGATACAAGCAGCGAGTGTTTTCCTCTGCTGTCTCAGGTGGCATTTGGAAAGCTCATAGCCCCCCTCCCAAGCAGTAGGGGGCAATTAGTCTTTCCAGTGTCGATCACCACAATCTCTCTGGCCAGCACCATCCAGAAATCAGCATTATTCAAGAATTGCTTTACTCTGGGGCAGCACTGTGCAAATGCCTGTTTGGGGTTTTTTAGCGTAGGCATTATGTTATTCTTAAACAATGCTACATGCACCGATTTTTAGTTAACCATAGGTGGAAAACCATGATGGAGGCATGACAGCAGTAGGGATATAATCCTCACCTTGCATAAAAAGGAAACCACAGCTAGGGGCTGGTGTGGGGGGGAGGATCCCCCCTCATGCCACCTGTGTGGGATCTCTGTTGCAAGTGCAAATCGAGCAACAATTGTGCTGGCAACAAGACCGCCACAGACTGACCCCTCATGTGGAATCAGCCCAGGTTTGGGAATGTTTGGAGAAAGTGGGAGGTGCATGAAAAAACCCTGCTCCATGACAACAGTACGGAGCCCAGGGCAAAAAGCCCGTGTGGAAACATCTTTAGTGAGATATCTGGTACGTCAGCACTCCCCGTTTTCCCCCACTGCCGAGGCAGCCTTGGCCTTCTACCTAAACCGCCCCCAACTTGTTCCTGTGTCCACAGAGCAGGCCTCATCTGAAGGTTTACCGAAGTGGGTACGGCTGCCACCATGTTATGCTGCCAACTGGCTAAGCAGCCACTTCCTCACAGGTGTTGTCACGTCCACTCAGCCAAGTCTGAGTCAATATTCTTTGCCACAGAAAATCTACAAGGACCTGTGGTTGGAACTTAAATTGTACTCAGTTGTTTGCTCAAACAACTGAGATACGTATGGTCCCTGACCTACACACCTTTCACCGTGCCCTTAAGACATTATTATTCCAACAAGCGGGGCTGGCCTAAATGTGTTTTAATTGAATTGTCTTGTTTTGAGTTAAATTATTTAATATGTTTATATTTTATATTCTTATTGTTTTATATTTGTATGTTTTACTTTTGCTGTACACCGCCCTGAGTCCTTCGGGAGATGGGCGGTATAAAAATTCAATTAAAGTAAAGTAAAGTAAACAGCCCCACTGCTGGAAGTCAAGGGGGGCTGTGGCCTTGGCACTTTCCTTGACTTTCAAGTCCAGCTGTTTGTCCTCCCTCCAGGCTGGAGCGGAAGCATCATTTGGACAGAGTGCCCGGGGGTTGGTCTGCTGCTGCTGCCGTGGCCTTGACCCATCTCCAGGCTCATTGCCTTGCCAGTCACCCGTTTGTGGGCCTGCGCTGAGGCAGTGAAGAAACAGTTGCTCGCTGGCGCTCTTTCAGTCCAATCCCCGCTCGCCCTCCTCCCTCAGTGGTGGCAGTTCATGGCTAGAATGCCAGAAAATTCCAAAGCTGCTGCTGCAGAAGGTGCATCATAGGAAACGAAAGACCTGAAGAACATCAGCTGCAGGTGAGCAACCAGGGTTTTTTTTATTTACTTCATTTGAATGTCACCTTCCTCACTAATGGGGACCCAAAGGAGATTACATTGTTCTCCATTTTATCCTCACAGCAACAGCCCTGTGAGGTAGGTTGGAATGAGAATGTCTGACTCAACCCAGGTCACCCAGTGAGCCTTCATGGTGGAGTGGGGATTCGAACCTGGCTTTTCTGGATCCCAAAAATAACAACAGGAAAGGCTTCCTCTAACAAGTAACGACACCGAAGGGAGCTGACGAGGCTCGAGGGAGCACGTCCAAAAAGCAGCAGACACCAATTTATGAACCGTGCGAATTATAGGTAATCCAGCAGGCTAGACATAGAGCTGAGTCTATTCCCCGGAGAGATTTATTAACATACAGGGAGCGCAAAACCCACTTAAATGATGGGATTACGTGGGCTATAGATTTCTCTCCCCTTTCAGGGAAAATCTCAGAGATCATGACGAAATTGGCATGTACTATTAGATATCTCCGGATGTACACATCCTCCTCAGATTGGATTTAGAAAAACGAGGAGCTTTAAGGATGTCCTGGTACATTCAGACCTCAGAGATCGGAGTGGTACTAGCAATGTCCCACAGAGTCATTTCCCGTGTGGCCACTGCAATGTGTGCGCTCTAAGTACCAACTTCCATACCATCATCCATCCTACCTGCGGTATTCCCTTGTTCTCCAAAGGGTTTTCGACTTGCTCCACTGCCAATGTAGTATACCTTATACCTTATTCAGTGTGCATGTAAATTGCTATATGTGGGCTGTACCTCGCGGCCGCTCCGACTTAGGATTCAGGAGCACTTGTCAAAATTAAGAACTGGCAACCTCGAGGCCCCCCTTACCCAACACTTTGGGGATTACCATCAAAATGAGAAGGAATTAAATTTTTCGGTCCTGGAAATAATAGATAAGCCGGGCCATGCAAATCGTTTTTTACTGCAGGCGGAGGCACGATGGATTTTTCGCCTCCAGACCATGTGTCCTCGCGGTCTTAACAACGAGTTGGACTATTCCCCTTTCTTATGAGTTTAATTACCCCACGGGATGGGTTGGATATGTGAGAGGCTAACATTTCTAGGCAAGACACACTTTGGGTCCTCTTACAACACCCCTTACAGGGAGGATAATGCTTCTTTTTAAACATAAGAAGAGCAGTTTGCCGGGTTTAAATGCAATCAGATTTGTTCAAACCATTTTAATGTTTGTAATAAATTGCCCGTATTATTTTAATGTTTGTAATAAATATTATTTATTACTATTTATTCTTATACATCTGTTCCTTACGTGTTGTAAACCCAATTGGAACGTGTTTGTAAATGTTAATAGTTTGTACATGGTTCCTAACTTAGGGAGTTATTGTGAAATGTGTGGTGCCTTTAAATGACTAATGAAGTTTATTAAGTCAACTCATATAACTGGGAATGGGAAGATAACCCTAACCCTTCCCAGCTCGGGATGATGCTTTGCTACAATTGAAGTTTGGGCATTTGAATTCGATGAGCAACTATTGTAAGTTGATAATTTGGAAAATATCCATGTATAATGTATTGTAACCGGGTTTTCGTGGTTTTACTGTATTGCGGTTTATTTTTTAGAATATTAATGGCCTGAAGAAGGAGAATTCCTTTGAAACGAGTGAAGAACTGAGGCTGGCACGGCTCGTTGCCTAATTTATCAACTTTGGAGCCAAACCTTTGAATTTGCAAGCCGCTGGCGGCGCTGCCTTGATTCTCTTGCTGATTTTTCCACCCCTTGCAATCAGCCTGCAGCTCTGTCCTGTCTTCGGAATTGAACTTAATTGTGCGGATGTGATTGAATGTTTTGTTATGATATACACAGCACTTAATTTCTCACCTATAATATAATTCGCACGGTTCATAAATTGGTGTCTGCTGCTTTTTGGACGTGCTCCCTCGAGCCTCGTCGGCTCCCTTCGGTGTCGTTACTTGTTAGAGGAAGCCTTTCCTGTTGTTATTTTGCAGTTGCTTCTGGATCCTAGTCAGACCCTCAGTCCACTGCGCCACACTAGCTGTATGGGCCAGAGGGGTCCTCCAGGAGGGATTGCTGAGCTTGTGTTTTGCTTGTAGAAATTCAGTCTGACCTGAACTAGCAGGGCTGGGAATGCCCTTTGGCTGAGATCTTGTGGGCAAATACAAATCGACGACTCTAGAAGGTCAGGATTTGGTTCTGACACAGTGAAAGGTGCAGGTGGTGTGGCGGAACCACTGGGATCATGCCGATCCTAACCCCAACCTGCAAAGTCTTGTGGAGGTGAGACACGTGCCGTTTATCTCCTGCACTTACCCTTCATAGTGTGAGCCATCAACCCATCTCCCCTCCTCTTCAGACCATATTTTGTAATCTCCAGTCCAGTATGTATTTGATTCCAAAAGTCTCTAGGGTAAAAAAGAAAGTGCCAAACTGGGTAAATGTTTGGAATATATATGTGTGTGTGTGTGTATCATATATCATATTATTTAAAAGATTAATTATTAAAAGTTGGCTAATATATATATTACTCTACCTTTATGCCCCACCCCCCGCTGTCCACTCACATCCACCCTAAAAGCATTTAAAGTGCGAAAGTGCCACAATAAAAGCCACCCAGATAACGGATACAGATAACAGGCAGGCCTGTGCCCTCAGCCGGCCACTCAACCCAAAGATGCCTCCTGTTCTCTGGGAAAGACCTGTGCAGATGGTGCCAGCCACACTGCTCAGGGAGGGAATTCCCCAGTCCGGGGGAAGCATCCGAACAGCCCCTCCCATAAGCCCCCCACCACCAATCCCACGGCAGATGTGGGGTTCCTGCCTTCTCCATCGATCTGAGAACCTGGAGAGGGTGGATGTGGGAGAAGAAGGTCCTTCAGTTATTTTGGACGCCCTTGAGGTTTTGAAGATGAAAGGCAGTAGCTGAGGGTGGGCTGAAGATGCAAAGTGGGTGCCAGTGTGGCTGTTGGTTTTGTGTGCTTGTTACAAAGGGTTCCAGTAGGAGCCCCCATGGCCACTTTTTTTCACCAGCTGAAGCTTCCCAACTGTCTTTGGGGCCAGCCCCTCCATCACCCAGCGAAGCCCGTTTTCTTCATGTCAGCTCCACTGTGGTTCTGAGTCCTGCCAACAAGTAAGTATCTGACTTGTTCAGAAGCAGAAGCAGAAGCAGAGGGGACGCAGGACCGCACCGCCCTCAGGCATGCTCACCGGGCACCCCAGAAGGCCCCGGCAAAGCCTCCGCCGCCCAGTGCCTGGTGTTGCAGGTCATTAATCGAGGACCTTCAGTAACTAGTGAGCCTTCAGCCTGTTGTGGTTCGCCTTCCCATGACCACAGTGCAGGATGCACATCCATATTTGGGTCAGCCTCTGTTTCCATTCCTGCCTTAGGATTTACTGTCCAGCAATTCCAGTTTGGGCAGTTTGAAATGCCCACCAAAGCCCAGGAGGCAGCCTGAGTCAAATCTGCCCTCTGTGAGTCTGTCAGGCTCCAGCCCCCTTTGGAAGAGGCCGCCAGCACGTTGGGCAGCAGCAAATACCTGTGGCAGGAGTGGCTAAAGCTCTGAGCAGTGGGGACTGGCACGCAGATGCCCCAGAGACAGCCCACGAAAGGGCCACGTAAAGCATTGGCTGCGAAAGAGCAGGAGGAGATCTGTGAACAAGCCTCCACTTGCCTCCGTGCGACTACCATAGACCCTGCCCAGTCATCTGCCTCTGTGCTTGCTGTGGCCGTTTGCACTGTACCGTTATTGCTGCAGCAGCCTCTGGTTGGATGAGCAGCTGGGCAGATTTCTTCTGGCAGTCTCTCCTGCTTTCTTGCCACGTCTTCTTTTGGGTAGAGAAGAAGAGACACTTGCCCCCATACAGCAGCCACTCCTTGGGGCACCAGCCTGCAGAAGACACAAGAGGGCAAGTGGGGTGGGGGGTGGGGTGACAGCGTCCCTCCGCATGACGGCCTCCTTCTGCTCCTGCACCCTGCTTTCCTCTTCTGCTGCAGCCAGGCCTGAACTCCAGGCTGCAGTCACCTCCCACGTGTTGTTGCTGCCTCAAACCAGCCTCTGGGTCACATCAGCCACACGCTGGTTGCATGACCATTTGCAAGGCAACATTTGCAGCCCTGATGGGGGTGTGGCTCAGGTCCACCCTATCAGGATGTGGGACCCAGCCACGAGGGGAGCAGTGTTGATTTGTGGTGCAAACGAGTGTCTCCCTGAGCAGGTCTCTGAATCAGAGCCCGTGCTTCGTCTCGTCCATTCTTCTCTGAGGCCCCTTGTCTTGTCCTGCTCTCAAGAACCTCCACCCAGGCATGACAGGATCCGGGCCCTGAGCCTCATATGTCAAAACAGGAAATGGCCCCTTCCTAGTGGGTAGCTTGGGGGCCCTGGCAACAGGCTGCCACTTTCCTCCGGAAGTTCAGTAATGAGCGGTATTACCTCCCCACACCCACATAACACATGCCCATGGATGCGTCTTGCATCAGAGGAGTTTGGCCTTGGATGGTACCGAGTGCGATGCCAGTCAGCAGAATTCAGACCAAGAATTGCCCACTTGATGGCACTTTCCATTAAACCACAACACCCCCCCCACCGCCTCTGAAGTCCCCCCTCCACGAGCAATGAGGCAGCTCAAGGGAGGTGCTCCCAGACCCCAGGAAAAGCCGGCCGTGCTTGGGAGCTCACCAGTGCAAGCCTGGGCCAGCGTTGCATTCAGCACCTCTTCCGCCACCTGTCTCTCTCGGATCACTGTGGCCAGCGCCTGTTCCTTCTCTTGCAACTGCCCCCAGGTGCTGTTCGCCAACCGCCCGCTCTCTCGCAGGGCTATCTGGCTCTGGTTGAGTTCGGCCTCAGCCTCCTCCAGCCACCTTTGTGTCTGCAGCAGCCGCCGCTCCTGGGCATCGATTCTCTGTGCCAGGCTCCTGTTCTCTGTGGCAAAAGCCTCCGAGGCTTCGTGAAGGCGCTGGGCGGCCTGCCCATCTGCAAAGATCCTGTGAGCGTGGGGGCTGTGTGCCCGCCCCACTGCCCCTGCAGGCCCTCACATTGCCCCTCCCTCGGTCTAAAGCCCCTCCTGATGCTGGAGACCATTGCTTGGGGGGGGGATCCTTCCCACTACTGTGGATCACCCAGCCCTCGTGAGTGGGGGTGTGTGTGCACATTTGGTACCCTTACATTGTACGCCAAATCCGATGGTAGTAGCCAGGAGAAAGAGAGACACTCCCAGCAGCCCCGCGGCTACGGGCCAGAATGGCTTGTTTGGCTCTGCAAGAAGAAACGATGGGTTCAGTCCTGCACTCCACAGACTCACCGGCCTTCCTACGCGCTTCCACTGCTTTCCAAGCCTGATCTCACCCTTGCCGGTAGGCAAGCACACAGTAGCCGGTGTGAAAAGGATCCCAGGATTGTATTGTTATTGTTATTACTTTATTTACTTCATTTATACCCCGCCTTTCTCCCCCATGGAGACCCAAGGTGACTGACATAAATGTTCCTCCACATTTTATCCTCACAACAATCCTGTGAGGTAGGCTAGGCCGAGAGTATCTGACTGGCCTAGGGTCACCCAGCAAGTTTCCATGGCAGAGGGGGATTTGAACCTGGTTCTCCCAAATCCTAGTCAGTACATTAATCACTGGCTCTTGTAGTCTTGTGACTGGCGAGGCAGCTGCCCAGAGGCAATGGATTTGTTTCTTGCTGTCCCATCCTTATGTCCCATCCTGTCCCATGGCTTATTGTCCCATCCTTGAGAAAGACAGATTGTGAATAGATGTCTTTATGCCCGTACTAAGTCTCAGAAACCGTGGAATGAACCGAACACCATTCTGAAACAATTATTCTCAGGAAAACAGCAGCCAGTGTTCAGAGCTGTCTGCATCAAGCATGACCAAGACGTTAATTATACTGTATTTCACTTGCCCTGTCTACTCTGCTTTGGGTTGCAGTGAGAAAGGCAGACAATCATTCAATCAATCAATCAATCAATCAATCAGTCAGTCAATAGACAAATATCTTTTTAAAAATTAGATGGTTTTAATACAGCAATGTGCAGTTCATCTAATTGGACATGTATAAGGTGGCTGTACCCTAAGGAACCCTGACTCTCTCAGATCGGGGCTGCCTGACACTGCCTAGTCTTTCTGAAAGCACTTTGGTGAGAATCTTAGAAATTGTATTTTATCTTTTAAATTTAAGATTGGATAAGAGAGGACATGTATGCTTTTCTATTTCTAATGTCACTGACCTATGCTACTGGTTTTTGTATCATTGTAATCCTTTTATATTTAATCATTTCAAGAGTGATTAGACTGATTTTAAATAACAATCTTAGAAGATAACATTTTGGGCAGCGGTACAAAGTTTTTACGACATCTGGAATACATAAACTTCTGGCCTCTCTTCAGTCAGAGCTAGATTATAAAAGAGAAAAATCATCTCAATTCAGTCCTTTGGTTTAGTGGTTAAAGCTGCTTTAGAACAGGCAAGGGGACTCTCGGTTTCCACATGTTTGTTTTGAAAGGGATGCTTCCCCCCCCACCCCCGGTGGCACAATACTCCGTGTCATAATTTGGGGCTGTGTTAATGGAAGCTGAGCATCCCAGTCCTGAGTGGCGATCGCTGCACCCTACTCTGCTCTAGTCAGGCCTCATCTGTGTCCAGTTTTTTTAAAAATTAAGTCTCTAGCCCTTTTTGTTGTGGAAATATGTCTTTCCCCCTTGACAGCTGAGAATTCAGAAAAATGAGTACATCGGCCATTATGTTGCGAATCAGCCCTCTGCTGGTTCAGATCCCACCGCTGCCCTGAGCTCGGTAGGCAGCCTTGGGCGAGCCCCTCCTCTCAGCCCAGCTCCCCAGCTGCATTGCGGGGAGAATAAGAACACTGACCTTGGTCTCTGCTCTGGGTGAGGCACTCATCTGTCTAGAAGAGCGGTATGTAAGTGCAGTTGTTATTATTATAAAAAGGAGGATAAACCATGAAAACGCCCTGAAGTCAATTGTGGGTGCTGCACACCCCTCTGGGCCTCTCCCCTCGTCCCGCCCATTGGGCAGTGGGTGTGGCTGCCTGTGCCAAGGCTGACGGGGAAATCCCACAAGGAGAAAACAGATCCACAGGAGGGGTAATAACGGGAAGTTGGTCTATCATAACGGGCAAAGAGCCACATTCACTTCTGCATCTTCACTGAGCATTGGCTTGCTGTGAGGGCTGCGCAAACCAAGGCTCAGAGCAGTGAGATTTGGGGGCCATTTCCCTCCTGGTTTATGCCACAAGCTGTATGGCTGCTCCGCAATGACCCACGTAGAAAGACTCCGAGGGCACAGAGTGAATAGCCAAACTGGTGCCCTTGGGACAATCGGTGACCCCCCCTCCACTTCTCTGGAGAAGGTGTAGGGACCTTACAGTGGGTTAGGCGGGCAGCAGCTCCTCTTCCCTTCCCTGGGGTGGGGCCAGGTGCTCACCTTTGTGTTGTGTGGCACTGCCCAGGGTGTTCGCTCCCTGAGGCTTGGCTGCCTGGATGTTCTCGTAGGTGAGGTCTCCATCACCAGACCCTAGGGAAGCAGATGGGGGGAGCAATATTAGGAGGGCAGTCGAAGGGATGCCTAGAAGCCTGGGGGGGTCTCTTTCTGTACCTTCCGGCAGAGCCTGGGGGGTGTTCTCCAGAGGGGTCTTCACAAACCGCAGGTCAGCGTAGGTCACCCCCTGCGACATCTTGGGGTGCTGCTGTCTTCTAGAGAAGGCACCTCACTCGCTGAGAAGTCTGCGCTTTTTGCAGGAAGGATGTGGTTGCCATGGGTGATTGATAAGCAGACATTTGTCACGAGCAGATAGAATCAGCCGAGCAAGAACCAAGGCCTCCGCCCACTCACCCACCCCATCTGCTGGGCCCACAAGCAACCAGGGCACACTTCGGGGGGGGGGGGTGCCTCCTCTGGCTCCTCAGTCATGGGGTCTCAGGGCACCCTTACACGACATGGGGCCACCCACTAGGGAAGGTCAGCCAGAGGCCAAAGCAGCGATCTCCTGGCTGTGTTAGGAGATTATTTGCATCAGAGAAGGCAACAGCACAGAGATGTTGGGGGAGTGACTTCATGGCGTCCTCTACCCTCTCGGCTCCCCGAAAAGGAGAAGTAAAACTGAAGGGAAAGCACGAGCTGTCTCATTTGGGGAAAGTGAGGCGGGGGGATTTCAGATTTTGTAATCAAACAGTCCCGCAAATGCTCCCTGTTCTAAGCAGGAAGAAATAATCTATCCGGCATTATTTACTCATATTGCAGACAGGAGTTGAGATGGAGAGATCGTTATAGCTGATTCTCGGCATAGCCCAAGATTTGGACCCTTAAATCCAGATACTGGGGCCATGAAAAGACTGATATTTCTACAAACCTGAGAAAAGCCCCAGATCTGCAGAAAAATCTGAAATCTTAAAACAAAACACAAGCTTTTGCACAATTATTTTTATTGCAAAAGAGAAATACACAAAAAGAGTTACCTATATATATATAAACTGCATATAAAGGAACAGTTCCCATTTTTTGCTAATTGATTATATACTTAGTCTTCATTTAAAAACCAAATCTAAGGAGCTTCATCCAAACAACATTTCAACAGCAGTTACTCTATTATACAATTTAACACTCCCCCGCAAGCATTATTAAATTGGTTTAAGACTTCCCTGGCTGGAAGCTGGACTAGTCTGGTTTATAGATATCCAAGAAAAGGTTTATTTTTTACCTATGCAGAGTTCAACAACAGGATTGCTCCTAAAAAATTGTGTGTGTGTGATATGCTGTCAAGTCGGTTCCAATTTATGGTGACCCTATAAATGAAAGGCCTCCAAAATGTCCTACCATTAACAGACTTGAGCAGATCTTGCAACCTGGTGGATGTGGCTTCCTTGATTGAGTCCGGCCATCTCCTTTTAGGTCTTCCTCTTTTCCTACAACCGTCAACTTTTCCTAGCGTTATTGACTTTGCCAGAGTTTTGTCTTCTCAGGATGGGACCAAAGTATGATAGCCTCATTCATCATTTTCACTTCTAGAGGTTGATTTACTCTAGTCTAGAACCCACTTAGAACTCACCTAACTATTCCAATATTTACGTGTCAGATATGGGATTCTGTCTATTCTAACATTTGTAGGTTTTGAATAAATTTAAAAATAAATTATTATTGAATTGTGGCTCATATAAGGGTTGACTATCTAAAATATACTCATCTTTAAGAGAACTATGTAATATCTTGGAATTATAAAATCAAATGGGAAAGAGATTTGGGTATTCCTATCTCAGCAGAGAGGTGAGAAAATTTTCTTAAAGGAATTGCAGGTATTTTAATGGTATTTTTCCACAAGTAAACTAGCTAGAATTTCAGGGGGCTCAGAGTTAAGTTGGAAGTACAAGGAAAACCAGAGGGATCTTTTTTCATTTGTTGGTTGGTTCAAAGATACTGGAAGATGGTTGCATAAAGAAACATAAGCCAATATTATAGCCCAACCCCACTGATCCATCTATTAAGTGAAATAAAAAAGAGTCCAGTAGCACCTTTAAGACTAACCAACTTTATTGTAGCATAAGCTTTCGAGAACCACAGCTCTCTTCGTCAGATGCAACCTGATGGTTGCAGGTTCTCGAAAGCTTATGCTACAGTAAAGTTGGTTAGTCTTAAAGGTGCTACTAGACTCTTTGATTTCACTACTACAGACTAACACGGCTAACTCCTCTGGATCTATTAAGTGAGGATCCTCCATTCTTAAGAAAGAATATGTGATTTTGATAAAAACATCTGCCTGCTGCAGCTGGAATGATTTTGGCCCAATGCTGAAAGCAGCAAAAAGTTTCCAACCAAGTGGTTACAGAAGCTCTGGTTTATTATGATGATAATAAACAAAATTACAACTTATAAATATATGTGATCATAGAAATTCCGGTCAGCTGAAAACTATGTGAGAATCTGGTTATTCTTTATATTGTATTAGAATCAAATTGAATGTCCTCTTTTCTTTTAGTGGCCACTGTGTGGGTTGCTATTCAAGCGCAAAGAAATTTCCAAGCCTTCGAGTCTTGGTTTCTGACACTAAAAGGCATGGGGAAGGGCAGGGCCCTCTCCGGGGTAGCTTTTGCCTCCCGGCGCACACCCGCCCTGCTCCTCCTGCCCTAGGATTGCTATTTGCCCACTTCCACTGGGACCCCCCCCAACTCCCTGTCCCTGTGCCAGTGCTCAGGGGGGCAGTGAGGGATGCTGCCGCAATGTCATTATCAGCAGAAAAAACAGAAATGATGTTGATGGCTGTTGTGGGTTTTCCGGGCTGTATTGCCGTGGTCTTGGCATTGTAGTTCCTGACGTTTCGCCAGCAGCTGTGGCTGGCATCTTCAGAGGTGTAGCACCAAAAGAAATGATGTCAACGCAGCATGCAATGCTCCAGGAATCCCTTGATCTCTATGATACTGTGATGCGGTGATACCATTTCTGGTTTGGGGGCTGAAAATTTATTTTATTATTTTTTGTTGTCTGCTTTTCCCACTGAGATCCAAGGTGGATTACACAATGCAAGTGAAATACAACACAATCAGCAGGTAGGACATTCACTGAGCAAGTACAATAACGAACCACAGTTGAGACATTCAGTGAAACAGATACAATAGGGTACAATAGCAGAAAATTTGAAAATAAGCATAAAGTCGAGCCTGCAGATGAAATCTTTCTGAAACCACTCCTAACTAATATACGTGGCATGTTAAACTATGTGGGAACTCCCTCCTGGCACATACCTTCATCAGCAGACAGTACCCAGCAGAGTAGCATACAGAAGATGGGCAGCCGTGTCAGTCTGTCCGTAGCAGCAGAAAAGAGCAAGAGTCCAGGAGCACCTCTAAGACGAACAAAACCTGTGGTAGGGTCTGAGCTTTTGTGAGCCACAGCTCACTTCTTCAGATACCTGAAGCAGTGAGCTGTGGCTTACGAAAGCTCATACCCTACCGCAGGTTTTGTTCGTCTTAGAGTAGCATACAGTCCCTGTCCCTTACCAAGGCATCTCTCTGAGCTACTTCTTACGACACAGCCCTATAACCTGGGCCGATTCCAGACGGCCCCCTGCCTCGCGAAACGTCGCGCGTCGTCGCGCAGAAAACGCGAAATATCGCGTTTTCTCGCGCGAGTTTTGCGCGACGTCGCGCAAAACTCGCGCGAGAAAACGCGATATTTCGCGTTTTCTGCGCAACGACGCGCGACAATGCGCGACGTTTCGTGAGGCAGGGGGCCGTCTGGAATCGGCCCTGGGTGGAAAGCCCTGTTGAATAATTCAGTCTTATGTAGTTTGCTGAAAGGTAGGAGAGTGGGAGCTTTCCTGACCTCCTCAGGCAAGCCATTCCATAAGGTGGAGGCTACGGCAGAGAAAGCACGTGTGCGGACAGCTGTTGATTTAGCCCAACTGCAGGGTGGCATCTGCAGGAGACCCTGTCCAGATAAGGAAAGCAGCCATGGCAGAACATGGGAGGAGAGGCGGTCGCGCAGATATGAGGGGCGGAGGCAACGAAGGGCTTTGAATGTGGTGATCATGATCTTGAATGGAGCCCTCACTCGACGCTGTTCCTGTGTGTTCCCACCTTCTCCGGTGGTCAGCCAACCCCACAACTCATTAATATGTGACAGCAGCCACTGCACACAACTTGCTTGGGCCACTTGTTACCAGCAATTTTCGTGACTTGTTCGAGTCAGGCAGAGGCTACCAGGGTTCTTCATGGATTCTTCTGCTTGGCTTAAGCAAAATGCTTGTCTCAGGTGCCCTCCGACCAGGTGTGTAGGGACTGCAAGGCAAAGAAGCCACCTGATCTTTCAAAAGTGGCCTTTTGCTTGTGGCCTTAGGACTTACGTGGACATCATCATGTATTTGGATCTACTGACCAGGAAAAGGGTGTGAGTGCCTTCTCACAAATGTATTTCTGTTCCGTATTACAGTTTTCTCGTCTCAGGGTTCCTTGGCTCATTTCTACACAATCACGATAACCATAAAGATTCTGAGTGCTGAAAATAAAATAAAAGCTTGATTAGAAAGGTGGGGGGAACAACACAAAGGAAGCACAACTGCTCTGTGGGGTGGCCGGCTGCCTGGTAAGCCACGTCCACATCCACCCACAGGGCAGTCCACCCTGTAGAAACCCCCCAGCAGTGTGTGGGGAGTGCAGGCCTTGGGAGCTCACGCGCTCTGTGTAGGCTGCAGAATGTTTTCCGTTGCCGCCCTCATGTCTCCAGGGGCTCTCTGTTGGCAGCCAATCCCAAGGGGAGAGTCAGGAAGAACCTCCTTTTACACTAGAGCTCTGTCAGTTGTGGCTGCAACATGACTGCCAGCTGCACTGCCCCCCCGTGTGCCCAGCTCATAACATTGTTCTCTTCCCGCCCCCCTCCATGTTATCCTCACAATCACCCTTCGAGGTAGTTTAGGGTGAGTGTGCAACTGGCCCAAGGTCACCCAGTGAGCTTCCATGGCAGAAGCAGGATTTGAACCTGGGTTTCCTACTCTAACCACTACACCACACTGGCTGGCTGTTCTCACCAGCGCCACTTAAAGCTGCTCAACAGACTGGCACCCCAGGGTCTTTCACAGGCATGGGGCAGCTCTCCCTGTGACTTGACAATCTCAGTGCTGCCTGAAAAGACCCAGGGAGGAGCCTTGCTGGGATAGGAGGGCTGGCATCCCCTTGGTCTGGCTTGTGTCAGTGCTCCTGATGCCGTTCGGTACAGGTGTGGCAGGAGCAGAGGTGCCTCGCTGAAGGGTGATGGGGAAAGGCCTCCAGGTGGCACACGCGCCCGGGCCATTGCTGGCATCTGATACAGGACAGGCAAGGGGCCTGGTGAAAAATGCCCTGCCCCTTTAACTGAGGCCTAAGGCACAGAAATGGGCGGGTGAGGCTGTCCCTGGCATGGAGGGAAACTGCAGCACCTGCTGAGTAACACCCTACTGAGCCCCTGGGTAAAGGGACAGGACATGTTTCCCTCTGGGCACCTGGCAGCCTAATTGCGTGGGGCACAATTCTTACCTGGTGACTTCCTGATACGCTCCTGGCGCTGGGCAAAGGGCAGGCTTTGCCCTCTGACCAGCGTCCCGCTGGGGCTCCCGCCCTGCCTCCTCTTTGCCCCAGGGGTGCACTTCTGCCGTGAGCTCTATCAGAAATCCCTTCTGTGTGGGTGCAGTTGTGGGTTCTTGTGTCGTTGCTATGTCACCCACATTCGGTTTTTTTCTCCCAAGCCCCTTCCTGAGACCCAAACCCCTGCGTGGGAGAGGTTTTGACGGTTTTATCAGGAGGACTGCCTGGCTTGGGTGGGTTACAGGGATCTGTGAGGGCCGTGACTGAAGAGGCCGGCTTTTCTTCCCTGTCTGTGCCTCGGCCAAAAGGGATCTTGACTTGACCCCAACCTGCAGGATTCCCGGGAGTGTTTTGCTGCAGAGGCTGCTTATCCGTTGTGTCATGGTCCTTCCAGGGGCAGAGCTCTCTTGATCTAAGTCATTTATAGTCTGCCTTTCTCACTGAGAGGTGGACTACACAGTGAAGCCCATGCAAGCAGCAGCCGGGACGCATGTGTGGGCGGCAGCTGCCTGTCTTCTTGGGCTGTGACCACATTGGTCCACACTCACTGACTGCATTCCCCAAGTGTTTCCTACGCCACCATCAGGCACACCACTCCATCATGGGTGGATGCTGCTGCCTGGGCTCCAGGGCCATCAGCACGCTCTCCGCGCTGGGTCAAGGGGTGCTTGTCCCTTCCTTGTTTCCTTCCTGCAGAGGAGGCACGGGAGACCAGGTATGCTGGGTCTTAAGTTTGGGCTGCCTGTGGAATAATAACGTTCTCACAAGGGGTGGGTCAAAGCTACATTTTCCATTCTGCCCCATGAGGAGGGGAGGAGTTGGGCTGTTTCTTCCAGCCAGCACGAATCTCATTGGTGGGGAGAAAATGGCCCTTCTCTCCCATGCTTACCCTTCATAGCGTGAGCCATCGACCCAACGCCATCCCCATTCCTGATGATGTGTCCATGTTTTCTCGAGTCCAATCCAGAACCTGTCTGATTGCAGGACAGTCTAGGACCAAAAAGGAAACGAAGAGCTGGGTGACGGCTGCTCTGGGATGTCCTAAGCACAGGCCGCCTGGGAGAATACTCAGGGTGTCCCACCGCCCTCCCTCCCACCCCTGAGTGAGAGAGCTCTGGCTTCAGAGCTTCTGATAAGGCAAAGGAGACTGCAGGAAGATCGCCAGGGGCTTGGGCTTAGGGTCTGCACCGACTCCGCCTTGGGGCCAGGCCAGCCTGCCTCTCTAGCAGCTGCTCCCTGACCACCAATCCCTTCTCGGCCTCCAGGTGTGAGTGAGAGCCCTTTCCCAAGGGCACAGTGCCCTCAATGCCCAGCACTTTCTCTTTCATGCTGCACATGAAGGGAGGGCACAGGACGTAGTGCCACTCTGCCCCAGGAAAACTCCCTGCTTATAGAAATATAGCACACTAGGGAGAAGGATTCCAGTGCAGACGTGCCTCTTGCTTCTCGGGCTCCCTTTCCAGGCCAGCAAGGTCCATTTAGGACACTGGCTAAGGGTGGTGAAATGCCCTTCTTCTTCTGGTGGGTAGGGTGCTCCCTGAGGGATAGCTAGCTATGGTTGTTGTGGGTTTTCCGGGCTGTATTGCCATGGTCTTGGCATTGTAGTTCCTGACGTTTCGCCAGCAGCTGTGGCTGGCATCTTCAGAGGTGTAGCACCAAAAGACAGAGATCTTTCAGTGTCACAGTGTGGAAAAGATGTTGGCAGGTCATTTGTATCTACTCAGGAGGGGTGGGGTTGAGCTGAGTCATCCTGTAAGAGTTTCCCAGGGTGTGGAATGCTAGTGGAGGGAGGCTTCACTGTATCCTGAGGAGTGTGAAGCCTCCCGCCATTAGCATTCCACACCCTGGGAAACTCTTACAGGATGACTCAGCTCAACCCCACCCCTCCTGAGTAGATACAAATGACCTGCCAACATCTTTTCCACACTGTGACACTGAGAGATCTCTGTCTTTTGGTGCTACACCTCTGAAGATGCCAGCCACAGCTGCTGGCGAAACGTCAGGAACTATAATGCCAAGACCACGGCAATACAGCCCGGAAAACCCACAACAACAATCGTTCTCCGGCTGTGAAAGCCTTCGACAATACATCGATAGCTAGCTAGCTTTCAAAAACGCAAAATGACTGATAGATTGGAAACCTGTGCTGAAAATAACAAAAGGTGATTCAGCAGAGACAAATGTGAAGTGCTGCATTTAGGGAGAAAAAGAAATCAGAAGCTCTTGGGGGATACCAGACTTGGCAGCAGTACCCATGAGAAGAATCTTGAGATTGCAAACACAGTCAACAGTGAGAGGTGGCTGCAAAAAGGGGAATGCAGTTTTGGGCTACATTAGTATTTATTCATGTTATTTACAGTTTATTGATTGACGTTGCATTATTTATAGTCTGCCTTTCTTTCTGAGACTCAAAGCAGAATGTAATAGAAGCATAGGACTCAATTCATGAGAAGTCAAAGTTCTGCTCTCCTCTCCCCTAGTCAGACCTCATCTGGAATACCGTACCCAGTTTGTTTGTTTGTTCGTTTTTTAAAAAGAAAGATGTAGACAATTTGGAAGAGGATCAGAGGTGGGCAGAAAAGATTGGGGTCTAGAAAACAAGTGAGGAAAGACTGAAGGAACTGGAGAAGGACATGGCCTGGAGGGCAGCAGATTGGGGGGGGCAGGGGGGGAGGAGTGGGCCATTCTGCTTCCTGAAAGGCCGTCCCAGAGAAGAGGGCAAAGCCTCGTTTTCTGCTCCTCCAGAGGACAGGACTTGTTCCAGTGAGCTCAAGGTAAAGGCAGCTGGGTTTTGGATGAGCAGCAGGAGAAATTTCCAAATGGCAAAAATGTTTCCACAATGGGACCACTTCCTTGGGGTGGGGGGGACGTGCTCTCCCCCATGGGAGGTTTCTGAGCAGCAGATGGACAGTCAGCTGTTGGAATATTCTAGATTTGGATTGAGAGGGGTTAGATTACATGGCCTCTAAGGCCCCTTCCAACTCTAGCGCTCAGCGCAGAAAGGCCTGCCTTGAGACACAAATGGAACAAGAGTGACCCACTAGGTCCCTTCCGGCTGCATGGCTGCTTCTCAGCAGCTCTTGTGTCGTACAGGATTCAAAAGGTTGGTCTTCCCCCTCTTTCTGCACTGGGGAATGAGCTGCCTCCAGATCCCTCCCGCTGGCCAGTAAGGCTGGACTGTGGAGCTTCCCCCCCCCCGCCCCTACCAATCCATAAACATTGTTCTGCCAGGTTGCAACTCACCATTATTACCGCAGCATTACATATGATGCCATCATCCCAGGGCTCTAAAATCAGCAGCTGAGATGATTGGCTTTCACAGTCTTGCTTGCTCTTTCCCCAAGTCTTCTTATTCCATGAAATCCACAGGCATTTCTGATTGAAAAGCTTCCATCCAGTGGGACAGCAGTCTGGGGAAGGGGCGAGAAAGAGAAGTCCCTTTCAAACATCTAAAAGACTGCATCGACCCAGAGCCGCTTATTCCCTGCTCCTGCCGGTTCTCCTGACCCCTCGGAGCCTCTAAGAGCTCTGGTCCTTAGTCTGAAGCACCTTTGCTTCCTGGGTTCTTTCTTCTTTGTCTTATTTATTTCCTTGATTTTTTTACGAGTGTGTGTCCATCCTTGGCAAGCAACACTGGTCACAGACAGGTAAAATATAATATTGGACTTTATTTAAGAAAGAACACAGGAGCATATGCAAGGCAGAAACCGCACTTGAAAAACATTTAGGCAAGGCAGAAAATAAATAACAGCTTGCTGATCTAAATATGTTCTAACTAGCTAAAATACTACTGTCGAACTGGCTAAGCATTCTCAGAGCTGGTCCCAAAGCTGGTGGCTCTCCCTGTGGTCCATCTATGCCAGCTGATTCTAGGCATTCTGGAGGCACAGAGCTTAGAAGCTCTCTTCTTGCATTGCTGGTAGTGGGCAATGGCTGCAAAGTAGCAAGGCTGGTCAAGATGGGAGGTAAACGCCTAGATACAACGAGGCTTCTTGAAATCTGGAGGGGCATCAGCCCACTCAGGGAAAGGGGGTGCTTTTCCTGGGCTTGGAGAGGGAAAGAGAACCCAGGTGGGCCATGTACAGCATCACAGAAAGAGAAGGGTCCACTAACTAAAATGCTGGGCCAGCTAGAGTCTCTTTGCTAGGAAGGGAAGGAGGAATTTTATTTTTTAATTTCCTCCCCAAACAGGGTCCCTGTGGCAGAATGAGCAGGACCAGCTCTTCCTTTTGGAATAGCCAGAAATGTGGACAGTGGCCGGAGGCAGGGGCGGGGCGGGGTGGGGGGGCTCAGGCCTGGACTTACTAATCTTCTGGCAGGATGTGGCACGCTCCAGCTCCCTCTTGGTCTCCACCAGCTGCCGGGTGGCCTCCTCCTTGTCCCGCTGCAGGACAGTCAGGTTGCTCCGGGCCCACCTCCGCTCCTGCTCCAGCTGCCGCTGAGTGCCGTTGCCCGCCCGCCAGCTCTCCCACAGGGCCAGCCGGGTGGCATTGAGCTCGGCCCGGGCCTGGTCGAGCTGCCCCAAGGACCGCTCCAGCTCCTCCTCCCGGCTGCCGATTCTCTGCCCCAGGGCGCCGCTCTCCGCCGCGTGCCTCTGGGATGCCCGCTGCAGCTCCCCGGAGACCTGCCCGTCTGCAGAGGAATAAAGGCGGGGTGGGCACCAGGCGGAGACCCACCTCCCTGGCGCTCTGCTCCCGAGAACCATCGCAGGGCAACTTGCCCCGAGCCAACAAGACAGGGAGGGCTACACGGTTCGCCCAGCCCTGGGTCCTGATGGGGCGGGGGAGGTCTGAACTGGGGCAGGGGACTTACATCGGACGCCGAGCGCCAGGCAGGTGGCCCCCAGGACGAGGCAGGAGCCCAGCAGGGCCAGCAGCGGGACGCGCCCCCTTCGCCGCCGCCCGGGCCCTGCAGGAGAAAGCGGCGGCTCGTCGGGGGTCCTGCGGAGGGCCGCCCCCGCCGGGGCCCCCTGCCCAGCCTCGCCCGGCTGCTGGTGGCTGGGCCGGGCCGGCGGGCAGTTCTCGTAGGTGAGCTCGCCCTCGCCCTCGCCCTCGCCCTCGCTGCCGTCTGCCGGGGGGGCGGCGGGCCCGTCGGCGGGCGGGCGGCTCTTGCGCGGGGCGCCCTTGGCGAAGCGCAGGTCCGCGTAGGTCACCGCCTCGGCCATGCCCGCGCCCAGCCCAGCCCGCCCCGACAGCCGCCCTCGGGGCCCAGCGAGGCGCGAGAAGCGGAATCGGGCTCCCCAGTGGGGAAGGCCTCGCCCGGCCCGCCCTTGCCCCGCCCCGCCCCGCCCCGAGGGACACCAGCCGGGACCTTCCCGCCGGCCTCAGCTGCCTCCGTCGGGGCTTTCCACGCGGTTCCTGCCCGCAGAGCGGCGCATAGAAAGGGTCGTTCAGCGCTGGGGGCCGACCGGGGAAGAGGGAGCGCCGGCCCGGAGCATTCGGAAGCGCCGAATTCCCCCTGGAATGGCGAGCGGCGCCGGGAATGCCGCCCCCGCGCCGGGAAGCCTGGGCCAGCCACACGTCGGGGCGGGGGGTTTCCCCGGCACGAGTTTTACGCACAGGGGCCGCTTTCGAAGCTTTGGGGCAACGAGGTCCGGCGATCGGCGAGGAGCAGAGCCCGGAACGCCTGGCTTGGCACCTGGCGCCCCGAAGGGAGCCGTCGGGGCGAGCAGCCGAAGCTTGGGGATCTCGCCGGCCCCTTCCCTCCGAAGCATGCTTGGCCGCGGGCAAAAGAACCTTCCCTGGGCAAGACCCCCAACCACCACTTCGTTTTTTAAAAGGGGATTTTTAAAAACAAGGCGGTGCCACCCCTCCCCCCCCCCGCTGCACTTTAGGTCTTTGCAGGAAGCGCCTCCTCCCCCTGCTCCTAGACAGTCGCCGCCACCTGTGTCATCTATGCAGCGCTGTCCTGCACTAAGCGGCAGTCCCACTGAAGCAGAGACATGGGCCAGGGGGAGGAAAGGACCTTCTCAGACAGTGTATTGTCGAAGGCTTTCCCGGCTGGAGAGCGATGGCTGTTGTGGGTTTTCCGGGCTGTATTGCCGTGGTCTTGGCATTGTAGTTCCTGACATTTCGCCAGCAGCTGCGGCTGGCATCTTCAGAGGTGTAGCGCCAAAAGACAGAGATCTCTCAGTGTCACGGTGGAAAAGATGTTGACAGGTCATTTCCTGAGTAGATATAAATGACCTGCCAACATTTTCTCCACACTGTGACGCTGAGAGATCCCTGTCTTTTGGTGCTACACCTCTGAAGATGCCAGTCACAGCTGCTGCCGAAACGTCAGGAACTACAATGCCAAGACCACGGTTATACAGCCCAGAAAACCCACAACAACTAACTTGTCAGATAGTGTTGACTAGCCAACTGTCTCCTTTCAGAAAAAAAGCGCTGGGTGCTCTGCTATCCTGACCTTCCCTTCCACCCCTCCCAGCTTGCCCTCTGCTGCATCCCTTGGCTTTGCAAGTGCTGTCCTGTGCAGCCCACCTGCCCCAGTCCACTGACCGGCTGTCCTCCCACACACAATGCCACATGACTGCCCTCCTCTCTTGCCCCTCATCAGGCTTGCAAGTCTTCAGCTGTTTCCTGACATCTGCCTTCTCTTTCTCAGCAAGGCCACTTCAAAAAGAGTCTAAATGTGCAAATGAGGAAGGGACTTCCTTGTAAAAAGGAGAAGATGCTGCCCCAGGCTGTGTGATTTGAGTGTCAGAAACATCAGCGGGCTTGGGATCTATTGGCCAAAGCCCTCCAAGGGCAGAAGAAGGGTTTTGAGCGTGCCTTCATCAATGTTCACTACAAATGCATCTTCTCTGATCTGGGAAGAGTCCTGAAAACCCAGCCCCACAATTTTTCAGTGTGGTTCAATATGTGCCAATCTGTGCCCTTGAGATCAACACCCAGCAACAGGGAGGGAGGCCTGGGGACTTGGCTGGCAGCTGTACTATGCCACGGCTGAGCCATTCTTTCCAGGTATGAAGCTGTGGCCTGGAAAGACTGGGGCCTTTCACTATTTGCGAGAGGCCCAGGGTTGCCAGGGAAGCTATAAATTCCTGAGCGGGGCCTGACTTTGAACACTCGGCATGGATGTTGAAGCCCCCCAGAACAGTCAGTCCAGGGGTCTCCAACACCACGTCTGCCGGCAGCTCTGCCAATGCAGTGCTTATGGGGGAGCTGGATGGTCTGTGAACAAGCAGTCTATCTTTAATTCCCAGAGACAGGAACGCACAGT
Source organism: Eublepharis macularius (assembly GCF_028583425.1). Classification (NCBI taxonomy): domain Eukaryota; kingdom Metazoa; phylum Chordata; class Lepidosauria; order Squamata; family Eublepharidae; genus Eublepharis; species Eublepharis macularius. Next base: position 765,258 of record NC_072797.1, on the reverse strand, counting down.
CAACATCAGCTATAGCTTGTACTGGGAGTCTACAGAACTTGAAGGACTCATGGAGAACAATAGCAATCCCACCTCCCTGATTACCATAGCGAGGTTGGCATAGGATGGCATAGCTAGGGGGAGTTAGTTGGGACAGGCATACCATGTCATTTTCTTGCAGCCACATCTCTGGTAGGCAAGCCACATCAATATCCTCTTCCTGTAATGTCCCAGCAATGCATGTAATCTTGTTGCTAACAGATCTAATATTGCATAGTATTAGTGTAGCAGTGGGGAAGCAGAAGCAGCCCCATTGTCAGCAGGCAGAATGCTAGAGAGGTTAGATAAACAGCGAGCTTTGTTGCTGAATACTGGTCTCCTTTGGTAAGTCCCGCCCCCATATCTACCAGCTCATATCTGCTCTTCAGTAGTAAATTCACCCGACATTTTGCACCTCACAACCACATATTCAAATATCAAACATACTGGTGGCCTCTACTCAGGCAACATTGTAGGGCTGCAACCATCGTATATTTAAGCAGGCAATGTCCAGCGGGTGTTGCATCTTTCCTTGAAGCTGTACACGATTGGAGCAGCTCCTCCTGTCCTCTCATGTTCTCTACCTCATGAAAACAAAACGATATCTGTCCCCCAACTGCACATCCCAGGCTAAGAGCCACAGGCCAAGAGCCCTTGTGCTCTCACCCTTTGGCTCGCGCCTCCTGCACCAAGCGCCTCCTGCTACATAGGAAAGGCCTGCCAGCAGTACCTGTGGGAAAGAAGGTGAGCTGGAGGCAGGGCCTGCATCCCACATGGCCAGCGGATTACCAATCAAAGGGATGGGCTGCAGGCATCCTTCCCTCGGCGAGGTCTCCTCGCAAGCAAGCAACCCTGCACCAAGCCACTTCCAATTAGATCCTTTAAAAGGAGGAACACAGAGCACTCTGTGTGCTCCCAAACTGCCATTCTCCACCCCCCCCCCACTTCTTGTGGGGTGGAGAGTTCACCTCCCTCTCTAAAAACAGAAAGCCTGGGCTTCTAGAGGGGCTTGTAGAATTCAAACCCTTTGTCCAATTTTTTTTATTATTTTATTTTACAAATGTGTGTAAAGTGCTTGTCATATATACCTGCCTGCATATCTGTCATGAATATATTCTGTGTTAGGTACTGATGCTCTGAGGGCACCGGCAACCAGTCGGTTATCTTGCAAGTATTTACTTTCGCTTTCCCAGCTGCTTCAAGCAAGTGTCCTTGGGGGCCAGCTGCGACCGGCTCGAGATGTATATTTCTTGGGAACTGAAATGATTTCACTCTTCGCTTTGTCTAGCCGAAACCTATCCTCTCCCCTTCACCCCTCCCCCCCGACTCCTTCGCTCCAGAACTTTAATGGCCACTATCCTAAGGGCGGGACTCTCCCCTATAACTAACTCTACCAATCCCGATTACGTCACTTCTGCCAGTCCAGTTGTCTGAGCACCTTGTACTTGATGGATCTCTAATAAAGTTACTTCAACCAATACACCTGCGTGTCTGCTGTGGAGAACATGGGAATTCTACCTGCCAAGGACTGACAGTGTCATCAAGTCACAACTGACTTATGGCGACCCCTGCTGGGGCTTCCAAGGCAAGTGAGAAGCAGAGGTGGTTTGTTATTGCCTCTTCCTCTGCAGAGTCTTCCTTGGTGGTCTCCCATCCAAGTACAAACCCTGCTTAGCTCCCGAGATCTGATGAGATTGGGCTATACCATGCTGCCTTCCCTCCTTTTACAAACATAAAATTTAGTTTTATGTATTTATTAATAGAATGTATAGTCCACTCTCCCCACAAATGGGCTCAGGGGGGATCACAACAATTAAGATACATAGAAGTAAAACTCTGGTAGCATAAAAATAAATTACAGTTTGTTAAAGCATCTTAAATGCAGCACACATATTGCACAATCCCCTCCCCAGTCATTAGGACCTGTGGGACAGGGTGGCCAACCATCGAATGGACAACAGAATTGAGGGGCACATGTCTTCCCTTGGCAGGAGGCCGGTTGGGGGATTCACCTACCTCAACCATCATAAGGCTGGCGGCACATCTCTGCCTTACCGGTCCAGCAGAACGGTAACTGCTGGGACTGAGTTTCCACAGACAGAGAGTTCTACCAGGTTGGTGTCAGGGCCAAAAAAGCTCTGGCCCTGGTTGAGGCAAGGCCAAGGATCACCAGCAGGTATTTATCTGCTGAACAGAGCACCCTCTATGGAATATAAGGAGAGAGGCGGTCCCGCAGGTATGCCAGTCCCAGTCCACTAAGGGCCTTAAAGGTGTCAAACAAAAACCTTGAACCTGATCCGAAACTTCACCGGAAGCCAATGCAGCTGGTGCAAGACAGGTGTTTTATGTAACTGGAACAGAGTCCTGGACAATCCATGCACACTGCATTTTGAACCAGTTGTAACTTCTGGAGCAGGCCCAAGGGCAGCCCAGTGTAGAACAAGTTACAGTAATCCAGCCTGGAGGTGACCGTTGCATGGATCACTGTCGCTAGGTGGAAGGTTGAAAGGTAGGGGGCAAGTTGCCTGATCTGATGCAGATAGAAAAATGCCGACTGGCAACCACTGTGATCTGGGCCTCTATTGATAAGGAGGCATCCAATCTATAATTTTTAATAATCAAATTATGCCTTATAGAACTTACTTAAATTTACCTTTTAATATTTCACTTCTATTTAAATACCTTTATTCTATTTTTCCCATCTATCTTAATATCTCTTAACATGCATTACCCAAGGATTTCTTTCTGTCATTCGCTGTTTTAATTTAATATTCATCTTGATTTTCAGCTATATAATAAATAAAACCTTTCAATTTTTCTTGAAATTCTCTATATAAAAGATATTGTATATAAAAGATATAAAAGATATTGATGTTGCCATTGTTGCATGCTCATTCAATTTATTCTTCCATTCCTTCAAATCTGGATATTTCCCTGCCTTCCACTTTGCTGTGAATACCACTCTTGCCGCCGTCACCATCTACTTATTCACTGTGTATTACTGTAATATTGCCTGGTAAGATATTTATTAGCATGTTTTTCGGATCCATCGCAAACTTAACTTTTAATATCTTTTGCACTTCTTTGATGTATCTCTATCCAACATTTTCTTGCTTTTTGACACGTCCACCACATGTGAAAAAATGTCTCATCTGTGTTCTGTCATTTCCAACACTTTTCATTATATTGTTTGTTTGCTTTTGCTTTGCCTTTGGGGGTAAAATATCATAGAGAAAACATTTTATACCAGTTCTCCCTTAATATTTGACATTCAATAAACCTGTTTCTGTAGTCCAAAAATCTTCCCACTGACTCATGTTCATATTTTTTCCAAAAATTTTGCATCCATTTTGTCATATAATTTTTTACTTGCTCTGTTTCAGTGTCATATTATAATAACATTTTATAAATTTTTCCCAATAGGTGTCTTAAGTCTCCAGTGATTAATTGTTCAAAAGTCATTTTCTTTCTTAATCAGCCACCTTCTTTAGCGATTTGTTCTTTAAATTTTTATGCCATTTGATAATATAATAACCCTGGAATGTTGGGTGGTGGTGGTAGTGTTGACGATAGTAAGCTTTCATTCAGTGAAGAACTTTGAGCCACTGATAGACCTCTCCTCCCTGAATATGTCTAACCCCATTTTTAAGACGTTCGTGCCTGTGGCAAAGGTCCATGTCAATTGGCAAAGGTGTCAAACAAGGATGCATATCATCTCCCTATCTGTTCAACCTCTATGCAGAGTATATCATAAGGAAAGATGGATTCGATCTAGAAGAAAATGGAGTGAAAATTGGTGGAAGGAACATTAACAAATTGAGGTATGCAGATGACACCACATCACTGGCAGAAAATAGTGAAGACTTGAAATGACTACTGATGAAGGTTAAAGGAGAAAGCGCCAAAGCAGGATTACAGCTGAACATCAAGAAGACAAAAGTAAGGACTACTGAGGAAGTACACAATTTTAAAGGTGACAATGGGCAAATCCACACGCCCTTGGCACATCCTGGCATTGCGCTAAATGTTTGCTAAACACCTGGAAGTATAGCGTCTTTCTAGCGCGATTCAGAAATCACGCTAGGATGCTCCAAGGGCATGTGGATTCAGCCAATGAGAAAATTGAAATTATTCAAGATTTTCTGTTCCTTTGCTTAATCATCAACCAAAAGGTAGACTGCAACCAAGAAATCAGAAGACGATTGAGACTTGGAAGAGCAGCTGTGAGGGAACTAGAAAAGATCTTAAGGATGTCTCACTGGGGTCCAAGATCAGGATAATTCAAACTATGGTATTCCATCCCCACTACTGTGTATGGATGTGAAAGTTGGAAGGTGAAGAAAGCTGACGGGGAGAAAATTGATTCATTTGAAATGTGGTGCTGGAGGAGAATTTTGAAGATACTATGGAAGGCCAAAAAGACAAATAAGTGGGTTCTAGGTCAAATCAAGCCTGAATTCTCCTTAGAAGCTAAAATAACGAGACTGAGATTATGGTACTTTGGTCACATCATGAGACGACAAGACTCACTAGAAAAGACAATAAAGCTAGGAAAAGAGGGCAGCAGCAGGGGAAAAGGAAGACCCAAAATGAGATGGCTGGACTCAATAAAAGAAGCCACGTCCTCCAGTTTGCAGGATCTGAGCAAGTCTGTTAATGATGGGACATTTTGTAGGTTGGAGGTGACTTGACAGCACATAACACACACATGATGCCTGACTTGCAAGAAAAGAGGAATGTCACACAGGGGGATTCCCGGGACCAATCAGAAGAACCAGGAGGGTCTTGCAAGACTGTTCCTTCATGCCCCGCCCCCGCACCATTTAAAGAGCCATAAAACCAATAGATGTTTATGTGCCAGTGCTGGAACTTTCCCATATGATACCTCCAGACAGGAGAATTAGAATATCTAAAAGATTAAAACAGGCCTACCAAACATGCTAATGAATGAGATTGGGCTGCCTCAAAACTGGCCCTGCGCCTTCAAGATGATTGTGGGAGTTGCATGAATCGTGCATGAAGGGAACTGGAATGCCCTGAACCTGATTATCTCTAGGAATGCTTGCACCACTTATATGCTATTTCCATTCAGGTTCCTGCTCTGAGGTTTGCATGGTGAAGACAGGTGTGTTCGGAACAAGACTGTGAGGCTGTCGCTTCTTTCTCCTGCCAGCTGGAAATGAGTCCAAAGACCCTCCGGGCATACTAGAGATGGAGACACGCCCAGTGCTGTTGAGTTAGGACCAGCCCCATGGACAGGAGGTTGGATGGTAGCAGAATGGACCCGTGGAGCCTGGAACTCACTCAGATGTGCTGTCTACAGCGTGGAGGCTCTGCCCCATCTGCCCCCGGAGAGCAAGTCAGGAGTTCAGGATTAGCATCGTTCTCTGGGCTGGGACAAGACGGGGGCCCCTAGGTAAAGGCTTAGTCCTGCATGGCTTGTGACCAGCCAGGGAAGATGAATACGGAGAAGAGGAGCCACGGAGATGGCGGCACTCCCCACATCTGTGTGCCTCTCATCCCGATGTGGGGAGTGCTGCCATCTGCATGGCTTCTCCATGGCAGGGCGCCATCTATTTGCACTATTTCTTTCTTGCATTTCTATGACCGTTTGAAGCCCCCTTCTGCTGATTCAGACAGGCTGTCAAGGTCACCCTTGCCTGCTCTCACTGCCCAGGGCTCTCTGGGCAGAGGCCTTTCACATCACCTCTACCTGACCCCTTTACCTGGGGGTGCTGGGGACCGAGCCTTCCACGGCCTGCTTGCAAAGCCCGCTCTCCTCCTGAGCCACAGCCTCGGCCTTTCTTCCTGCTTGGAGGTGAGGCTGCTGCCTAGGGGCTTCCCTCCAGGCACTGACAGAGCCAGACCAATGGCCACGAGCACAGATTGCTCTAAAAGGAGGAGACAGACGGAGAGGTCCAGCAATGGCTACTAGTCATAGAATCGCAGAGCTGGAACGGACCCCAAGGGTCATCTACTCCAAATCCCTGCACAATGCAGGCAAGTCTCAGCTACCTCCCCCCCCACCCCAGTGTTCCCTGCTGTATGCACAGAGGAAGGCAAAAACCTCCAGGATCCACACCCAATCAGGCCTGGAGGAAAATTCCTTCCTGATCCCAAAGTGGCGATGGGCATGTAAGGAAGGGCCATGAGAGCCCAGCCCGGGCTCATCCCTTCCTGGCCTCCCTCTGACGATCTGCCTGACTTCGTGCTGAGTCACAGTAACTGTCTATAGATCCAGAGGAGTTAGCCTGTTAGTCTGTAGTAGCAAAATCAAAAAGAGTCCAGTAGCACCTTTAAAACTAACCAATTTTATTGTAGCATAAGCTTTCGAGAATCACAGTTCTCTTCATCTGACGAAGAGAACTTGATTCTCGAAAGCTTATGCTACAATAAAATTGGTTAGTCTTAAAGGTGCTACTGGACTCTTTTTGATTTTAGTAACTGTCTATGTACTTCATTTATCATCAGCCTTCTTCTTCATTGAGCTCCAGGAGAACTGCACAATTAGAAAGCAATACAATAAGACCAATATAAAGCATACAGAAACACTGGAATAAAACTGGATTATCATGCAAGAGAACAATGAAATAAAAACAACGAAGTGGAAAAACTGACTCAGTTTTCAGACAGGAAAACTACAACCCTGTTCCTTTTATAAAGGAGCCCTATTCTGGAAGATGCTGGCTTCCAGATAGCTCTAACGCGCAGCCTCTTTCAACCCAGATTTAAAGGAATCCTTACTTACAGTTAGAGCCAGTGAACGAGACATGATTCCATTAGAAGCAAGATACATCTTTATTGGTCCAGATTTATTCGTAGACTAGCGGTAAATTCATTATGACTGTTGCATCCTTGAGGGAAAGGGTCCGAACAAAGGGGGGAAGAGGACCATAAACTTTTAACACCTTCACAGGAAGCCTACAATAAAACTTCTGTATTGGAGGGGGGACTACGATTCCCATGAGTACCAATTGTTAAAGGGACAGCACATAGTTCTGACTACACAGATACTGAGGCTTTCTAAGATGGGGTTACAGTACAAGCCCTCTCCAACAATTCTGTTGTACTGAACATTTTGGTTTTATTACCACCCCAGTCCCTTTATAAAAATGTCCTGAATGATAGAAGTGTGGAAGTCCTCCTGACCTTGTTAGGCAGGCCACATCAAGTGCTGTCGAACTGCAATCCACTCATGGTGACCCCTCCTGGGGTTCTTAAGGCAAGAGGTGAGCAGAGGCGTCTGACCGTGGAAAAAGTTCTTCCTAATATCCAGCCGGTACCTTTCTGCATGTAATTTAAGCCCATTGCTTCGCGTCCTACCCTCTGCTGCCAACTGGAACAGCTCCTTGCCCTCCTCCAGATGACAGCCTTTCAAATATATAAGAGAGCAATCATGTCCCCCCTCAACCTCCTCTTCTCCAAACTAAACGTTCCCAAGGCCCTCGGCTTTTCCTCCTAGGGCTCAGTCTCCAGACCCCTGATCATCCTCGTCGCTCTCCTCTGCACCCTCTCGATTTTGTCCACATCCTTTTTTGAAGTGAGGCCTCCAGAACTGCACACAATACTCCAGGTGTGGCCTGACTAAGGCAGTATAGAGAGGGGCTATGTGACCTCCTGCGGTTTCGACGCTATGGCCCCTTTGATACAACCCAAGATTGAATTGGCCTCTTTTGCCACCGCATCACACTTTCCCAAGTAGGTGTCTGCAGTCAGTATTGGGAGGGGGGTTGTACTCCCTCTGAAAGAGCAGGTTCATAGCTCAAGGGTGTTACTGGATCCTGGCCTATGACTGAGGGCTCCAGTCTCCTCCACAGCACACAGTACCTTTGATCAGCTCCGGCTAGTTGGCCAGCCATTCCTCCCAAAGCGTGACTCAGCCACAGGGATCCATGTTCTGAACACATCCAAGTTAGATTGCTGCAATTCCCCCTACATGGGGCTGCCTTTGAAAATGGTCTGAAAACTTCAGCTTGTCCAAGAGGCAACGGCCAGGCTACTGCCAGGGGCTGGTTACAGGGATCTTTTCACCCCAGTGCTGAAAGGTCTGTACTGGCTGCCTGTTTGTTCCTGGGCTCAATTCAAAGTCTTCACGTCCAAATTCTTACCTTTATCAGGGAGAAGGAACCTGAGAGATCACCTCCACCCCTACTATCCAGCCCGCCAGTGAGGATCTGCCTCCCAAGCCCTGCTCTCTGTGCCCCTCCTGTGCCACCCCCTGTGGCGGGTGACGACTACAGACGGGGCCTTTTCTATTGTGGCAACTCACCTCTGCAAGACCCCACCCCTGGAGGCGTGCCTGGTGTTTTTTACTTTCTTTTAGGTGCCAGCCCCAAACTCATCTTTTAACCCAGACTTTTAATGAAGAGTTTTATCTTAGCTTTTCAATTATCTGCTTCTGTTTTATGCATTGTTATGCATTATGCTGCTGTGTCCAACAGCTTGTGTTTTGTGCTGTGACTTAATTGTAAGCAGTCTCCAATGGGCTCTGACGAGGCAGCATAGAAATATTTTTTAAAAAATAAAGGGAAAAACAATGCAAGAAAAACTTGCCTAAGGCATGACATACCATAATGCAGAAAGTAGATTGCCAAGGCAGAAGACAACGCAGCGCAAGCAAGGTGATACGAGAAATAAACACTGTGACACACTGCCACCCTATTCCCTCGTAAAGGCAACCTTCTGGACTATTCCATCATACTCCTGTTCTGATCCCTTGGTTAAAATGAAGTCATGAATAATTCAGGTGTGCAGAAGGCCCAAAGAGCGGGGAATTTCCGGACATCCTCGGGCAGCCCGTTCCATACAGTGGGAGCCCCACTGAGACATGTACATGTTGATGCGGCTGCGGATCTTGCCCATTTGCAGGATGGCACCTTTACAGGCCTCGCTCAGACGAGAGAAGTGGTTGCAGTGGAGCAGAGAGGGAGGGGCAGTCATGCAGGGACGTGGGCCCAAGGCCATGCAGAGCGTTGGAGGTGAAATGAATTTTATAACTGAGCGGTAACCAATGCAGGGTCCGCAAAACGGATGTCATTTGGTGTCCCAGCTGGTGTGCAATAGTAAGCAGGCTGAAACATTCTACGACAACTGGAGTTTCCAACTTGTTTTACCAGAAGATTCATGTAGAGTCCTTTATAGCAGTCCAGCCTCTATGGATCCACGTGGTCGGGTCAGTAGAGCCCAGGCCAGGGGCCATCTTCAGGGTTAGAAGGATAAAACGAGATGTCCGTCAATGTCTACCTAGTTAGCACTGCCTCGGCAAAGATTTTGAGGGTGGTGCCTGGGGAGGGCGGAGTTTGGGGAGGATGTGATGTCACTTCTGTGTCACGCTCTAGGGATTTCCCCTCAGCTCCATGGTACATACTACAGAGACATGAGAAATTCTTAGAGTGTCATTACGGAGGCCATTTCTGAGCCTTTCTCTCCCGCTCCTCCTTTCTTTCTTGAAGATGGAGAGGGGGGGTCTAACCACTGTGGACAAGCAAACAGCAAACCCGGTCCGCTTAGAGAGGCAGCAAATTATGCAGCTCGGTGCTCGGAGGCCACATGAAGGAAGGGCCTTAGCCTCCATGCCCCGCGTGTTGGCCCTCCAGGGCAACTGCTTGGCATCTGGAATGCAGATCCAGTCCAGCAGGGCTCTTTGTGTGTTCTGCGCCCTGCTTGGCTTCAGCAGAGTGGCTGCCTCAGGTGCCCCCCCAATCACACCCTGGGACGGGGCTATGTAGCCCAAGGGGGCTGCAATGCTAAGAGAAGCTCCCTGGTCCTTCAAACGTGGAGTTTTGCTTGTGGCTTTTGGACTTACCTGGGTATCTCATGCGTTTCAGTCTATTGGCCAGGAAGAGAGTGTGGCTGCCTTCTCACAAACGTATCTCAGACTTGTGGAACAGCGCTCTCGCATTATAGTTCTTTGGCTAATTTTTACACATTCGCCATCACCTTCAGGTTTCTGAGTGCTGAAAAGAAAGCAAAAACCCCATGAGAAAAACAGTTCTAGACTGGCCTCTTCCTGGTATTTCCCTGGTGCTGGGCAAAGGACGGGCTTTGCCCTGTGACCAGCTTCCCGCTTAGGTCCCTGCCCTGCCTCCTCTCTGCCACAGGGGTGCATTTCTGCAGTGAGCTCTCAGGGGGGTAGTTGGCAGGAACCCCTTTGGGGTGGGTGCAGGAGTGTGTTCCTGTTGCCCTGCGTTCCACACTCCCCTTCCCTGGCAAAAGATTGCCCCTCCCAAGCCCCTCCCCGGCCCGAGACCCAAACCCCTCTCTGGGAGAGGTTTTGACAGTTGTTTCCGGATTGCCTCGGTTGAGCGAGATACAGGAATGTAGGAGCGTGGCGACTGAAGGGGCCGCGTGTGGGCCCTGGGCAACAGAGAACTTGACCTGGACCCACACTTGCAGAACAGCAGGACTGGAGTCCGGAGGCGCCTCAGAGACCCACAAGATTTTCAGGGTGTGAGCTTTCGAGAGTCCGAGCTCCCTTCTTCAGATACAAGGAGGAGTGGAGATCCCTGAGCCTTTATCGCCCAGCCAAAGGGGTGTGTGTGTGTTACAAGACTCTCAAACGCTTCCACTCTGAAAATCTGGTCGGTCTCCAAGGGGCCACGGGACTCAAATCCTGCTCTTCGGCTGCAGACACGCCAACACGGCTCCCTTCCTGAGCTCCATCAGCAGGATTCCCTGGAGTGTTTCTCTACAGCCCACCCAAAAAGATGCGTCCCGGTCCTCCTTCCAGGAGCAGAAGTGGGGGCAGCTGCCAGTCTTCATGGGGCTGGGACCACGTTGGCCCGCACTCACGGACTCTGTCCCCATGTGCTACTTGTGGGGGCACTGGCAGCACACCGCTCAGCCCTGGGTGGATGCTGCTGCCTGGGCTCCAGGGCTATCAGCACGCTCTCTGCACCGTCTCACGGGGCGTCTCTCTCTCCCTTGTTCCTTTTCCGCGGAGCAGGCACCGGCGTACGGGTACACTCGGGTCTTGAGTCCGGGCTGCCTGTTTAATAATAATGTCCTCACAAAGGGTGGGTCAACACTGCGGTTTCCATTCTGCCCCTCGAGGAGGGGAGGAATTGGGCTGTTTCATCAACCAAGAAGGAATCTCAGTGGTGGGGAGAAAATGGCCCTTCTATGCTTACCCTTCATAGCGCGAGCCATCGACCCAATGCCATTCCCATGAATTCCATGTTTTGCGGAGTCCAATCCAGACCCTATCTGATTGCAGGACAGTCTAGGACCAAAAAGAAAATGCAGAGCTGGGTGACGGCTGCTGCCCTGGGATGCTCTCAGCACTGAGCGCCTGCAGCAATGCTTGGGGAGTCCCTGCCACCTGCGAGGGGAGGGGGCACTGCCCTCCCTTCCACCCATTACAGGGAGTCCTCTGGCCTCAGTGCTTCTGATAAGAGAGGCAGACAGTGCAGGGGGGTCCTGCAGGGCTTGCCCACCTTTTCAGCTGCCAGAAGGCAGGCCGTCTGGAGGCAGCCCTTGTCTTGGCTGCTGGCTTGGGGTCTGCGCGGGCTGCTCCTTGGGGCCAGGCCAGCCTGCCTCTCCAGCAGCTGCTCCCCCCACCGCTGATCCCTTCTCAGCCTCCAGGTGTGTCTTGGGAGCCCTTTCCCTTGGCGCCCTCAATGCCCAGCACTTCTTTTTTCATGCTGTGGTTGGGGGGGGGGGCACAGGAGGTAGTGCTGCTCTCCCCTGGGAAATCTCCCTGAGAGTAGAAAGGGGGCACGCTGGGGAGCAGGGGTCCAGTGCAGACGTGCCCTTGCCCCTTTGGGGCTCTCCTTTCCTGGCCAGAGACATCCACTTAGGACACTGGCTAAGGGTGGGGAAGTGCCCTTCTCCCTCCATCGCTCTCCGAGGCAGGTGGGTTAGGGCGCTCCCCCAGGGATCACTAGCTAGCTTTCAGAAATGCAAATTGCCCTTCATAGGTTGGAACCCTGGCCTGAACACAGCAAAAGAGACAAATGCAACGTTCTGCATTTAGGGAGAAAGAATCCGACGCTCTTGAGGGGACACCAGACTTGGCAGCAGTACCCGTGAGAAGGAGCTTGAGATTGCAGAGGATCACACACTGGACACAAGTCAACAGCATGATGCAGCTGCAAAAAAGGCAAATGCAATTGTGGCCTTCCCTGATACGAACAGAGCAACTAATTCATGAGAAGCCATATGCTCCCTGTCTCTCCTACCCACTAGTCAGACCTTATTTGGAATACCGTGTCCAAGGGACCGGAGAAGGGCTTGGCCTGGAGAAGGGCAGACTGGGGGGGGGCGGGGGCAGGATGGGGGAGGACTGGGCCCTTCTGCTTCCCGAAAGGCCATCCCAGAGGAGGGGGCAAAGCCTTGTTTCCGGCTCTGATCAGCTCAAGGCAAAGGGGGAGGGGGTGGATTTCGGATGAGCAGCAGGAGATGCTTCCCAAGGGCAAGAGGGTTTCCACAATGGGACCAGTTCCTTGGGGTGGGGGTGGGGACGTGCTCTCCCCCATGGTGGGTTTCTGAGCAGCAGATGGACAGTCCGCTGTTGGAAGGTTGGATCGAGAAGGGTTAGATTAGATGGCCTCTAAGGCCCCTTCCAACTCTAGCGCTCGGCGCAGAAAGGCCTGCCTTGAGACACAAATGGAACAAGAGTGACCCACTAGGTCCCTTCCGGCTGCATGGCTGCTTCTCAGCAGCTCTTGAGTTGTACAGGATTCAAAAGGTTGGTCTTCCCCCTCTTTCTGCACTGGGGAATTAGCAGATCCCCCCCCCCACTGACCAGTAAGGCCAGACTGTGGACCCCCCCCCCCCAATCCATACACATTATTCTGTCTAGTTGCATCGCACCATTATTGCTGCAGCGTCATGTCTGTTGCCAGCATCCCGGGGCTTCAGCATCAGCAGCTGAGATGATTGGCTTTCACATTCTCGCTTGCTGCCTTCCCAAGTTTTCCATGCTGTTGAAACCCACAGGCATTTCTCACTGAAGAGCTTCCATCCAGTGGGACAGCAGTCTGAGGAAGGGGAGACAGAGAGAGAGAAGTCCCTTTCAAACACCTCTCTAGAGCTGCCGCTGTTGCCACATGCAATGCGATTCCAGGTTCACAGTGCCGTTTTTTGACTTTTAAATCCGCATGGCCTGTGGCGGCTCCGTTCTGGCTTCCCCCTGGCTTGCTGGCTGTTTCCCCAGCCTGGTGCTCTTGGCTACTGCTCATGCTGGGTCCCTCTCAACAGTGGCCCCCGTGTGATGGGGCGTTTTCCCCACGCAAGTAAGGAAGGGTCCCAACCTGCTTGCTCAGGAGAGGCTGCAAAACTGAGCTCTTGAAGCGAGCTGGAATGGCAGAGGGCTGCATTTGTGGAAGCCACAAAGGATATTTCTTGGGAGTTCAGTCACAGTTAGAAAGTTTCATGTTGGCTGGATTTTATATTTTATTGTTGTATTAGTGTGTACATTTCTTACCCCTCTTGGGTTCATTTTGGCATGGAAGAAAAGTGGGTTACAAGTATTTAAATAAGTAAAACCAATGAAAGGGTCCGTGGAACTCCAAGGAGCAGCTGCTCCAGGGAGTGCCTTTTGCCTCTTGAAATACGTCAGCTGCCCCCAGCGAGGGAAGGCCAGGATCCAGCCCCTGCACAGCATGCTTTGGTCTCTTCCCAGAAAGTAAGCAACATCTTTTTAGGCTGCCCTTGAAGACAGCTAGGAAACTTCAATGGGTCACGGATGCAGCGGCCCCTTGGTTCATGGCAGTACATTCCCCCACACACGTGGCACGTCCACAGGCTGCCAGGCTGTTCCAGGGCTTCACTCAAGATACGTGAATGCCCTAAGCAGTAGGGGGTCCTGAATACTTAGGGGCTGCCTCCTCTGACATCACCCCCACCCTGACATTAAGATTTGCATGGGGGGGCCTTCCTCTGTGGGGGTGGAGATGGTCATCAGCAAGGTGGAGGGCCTTTGGGGTGGTGGCCCCTAAACAGTAGGGTTCCCTCCCCTTGAGGCTGGGCTGGCACACCCCTCCCTTCTTTTAGGAGGGCTTGTGGCCTGTGTTGCTCCTTCTTTCAGCTTTGATGCTGTTTACTATTTGGCTGTGTTGTACAATTCAGAAAATAATTTGTGATTATCTTTTGTTGATATTTTAAACAATTGTTATCATTATTATTATGAACTGCTTTAAGAACCAGTACTGTTGAAAGAGGGAAGAAAATATTGTGAAAGAATGAATAGTAAGTAAATGGTGACAAAGGCCACTAGCAATAGAGGAATATAGAATTAAAGAACAAAAAGAAAGAACAGGAATAAAAGATGGATGGAGAAGAGGGGGGGACTTGGGGCAACAGGGACAGAGTGAGCACACGCGCTAGCCTCCCAGGGTCTGCCCAAAGCCCCCAGCCCCCCTGGGCGTCCCACCCATTGTGAGACGTTTTCTCTTGGTGGGGGCCTTCACCCACCTGTTCAGCAATTCAGTGGTTCCTGGGAGGGGGCTGAGATTTCCACCCCAGCCATCTGGGCTAATGCTGCACGCACCCAAGGGGCCAGTGGTATCACGAGAGGCTTTGACGGATGCCTTGGCCTATTGGTTGAGCACACGGGTGCCACAGAGAGAGGCGGGACGCAGGGGGAATTGGCCCTGAAGGGCAGGACTGAGCCCAGCCAGGCAGCTGAATCGCAGGGTACTCAGCAGAGCAAAACGCAGCCAGAATCAGGCCTTGAACGCAAGCTGGGATGGCTGTGGCAGAGGTGGGGGTGGGGGGAGGAAGAAAGAACATGCCCAGGGCTAGATTTTCCTGGGCTTGGAAAGGGGGAGAGAAGCCAGGTGTGCTCGGAGGCAAGCCTTTGGGTCTGCAGGAGGTGTGGCAGAGGGAGCCCCCATGACCTGGGAAAGCTCTCATTGAGGTAAGGAAGTCTTGAGATGGGAAAAGATGCAGAGGAGTTCGCCATGTTAGTCTGTAGTAGCAAAATAGTAAAAATTCCAGTAGCCCCTTTAAGACTAACCAACTTTACTGTAGCATAAGCTTTCGAGAACCACAGTTCTCTTCGTCAGATGTGTGGATCTGCATCTGACGCATCTGACGAAGAGAACTGTGATTCTCGAAAGCTTATGCTACAGTAAAGTTGGTTAGTCTTAAAGGGGCTACTGGACTCTTTTGAGATGGGAAGGAAGAGGTGACAGGCGGTCCTGGTGACCGGGTTGGAATGCCGGGTACGCGCATCTCAGAAAGAGAAGGCTCCACTAACTATAATGCTGGGCGAACCAGAGTCTCCTTGCCAGGGAGTAAGGAGGGAATTTTATTTTAAAATTTTTATTTTAAACATGTACATGTCGCCTTTCCAACCGAACAAGGTCCCCAAGGCGGAATGTGACCAGGAGTAGCTCTTCCTTTAGGAACAGACAGGAATGTGGGCTTTGCCAAGCTCTGCTGATGTCTGTCTGGAGGCGGAGGGGGGTGGGGGGGCTCAGGCCTGGACTTACGATTCTTCTGGCACGATGCAACCTGCTTCAGAACCCTCCTGGCCTCCTCCAGCTGCCGGGTGGCCTCCTCCTTGCCCCGCTGCAGGAGAGTCAGTTCTTCCTCCAGCCGCCGCTGAGTGCCGTTGCCCGCCCGCCAGCTCTCCCAGAGGGCCAGCCGGGTGGCGCTGAGCTCGGCCCGGGCCTGGTCGAGCTGCCCCAAGGACCGCTCCAGCTCCTCCTCCCGGCTGCCGATTCTCTGCCCCAGGGCGCCGCTCTCCGCTGCGTGCCTCTGGGATGCCCGCTGCAGCTCCCCGGAGACCTGCCTGTCTGCAGAGAAGTAAAGGCGGGGTGGGAACCGGGCTGGGCGGGGGGTGGTCTGCAGGGTGGCTGCATCGCCTGCGGGCTCTCGGCTCCCGAGAAGCAGCACAGGGCGACCCACCTGGGACCCCCAGGAGGGGGGCCGGCCATAGGGCTGGGCCAGGCCTGGTGAAGGAGGGCCTGGGCGGGGAGGGGACTTACATCGGACGCCGAGCGCCAGGCAGGTGGCCAAGAGGAAGAGGCAGGAGCCCAGCAGGGCCAGCAGCGGGACGCGCCCCCTTCGCCGCCGGCCGGGCCCTGCAAGAGAAAGCGGCGGCTCGTCGGGGGTCCTGCGGAGGGCCGCCCCCGCCGGGGCCCCCTGCCCAGCCTCGCCCGGCTGCTGGTGGCTGGGCCGGGCCGGCGGGCAGTTCTCGTAGGTGAGCTCGCCCTCGCCCTCGCCCTCGCCCTCGCTGCCGTCTGCCGGGGGGGCGGCGGGCCCGTCGGCGGGCGGGCGGCTCTTGTGCGGGGCGCCCTTGGCGAAGCGCAGGTCCGCGTAGGTCACCGCCTCGGCCATGCCTGCGCTGCGCCTAGCCGGTCCGACGGCCGCCCTCGGGCTGCGGCAGGAAGCAGCAGTTGACTTCCCGGAGCGAAAGCCTCGCCCCGGCCGGGCCCTGGAGACTGTGCCACCTGCCCGCCCCTCGTTTCCGCGCAGCTGGTGCCCGGGAGACGCCGAGCCTCGGGGCATAAGGGGAGCGGCGCGGGCGGCGGATGGCGTAGGTGGCGGGCGGTGGTCCCACCCCTTAACGTTGGGGAGGTTCGGCGTTCCCCCCTCGAGTGCCAAGAGGCGCGGTGAACGTCCGCCCCGGGAAGCCTTGCCAGCCGCTGGCGCCGCCTGCAGGGCACGGAGGGCGCCCAGCGCCCTCGAGGGCAGCTCAGCCCGACAAGTTTTAGCCACAGAAGTATTAAACTCATCTTGGTGCCTCTTTGGTTAAGAGGGCGGGACTCTAATCTGGAGAGCCGGGTTTGATTCCCCACTCCTCCTCTGCTTGAAGCCAGCGGGATGCCCGGGATGTACTAAAACGAATGACAGGGTTGCCCATTGAAAATAGCGGGAGAGGCTTGAATGCCCATTGGAAATAATGGGAACCTGGAATGCCCATTGACTTGCATGGGCTCCATTGAAACACATTAGAGGAAAAAAAGAGGTGCCAAGAAAACGTGGAATGGATTTTGAAGGAGAGTCTCTGGGCCCACATAGACTGTTCTGGGACTGGATTGACAGGCCCCTGAGTGCAAAGACGGCCCCTGGGTGTGACAAGGGCCCTAAGTGGAATGACGGCCCCTGGGTGTGACAAGGGCCCTAAGTGGAATGACGGCCCCTGGGTGTGACAAGGGCCCTAAGTGGAATGACGGCCCCTGGGTGTGACAAGGGCCCTAAGTGGAATGACGGCCCCTGGGTGTGACAAGGGCCCTGGGACTGGAATGACAGGCCCCTGAGTGTGACAGAAGGGCCCTGGGACTGGAATGACAGGCCCCAGACTGGAATGACGGCCCCTGGGTGTGCCAGAAGGGCCCTGGGACTGGATTGACAGGCCCCAGACTGGAATGACGGCCCCTGGGTGTGCCAGAAGGGCTCTGGGACTGGAATGACAGGCCCCTGACTGGAATGACGGCCCCTGAGTGTGACAGAAGGGCCCTGGGACTGGAATGACAGGCCCCAGACTGGAATGACGGCCCCTGGGTGTGCCAGAAGGGCTCTGGGACTGGAATGACAGGCCCCTGACTGGAATGACGGCCCCTGGGTGTGCCAGAAGGGCCCTGGGACTGGATTGACAGGCCCCAGACTGGAATGACGGCCCCTGGGTGTGCCAGAAGGGCTCTGGGACTGGAATGACAGGCCCCTGACTGGAATGACGGCCCCTGAGTGTGACAGAAGGGCCCTGGGACTGGAATGACAGGCCCCAGACTGGAATGACGGCCCCTGGGTGTGCCAGAAGGGCCCTGGGACTGGATTGACAGGCCCCAGACTGGAATGACGGCCCCTGGGTGTGCCAGAAGGGCTCTGGGACTGGATTGATAGGCCCCTGACTGGAATGACGGCCCCTGGGTGTGCCAGAAGGGCCCTGGGACTGGATTGACAGGCCCCTGACTGGAATGACGGCCCCTGGGTGTGCCAGAAGGGCCCTGGGACTGGATTGACAGGCCCCAGACTGGAATGACGGCCCCTGGGTGTGCCAGAAGGGCCCTGGGACTGGATTGACAGGCCCCTGACTGGAATGACGGCCCCTGGGTGTGCCAGAAGGGCCCTGGGACTGGATTGACAGGCCCCAGACTGGAATGACGGCCCCTGGGTGTGCCAGAAGGGCTCTGGGACTGGAATGACAGGCCCCTGACTGGAATGACGGCCCCTGGGTGTGCCAGAAGGGCCCTGGGACTGGATTGACAGGCCCCAGACTGGAATGACGGCCCCTGGGTGTGCCAGAAGGGCCCTGGGACTGGATTGACAGGCCCCTGACTGGAATGACGGCCCCTGGGTGTGCCAGAAGGGCCCTGGGACTGGATTGACAGGCCCCTGAGTGCAATGACGGCCCCTGGGTGTGACAAGGGCCCTAAGTGGAATGACGGCCCCTGGGTGTGCCAGAAGGGCTCTGGGACTGGAATGACAGGCCCCAGACTGGAATGACGGCCCCTGGGTGTGCCAGAAGGGCCCTGGGACTGGATTGACAGGCCCCTGACTGGAATGACGGCCCCTGGGTGTGCCAGAAGGGCCCTGGGACTGGATTGACAGGCCCCAGACTGGAATGACGGCCCCTGGGTGTGCCAGAAGGGCCCTGGGACTGGATTGACAGGCCCCTGACTGGAATGACGGCCCCTGGGTGTGCCAGAAGGGCCCTGGGACTGGATTGACAGGCCCCAGACTGGAATGACGGCCCCTGGGTGTGCCAGAAGGGCTCTGGGACTGGAATGACAGGCCCCTGACTGGAATGACGGCCCCTGGGTGTGCCAGAAGGGCTCTGGGACTGGAATGACAGGCCCCTGACTGGAATGACGGCCCCTGGGTGTGCCAGAAGGGCCCTGGGACTGGATTGACAGGCCCCAGACTGGAATGACGGCCCCTGGGTGTGCCAGAAGGGCCCTGGGACTGGATTGACAGGCCCCAGACTGGAATGACGGCCCCTGTGTGTGCCAGAAGGGCTCTGGGACTGGAATGACAGGCCCCTGACTGGAATGACGGCCCCTGGGTGTGCCAGAAGGGCTCTGGGACTGGAATGACAGGCCCCTGACTGGAATGACGGCCCCTGGGTGTGCCAGAAGGGCCCTGGGACTGGATTGACAGGCCCCAGACTGGAATGACGGCCCCTGGGTGTGCCAGAAGGGCTCTGGGACTGGATTGACAGGCCCCTGACTGGAATGACGGCCCCTGGGTGTGCCAGAAGGGCCCTGGGACTGGATTGACAGGCCCCTGACTGGAATGACGGCCCCTGGGTGTGCCAGAAGGGCCCTGGGACTGGATTGACAGGCCCCAGACTGGAATGACGGCCCCTGGGTGTGCCAGAAGGGCCCTGGGACTGGATTGACAGGCCCCTGACTGGAATGACGGCCCCTGGGTGTGCCAGAAGGGCCCTGGGACTGGATTGACAGGCCCCAGACTGGAATGACGGCCCCTGGGTGTGCCAGAAGGGCCCTGGGACTGGAATGACAGGCCCCTGACTGGAATGACGGCCCCTGGGTGTGCCAGAAGGGCTCTGGGACTGGAATGACAGGCCCCTGACTGGAATGACGGCCCCTGGGTGTGCCAGAAGGGCCCTGGGACTGGATTGACAGGCCCCAGACTGGAATGACGGCCCCTGGGTGTGCCAGAAGGGCCCTGGGACTGGATTGACAGGCCCCAGACTGGAATGAAGGCCCCTGGGTGTGCCAGAAGGGCTCTGGGACTGGAATGACAGGCCCCTGACTGGAATGACGGCCCCTGGGTGTGCCAGAAGGGCTCTGGGACTGGATTGACAGGCCCCAGACTGGAATGACGGCCCCTGGGTGTGCCAGAAGGGCTCTGGGACTGGAATGACAGGCCCCTGACTGGAATGACGGCCCCTGGGTGTGCCAGAAGGGCTCTGGGACTGGAATGACAGGCCCCTGACTGGAATGACGGCCCCTGGGTGTGCCAGAAGGGCCCTGGGACTGGATTGACAGGCCCCTGACTGGAATGACGGCCCCTGGGTGTGCCAGAAGGGCCCTGGGACTGGATTGACAGGCCCCAGACTGGAATGACGGCCCCTGGGTGTGCCAGAAGGGCTCTGGGACTGGAATGACAGGCCCCTGACTGGAATGACGGCCCCTGGGTGTGCCAGAAGGGCTCTGGGACTGGAATGACAGGCCCCTGACTGGAATGACGGCCCCTGGGTGTGCCAGAAGGGCCCTGGGACTGGATTGACAGGCCCCAGACTGGAATGACGGCCCCTGGGTGTGCCAGAAGGGCTCTGGGACTGGAATGACAGGCCCCAGACTGGAATGACGGGCCCTGGGTGTGCCAGAAGGGCTCTGGGACTGGAATGACAGGCCCCTGACTAGAATGACGGCCCCTGGGTGTGCCAGAAGGGCTCTGGGACTGGAATGACAGGCCCCTGACTGGAATGACAGGCCCTGGGTGTGCCAGAAGGGCTCGGGGACTGGAATGACAGGCCCCATGCTGGAATGACGGGCCCTGGGTGTGACTGAAGGGCTCCGGGACTGGAATGACAGGTCCCTGACTGGAATGACGGCCCCTGGGTGTGACAGAAGGGGTCTGGGACTGGAATGACAGGTCCCTGACTGGAATGATGGCCCCTGGGTGTGACAAGGGCCCTAAGTGGAATGACAGGCCCCTGAGTGTGACAGAAGGGCCCTGGGACTGGAACGACAGGCCCCTGACAGGAATGATGGTCCCTGGGTGCAACAGAAGGGGTCTGGGACTGGAATGATGGCCCCTGGGTGTGACAGAAGGGCTCTGGGACTGGAATGACAGGCCCCTGACTGGAATGATGGCCCCTGGGTGTGACAGAAGGGTCTGGGACTGGAATGACAGGCCCCTGACTGGAATGATGGTCCCTGGGTGTGACAGAAGGGTCTGGGACTGGAATGATGGCCCCTGACTGGAATGACAGCCCCTGGGTGTGCCAGAAGGGCTCTGGGACTGGAATGACAGGCCCCTAACTGGAATGACAGCCCCTGGGTGAGACTGAAGGGCCCTGGGACTCAAATGACAGGCCCCTAACTGGAATGACAGCCCCTGGGCGTGACAAAAGGGCTCAGGGACTGAAATGACAGGCCCCTGACTGGAATGAAGGCCCCTGGGTATGACAGAAGGGCTTGGGGACTGGAATGACAGGCCCCTAACTGGAATGACGGCCCCTGGGTGTGCCAGAAGGGCTCTGGGACTGGAATGACAGGCCCCTGACTGGAATGACGGCCCCTGGGTGTGCCAGAAGGGCCCTGGGACTGGATTGACAGGCCCCAGACTGGAATGACGGCCCCTGGGTGTGCCAGAAGGGCCCTGGGACTGGATTGACAGGCCCCAGACTGGAATGACGGCCCCTGGGTGTGCCAGAAGGGCTCTGGGACTGGAATGACAGGCCCCTGACTGGAATGACGGCCCCTGGGTGTGCCAGAAGGGCTCTGGGACTGGAATGACAGGCCCCTGACTGGAATGACGGCCCCTGGGTGTGCCAGAAGGGCTCTGGGACTGGAATGACAGGCCCCTGACTGGAATGACGGCCCCTGGGTGTGCCAGAAGGGCCCTGGGACTGGATTGACAGGCCCCAGACTGGAATGACGGCCCCTGGGTGTGCCAGAAGGGCTCTGGGACTGGAATGACAGGCCCCTGACTGGAATGACGGCCCCTGGGTGTGCCAGAAGGGCCCTGGGACTGGAATGACAGGCCCCTGACTGGAATGACGGCCCCTGGGTGTGCCAGAAGGGCCCTGGGACTGGATTGACAGGCCCCTGACTGGAATGACGGCCCCTGGGTGTGCCAGAAGGGCCCTGGGACTGGATTGACAGGCCCCAGACTGGAATGACAGCCCCTGGGTGTGCCAGAAGGGGTCTGGGACTGGAATGACAGGTCCCTGACTGGAATGATGGCCCCTGGGTGTGACAAGGGCCCTAAGTGGAATGACAGGCCCCTGAGTGTGACAGAAGGGCCCTGGGACTGGAACGACAGGCCCCTGACAGGAATGATGGTCCCTGGGTGCAACAGAAGGGGTCTGGGACTGGAATGATGGCCCCTGGGTGTGACAGAAGGCTCTGGGACTGGAATGACAGGCCCCTGACTGGAATGATGGCCCCTGGGTGTGACAGAAGGGTCTGGGACTGGAATGACAGGCCCCTGACTGGAATGATGGTCCCTGGGTGTGACAGAAGGGTCTGGGACTGGAATGATGGCCCCTGACTGGAATGACAGCCCCTGGGTGTGCCAGAAGGGCTCTGGGACTGGAATGACAGGCCCCTAACTGGAATGACAGCCCCTGGGTGAGACTGAAGGGCCCTGGGACTCAAATGACAGGCCCCTAACTGGAATGACAGCCCCTGGGCGTGACAAAAGGGCTCAGGGACTGAAATGACAGGCCCCTGACTGGAATGAAGGCCCCTGGGTATGACAGAAGGGCTTGGGGACTGGAATGACAGGCCCCTAACTGGAATGACAGCCCCTGGGTGTGCCAGAAGGGCTCTGGGACTGGAATGACAGGCCCCTAACTGGAATGACAGCCCCTGGGTGAGACTGAAGGGCCCTGGGACTCAAATGACAGGCCCCTAACTGGAATGACAGCCCCTGGGTGAGACAGAAGGGGTCGCAGACTGGAATGACAGGCACCTGACGGGAATGACGGCCCCTGGACGTGACAAAAGGGCTCAGGGACTCGAATGACAGGCCCCTGACTGGAATGATGGCCCCTGGGTGTGACAGAAGGGCTCGGGGACTGGAATGACAGGCCCCTGACTGGAATGATGGTCCCTGGGTGTGACAGAAGGGTCTGGGACTGGAATGACAGGCCCCTGACTGGAATGAAGGCCCCTGGGTGTGACAGAAGGGCTCGGGGACTGGAATGACAGGCCCCTGACTGGAATGATGGTCCCTGGGTGTGACAGAAGGGTCTGGGACTGGAATGATGGCCCCTGACTGGAATGACAGCCCCTGGGTGAGACAGAAGGGCCCTGGGACTCACATGACAGGCCCCTAACTGGAATGACAGCCCCTGGGTGAGACAGAAGGGGTCGCAGACTGGAATGACAGGCACCTGACGGGAATGACGGCCCCTGGGCGTGACAAAAGGGCTCAGGGACTGGAATGACAGGCCCCTGACTGGAATGAAGGCCCCTGGGTGTGACAGAAGGGCTCGGGGACTGGAATGACAGGCCCCTGACTGGAATGATGGTCCCTGGGTGTGACAGAAGGGTCTGGGACTGGAATGATGGCCCCTGACTGGAATGACAGCCCCTGGGTGAGACAGAAGGGCCCTGGGACTCAAATGACAGGCCCCTGACTGGAATGACAGCCCTTGGGTGTGACAGAAGGGGTCGCAGACTGGAATGACAGGCACCTGACGGGAATGACGGCCCCTGGGCGTGACAAAAGGGCTCAGGGACTGGAATGACAGGGCCCTGGGACTGGAATGACAGGCCCCTGAGTGGAATAACGGTCTCTTTCCTGTCATTCCAGTCTCATTGAGACGCCAGGCGGATTACAGAGTATGAGGTTAATACAATCAGTATCAAGTAAGTACATTTCAATACAATACTCAGGGCTCATTTTAAAGGGGAGTGCACCGGAATGCCATTCCAGTAGTTCCCCCAAGTAAGGTGACCTTGCTCACCTGAATTTAAAAGGTTTGGGCCATTTAGGCCTGGATTGAGGCCATAACGGCAACAATCAGGTTCAAACCAGCCTTGATCGGGTCGGTGCCAGGTCGAGGAAGCATCACCCGCTCGGCACTGACCTGGTCTGGGCAGTTTCAGTCCTGAAACGGGCTAAAACGGGCCCAAAATGGCCATTGTCAACCATTTGTGGCAGTTTTGGCCTGGATTGGGTCCGTTCCAGCCCTGATTGGTGCCGAAATGGCTGGGATTGGGTTGGAGCCGGGTGGGGGAAGTTTCCCCTGCCCAGCACCAACCCAGTCCTGGCCATTTCAGCCCTGATCCGGGCCGAATGGGTCAAAAATGGCCATTTGGGGCCCGTTTTTGCCCGGATTGGGGCAAAAATGGCCTAGATTGGGTCAGTGCCAGGTGAGGGAAGCCTCCTCTTCCCAGCACCAACCTGGTCCCAGTCGTTTCGGCCCCGATCCGGGCCAAAACGGGCCCAAAATGGCCATTTGGGGCCGTTTCAGCCCGGATTGGGGCCAGAGCCTAGAATGGGGCCGAAACAGCCTCCATCGGTCATTGCCAGGTGGAGGAAGTTTCCTACGCCCGGGACAGATGTGGTCCTGGCCGTTTCGGTCCCAGTCCTGGCCAAAATTGACCCAAAATGGCCATTTTGGGATGTTTTAGGCTCATTTTGGCCCCAGATTCGGGCCAAGGGGGCCTGGACTGGGTCAGTGTTGGGCAGGGGAGGGTTCCCCAGCTTGGCTCCGACCAGATTCTGTCCTTTTCAGCACCAATCCTAGTCCAAAAGGCTCTTTCGGCCAATTGTGCTATTTTCTGCCAGGACTGGGGCCAAAACTGCCGGGATCTGGTCAGGGTCAGGTGGGGAAACCCTCTCCAGGCCAGCACTGATCAGGTCCAGGCTGTTTTGGCTGTGATCCGGGCTCAAACAAAGCCCAAATGTCCATTTCCGGCCCTTTGGGGCTTTTTTTGGCTGGGGTCAGTACCAAAAATGCCAGGATTGGGTTGGTGCCTGGTGGGGGACCCCTCCTCTCCCAGCACCAATCCAATCTGGGCCATTTGGGGCCTGATTCAGGCCAAAATGTGCCCCTAATGCCCATTTTGGACCTGTTTGGGCCTGGATTGTGGGCAAAACGGCCCTGATCAGGCCACTGCCAGGTGGGGGAACGCGTCCCCATCTGGCAGCAGCTGAAAACCGGCCATTTTGGCCCAATCAAGGGGTGTGGCATATGTTAATGAGTTATGCTATTATGTTCCTGCTGTTCTTTTTCTATAAATGGTTCCCTGACAATACCATAAGGATAACATATTCATGTTTAAAGACATAGCATTAGTAAGGATCCAAAACATAGTCTGGCACACCAGGGGCTGTCATTCCAGGTAGGGGACTGTCATTACAGTCCCAGAGCCCTTCAGGCACACTTAGGGGCTGTCATTCCAGTTAGGGGCCTGTCATTCTAGTCCCAGAGCCCTTCTGTCACACCTAGGGGCCGTCATTCCAGTCCCAGGGCCCTTCTGGCACACCCAGGGGCCGTCATTCCAGTCCCCGAGCCCTTCTGGCACACCTAGGGGCCGTCATTCCAGTCCCAGGGCCCTTCTGGCACACCCAGGGGCCGTCATTCCACTTAGGGCCCTTGTCACACCCAGGGGCCGTCATTCCACTTAGGGCCCTTGTCACACCCAGGGGCCGTCATTCCACTTAGGGCCCTTGTCACACCCAGGGGCCGTCTTTGCACTCAGGGGCCTGTCATTCCAGTCCCAGAACAGTCTATGTGGGCCCAGAGACTCTCCTTCAAAATCCATTCCACGTTTTCTTTGCACCTCTTTTTTTCCTCTAATGTGTTTCAATGGAGCCCATGCAAGTCAATGGGCATTCCAGGTTCCCATTATTTCCAATGGGCATTCAAGCCTCTCCCACTATTTTCAATGGGCAATCCTGTCATTCATTTTAGTACATCCCGGGTGCCCCTTGGGCTAGTCAGGGCTCTCTGGAGCTCTCTCAGCAGCACCCACCTCACAGGGTGTTTTGTTGTGGGGCGGTATATTAGTAGAATGTTGCTGTTATTATTTTGCGTAGCGAGATCCAGCGATCGTCGAGGAGCAGCGCCCCAAAGGGAGCAGTCGGGAGAGGGGCTGCAGCACGGAGGACCCCCCCCAACCACCCCCCTCTTCCCAGCAAGCATGCCTGTGGCTGCCGTCGGGCTGAGCCGGCCCCTCGAGGCTCCTCTGCTCTGCCCGGTAGCCGCTCTTCACGGGTGCAGACCAAGGGCCCCTTTGTTCAGGCCAAAGCCCCTTTCCCAGACTCTCTTTCAGCACGTGGGAAGCAGCCGGGCTCTTCTTGCCTGCCTGCCTTCCTACAGCTCTGGTGGGTCCGAGTGGAACTCTGCACTGGGCCCCACTTGGCTCGCCAACTCCTCCCCCTACGCCACATCTTTTCAGTTCTTGTCTCTCCCCAGTAGTCCCCAGCCCTAAACAGAGGGTCACTGTACATGTACTGCAACCGCAGCTTAGTAAGCTTCTGCTATCTGTGTAGTCAGAGCTATGTGCTGTCCCTTTAACAATTGGTACTCATGGGAATTGTAGTTCCCCCTCCAACATAGAAGTTTATTGTAGGCTTCCTGTGAAGGTGTTAAAAGCTGATGGTCCTCTTCCTTTGTTCGGCATCTTACCCCCTCAAGCAAGGATGCAACTGCTATCATGAATTTACTGCTTGTCTGCAAATGAATCTGGACCAATAAAGACGTATCTTGCTTCTGATTGAACCATGTCTTGTTTACTGGCTCCAACTGTAAGTAATAGATCCAGAGGAGTTAGCCGTGTTAGTCTGTAGTAGCAAAATCAAAAAGAGTCCAGTAGCACCTTTAAGACTAACCAATTTTATTATAGGAGAATCATCTGATCTGATGAAAAGAACTTGATTCTCGAAAGCTTATGCTATAATAAAATTGGTTAGTCTTAAAGGTGCTACTGGACTCTTTTTGATTTAACTGTAAGTAAGGATTCCTTTAAAATCTGGGTTGAAAGACGCAGTGCGTTAAAACTACCTGGAAGCCAGCATCTCCTCTCAGCTGCTTCCAGAATAGTACACCTTAGATCCAGAAGGGTTGGCCGTGTTAGTCTGTAGTTGCAAAATAGAAACGACTACAGTAGTACCTTTAAGACTAACCAACTGATGAAGAGAGCTGTGGTTCTCGAAAGCTTATGCTACAATAAAGTTGGTTAGTCTTCAAGGTGCTACTGCACTCGACGCCTTACTTCTTTTACCAGTTCTCCGGGGAGCCAGCCCTTCTCTGCACAGACACGGGTCAGCTCTGGGGAATGGCCTCTATTTTTTTAAAAAAGAGGGCAAATGGGGGAAGGGAGAGCTCCCACCTCACTCCCAGCTTTCTTCCTGTGCAAAAACCACGAGGAGGGGAGAGATCTCTCAATTTCTGCTGCTCCAGGTGAAGGCATTGTGTGCAGGTGCAGCAGCAGAAAGGGGAACACACACACACACACCCCACACACACACTGTTTCTAAGGGGGGAGCTTGGGAGAAAGGCAGGCGCTTTCCCTTCCCACCCTGCTTGAGAAGAGAGGAAGGCAGTAGTTATTCTAATAAATGAAGTGGAGATTTCAAGGTGGGCACATAGCAGGGTCACGGGCTTCCTCCAGAGAGCCAGAACAGCCAAAGAGATCTGCCAGTCCCAAGTAAGAGCTCCTCTGGCTGTGGCCCAGGAAATGGGGGTGTATGTGCTGGTGGGGGGTGTTATCCAGCCCCCCCCATCCACTGAGCCCTTCCCTGCCTCTTCTTGGCCCCCTTGGAGGGCAGCTGGGCCCCAGGCTGCTCTGCCTCTGGGGAGGCCTCAGTTCTAGGATGTTCTGTGGTGGACTATGGGGTGATCTGGGGTCCCTCTCAAGCCTCAGATTTCACAGGTCTCTCCAGCCCCAAAACCCAGGAGGCAGCTGAAGCCACTTCTCAGAAACATTTTATTTATTTTACAAAATGTATATGGCCCTCATAAGGGCCACCAAGCTGGCTAACAAATTTCAAATATGCATAATAAAAATGATTAAAACCAGCACACTCTAAACCCAGAACTTAGAATAAATAGAAAAGATAAAAACAACAGTGAAAAATTGGGGAGGGAGGGGGGAATCACTGAGGGAAGGCCAAGCGAAACAAAAAAAGGCTTCAACCGCTGGCAGAATTCCAGAGTTTTGGTGCCAGGGCTGAGGAGGGCGTCCCCTGAGTTGCCACCAGCCTAATCTCAAATACTGTTGTCTAGCCAACTGTCTCCTTCCAGAGAAAGAGCGCTGGGTGCTCTGCTACCCTGACCCTCCCTTCCACCCCTCCCGGCTCGCCCTCTGCTGCATCCTTTGTCTTTGCCAGTGTGGCCCAGTGTGGCCCTCCAGCCCCAGGGCACTAGCCAGCTGCCTTCCCCACACACAATGCCACGTGACTGCCATTCTTCTCTTGATCATAGATCCAGAGGAGTTAGCCACCGCCCAGAACCCCTGGGGATGGGCGGTATATAAATTGAAAAAATAAAAAATAAATGTTATTCTGTAGTTGCATCTGATGAAGAGAGCTGTGGGTATCAAAAGCTTATGCTACAATAAAGTTGGTTAGTCTTAAAGGTGCTACTGGACTCTGTACTATTCTTCTCTTGCCCTTCATCCGGCATGCACATCTTCAGGCGTTTCCTGACATCTGCCTTCTCTTTCTCAGCAAACCCATGTCAGCGGGCTCCTAAATATATTTACCATGTGCAAATTGGGAAGGGACTTCCTTGTAAAAAGGAGAAGGTGATGTCTGTCAGGTCCCTTGCCCACAGTCCCTCCAGATTGTTACCCAGCTTTGATATATGCTGCAATAGCCTCGTGCACCTGCTCCCTGGTTGCTTTCCAGATTCCAGTACGGAGGAGCCCTCATCTCGGATGGCTCACCGCAGCGGCCTGGGGGCGGCTCCTTCCGTCCCGCTACTGATTATGTTCTGCTGGATGGGCTATAAGGGTGGGGGGGGGACATGTAGAGGGATAGATATAATGCATCCTGTACTCAATGCGTCATTCCTAGCAAGGAACCTGTGTACAGCCAGACGCCTTTAATTGCTTCTGTGTATCCTATGGACTTATGTATGGCGAAGCCTGACTTTCTAAATAAAACCCATTTACTCAGGAGCCTGGATTTCTTGCTGCAAGGGGTTAGAGTCAGCCTCAACGTGTCCTGTCTTCCATAGACTGACACTGTCCCAGGCTGTGTGACTCAGACCTCAGAAACGTCAGCGGGCTTGGGATCTATCGGCCAAAGCCCTCCGAGGGCAGAAGAGGGGTTCTGAGCGTGCCTTCATCACCGTTCGCTGCAAACGCCGCCTCCTCTGGCCTGGGAGGAGCCCTGGTAACCCAGCCCCACAGGTTTTCGGTGCGGTTCAGTCTGAGCGGAGGGCAGCCTGTGAGATCAACACCCACTGGGGGGGACTGGGAGCAGGGAACTGGGCAGGCAGTTGTACTGCATCAAGGTGGAGCTTTGCTTTCCAGGTATAAAGCTGTGGCCTCGGCTTTACATACCTTACAGGCTCTAACTCTGCTACAGCCTCCAAGGTCGCGCTGGACTCCTGCTTCCTTTTGCTGCTGCAGACACAGACGGTGGCCCATCTGGCACCCTGGGGGTGGGGCAGGGTCGTATTATTATTATTCACAAGGCTAAACAGGCTGAAGCCTCGGGGCCCTGCAGGGACTAAGAGCCCATCGATTTTTCCCCCTAGGGCTCCAGGGGTTAAAGGCACCTTGCACTCTGTGAATAGAATTCTTCAGGAGACCCTCAAAATGTATATTTTCTCAGGCGTAAGTTCCTTTCTTATACAAAACACCTGTAAGGACGTGTGCAGCCACATTCTGGACCTGTTGTAGTTTCCGGATCAGACCCAAGGGAAGTCCTGCATAGAGCGAGTTACAGTAGCCCGGCCTGGAGGTGACCGTTGCCTGGATCACTGTCCTTAGGTCATGGGCTGAAAGGTGGGGGGCCAGCTGAGCTGCCTGACCTGCTGAAGGTGAAAAAAAGCAAATCGAGCCACGGCTGAGACCTGGGCGTCTGTTGATAAGGAGGTTTCCAACGTCACTTCCAGACTGTCCTGACGGCAGGAACGGGCACAAGCCGCGCCCCATCGAAAGCCGGGAGCTGGATCCCTGACCCCCGCGGCCCGCGGCCCAAGTACAGGACCTCCGTCTTCGTGGGATTCAGCTGCAGTCTACTCTGCTTCACCCATCCAGACATGGCCTCCAAAGCTCTAACTGGGGCAGCTGGGGCAGGGCCAGGCCGGCCGTCCATTAACAGATACAACTGGGAGTGATCCCTGGTGACAGCCCAGTCCAAAACCTCGTACCCAGGGCCAGGGCCGGTGCCAGAGGTTCTGGCCCCCGAGGCGGCACGCGCGCACTCTGCGTGCACGCGCAAACCACAGACTGCATGATGACATCATCACAGATGTCATCATGTGCCGCAGGGGGGCTGGGCAGCTCGCGGAGCCCCAAGCAGAGGAGCTACAAGCTGCTGCTGGGGCGGCGCGGGGAGGCTGCTCCGTGCACCGCCCCAGCAACAGCTCACGGCTTCTGCGCCCGGCTGGGGCAGAGGAGCGTGCAGCAGAGCTGCACACCCAAGCCAGCCATCCAGCCCCGTGCCGCTGCCACATGCCCCAGCCGAGCGCAGAAGCTGCGAGCCACTGCTGGGGCGGCGCGGGGAGGCTGCTCCGTGCGCCACCCCAGCAACAGCTCACGGCTTCTGCGACCGGCTGGGGTGGAGGAGCACGCAGCGGAGCTGGTGTGGCTGGCTGCAGCTGCTGCTGCTGCTGCTGCAGCCAGCCAGCCAGCTCCGTGCCGCCACCGCCACGCAGCCCAGCTGGGCGCACGAGCCGCGAGCCGCTGCTGGGGTGGCGCCTGGAGGCTGTGGCTGGCTGGGGTGTGTGGTGGCGGCAGCAGCAGCATGGAGCTGGCTGGCTGGCTGCAACAGTAGCTGCATCCCAGTCATGCCAGCTTTGCTGCGCGCGCCTCCACCCCTGACACCCCCTCCGGCGCCCCTCCAAAGCTGCACGCCAGAGGCCACCACCTATCTGGCCTCCATGGGCGCGCCGGCCCTGCCCAGGGCCAGTGTGCCCATTGAGGCCAGGTAGGTGGTGGCCTCAGGTGCAGGGTGCCAGAGGGAGCACCGGAGGAGGCGCGGGGGCAGGAGCACGCGCCACTAAGCAGCAGCCTCCTATCCCTCCCGCCCCGTGCCACCGCCGCCACCAGCACAAGCCCACAGCTGTGCGTAGCCACCGCGGGCAGGCATCTGCAGCAGCACAGGCAACCGAGCAGGAGAGCTCGGAGGCCGCCCGCCACAGCAATCGGGCCGGCGGTGGCGTGCTCTGTGATGATGTCACATGTAACGTCATCGTGCACGCAGGGAGGGCGCCCGGCCGGCTGGCCACAAACACCGCAAACCCTTGTGCCACCCCTGCCTGTATCAGCTGAGCGAAGGGGCACATAGAGGGATTAAACAGCCAAAGGGAGAGTAGCTCCCGCTTCCCTCAAGAAAGGTGATTCAAGGCCTTAATCATTTTGGCTGCCCAGAGAAACTGAACAAAAATAGCACAGTAAAGAGAAAGGAGCTGCGAACATCATCCGAGTTAAGGATGATATTTAACATCAACATGAAACCGCCTGGAGATTTGGGGAGAGGTGCCCCAATATGCAGATGGCACCCAGCTCTGTTTCTTCTTAACAGCTAAGCCAGCTGGGTCTGTGCAAGTCCTGAGTAGGGGCCTGCAGACAGTAATGGGAGGGGGGTGCACTCCCTCTGAAGGAGCTGGTTCATAGCTTGGGGGTGCTACTGGATCCTGGCCTGCGGTTGGAGGCTCCAGTCTCCTCCACAGCACACAGTACCTTTGATCAGCTCCAGCTAGTTGGCCAGCTACGGCCATTCCTCCAAAAGCGTGACTCAGCCACAGGGATCCATGTTCTGAACACATCCAAGTTAGATTGCTGCAATTCCCCCTACATGGGGCTGCCTTTGAAAATGGTCTGAAAACTTCAGCTTGTCCAAGAGGCAATGGCCAGGCTACTGCCAGGGGCTGAAAGGTCTGCACTGGCTGCACGTTTGCTTCTAGGCTCCGTTCAAAGTCTTCAAATTCCTCATGTTCAAATTCTTACCTTTAAAATGCTACATGTCTTGGGGCAAGGGTACCTGAGGGACACCTCCACCTCTACTATCCAGCCCGCCAGTGATCTGCCTCCCGGGGGGGGGTAGTCTGCCCCCAGCGCCACCAAAGAGGGGGCACTGGGCACAGCTGTCAGCCCCAGGAGTGTATGGGAAGCAGGACAGAGGGTGTGCTTGCCACGCGCCCCCTGTCCTTCAGGGCAGGCAAAAGTCAGTGCGAGTGGCTGGGAGGCAGCCCGTGCCATTTGCCTGCTCCGCAGGACAGGGGGCGTGCGGCAAGCCGGCCGCCCCCTATCCTGCGGGGCAGGCAAATGGCGTGGGCGTCCTCCCAGCCACTCGCACTGCCGCCGCCAGCTCTGCGGCACACCAGGAGAGCAGGCTTGCCGCAGGGCCGCATGCGGCACCCTGTGTGATGACCTCATGAAAGTGATGTCATCATGCAGTGTCAGGAGCGCGCACGCGCACGAGTGGCCAGTCTTCAGTTGCTCTGGGTGCCGGCAACCATAGATCCAGCCCTGGGCCAGAAGACTGGGGAATTTCCTGACCTTCTCAGGCAGACTGTTCCATAGGTTGGCAGCCGCCACTGAGACACACGTTGAAGCAGCTGCCAATCTTGCCCATTTGCAAGGTGGCACCTTTAGAAGGCCTTGCTCAGGTGAGAGAAGCTGTCTCAGTGGAGAGGGGCAGTCACACAGGTATGTAGGTCAAAGGCCATTCAGAGCTTTGTAGGTGGGAACCAGAATGTTGAATTGAACTTGTTAACTGATTGATAACCAATGGAGGGTCTGCAGAACGGGTGTCATATGGGTGCCCCACCTGGTGTCCGACAGTAACTGGGCTGAGGCGTTCTCCAGTGCCTGGAGTTTCCAAGATGTCTTTAATGGCAGATCTATGTACGGTCCATTATGGCAGTCTAGTCTTGAGATAACCATAGCCAGGTCAGTAGAGTCAAGGCAGGGGCCCATCTTCTGGGCTAAAAGAAGCTGGATAAAATAAGAGAGGCCCATCTATGGCTGCTAGAGAGCTCTGCCTTGGCAAACGCTCGGAGATGGTGAGGGTGGTGCCTGGGGAGGGCGGAGTTTGGGGAGGGTGTGATCATACTTCTGTGTGACGCTCTAGGAATTACCCCTGAGCTCTGTGGTACATATTATAGAGACATGAGAAATTCTTAGAGTGTCGTCATGGAGGCCATTTTCTAAGCCTTTTTCTCTTGCTTCTCCTTTCTTGAGGTTGAAGGGTTGGTTCTGTGGGCGAGGGGTTCACCCACCGTGGACAGGCACATGGCAAGCCACTTCCACATTCAGAGGCAGTAAAATGCTGACACCCTCAGGGTCAGGGGACCACATCAAGGAAGGACCACAACCTCCATGTCCCGTTTCCTCACCCTCCAGGGCAACTGCGTGGCCTCTGGACTGCTGAGCTCAGGCCACAAGGTTCTTTGTGTGTTCTTACACCCGCTTGACTGCAGCATAGTGGCTGCTTCAGGTTCCCACCAATCACACCCTGAGACCCTGCTATGTAACCCAAGTGGACAGCAGTGCTAAGAGAAGCCCTCTCGTCGTTTAAAAGCAGACTTTTATGTGTGGCCTTAGGATTTACACAGGCGTCTCATGCGTCTGGCTCTATAGGCCAGGAAAGGGGGTGGCTGCCTTCTCACAAATGTATCTCGCATATGTATAACAGGATGCTGGTCTCAGGGTATCTTGGCGCATCAGTACACAGTAGTAAGAAGAAGCGAGTTCCTGGCTGCTGGAAGGAAAACAAAAACTTCATGAAAAAGGTGTGGGGAGGGGACACAAGAGAAGCCCAACTACTCTCTGGGGTGCAGGGCATCCAGCTGCCTGATCCGTACCACTCCTGGCCACTGCCTGGGACTCGGCATTGTGTTTGAAGAGGCCCAGGGAGGAGCCTTGCTGGGATGCGGGGGCTGCCCACCCCCCTGGTCTGACTCACTGTCGGTGTCTCTGGGGCCGGTCAATACACCGGCTGTGTGCTCTTCAGCTCTGCGCCTGCTGGCCTGGGGTGCAGCAGCCACAGCTCAGGTCCGTCCCCCTGCTGATGGCTAACCTCTGCTGTCTTCAGCACGTGGGTTACATGGGGAAGAGGCTGAAGAGGCAGTCTTACACCTGCACAGGTGCCTCTCTAAAGGGGGATGGGGAAAGGTCTCCAGGTGGCACACTTGCCCAGGCCACTGCTGGCATCTGATACAGGATGAGAAAAATTCCCTGCCCCTTTAACAGAGGCCTAATGCGTGGAAATGGGCAGGCGAAGCTTTCCATAGCATGGAGGAAAACCTGCTAAGTAACAGCCCCTGTTAAAGGGACAGGACATATTTTCCTCCAGGCACCTGGCAACCTAAGTGTGTGTGTGTGGGGGGGCAGTTCTAATGTGCCCTCTTGCTGATATCTTCCTGCTGCTGGGCAAAAGGCGAGCCTTACCCACTGACCAGCATCCCTCTTGGGTTCTCACCCTGCCTGCTTTTTGCCACAGGCGTGCATTGCTGCAGTGAGCTATCAGGGGGTTGGTTGTTGCGGGTTTTCCGGGCTGTATTGCCATGGTCTTGGCATTGTAGTTCCTGACGTATCAAAGGAATTACTGATCAGATGGGAAAGCTTATGAAAAAGCATAACCTTCAAGCAGTATTCAGACCCACCCGAAAAATACAACAGATGCTACGATCAGCAAAAGACAGTAGAGACCCCCTCACCTCTGCAGGAGTATACCGTATACCCTGCAGCTGTGGACAAGTGTACATCGGCACCACAAAGTGTAGCATCCAGACAAGAATAAAAGAACATGAAAGACATTGCAGACTTGGACAACCTGAAAAATCAGCAGTGGCTGAACATAGCCTAACTCAAACAGGGCACAGTATCTTATTCCAGGACACCAAAATACTGGACAACACTTCCAACTACTTTGTCAGACTGCACAGGGAAGCCATTGAAATTCACAAGCATAAGCAAAACTTCAACAGGAAAGAAGAAACCTTAAGAATGAACAGAGCATGGTTTCCAGTTCTGAAAAACACCAGGCTAACAAAACACTCCACACCCGACAATAGCCCTGCAGAGAAGATTAGCACATCAAGCACCAATCCATATGCAAAAGAACCTCCTCAGGATACAGTGAAGCCTCCCGCCATTAGCATTCCACACCCTGGGAAACTCTTACAGGATGACTCAGCTCAACCCCACCCCTCCTGAGTAGATACAAATGACCTACATCTTTTCCACACTGTGACACTGAGAGATCTCTGTCTTTTGGTGCTACACCTCTGAAGATGCCAGCCACAGCTGCTGGCGAAACGTCAGGAACTACAATGCCAAGACCACGGCAATACAGCCCGGAAAACCCACAACAACCATCGTTCTCCGGCCGTGAAAGCCTTCGACAATATCAGGGGGTTGTTCCAGGAATCCCTTTTGTGTGGGTGCAGGTGTGTGTCATTGCCCCTTTCCACATTCCCCTTGCTTGGCAAAAGGTTGCCCCTCCCAAGCCCCTCCCATGCATGAGACCCAAACGCCCGTGTGGGAGAGGTTTTGACGGTTGTATCTGGATTGAACACTTTGACCTGCATCTCCATGTGCTATTTATGGGGCACTGGCTGCACGCCACTCCCTCATGGGTGGATGTTGGACGGGGCAGTGTTTGGACTCCAGTGCAATCAATATGCTCTCTGCACTTGTCACAGGATATTTCTCTCCCTTGTTTCCTTTCTACAGAGGAGGTACAGGATACTAACAACAATAATACTAATAACTGCAATTATAAGCTGCTCTTCTAGATGGATTAGTGCCTAACCCAGAGCAGTGAACAAGTTAGTGTTATTATTATCCCCACAATGCAGCTGGGGAGCTGGGCTGAGAGGAGGGGCTGACCCAAGGCCACCTGCTGAGCTCATGGCAGTTGTGGGATTCGAACCCGCAGAGTGCTGATTCACCAGCAAACCACTTAACCACTGTGCTACAGCAGCTTTCCGGGTATACTCAGAACATCAGTGCAGAATGGGTATATTCAGGTCTTACGTTTGGGCTGCCTGTAGAATAACGTCCTCACTGGGGGATGGGAAGGGGTCAAAACTACAATTTACATTTTGCTCCTTAAGGATGGGAGGAATTGGGCTGTTTCTTCCAGCCGGAAAAAAATCTCATTGGTGGGGAGAAAATGGCCTTCTCTCCTATACTTACCCTTCATAGCGTGAGCCGTCGACCCAATTCCATTCCAATTTCCTTTCCGGTTCATAATTCCATGCTCTGCTGAGTCCAATCCAGAATTCATTTGACTGCAGACGACTCTAGGACCAAAATAAAAACAAAAACGATGATCTGGGTGAACGCTGCTGCCCTGGGATGCTTTCAGCACAGAGCGCCTGTGGCAATGCTCAGGGTGTCCCTGCCATCTGCGAGGCCCCTTGGTCCTAAGGTGCCCTTAGTGGGCACCCTGGGTAGCAGTGACCATGTAAATTTGGAATTTACAGTCTTAGGGAAGGGAAAAGCTATACGTAGTCGAGACATGTAGGAAAGCAAATTTTAACAAACTGAAAGCTATGCTGGGTAGAATTCCATGGTTAGACATACTTAAGGAGAAGGGAGTTCAAGAGGGGTGGGAGTTTCTTAAAGCAAAATTTTGAAGGCACAATCAGAAATGATTCCTATGAGAAGGTAAAACAGGAGGAGCCTAAAGAAGCCAAGGTGGCTCCATAAACAGCTTTCTAATGAATTGAGAAACAAAAAAGACTCATTTAGGAAATGGAAGGAGGGCCTTGTAACCAAGGATGAATATAGACAACCTATGCTTGTAGGGAGAGTGTAAAAAAAGCTAAAGCTCAGCATGAGCTTAGGCTAGCAAGAGAGGCTAAAAACAACAAAAAAGTGTTTTTGTTCAAAGTAAGAAAAAGAGCAAGGACATGGTAGGCCCATTGCAGGGACAGGGAAGTGAAAATGTAACAGGCGATGAAGAGAGGGCAGAACTGCTCAGTTCCTCCTTTTCCTCAGTCTTCTCCTGCCAGGGAAATGGTGCTCAACATGGCAATAACAGAACATATGAGGGGGGAAGGAAATTACAGCCTACGATCGGTAAAGGGGTAGTACATAAACACCAAGTTACTTTCAATGGAACTAAGTCCTCAGGGCCAGATGAGCTGCACCCAAGGGTACTAAAAGAACTTGCAGGTGTAATTGCTGAGCCTCTGTCTGTTATTTTTGAGAATTCTTGGAGATCAGGCGAGGTGCTAGAAGATTAGAGGTGGGCAAATGTTGTCCCCATCTTCAAGAAGGGGGGAAAGGAGGATGCAGGTAACTACCGACCCGTCAGCTTGACATCTATACCAGGAAAAGTCTTAGAACAAATCATCAAACCGTCAGTCCTTGAGCATTTAGAAAGGAAGGTTGTGGTTACTAAGAGCCAACACAGGTTTCTCAAGATCAAGTCATGTCAGGCTCACCTTATCTCTTTTTTTGAGAAAGTTACTACCTTGCTGGATCAGGGGAATGCTGTAGATATAGTTTATCTCCATTTCAGTAAGGCTTTTGATACGGTTCCACATAACATCCTTGTTGACAAGTTGTAAAATGACGTTTGGAACCTGTTACTGTTAGTGGACAAGATGACAAGAAAATTGAGAGATCTGGACTCAGGGCAGTTCAACACAGACTGGGAGAAGCTGAAACAATACCTGGAGAAGAAATGGGAGGTGGGAGGAAAACTGTGGCAGTTTGAGAACTACTGAAGTATTGAAGTAGAGGGGGGAGACTTTACCGGGGGGAGAAGAGATAAATGTGAATTAATAAGCAGTCAGATTAATAGATTGACATATATATAGATATATATAGGTTAACAAACAGAACATAGAGAAAATAATTAATTATAAGGACTAAATATAAGGAGCGATTAACTAACAATATTTTCTTCTTTTTCTGACAAGTTTTGTACCAAACTGAATGTCTGAAGATATAGATGGGTCAAATTGATTGACTACGTGAGGAGAGATATATAGAACTATTATAAAAAGATAGAATGAGTAATATATATAGAGAATAAGTCAAATTGTTTGATATAAACGAATGTATGATCTATATGGTTTATGATATATAGAAATACCTGAAATTGAAAAATTGGGATAAATTGTTTATCTAAGATGGAAACAAAGGCTTACAGTTTGGGCATATAATGTTAAAAATAGTTAAGGATGTACTGCTTAGAATAATGGAGAATATATATTTGTTTTAGATAGAGGAAGCTAATAAAAGTAAGGGAAAGGGGACAAAGGGTTGGAAAGCTGTTGGAAGTCAACAAAAAGGGGGGGGGAAAGGGAGGGGGTTAGAGATGAAAAAATTGGGGAAAATTGAATGTAAATGTGGAAATAATGGATTCTAACCCAATAAAAATTTTTCAAAAAAAAAAAAAAAAAGGAACCTGTTACTGTTAGGTGGATCCGTAATTGATACTACTTATACTACCTGTACTTCATGTTTATCTAATGCCAGTCCTAGAATTGATTATGTCTGTTTCAGCAATTCTTCAGCTCTGTATTGGATCCTTGTTAATGCTGCGTCTTTGTAAAATCCTATGACGTTGTTGTGGAAATGTCCTGAACACTGCACAGAAATGTCCTTGATACTGTATGGAAATGTTCCCGATACTGATTGCACTAATTTCATGCTATGTAATCTGTCTTGAGTCTCAGTGAGAAAGGAGGACTATAAATGATATTAAATAAATAAATTTATTTTCAGGCCTCCACCAGCCTGAAAAAGAGGTGTATAAAATCTTAACCCTCCTTGTGAAGGCTGTCCACCACCCTGTTTTAAATGTGTATTACTAACCTGGGCAGGGAGTTGGACTAGATGGTCTGTATGGCTCCTTCCAACTCTATGATTCTATGAATGCAGATGAATTTTTATTGTATTTTAATATGTTGTTATCTGCCCTGAGCCCACTCGCGGGGAGGGCGGAATAGAAATTTGAAATAAAATAAATAAATAAATAAATAAAAATAAAACTTTTGTGCCATTTCAGTAGAGGTGATAAGGAGCTACAGTACAGAGAAATTTCAGATAGAACCAGAGGACAGCCCACAAAGGTGCCTGGAACAGGGGTGCTTGCAGGGGGCCTTAATGCAACCCACA
Source organism: Eublepharis macularius (assembly GCF_028583425.1). NCBI lineage: Eukaryota > Metazoa > Chordata > Lepidosauria > Squamata > Eublepharidae > Eublepharis > Eublepharis macularius. The sequence continues at coordinate 726,373 of NC_072797.1, read as the reverse complement.
AGGCACACTCTGTGGCCCTGCCAATCTGAAGGCTCCCCCCACCCATGACAGCAGCAAACACCCTCCTCATCTGTATGGCTTTTTTCGTCCATGTATTTCAGAATGCCATCCATTTGGTTCACTTTCTGGATCTATAATTTTTATGTTTTTATCAATTAAGGCTGCTTTTACTGTTTTGTAAAAGGTTCCTGGTTTTGTTAGTTTCACTTTTATTGTATGTCTCTTGTTCTGAAGGAAATGTTGCAAGCTACTTTGCATAAATTTATGAAGAAGGAAAGGATATGAATATCTCAAATATATTCACAGACTGCCCGTGGCTTTAAGAGGAGGTGAAGAAATGGCCTCGTCCTAGAATCTGTTAGCTGAGTCCAAACAGAGCAGAGAAGTTACGCTGTGCTGATTAAAGAGGCAAAAAGTTTATTTGAGGAAATACATACTTGATAGTGAAGAAGGAGAGACAGGGATAGATTCCTTGCTATCTGACTACATCTTGGAGAGAGAGTGAAGTGAAGCAGGAGAGAGAAGAAGCAGGATATTCCCCCGTTTAGCCCAATAGGAGACAAGACAAGGGAATGACCCCCAGGGAACGAGGGAGGTGCTGCTCTCACTGTCCTAACTAAGTGATCCTTGCTGCCCCCTGCATGGAAGGCTCTTCTTACCTTCTGGCTGCTGCAGGACACCAGACATTGCTATTTCCAACACCCCTTCTCAATGTCTAGTGTACAAAGTCCACAAAGTTCAGTTTTTTACGTAGACTTTGAAACTTCTCTTTGGCAAGTGGCTTGGTGAGAACGTCTGCTATCATTTCTTCTGTAGGGCAGTACTGTAGCTCAACAAGCCCTTCTTCTTGCATATTTCTCACAATGTGACTCTTTATGTCAATGTGCTTGGTTCTTGATCCAATTCTTTCAGTATTTGCAAGTTTTATGCAAGATTGATTATCTTCAAAGAGTTGTATAGGTTTGGGTTCATCTATCCCAAAGTCTTCTAATAGTTGTAGAATCAACTTGAGTTCTTGGCATGCTTCTGCTGCTGATATGTATTCAGCTTCTTTAGTTGATGCCGCTACAAGGTCTTGCTTTCTGCTTGTCCAGCTGATTGCTCCTCCACCGTAGAAGAACACTCGTCCACTGGTAGACTTTTTGTCTGTGATGTCTTCTGCGCAGTCAGCATCCATGAATCCCACTAGTCTGGGATTGTCGCTTGCTGGTAGCTTGAGCTTCAGTTGTGCAGTTCCTCTTAGGTATCTTGCCAGTCTTTTGACTGCTTGCCAGTCATTCACACTTGGTGATGCACTTTTCCTGCACAGTATTCCAACTGCTGCTGCTATGTCAGGTCTGGTCACTGTACTTATGTAGAGCAGTTTTCCAATGGCTTCTCTGTATACTTTGATGTTTCTCAGAGGTTCATTGTTTCCACTCTGTTTCAGGAAATCTGTTTCCATTGGAGTACATGTTGGTTTTCCATCTTTCATATCCATGTAGTCTAGGAAATCCATGATCTTTTGCTTTTGATTGAGAAGATAGCTTCCATCTTCCTCTCGCTCTATTTGAACGCCAAGATAAAAACTGACATTTCCAAGACGCTTTACCTCAACCTCTTGGTTCAGATGCTGAATTATTTCATCACAATCTTGTTGATTTTCATAACAAAGAATATCATCTACATAAATCAGGATAAAAGTCCATTTGTTGTCTTTCTTTCTTGAGTACAGGCAGCGTTCTGCCCCGCCTTGCTTGAATCCTTCTTTGATGAGCATTTGGTTCAGTTTCTGGTTCCAGGCTCTTGCAGCCTGTTTCAGTCTATAAATGCTCTTCTGAAGTTTGCATACAAGTCCTCTGTCTTTGGACTGTTCAAATCCAGGAGGCTGTGTCATATACACGTCTTCTTTCAGCTTTCCATGTAGAAAAGCAGTTTTCACATCCAGATGCTCCACATGCATCTTCCTTGCGGCTGCTATGCTCAGTAGTGTTCTTACTGAAGTGTGTTTCACTACCGGTGCAAAGGTTTCATCATAGTCTTCTCCATAGTTCTGGGAATATCCCTTTGCAACTAGTCTTGCTTTGTACTTCTGTACTTCTCCATCTGCATCAAGTTTGGTTTTGAAAATCCATTTGCATCCTCCTGTCCTTTTCCCAGGTGGTAGTTCTGTGAGAATCCATGTCTTGTTCTGGATCAGAGAGTCAATTTCTTGTATTGTCGAAGGCTTTCACGGCCGGAGAACGATGGTTGTTGTGGGTTTTCCGGGCTGTATTGCCGTGGTCTTGGCATTGTAGTTCCTGACGTTTCGCCAGCGGCTGTGGCTGGCATCTTCAGAGGTGTAGCACCAAAAGACAGAGATCTCTCAGTGTCACAGTGTTGCCAGTTCTGAAAAACACCAGGCTAACAAAACATTCTATCCCTGACAATAGCCCTGCAGAGAAGATTAGCACATCAAGTACCAATCCATATGCAAAAGAACCTCCTCAGGATACAGTGAAGCCTCCCGCCATTAGCATTCCACACCCTGGGAAACTCTTACAGGATGACTCATCTCAACCACACCCCTCCTGAGTAGATACAAATGACCTACATCTTTTCCACACTGTGACACTGAGAGATCTCTGTCTTTTGGTGCTACACCTCTGAAGATGCCAGCCACAGCCGCTGGCGAAACGTCAGGAACTACAATGCCAAGACCACGGCAATACAGCCTGGAAAACCCACAACAACCATAGTCAATTTCTTCCTTTGCAGCTTTTCTCCATTTCTCTGCTTCTCTTGCTGGCATTCCTTCTATGTCTTCCCAGCTAGAAGGTTCTGGTACAGCTTCTGTTTTTGTCAGGTAGGAAAATTTCATCGGTGGAACTTCTTTGTTTGTTCTGGCTGAGTGTCTGACACTTGGCTCTGCTTCCCCTTCTCTTTCTGTGGGCTCTGCAGGTGTCTCTTGTGTCTCAGTCAGGTCCCAGAGTTGCACAATCTCTGGCTGCTGTGCTGCATCAGCTTCTCTTGGTGTAGATTCTCTGGTGTCTGAGAAATGGATTTCTCAGGCTTGAACTGTGACATAACGACTGCCAGGATGAAGAGATGAAACGGGCAGATTGCTGGCTTCCCGTCACAGTTGTGTATCATTTTTGCTGCCTCTCATTGTTCCTTTGTATGAGACCATATACAAAGTTTTCCCAAAAGAATTGTATTGAAGACCTTCTTGCATCGTCACACTATAAATCTACCGGAACTTTGGTGGTTACTGTATAGACTTCTGGTCAACTTCAGGCACTAGCACTTTAATATTGCATAAAAATTCTTGTTGAATTATATATTTATATGATGCCCTGCCTTTTGTATTTGTAATCATCCACCCTGTATATATACAGTTTCTCTTGTTTAAGTGGATTATAATATTGCTATAAATTTGATTGAATTATAACAGAAGCATTTATTAGTTAGATTTCACGGCTTGTTCGCTTTATTTCTCTGAGCCTGATACTTGAACAGGCCACGTGTACTCTTTTTAGTTTTTAGTTTATTAAACTTTTCTATATTTTGGATGCTCTAAGCCAGATATCTCTAAACACAGCACGCCTCTTCAGCCTTGCTATCCGCAGTGTTGTTAAATGGGAGGAGCGACAGTCAAGCTAACCCGCTTTTCAGTGGATTGCAAAGGAGTGTTAGATCATCTCCACACTAGCTTGTGGAGGGATGCGGGATGGCATGCAACGACGCAGAGCTTCTAAATAGCAATGCAGGTACAAACTGCCAGATGTGGAAGGGGGTGTGGCTCAATATTAGAACATCTCCTTTGCATGCAGAACGCCCCAAGTTCAGTCCCCGGCGTCTCCAGGGATAAAGGCCCCGGCAGTTGACCTGGAGTCCCCAACCTTTTGAACCTGCGCGATCCTTTGGAATTCTACCATGGGCGGGGCGGGGGGGGGGAGGTTGGCACAGCTCCAAAACTGCTGCCCCAAGAGATGGAGCCAACCACGCAATGTCCGGGAGGGAGGTCGTGCACACCGTAACAGGCACTTTTCAACATTTCAGGAAGAAGCGGGGTGTTCAACAGCATGCCCTTTAAACTGAACATGTTGCTTTGAAGCCATCCTCTTCACTGTCCCTTGGGTCACATAGCGAAGATGCTTGTGCTGTGGGGGCAGCTGCTGCCGAAGCAACTGCTTAAAAATCTCCTGTGGCCACTCACAAGCCTGGCTGGGCAGAAGCCCAACCCTGCCCACTTTCTAAAAATACTTGGTGGGCACCAAGAAAGGTGTCAGCGGGCACCATGGCGCCCACGGGCAGCACTCCGGGGACCCCTGCAGTAGGCAAGGTGGAAGGCCTCCCGCCTGAGACCCTGGAGAGCCCCGGCCAGCCTGAGCAGGCAACGCTGCCCCCTGATGGCCTGAGGCAGAACCAGGCACCCTCCTGCGCGTGCTCCTGTGCAATCTGCCAAACTGCAAACACTCTCAGAGACACTGATGGCAGCAGATACCACCCAGGTTGGTTTGGGTACCCCCAGGGGTGAGGCAGTGGCATTCAAAGGGCCCCAGTCTCTGTGCCCTGATTGTTGGCCAGCCAGAGTAACGGCCTGGCCACTGTGTGAAGCAGGATGCTGGATGAGACGGCCCACGGGTCGGACCCAGCAGGGCTCTTCTGACGTTCTCATGCTTCACCACCCCCACCAAGCAATAGACCCACACACAACATTTTGCCAGGGCCTCACACCGACCTCACACATTCGACCCTCCAGCTACCACCTGCCCACAGCACGAGCCCCAAGTGCCTGCAGAGCAGATGGCCCAGGCAGGAGGGGGAAGCTGCTGTGGCCCCCACCACAGGCCCGTGAGTTGCCTGGGCCCACAGCCTGTGATGAAACGTGGCCCACCTGGCCCTGCCGGGAGGACCCTGCCTCCTCTTCCTCCTCTTCTCCATCCAGCCCCTACCCCCACTGCCGCTCATACTTGGACCAGGCAAGTATGGGCTGAGCCAGCTCTCCCGTAGCTCATCGTTGAAATGGCTTCCTTGCTTCTTGCTTTTCTTCGGGTGCCACAAAGTGCCTTCAGAGCCCCCGCTGGCCAGTAAGCCTTGGCCGCGATGCCGCCCCCCACCCCAGCCCACAGGCAGGCAGACATCCCACCATGCAAATGGGGCAGAGTGGGGGCTTGCAGCGAGAGGGGGGAACTGGGCAGAAGTGGCGCCCCCTTTTCTGCAAATGGAAATGACGTTCCTTCTCACCGTTATCCCTGCAGCGTCCCACAAGGTGCCAGCATCCCAGGGCTTGACAATCAGCAGCTGAGAGGATTGCCTTTCACAGTCAGTCTGACTCCGTTCCCAAGTCTTCTGCTCATTTGACACCCACAAGCACTTCCATCGGAAGAGCATCCATCCGTTGGGACAGCAGCCTGGGGAAGGGGAAGACACAAGGGGAGGGGAGGGGGGGTCCCAGGTGCACCCTGATCTGGAGCCCCCGTGATTGGCGCATGATTTACGTCAGGCTGCTTTTGGTAACAGCTCACAAACTCCAACTGTGGCAGCTATGACAGCATCGTGCTTAAGCATCATGCTCGGACAGAGGCAAATCGGGCCAATGAGGGGTGACAGAGCAAGATCCAGAGACATTTCCGCCTCTGCCACTGGTGCCCTACAGGCAGCCAAAACACCCACATTGGTAGGAGGCCTGCTCTCCCTTTTACTGCCCGCACCAGTTTCTGGATCAGCAGAGGGACGTGGTGGAAAGGCAAGACCTTCTAAGTTGAGGGATCTGGGCCAGTCGCCACCAGCCAAGCTTAACTACCAACAGGCTTACCAATCCGCTGGCATGATGTGGCCTCCACCAGCTGCCGGGTGGCCTCCTCCTTGTCCCGCTGCAGGAGAGTCATGTTGCTCCGGGCCCACCTCCGCTCCTGCTCCAGCCGTCGCTGAGTGCCGTTGCCCGCCTGCCAGCTCTCCCAGAGGGCCAGCCGGGTGGCATTGAGCTCTGCCCGGGCCTGGTCGAGCTGCCCCAAGGACCGCTCCAGCTCCTCCTCCCGGTTGCCGATTCTCTGCCCCAGGGCGCCGCTCTCCGCTGCGTGCCTCTGGGATGCCCGCTGCAGCTCCCCGGAGACCTGCCAGTCTACAGAGGAGTGAAGGCGGGAGTGGGAACCGGGCCGGGCGGGGGGGGGGGGGGCGGTCTGCAGGGTGGCTGCATCGCCTGCGGGCTCTGGGCTCCCGAGAAGCAGCACAGGGCGACCCACCTGGGACCCCCAGGAGGGGGGCCGGCTATAGGGCTGGGCCAGGCCTGGTGAAGGAGGGCCTGGGCGGGGAGGGGACTTACATCGGACGCCGAGCGCCAGGCAGGTGGCCAAGAGGAAGAGGCAGGAGCCCAGCAGGGCCAGCAGCGGGACGCGCCCCCTTCGCCACGGGCCGGGCCCTGCAAGAGAAAGCGGCGGCTCGTCGGGGGTCCTGCGGAGGGCCGCCCTGTCCCGGTCCCCCCACCTGCCCAGCCTCGTCCCGCCTGGCCCCGCTCGCTCACCGGGCGCCCGCGGGGGCTGCTGCGGGCGGGTCCGGGCCGGCGGGCAGTTCTCGTAGGTGAGCTCGCCCTCGCCGTCGTCTGCCGGGGAGGCGGCGGGGCCGTCGGCGGGCGGGCGGCTCTTGCGCGGGGCGCCCTTGGCGAAGCGCAGGTCCGCGTAGGTCACCGCCTCGGCCATGCCCGCGCCCAGCCCAGCCCTCGGGGGGCCCCCGGCGACGCGCGAGGAGCGGAAGGGGTTCCCGGCGGCGCAAGCCTCTCCCGCCCTCGCCCTCGCCCTCGCCCCAGCCGCGGGGGACTCCAGCCGAGGCCGCCCGCCCCTCCCGGGCTGAGCCTCTCTCCGCCCGCGCCCCACCGGCCGCCTTCCCTTTCCACGCCTCTCGCGCCCGAGAGCGGCAGCGCCGACGGGGCTCTTCGCGGCTGCGGGCCGACGAATGCGGCGGTACTTCACGCCCACAAGACTCGGGCGCCCCGAACGCCGCCCGGACCGGCGAGGGGCACGGGGAAGGCCGCCCTCCTGCACGCCCGGGGAGCCTTTGCCAGCCCCTCGTCGCGCCCGCGGGCACATTCTCGCCAAGACGCGTTTAACGCCCAGACGTATCATGCTGAGCTTCTCGGCAGCCAGATCCAGTGATGGGCGAGCAGCAGAGGCGGGGGGGGGGGTGACCCTGACGCCCAAAGGGAGCCCTCGGGGGAGAGGCAGCAGCATGGAGACACCCCCCCCCATACACCACCACCACCACCACCTAGCTCCGGTGGTTAAGGCCCTCCCCCTCTCCCCAGAGGGGGGCGCATGTGTGGCTGCCGTGGGCTGAGTCGGACCGTCGAGGCTCATCTGTTCCGCCTGGCAGCGGCTCTCTGGGCTTTTGGACACCTCTGCTCAGGGGAGACTGGACCCGGGGCTGCCTGCCTTTGGGGCGCGGAGCCAAGCCCCTCCTCTGCAGGCTGCCTCACAGGCAGGGGGCCAGATCTGCTTTCTAGGCGAGGGAGTCTGCCTGCGGACGGCACTGGGCACTGCCTTGGCACGTGGCCTCTTTGCCAAGGGCCCCTTTGTTCATGCCAGTGCTTATGAAAGAGAGTGGTGATGTGTATGAAACTACCCTGAATGAATTAGAAATGCATCTTCATCTTACTTGATATCTTCTGGCCATCTTTGAAGAAGAATCCAAACGGCTTCTTAGGAACCGGTCCATCCGTCGATGGCTTGTTTATACTGGATGCCTCCTTCTTGAAAATTGTCAACGGCTCTTCCATTATTTAGGACTGACCTTCTATGAGGCACCTTGTGCTTGAATGAACATTCGCTGCTCTTGCACCTTGCACTTTAATAATATCATTTTAATTGTATTTATAAAAAACTATATTTACAGCAGGGCTGAGCACGTAGCACTTTAAATTGTAGCCTCTTATTAATGAATTGTATACTCTGGAAGTGGCTGTTGTGCCTTTGTGTGTGATTACGTGAATGTTAACTAGAATTGTGGTTATAGAAATAATAATGAAATAGAGATATGAATACAGCTTTACTGTTGGTGTGAGTCATTGTGGTTAGTAAGGTTCACGAATTTTTTTCTTTTTTTGGTTTCCTGCTTCTCGTGATACTCCCTTGTATTGTTGCATTGCCTTTTATAATTTGGCAGGACTTAAACTCAACTGAATCTGTCCACCGCCCTGCACACCCCTCCTGCTGTCCCTCTGGCGCTTGTGACAGGGAGCAAAGGGGCTTTTGTGTGGGGCGCTCAGTCCTAGCTGCGAAGTTTGGGGGCAGGGTTTGCATTTTCTTCTGTGTGACGGTTGAACTGTTTTAATTTGTGCTGTTCCCTGCCTTAATTCCCATTCTGATTTGGGAGAGAGGCTGGAATTAATTGTTTTAATCAGTGAAATGACTGAGGGGTGGCAGGAATGCTGCGTGGCCACAGGGCGGGCGAGCGCATGGCAGGGAAAGGGGGCTCCCTCCGGAGAGCCAGAAGAGCCAAAGGGAACAGCCAGGCCAAGTAAAATCTCCTCTGGGTGTGGCCCAGGAACGGGGCACGTGTGCTGGAGGGGTTATCCAGCCCCCCCATCCACTGAGCCCTTCCCTGCCTCTTCTTGGCCCCCTTGGAGGGCAGTTGGGCCCCAGGCTGCTCTGCCTCTGGGGGGGGGCACACCTCTAGGGCTGTTCTGCTGCAGACTGGGGGGTGATCTGGAGTCCCTCGTAAGCTTCTCATGTCACAGTTCTGTCGAGCCCCAAGGAGCACAACACAGCTGAGGCTGCTGGTCAGATACATTTTATTTATTCATTTTACAAAACTTATATCCCGCCTTTCTGCCCGCATAAGGGCCACCAAGGTGGCTAACATATTTAACACATTTAAAATATACACAATAAAAATGATTAAAAGCAGCACACTTTAAAAACAGAGCTTAAAATAAATAGAAACAATAAAAACAAGAGTGAAAAATTGAGGAGGGAGGGGGGATCACTGAGGGAAGGCCAAGCAAAGCAAAAAAAAAAAAAAGCACCTTCCCCCGCTGGCAGAAGAGGGCAGCAGAAGGGGACGGGCGGATCTGCCTCAGAGAGAGTGCCAGAGTCTGGGTGCCAGGGCTGAGGGGGCCCTATCCTGGGATGCCAGGGGGCTAATCTCAAATGGTGTGGACTAGCCGACTGGCTCCTTCCAGACAAAGAGCGCTGGGTGCTCTGCTACCCTGACCCTCCCTTCCACCCCTCCCAGCTTGCCCTCTGCTGCATCCTTTGGCTTTGCCAGTGTGGCCCAGTGGAGCCCAGCAGCCCCAGTCCACTAGCCAGGCATGCAAATCTTCAGGTGTTTCCTGACATCTGCCTCCTCTTTCTCAGCAAACCCATGTCAGCAGGCTTCTAAATATATTTACAATGTGCAAATTGGGAAGGGACTTCCTTGTAAAAAGGAGAAGATGCTGTCCCAGGCTGTGTGATTTTAGTGTAAGAAACGTCAGCGGGCTTGGGATCTATTGGCCAAAGCCCTTCCAAGGGCAGAAGAGGGGTTTTGAGCGTGCCTTCATCACCGTTCGCTGCAAATGCAGCCTCCTCTGGTTTGGGAGGAGCATTGAAAACCCGTCCCTGCACGTTTTCGGTGTGGTTCAGTCTGAGCAGAGAGGAGCCTGTGAGATCAAAACCCAGTGGCAAGGGAGGGGGACCCGGGAACTGGGCTGGCAGCTGCACTATGCCACGGCGGAGCTCTGCTTTCCAGTTGTAAAGCCCGGGTGTGGCCTGGAATAAACTTGGTTGTAGCCTCCAAGGTCGCACTGGATTCCTGCTTTCTTTTGCAGCTGCAGACTAGGATGGTGACCCATCTGGCACCATCAGGGTGGGTCCTACTCTGCCCACCTCCCAGTAAGCCAAGTTGGGACCCTTCCTCCAGCCTAAGACCCTTCCTCCAATGTAAGTGGCTCTCCTCCTCCAGCCTAAGTGGCTCTCCTCTCTCCTAAGACCCTTCCTCCAACCTAAGTGGCTCTCCGTATTACAAGCTGGGTAACAATACGGAGGGACAGTGGGCAACAGACCTGACAGAAGAGTTGCTTAAGTCAGAGGAAGGTTCCTCGGAGGACGGCTGGCTCCACGCCGTCGTCATGCGGGCAGACGGGAGTTACTTCCAAATAGAGTTGAGCAAATGCATGGCCCAGAGGGGGCCTGAGCACCCAGACTGGGGGCTGAACCCTCCTTGGCGGGGCCAGGGTGTGTGCAGGCAGGCCAAATGGCAAAAAACAGGGTCTAGCTGGGTGAGGGGTTGGCTGCTTCTGTTTGTCTTTTTTATTTTTGTTATTTGATCTGATAAAATGTGTCAAATTTGTTTACAGTAAAATTGACAAAACACCAAAATACATTAAAAACAATATGATTAAAAAGTATGGTTGATATAGTATTAGAAAATTGCTGTGAGTAAATTCAGTAGGCATTACAAATGCAAGCAAAGGCCTTCAGCAATGAAAGAGCCTCTGCAAGGGCTGGCCACAGGAGCAGCTCCCTGCTGGCCCATTGGACGGCTGCATCCACCTTTGCCCTTCCAAACTCCCGGTTGGTCACTGTGTGAGAGGAGATGCTGGGCCAGGTGGACTGCCTGTCTGATCCAGGAGGGCTCTTGGTGTGTGAGAAAGCGTCAGGTTTGGACAGGCATCCGCCTGGCCCCCATCAAGGTCTGAGAGGGGCGTTCTTGAAGCTCGGAGGAGCACAGATCCAAATGCTGGCAGCCAGGAAGGAGCAAGCGCCAGGATGCGCCTTCTGAGGAGCTGCTGGGGTGACGTGGACCTGGGGGTGCTGTGGGGGGGGGGCTTGTGACCCGACAGCTGGCCACTTCAGAGGCCGAGAGCACGTTTGGCACCCTCGGGGATGGCAAGGACAGAGCTGGTGCCCACCCTTGGCTGCCATAGCCAGTCATAGCCTGCTATGGCAGAGGGTAGAAACGAATCACCCGGCTTTCTTCGGCTTGTACTTTTCTCTCTGGGCTCCTTCCTCCCTGGGCTGCTCTGGACTCTTTTTGGCCAAATGATCCATATTTAAAGCGTGCTGTCAGTTTACAGGTCAGAAGTTCAGTCGCTTTCACGATGTAACTTTCTCTTCTGCTCCTGTTCTGACCACAGGATTCCTTCCACACGTAAATATGAAACAAAAGTTTAGGCAGAATGTAGCACTTCCTAATGACACCCTGTTTCGTCTTCTTCCGGACAACTTTGGCATGTTGCTTCTCGGTGCAGTTTCAGTTCTAATCACGCCTTTGCACAAACACACAGGAGCACCCACAAATGCCCTCTTCTGGTTCAGGCCACTCTCTGCCAAGGCCAGTCTTGTCCACTCCAACCAGCAGCGGCTATCCCGGGTCTCGGGCTGAGGTCTTTCCCATCACCTGCCACTGGTCCCTTGAACTGGAGATGCTGGGGATAGAAGTGTGGGGGGGTCTTTTGCAAGCTACTCCCCAGTTTTCCAGACATTCGGGGTGTGAGAGTCCCGGGGTGAAGCTCTGAGCTCTGGTGAGTTGAGCCACAGACACTTCACTTCCCTCCTGCCAGAAGGTTTTGCACGTCAGCCGGCTTTGTCAAGTTCTAGCCGCAAGTCTGTGATGGCTGGCTGCTTGTGGGGTGTGTGTGTGTAGGGGGCTGTGCCTGGCATAGGGAGTCCGAGGAGGGGGTGGCGCTGCTTGGCTGGACAGACATGAGAGGAGAGGCAGGTGGAAGGTGGGGCAGACCTGCTCCCTGGGCAGCCTTGCCACCACCCCTTCACTGGAGTGGGCACCGTGAGGAAGTGAGGGGAGCACCCTTGATGCACCATGAGTGGGTTCTCACCCTGAAAGTCAACATGGCCTACTGCTTAGAGTGTCAGACTAGGGTCCCCATTCTGCTATGATGCTCGCCGGGTGGCCTGGAGCCATCACTTTCCTCCAGGTAAGCCTACCTCACAGGGTTGTTGTGAGGAAAGATGCACCTGGATACGTCCATGTACGGCATCCTGAGCTCTACCGTGGGACTGCAGGCTCAGAATGCCCCTGTGCTAGGGCCTTTGGGGGAACCCTGGGTGTGAATTTCTCTAGCAAGCAAGACTTGGGGCTGTGTTTTGCAAGGGGCTGCTTTGCCCCCCCTCCAGACCTCCTTTCATGTTCCTTTGATGGTAAGGGAGTGCAGCAAAGACAGGCTCCATCCTGCCAGAAACACACTGGGGAGAAATGCCTCCACCCCAGAATTCACCCCAGAAGAATAAGGGGGGTACCTCATGTCATAACAAAAAGTGACAGGTGCCCCGCCCCTTTCTGGGAGGAAGTCCCGCCTCTATAACCCGGAAGTCCCGCCTCTATACCCCGGAAGTCCCACCTCTAGACCCGGAAGTACCACCTCTAGACCCCGGAAGTCCCACCTCTAGACCCGGAAGTGCCACCTCTAGACCCCGGAAGCAGTACCCCACCTGACAGGAAGGGCCTAGCAGGGTCCCGCCTGCCCCTGTGGACCAATAGGAAAGAGTTTTGAGTTTATGGGGTGCTAGGGTGGAAAATTGGGGGGCAGACCAGCCCCCTGCTCCCTAGAAGAGCCTAGCTGGTTCATGTGACCCCTCATTTCGCTCCCCCGAACCCCCAGAAATGGTTTTTGACGGCCCTAGCCCCCTGTCTCTGTATAGGTCCCCTGAGGGGCTCATGTGATGCTGCCATGCACGCGTCATGACTGGCCCTACCTCCTGGATGTTGTTTAAATGCGCCAATGAGCGGTGAGATGGCAGGGGAGCCTGGTCTTTAAATGGAAGAGCAGCAGGACGATCACAGCTTCTTCTGCGGCTGTTCTTGCTGGGCTAGCAGCGCTGTTGAGGGAGCAGAGCCTGTTTACGAGAAAATGAATACGCCGGAGCCTTACAGAACTGAAGCTGTGGAAGAAATGCGAGCTTCTTGCGAAGAACCCCGCAAAGAAGATGCACAATGTAGAGAGCTTTCGAGATTTGACTTTCCAGAGTGCATTATTCACTTAGTACAAGGGGTAAGTGCATGGGGAAGGGGAAGAAGGGAAAGAATCAGACCCAGAGGTGGCAGAAAAACAAGCAGGCCTTTTTCTTTTTTGTAGCTGCAGGATAAAGAAGTACCGTGGCGAGTGTTTTCAGAAATAGTTGAAGCAGCTCACACAGAAGTTTACCCGGAGTGTTGTGATCACTGCTTTGAAGTAGCATATCGACAAAAATTCGGATGCCTGGGACGTGGTGTAATGTATTGGCAAAAATTCAAATGCATGCAGCCTGAACAACCCGGTGACGATCCGGATGCTAGATTTGACAGACCCGAGTGTGTGCGTTTTTTAGTACAGGGGGTAAGTACAAGGGGGAAGGCTGGAGCGGAAAAAGAATCAGACACCTGTGGGAAGTAGAAAAACAGAGTTTTTTTCTCTTGTAGCTAGATGATTATGAAGTGGATTGGGAGGTGTTTTCCGAAATAGTCAAAGCGGCGCACACAGAAGTGTACCCAGAGTGCTGTCCGTACTGTGAAGAAATAGCAGATTGGCAAAAATGCGGTTGCCTGAGATGTGAGGAGGAGGAGACGGCTGAGGGAGCGAAAAGCATAAGAGGGGATGAGCCAGAAAGTGGAGCCCATTTATGAAGAAATGCAGAGTGTACACGGTATCCAAGAGCAGCCAGAAGTGCATGAGGAAGACGGCACAGTACCAGGACTGCTGAAACAAAAAGTGTCGCAGTGCATACAGACTCTCTACCCTAATGTGAGTATTGAGACTAGGGGAAAGGGGGAAAACGGAAACAGGGTATAGCATACTGGGCGGCTGTTTTTATTTTGCAGATGGCGGAGCTGAACTATGTAGCGGTGGCTGAGGAGGTCAAGGAGAACAAGTTTGATCCTGACTGTTGCAGATTTTGCAACCACATAGCATATTGTCAAGAAGTCCCCTATGATGAAGATGATGAGGGTGCCAGAGCAGATTGTGAGGACTCAGGGGATGAACCAGAGGATGCTGTCCCCATAGAGGTTGGGGAAATAGATCCAACATTGGATGTTTCTGATAGTGCAAAAGCGACAGACCCAGTGAAAGAAGGCGTAAAGCCGCGCATTCAATACCTGGTCCCAGATGTAAGTACGAAAGAAGGAGGGTCCTGGAAGAATGTAGGGTGGCTAGAGAAGCAATTCTAAAATGTTTTTCTTTTTCCTATTCCTGCAGCCAACAGATGTGCTGATCGAGTGTGCTCTACTGGATGAGGTGCTAGCGAGAGGCCCGGTTGGGGATGGTCCGGTCAGCTTTGAGTATGAGCATCCCCCAAAGCCCCGTGTAGGGAAGAAGCTGAAAAAGAGGAGACCTAAGACGGATTACTGCAGTGATACCTGTTGTGATTCTGATTATGTAGATGACTTGGACAGACCGCGCCTGGACTTCTGTCATTATAGTTGCTGCAACTCTTCTGATGAGTGGTCGTTAACAGAAACTGATGATAATAGCGATATTGAGAGTGAAAATGTCGAGCAGGGGGTGCAAACTGATGGTGTCACACCCAAGGTGCTCCCCGTCCCCACTCTACTGAATGAGGAGACAATGTGGGGCCCTGCTGGGGATAGCATAGAGAGCTCTAAAGATGAGCATTACCCACAGCCCTCTGTAGGGAAGAAGCTGAAAAAGAGGAGACCTCTGCTGAGTTACTGCTATGAAAATTGCTGCTATTCTAACAGCTCAGATGATGAGTGGAGACCATATGCGCCATACTGTAATCTTAGTTGCTGCAAGTCTTCTGATGAATGGTCGATAACTGAAACCGATGATAGTGATTTTGAGCCTTTAGGAACACCAGGGGGGAGAAAAGGAGATCCCGAGTTGCGGGTTGATGGAGCAGCACCCGAGACTATGACCAGAGAAGGAAATTGAAGGGGGGGGGTGGAGTTGTGGTTGAAAGCCCACAATCTGTACACACTTTAATAAAATGCCTTTTCCAAGTGTAAAAGCGTTGAGTCGGTTCATGATGCCTCAAGAGACGGTATTAAAAGGGATTTACTATAATCCGGGGGGAGCAGGTAGCTTTGGGGGAGCAGAATCCCTCTTTCGAGAGGCTTCTAAGACTAGTAAAACACTGACTAGAAAGGATGTGCAAGCATGGCTTTTGGATCAGGATGCGTACACGTTGCATAAGTCAGCAAGAGTTCATTTTAAAAGAAACAAGACCTATGTTGGTGATGTGGATGAGCAATGGCAGGCTGATTTAGCAGATATGCAACAGCTTTCTAAATACAACGGGGGGTACAAATACATTCTAACGGTGATTGATATTTTGTCTAAATACGCATGGGCAGTAGCACTGAAAGACAAGACAGGGGCTGAAGTATCAGCGGCTTTTAAAAATATATTCGAGCAGGGCCGCATTCCGTGCAAGTTACAAACAGATAGGGGGAAAGAATTTCTTAATAAAAAAGTGAGCAATGTACTAAAACAACATGGGGTTCACCACTTTGTGACCAACAATGAAGTCAAGGCAGCAGTGGTTGAAAGATTTAACAGGACTTTAAAGTCAAAGATGTGGCGGTATTTCACAGCCAATAATACTTATAGATATACAAATGTGTTACAAGAGCTTCTAAAAGGGTACAATCACAGTTTTCATAGAACTATTCAGGCACGCCCCATAGATGTTAACGCATCTAACTCTCTCCTGATATGGAGGCGCATTTATGATCCCTCCTTTCAAAGAAAAGAAACAGATACCACGTTAAGAAAAGGAGATCACGTGAGAGTATCGAAAACTAAAGGCACTTTTGAGAAGGGTTATGAGCAGACATTCACCGATGAAATTTTCATAATAGAAGATATCACAAGGAGAGGCGAGCGGCCCTTATTTCACCTAAAAGACTTTGATGGTGAACTATTAGTAGGGAGATTCTACCCTGAGGAATTGCAGAAGATTAATGCTCGAGAGGACAGGACATACAGGGTTGAGAAAATTATTGCTACACGAACTAAGAAGAAAAAGAAGTATCTTTTAGTGAAGTGGTTAGGCTGGCCACCTAAATTTAACAGTTGGGTGCAGGCTGACGACATAGCAGGCCACTATGGGGGATGACGGTTTTTACATTACACTCCCTAGCAATGCGTCTATGGACTTATTTCCCGAAAATACCAGCGCCTCTTTCACAGTGCGGCTGTTTAAGCCACTTGATTTGCGGGGAGAATGGGAAGTGGGGCTGGTTGAAATTCAGTATCCTCGCAATTGGTACACATTTAGCCAGAATGCATCATTCAGGATTTCTGAAGGTGCCAATAGCAATGAGTATCATGTGCGTTCAGGCTATTATTATGACCTGCGCAGCATATCAGATTTTATGAATACAGCTGTCAGAAGACAGGCTGGGACGCCCCCTGATCTACAATTCTATTTTGATCCAACGTGTGCAATGCTCAGATTTAACGGGCTTGATATTTACACCGTCACAATGAGTGAAGAATTAGCCCATGTGATGGGGGCACCCCCTAATGTTCCGATCAAAAGAATTTACAATTGCGGAGATATTACAGGAGGGATTAATACCCTGTACCTGTACACTGATATCATAGAACATCAGTTAGTGGGGGACACAGCGGTGCCCCTTCTACGGTGTGTTCCTGTACAGGGGAAGCACCATGACTTTATCACGGTCACATATGACGAGCCTCACTATATTCCAATCAATAAGCACCACATTGAAACCATCCGCATAGAAATAAAGACGGATCAGAATCGGGCCGTGCCATTCCGCTACGGCAAGGTGATTGTGAGGTTGCACATACGCCCACGGAAGAAATGGTGATCGTGAAAGACTATGGAGACCCCGCGATGCTTAGGAGATATTACCAATCTCAGGCGGGTTATGGCCTCCCCGGGTTCCACGGGGCACCCGTTATGTATGGAGCGGGGGTGGGGGGGATTTTCCGGCGCCTTTTTCGAATGGCAGTGCCACTTTTTAGAAAAGGGGTGGATATTGTCAAGCCACACCTGAAAACCGCTGCACGTAATATCGCTCAAGATGTTGTGAGCCGTGTGACTCACGGCGTTATGAATAAACTGGCCCCCCAGGAGGGGTCGGGCTTTCTATATCTTAAAAGAAGGGGAGGGCTGAAAAGAAAAGCATCCAGCACACGCAGAGGCCCCCCAGGACCCATTAAAAGAAGGCGCGGGGGAGCTAAGAAACAGACAAATGTGAAGAAGGGGAGAGTAAAGAACAAGAAGAAGAAGGAGTCTCACAGGAGGCTCAAAGACGTACTATAAACGGCTATGGCTTTCATCCACTGCGGGTCGGAAGAGTGTGTAAAGTCCGAGCTCGACCTGTTCCAGATAGCTCCTACCCAGACCAGCATTGAGAAAAGCGTATATATCGAGGTTCCACCCCTCTCGGCCCTCACGGGGTCAGCACCTCTAGAGTTTTTCATAGCCGGGAATGGTGAAGATTACCTCGATTTAAACAATACTCTCTTGTATGTGAAATGTAAAATTACTCAAGAAGATGGTACCGACATCGCACAGAATGCTAGAGTGGCCCTGGTGAACTACCCAATTGCTTCCATTTTCAGTCAGCTGGATGTTACCCTAGGCGACCGGCTCATCAGCCAGAGTAACAACTGCTATCCCTACAGGGCTCTCATTGAAACAGTGCTCAACTACAGCTTTGAAATCCTATCTACCCAATTTTCTTCAGGCGGATTTTATAAGGATACAGCGAGTCTGATGGACAGCACCCTGCTGAACCAAGGTAACAAAGGATTTGCCAAAAGGGCGTTGCTGGCAGCCGAAAGCAAAACAGTAGACCTTTTAGGCCATCTCCACGCCGATATATTTTTTCAAGAAAAGCTGCTCTTAAATGGCGTGGATGTCAAAATCAAACTAGCTCGTAACAAAGACTCTTTCTGCCTGATGAGTGGCGAGGGGGCTGCTGTGCGCTATAAGCTCCACATGGATTCTGCCGCGCTCTTTGTGAAGAAAGTGAAAGTAGCCCCAGGCGTACGGCTGGCCCACGCTGAAGCTCTGCTGACATCCACAGCAAAATACCCTGTGGACCGTGTCGACATGAAGGTGTTCAGCATCCCTACCGGTGCCCGCGTGAGCAACCAAGACAACCTGTTTTTGGGACAGCTCCCCAAAATGGTGGTCATGGGGCTCGTGGACAATGACGCTTTCAGTGGCGCCTTCACCAAAAACCCTTTTCATTTCCAACATTACAACATTAACTTTGTAGCCCTGTACGTGGACGGGGAGCAGGTCCCCTCCAAGCCCTTCCAGCCCGACTTTGAAGCCGGAAACAACGTGAGAGAATACATGAGCCTCGTGCAAACAGCGGGGAAGCACCTTCAGGACAGGCCCCTCCTGGTAGATCGTGAAGAGTATAGGCACGGGTACACCCTGTTTGCTTTTGACCTCTCTCCTGATCAGGACTGCACCGGCCATTACTCCCTGATTAAAACCGGGAACCTGAGAGCAGAAATACGTTTTGCTGCGGCCCTACCACGAACCATTAATTTGATTGTGTATGGGGTGTTTGATAATGTCATAGAGATCAACCACAACCGTAACGTGCTTTTTGATTACATGTAAGATGGACACAATCCAGTTATCCCAGGCCTTACTTGACAACCCGCGCACCCGAAAAACCTTCTTAGATGTCTTCCCCAGCGATCAACTTCCTGTTAAAAGAGTGGTTCGGAGGCCGGCATCTCTAGTGGTGAACACCCATCCCCACTACCTCCCCGGGGAACACTGGCTAGCAATATACCTACCAGACCATGTCACAGCAGAGTTTTTTGACTCTTATGGGAACTCACCGAGCAGCCGCCTCTTCCCCAAAGCCATCATGAAATTTTTAAACAAAAATTCTGAGGAGGTCCATTTTCAGCAGAACAGGCTCCAAGGACCCACATCTAACACCTGCGGTCACCACTGTCTGTTTTTTCTACATCAGCGCTGCAGAGGAGCCCCCTTTGACACGGTTGTGAAGATGTATTCCCCCAATCCCGAGCAGAATGACATGATGGTCATGAGTTTTGTGAAAAACAGAGAGAATTCAAAGACTTTACAAAACATGTACACGCGAATTCAAACCTGTGTTTCTTGTACCCCTAATAAAACCCTCTGAAAAAATTTAACTGTGTCTTTTGTCTAAAAATACTCAGACAAAGGTTTACATTTCAAAAATATTTTATTCTTCGGTCAACCACTGTGCCGGTACCTCTTGTTTTTTCCTTTTTTTCTTTTTAGAAGAAGAAGCAGGGGGGCGGATTAAAACCGAAGGCTGGGGGCTTTTCAGGCCCTCTAGTATTTTTCTAGTAGCAGGGGTGCCCGCGACGGAAGCAGGGGTGTTGAGTTCAGCCAAAGCTGTCATAAACACATCAAAGCCTTTAGGTGGGGGTGCAGAAGAGGGAGGACGCGCGTGAGTAATAGCCTTGATGAGGTCGAGTAAGTGGCTACCGGCTACAGGCACTCCCCTGTAAAGAAAAGTTCCCCTCTCATCCCACGAGGCTATTTCACTGTTTTGACCCATCTTCTTCAGCAGCACACGAGCATTGTTCCTGTATCGGAGGGGCATATTGTCTAGTACCTCTTCAAAAACCGCGGCCTTTTTTTCATCGCTGCCTGCTGCTAACCCTGGTTGTGGGAGATACAGATTCAGCTTAGTTTTCTCTTCTTCTCCCATTCTGACATGGGTTAAATATTTCTGGAGGAGAGACCCGTACAGTTTGGCTTTCTCATATTCAGACAGGTCCCCTCTCTCTAGAACGGTCTTCATCTCCCTATCTAGAGAGTGTACAGCTGTGTGCCTGATGCTTTCACCCTCAGGGGGCCTCTGAATAGCTAGCCGATGTATTTGATGGCTCGGGACCAGGTACATCTTCTCAGCATGCTCCATCAGGAAGGGGTTAAAAAGCTGGTAATCAGGGGCAGAGCAAAACCTAGCAGGGATCCGATAAAGCCTCCCTGCTGCCTCACAAGCCGCTTCTTCTTTGTAAGAGGAGTTTTACCGCTGCTCAGGGATTTAATGATGCCTCGTTTTTTTCGCAGGACGTTCTTCTGACGCGGTGATAGGGGGATGATGCCTTTTAGGGTGTTTAGAGCTATTTCTCCAATAGCCTTGATTAGATCATTTGGGGCTGCACTCAGAATAGCTTTCCTTAGGCGAGGGGAAGATTTGGAGACGAGTTTCAGTAGCGCCCCGTTTCTTTTTAAGCACTCTGACATGCTTCTGCAATGGTCAGCCACCTCTCCTTAAAATGTCACAGCAGCTGAAAGTTAGCGCCTTTTGAACCCACCCGCTGTCTTTTTAATAACATAGGATGCAGGCAGGTCAGGGGGGAACATGCCAGTGCGCAACCTGTAGGGATCAGGAGTGGCTGCATTTAAATCCACCACCAGGTACCCAAAGGGCTTTCGTGTGGCATCCTCATAAGCTTCCATAAAGAAGGATGATTTACCGGGGTACATCTGGCGCGCTAGAGTTGCTATTTGTAATTTATCTCGGGGTTTTTTAAATAACACAATGTATTTCGCATTCAGGTTGATGGTGCGGCTACTCTTACCCTGGCAGAATAAATTTTGAACTATGTAAATGATACTCAGATTTCTATGGTGTACATACTTAGTAAACGCATTCTCAATTTCGGCGCTACCACACGCTGAGGCCATCAGATCATCCACAATGACTGTGTTTATTTTATTAGGAGGCAGCAGTTCATCATCATTCAGGCTTGAGGGCAAGCCCTCTACAAACTTTATAAAGGGGAACCGGCGCCGCAATTCTTCATACAAGGGCTGCCAGCAGGCATAAAACCACACAATATTTTCCGGCATGACAGAGAGTGTAGATTTTGCATTCAAAAGCAGATTTTTTATAAAATAACTTTTTCCGCAGTTGCTGGGACCGGCAAGGATGGCTGAGAAAGGGTGCAGCCACCTTGTATCCATATCAGTAACCGTAAGGTAGCGTCTTAAAGCCGTCAACAATCACACGTTTGTCATAAACAACCTTCTGAGTTTTCTTAAGAGCTTTTGTTTCAATGACAAAACGTTTTTTGTCTCTGACAATCCCCTGCTGCTGCACCACTATTTCACGGGGCTCAGGGTCTGAGACGTGGCCAAAAACCAAATCTTTCAAACTGTCAAAATTAATCTTTTCACCATTGGCGGCATTCAGAGTTATTCCCTTTACCTTCAGCACCGCCTCTCCCCCTGACAGCTTGTACCCGTAGGTCTTAGGGCCTGCTGAAACAAACTCTGTTATATGCTGCTCTGGGGGCACCTCACTCGTGAGTTCCCCAAGATAATCCCCCAAGGGGGGGCTCCACTCCCCATTCCTGGTCACAAATATAACAGAGTCTGTGTCGTGGTACAAGCAGCGCTCCTGCAGTTTGTCTAGCAAATTGTAGAGTTCTAAGCGCGCATATGCAGTTGTGAAACAGGCTATGTAGACATTGGTGTTTGTAGATGTAGTCAGCCTGCCTTTAGAGTATTTCCATGATACACACGCAGCTTCCTCACTTATAAAGCTGCATGATGACACATCGTGATTGTCTGAAAATACCAGCTGGAAGAAACGGTCAGGATCTCTCACAATTTCAGTATTTGCCAAGTTTGTTCTCTGAGCAAATTTACCCCACAGAGAATTAAGAAACAGTTTGGCAATCTGACGCTTGGCGGGGTTCATCCCTATGTGATCAGAGCGCAAAAGGACCCCCTCCTTTTTATAAAAATCAGCAATATACTTCTCTCTGTCCTCATCTGTCACACACCACTCGGGATAGCCCGATGATTCCTGTTTCTGACGGAGGTGCTTTTTTATGTATTCTGAAAACAACCTGTCAGATTTTTCTGCAAAATGCCAGACTTCAAAGATTTTGACTATCCGATAACCCTTTACCAGAGCTACCTCCAGTTCCACAGTACACCACGTTCCCTCAAGGGCTCTCTCCTCATCACTATGGGTACACGGTTCCTGCTGCTTTATATCAGCACACGTGCGGCACAATGTAAAAAGGAGTTTCCCACCCCCCTTAGAAGGTAACACTGGGAAGAAGAGGCCCCTTGGGGGATAAACTCTAACCTTAGCAAATCCAAAATAATCTGTGAGAGGTCTGAAATTGTCCTGAATGATCTGCGGATGCCCAACAGGGTACAATTTTGTTGCATTAACAAATGGGTACAAGCTGGTAAAATCGTAATAGTGTATCTGTTCCCCAGGTGCCGGCTTGTAATAGAGGATGATTGCATTAGTACGGCCACCAAACAGGGCGTCTCTGGGAACTAGCGGCTCTGGAAACTGCATGGCTTTAAGAAATTCTCTGACAGACTCATCAGTGTTCTTTAAATGGTTCCACTCATGTTCCCAAATACTTCTGACTTCAAACTGACGCCTTTTAAGATCATCAGACCTGCGGCAGGTTGCATTGTAAAGAGATTCAAACGTTGTTCCTGTCATCCTGTTAATCTCTGATGGATTATAGCACTGCACACACCCGTGCCAAAAGCAGCCATGAAATTCAAAGGCAGTTTTCTTATTATCTATGACCGCATAGCCATCTAGATGGTAAGAGCCTACCTGAACTTCGCCACCCTTTAACGCGTGACGTATTTGGATATTTTCACTGTATTCGGTGTACATGAGCCATTGGACCGATGCAGTTGAAAATCTCTTCACTATACGGTGATAGTCATCTGGGGGTGGAATAGCGATGGTACCGGGGGCCAGGAAGTTAAACCTGTACATTGCAAGACATACCCCTGCAAGAGTGAGGTACTGAAAGGGATCTATAGACTGGGCCCCCTTTTGAGTCATACTCATAATTTCAGATCTATACATGGTGCAGGCCCGCTCCAAAATTTCAACATCTTGCTGACAATAAAATGCTAACTCTTTTTGAAAATCAAACGTTGCTGTTCTGTTTTCCTCATACCATTTCAGAAAATCGGCCTTGTCCTTGGGCATCATGTGATCCACACCATAGTATTTTACATCGGGTAATGGTCCTACATAGGCTTGATTTTCAACAGTGTTAAAAAAATGTGGGAAATGACCCTTGCATCCCTTGAACCCCAGGGCTTTGGGAAGTTTAGAGAGTGCCATAGGCAGGTGGTTCAAAGAATCTATGAATTTTATGTCAAGACTAGTTATTGTTACACACATCAGCTTTCCCCCCATGGCTACCAGCTGGGGATAAAGCTTCTCCATGATGAGCTGCTTAACGATAAAGTAGGAGTCATAGCCTTTGGCATTATGAGCTATGAACGTGCAGTGTTTGAATGTACTATCTGTGGTGAATGTTTTAACAAATTGATAAACGCATGTTTCACCTTTAAACTCCCAAGACTGACCAGATGCTGCCCATTTGGGGTCCTCTTTAAAAGCTCGAGCGTGGACATGGTTAGGAATATGTTCCCCTGTTTCTTGCATGCATTCAAAATCATAAAAAATGTAGTGCGTCGAGCATGCAGGCTCTTTAAGAGGTTCTATGTAACATAGGTGGTAATCCTCATTTTCCGCAAGGTTCGCTTTACAGACTTTACAGGCCCTCCCGTGACACTCTTTGAACTTATGCTTCACATCAGTTTAAGACTTGCATTTCTTACACCACTCCCTAGCTGGGCACTCCACCTCATTTATTCTTGCCAACGCGCAATGTCTTTGAAAGCATGCTTCTGAACTGCAGTACATGCAACAGTGTGGACATTTCTTTGCAACCCCCACCTCATTCTTGCAGTCTATGTTTGTGCACATTCTACAGTACCTAGAACAATTGTGTTTATGACAATATAGGGTATGACAGTGTCCACAGTAATTTCGTGCACCCATCAATGCTTTAGCATTCCGCACACCGTAATAATGATCCGCATGTAACAGGACGAAGAACGTATTTGGATACCGCGGTTCCTGTGTTTTAAAGATCCCCCACCCCTTATCAGAACATGTAACCACATGAATGTTGACTTTTAAATGGTTTTCAATACATGCTATATCATTGAGCCCCACCCTTTTCTGATCCGACCACCCTAGATCTCTGTGCAATTTTCTGGCAGCATTTAACAATTCTGCGTCTGTGGGCTGCCCTTTTGCCATAACAGACAAGAGACCACCTGCAAAGCAGAGGTTGTGGTGCTCACTGTTGAAGTCCACCAGAAATTGCCTCTTTTTTTCAATAATAGAGCTATAAGGGATAGACTTGATTGAGCGGCGCCCACCCCCCCGTGGAGCTTTTACAATGGTAGCTACTAGGCGTAATGTGCTGTTACCCAGAATCTCCCTGTTGCTCTGGAGCAAGGCACTAATATATTCAAGGAACTCCCCTGCACTTAGTTCATTCTTTTTCTTCTTAAATGAATACAGAGCATTTTCTAACCCACCACCCTCTAAGCGCAACTGAACATAGTCCCCATCTTCTATTCGCCCGTTCAGTTCATCCAGAACCTCTTGAATGCCTCTGAATAGTGCTGCAATAGCCTGGGGGAATGAGTTCACCCTGTCTAAATTAACAAAACGAAATTCTTCACTAATCATTAGTGACCTGTATCTTTCAAAAGGCCTCTCCCAGGATCTGACACGCTCCACATGAACCCCCGCATCCGGTGAGTTGTCATCTTCCTCTAGAGGTGGATTATCCCTCTCAGTTGGGGGTGTCTCTAGAGGAGATGCTGCAACTTCCTGTGACAGGGGTTGTGAGCACTGTAGGGTAGAAGATAGCCCCCCGGCATCCCACACACTTTCTTGTTCCTGCATATGGTGTGGAGAGGGTGGAGCAGCACCTCTGGCATCCTCATCTCCCCTGGGGTGGGGGGAAAGGGCCTGTGGTCCCCCGCGACCCCCTTGTAATGAATTGTCATTACAGGCAGAATAGTTGTTACCGTTTTTAATATCAGGTGTATATTTGCCACATAGCTTGCCGAGCTGTATTTCTTCTTCAGCCACGGACTGCTGTGCTTTCTCCAGAATCAGCTTTTTCTCCTTTAGCCTCTTGAGGCCGTCACAAAGTCTCTGGCTGTATTCAAAAAGCTTTTTGTAACGCTCCTCAATATTTTGTGGAGGGTCGGGTTTCTTCTTCTTAGCAGGTGGTACTCCTTTAGCACTCGACTCTGGCTGTCGTCTCAGGCTGTGAGCTGTACTCCTGCGTCTTTGGCCACCCGGGGGCACAGCAGCTGATGTATCTAGAAAACAAAAACACATTATTGCCTCCCCCGTGGCTATCTAGCATAACTCTCAGACCCCTGTTAAGCTGAGACTTACTAGGGGCTGCTGTAGGAGTCTCTGTCGCTGCTACTGGCATGGTGCTTCCCTCTGAAATAATTTCTGTAAGAGAGCGGGACGGGGTTAATCTAGCTGTGTTGATACAGCTTTATAGTATATATTAGTGAGTGGTGGGATTTACCTATCTCTTCACTGAAGAAAGTTGGGCCATAGGCGTGGACCTCTGCTTGCACATCTGTAGTGCGGCGGGTGCTGGCTTGTTGAGCACTCTTGGGAGGAGCAGTTTCCAGGGGCATATTCAAATCATCAAGAAATATTTCTGTGTAGAAACGATAGAGGGTGAGAAACAGATGATACAGATGTGTAGGAATAGGTACAAGGTGCGTATGCGGGGGGGGGGTAAAATACCCATCATGGCTGGTGGAGAATGCTTACATGCTGCACATTGACTTTCTCTGGCAGGAATGGGTTCATAGTGTGAGTATATACACACCCGTACAGTAGTAAGGCCCCTGAGCACCCCACACACCCCCACACACCCTAATACCAGCATTATGTCATGTGTAGGTGAGAAAATTTAAAAGTTGCTGCTATAATGAAAGTGATACACAAGATAAGGTGAGCATTAGTGCACATTGTGTGTTTGTACAATACAGCTGAGACTTTTTTATTTTTATTGATTCAGCACCTGTCAAATAAAAAACAAAATACATCATATGATACATTCATCAGTTAACAAAAATTCATCACATGCATTTTTCTATTCTACCAGCATCATTAACAATGAGCTTGGCAATGCTAATTTAGCATAAATATACATGCATATTACTTGACTGAGAGAACAGCCCGCTTTAAAGTTAGTAGGTGTGAGAAAGCATGAGCAGTATTCTGAAAAGAACCCCACCACCCCCCTGAATCATATCAGTTTCATTAACAAAAGAGCATAGCATCTTAAATTCAGATTAAAAGTACAGTTAGCAGCTATGGGGCGAATTTATATAATCACAGCCACTTCCCTCAAAAAATGAATCCTAGAACACACACAAATTTTGCAATAACTTTTACAATGAAAGGCTGTGTTAGAAAAGAGCAGTGTGCAGCATTCAAAGTAGAGCACAGGTTGTTATCAGACCCCTATTTGATAAACAGTTGGATAAAGAATGAGCGGTTAATGCCCCCCCTTCGAAACATAGAGACAGAGGTGTGAATTATATCAGTTTCATTAACAGAGCTCATATACACAATAGTTGTAGGAGAGTGCTAGATTTAAAAAGTGTAGTTATAAGCAGGAGTGGAGAAACAGTATTCTGGCAGCAGTGTAAAACCCCTCAGCCCTTTCTCAGTTTGGAAAAAGCATGCTGATTTAAAAATTCACCTTCAAGATCATCCAGAATGTGATGATGGTCGCTCATAATTTGTCCTTATTAAAAATGGAAAAATACGTAATATTAGAATCCCTTCTAAGAATTGTTAGCCCATAGATACTCACCAAGGATGGCTTGTTACCTTCTCTCTCTTCTTGGCGCCCAGGGGTAGAAAGCGTGTGTAAAAGCTGTGCCGTCTGCGCGGTTTTTAAACCCTTCAGATCCGTACCCGTCATACCCCAAATCTTTGAAGAACGGTTGAAATATGGTGCTTTTCTTTTATGGCACCCCCCATAATATGGAGGAATCAGCACATTTTCCCCTTATCTTTTGAAAACAGACTGTTGCCGTGTTCTGTCTGGTGGTACCAGAATCAGATTTTTAGGATGCCAGAAACATTCCCTTTTGGGGACTTGTAGGAGATGCGAACAGGATCAACTGAATAATTCTACACAAATAATTCTATCCCCGGTGTTAAATAATGCATAGAGGCTCATAGATTTTGGGGGGAAACACTGTTGTTTTATGAAGATAAACTCCCGAAAGCTTATACCCCACCACAAATTTTGTTAGTCTCTAGCTGACATAGGCCTACAGCTATCTTCTAAAAGCCCTCTGTCAGTATTTTTACACGAGAGGGCACTGTTCATCAAGTATTCTTGAGTAACCTCTACTTCATCCCTGGGCCCCTGCATCTGGGGTCTTATCGCATATATCATGGGTATGTTTTTTACAACTTTGGTATGGTTCTGAATTGATGCTACCAGGCATTTAAAGTAAACAGAAGCGTTATTTTCCCACCGCTGTCCAGCTTTCCAGCCCCAGAACCCTTTGGAATTTGTGTGAAAGTAATTACAACAAGTATTTATTGGGGGGGGGGGTGGTCTTGTAAAGATCACGCTTTTGTAGTGTCATTTTTACCACTGTTTTACAGCTGCCCACCCCAGAACCCCTTGGAATCTGTGTGAAAGTGATTATAACTAGTATTTATCGCGGGTGTCTTGTAAGAACATTCTTTTGAATTGAACTTCTTGTGCTATTACAGGACCATGCTTTAAAATCACTAATTTAAAAAGAAATTAAAAAGTAAAAGGATTGGAAATGTTGCAAATTGTTACATTTTTCAATAATACTTCTCAGCAGAACAGTGAATCTTTGGAAAAGACTTAAATTCTTCATCATCTGTAGGCAGACAATGTTCTGATGGTAAGACAAAGGGAATAAACGCATTTAAACTGATTGAAAAGCAACTTTATTTATACAAACACGGGCTACATTCTACACAGTCTCCTTATCTTTTTGGAGACATACCCGGTGGTTTCTGTGATGGTAAGACAAAAGGCACGAACACATTTTTAAAAATTGAAAATGGCTTTGTTTTATATCAGGCACAGGCTACATCCTGATCTCTAAGACTGGTGCACATATACCACAGTAATTCAGTAAGGAGTTATGATGTGTGAATTTCTTTCTAATAATCTTCATAGCCAGATCTACATAACGTTGTTTGCACTGCTTTAATAATCCATTTAGAGCATCTTGTGCATTCTTAGCATTTTGAATCGCTTCTATATACCTGCCTAGCCGTTTAATATGCCCCTCATTCATTGTAAAACAATGGATACTTGTGGCTAGCAGTGTTATGGTATAGAGCATGGGCCCCATGGAGAGTTTAGTAGATACATATTTCAAGTTCTGGTTATAGAAATCCTCTTCCCATGTCAGGCAATCGTGGCCCAGCTGCGCGGGGATATCTTCAACACATCCTGTACATTTAAAAAACATTATCTCGCTGAAACAATGGTTCAAAATGGAATATGAAACAGCTTTGACTACTTCATTCATTGCAGATCTTCTATTTTTAGGGTTGACATAATCCTCTTGAAGGATGCCCAGTTCAAAATATCTATCCACACTGTCGTGCAGGGGCCATATCAGGCCAGGGGTATCTGAACGGCAGCATTCCTAGAAGAATTTACAACAGAGTGTTTAGATCATGCTTTTACAGTCTGCAAACATATATTTGGGTGAGCCTTGTAAAATTAGAGCATACGTACCTCTATTATAGTTGTAGCCTGCTGGGTTGTTGAAAGGCTGCCCTCAGGGCTGCCTCTTTTGTTCATATTAGGTTCAGCATGGTCATTTTCTACAGTCCTTGGCGGTGAACCAAACAGACGCTTCACAACCGACATGCTGCCATCTCCTTTGCGGGACATCTTGACATACATTCTTTTGAGGGCTTTACGCTTCACCTCGGGCACTGGTTCAGCCATTTCAAGCGTGTTTGTAGGGGTGTTCTCCATCTTGCACCAGCAAAAACAGCCGCAGAAGAAGCTGTGATCGTCCTGCTGCTCTTCCATTTAAAGACCAGGCTCCCCTGCCATCTCACCGCTCATTGGCGCATTTAAACAACATCCAGGAGGTAGGGCCAGTCATGACGCGTGCATGGCAGCGTCACATGAGCCCCTCAGGGGACCTATACAGAGACAGGGGGCTAGGGCCGTCAAAAACCATTTCTGGGGGTTCGGGGGAGCGAAATGAGGGGTCACATGAACCAGCTAGGCTCTTCTAGGGAGCAGGGGGCTGGTCTGCCCCCCAATTTTCCACCCTAGCACCCCATAAACTCAAAACTCTTTCCTATTGGTCCACAGGGGCAGGCGGGACCCTGCTAGGCCCTTCCTGTCAGGTGGGGTACTGCTTCCGGGGTCTAGAGGTGGCACTTCCGGGTCTAGAGGTGGGACTTCCGGGGTCTAGAGGTGGTACTTCCGGGTCTAGAGATGGGACTTCCGGGGTATAGAGGCGGGACTTCCGGGTTATAGAGGCGGGACTTCCTCCCAGAAAGGGGCGGGGCACCTGTCACTTTTTGTTATGACATGAGGTACCCCCCTTATTCTTCTCACCCCACTGTTCCCACCACTGGGACTGCACTGTGAGGGTGAGTTGGAGCTCAGATGCATGCTGGGGGAGGGGGGGATCCAATGAGATCAGGAGTGCTCTACTCTCCTGGCATTCCACAAACCGTGAAAACTGAATTGTTCAGAAAGACATCTTTACATAGGTAAGAGAGATATAATTGTAACAGAATTGTTCAGGAAAATGCTTTTTAAAAAGGAAAAGGACTGTAGACTATACTACTGGTTACTATAGGTTGTTGTATGTTGTAACAGACTAGCTGCACTGTCCCATCCTGCCCTCTGGGCATTAGCCAGGTGCAGTCCAAGTCTCTGCCTTGCATATGCCGCCCACCTAGTTTCTCCCAACCTTCAGAGGGGCTTTTGCTCCTTCTCCCTGGTGCCCACAAGCACTGCTTGGAATTGCCCGTGGGGAGGGCCAAGGCTCCCTGCTCCCTGTGTGGGCTTGCCTCTCTGGACCCTAACCCTCCTGCCCAGTTTCCTACTAGCCAGCACCTGGTTAGTGCAGGGACTGCTGTTGCGCTTGCAAAAAATCGTCTCTGGCATTTCAGACCTCCAAGTCTCTGCCCCTTCCCTTGCCCAAGGCTCAGCTTCTAGCAGAAAGTCTTAACTGGCTGGGCCTTTGTCTTCGGCCAGGTGGGGCACCTGATGCATACCTAAAGACCCCGGGTGCGGCTTAGGAAGCATTTGGCTTCCCCTCCCCCTTCCTGCCTGTTCTCGGCAAAGAGACACTTTTTAAACTAGCACTGAAGATTTTGATTCCGTCCAAACCGCCAAAGAAAAACATTTATTTATTTATTTGTTTGTTTATAGTCTGCCTTTCCCCCCTCATATGTATTATCAGATGATATTTCTACCTTTTAAAACATATCACGTTAATATTTATGCTTCGTTTCATCTTCATTCCAGATTTGTGCTTGATTTTAGATTTCACGATCCTAACCCTATTACATTGCTTAGTCAATGCCATGAGAAGGGCTCCACGCCGCCCCGCCCCCCCCCCCGCACGACGACCAGCTGCCCCGAAGCTGCTCCTGGGAGCTCCGTGTCTTCCGACGTGCACACTCGCTCCGTTGGCACAATATCGCCCCGTAACGCCAAGCGCTGCCGCTGCCTGTTCTCCAGCCTTCGGGCTTCCGCTCAAGTTCATCGCTTTAATGTTGCGAGAAGCACATGAGCGAATCGCTGAGCTGCTTTTAACTTCGGGGCCCGAAGACCCTTTAAACGACTTTGGTTGTAACATTATTTAGAATTAGAAACAGAGCCCGTTGTGCCAATAAATACAACGCGCTCTAGAAAGCTGGGGCTGGGGAGGGCTGGTGGCGGGGGTGGGGGCGGGGGTTAGGAAGGGCTGGCAGGAGGGAAGCAGGGGGGGCTGGGGAGGATTGGCAGGTAGAGGGGCAGCAGGGGGCCTTGGGAGGGCTGAGAGGCAGGAGGGGTCTGGGGAGGAATGGCAGATAGGGAGGCAATGGGGGTTTGGAGCAAAGAGTGGAGTGCCGTGGCTCCAGGGGCCTCTCAGGCCGGTGGCACTCCTCTCTCGCTCCATTGCCCTGGGTCCATGGAGAGCAGAGTGCCACGGCTCCAGGGGCCTTGTAGGGTGGCAGCGCTCCGCTCGCACCCCCTCACCTGGGGTCTGTGCAGAGTGGAGCGCCTGGTTCCGGTGGGGCTGACGCTGCAGCGAGCGCTTCACCCTTGGCCCATCGCCCTGTCCCTGCCGAAAGTGGTGGGCCACGGGCGCTTCTCCCCTGCCACGACTTCCTTGGGGCTTGCCAGAGCACTGCCCTTCCCACACTGCCACCCACCTCCGACTGGGCTACGAAGCCTGTGGCAGCAGGCCAAGCATACTCGCCCAGCCCTCTGCCGCTAGTGGCGCCCTCCGGAAGCGGCCTTCCACGGCGCCCTTTTATGCTAGTGTGCCCGTGCAGGCGCACCAGCATAAATGTGCATCATCAGGAAAACACTAAGGGAAGTATATAGTAGGATATGCTGGAAGACAGGAACCCCCCTCTGTTCTTTTGTTAAAAAGCAGTCCTAGTCCTTCCCCCCATAACCATATTCTGTGAAACTGGGGGCTCCTCTCCACGACCCAGTAAAGGCGCGGGTGCTGTAGCAAAGGAGACCTGGTTAAAGGGGGTGGGGGGGCCTGACCACCTACCCATAGGCTGGAATGCTCCAGCTCCTTATTTACATTAGGGGCAGTCTCTTGTCTCCCGGAAAGCAAAACCAAATCATTGCATTTCCAGAAGGTTGTGCCTCGGCAGAGGTGGGTTCCCAAGGCGAAGTTCTCCACAGCTCTTGCGGACCCTGCCCCCTCCCGCGTGGCTCCTGGTCTCTCGGAACCACCAGCTCCTGTTTTCCCACACACCACCACCCATCCATGCGGCTTCCAGAGGGGTTCCCCCGGCACCTGCTCGCTTCTGGTTCCATGGGGATGGAGCTCCGTGTTGCCAGGGGGGCAACAGCAGAGGGGTTGCATTAAGGGCCAGGGAAGGCCGTGTGTCCAGCACTGATTCCTTCATGGCATGCGTTTGTTCCTGCAAATCTACCCCCTCCAGCCCCTGGCAGGTCTCCGGCTCCTTTCTGCCACACACCCCTTTCTGCCCCTTTCTGCCCCTTGTGCCTGGCCCTCTCCTGCCAGAACAGCCTCCCAACCCCTCGGCCTCGGGCATTTCCTGTCAGCCTTGCCCGCCGCTTCATGGCATTCAGAGGCTGAGCTGCTTTGTTGGGGGGGGGGCTGTCTTGTTGCTTATGCGCCCCTGTCAGGGGCCATATCCATCAGTGGTGCTGGCTGCGTCCTGTGATGTGCCCCACTGCCTTCCATAGGCACTCCCCTGTTGCCCCGCTGTTTGGTAGGCGTTTCTTCAAAGGAAAGGGAAGCTGAATCCATGGGGCAAAGGACATGGGGTGGCGTGCGGCACAACCCAACCGTTCCTCCGAGGGACTCAGGGATGGCATGCAAAGGGTGATGCAGTGGTACAGGACACAGGTGGGCCGAGCGGAATCATGCTGTGCCACGGGCTCTGCCCTCAGCTGACTCGATGGTTCTGGAGGAGATACCACCAAGGGGAGGGAATGGCTGGGGGGGGGGCTCTGGGGCAGCCACTTCTACCTGAGTTCCAGATCCTCCCACCGGTTCAAGGTCCCAAGACATGCCTTGGTGTGCACGGGGAAGTGTGTGCCTTGCAGTGTTTTGTGTGTGTCATTTCTATGATCAAGAGCAAGGGCAGGCAGGCAGGCAGGCAGGCAGGCAGGGTCACCCCGTGATTCCAACTGCTGCAGCTGGGAAAACCTGAGCCTGAGCCCCTCCAGCTGCACTCCTCCTGCTGGAGCTAAGCAGGATACCACATTCTCTGAGAGCCAGTTTGGTGTAGTGGCTAAGAGCAGCAGGACTCCACTCTGGAGAGCCAGGTTTGATTCCCCACTCCTCTGCTTGAAGCCAGCTGGGTGACCATGGGTCAGTCACAGCTCTCTCAGAGCTCTCTCAGCCCCACCCACCTCACAGGGTGATTGTTGTGGTGGGGATAATAGTAACATACTTTGTAAACTGCTCTGAGCGAGTGTTAAGTCATCCTGAAGGGCAGTATATAAATCGATAATTAATTAATTAATAATACATTAAAACATTAATAATAAATGTTATTATTATTATTATTCTGCCAGCTACAGAGGCACAGAAGCCACAGCTGTGGAAATGGAATAACAACAACAACAACAACATTCAATTTACATACTGCCCTACAGGATGACTTAACCCCCACGCAGAGTGGAACCAAGACATTCCCTGTAAAGGTGGTGTTCGGTTGCTGGGGAGGAAAGAAAACAACATGGGGAGCCCGTGGGCCAAGTCTGCTGAAGGTGGCCCATCATTTATTCTGTGTGTGTGTGAGAGAGAGAGGAGGGGAGAACTGCTGCAGTGCCCGTTCTGGGGACAGCTGGAGCTGCACGCCAAAGCTCAGGGCCAGCTAGGCGAGGCTCTTCTTCCCCTTCCTCTATTCCTCCTCCCGCCGAGGGGTGCTTTGCAGTCCAGAATGAAGCTGTGAAGGAGTGGGAGGCTTTGGGTAGCGGGCGAGAGGTGCGGGCACGTGGCTTCCAGCTCTCAGGTGGTGGACTCTGCAGCAGGCTTGGATTTGATATAGGCCAGTGCGAGCGAGCGAGCGAGCGAGTGGGGAGGAGGCCATTTTGGGGGAGGAAGCTTCGAGAGGATTTCTTCTGCTCCCGCTTCAGCTCTTGTCACGGAAACGGGCTCGTGCGGAGCATATTCCGGAAGACCCAGGCGTCGCGGGGTGCAGGCAGGCTCTTCCTCCCATGTCGGCACCACTGCATTGCAGAGAAGTGCGGAGGGGGGGGGGGGACTGGGGCTGGGCCTTGTGCAACCAGCAGGACGGGGATGTCGACAGGAGCCCACATTCCAGGGCACTGCGTGGGCCTCTTAGGACTTACTCGGGCTCCTCGGGATTCCCTGCTGCAGAGGCATCCTCCGGATCTCAAGCCATCTAACCCAGATGGGAGTTCGGTCCTCCGGGCCTGGCTGGCTTCTCACAGATGTATCGGCGTGTTCTAGTGCAAGCTCCCCATGACAGTTTTCTTTGGTTCAGAGTGGCGCAGGCTTCATTTGAGTTGTACTTAGCAGGTAACTGAGGTATGTCTGTTCTGGAGGGGTAAGAAAGACAAACTCCATGAAATGGCAAAAAGTCGTATTCCCCACCGGCGGAACATTTTCTGCTGCCCCTCAGAATGCATCAATTTCAGCTGGCTCCATTTGCAACGCCCAGGCTGTTCCCAAAGCTCCGCAGCTCCAGCCACACCCAGTGGACGGAGGGCCAGAAGACGTGGCTGGCAGCAGGCCTGGCTCCGGGCACCTGGTCTCTGCTGAGCAGCTGCAATGAAATGGGGTGGGAAATGGGGGCAGCTGGAACGGGCCCTTAACCTTTCCCTTCCCTGGGCCATGGCACTGCCAGTGTGGGGTAGTGGTTACAGTGTTGGGCTAGTATCTGGGAGACCCAGGTTCCAATCCCCACCCTACCACAGAAGGTTGCTGGGTAACATTGGACCATTCACAGATTCTCAGCTTAGCTTATCTCACTGAGTTCTTGTGAGGGTGAAACTGAAAGGAGAATGATGTAAGCTGCTTTGTGTCCACACTTGGGAGAAAGGCGGGAGTAAATAAAATTAGAAATGAAAATAAGTTGGGGTGGTTTGGAGGGTGTCCTGCCTTGAGCTGGTCAGTGGCGTGGGAGGTATCGTCCCGTTCCTTATCATTGTCCAGGCCCCCTGAAATGTGAGGTCACTCTCTCTCTGCCACGCAGGGGCGGCTACAGCAGAGCGCCTGGCTGGCCGGGCTGAATTCCGGAACTTGTCGCTGAGAAGGGGGCAGGCAGCTGGGCTGGGACTGCTGGAGGCCTGGGAGAGCCACAGCCGGTCTGAAATGACTGCACTAAGCTGGATGGGCCCATGGTAGACACAGCACTTGGCACGTAATGAAGCAGCACCACTGGCCACTGAAGAGGTTCAGGGCGAGGCTAGGGGCTGCAGTGGTGGAAGGCTGGACATGTTGCCCATCCTCTGCCCAAGCTGAACAGATGTGGTTGACGGGGAGCCAATGCAGCATGACACGCACCCTGCGAGGCATGAGCCGTCAGCCTCAAGCCAAAGCCACTCGGAACTCCAACCAGACTTCTTTTTACCACTGAGTCCAATCCAGAATTCATCTGACTGCACATGGCTCTAGGAGCAAAAAGAAAACGGCAAGGTGAGTGAACACTGCCCTGGGATGTTTTCAGAACCGACCGCCTGCAGCAGTGCTCGGGGACTCCCTTCCACTCCTGAGGGGAGGGGCCAGCACCCACCCGTTGCTGACACCTCTCTGGTTTCAGTGCTTCTGAAAAGACAGAGAGAGCATGCAGGGGGGGTCTCCAGGGGCTTTCCCACCTTTGCAGCCTCTGGAACACTGGTAGTCAGGGGGCAGCTCTTGCCTGGGCTGCTTGGCTTGGGGTTTGCACCAACTCAGAGAAACAAAAGGGAATCTCCCCACCCCCCACCCCATGGGATACAGTAAACAACAATCTAAACTCTAAATGAAAATTATTTCATCAAGTGCAAAGTATGAATGTGCTAAAGAGCTACAAGTGCCCCATCCTCTCATAACAACCCTTTTTTATGTGATGTGATGGAGGAAACCTTTTGTGCCATTTCAGAAGAGGTGATAGGGAGCTACAGGAAAGGGGAAATTTTGGATAGAACCAGAGGACAGCTAAAGAGCTACAAGTGCCCCATCCTCTCATAACAACCCTTTTTTATGTGATGTGATGGAGGAAACCTTTTGTGCCATTTCAGAAGAGGTGATAGGGAGCTACAGGAAAGGGGAAATTTTGGATAGAACCAGAGGACAGCCCAAACAGTGTCTGAAATAGGGGTAAAATAGAAAAGAATCCAGTAGCACCTTTAAGACTAACCAACTTTACTGTAGCATAAGCTTTCAAGAATCACAGTTCTTGTCGAAGGCTTTCATGGCAAGAGAACAATGGAGAAAGAAATCGGGGGGAAACTTCCATTTCTAGATACCTTGGTCATCCGCAAAGCAGACTTCCAGTTAGGTCACAAGGTCTACAGGAAACCAACTCACACGGATCAGTACTTACACAAAAACTCCAATCACCACCCTCGACAGAAAAGAGGCATAATAAAAACATTAGTAGACCGTGCAAGACGGATATGTGAGCCGCACCTTCTCAATGAGGAAATTAATCATCTAAACCACGCATTCCAAGCAAATGGCTACTCCAGAAATGAAATCAGAAGAGCAAGTAAACCAAGGATAAATCAAACAACCAAGGAAAAGCAGTCTCCCACAGGAAAAGTGCCATATATCAAAGGAATCACTGATCAGATGGGAAAGCTTATGAAAAAGCACAACCTTCAAGCAGTATTCAGACCCACCCCAAAAATACAACAGATGCTACGATCAGCAAAAGACAGTAGAGACCCCCTCACCTCTGCAGGAGTATACCGTATACCGTGCAGCTGTGGACAAGTTTACATCGGGACCACCCAGCATAGCATCCAGGCACTCCCTCGGCATTGGGTTGGAAGTGATCCACGAGCTCCTGACCCACCCACAGTTGCATCGCACTCTCCAGAGCATCCAGAGAGATGGAGATACCGCCGCAGTGATGGTATCCCACAATGGCAAAGAGATCCTGGACCTGGTCAAGGAGATCAAGGTCACCGGAGAACACTCGTGGTGGGAGTCCCTCCTCGGCTGGAGTCCCACAGCCACCGGAATATTCAATCTGGCCATGCACCTGATTGTTATTATTTTGATTTTCCAAGTTTTGTTGTGTGCCACCCTGCTTTACATAGGATGTTGGAGCCGCAGACAACTCCAGCAGATTCAGGTAGCTCACTGCCTGGATCGTTACAACCCAGAGCTTTTACTGCCTTAGGAGAACGGTCTGGGCGCTCTCCCTCTCCCTCTCCCTTGATGTCTTTTTTTCCTATTTGCCTTTGTTGTTATGAGCCATGATAATTGTGTGTACATTTATGCGTACGAACTGAACCGGCCCCATAGATGCTTTGCTTGCTGGACACCGCTCTGAGGCCCTCTTGTGGACTAGGGGGGAGCAGGTTTTGCTACCTCCCAACCCGCGATCTGCCTCCAGACGGCCACCCTCAGCCCCACCCCCCATGAGGACTAGTAACTGTGTGCCTGACGCCTCGCCTGCCAGCTCATGCTCCGGCGCAATGCAGATGTCTAGGGGAGTGCAAAGGTACCTGGACTAAGTTTGCTTGTTTCTTGTATATATATATATATATATATGCAACCCAGTCTCATAGCTGTACTGTGGACTGCGCCATCTGTGATCTTTTTCCTCTCCCCGTTCCTATGGACTTATCCAATGAATTGCCTTCTAGGAATTGTACCCCTATGAATTTAGTTCCCCAAGTTTTATGCCTTATGAACTGTTCTTTCAAATCCGTCTTCCTCCGCTGTAGTGCTTTTTAAGGTACGTTTGTCATTTTCCTTGTGCTTGTATGCACCGTGAACCACATTATGTCTTGAGTCTCTACATATTTTAAAATGCCCTCAGCTTAACCCATGGCTTACAAATCACCCATGTCTCTGCTTTGCTTTTTGATTTTAGCCATATATGAAATAACCCCTACGATTTATGTGTGTGTGTGTGTGTGTGTGTGCGCGCGCGCGCATCTGTACTGCTGTATGTCATCTCTCATTTTAGCCACATGGGAATGATGTCTGTTCATGAATTGCAATATGACATTTAGTCTGGTGTGTCACTTCCACCCTCTATGAATGGATTGGTCTATGAATTAATTGCTTGGTGTCTATGAATTGCTCTGTACCCATGAATTACTATGCATTCAGGAATTGCTTTACACCTGTGATTGGGCTTATGACTTGCTATGTACCCCCCATCCGGAAATCATATATGAATTGGGTTTCAACCCATGTATGAACTGCCTCCCGCTTTTACCTGGAAGACTATGCTTGTGATTGTGTAATTGCTGATCCTTCTGTGAAATACTTCTGCTCTTAAGCCTGTGCATATGAGTTACCTTGCATATTATGAAATTGTGTTGACGGTTGCATCTTAATATGTGTATGTGTATGTGTATGTGTATGTGTATGTGTATGTGTATGTGTATGTGTATGTGTATGTGTATGTGTATGTGTATGTGTATGTGTATGTGTATATATGAGTGTGTGTGTGTGTGTGTATGTATGTATATGTATGTATATATATACATATATATACATATACATATACATATACATATACATATACATATACATATACATATACATATACATATGCATATGCATATACATATACATATACATATACATATACATGGATGGATATGTGCATGCACACACACACACACACACACACACACACACATATATATATGGATGGATGGATGGATGGATGGATGGATGGATGGATGGATGGATGGATGGATGGATATGTGTGTGTATACATACATATATATATGTAATTTTCCCGAGGTGGACACATAGAAGTGCAGCCCATTGGCTGATCTAAATTTTGTAATCTGGCTATGTGGTTCTCCGTAACAAATTTACAAATGACACCTCCCCCTCTTCCCTCTTCCCTCCCCCACCCCACTGGATGCTCAACCACCAGAGGTGCCAATTTGCTCACCGTTGAAGACGTGTTCGGAGACCACGCTGCCAGCGGCCAGGTGCCAGCCAGGGAGACCTTCCGCGAGAATGGGCAGGCGCTCCCTGGCCAGCTCCTGCCGGGAGCCTCCCGTGGGCTGGGTCCCAAGTGTGCCCTCACTGCCAGGCAGTCTGCTGGTAAGCCCTAGCCGTGCCCAGACGACAGCCATATTCTCAGACAGCCAGGAAACCAAGGGGAACTGCCTGCTTTGGGAAGCCATTTCGAAGAAGCGAGCTGACCACGTACACAGCGAGAGAATCCCGCTCTCCTCCGCATTTCTTAACACCTGTCCAGGATGGAGATTGATCATCAGTCAGCCAGGGCAATCAGCAAGCGCACATCAAAGCAACCTTTGCACTCCGGACTTGAAGGCACCCGAATGAGCTCTGGGAAAGTGCAAACGGCCCGGATCGCCTTCCTCCCCCCCATCCCCTCTCCCAAAAAGGTGTCATGATACATCAGACTTCAAACATTGTCCAATCAAGGCTGTTCCGATGGCCCCAAATCCTTTGATTTAAGTCGTGAGAACCACTGAAAGGGGTGTCAGCCCCTGGGTAATTTGAAAGTATATAAGCTTGCCCCTCGAACCCGAGGGAGTGCGCGCCATTCCTATCCTAACTTCCCTGCTGCCGTTCTACCCGTGGTGTAGTGCAGGCACTAGACCCCTTTTCACTGCTCATATCTCTGCTCTGCTTCAGGATTCTCGTAAGTATGCCCTTGTCATCATGGGGCTCTCGCTCATGCAGCCATCTCTAAATTTCCTACTCTGTATTTCTTAGCTCTTGTATGTAATCTTGTATGTGTGTGTAAGTTTAGGCATACGCCACACTATTAGAAAATACACGTTATTGATTGAATAATTGTAGTCTGCCTCTTTGTCGCGGGGATTTCCGAAAAGCAGGACCTTGGTATAGATGGCTAGACCCGTGCTAAATTTAGACTGCTGTGCTGATTCCCCATTCTAATAAAAGAGCAGTTCCAGTAACAGAATAAAAGAACATGAAAGACACTGCAGACTTGGCCATCCAGAAAAATCAGCAGTGGCTGAACAGAGCCTAACTCAAACAGGACACAGTATCCTATTCCAGGACACTAAAATACTGGACAACACTTCCAACTACTTTGTCAGATTGCACAGGGAAGCCATTGAAATTCATAAGCATAAGCACAATTTCAACAGGAAAGAAGAGACAAATGAATAGAGCATGACTTCCAGTCCTGAAAAACACCAGGCTAACAAAACACTCTATACCCGACAATAGCTCTGCAGAGAAGATTAGCATATCAAGCACCAATCCATATGCAAAAGAACCTCCTCAGGATACAGTGAAGCCTCCTGCCATTAGCATTCCACACCCTGGGAAACTCTTACAGGATGACTCAGCCCAACCCCACCTTCCTGAGTAGATATAAATGACCTGCCAACATCTTTTCCACAGTGTGACACTGAGAGATCTCTGTCTTTTGGTGCTACACCTCTGAAGATGCCAGTCACAGCTGCTGGCGAAACATCAGGAACTACAATGCCAAGACCACGGCTATACAGCCCGGAAAATCCACAACAACCAATCGCAGTTCTCTTTGTCAGATGCACATAGAACTGTGATTCTCGAAAGCTTATGCTACAGTAAAGTTGGTTAGTCTTAAAGGTGCTACTGGACTCTTTTCTATTATAAATGAACGTAAGATGATCCCCCCTTTTGGGGATGGCATACCTGGGAAAAAAACTAGTCTTGCATTGGAGTAAAAACAGTATTAGGAATGAGGCACCCACTGTAAGGAAAAATGCTTTTCTAGTCAACTTTTGCAGAGGCCATGTCTCTTGGAACTTTGGTCAAGAAGCTGTGCTGTCTTGTTAAGGCCTTCCTTTAGCCCGACTCCCCGCCCCCTTTTTTCCCTGTTGCTAGCAGCTTCTCTGGGAACATAGCTGTCTTCAGACTCAGGGGAGGGGGGGGGGGGCTGAGCTTCCATGGACAGTCAGTGAGCCAATCAACATTACTGATTTTAGGAACTAATTTGCACCTGCAAGATAGGAGCTCGGTGCCAAGGACTGCAGCCTTTTGTGCCCAGCCCCTTTTGCGCCCAGTCTCCTTTTGACTATGACATCACTTTTTGGCCACTTAATTGGAGCAGGGCCTACACCACTGGAATGGCAAAAATGGCTTAAAAACCCTTTACCCAGCATGGAGACCTCAGACGTGAGGTGGGTTGCAGTGAGATTCCATTGTAACTCGCCCAGCATCTCAAATCCGGCTCTGACTGGGATGGGAGCTCAGGTGCCCATCCATTTTGCTTTGCTATGAAGCCCAGCCACTCTTTGCTTCTCGACCAGAGACTTTGCCTCCCACATTCTCGACAACTTTGAGATCTATCTTCTGCTATGATATTGGTATGTAAAAGTTAGAGCTTACAAAGCTATAGGATTTTGTTATTTTAATCCTCACATTCTGTCTCATGTATTTTATAGTGACCTTGCACCTTAATAAAATAATTATATTATCTTTTTGTGTGGGTTTGTGACTTTGGAGTCTCAGAACTCAAAATCATTTTGCTGAACTCACTTTTGTAAACTCTTGTGAACCACCTACTACAAAAATACACTTTTGCTGTGAACTCTAGTTGCAAAACCATTCTTGCAAGGTAAGCTTTGCTTTGTTTAGTTCCCTTACAGGCTGGGAGGGGTGTCCCTCCCCTCCTAAGCTTTGGGAAACACTGAGGGGCTGGTGGCAGATTTGAAGGGCATTTGGAGGGCTTTCCTTCGCTTGCCAGTTTTGTAATTCTGTGAGAACCGGTCTATAGACCACTGCTGGCTCTTCCCCTCAGCAGGGCAGCAGCGCCAGGGGCCGGAAGCCGTGCCCCCTGAGCACAGAGCCCTCCAGCTCTCACATTACGCACATGCTGGGTGGGGGAAAACAAAGAGCTTGCCGTCTCTCCCCCCTGGCTAGGATATCACACCTCCAGGAATGGAGTCCAAGGGAGCCAGCTGGCTAGATGGTTCTCCCTTTCTCTTGGGGGCAGAAATCTCAGAACAACCCTGGGGGCGGGGAAGCGGGGGGTGGACTGCCAAGGGGAGGCTATAAATTCCCAGGGCACACGAAAGAAGCTCTCTTATCTTGCATCTTGGGACCAGGGAGGCAGAAGGCATGAAGGGCTACGTCATGCTCAGCACCCCCTTTTCTGCAAATGGAAATGGTGTTCCTTCTCACCGGTATCCCTGCAGCGTCCCACAAGGTGCCAGCATCCCAGGGCTTGACAATCAGCAGCTGAGAGGATTGCCTTTCACAGTCAGTCTGACTCCGTTCCCAAGTCTTCTGCTCATTTGACACCCACAAGCACTTCCATCGGAAGAGCGTCCATCCGTTGGGACAGCAGCCTGGGGAAGGGGGAGACACAAGAAGGGGTGGGGTCCTAGATGCATTCTGATCCGGAACGGCTGTGATTGCCATGTGCTTTATGTCGGGCTGTCTATGGGGACAGCTCACAAACTTCAAGTTATGTGACAGCACCAAAACACCCAGCCAAAATTTGTAGGGGGCTTGCTGTCATTTTACTGACCAATGCCAGTTCACGCATCAGCGGAGGGGCCTGTAGGTGTCAAATGCTGGCAGCACGTGCCATGCTCATGCGCCAGGGCTGGGGCTGGATGTTACGCTTATCTGTGAAGGGTCATGCGGTGCCTGAACTGTCCGCTGTCTCTTACGCCCTCACACAGGGTGTAAGTCTGTTTGTTCCTGAGGTTGTCTCTGCTAGACTGTGCTCTCGCAGCTGGGCCGTGGGAAAGGAAGCCTCCCTAACCGTGACCCCCTGTGTGCCATCTCTCCCTGCGTCCCATCCCCTGCACAGCTGTGTCCCAGTGGAACTAGCCGGCCTTTAGGAAAAGGGGGAGTGTTGGGCTTTGAATGATCTATATGCCTGATCCCTACCTGTGCCCTCATTCCTGGCAAAGAACCCAGTGAGATCGTGAAACCAGCAACTTTTCAACAAAGGTCTTTCTTACTAACAAACAGGGGGGTCTTTTGAAGGTTACTTGGCAGATCCTAACAGTAGGCAAGGCAAGAGCTGTGAAATGCCAGAAGGGAAACTTCAGCCCCTTAGAACCTCTCCAGGCCCAAGCCCGGCTTTGGAAGGCACCTCCTGCCCCTTTCCATTCCTCACTGCCCTCTGGTTGTGATCAGGTACAGTTTTAGACTGGAGAGGTGAAACTGACAGAGCCTTCCGGGAGGAGAAGATGAAATTAACAAACCCTCTGAGGAGCGATCTCCACCAGCTCTGCCTTTTTAGATCCTATGGTATTGTTGTGGAAATGTCCTTGACGCTGTATGGAAATGTCTTCGATACTGATTGTACTAATCGAACGCTAGGTATAATCTGCCTTAAATCTCAGTGAGAAAGGGGGACTATAAATAACCCGAATGAATGAATGAATGAATGAATGAATGAATGAATGAATGAATGAATGAATGAATGAATGAATGAATGAATGAATGAACTACAACACTGAATCTCCCTACACTTGAGCATCCCTAAGATGTCTCATGCGGAGAGACTCAGTCAAGAAACTTGAGCCACCAGCCAAGCCCGACTGCCCCCTGATACAGGCTTACCAATCCGCTGGCATGATGTGGCCTCCTCCAGCTGCCGGGTGGCCTCCTCCTTGTCCCGCTGCAGGAGAGTCAGTTTTTCCTCTAGCCGCCGCTGAGTGCCGTTGCCCGCCTGCCAGCTCTCCCAGAGGGCCAGCCGGGTGGCATTGAGCTCGGCCCGGGCCTGGGAGAGCTGCCCCATGGAACGCTCCAGCTCCTCCTCCCGGCTGCCGATTCTCTGCCCCAGGGCGCCGCTCTCCGCTGCGTGTGCCTCTGGGATGCCCGCTGCAGCTCCCCGGAGACCTGCCCGTCTGCAGAGGAGTGAAGGCGGGAGTGGGAACCGGGCCGGGCGGGGTTGGGGGGGTGGGGGGCGTCTGCAGGGTGGCTGCATCGCCTGCGGGCTCTGGGCTCCCGAGAAGCAGCACAGGGCGACCCACCTGGGACCCCCAGGAGGGGGGCCGGCCATAGGGCTGGGCCAGGCCAGGTGAAGGAGGGCCTGGGCGGGGAGGGGACTTACATCGGACGCCGAGCGCCAGGCAGGTGGCCAAGAGGAAGAGGCAGGAGCCCAGCAGGGCCAGCAGCGGGACGC
The DNA here is from genome assembly GCF_028583425.1 of Eublepharis macularius. NCBI lineage: Eukaryota > Metazoa > Chordata > Lepidosauria > Squamata > Eublepharidae > Eublepharis > Eublepharis macularius. The sequence continues at coordinate 682,588 of NC_072797.1, read as the reverse complement.
GCCCCCTTCGCTGCCGGGCGGGCCCTGCAAGAGAAAGCGGCGGCTCGTCGGGGGTCCTGCGGAGGGCCGCCCCCGCCGGGGCCCCCTGCCCAGCCTCGCTCGGCTGCTGCGGGCGGGTCCGGGCCGGCGGGCAGTTCTCGTAGGTGAGCTCGCCCTCGCCCTCGCTGCCGTCTGCCGGGGGGGCGGCGGGCCCGTCGGCGGGCGGGCGGCTCTTGCGCGGGGCGCCCTTGGCGAAGCGCAGGTCCGCGTAGGTCACCGCCTCGGCCATGCCCGCGCCCAGCCCAGCCCGGCCCTACCGTCGCCCTGTGGCTTCCCGGAGCGAAATCCTCGCCCAGCTTGGCTCAGCCCGGGGGGACACCAGCAGGGGGCGACCCATCTCGGCCCAGCCCCTCTCCGCCCACTCGCCCCGGGAGCCGAGCGCCGGGGTCCGTCCAGCGCTGCTGTCGCCTGCTGCGCAGCCCCGCTCCGGTCCGGCTAAGGCAGAAACGGAAGCCGGAGCCGGAGCCGGAGGGGGCAGAGAAGGGGCTGGGGGGGGGGTCCGTCTTAGTTGGGATGCTTAGCAGTGGGGAGGGGGGCAGGCTTTGTTTTATTTGTTTTATTTTATGTATATCATTTATAGTCCGCCTTCCTCACTGAGACTCAAGGCGCATTACACAGTATGAGATTAGTATCAGTATCAAGTACGTTTCATGAACAACGCCACAGGGTAAAGAGACACAAGTTTAAAAGGCATCGTATCAGCGAGAATCCATTACAGAGCAGAAAAAATACTGAAGCAGAACATAATCACTTCTAGGACTGACATTAGACCACGTGGAGCACTGGTGGTACAGAGGAGCACATATTCAAAGCAGCAGATAATATGCAAGGCAACAGAGTGGTGAAGTCTACGGCCCCTAACTCTTTAGCGAAGCATCTGAGACCCCCTCCCTACAATGCAGCAGCCCTCTCATTTGAGTAAAAAGCCTTTTTGAATAGTTTGGTTTTGCATCATTGGTGGAAAGCCAGGAGGGGGGGGGGGGCTCTCCTGACTTCCCTTTGCTGCAGTGGCTGCCCCCTGTTGCTTTAATTTAGGGTGTTTCCTGCCTTAATTCCCACTCTGGTTTGGAGGAAAGTGGGGTAATAGTTCTTCTGAGAAATGAAATGAAGGTTTGGAGGAGTGGTGGGGACACTGCATGGCCACAGGACGGGTGGGCGCATAGCTGGGTGAGGGGGCTTCCTTCACAGGGCCAGAACAGCCAAAGAGAACTGCCCGTCCCAAATAAAAGCTCCTCTGGCTGTGGCCCAGGAATGGGGTGTGGGTGCTGGCAGGGGGTGTTATCCAGGGCCCCTCGTTGAGTGCTTCCCTGCCTCTTCTTGGTCCCTCCCCGTGGAGGGGAGCTGGGCCCAGGCCGCTCTCCCTCTTGGGTGGCCTCAGTTGTAGGTGTCAGGATCTGTTCTTCATATTGAACTGTTCTTTTGCATGACCTAGGGAGCCTAAGTCACGCCATACTTAATCTTGTAGCTGTGTAGTCTTCTTTTCCCTCTAGGCCCCACCACCTGCCGGCGCCGGTTCCATGGGAAAGGACACTGTCTTATCTGTTTTCGCCTGCATCGACCTTGGCTGTTCCCACAGAGAGGTTTTCGTCTATGTGAACTCTGGGGGGGGGGGGAGGAGGCTGAGGGCCTGAAATGTAACAACCTTCACTTTGTGCCTCATTCTTAGCAATTCCTTGCTCAGCTAGGGTCTCTGATCCTAGAATATGTACATCTGGACTTGAATGCTGTCTTTCAAAATAAACCTTTTGAAATCAAAAGACCTTGTCTTCTTGCAAAGGGGAGGAAGGCAGACTATAGAGTCTGGAATGCCATAATCTGACAGTAGGAGGTTCTGCTGCAGACTGGGGGGGGTGATCCAAAGTCCCTCCCAAGCCTCAGATTTCACAGGTCTCTCCAGCCCTAAGACTCAGGAGGTGGCTGAGACTGCTTCTCAGATACATTTTATTTATTTTACAAAATTTATACCCCACCTTTTTGCTCTCATAAGGGCCACCAAGGTGGCTTACAAATTTAAAATATATATAATAAAGTCACGTCTTAAAACCATTGAATCCAGTAAAAACACATCATTAAAACAACTAAAACCAGACCTAAAATATACATATAAAAATATGAAAACAACTATTAAAACATTGGGCAGGACCACTGAGAGAATGCCAACAGAACACATAAAGATGGGTAGCCGTGTTAATCTGTCTGTAGCTGTAAAAAAGAGCAAGAGTCCAGTAGCTCCTATAAGACTATCTATCTTCAGATATCTATCTGAAGAAGTGAGCTGTGACTCACAAAAGCTCATCCCCCACCACAAACTTTGGGTGCTACCAAAACGAATAAGTCATCACTATTAGTGGAAGACAGCAAGAGAAAGGGCCAGGCGAATCTCCTTCCGGGGACAAGAATGCCAGAGTTTTGGTGCCAGGGCTGAGGAGGGCGTCCCCTGAGTTGCCACCAGCCTAATCTCAAATACTGTTGTCTAGCCGACTGTCTCCTTCCAGACAAAGAGCTCTGGGTGCTCTGCTACCCTGACCCTCCCTTCCACCCCTCCCGGCTCGCCCTCTGCTGCATCCTTTGGCTTTGCCAGTGTGGCCCAGTGTGGCCCGCCTGCCCCAGGGCACTAGCCAGCTGCCTTCCCCACACACAATGCCACCTGACTGCCATTCTTCTCTTGGTCGTAGATCCAGAGGAGTTAGCCATGTTATTCTGTAGTTGCACCTGAGGAACAGAGCTGTGGGTCTCAAAAGCTTGTGCTACAATAGAGTTGGTTAGTCTTAAAGGTGCAACTGGACTCTGTACTGTCCTTCTCTTGCCCTTCATCCGGCATGCAAATCTTCAGGCATTTCCTGACATCTGCCTCCTCTTTCTCAGCAAGGCCACATTAGAGGTTTCTAAATATAATTACAATGTGCAAATTGGGAAGGGACTTCCTTGTAAAAAGGAGAAGATGCTGTCCCAGACCTCAGAAAAATCAGCAAGCATGGGCTCGATTTGCCAAAGTCCTGTCGAGGGCAGAAGAGGGGGTTTGCACATGCCTTCACCAACATTCGCTGCAAACGCCCCCTTGCCTGGGCACCAAAGTTTACTTTAAAAGAGAGTTGAGCTGAGCAAATGCATGGCTCAGAGGAAGCCTGAGCACCCAGACTGGGGGCTGAGACCTCCTCATTCATTCATTCATTCATTCATTCATTCATTCATTCATTCATTCATTCATTCATTCATTATTTATGTCATTTCTAGTCTGTGTGTGTGCAGGCAGGCCAAATGGCAAAAACGGTCTAGCTGGAATTGTGTGCTTTTATTTGTCTTTTTATTTAGGTCATTTGCTCTGACAAAACGTGCCCAAAGGAGTTTACAATCAAATCGACTAAACACCAGCATGCATCACAAACAATCCAGAGCAATATGAATAAAACAGCATGACTGATATCGTTTCAGGAAATTGCTGTGAGTAAATTCAGCAGGCATTAGAAATGCAAGAAAAGGCCTTCAGCAACGAATGAGCCTCTGCAAGGGCCAGCCACGGACGCAGCTCTCTGCTGGCCCACTGGACGGCTGCACCCATCTTTGCCCTCCCATACTCCTTGTCAGTCACTGTGTGAGACAGAATGCTTGACCAGGTGGACTGCCTGTCTGATCCAGCAGGGCTCTTTGTGTGTAAGAAAGCTTCAGGTTTGGTCCAGCCCCCATCAAGGTCTGAGAAGGGCTTTCTTGAAGCTCGGAGGAGCAGATCCAAATGCTGGCAGCCAGGAAGGAGCAAGCGGCAGGATGCGCCTTCAGAGGAGCTGCTGGGGTGACGTGGACCTGGGGTGCTGCCGGGTGTGTGTGGCAGAGTCCTCCGCTCTGCTGAGCTGGACATAGTGCCTGCCAAAGGTTTGTTCCAGGATTCTGGGGAGAGCGAGACCAACCATTCACTCACCTGCTTAGCTTTACCAATCAAACCACTTTGTTAAGCGCGGTTGTAAGCATGACGCTTGCAAGAGCAACTGATCAAAGGAAGTATGCAGAGCACATGCCATGTCATAGGAATCCAAGGCACCCGTGAAGCTGCGGGCGAGGCAGCTGGCCACTTCAGAGGCCGGGAGCACACTTGGCACCCTCAGAGGGCAGGGAGGAAGCTGGTGCCCCCCTTGGCTCCTCATATGGTCCAGCCTGCCAGTTAAGATCTGCCTCTCAAGCCCTCAGAGCAGAGGCAGGTGCGGCCAGAGACGGGGCTCTTTCAGTCGTGGCACCTTGCGCGTGGGATGCCCTTCCCCTTGAGGCACCAGGCCCAAACAGTTCTGCTCCCCCAGGCTCGCAGTTGAGGGGGTTCATCTTTTGACACCCTTTTTGGTCTGGAACCTCTTATTTTAAGCAGTCAGTGATCAGTTTTTATGGTCTGTGTTTTTATGCTGGGCTGTGTTGTGAATGCTGGGTTTTAATATCTTTTAATGCTTGCTTTTAGTGTTTTTTATTTTGCAAGCCACCTCTGACAGGTCCCTGGAGAGGCAGCATTAAAAAATCCAAAGAAACAAATGTGGAAGTTGCAGCGAGCAGAAGCAAATCACCAGGTTTTCTCCGGCTTGTACTTTTCTCTCTGGGCTTCTCCTCCCCTCGGTTGCTCTGGACTCCCTTTCGCCAGATGATCCATATTTAAAGCTTGCTGTCAGTTTACAGGTCAGAAGTTCAGTTGCTTTCATTATGAAACTTTCTCTTCTGCTCAGGTCCCGGCCACAAGGTTCCTTCCGTGTCTCCCCCATTTCTTCAAGTTGCCTCCTGAGGACTTCATAGTCAGCCCTTGTGTGCTCAGTAGCAAAGAGTCCAGTAGCACCTTTAAGACTAACCAACTTTACTTTAGCATAAGCTTTCGAGAGCCACAGCTCTCTTGCTCAGATGCATGTGGTGTTTATGGCTGTTGTGCCATTTGTTCCCGTGTGGACCATCACAAATGGGTAACTGTCTGTTGATTTGACTAGTTTGGCCATCTGGGCTCTGATATCCTTGATCTTCACCCCTGGCAAGTAACACACCTCTTGGGCCATGGAGTCAGGCCTGGACACATCATGCTCCATACTCCTCAGCAAAGAGTCAGCGGTCACCAAGACTTCCCTTTTCTATCTAATGTCACTTGCTTGTAGCTCCCGGGTGCCCCTACTTGTTCTTTCCGGTCCTTGTTGTTGGACATCTGACAGTAATTCCATCACGACAGCAAGGGCCTAGAATTCATTTCTCAGCTCCAGTGACAATGAGTGCCGTCTTGCTCTGCACCTTCTGGCTCATGCTGTCGATCTCTGAGGAGGTTCATTAGGAAAACATTCTATGTTACTGCCCCTTCCACCCCTCTTTCCATCTCTTTGCAGAGCCTGAAGACTTTTGGTGATGAAATCTTCTCCTTCTTTGATCTCTTGAAGGGTACTAATCCGTTCCTCCAGGCTCTTCGCTTTTTCTTCCAGTAACACAATCAGCTTGCACTTGTGACTAGGGGTGTGCGCTTTGGGTCCCCGGTTCAAACCCCCCCCCCCAAACCGGGCCCGATTTGTAAAGATTTGGTATTTCCGAATTGGAGCCGGTACGATGGCCCTGATTTGAAAATACCAAATCAAAGCTTTCCGAAGCAATTCGGATTGCTTCGGAAAGCTTCGGGGCCTTAAAAGGCGCCCACCCTCCCATTCTCCCACCACCACCCCCACTTACCTGGGGCAGTGTTCTGGCAGCGGTGCGGGCACCGGCATTTGCTGCTGCCCTACCGGCCACCACAGAAGCCTCAGTGGCGGCTCAGGCAACACAGGTGCCAGTGCTCACTGCTGCTCTGCCGGCCGCTGCAGAGGCCTCCATGGCAGTGCCGGTGGCACCAGTGGCTGCACTTGCTGCTGCCCTGTCTGCCACTTACACAATAAAGAAGCCAACCTCCGTTAAACAGCAAACCAACAATGGAAACCACACTGGAGGATCCAAATCAATAATTACCACACTAAAGTAAATATTTGTTTATATATTCATTGCTCAGTGAACCTCAATATGAATATTAAACAATCTATTCCAAAATACAGAACAATAATTTACATTCCATACAGTGAATAATACACATTTTAGTAATTTTCACAAAGACCATTTTAACACAGCTATAATAGCGACAGCTCCAAAATGAATATTTATTAAATCCTTTTAATAGCTCAAATCCCCATCTTTGACATACACAAGTCTCATCAATTGGGTATAGAACCTAAGAAAATGCAGCATGATATTCGCTAGTGCACACAAGGCTAATAAGTTTTGTCGGTGTACACAAGGCTGTTCATAAAGTCTAGTTGTATGTTTCAGGTGGCTGAGAAGATATCAAAGCCCGTGTCTGGCATGGACTCAACAAGGGGCTGGCTGATGTCCAACTTGTTTCTCTCTGCTTCATCAGGAGTCCCTTGTCAGAACCACCATCAACAATTCAATCTTAAACCGTAAACTTTGCAGCAGAGCTTCAGGCAGCTTCACAGCAGAGAGATATGCTCTATACATGCTGAAGAGATGCAAAGTTTGCAGTTTATGAGGGCCGAATCATTTTGAAGCATACCAAAGCAATTTCTGAATACCTGAACCCGAAGCAGCTTGCTGCTTTGGGTTTTGGGGTATTCTGGATTGTTTTCCCACTTTGGGTAAATCCGAAGCGGGAAAACCGAATCTTTCCCCGCTGCACACTCCTGCTTGTGACAAATGCAGTCCTCGTCCTCATGGAGGAAGACAAACTTGGCACACCCCTGGCAGGTAACTGGAAATGGCCCTTCAGCAGCCATCGTCTTCTTCAAAAAAAGAAGTCTGCCTATGACTGCCATACACAATAGATTTTCTCCCTGGAGTCTACTTTCTGCGAGGAACCCTGCCCCTGCCCAAAGCCTGGTCTAATATCTCCTGAGAGCAAAGAGGTAACACAACAAGGGAAGTCTAAACAGAAAAAAGTGGAGGGGGAACATTACAGGGCCACAGGCCAAGAGCCCTTTGGCACTCGCCCCTCTGGCAAAGATGAAGCCTTTAGATGTCAGGAGCCCAGCCTCCTGCCTGACGATGGCCGAGGGGGGTAGCGCTCACTCCCCAGCAGACCGGCCCTCCTCAGTTAGCCCCTCCACACACAGGGGGAGAGGAGGGGGAAGCCTCTCCCCGGCAGGCTGAGCCCCCCACTAACTCCCAGGCCAGAAGCACCAGCTCCCTCTCCACCCGTTCTCTCTCTCTCTCTCTCACTCACTCACTCACTCACACATACACACTCTCTCTCTCACACACTCACACATACACACACTCTCTCGCACAGAGAGAGAGAGAGAGAGAGTGAGAGCATGGCTCAGTCAATTATTACCCCATCACCTTACCTTCTTACCCTGACAAGACATCCCAAAGGAAATGTGCAAAAACGGAACTCCTCTGCCCCTCACTTTTTCCATGCCCTGGCTGATGTCCCAAAAGGAAAGGGACTGCAGACTATACTACTGAATATAGTATATATTATTTGTTGTGGTATGTTCTAGTCGAACAGCCCCACTACTCTGTCTTGCCCTCTGAGGCCTCTGGGGATTAACCAGGAGCAGCTCAAGTCTGCCTTGCACAGGCCACCCACCCAGTTCCTCCCAACCCTCAGAGGGGCTTTTGATCCTTTCCCCTGGTACCTGCCGTCAACACGTGGCTTTCGCAGGAATTGCCCATGGGGAGGGCCAAGGCTCCCTGCTCCCTGCGCGGGCTTGCCTCTCTGAACATTGCCTCGTGCCCAGTTTCCTGCTACCCAGCACCTGATTGTTGCGCTTGTACACCACTGGGGGATCAGCAATTGCCCACAGACCACTCTCTTCTCATGGCACCTGTTTTAAATAGCATGGTTGAGCAGTGGAAATGTATGTGGTACAGAGAACAGCTACCCGCATTTCAGAATTTAAAAAGCATTTGTTTTAAAAAGGGGGGGAGATGTTCGCATGCATACTTTCAAGCACAGCAAGAGATTTGAGCAAGGGATGCCAAAGGAAACATGTAGAAACAGAATTCCTCCACCCCCCCCCCCCGCCACTGTTTCCACACCCTGGCTGACGTCATTCTAAAGCAGGCTCTCTCCCTTAGAAGGTTCCAGGTTACTGAGAGGTGCCCATCCCTTGTCAAACTGGTTTAGGCTTCCACTCTGTGCCAGGAGATTTTGTCATCTCCCTTTGCCCACCTCCTGGGCAGGTCAAAGGGCAGGCCAGAGCCGCTTTTCCTGAGGGGTCCAGGAAGAATCCACGCTGGCATTTTAGTCCTCAAAATCTCTGTTTCCAACCCACCACCCTCACCACACACCCCTGCAAGGGTCAGCTTTTAGCAGAAAGTCTTAAGGGCCACCCCTTGGTCTTCAGCCAGGTGGGGCACCTGCTGCATACCTAAAGACCCCGGGTGCGGCTTAGGAAGCATTTGGCTTCCCCTCCCCCCTCCTGCCTGTTCTCGGCTAAGAGACACTTTTAAAGATTTTCACACCAAACCTACAAATAAAAAGCATTTCTCCACGTATGTATTATCAGATGATGTTATTTTTGCCTTTTTAAACATATCGTGTTAATACTTATGCTTTGTTTCATCTTTGTTCCAGATTTATGCTTGCTTTTAGAGTTCACAATCCTAATCCTATTACGCTGCTTATTGGATGTCCCATCCTATTGATTGCATTGCCTTACACAGTATGATCTGCCTTGACTCTCAGTGGAAAAGGTGGACAATAAATAACCAATAAATAAAATAAATGCAAATGCTTCAAATAAAACCAGAATGAGCTTGACCCCCTTGGAGCCCGCCTTGCATCTCCCCTGCCCAGTGCCTTTGATGGCGGCGGAAAAGGAGCAGGCGGACACTGGACTAGCAAGAAAGACCCAGACTCCATGGTTTTAACTGAAACAAATTTATGAGTTTATTGAAAGTGAGAGTAAAATTCTACACGGAGGGAGAGGAAGAAGTTAGCTCAGGAACAGAAGTACTGGCTGCATGGAAACACAATCGCTTCGGACCTCTGGTTCTCAGTTTGGCCTCCACAGCCGCCCTCCCGCCCACTCTAATTTAAAGCTCCATGTCGCAGTCCTTCTAGGCCCATGAAGCATAGATCTCCCCAGTGCAGAGGCCCCTGGAGGGGCTCCGGACTCCTCCCTCCCCCCAGGGGCCCAGGCTGCTCCGCCAGGCCTTTCCTTTCGTCCACTCCCCTGCCTTTTCTTCTTTTCTGGTGATGGGTGGTGGGGACAGGGATCAGGGCCAGTTCCAGGTTCTGGAGGGCCCTGGCAGAGGGTGCTCAGGACCCCCCCATGCCCCCTACTAGGCTCGCCTTCCTGCCCTCTCACCCACCTGCCCCCACCTGCCTGTGCGCCGCAAGCCCTCCCGCCACCTGCAGTCACAGCGGTCCCCGCTGCCCTCACGCTTTCCCCCCAATGGTGGGTGCAGCTGGGAGTGCCGCTGCTGCCATGGCCACGAGGAATGCAGATGCTGCATGCTCCACACACACGCGCCCTTCTCCTGCAGTGCTAGGCAGCATATGCAGCTGGGAGCACGCAAAAGCAGGCTGTGGGAGGGGGTGAGTGCAGGCGGCAGAGGACACGCAGGAGCAGGGAGTCAGCTGCAGTGGGAGCCATGGGCCCCGAAAGATGCCCATCACACCATGTGCTCAGTGCCGGATTTATGTATAGGCTAAGTAGGCTTCAGCCTAGGGCCTCTAAATCTAGGGTGCCTCCACAGCCCTGCCCCCCCCAAGCGGGCACAGCCCTGCCCCCCCTCTCCCAAAATTGCAAACCTAAGACTTCATGCGAGGGCTGGGGCCAGCAACTCGGGCCCAGCAACTATGAGACTCAGGGCCAGCAAGTGGGGCCCAACTTGAAAATGTTGGGGGGGAGCAGTTCACAGCCAAAGTCTGCAGAATCTTAGAAATATAAATAAACTCCATCTAGATTGCCCTGGTGCAGGGGCGCCTTTAGGAGCGTCCCACAGGGCCCAATTTGGCCAAATTGCTCCAATTGCCTTAAGGCCAGCCCTGATGAGGCTGTGCCGGGGTTGGACTGACAAGCGCTGCCCCTTCTAGGTCCCTGGTGCCACTATTCAGAGTACAGACTCCAGGACTCCAGAGCCAGCAGCCCAGAGTCAACAATCAGCTGCACAGCCTTCCCCAGCTCAAGGGTCAGGTCAGTAGTGGTACATGCTGCACTTTAATCAGTGGGCGAGTGCGAGTGGGGGGCCGGCTGGGGCAGATAGACCAGGCAAGCAAGCTCTCCCAAGTCCCTTCCATTCCTTCCCTCCTCCTTGGCCTGAACAGAGCAAGGCAAGCACATGTGACTGGCACTGGCCTCACCCCTCCCAGGCAGGGAAGTCTGTCTTTCACACTTCACAGAGCCCTGCCTGCAGCATGCACTTGCAACCCCTTTCTCAGAACTTCCTGGATATGAAAAGAAATATTGATGGTGTCAATTGTCATGCCAATAAATCCAAACAATACTGCTTCATACGTTAATAGTAGGTAAATTGTTCTAAAGCCATTGCAGAATCTAATCAAAGTTTTACATATTTATTTTATATAACATTTTTTGGCAGTTGGCTCGGGGCTCGCAGTTGGGAAGGAGAGGGGTGGGCGTGGTCTGAGGAGCCTCTCCCCCGTTTGCCCAATGCAGCGCCAAGTCCAGGGCTTCGGCACGGGCTTGAGAGGCACGGAGCCCCTCTCCCACCTCCAGTACCACGGCCATGAACTCCTGGCCACGGTTGTTCGCCTCCTCCCATGCGGCGTGCACCTCTAGCCGCTCCCTCTCGATCGCTGCCCACATTATGGCCAGTGTCGGGGGAAGCCGCTGGGCAGGGCGGAGCCACGCGCAGCCTTGGACACACCCCACCCCTCCCAACAACCATGCCATGTTGGCGCGGGAGCCTTGCAACTGCCCCGCAGGATTGGATGCGAGGCGGGACGCCGCGGGGTGGAGGGTGTTGGAATGACCAATGGGGCTGCCGCAGACACCCGAGGGGCTGGACCCACTCTGGGAGGTGGCTGCTCATGGGACTTTGTTGCTGTGGCTGCGGCTGCAACGGGAGCGACCCTCCCCAGGCGCGCGAGACCTCCTGCCCGGGATACAGCATCCGCCTGCCGCTACCCTAGTTTCTTCACTGATGGGGCTAGGGTTCCAGTGAGCGGACCGTTTCCCCTGCCATCTCCTGCCCCCTTGCAGCAGCACCCCCGGCCACCCTCTCCCTGGCTTATCGGGTGCCAGCTGCTCGCCCTACCGGGGATCGAGCGCCCTCGGTGGCTCCCCCCTCCCCGCTGACATGCCCTGCCCCAACCCTCTACCTGACGTTACTGTGAGGGGAGGGAGGGGGCGGGGAGGCAGAATGGGGTCTGTCAGATACATTTGTGGCGATGTGCAGGTGGAGATATGTGACGGGAGTGTTGGGGGAGGGGCAGAGGACGAAGTCAGGCTCGCAGAAACAGAAGGTAGTTGTTTTACGACTCGTTTTATTGCACTGGAAAAAGCGGGCTTGTGTTTAGGCTAGCAAGGGAGACGGAGCATTCTACACAGCCCTCCTTCCCGCTCGGAGGGGCGGGGCTGGGATGCAGGCCGCGGCGCGAAAGTGCTTCCTGGGCTGCAGCCAACCATCCGTCAGAGATGTTTGGGGAGGGCGGGGCGCGGGAAAGCAGCCATGGCCTGGACGTGCCTGCGGGAGAAAAAGACACATGTGGGCTTTGCCTCGTTCCACTGGCGAGGCAAGCCCCACACTCCGCCATCTGGGAGGATGCACGTAGTCGAGGGCAGCAGCGACCAGCTGATGCACGGCAGTCTGGCGAGGATGCACTCGGCTGTGGCAAGCCTTTACCTTTAGGGGAGGGAATCAGTTGGTCGTTACAAACATCTGGTCACGTGTGGTTTTCGGGGCGCCTGCTCTGAGGCGGCCAGGGGCGGCCATGATCACCCCCCACCCCTGCTTGGCCTCACCCGAAGCGGCAAGTGAGCCGGTGGAGTCAGGTGAATGGGCGGTTTGCACTAATCTGCGGAACGGGTCCCCCCTCCCCTACCTCCTCCTCACCTGTCAGCACTCCGTCAGTCATCACCAGGCGGGAACTCCAGAGTCAGGGTACCTGCAAGGAAACGGGAGAGGCTGCTGTAAGTTCGCCAAGTGTCACTCCCTTCTCTCACGGAAGGGTTAATTTGTTTGTGCTTAGTTAGAAGCAACTAGCTTGCATGAGTCCAGTTAGATGTTGAGTTGTTCTTCCTGTCAGGGTAAAAAGGGGGTTAGCCAGACATTTGCACTTCTTCCCTTTTACGGGAAGTCCCCCCACTTTTTCACAAAGTCCCCCTAGTGCATTCCGTGCCTGCCACCGTGAATGCGCTCACCCCCGTTCGGTATTCAAAGGGGCAACGCCACACAGCACACGGACAGAGGGACAGAGCCTCCGGCGATGTGCTCACTTACCTGAGGGGTTTGGCCGGGCACTGGCCGGATGTTTTGTAGGGCGTGGTCGCAGGTGATAGGATGCGGAGAGGGGGGCTCGTCCACGCCGGGCGCGCACGCTGATTGGTCCCCGGGATAGTTCTCATCCTATGCTCCTTCGGGCCATGGAAGCGGGACTGGGCGCTCGGAGAGGGGGCCGGTTTTTCGGCGTTCCATGGGCGCCTATGGGCTACGCCTTCTTTTTCCGTGGCGTAGCTTTTTTGCGCCGCTGTGGGCGTTCCCGCTTCTGGAGGGGCTTAGGGAGCAGACTAACTCTGACCCCACCCTGTTCCCCGCCCCCCCCCTGTGCCGGCGTGGGGCTCTACGCCACTCCTCCGCCGCCCGGGCACCTGTGGCTTGTGCCGGTGCCGGCCTGCCGGCGGGCCAGCACTGCATCCCAGCGCGGGTGGAGGGCCACTTACGCAGGCGTAAGGCCCAGATGCGCCGTCGCAAGCCTTAGTTCGGTTCCTATTCACTTTCCCCGCCCCTCTTAGGATTGGGCTGTTATTCCATGCGCAGGTCACTCTTTAAATCTGGTGGGCCGTTCAGCTGTGGATTGCTGCCTTGATGCAGTAAACTGTTTTGGCATTATCAATGAAATTTATACCTTCTTTTCATCCTCTACAAAGAGATGAGCAGTTCTAAAATCAGTTTTGCCACCTCAGTCTAAAGTGCCTAAATATTTGTCAGACACTAGGTGGGACGCACATGCAAAAGCCACAGAAGCTGTTTTGGAAAGTTACAGTGCTATCACTGATGCCCTCAGTCATTTGTACTCTGACGTTAATGGGAAGGGGAAGACCAGGCTTTAAGCTAACAATCTTTTGCAGAAAATGGAGGAACTAGAATTTGTGTTTATGCTGCATTTTTGAGGTCATTTTCACAAGGTCATCAAAGCCCTTCAGAAATCAGACCTGTTATTGAGTTCTTGTGCAAGTTTGTACAATTCACTTGTGGATTTTTTAAGGAAAATTAGACAAGATTTTGATGAGCTTGAGAAACAAGCAAAAGCCACCTTGCCAAATGTTAACTACAAAAAAGGAGACAAAGAGTAAGGGAACGGCAAAGAAATGACAGGAGTGCACCTGATGCCTTAGATGCACTTTCTTCAAGAGAGAAGTTTAGGATAAAATCCTTATTCCTATATTAGATGCACTTGAAGCCAATTTAAAGAGAAGAAGTACTGTGTACAGTGATGTTGCACAATTGTTTTCCATTCTTGCTAATCTGACAGCATCTAAGCAAGAAATTCAGCAAGGTGTTGAACTGTTGATGGAAGCATACCCAGAAGATACTGACCTGAAACTTACTGATGAACTTTTGCACTTTCACCTGTACAGTAAGACAAAGCCATAGGCTTACAGAAGAGCACTCTCTGTCTCATACAGACCTTTATCAAATGATATACAAGGAAAAAATTCAGATGGCCCCTCCTAATGTGGAAGCCGCAATCTTGCGGCTGTTTCTTAGCTTTGTGGTCACTAACTGCTCGGGAGAGAGGAGTTTTTCAGGACTCAAAAGAATTAAAAATGAATTAAGGGCCTCGATATCTCAAGAGAGGTTGTCTGCACTGAGCATTCTGTACATTGAAAGTGAAAAACTTAGACAAACAAATTTTGATGAAGTTTTGGATGATTTTTGCTATGAGGAAGGCTAGAAAAAAACATTTTTAGTCTTACTGTATTTGATGGTTGTAGTTTACGTCTTAATATGTATTTTAAAACTGACTGTTTAGTGACAACATAAAGTTGATTCTAAAACTGCCACACTGTCAGGTAATCATGATCATTTTATTTACACTTCCCAGGCAATATAATTTGTAAACTCAAGTGGTTTTTTTAAGAATAACATTACAACTTCATTTTCCTAAAAATTAATGCTTATTCCACAAAAGGTTTACAAAGTTCAGTTATTGCAAAAGTTTTTCAGTGTTAATTTTAACATTTATGCATTTTTTTTACAATCACTATGGTATTTAATAATAACATCTTATGTCCTTTAGAGGAGAAATTGTGAATTGCAGATTTTTAAATACCCGTCATCATCCTTGGCTTCACTCAATTTTGATTATAACACTCTTCCATTTTCTTCTAGTCGTGAGGGTGGGGGATTGGGAGGGGCCTCACAAGTGGAGTAGCCTAGGGCCTCTCTGCATCTAAATCCGGCTCTGCTCAGAGCGGTTTACAAGGTATGTCATTATTATCCCCACAACACCCTGTGAAGTGGGGGAGGCCGAGAGAGCTCTGAGAGAGCAGTGACTGACCCAAGGTCACCCAGCTGGCTTCAAGCGGAGGAGTGGGGGAATCAAACCCGGTTCTCCAGATTAGAGTCCGGCACTCTTAACCACTACACCAAACTACTACACCAAAATTACAGACGGTCTCCAAGATTCAATTGGCAACATTAAAACAACAAATTTTCATGAAAAGTGGATGCCTTTTATTGACTTTATTACTAAAAACGATATACAGTCATCCAATACATTATACTGAACAATATTAGAATCAAAATTAGAGGGGAGAAAGAACTAGAAATCTTATGAATCCAATGTCAAGTCTCTTACTTAATAAAAAACAAGTTTGTAAAAAATTAATTTGTATCAAGAATTATAATGTGTATGTTTATGTATTGATATAACCTTATCCTACTATATAATTCCCTTAGCGTCTTTCCGATGATGCACATTTATGCTGGTGCGCCTGCGCAGGCACACCAGCATAAAAGGGCGCCATGGAACACCACTTTGAGAGGGCGCCGCTAGCGGTGGAGGGCCGGGAGAGTAGGCCCGGACTGCTGCCACCGGGCTTCGTAGCCCAGTTGGCGGTGGGCAGGAAGGATGGCGCGCCAGCAAGCCCTGGGAGAGCCGCGGTGGGGGAGAAGCACCCGTCGCCCTCTGACCCCCGCCAGACCCGAGCTGCACCACTTTCGGCAGGGACAGGGCAACGGGGCAAGGGCAAAGTGCTCGCTGCCGCGTCAGCCCCACCAGAGCCGGGTGCTTCACTCTCCATGGACCCAGGGCGAGGGGGCGCAAGCAAAGCGCCGCCACTCTACAAGGCCTGCAGGAGCCACAGCATGCCGCTCTCCGCGGACCTGGGGTGAGGGGGTGCAAGCGGAGCGTTGCCACCCTACGAGGCCTGCAGGAGCCACGGGGCACCGCTCACCGCGGACCCGGGGCAAGGGGGCGCAAGCAGAACCCCACCGCCCTATGAGGCCCGTGGGAGCCATGGCGCGCTGCTCTCCTCAGACCTGGGGCAAGGGGGCACAAGTGGAGCACCGCCACTCTACGAGGCCCTTGAGAGCCGCGGCGCACTGCTTTCCTCGGACCCGGGGCAACGGGGCACAAGCCGGGGATGTGGCAGGAAGAGTGAGCCCGCCTCCCTGCCCTCCCTGGCTCCACATCCTGCCTGCCAGCCATCCACACACACACACACACACACACACACACACACACACACACACACACACACACACACACACACACACACACACACACACACACCTGCCAGCCGTCCCCAGACCCCTCCTGCCTCTCAGCCCTCCCCAGACCCCCATTGCCTCCCTACCTGCCATCCCACCCCAGACCCCTCCTGCCTCTCAGCCCTCCCTAAACCCCCATTGCCTCCCTACCTGCCATCTCTCCCCAGACCCCTCCTGCCTTTCAGCCCTCCCCAAACCCCCAGAATACCCTGGAAAGATTTGTTAGTCTTTAAGGTGCTTATTCTGGAAGCAGCTGAAAGGAGGGGCTGGCTTCCAGGTAGTTTTAATGTGCTGCCTCTTTCAACCCAGATTTTAAAGGAATCCTTACTTACAGTTGGAGCCAGTAAACTGATGAATGAGTGCAAATAACGCAGCGGAATTATGCTGTGCTGATTAGAGAGATAAAAAGTTTTATTTGAGGAAATACATACTTGATAGTGAAGAAGGAGAGACAGGGATAGATTCCTTGCTATCTGACTACATCTTGCAGAGAGAGAGAGAAGTGGTGGCAGGAGAGAGAAGAAGCAGGATATTGCCCTGTTTAGCCCAATAGGAGTCAAGACAAGGAGATGACCCCCAGGGAACGAGGGAGGTGCTGCTCTCACTGTCCTAACTAAGTGATCCTGGCTGCCCCCTGCATGGGAGGCTCTTCTTCTCTTCTGGCTGCTGCAGGACACCAGACATTGCTATTTCCAACATAAACAAGACATGGTTCAATCAGAAACTTGGTACATCTTTATTGGTCCAGACTCCAGATTTATTCGTAGACAAGAGGTGAATTCATAATGGCTTTTGCATCCTTGCTTGAGAGGGTAAGTTGCCGAACAAAGAAAAAGGAAGAGGACCCTAAAACGAACACCCTAACAGGAAGACCTACAACAAACTTCTCAAATGTCCCGCTGTCCTAATGGGAACTACGATTCCCATGGAGTACCAATTGTTAAAGGGACAGCACATAGTTCTGACTACACAGATACGGAGGCTTTCTACGCTGTGGTTACAGTACAGTGCTACTGGACTCAAATTTTGTTCATCAATGTGAAAGTCGTAGGAAGTAGTTTCTAAAACAGAATTCCCTACATTTTCAGTACAAACTGAACACATGAAGAAGCTGTTTTATAGCAAGTCAGGCCATTACAGTCCATCAAGGCCATCCTTATTCTGATGTGGGGTTCTGTCAGTGCAGCCCAAAGCCCAACTCCCAAGGTTTTACACTGGGGTGACTGGCCTATCCGGAGAGAGTCAGACCCAGTGCAGAATTAGGGGGCAGCAGGGGCGTCTCATGGCAAGGTATGGTTTGGCTCTCCAAGCCCCTTCAGCCCTAGACACATCCTGAGTAGCTATATAATCCTACCATTTAAAAGCCAAGTCGTATTGGTGACAACTCAGTTCTTATCCTGAGAACAAGGCTAAAAACTGAGTTGTTGGCAACATGGCCTCCATAGGCCACGGCAGTGGGAAGGCCAAACAAGGTGGCAGGCCTCCATAGGCCATGGCAGTGGGAAGGCCAGGCAGGGTGGCACGTCCCTCCAGAGGCCACAGTGGTGGCAGGGAGGCCTGGCATGATGCACCCCTTCCAACCATTTGCTGGAGCCCGTTGCATTTTTTTACGCAATGGGCTTTGTTGCTAGTAAGTAACATGTAAGAGTTTGTAACTGTTAATGTTAATATAAATGTTTTGAAGGAAATTCAATATAAAACCCCTTTGGCCAATAGATGCCAAGCCTGCTGATGTTTCTGACATTCAAATCACACAGCCTGGGACAGCGTCTTCTCCTTTTTACAAGGAAGTTCCTTCTGAATTTGCACATTTAGACTCCTTTTGAGGTGGGCCTGTTGAGAAAGAGAAGGCAGATGTCAGGAAACAGCGGACGATTTGCATGCCTGAGGAAGTGCAGGAGAGGAGGGCAGTCACATGGGGAGGGGAGGTGGCTAGTGGCGGGTTGCACTGGGCAGCACTGGCAAAGCCAAAGGATGCAGAAGAGGGCAAGCTGGGTGGGGTGGAAGGGAACCCAGCACTCTTTGTCTGGGGGGGCAGAGTTGGCTAGTCAACACGATCTGAGCTCTGAGCACCCAACACAGACGGTCCTTTGCTCCCCCTGGCCCAAGTCTCTGCTTCAGTGGGACTGCAGGATGGTGCAGCATAGCGCTGCATAGATGTCATAGATGGGGCACGTCTAGGAGCGGTCCCCTGCAAACACCTAAAGTGCAGCATGTCATGGGGGGGGGGGCACTGCCTTGTTCTTAGGTAAACGTAAAGGTGGTCCCTGTGCAAGCACCGAGTCATTACTGACCCCTGGGGGGATGTCGCATCAGGACGTTTTCTTGGCAGACTTTTTGTTACGGGGGGGTTTGCCATTGCCTTCCCCCATCACCTACATTTTACCCCCAGGAAACTGGGCACTCATTTTACCGACCTCGGAAGGATGGGTCAACCTTTAGCCGGCTGCCTGAACCCGGATTATGCCAGGATCGAACTCAGGTCGTGAGCAGAGCTTGGGCTGCAGTACAGCCGCTTGCCACTCTGCTCCACGGGGCTCCTGCCTCGTTCTTACAACCCCCCTTTTAAAAACGAAGTGGTGGTTGGGGGTCTTGCCCAGGGAAGGTTCGTCTGCCCCTGCCAAGCCTGCCTCGTCGGAGGGAGGCGGATGCTCCAGGCTGCGGCCGCCGGCCCCGACTGCTCCTTTCGGGGCGCCAGGCGCCGAGGGCCCAGCGGGCCGTTCCCGGGCTTTGCCCCTCGCAGACCGTCCGATCTCGCTGCCCCGAAGCTACGAATGCGCCCCCCCCCGTCGGACCTCAGAGCCGACCCGGCCCTTCGGCGCGCCACTCTCCCGCGGAAAGCCCCGGCGGAGGCGCCTGAGGGCGGCGGGACGGTCCCGCTGGTGTCCTCCGGGGCGGGGCCGAGGGCGAGGCGGGCGAGGCTTCCTCGCAGGGAGCCCCTTCCGCTCCCCGCGAATCGCCGGGTGGGCCCCGAGGGAGGCTGCCGGGCATGGCCAAGGCGGTGACCTACGCGGACCTGCGCTTCGCCAAGGGCGCCCCGCGCAAGAGCCGCCCGCCTCGCCCGCCCGCCGACGGCCCCGCCGCCCCCCCGGCAGACGGCAGCGAGGGCGAGGGCGAGGGCGAGGGCGAGCTCACCTACGAGAACTGCCCGCCGGCCCGGCCCCGCCAACCACAGCGGGCGCCCGGAGAGCGAGCAGGGCCGAGCGAGGCTGGGCAGGGCAGGGGGACCCTCCGCAGGGCCCCCGACGAGCCGCCGCTTTCTCTTGCAGGGCCCGCCCGGCGACGAAGGGGGCGCGTCCCGCTGCTGGCCCTGCTGGGCTCCTGCCTCTTCCTCTTGGCCACCTGCCTGGCGCTCGGCGTCCGATGTAAGTCCCCTGCCTTGGGTGAACCGAATAGCCCGCCCTAACCGATCGGCTCGAGGCGGGTTGCCCTGTGCTGCTGCTGGGGAGCAGAGAGCCTGCCGGTACAGTACCCCCTCCCCCGTCGGGGCCATGGGTCGCCCTGCCGACGGCGCCAGCCCCTGCCCGCCTGGTGCCCACCCCGCCTTTATATCTCTGCAGACGGACAGGTCTCCCGGGAGCTGCAGCGGGCATCCCAGAGGCACGCGGCGGAGAGCGGCGCCCTGGGGCAGAGAATCGGCAGCCGGGAGGAGGAGCTGGAGCGGTCCTTGGGGCAGCTCGACCAGGCCCGGGCCGAGCTCAATGCCACCCGGCTGGCCCTCTGGGAGAGCTGGCGGGCGGGCAACGGCACTCAGCGGCAGCTGGAGCAGGAGCGGAGGCGGGCCCGGAGCAACCTGACTGTCCTGCAGCGGGACAAGGAGGAGGCCACCCGGCAGCTGGAGGAGGCCACATCATGCCAGCGGATTGGTAAGCCTGTTGCTTGTGGGGGTCCAGCTTGGCTGGTGGCTCCTGCCCAAGTCCAACGACTAAGAGGGCTGTGCCTTGCCCCCAGCCCCTCAGCTGATCCAGGAACTGGCATTGGTCAGTTAAATGGACCGCAAGCCTCCTACCCCCTTGGGCCGTGTGTTTTGGCTCCCTGTAGAGCCTGAGTGGTGGCAAGAGGTGGAAATGTCTCTGAATACTATTATTTCACCCCTCGTTTGTCCGATTTGTCTCTGTCCAAGCATGATGCTTAAGCATGATGCTGTCGTAGCTGTCATGTCACACTTGGAGTTTGTGAGCTGTCCCCAAAGGCAGCCTAGCGTGAAGCACAGTTTAATAACAGGGGCTCCAGATCAGGGTGCACCTGGGACCCCCCCCTCCCCTCCCCTTGTGCCTTCCCCTTCCCCAGGCTGCTGTCCCAACGGATGGACGCTCTTCCGATGGAAGTGCTTGTGGCTGTCAAATGAATGGAAGACTTGGGAAGACAGTAAGCGAGACTGTCAAAGGCAATCCTCTCAGCTGCTGATTGTCAAGCCCTGGGATGCTGGAACCTTGTGGGACGCTGCAGTGATAACGGTGAGAAGGAACGCCATTTCCATTTGCAGAAAAGGGGGTGCTGAGCATGACGTAGCCCTTCATGCCTTCTGCCTCCCTGGTCCCAAGATGCAAGATAAGAGAGCTTCTTTCATGTGCCCTGGGAATTTATAGACACCCCCCCACACACAGGAGTCTATCACACCCCCTTGGGATTGTTCTGATATTCCTGCCTCAAGAGAAGGAGAAAACCATTTGTGGTGGGGGCCCAGTTGCATCACCCAGGGATGGAACGGTACTGGAACTGCAGTCCCCACCTCAGCCAGCGTTCTGACTGGACCTCGTTGGCCAGGAAAGGGGAGCCCAACAGAGGCAGAGGAATGTCTGCACTGGGACCTGTGCGCTATATTTCTATATGCAGGGATTTTTCTGGGATGGAGCAGCACTACATCCTGTGCCTCCCTCCACCCACAATGTGAAAGAGAAACTGCTGGGCATCGAGGGTGCCTTGGGAAAGGGCCCCCACTCACACATGGAGGCTGAGAAGGGATTGGAAGTGGGGAAGCAGCTGCTGGAGAGGCAGGCTGGCCTGGCCCCAAGGCGGAGTCGGTGCAGACCCAAGCCCAGCAGCTGAGGCAAAGGCTGCCCATGTTCCAGGCCCAAAAGGTGGTCAAGACCCCGGAGGACCCCCCCCCTCGCATGGCCTCCTTCTCTTATCAGATGTACTGAAGCCAGAGCCCTCTTAGTCATGGGTGGAAAGGAAGGCGGAGCCCCCTCCCCTCGCAAGTGGAAACCTGAGCATTGCCGCAGGTGCTCTGTGCTGAGAGCATCCCAGGGCAGCAGCGTTCACCCATCTCATCGTTTTCTTTGTGGTCCCAGAGTCATCTGCAGTCAAATGAATTCTGGATTGGTCTCAGCGCAGCATGGTATAGCAGGCAGTGGAACTGGCATTGGGTCGACCGCTCGCCCTACGCAGGGTAAGTGTCACGTTGCGTTGGCTCCCCATCAACAACTTCTGTTCAGCTTGGGCAAAGAATGGGTGATGTCTCTGTTCTTCCCCCTCTGCAGCTGCTAGCCTCGTCCTGAGCCTCTGCAGTGATGGATGGAAGGTGCCGCCTTCGATATACCAAGTGCCACCCCTGGTCTTAGTACAGGCTCTCAGGCACCCCGGCTTATTTTCATTTTTTATTTTATTGACTCCCACCTTCCTCCCCAGTGGGGACCCAAAGCAGTTTACACCAGTCTCCCCTCCTCCATTGTATCCTCACAACAATCCTGTGAGGTAGGCTAGGCTGAGAGGGTGTGACCAAGCCAGCTTCTGCAGGAGAGCAGAGATCTGAACCCAGGTCCCCCCGACCCAAGTCTGATCCGAGCCACCACCCCTCACCGACTGAGCATGAGTGCAGGGGAAAGAGCTAAGCAGGGGGGAGGCTAATCACCCCCCTTCCACTTGCCACTCCTCTGCCGCAAGTCACATCCCCCCCCCTGTTTCATTGCAGCTGCTCAGCAGAGACCAGGTGCCCGGAGCCAGGTCTGCTGCTGCCAGCCACGTCTTCTGGCCCTCCGTCCACTGGGTGTGGCTGGAGCTGCGGAGCCTTGGGACCAGCCTGGGCATTGCAAATGGGGCCAGCTGGCAATGGCTCATTGTGTGGTGGGATAGAAAATGCACAGCTGGCGGGGAGCTAGACCTTTGGCCACTTCATGGAGTTGGTCTTCCTTGATCCTTCCAGAGCTGACATGCCTCAGATGCCTTCTTCTTACAAACCATATGACGTTTGTGTCACACTGAACCAAAGAAAACTGTCACGAGGAACTTGCACTAGAACAGGCCGATACATCTGTGAGAAGCCAGCCTGGCCTGGAGGACCAGACTCCCTTCCAAGTTGGCTGGCCTAAGCTCCGGAGGCCGCCTCTCTGGCAGGAAGCCCCAGGGAGGCCCATGTAAGTACAAAGGCCCCCACAGAAGGCCCTGGGTGCAGGCTCCTTTCAACCACCCCTTCCTGCTGGATTCACAAGGCCCAGCCCCCCCCTGTACTTCTCTGCAATGCAACCGTGTCAGCATGGGAGGAGGCGCCTGCATGGCCTGCCTGCACCCTGCCACGCCTGGGTCTTCTGGGATTTGTTCCTCATGAGCCCCCTGTAGTGATAAGAGCTGAAGCAGGAGAAGAGGAAATCCTCCCAAGCTCCCTCCCCACACATGGCCTTTCCAGGACCGAAAGACATTGGGGGGGGGGCGGCTAAGAGCAGCCCAGCCAGGCGAGGCCTCTGTGACGAACATCAGCCGTCAAATCTAACTGGAATAGGAGAGAGAGAGAGAGAGAGCATGAGCCCCATTCTCTCTTCCTCTCTCATACACACACACCATGGCTTGTAGGAGAGTCCCAGCTGCCCTAGCTAGAGTCCACCACCTGAGAGCTGGAAGCCACATGCCCACATCTCTTGCCAGCCACACAAAGCCCCCCACACCCTCACAGCTTCCATTCCAATTGATGCCCATCATTCTGGACCAGCCAAGCACCCATAATCAATGGCGGGCAGAGCCCCTTCCTGCTCAGCCTGGGCTTTGTCTTGTGGCTCCTGCCCTCGCCAGCATGGCACTGCCTCTGGTTCACACACAGAGAGAGCCTGGGACAGCCTGGATGCTCCTTTGCCTTGGCCATCTTCAGTGTGACCTGCCCCCCCCTGAATCCCGGAAACCAAGCACCCCCCTGCAGAGAACATCTTGCCAGCTGGCCGCTGGTTTCCCTGCCCCTGCAGCCCACAGAACATAGAGCAAGAGCCCGATGAGAGCTACGGAAGGAGTGCTTTGCCTCCTCTAGGGGCCCAGCCTGGAGGGTCCCAGGCTGAGACTTTCACCACCACCAGCACCACCACCAGCACCCAGGGTAAGGAGGGGGCCCTGACCCTGACCCTGACCCTGCCTTGCTGCCCCATGTTGGATCATAGGAGCCCTTGGCACAAGACGCTGCAGGGCACAGACCCCCACCCCCAGGCATCCTGGGACCTGGAACTGGTGGGAGGACCCAAGCCACAGGAGGACGCTGCTGCGGCAGAGCTCCCACCCAGCTGCAGGACATTGGTTTCCCCCCCCACCCCCATTTCTCTCCTTTGGTAACACCACCGAACCCCCTGTGCCACCGGTGGGCAAAGTCCACAGCATGACTCTGCTGGACCTTCCTGCATCCTGCCCCTTTTCCATGCCACCCTGAGCTCCTCGGAGGACAGGTTGGGGTTGCATTGCACCCCTCCCCCATCCCTCATGCAGTGATGCAGCTTTCCCGTCCTTTGATGGGCATCCACAGATAGCTGGGCAACAGAGGACTGCCAGGGGGAGGCTCCGGGCACCTCAGAGGATTCAGCCAGCAGCGCCAGTGCATGTGATCCCTGACAGGGTGGCCTAAGCAACAAGACGAGCCCCGCCCCTGCCCCGCCCCAAGGAGCTGAACACCTGAACGGAGTGAAGGGTCATTCCAGACTTGTGGAGAACTTCGCCTTGGGAACCCACCTCTGCCGAGGCACAACCTTCTGGAAATGCAATGATTTGGTTTTGCTTTCCGGGAGACAAGAGAATGCCCCTAATGTAAATAAGGAGCTGGAGCATTCCAGCCTATGGGTAGGTGGTCAGGCCCCCCACCCCCTGTAACCAGGTCTCCTTTGCTACAGCACCCATGCCTTTACTGGGTCGTGGAAAGGAGCCCCCAGTTTCACAGAATATGGTTATGGGGGGAAGGACTAGGACTGATTTTTAACAAAAGAACAGAGGGGGTTTCTGTCTTCCAGCATGTTCTAAATAATGTTACAACCAAAGTCGTTTAAAGGATCTTCGGGCCCCGAAGTTAAAAGCAGCTCAGCGATTCGCTCATGTGCTTCTCGAAACATTAAAGTGATGAACTTGAGCAGAAGCCCGAAGGCTGGAGAACAGGCAGCGGCAGCGCTTGGCGTTACGGGGCGATATTCTGCCAACGGAGCGAATGTGCACGTCGGAAGACACGGAGCTCCCAGGAGCAGCTTCGGGGCAGCTGTTCATTGTGCAGGGGGTGGGGGCGGCGTGGAGCCCTTCTCATGTTCCAGAACTGCTGGCTCTCAGAGATGGGCCTTGCAGCACATCACAAAAGCCCTTGAGCTGTGGGGCTTGAAGAGACCCAATGAACAGGTCACCTGAAGACCTCCGGATTGAACTAGGGGGCTGAGGATGGAAAGGGCCTGAGAAAGCCTGGAGGGGGGGGGCAAGCAGACAGGAGCAACCCTGACAGGCACGGAAGCCCAAGAGGGGCGAATATGCCAACCCCGAGGAGCCTGGTCAAGCGACATCTGGGGTCAGGGTCAGAGGGCAGTGTTTGGGGTACCACTAGAGGGGTTGTGTGTATTCTTCTCTTTTTGGGGTAAAGACAGGGTGCTAAAGGAAACTAAGACAATGCAAATACGCTCTGTCAGGGCGGGCATCAGCACATGGTGTGATGGGCCCGTGGCGTCTGGTGGCTCCCACTGCAGCTGACTCCCTGCTCCCGTGTGTCCTCTGCCGCCTGCACTCACCCCCTCCCACGGCCTGCTTTTGCGTGCTCCCAGCTGCATATGCTGCCTAGCACTGCAGGAGAAGGGCGCGTGTGTGTGGAGCATGCAGCATCTGCATTCCTCGTGGCCATGGCAGCAGCGGCACTCCCAGCTGCACCCACCATTGGGGGGAAAGCGTGAGGGCAGCGGGGACCGCTGTGACTGCAGGTGGCGGGAGGGCTTGCGGCGCACAGGCAGGTGGGGGCAGGTGGGTGAGAGGGCAGGAAGGCGAGCCTAGTAGGGGGCATGGGGGGGGTCCTGAGCACCCTCTGCCAGGGCCCTCCAGAACCTGGAACTGGCCCTGATCCCTGTCCCCACCACCCATCACCAGAAAAGAAGAAAAGGCAGGGGAGTGGACGAAAGGAAAGGCCTGGCGGAGCAGCCTGGGCCCCTGGGGGGAGGGAGGAGTCCGGAGCCCCTCCAGGGGCCTCTGCACTGGGGAGATCTATGCTTCATGGGCCTAGAAGGACTGCGACATGGAGCTTTAAATTAGAGTGGGCGGGAGGGCGGCTGTGGAGGCCAAACTGAGAACCAGAGGTCCGAAGCGATTGTGTTTCCATGCAGCCAGTACTTCTGTTCCTGAGCTAACTTCTTCCTCTCCCTCCGTGTAGAATTTTACTCTCACTTTCAATAAACTCATAAATTTGTTTCAGTTAAAACCATGGAGTCTGGGTCTTTCTTGCTAGTCCAGTGTCCGCCTGCTCCTTTTCCGCCGCCATCAAAGGCACTGGGCAGGGGAGATGCAAGGCGGGCTCCAAGGGGGTCAAGCTCATTCTGGTTTTATTTGAAGCATTTGCATTTATTTTATTTATTGGTTATTTATTGTCCACCTTTTCCACTGAGAGTCAAGGCAGATCATACTGTGTAAGGCAATGCAATCAATAGGATGGGACATCCAATAAGCAGCGTAATAGGATTAGGATTGTGAACTCTAAAAGCAAGCATAAATCTGGAACAAAGATGAAACAAAGCATAAGTATTAACACGATATGTTTAAAAAGGCAAAAATAACATCATCTGATAATACATACGTGGAGAAATGCTTTTTATTTGTAGGTTTGGTGTGAAAATCTTTAAAAGTGTCTCTTAGCCGAGAACAGGCAGGAGGGGGGAGGGGAAGCCAAATGCTTCCTAAGCCGCACCCGGGGTCTTTAGGTATGCAGCAGGTGCCCCACCTGGCTGAAGACCAAGGGGTGGCCCTTAAGACTTTCTGCTAAAAGCTGACCCTTGCAGGGGTGTGTGGCGAGGGTGGTGGGTTGGAAACAGAGATTTTGAGGACTAAAATGCCAGCGTGGATTCTTCCTGGACCCCTCAGGAAAAGCGGCTCTGACCTGCCCTTTGACCTGCCCAGGAGGTGGGCAAAGGGAGATGACAAAATCTCCTGGCACAGAGTGGAAGCCTAAACCAGTTTGGCAAGGGATGGGCACCTCTCAGTAACCTGGAACCTTCTAAGGGAGAGAGCCTGCTTTAGAATGACGTCAGCCAGGGTGTGGAAACAGTGGCGGGGGGGGTGGTGGAGGAATTCTGTTTCTACATGTTTCCTTTGGCATCCCTTGCTCAAATCTCTTGCTGTGCTTGAAAGTATGCATACGAACATCTCCCCCCCTTTTTAAAACAAATGCTTTTTAAATTCTGAAATGCGGGTAGCTGTTCTCTGTACCACATACATTTCCACTGCTCAACCATGCTATTTAAAACAGGTGCCATGAGAAGAGAGTGGTCTGTGGGCAATTGCTGATCCCCCAGTAGTGCACAAGCGCAACAATCAGGTGCTGGGTAGCAGGAAACTGGGCACGAGGCAATGTTCAGAGAGGCAAGCCCGCGCAGGGAGCAGGGAGCCTTGGCCCTCCCCATGGGCAATTCCTGCGAAAGCCACGTGTTGACGGCAGGTACCAGGGGAAAGGATCAAAAGCCCCTCTGAGGGTTGGGAGGAACTGGGTGGGTGGCCTGTGCAAGGCAGACTTGAGCTGCTCCTGGTTAATCCCCAGAGGCCTCAGAGGGCAAGACAGAGTAGTGGGGCTGTTCGACTAGAACATACCACAACAAATAATATATACTATATTCAGTAGTATAGTCTGCAGTCCCTTTCCTTTTGGGACATCAGCCAGGGCATGGAAAAAGTGAGGGGCAGAGGAGTTCCGTTTTTGCACATTTCCTTTGGGATGTCTTGTCAGGGTAAGAAGGTAAGGTGATGGGGTAATAATTGACTGAGCCATGCTCTCACTCTCTCTCTCTCTCTCTCTGTGCGAGAGAGTGTGTGTATGTGTGAGTGTGAGAGAGAGAGAGTGTGTATGTGTGAGTGAGTGAGTGAGTGAGAGAGAGAGAGAGAGAGAGAGAGAGAGAGAGAACGGGTGGAGAGGGAGCTGGTGCTTCTGGCCTGGGAGTTAGTGGGGGGCTCAGCCTGCCGGGGAGAGGCTTCCCCCTCCTCTCCCCCTGTGTGTGGAGGGGCTAACTGAGGAGGGCCGGTCTGCTGGGGAGTGAGCGCTACCCCCCTCGGCCATCGTCAGGCAGGAGGCTGGGCTCCTGACATCTAAAGGCTTCATCTTTGCCAGAGGGGCGAGTGCCAAAGGGCTCTTGGCCTGTGACCCTGTAATGTTCCCCCTCCACTTTTTTCTGTTTAGACTTCCCTTGTTGTGTTACCTCTTTGCTCTCAGGAGATATTAGACCAGGCTTTGGGCAGGGGCAGGGTTCCTCGCAGAAAGTAGACTCCAGGGAGAAAATCTATTGTGTATGGCAGTCATAGGCAGACTTCTTTTTTTGAAGAAGACGATGGCTGCTGAAGGGCCATTTCCAGTTACCTGCCAGGGGTGTGCCAAGTTTGTCTTCCTCCATGAGGACGAGGACTGCATTTGTCACAAGCAGGAGTGTGCAGCGGGGAAAGATTCGGTTTTCCCGCTTCGGATTTACCCAAAGTGGGAAAACAATCCAGAATACCCCAAAACCCAAAGCAGCAAGCTGCTTCGGGTTCAGGTATTCAGAAATTGCTTTGGTATGCTTCAAAATGATTCGGCCTTCATAAACTGCAAACTTTGCATCTCTTCAGCATGTATAGAGCATATCTCTCTGCTGTGAAGCTGCCTGAAGCTCTGCTGCAAAGTTTACGGTTTAAGATTGAATTGTTGATGGTGGTTCTGACAAGGGACTCCTGATGAAGCAGAGAGAAACAAGTTGGACATCAGCCAGCCCCTTGTTGAGTCCATGCCAGACACGGGCTTTGATATCTTCTCAGCCACCTGAAACATACAACTAGACTTTATGAACAGCCTTGTGTACACCGACAAAACTTATTAGCCTTGTGTGCACTAGCGAATATCATGCTGCATTTTCTTAGGTTCTATACCCAATTGATGAGACTTGTGTATGTCAAAGATGGGGATTTGAGCTATTAAAAGGATTTAATAAATATTCATTTTGGAGCTGTCGCTATTATAGCTGTGTTAAAATGGTCTTTGTGAAAATTACTAAAATGTGTATTATTCACTGTATGGAATGTAAATTATTGTTCTGTATTTTGGAATAGATTGTTTAATATTTATATTGAGGTTCACTGAGCAATGAATATATAAACAAATATTTACTTTAGTGTGGTAATTATTGATTTGGATCCTCCAGTGTGGTTTCCATTGTTGGTTTGCTGTTTAACGGAGGTTGGCTTCTTTATTGTGTAAGTGGCAGACAGGGCAGCAGCAAGTGCAGCCACTGGTGCCACCGGCACTGCCATGGAGGCCTCTGCAGCGGCCGGCAGAGCAGCAGTGAGCACTGGCACCTGTGTTGCCTGAGCTGCCACTGAGGCTTCTGTGGTGGCCGGTAGGGCAGCAGCAAATGCCGGTGCCCGCACCGCTGCCAGAACACTGCCCCAGGTAAGTGGGGGTGGTGGTGGGAGAATGGGAGGGTGGGCGCCTTTTAAGGCCCCGAAGCTTTCCGAAGCAATCCAAATTGCTTCGGAAAGCTTTGATTCGGTATTTTCAAATCAGGGCCATCGTACCGGCTCCAATTCGGAAATACCAAATCTTTACAAATCGGGCCCGGTTTGGGGGGGGGGTTTGAACCGGGGACCCAAAGCGCACACCCCTAGTCACAAGTGCAAGCTGATTGTGTTACTGGAAGAAAAAGCGAAGAGCCTGGAGGAACGGATTAGTACCCTTCAAGAGATCAAAGAAGGAGAAGATTTCATCACCAAAAGTCTTCAGGCTCTGCAAAGAGATGGAAAGAGGGGTGGAAGGGGCAGTAACATAGAATGTTTTCCTAATGAACCTCCTCAGAGATCGACAGCATGAGCCAGAAGGTGCAGAGCAAGACGGCACTCATTGTCACTGGAGCTGAGAAATGAATTCTAGGCCCTTGCTGTCGTGATGGAATTACTGGCAGATGTCCAACAACAAGGACCGGAAAGAACAAGTAGGGGCACCCGGGAGCTACAAGCAAGTGACATTAGATAGAAAAGGGAAGTCTTGGTGACCGCTGACTCTTTGCTGAGGAGTATGGAGTGTGATGTGTCCAGGCCTGACTCCATGGCCCAAGAGGTGTGTTACTTGCCAGGGGTGAAGATCAAGGATATCAGAGCCCAGAGGGCCAAACTAGTCAAATCAACAGACAGTTACCCATTTGTGATGGTCCACACGGGAACAAATGGCACAACAGCCATAAACACCACATGCATCTGACCAAGAGAGCTGTGGCTCTCGAAAGCTTATGCTAAAGTAAAGTTGGTTAGTCTTAAAGGTGCTACTGGACTCTTTGCTACTGAGCACACAAGGGCTGACTATGAAGTCCTCAGGAGGCAACTTGAAGAAATGGGGGAGACACGGAAGGAACCTTGTGGCCGGGACCTGAGCAGAAGAGAAAGTTTCATAATGAAAGCAACTGAACTTCTGACCTGTAAACTGACAGCAAGCTTTAAATATGGATCATCTGGCGAAAGGGAGTCCAGAGCAACCGAGGGGAGGAGAAGCCCAGAGAGAAAAGTACAAGCCGGAGAAAACCTGGTGATTCGCTTCTGCTCGCTGCAACTTCCACATTTGTTTCTTTGGATGTTTTAATGCTGCCTCTCCAGGGACCTGTCAGAGGTGGCTTGCAAAATAAAAAACCCTAAAAGCAAGCATTAAAAGATATTAAAACCCAGCATTCACAACACAGCCCAGCATAAAAACACAGACCGTAAAAACTGATCACTGACTGCTTAAAATAAGAGGTTCCAGACCAAAAAGGGTGTCAAAAGATGAACCCCCTCAACTGCGAGCCTGGGGGAGCAGAACTGTTTGGGCCTGGTGCCGCCACGGAGGTCTCTGCAGTGGCAGGCAGGGCAGCAAACCAACAGTGGAAACCGCACTGGAGGATCCAAATCAATAATTACCACACTAAACATTTGTTCGTATATTCTGTGCTCAGTGAACCTCAATATAAATATTAAACAACTATTCCAAAATACAGAACAATAATTTACATTCCATACAGTGAACAATACACATTTTAGTAATTTTCACAAAGACTATTTTAACACAGCTATAATAGCGACAGCTCCAAAATGAATATTTATTACGTCTTTTTAATAGCTCAAATCCCCATCTTTGACGTACACAAGTCTCATCAATTGGGTACAGAACCTAAGAAAATAAAGCATGATATTCGCTAGTGCACACAAGGCTAATAAGTTTTGTCGGTGTACACAAGGCTGTTCATAAAGTCTAGTTGTATGTTTCAGGTGGCTGAGAGGGACTGTATAGTTCATAGAATCATAGAATCATAGAATCCCAGAGTTCGAAGGGGCCATACAGACCATCTAGTCCAACCCCCTGCCCAGTGCAGGATCAGCCTAAAGCATCTCTGACAAGTATTCATCCAGCCTCTTCTTGAAAACTGCCAGTGAGGGGGAGCTCACCACCTTCCTAGGCAGCTGATTCCACCGTTGAACTACTCTGACCGTGAAAAAGTCTTTCCTAATATCCAGCCGGTACCTTTGTGCATGTAGTTTTAGCCCATTGCTTCAGGTCCTACCCTCTGCTGCCAACTGGAACAGCTCCTTGCCCTCCTCCAAATGACAGCCTTTCAAATATTTAAAGAGAGCAGCCATGTCCCCCCTCAATCTCCTCTTCTCCAAACTAAACATTCCCAAGGCCCTCAGCCTTTCCTCGTAGGGCTCAGTCTCCAGACCCCTGATCATTCTCTCTTTTTTTTTATAAAAATATTTATTGGTGAGTTTAAACTTTAAAATTTAGTACATACATTCCCTTCATATCTAATTAGCCCTATTCCCCACCCTTTTCCTCCCCCCTCCCTATTGACTTCCAACAGCTTTCCAACCCTTACCCCCTTTTTTCCCTTAATACTATTTCATTTATATTTTTCTTCAACACACAGATCATAATATCTCTTACTCTAAGCATATTCTAATTCTTTTATACAAATACTCTTTCAACTATACTGTCAGTATAATATTTACTTTATACTGTACCCTACCACATAACATAGCATGCATTAAAGTATGACATAACCTAATGTAATATAACATAACATGTATTTATCTATAGCACTTAAATTATAATGTCTCTTGCTCTAGCCATATTCTAATTCTTTTATGCATATTCTCTATCCAATATACTATCAATATAGTATACTATCAATATAGTATTTGTTATATATTATTCCATACAATGTAACCTAGCATGCGTTAAAATATAGCATCCCAATATAGTGTACAGTGCCTATACTAGTACCATACATCATAATATATATAATATATAGTATAAATTTTCTAATATATCCGTTTTACTTCAAATTTTCTTAATCATAATGTTAGCTTAGATTATCATAGTTAAATTTCCCCCTTAATGGTAAAGTCACTTCTCTCCTCCATTTCGGAGAGCCCATCGGAGAGCCCAAATGGAGCCCATCTCGCCGGGCTCCTTGGTATACAGAGGAGCTGCGGCAACAGAAACGGGAACTAAGACGACTTGAACGTGTGTGGCGGCGATCTCGTGACGAGGAAGCAAGAACATCCTATAGGCTGTTTATGAAGTCCTATGAGATGGCGGTGAAAGCTGTGAAGAAAGAGTATTATGCAGCTTCCATCGCATCCGCTAGCTCTCGCCCGGCTAAATTATTTAATGTGGTCCGTTCATTGGTCTCCCAATCAGGTGGAGACCATCAAAAGTTGAATTTGGAGATAAGCTGTGAGGCTTTTGCGAGCTTTTTTACTGATAAGATCTTGCTTCTCCGCCGCGACTTACCAGCCACAGTTGATACAGTAAATGAACTAGAGGCCCCTTGGCCGTCTTCGGGACCCATATTAGATCATTTCAGCCCTCTTTTCGGGGAAGAGGTGGACAGGATTCTGCATGTGGTACGGCCTACCACGTGCCCCTTGGACCCGTGCCCGTCATGGCTGGTGAAAGCCAGTGTTGACGGGCTTCGGGATTCCTTGGAGGCGATTATAAACCTGTCCTTGAGCTCTGGGGTTTTTCCCAAGGCGCTGAAGGAAGCTGTGGTACGGCCTCTTCTGAAGAAATCATCATTAGATCCTGCTGACCTGCTCAATTACCGACCAGTTTCCAACCTTCCGTTTTTGGGGAAGGTGATTGAGCGGGCGGCAGAGAAGCAACTGCAGAATTTCCTGAAGGAGACCTCAGCCCTAGACCCCTTCCAGTCTGGTTTCCGCCCGGGACATGGGGTCGAGACATTGTTGGTCGCCCTCACAGACGATCTCCGCAGACATCTGGATCAGGGCGGATCAGCACTGCTGATTTTGCTGGATCTGTCAGCAGCATTTGATACGGTCGATCATGAGCTTTTGACCCACCGCCTTGCCGATGTGGGGATTCAGGGAACAGCACTGCAGTGGCTGGTCTCCTTTCTCCATGATCGGGGACAGAGGGTGGCGCTCGGGGAGAGGGTGTCATCTCGTAGGCCACTGGTTTGTGGTGTGCCACAGGGAGCGATACTCTCTCCATTATTATTTAATATCTATATGCTGTCAGGTTCAGAGTCTTATGTGCTGTACCAACTCCATTTTCTCATGCTTCTAGTGTTTAAGTGCTTCCTCTGCAGGTGCCAAGGTTCCCAGGCAGATTTCTCACAGAGAGAGATTGTTTGGTCTACCGACGTTCCACCCCGGACCGGCCTTGAGAGACTCCAACTTCCCAAGCCTCAAAGACGATGTTTTGAGAACTGTGGGGGGAGGCTGGGCCAAGTGGGAACTGTTACTCTGTACCGTATGCTTTGCTTGTCATTGGTAACAATGCTCTTGTACCATCCTGAATATTGTATTCAGGCCCGTGGACTATAATGAACTATTACTTCAGTAAAGATTCCTTATTCAAACAATGGACTCTTGTTTGCTAGTAGAGGGTACTCTGAAGTAGAGACATTATCTAGCCACAAGTCTGACATTTTGTTACCAATCACACTTTTCTCACCCCTCACCCAGAGAGGATGGATACAGGAGAGCCGTCAACACCTGGAATGGAGGAAGTGAGTTTTTTTATCAGACCGCCTGGGGCAGAGTGCATCAGACAGGCACTCGTCAGAAATCCCGCAAGAGGCGAGGTGGTTCCCGGCGGACCCCGCTACGAAATCCCTGGAGGCCAGGTAGCGAAGGTTGTATCACCCCCATGTTCCCTTACTGGGGGGCTAGCCAGGAACCCATGCCAGGGATAGTGGTGCAGGGATACGTAGTCAAAGATGACTTGGGCTGGCTGCTCCGCGAGGTACCCTCCCCAGTTTTACGAGAAAGGTCAACAGAGGCAGAAGAGAGCGTAAGTTGCTGCCAAAGTGCCTGGGAGCCGAAGCCGGACGAGGGTGTATTGCCGGTTGTACCTCCCGGGAGGGATAAAGGCACCATGCTGGCAACGCTGCCAACCCTCTGCCAAGCGGATATGGAGGGTCAGACCAACATTGCATTTCCCCGTCCCCTGATGGACTTAGCCATAAATCCCTTGCCAAAAGAAGTTAGGGAGACGAGCATAGGGATGCTGAAGGCAGACCAAGGGACCACGGTGAGAGATGATACTTTGGGAGAGAGTCTCCCGGTCCTGAACGCTTCACTAGTGGAACTCAAGGCCTCAGATTACGTGCAAGCTAATCCGGCAGCAGCCGAGAAGTTGCCCAGTGAAGAGCTAGAAGTGTCATTAAGAAGCTTGGAAGATAGTACGGAATGTATTGCTCACAGAGTGGCCGCTGGTCGCAAAACTCGCCCGTCCATTGAGTTATGGAAACCAGGCGAGACGGCGAACGGTCAGTTACTTATCTATGGAGGAGGGGAAGTGGAGCTGAACCCTGACAACCATGCTGTAAAGGCCCCAAGGCATCCTGGAGGTGAAGAGCTGGCCGCCGAGCGCGGGGGAAGCCTGCAGCCGCGGCCAGACTCCCAAAAAGAGGACTCGCCCCTGCACACACAGCACCTACTTTTCCCGGGGGAAGCGGTGCCAACTCAAATGATTGAAGAGCTGGCTGCTGAGCGCGGGGGAAGCCTGCAGCCGCGGCCAGACTCCCGAAAAGAGGACTCGCCCCTGCACACACAGCACCTACTTTTCCCGGGGGAAGCGGTGCCAACTCAAATGATTGAAGAGCTGGCTGCCGAGCGCAGGGGAAGCCTGCAGCCGCGGCCAGACTCCCGAAAAGAGGACTCGCTCCTGCACACACAGCACCTAATTTTCCCGGAGGAAGCGGTGCCAACTCGAATGGAAGAGCTGGCCGCTGAGCGCAGGGGAAGCCTGCAGCCGCGGCCAGTCTCCCGGAAAGAGGACCCGCTTCTGCGCACCCAATGCCTACCCGCCGCACAGCCGCCGTCGATGACCACGCAGACAACTGCAGAAGCGGGGCGAATGGCTGAGAAAACTGTAATCTCATACCATCTAGTCCTGCGAGATACTCCAGCGCAGCCTAGGATGCAACAAACCTCAGCAACAAACCTTAGGGCTGAAATTGCTCAGCACCGAGCAATTTCACCACCTTCCCCACAGCCGCCTGTACGAGGAGAAGAAGAGGTGCATCCGTTCCTTCCATGGGAGATGGATACCAAGCAATACTTGTTTGATCTGTCTGATAGCGGTACTAAGGGAAGGGAGCTTACAAACCTGATCCAAACGGGTCCTGACTCCGCCAACAACACTGGAATGGATGGAGGAGTTGATCCCGTGCGAGGTGAGGACTCTGTTCAAGGGTGTGGAACAGCACCTCATCTGGAGGCGCCTGGAGAGCAAGTCCACCCGTCAAATGGAGGTGTTACATTCCTGCAGCGCCCAGCACCCAGCGAATCACTAGAACTAAGAATGAAAGCCGAGGGTGAAACCCCAATGCAAGACCAACCAGACGAGGAGCGGTATGAGCTCCAATGTCTAAACCAAGCCTCCAAAGCGCCCACCATACAACAACAACTGCCGCCAACCTCTTTGGGGGAAGAGAGGCAAATCCTTCTGCAACTGCTTCAAAAATCATCAGGGGAAAGGGTGATAAAGGCACCAGCCCGGATAGGCGCGCCCATGCAGCGATCACGGAGGACAGTACCGGTTCAACAGGTGCAGTCACCGCAGCTCAAAGAGCAGCCAAAGCCGAGAGAACGAGCGGGGGCTGAAGCCCCAATTGACTACCAAGATGGGGAGATGCCTACCCCTCGGTTGTCCCCACGTTTTGGTGGAAAAGAGAGGCCTCCTTTGTTACTACAAATGCCTCCCGCCATCCCTCGCAACAGCCTCTCTCAATCGCCTCTCTTACAACCTGTAAGAGGAGAGGGGAGATGTCTTGAATCACTCGGGAGGCAGACCAGGGCAAGTGATCCCGCGCAACAGCGGTTTAGCGGGGAGCCAAATCTGCTGAAGCAACAGCAGCTCACACAACCTCAAACTGCCCTTGGAAAAGACAGACCTCTCAACTCTACGACACAAGAATCCACGCAGCACTCACCTAGCAAAGCAAAATTAAAGCAACAATGTCTGACACCAAAGCTGATGAAAGAAAAACCGGTAACGCCGCCCGAAAATCCAGCCCCACCCCAAGTAGGAAAGGGAGAGACACTGAGAAACTTGTCCAAGTTAGAAAGGACTTTGAACAAAAGGTCCTGTATAATAGCAATCCTTCTTATGGGGTTCACAGTGATGCAAGTGTTACGATCTTGCCACCAATGGCATCCCAGTTGGGAAGGATGCTTCTCCAAAGATTGGGGGATATTTAGCCCACAAGCATGCCCTGTCGTACGGAACATAAGGAAAATCCTACTACAAGATCCAACGTCTTCATCTGATTTTCCTCAAGCACTAATCAAATTGGATCAGAAAGAAAATACAGAGAAAATAGACCTTGGCATGAAGAAGAACCTCAAAGACTTTGCCAATAATGTACCTGTCTACCTGTTTCCAGTGTTGGCAAAAGATGCAGATTGGAAAAAGGGATGTTCCAAAGCTAACTGGAGTTGGCAGGGACTCCTGAGCACAATACATGACTTTATTAGAGAGACTACTGCTTGCCATACAAGTAGACTGTATGCTGCTGCTGTTCAACTAAATGTACTTCTTGCATGCGGTTTTCTACCTCGCATGTTAGTTGAATCCAACCTAATAAAGTTGGAGGATTATCTTGCATCAAGGCCCGGTCTAGTAACTTAGGGTCCATGCCTTGTTTGAACAAAATGATTTTGGTGGATTCTTCGCACCTTGGGCACTTAGCGGCTAGCTGCCGAAACTTAGTAACATAGTCTCTAGCCGACAGGTTGCCTTGTCTGATTGTTTGTAATTCTGTGAGGGCTCTCTCCTCCTCTAGAGGATCCTCATATTGCACTCGGAGAGCAGCTACTAAACCTTGCAAAGTATCAAGTTCCGGGGGCCCCATTTGGTATAAAGTTACATACCATTCCGCTGCTTTCCCTTGCAACCTGGATCCTAAATGTTCGATTTGGCTAGCTTCGTCATCGAACAAATGTACCCATCGATTGAAGAATTGTAGTGCTTGTACTAAGAAAAATCCTAATTTCGCAGGGTCTCCATCAAACTTAGCCTCCAACTTTACCCAGTTCATTGGTAATTCTTGTTGCCTGGCGAATGGGGCTGGAGCTGGTACTGGGTAGTACTGCACTGGTATCTGTCTCGGTCTGGGTTGTGCGTCCGGTCTCGGAATGGGTTGAGCTGGCGGGTGCTGGGGCCTCGGCCGTGGAGGGCGTTGAGGTCTTGGCTGCAGCAGACCTTGAGGGAGCGGCTGCGGCTGGTAAGGTGGCAGTGGGCCTCTTGGAAGAAGACCCCGAGGGGGTGGACGGTGCAGGGGGTGTTCTCGCGGCTGCTGTGGCGGATCCTGAGGTTGGATAGGTTGCTCCGGCGGCTGGATAGGTTGCTCCCCATCCCCAGGTACTGGTTGGACATCGTCTGGAGGAGGAGGGGGCTGCAATTCTCCATTTACTGGCTCTTGCGGTCGATCCAGTGGTTGTTCTGGTGGTGGTCCTGGCGGTTGATCCGGTTCCCCACCCGGTTGTGGTCCCTCACCTCCTCCGTCAATGACTAGTACTGACAACAGATGTACTGCTTGAGCCAAACTCTCCTCCATACTGCCGATTCTATCTTCCAAGCGTTGCACATGAAGAGGCAATGTGCCTCTTCATGTGCAAATGAAGAGGCAATCCACGTCCTCGTAGGGATACTCTGGCGCGGGATCCACATATTCCTCAGAAGAGGTGGTTATCTGCGCCCAGGGTCGAATTTCTCCCATTCCAGCAGCTCCTGCAGCTTCTTCTTCTGATATTCCAGCTAAAATCCCTTTAGTAAGTCCAGTAACGGCCGAGATACCGGCATCTACAGCTAAAGTCCGATCTTGCAACTGCTGCACACTTTGGTGGCCGGAATTTCTCCTTCCTCTCCAGGACGCAACCTCCGTGTAATCCTAACTCATCAGATCACGACGTGTCGCGTTCCACTCCTGGGAACCCTCCGAACCTCTAGGATCCCAATCTTCCAGTTGTTCGGTTTCTACATTCCATTTATACCAGGGCTGGTTAGTGTCCCATGCCTCTCCCAGCGTTCGGGACTGTCTGGGGAGCTCCCAGATGATGCCAGGCCCTTCTTCCATAGACGAACCGACCGTCCGCCTCACGTCAATGAGCGATCTGGAAAACAATGTGCTCGCTCTCTTCTCCCTCGTATCTCGCGGCCGGGATCCCCACTGCCTCGGAGTAGGCAAAGATGCCCCCCTTGGTCGAGCTCCCAAGTCCCTCCGGACGTCCTGGGTCACAGCTCTATCGGGTGCGAGGGAATACATTGTATCAGACTCCGCTCCCCCTGGAACGGGTTGATTAGCTGAGTTAGGATCTACTCCTCCCGTGCTGGAAACATATGGATCAAACAAAGGGTCCCTGACGGGCACGGCCTTGGTATCCGTTTCCTCCGGTCGAGGCATTGGAACAGATGTGATTCGTAACAAAATGTCAGACTGTGGCTTGCTAAAAGTTGTAATCCAGTCTGCCCCTTGCTATAAGACAAGAGTCCATAGATTCCAAAAGGCTTTTACTGATGATAAACAACCCTTAGAGTACACATCTCAAATGCATTGATCTGAGCTAACATGAAACATTGTTACGAATGACAAGCAATGGTTAAGGTACAAAGTAAGAGATTCTCCTAGGCCCCATCCTCCCCCCATAGTTCTCAAAACAATCTTCTAGCGTGTGAGAAAACGAAAGTTTCCCAAGGTTGAAGGTACAGTGTGGAAGGTAGACATAACAGTTCTCTGTGATCAGGAAGTTTCTATGAAAGAGCCTGCCACCTGCAAAGAGAAGCTTACAATATAGACAGAGTTAAAATGGAGTCTCTTTAGCTTAAAACAAGTCAGATCATGACAGACTGCTCATATTTAGTTTACAGTCCACTCTTACCCCAAGATCCCTTTCACATATACTACTGCCCAGAAGTGTATCCCCCATCCAGTATTTGTGCTTCCCATTTTTGTGGCCCAGATGTAATACTGTGCACTTGTCTTTGTTGAATTGCATCCTATTCACAGCTGCCCACTTCTCCAGAGTATTCAGGTCTTGTTGAATTTTAATTCTATCTTCTGGGGTGTTTGCTACCGCTCCCAATTTGGTATCATCAGTAAATTTAATGAGCAGCCCTTCCACTCCTTCATCCAGATCATTGATAAAAATATTGAAAAGTACCAGGCCCAAAACCGAGTCCTGCGGCACCCCACTGGACACCTCCCTCCAATCTGATGAAATGCCGTTGACCACCACTCTTTGAGTGCGGTCCTCTAACCAGTTCCCTATCCACCGAACTGTCCTATAGTCCACTCCACAGTCTTCCAGTTTGCCCATCAGAATGTCATGGGGGACCTTATCAAAAGCTTTACTGAAATCCAGATAAATCACGTCAACAGAGTTCCCCTGATCCAGTAAGCTGGTCACTCGATCAAAGAAGGAAACCAGGTTGGTCTGGCAAGATCTGTTAGGAACAAAACCATGCTGACTTCCCCGGATCACTGAGCGGTCCTTCAGATGCTTACAGATTGATCCCTTTAAAATCTGTTCTAATATCTTCCCAGCAACAGAAGTCAGACTGACCGGCCTGTCATTTCCTGGGTCATCCTTCTTCCCTTTCTTAAAGATTGGGATAACACTCGCTCTTCTCCAATCTTGTGGCACATCCCCAGTCCTCCAGGAGGCCTTGAAGATGATTGACAGGGGTTCTGCAAGTTCTCTAGAAAGGTCTTTCAGCACTCTTGGGTGCACCCCATCCGGCCCAGGGGATTTGTATTCATCCAGTGCAGCCAGATGCCTCTCCACAACCTCTCTGTCAATGTCAATTAGCCACTCAGGTGTCCTGCCACATTTTCTACTATCTCTAGATGTGCCTGAGTTCTTCAGGGAGAAAACAGAGGCAAAAAAGTCATTAAGCCTGTCTGCTTTT
Organism: Eublepharis macularius; assembly: GCF_028583425.1. Classification (NCBI taxonomy): domain Eukaryota; kingdom Metazoa; phylum Chordata; class Lepidosauria; order Squamata; family Eublepharidae; genus Eublepharis; species Eublepharis macularius. Next base: position 642,816 of record NC_072797.1, on the reverse strand, counting down.
TCTCTGTTCTGCATCAGAGTTTCTCCATCTACTCCCAACAGCGGTCCAATTGCCTCTTTTACCTTGCGTTTGCTTCTCACATATCTGTAGAAGTTTTTCTTATTGTAGCGAGCCCTCCTGGCCAGACCTAGCTCGTACTGAGCTTTGGCCTCTCTGATGGCTGATCTGTAGTGCCTAGTAACCCTCATATACTCCTCTTGAGAAGTCTGTCCTTCTCTCCATTTCCTGAACATTTCCTTTTTCTCTCTTAGCTTATTCTGGAGCTCTCTGTACATCCACATCGGTTTCTTGGAGCCCTTACCATGTTTCCATCTTGCTGGGATAGTGAGGGCTTGAGCTTGCAAAAGCTCGTGTTTGAGAAGGGACCACCCTTCACTCTCTCCTTTCCCTTCCAGCACACTCCCCCACGGAATGACTCTCATCAAGCCTCTGAGTTCATCGAAGTTGGCCTTACAAAAATCTAACCTACGAGTCTGGCTATGAACTTCCTTGGCCCTGCACAGCAACTGGAATTCAAGGAGGACATGGTCACTTCCCCCTAAGGTCCCCACCACCTTCATCTCATCTATCAATTCTTCCCTGTTGGTTAGTTAGTTATTTGAGATACATAATTCAAAACTTCCTTCCAGAAAACAGCTATCTTGCTGCACTTCCACAAACAGTGGGCATATGTAGTAACTTCCCTGCATTCTCTCCAGCCAAGTGGAGAATATTTGAATGTTACTACAGGTTGGGCATTTTCACACACCCAAAGCCTCTGGAAGATTGCGCAAAACTTACTGCATGAAGCGTCTTCCTAGCATGATTTCCCAACACAATCCTGTTTAATGGCACGATTTCTGATGTCATTGCGCCGTTAAAGGGGATTGTGCCAGGAAATCACGCTAGGAATGTTAGAAGATTATGGTATTATATATTTAGTTTAGTAACTTAGCAGAGTATCATAGCAGAGTAATTTAGTCAGAAGCGTTTAAACCCTCACAAATGTGCGTTAATTAATCCTCAGACAAAATTCATAGAAAGATAGAACTTACAGTTTATTGTAGCAGATTTCTCCATAGCAATATCTTCTGGTAATAACAAGGGAAAGATCCTATCTATAAAGAGTTACATTTCTAGTCTAATACCACGGCCTGAAACTAGGCAGCGAGGCTGTAGGTGCGGGTCTGTGGACAAAGAGAAGGGCTCCATGAGGAGCGTGGTGGCTTCACATCCTTTCTCTTTTTGCAAGACCATGAGGGAAGGTATGAAATCTCCCAAGAGGCACAGAGGCAAGAGAGGAGGAGTCAGTAGGCATTCCCACCTTAGACAAGAGAGTGGCAGATTGCTAGACTTATACATTACATTCAAAGAGACATGCAGCGCCCCCCAGTGTCCAAAGGCAGGCTGAGTCGCCTATTCCAACAAGGAAGACACCATGCTGTGAGTTTCGCGCAATCTTCTGGGTGCGTGTGAAAATGGCCCTAGTCTTTTGGGGGTGTATTACCAATGAGTTATAATTTTAAAGGTCTGTAGTCTTGTATTAATTACTGGTGAATTGAAGAGTTTTGATGTCCAAATTGTTGTCCATTGTTCTGGTGTTATTGTGAGTTCGCAGTCTTAAAAGAAAAGCCTGATTTTTTGTTTCCTGTGCAGGGCTTTTTTTCAGCTGGAACATGGTGGAACAGCGTTCTGGAACCTCTTGAAAATGGTCACATGGCCGGTGGCCCCGCCCCTTGATCTCCAGATAGAGGGCAATCTAAACTCCCCTCTGTCTGGAGCTCAGGGGGCGGGGCCACCGGCCATGTGACCATTTTCTCCAAGGGCAACCCACCGAGTTCCACCACCTCTTTTCCCAGAAAAAAAAGCCCTGTTCCTGTGTGTAATAAGATATTATAAATGTTTGAAATGAGTCCTCTTTTGTTTGTATTCTGGATGGCCTAGTATTTTTTCAAGTTCTGTCTTGGGGTCCTTCAGTGTATCTGTTAAGTGTGTTTGTAATGTCATATGGGAGATTTGTAGATAAGTAAACGAAGGAATGCTCTGTGATTATTTTATTTCCAGTTCTGCTCTCGTTAAGATCTTTAGTTTTGATTAAATGTCTATCAATCTTGTTAAGTTTATTCATCTCTAAAATTTAACTATGCTTTTTGTTTTGCCTGGGGGGAACCAATCTTGCATTATGAGTGTTGAATAATGTGAAATTTTAGGAAGGAGTTTCATTTAGTATGCATCCCGTGTTTTGAGTATGTCCATTAGAAAAATATTTTATTTTATTTTTAGAAGGTGAGGAGTTTTGAATGTGCCTTTGTCAATGTTCAGTACAAACGCACCCTTCTGTGGTCTGGGAAGAGCCCTGACAACCCAGCCCCCCCCCCAAGTTTCCAGTGTGGTTCAGTCTGAGCGGAAGGCAGCCTGTGAGACCACCATCCCTGGGTGCGGGGGGCAGCAGGGAACTGAACTGGCAGCCGTTTAGCCACCCAGGAGGAATCATTGGAGTGGATCCTACTAGGGGTGTTCACTAATTCACACTGCTTGGGGATCACAATACTCCCTCCCTGAAAAAAATCAGCACCCCCCCCCCCCCGTTCCAGCACTTACCAGCCACACAGCATAAACTCAAGTTTCCCTTTGATTCTACTGATTTCCTGGACAATGTCATTTCTCTCATCCAATCAGATCCTTGCAAGGGAGGAGCACAGAGTGCTCCTAGTCAATCCCAAATTGCAGAGAGAGTTGCCATTCTCCCCACCCCCTTCTTGTGGGGTTGGAGAGAGCTTTTCCCCTCTCTGAATGTAGAAAGCCTGGTCTTGTACAATGACTTGTGGAATTCAGACCCATTGTTCATTTTTTTATTTTTCAAATGTGTGTAAAGTGCCATCAAGTCACAACTGACTTATGGCAACCTCTGCTGGAGCTTTCAAGGCAAGTGAGAAGCAGAGGTACTTTGCCAATGCCTTCCTCTGCAGTATCTTTCTTGGTTGTCTCCCATCCAAGTACTGACCCTGCTTAGCTTCTGAGATCTGACAAGATCAGTGTGAGCAGTCCGTCTAGCCTCTGCCGTTGAAATCATAAACCTCTGAATATTATGCGCTTCATGCTGCAATAAGCCAAACCATCCAGCAGGGCAGAACACTGTCAGCTCCTGCCCGGGAGGCTGGAATGCACGTACCATGCAAATGGAATGCCGAGCAATTGAGCGTCGTCTCCTGCCTTCCATGCCTCCAAGCAAAGCAGTTCTTTGACAAAAAAGGCACTTGAGGGTTTAATCCTATCATCTCCTCTTGGATATTCCAATCTCCTTTCTTCCCATTAAATGCAACCCCAGCTAAGATCTTGTCCCTCAATCAAGGACCATCAATCAGCTCTGATAAGTTTAGCTTCTTCCTGGGAACATTTAATCAAAATTCCAGATTCAATCTCTGACCCTGAAGATGCTCAGTTAAAGTTATAGTTTCTTTGTTAGGCACTGTGAGCAGGCAAGGTACCTCTTTGGTGATGACCCGGCGGCATCAATCAGGGTAATCAAACCTTTTGTCCATCCCAGAAGATGACCTTTAAGGTCTTTTGTCTTACTGGCTGAAAGCACTCTCCAGCTTCAGGTTCCATTTCACCTTATAAGAATACTGGCTCTACCCCAGCCAAATTGTCCAGTGCAGTGCACACCTACCTGAATTCGGGCTCTGTACCCTCTGTGCCTCTTCTGGCAGAGAACGGTGGCCGTTTGAGCCCTCTTCCTCTGCAGACTTCTGATAGGTCATTATCACTCGACCCTACAATTTACTCCAACCTCTTGCTGCTTTTTTTAGGAACCTTGCATGCCTGTGAATCTACGGCTGTGTGTTTGCTTTTCCCTTTAATAAGACAGTCTTTGACTTAGAACCATACCTGTTTCATCAGTTTCTTCTGGGAAGGGCCCCCGTAAAAATTGGTGGGGATCTCGCTTGTTACCGCCTCTTGCTAAGCCTTGTCCTTGTTTGCTAATTCCCCCTGCCCTCAAGGAGACCAATTCCAGTAAAAGAGGGCTATGCCATGCTACCTTCCCTCCTTTTACAAACATAAAATCCATAATCTATAATATTTTATAATAAAATCATACATTATATAATTTGCTTAAATTTACTTTTTAATATTTCTCTTCTATTTAAGTACCTTTATTCTATCTTTCCCATCTATTGTCATTTCTATTAATATGCATTGCCCAAGTATTTGTTTGTGTCATTCTCTGCTTTAATTTAATTTTAATCTTGATTTTCAGCTATATTATAAAAAAAAAGTTTTTCTTGAAATTCTGAAATCAGTCTATTGTATATAAAAGACGTCAATGTTGCTATCGTCACCCTACTCATTCAATTTATCCTTCCGTTCCTTCAAATCTAGACATTCCTCTGCCTTCCATTTTGCTGCAAACATTTACTCTTGCTGCGTATTTTTTTACTGTCGCTTTAATAACATGTGTAAGGAAGATGCTCCCTTCAAGCATTCAGGCCGAGCGTCTAAGGTTCAGCCCCCAGCAGCTGTTCCCAAGCGCTGGTGCACAGCCACACGAGACCCCCCCCCTAGCAGCCCTCTGGAGGGTCGAGACCTTTAGTGTGTTGAGACTTCCCAGTCTCCGGGTTCATTCTGGGCGAATTTGCACACATGTGGCCAGCAACGTCATACACCAGGCTTTAATGTATGTTGTTTATTAAATTCAGAATAGTGTTTGCAGGGCAGGAACCACGCTCAAGGCACAGAGCAAAATGCAATGAAAATAACAAGCTGCCACTGTGGACAGGCAAACGGCAAGCCTGGTCTGCTTACAGAGGCAGCAAATTATGCCACTCGGTGCTCGGAGGCCACATGAAGGAAGGGCCTTAGCCTCCATGCCCCGCGTGTTGGCCCTCCAGGGCAACTGCTTGGCCTCTGGAATGCAGATCCAGTCCAGCAGGGCTCTGTGTGTGTTCTCAGCCCTGCTTCAGTTCTGGCTGCTTCAGGTGCCCCCCCAGCCCCAGTCATCACCTGGGACTGTGTTATGAAGCCCGAGGGGACTGCGGTGCTAAGAGAAGCCCTCTCTGGTCATTCAAAAGCGGACTTTTGCTTCTGGCCTTTGGACTTACATGGGCACCTCATGCCTTTCAGTCTATTGGCCAGGAAGAGGCTGCCTTCTCACAAACATATCTCAGATGCATGGAACAGCGCTCTCGTTTTGTAGTTCTTTGGCTAATTTTTAAACATTCACCATCACCTTCAGGTTTCTGAGTGCTGAAAAGAAAGCAAAAACTTCATTAAAATTGGGGCGGGGGGGGGGGAGGCAAGTACACCCAGTAAGCTTCCATGGTGAGGGGAGGGGGTCTCCCAGCTCCTAGTCTGGCCCTCTAACCACTACACCCCACTGTCTCTCCATTCTCACCTGCACCTTTTAAAGCTGCTCAGCAGACAGCTCTTTGACTGGCATCATTTTCTCTTTGGACAATTCTGCCTGGGACTGGGCACTGAGCTTGAAGCCTTGCTGGAATGTGAGAGCTGCCTCCCACCCCCCCTTGGTCTGACTCACTGCCAGTGTCCCTGGGGCTGGTTGTCATGTATGCCAGCATCCATGCCATGTTTGAAGTTGCACATGCCATGTTTGAATTTTGCTTTTGAAGTTTTATATTGAACATTCATCATTGCCAAGAGGTTTTACTGTATTCTGTGTAACCCATTTAAGGGTGTCTTAATTGTTATGTTAAGGGAAAGAGACCCAAAGGGGCCTCTCGGTTATCTAGCAGAAATATGAACTTTTGTTTTTACAGCAAGCGACCTTGGAGCTCCCTGCCAGCAGCTCCTGCTGTATCTTTCCAGGAACTGAGATGTTTCCCTGTGTACTTCATGTAGCCTAAACTAATTTGTTCCCATGCGACCTCTGTGGAGTTTCGCACCCAATTGTCAACGGACTTTGGAGGGCGGGAAACTTTCCTATAACTAGTGATACCATGATTTGAATTGTCACTTCTGCCAATTGCCACCTTCGGATGAACACCTGTACTGAATGGATCTCCATAAAGCTACTTCAACTGGAACACCTGCGTGTTAACTGTGGAGGCCTTGAGGGACCTGACTGCCAAGGACTGACACTGGTCAATACAGGTGTGGCTGGCTCTTCAGCTGTGTGCCTGCTTGCCTGGTTCAGGTCCTGCCCCTGCTGATGGCTAACCTCCACTGTCTTTGGCATGTGGGTCACATGGGGAGCAGGCTGAAGAGCAGGTCTTACACCTGCACAGGTGCCTCTTTGAAGGGAGGGTGGGGAAAGGTCTCCAGGTGGCACAGTCCCCCAGGCCACTGCTGGCATCTGATACAGGATAGGCAAGGGGCCTGGTGAAAAATGCCCTGCCCCTTTAACTGAGACCTAATGTGTGGAAATGGGCAGGAGAAGCTTTCCATGGCCTGGAGGAAAACCACATCACAGCAGGGGTCCCTGGTGTGTTTCTCTACAAGGTGGCCACAGAGATGCGTCATGGTCCTCCTTCCAGGAGCAGAAACTTCATTTCTGGCATGCATGTATGTGGCCATGACTTCATGAGGCTGGGACCACATTGACTCACACTCCTTGACTCACGTGCTTCTTATGGGGGCACTGGAAGCATGCCACTCCATCATGGGTAGCTGTTGGAAGGAGGGCTATTTGGACTCCAGGGCAATCTGTGTGTTCTCCACACTTGGCAAGGGGTGCTTGTCTCTCTTGTTTCCTTTCTGCAGAGCAGGCACAGGAGAATGGGTACACAGGGGTCTTGTTTGGGCTGCTTATTGAATGATACTGTCCTTGGTGGGGGGGGGTCAGAACTACAGCTTCCATTTTTGCCCCTTAAGGAGGGGAGCAATTGGGCTGTTTCACCCAATCAGAAAGCATCTCATTCATGGGGGGGGATGCCCCTTGTCTCCTATACTTACCCTGCATAGAGGGAGCCGTCGACCCAATACCAAAACCAGTTATATGTTCCCTTGAGCCCAATCCAGAATTCATTGGACTGCAGAAGACTCTAGGACCCAAAACAAAACAATGATCTGGGTGAACGCTGCTGCCCTGGGACGTTCTCAGCACAGAGCACCTGTGGCAATGCTCAGGGTGTTCCTGCCACCTGTGAGAGGAGGCGGCACCACCCTCCCATGTACCCATTAGTGAGCGCACTCTGGCTTCAATGCTTCTGATAAGAGAAGGTGACAATGCGGGGGGTGGGGGGTCTCCCGGGACTCACCCACCTTTCTGGCCATTCAGTGGGTACTCAGGAAGGGACATAAAGAAATAAAACTGGTTGCTGAGCGTGGGTTTCCACCCACTCTGCCTGCCTCTCCAGCGACTCCTCCCTGACTACTGATCCATTTTCCACCTCCATGTGTGAGTGGGAGCCCTTCCCAAGGTGCCCTCAAAGCCCAGCAGTTTCTCCTTCACGTTGTGGGTGGGGAGCGGGCAAAGGACGTAGTGCTGCTTTGTGCTGGGAAAACTCCCCGTGTATAGAAATGTAGCGCACAGGAGAGAAAGAGTCCAGTGCAGACATTCCTCTGCCTCTGTTGGGCTCCCCTTTCCTGGCCAACGAGGTCCAGTCCGAACGCTTCCAGTACCGTTCCATCCCTGGGTGATGCAACTGGGCCCCCACCTCAAATGGCGAGACGGTTTTCTCCTCTCAAGGCAGGAATGTCAGAACAATCCCAAGGGGGTGTGATAGACTCCTGCGGGGGGGGTGTCTATAAATTCCCAGGGCACATGAAAGAAGCTCTCTTATCTTGGATCTTGGGACCAGGGAGGCAGAAGGCATGAAGGGCTACGTCATGCTCAGCACCCCCTTTTCTGCAAATGGAAATGGCGTTCCTTCTCACCGTTATCCCTGCAGCGTCCCCCAAGGTGCCAGCATCCCAGGGCTTTAAAATCAGCAGCTGAGAGGATTGCCTTTCACAGTCCCGCTTGCTGTCTTCCCAAGCCTTCCATTCATTTGACACCCACAAGCACTTCCATCGGAAGAGCGTCCATCCGTTGGGACAGCAGCCTGGGGAAGGACAAGGCACAAGAAGGGGTGGGGTCCTAGATGCTTTCTGATCCGGAACGGCTGTGATTGCCATGTGCTTTATGTCGGGCTGCCTTTGGGGACAGCTCACAAACTCCAAGTGTGACATGACAGCTACGACAGCATCGTGCTTAAGCATCATGCTCGGACAGAGGCAAATCGGACCAATGAGGGGCGACAGAGCAAGATCCAGAGACATTTCCACCTCTGCCACTGGTGCCCTACAGGCAGCCAAAACACAAGGCCCAAGGGGGTAGGAGGCCTGCTCTCCGTTTTACTGCCCGCACCAGTTTCTGGATCAGCGGAGGGACTTGGTGGAAAGGCAAGACCTTCTAAGTTGAGGGAGCTGGGCCAGTTGCCACCTGGCCAAGCTTAACTACCAACAGGCTTACCAATCCGCTGGCATGATGTGGCCTCCACCAGCTGCCGGGTGGCCTCCTCCTTGTCCCGCTGCAGGACAGTCATGTTGCTCCGGGCCCACCTCCGCTCCTGCTCCAGCTGCCGCTGAGTGCCGTTGCCCGCCCGCCAACTCTCCCAGAGGGCCAGCCGGGTGGTGCTGAGCTCGGCCCGGGCCTGGTCGAGCTGCCCCAAGGACCGCTCCAGCTCCTCCTCCCGGCTGCCGATTCTCTGCCCCAGGGCGCCGCTCTCCGCCACGTGCCTCTGGGATGCCCGCTGCAGCTCCCCGGAGACCTGCCCGTCTGCAGAGGAGTGAAGGCCCCGACGGGGGAGGGGGTACAGTACCGGCAGGCTCTCTGCTCTCGAGAAGCAGCACAAGGCAACTCGCCTCGAGCCGATCGGTTAGGGCGGGCTATTCGGTTCACCCAGGGCTGGGGACTTACATCCGACGCCGAGTGCCAGGCAGGTGGCCCCCAGGAAGAGGCAGGAGCCCAGCAGGGCCAGCAGCGGGACGCGCCCCCTTCGCCGCCGGGCGGGCCCTGCAAGAGAAAGCGGCGGCTCGTCGGGGGTCCTGCGGAGGGTCCCCCTGCCCTGCCTCGCTCGGCTGCTGCAGGCGGGTCCGGGCCGGCGGGCAGTTCTCGTATGTGAGCGGATTTTTTGTGTGTGCGGAACAAAAAATCCACCTCAACTGATTGATAAAGTGCACTGAAAGTGCATTATCCAATGTGTGCGGAATCAGCCCCCTTAACCACTCTGCTGCAGCAGCTCCCTATAAGAACAGCTGCGCTCCGATGCCGCTCTTGTGGACAGATGAGAGCCCCACTGAGAGCCGTGAACAAGGTCAGTGTTCTTGTCATCCGCACAGTCCAGCTGGGGCGGAGAGTCTCTCTCTACAGGGGACGCTCCAGTGCAGGGAGACTCAATATTGGCTGCAAGCGTAGTTTAGAGAGACCGAGCGGAAGGCGCTGTCCGTTTCCCCTCTCTACACAAACCAGGTAGTTGCAGAAGACAGAGCCGGGGGAGATCGCTCCCCAGAGGGCAGGTCGGCGGGTGGGCCGCAGGAGTCCAGGGTGCTGAGGCCCAGCCCCGGGGCCCAGCATGCCCCCCTCCCCCGCTTGGCTGCGGGCCTTCTGCCGCGAGCTCCAGGAGGCCCAGCAGGGGCCGCGGCCCGCGAGGACTCTGGCCGACCCCGCGCCGCAGGAGCCGAAAGCTCGTCCTCCTCCTCCTCCTCGTCCATGGCCCACCCGAGCGCCCCCGAGAGCCGGAAGCCTCCTCGAAGGCGCCCGAAGGAAGATTCCGAGGGGGAGGGGGAGGAGCCCCGGGGCGGGGGGCGGGGAGGGGGGGGGGGAGAAACCCGAGACGCGCGGAGCGGAGCGGGACGCCACCGGCACCGCCGTCGGGCTGCTCAGCCGGACCGCCGCACGCTGGACAACCCGCGGCCCGCCTTGCTCGGGCACCGGCGCCTCCGCGGCTGCAACCCGGGTCTCGCTCAGCAGCCGCGCGGGACTGACTTGCCCGCGAACGCCTGAGGGGGAGGGGGCCGCGGGGGGGGGGGAACAAGGCGCTTCCAGGGTTGCCCGCACTGCCGGGGGCCTCCCGCCCCGCCGCCCCGCCCGAGGGGCCTCCCCGGAGGCGCTTTCCCCCCCCCCCCCGTGCTTTCCCCCCCCCCCGTGCCCCGCCTGCTCCGGAGACGCTGCGCGGCCGCCCCGGCGGGTCCAGCGGGCACAGGGCGAGCGACGCGCCTCCGGCGGGATTCTTCCATTATTATGCGCCCCCCCCCCCGCTGGCCCCGAAGGCCGCCCCTGGCTGCGGCTCCTGCTCGGGCTGCCCCCTGATCCCGCCGGGCCGTTCCGCAGGCTCCTTCATGCCCCCTTCGTCCCCCGAAGGCTCTGCCGGGAGGGCCCTGCGGAGGGAGCTCGGGAGCTTCAGGGCAAGGCGCGCACCCCCCCACCCCATGGTTCAGTCCCTTCTGGGCCGCGCCTGGTTGCCTAGGCGACGAGAAAGAGGCCCTGGCTGCGCCGGTGCCCTCCCGGAGGGACCGCGGCGGAAGCCAATGGGGACGAGGGACGGGCGGTGCCCCGCGAAGGAGCGCTGTCCAATCCAGAAGAGGGTTTGGGGCGCCGGGGCGGGGTCTGTCGCTCGAGCGACGGCCAGCCAATCCCGAGCGCAGTGGGAGGAGCGTGGCGCCTGGCTGCCCGCGGGGCACGCCGGGCGCCGTAGTCCCTCGCCAGGAGAGGAGCGCGATGGGGGCGTCGCGCCTGCCGCAGCCGCTCTGGGCGCTCCTGGCGCTGAGCGCCGCCGCTGCCGCCGCCGGGGCGGGCCGCTACTCGCGCGAGGCCAACGAGGCCGACCCGGCCGCGCCCGCCGAGTTCCGCCTGGTCAAGCTGCAGCAGCTCTGGCAGAAGGCCAACCGGGTAGGCCCCGTGGCGGGGAGTCCCCCTGGCGCCGCCCGACTCCGAGTCGCGCCTGGGCCGGCAGGGGCCGGGGGGCGGGCACAGAGAGGCGCTTCCTCTTCCCCTCTCTCCTGCGTCTGACACGTGTCTTGCGCGAGCGCCCTCGGCACTGCGCGGCTCCTGCCGACTGCGGCTCGGGAGTCCCTGGAGGTTCGGGGATGCGCAGGAGCGGGCCTGGGCAGTCCGGTAGCCCTTCGCCGTCGGGCTCTGCCGGGGCCTTCCCGGGAAAGCCTCCCGCTCCCCGGTCGGCGGGGGAAAGCAGGGCCGGGGGGGGGGACGACTCCCGGCCCCGCCTGGAGGTTGGCGACCGAGCTTGCCGCCGCCTGGCCTGCGCCGCAGCCTTCGGGGCGCTCCTGGAGGGGTTTCTCCCCTTGCCACGGCCGGAGCTGCAGCGGGGCCCGGCTCTGCCCACTGCCCCCTCCAGTACCGCGATCATGTTGTTGTCCAAGTTACCTTTTAACATGACCAGACGTTAAAGTTTAAGTCATGGAGATGTTAACATTAACTCACTTATGTTCATCGCTGACCTGGTTGGCGGCTGGACTTTGAAGCTGGGGGCCCTGGGGAGGTGTCGGCAGAGGTGGATCTGGTGCTGCCCCCAGGCCAAAGCAGCCCCGATCCGCATGGCCAGCAGGCAGGGAGGCCTGCATGAGAGCAGAAGTCTGGGCCAAGACAGAGAGGGTGGCGGCTGGCCAGGCAAAGAGCCCCCCCCCCTCCATCAGCGCCCTTCTGAGGGCAGGAACGTGGGTGGGCCGGAGGCTGTTCGCTGTGTGCCCACCTGCCCCATCCTGCGTGGTGTTGGAGGCAGAGCCGGCTCCCCAGCCTCCCTCTCCCGTGCTCCAGCAGGCCTTTGGTCACACCCACTTCTCAAAGCATTGAAGAAGAATCCTGGGTGAACCCCCTTTCGCAAGGTGGGAGAGGCCCGTTTTGGGGCGCCACCAGCAAGCGAAGGTGGGCTAGTTCTCCTTCAGTCCTGTAAGCCCGCCCGCCCTCTTCGCCTCCTGGCTGCAAAGTACATAACTAGACGGGAAAGTAAGGCTTTGTCTGATTTTCTCTCACTCTCTGAGCCATGTTGCCTGTCCGTGTGGGGCAGCCCAAGCCCCACGTTTTGTTTGGAAGACCTTCTTTGTTTTGGACAGGCAGCCTTGATAGCACCCATGTGTGGGACATGCGGCCACCAGGGAGGGGCCACTGAGTTTCTGCAGCGCTTGGAAGCTGTAGCTGGGCCCTTGCGCAGCTCTTGGTCAGCTGGCCTTTTGTCTCCTGTTCAGAAGCTGCACACAACCAGAATCAGGAATTGATTGCTGAGCTGGAGGAAGCCGCCTGTGCTGTTGAACAAACACGTAGCAGAAACCTCATTGGTTGCCATGTTAATCCCAGAGGGCTGGGAGAGAAGTGGAACCTGTTGCTGGAAGTGAGGAGGGCATTTCGCTTCCATCTGTTTAGGAGCCAGTCCTGGGCCCCCTCTGCTCCCCCCTCTCCTCCCACCATGAGCTGTGAGGTGGGTTGGGCTGAAAGAAAGAGGGTCACCCAGTAAATTTTTGGCAACTGTGGATTTAACTACTCTGCCACTCTGGACGTTGGTTTGCTTATTTAATAAAATATATCCTGTTTTTCCTCGTGGCTCAAGGTGGCTTGCAAATCTCAATTTTAAAACATTACAATTTAATGCATATACAATAAAGCCCCAGAAAACTCTCTCACCCCCCCCCCCCCGAGATGCCTGTGGGCGAGGGGTGCCAGCTGCTGCCTTCTGCTGCAGCTGCTGTGTCCGGATCAGAGCAACAGCCGCCTTGCGAGATGCCGTGCAGGTGCCTTCTGAGGTGTGGGGCTGCCTGCAGCCAGCCCAGCTGCAGAGGAGCTCCTTGCTCCCGGGTGGCTCCTCCGTTCCTATGACAGGCTTTCTCTGAGGCAGGGACTGAGGTGCTGGGGTGCAGTTCACTCCCCAGAGCGGCTCACGTGGGGTTTTTTCCTCAGCAGCTCCATCTCTCCGCTGTGAAACTGGCCGAGCTGCACAGCGACCTAAAGCTCCAAGAGAAGGACGAGCTGAGCTGGAAGAAGCTGAAGGCCGAAGGCCTGGATGAAGACGGGGAGAAGGAGGCCAAGCTGAGGCGGAACCTGCACGGTAAAGACGGCGCTTTGCACAGATTCCCAGCACTTGTGCTGGTGTGTTGTGGTGCTGAGCTTCTGCCGCCCTTCCCACTTCCTGACAGCCTTCCAGGCCCCTCCTCTGTTTCCTTCGGGGTCTTCTCTTGCCCTCCCAGCCAGAGGTGCTGTCTCTTTGTTGCAGCCGCCCTCACAGTACCGACCAGCTACAGCGCCACCACAAACACTCTGGGCCCTGACTCATTTAACCCACCCCCACCCCCCACCCTTTTTGGGTAGCGGAGAGCAACTAGAGTGAGCAGCACCCCCCAGAACCAGTAATCTGAAGTGAAGAATGGCTGAGGGCACGATATTTATAAAATAAATTGAATTTGAACACATTTTATTTTAAGAATGTAAGAATTCAGAATGTCCCATCCCTTTTCTCAGTTTTCACCCCGGTATGTGAAAAACAGATTAGTCAGTTCTGTAGAAGGCACAAAAATAAACCTAAGCCTTTCTAATCTTATCAGTGATATCTTCCTTTCCGGACAGCCCCACCTGCCCTCCCTGTAGGTTGCGTCGTTTTGCTCAATCCAGACATTTCACTCCCGGCGCGCGCGCGCGCTCTCCGTCTCTCTCTCTCACTGCCCCGCCTCCTCTCTCTCTCACTGCGCCCCCCCTCCAGCCTTTCGAAACCGCCTGCTGAGAGCCACATTCACCATCCGCAACAGAGTTCCTAGGCGTGAAAAACCTTGTCAGTCACAGCTGTTGACTGCCATGGTGTGCGTCTTTGGGAGAAAAGACCTTCAACAGGCTCTCCAGGAGTCTTCATAGAATCATATGGTTGGAAGGAACCTCTGGGGTCATCTCGTCCAACCCCCTGCACAGTGCAGGAAATTCACAAATACCTCACCTCAGACACACATCCAGTGACCCTTACTCCATGCCAAGAAGCTGGCAAAACAACTGGGGAAAGGTGTGCTTGCAGTCTTGCCTGGGGAAAGGTGAGCTTGCAGTCTTTATCTGCCTTTCACCCTAAACTGACGTGGCAGAGGCTTGTTTGAGACAAGCAGAGCAGCAACTGATGTTTCCAGTCACAGTCTGACTCTTCTTCTCCCTGCCCCCCCCCAAGCTGCTTTTGTGTGGACGGGGGTGGGGGTGGGGCATTAACGTGGCTTTTTTTGTTAGAACTTCCACTGTCCACCACCAAGCATGAAGCAGACTGCTGGGAACAGACCGGTAGCTTGCAGATGGGCTTCTGTCTATCTTCTGCCTTCCCCTGCTGTACAGGCCTGGAGGACCTTTGAAGAAAAGTTTTGCAGGTGGAATTGTCAGTCGTGGTATATACCTTTCTGTGACTTACTCTCCCCCTGCAGTCATTATGGCCAAGTACGGAATGGACGGAAAGAAGGATGCACAGCTCGGGGCCACGAACTACATCAAGGATGGCCTAGAAAACGAGGTGCTTGATGACCCCAGGCTGGAGAAGCTGTGGAGCAAGGTGGGTGCGAGTCCTGGGGAGAGCAGAGCCCCCGTCAACAGAGCCTGCCTGCTGTTTTCCTTTCGTGAGCCTCGCTGCCGTTTTAAGTTCCTTCTTTTGCAAACTCCAGCTATGCCAGTGGCAGCCCTTTCCTGTATTCTGCACAGGCTGGGAAGAAACGTTTCCTTTCACAGTCCTCCCCCCCTCCCCCACCTAAGGCATAAACGTGCCTGGTGGACAGTCCTAACAAGGCATGTGGAATTTGACTTTTGAGTGTTCAGGTGAACCTGGCGCTCCTCTTGTTCTGGTCAGTGTCTTCCAAAAGGCACAACGCATTCTGCTCCCCTATAAAGCCAAGTATGGAAGCCAGTGGGGGCTGTTACTTCCAACCTGTGGGGCTTCTTTCCAGGCCAAAACCTCGGAGAAGTTCTCGGATGAGGAGCTGGAGAAGCTGTGGAGGGAGTTCAAGCACCACAGCGAGAAGGTCCACGACTACCATCTGTTGCTTGAGACCGTGAGTCGCACAGAAGGTACCTATGCTCGAGGGCTGTGGAAGGCAGTGTGGCAGGCAGGAAGGCAGTGTGGCAGGCAGGCAGCGTTTCACTCCTCAGAGGTTCGGGCCGTGGTTCTCCTGTTTGAAACTGAATCCCACGGGCAATGACGTGGTAGAATTTTCTTCCTGAGTGAGCAGTCGCCTCAGGGAATAGAGTGTGTGTGCATGCGTGTGCCCTGCTGTTTGGAAAACATGGTGCCAGCGTTGTCCACACAGGCACACACACTCCAGCAGGAGGAAGCAGGCAGTGCCTCCAGCTCAGCTGCTCCTCAGCACCAGCCCTTCGCTGCTGCTGAGGAGGAGGAGTTTCTAATCGCCTTCGGGCTTGGTTTCATTTGCTTATTCAAAGAGGCTCTGAGATGAGCTCGACTGGATTACAGACCCCAGGCTGCAGCATTACCGGCTACATCCTGCAAGCAGGCCGGAGCCAGGGGGGTTCCAGAGTGCAGAATGCACAGGCATCCTGTGAAGTCTGCAAAGCACGTGCGATTCGGCTGGGTGTGTGTTTGAGAAAGCCCCTGTTGCAGTGATAGAGATAAAAGCACGTGGCAATAAGCCATACTAGGCAATGCAGAGTAATTCACTGGTATTCTGCGTGAACTTTTGCACTTTGCATGAAGGGTCTGTGTGTTTTTTCAGAATGTTAGGTAACCAAAACAGGCGTGCTTTCATCTTTTGACAGCTAATTAAAAAAAGTGGACTCTGTCTAGATTCTCTATCTAGATTCATAAACCGATAGTGATCTACCAACTTAATACTCTCTGTCATTTCTTACAGATTTATATTGTTTTGCAAGTTGACTATAATGTCACTTTTTGGCTAATTAGAAGGTTATATAATAGAAATTATGAATATTCAATGAAGCATTAAACCAATTATAGTTTGTTTACGCTATCATGTGAAAAGATCTTATATTTGCATAAAATAACCTATAAAACATGCAAATTCAGATAGTATGTTAGAGTTCTGATTGGAAGAAATCTCATGAGGATTTAGGTGAGAAATTCATCTTTGCATTGCAGTGCATTTCATAGAAACTTTGTTTTAAACTTAGAGTTTATTAGGAAATGATAGCAAATTTAATTCTTATTGCCTTTCTGTGTTCTGTTTTTGTAGGAGTGGTATTAATAATCTTACTACATAATTGAGAAAGCGTATTCGAGATGAGTCACCTTGATTCCCCTGCGCAGGTGTGCTCTTGAGCGCCCCTACAGCATTAGGGGCAAGTCGCCGTCAGAGGCTGGTGCAGCAGCATGCCCCGCTGCCTGCTCCCCCCCCCCACTGCCCAACCCACGCCTCCAGCCCGCCTGGGGTGGCCTTGGATGGGACCACTCTGGGCGGGCTGCCAGGCGCCGCAGCACCCAGTTGCCTGCTTCCTGGGGCGGCTGTGAACAGGGCTGCTCCGGGCGGGCTGGCCAGCGCAGCAGTGCCCCCCCCCCCGCTGCCATGCAACCCGCCCAGGACAGCCACGAATGGGGCTGCTCTTTTTTTTTTTATAAAAATTTTTATTGGAATTAGAAATATTTCGTTATTTATAACAATCAAATTACTTTAATATTCCAGTTCTAACCCCCTCCCTTTCCCCCCCCCCGTTTGTTGACTTCCAACAGTTTTCCAACCCTTTGTCTATTCTTCCCCTACTCATTTCAACTTATTTTGTCAATTAAACATATACTTTCACACTCTTCTAAGCTAGTCTATTATAACACAGTACTAAGTCAGTTTCCCTTCACTTATCAACTAACTAATACATTCCTGGCATATTATTCAATAGTAATAATACTGGTAATATTCTCAATATCCTGTACTCTAACTTATTCATTCTAATGTCATCAATATGGGACAAACAATTTATCCCTCCCTATACATAACTTGAGTGCTCATAAGTGATGAATACATTTATAAGTCAACCAATTTAACTTATACTCTATATGTTACTCTTTACTTCCTCTTATATCTCTTATCTTTATAACATAAAGTCAATCAATTTGACTCATATTCTACACATTTCTAAATATCGCTATAACCAAAAATACCTTCAGCATAAGTCAATCAATTTAACCTATATTCTATATGCTACTTCTCATTCCCCCCCTTCTTGTATTCATGAATTTTAATTCTATTAATTCTCAATTACACCCCTATCTGCCAGCAACATAATTAATTAATTAATTTCTATTCTTATATATCACATAATAACTATTACTTAATACTGTATAGAATAATCAAATAGAATAATTGCTTAGTAATTCTTCTTTAACTCTCCTCCCCCCGGTATAGTCACTTCTCTCTTCTTTTGTTTTTCTTCAATAATTCTCAAACTGCCACAGTTCTCCTCCCACCTCCCATTTTTTCACCAAATATTGTTTCAGCTTCTCCCAATCTGTGTTAAACTGTCCTGGATCAAGGTCTCTTAGTTTTCTTGTCAGTTTATCCATCTCCGCCATGTACAGCAATTTGTGAATCCAGTCCTCGATAGTTGGCACTTCTTGTACTTTCCACTTTTGCGCATACAAAAGTCTAGCCGCTGCTGTCATGTAAAAAAGCAATGTCCTATGTTGTGCTGGAATATCTTCCATTCCCAAGTTCAGTAGCAGGAGTTCTGGGTTCTTATTAACTTGAAACTGTAAAATCTCACTTATTACTCTTATTATTTCCCCCCAGTACTGCCTGACTACCTCACAAGTCCACCACATATGATACAAAGATCCTTCATGCTTACGAATGGGGCTGCTCTGAGCGGGCTGGAAGGTGCAGCGGGGGCCCTGCTGCACACTGCCTGCTCCCCTCCCCCAACCCCACGTCTGTGAATGGAGCCCAAGTCTCCCATCCCTTTGCCCACTGGTAGACCTTGCCTTTAATCCCTCAGAGACCAGGTCTACCTCCCCTTCCTTGGCTGGTCCAGTAGACCAGGTCTACCTGTCATGGCTCTGCTGGCAGGGTAGACTTGGCTTCCTCCCCTGACCAAATCGGGGTGCAGCAGAGGTGGCAGTGCCTGGGCTGCCTGCCCTGACCTTTCTAGAGCCTGTTGTATTTCTCACCTACCCCCAACAACGGGCTTTGTTACTAGTCATACATATTTTGATAACTTGCTTCATTAAAAAACTAGGGTATAATGTATTGTCGAAGGCTTTCACGGCTGGAGAACAATGGTTGTTGTGGGTTTTCCGGGCTGTATTGCCGTGGTCTTGGCATTGTAGTTCCTGTTTCGCCAGCAGCTGTGGCTGGCATCTTTTGGTGCTACACCTCTGAAGATGCCAGCCACAGCTGCTGGCGAAACGTCAGGAACTACAATGCCAAGACCACGGCAATACAGCCCGGAAAACCCACAACAACCAAAACTAGGGTATATTTCAGTAAAAGGAAATAATAAACTCTAGACAGGTTTCTGTGTGCTTTGATGAGAAAGAGGCAAAGCAGTAAAGAACCCTCTATAACGAAATGTCCTGATAAACGGATTGTTCGGAGAGCAGGTCCTGTTGGACAGACCTCGCTCATTGCAGGAAGCTGCCCAGGAGAACAGAGCCGTCTCTCCTTTGAGCTGGCGGAAGCGTGGTTAAGGCGCAGGCAGGCAGGGAGCCCATTACACCCCCCAGGGAAGGGGCAGGCCCCTGCTTCTGGGTATTGTTAGGCCCGCCGCCTTCTGCAGACCCTCCCTCGGAAAGGGGTGCGGGTGGCTTGTTCTCCACACGTGAGCACCAGGTGGTCAGTTTCGAATCCAACATGTCTGCTCTTGTTTGATTTTTCTTCGTTGGTGACATCACCACTCTGTCCTGTGGCTCATTCGGTGCCCCTCGGCCCTCAAGGCGGCACACAGTTAAAAATCAAATGCTGCAGTAATAATAAAACACGGTGAGAGTCCTGAACGCTGGACATGGCGGTCTATGCTCCACAGGCATCCCTGTTGCAGTAGAAAAGTTTTCTGCACCCGTTATCTTTGTGCCTAATTTCTCGTGTTTGGATACATCCCTATAAACCCTTTTGGCTCTCCTCACAAAGTGGGCGCTGCAGCTGCTCGTGTCGAACCCCTTTCTGGCTATCATGGGATCATCTTACGGACAGGCGGCCCCAGAAACTCCTGCAAAGGCCTCGCAGTGCTGGCTGTCCAGTGTCCAGCCCCTCTCTAAGTAGCTCCCTTTTCTGCTACTGCTCGCTGTGTTGAGGGCTTCAGGGAGCTGCCGCCTCCCTGGAAGATCCCCTGAGGCTAGGGAGACATTTCTCAGGCCCCCGATCACTGCTTGTAAGCACAGGTCAGTAAGCCTGATAAACGAAGCCTGTCGGCCAGCATCGACTAGTGGCCGGAGTGTGGGCCTAGGCTCTGGGAGTACCAGGCTCAGCCCTCCCTCTGCCACGGATGCGTGTTGGGTGCCCGTGGGCCAGTCACACACCCTCAGTAACCTGCCTCACAGGGTTGTTGTGGAGATAAAGTGGAGGAGGGGAGAATGATACAAGTCACTTTGGGTCCCAACTGGGGAGAAAGGTAGGGCATAGATTTTTAAAAGTGAACAAGTAAAGTAAGTGTTTGTCATTTTCCCTGGGGGATCTTTTGCAGACATGTCTTCAGGTGCCTGTAGGGAGTTAAGGAATCGAGTGGTACTAAGGCTAAGCTTATGTGGCTCTCAGACCCGCATACATTTCCAGCGTTGCATTCACTGGCTGACACTCTTTGGTCACAGATATCTCAAAGAATGTGATCAGCCCCATGGAAGAGGAGGCGCTCAAGGAGGACCTGTTGCATCAGAAGCACCGAGAGCTGAAGGAGAAGCTCCAGAGCATCAACCAGGGCTTTGAGCGGCTGCGCCACGTCAGTCACCAGGGCTACGACGCCACCAGCGGTACGGCTTTCCTCTCTTGGGTGCCTGGGGCCACCTCCTGCAGCTGTCCTCCTCACCTTTACCCTTTAGACGTCTGTGGTCCGCTGTGACCCTGGGCACGTGGGCGGGAACCAAGACGTCCACATTCCAGAGGCTGCACCCAGTCCAGTCCCGGCTGTCTTCTGTGGAGATGGGCGGTGTGTGGGAGGTGGGCAGTTGGCTGCGTGGCAGGGCTGCAGGCTCTCACGTGTGCCAGGCAGGGAAGGGGTGCAGTGACCCAGGTAGACCTCCAAAGTGGGCAGAGGTGCCTGCGCTGCCTGCGCTGCCACTTGGACTGGCACCCTGGTACTGAGTCGAAGCTCAGGGAGGGGAAGGGGCCTCTCCTCTCCTCTTACCCGAGGGGTGTATTTATCTGAGGTAGGCTGGACGAGGCCAGCCATCGCCAATCGTCGCAGGGGGCCGTTTCAAGCCTTCTGGCAGGGGGATGTTGCTCTGGCTTCTTCGTTGTGCAACCAGCCTTTCCTCTGGCTGCACAACGGAAAGGTTTGTGCACATGTATTAAAACCAGACCAAAGACATGAATCACCCTCAGCTGAGACCCGCTGCAGGGCCCCTGGGAGCAGGCCTTTGCTTGCCTGGTGGTGCGTGGAGGACACACTTCCTCTCCACGCGTCCCTGCTGGGCCCTTCTCGACACCAGGGGATCCCCCTCCCGCTGGCCAGGCCTCCCCCCTCCTCTCAGGTTCAGGGGCTTGATCTGCTGTTTGCTGTCTTGCGCGTATCTGTCTCAAGCTCAGTTGTCTGAGGATGTGTTCAGTGTTTTTTTCAGTTGTTCTAGTTATTTATTTGGAATATGTCTGTGCTGCTTCTTCGAAGTCCTGCTTGAGGCAGCTTCCACAAGCCGTTAAGAAAAGATGTCAGCAGCATAAAAACTACCCGTAAAACAGAAGCAGACCATTAAAAAGAGGATAAAATAAAACCCCTAATTAAAAGCTTGGTTTAAACAATGTGATTTGGCTTGAGAGAAAGCAAAATAGGCAGCAGGCAAGTCTCAAGGGGGTGGGTGTTCCAAGGGTGAGGGGCCAGCACAGAAAATGCCCCGACTGTGTTCAGCGCCTGCCTCATCTCTGATGGCGGGCCCAGAGCAGGGCTTGAGAGGCAGATCTGAACTGGTGAGGTGGATAGTATGGGAAGAGACGGTCCTTCATATACCCCAGCCCAGCCATTTACATAGGGTGGTATGGTCCCTGTAAAGAACCTGGCAGTGGCCTGGCCCCACCACATTTTGAACAAATTAAAGATTCCAAACACTGTTCAAAGGCAGCCCCCCACACAGCGCATTACAGTAGTCAAGCCTGGGCGTCGTCAGGGCTTGGGTCACCATGGCCAGGTCACACTTTTTGAGAAATGGCCATATCAGCCACACCTGGATAAAAAGGCTGTATGTGCCACGGAGGAGACCAGAGCCTCCAGCTGTAGGCTGGGTCCGGTGGCACCCACAAACACCAAGCCACTCCTTCATGGGGAGTGCACTCCCTCCAGGACAGGCTGGGTCCGCAGTCCCTGAGCAGATTCTCCACTGACCAACACTGCCGCACTGCTGTCTGAATTGAGCTTCAGTTTACTGGCCGTCGACCATCCCGATACCATTTCCAGGCATACAGGACCTCCACAGACCCACCTGGCTTAGCTGTGAAGGAGAAAGAGAGCTGAGTGCCACCCGTATGTTGGATGGTGGCGCCTCTCTCCACATCCCTGGATGACCCCTCCCAGCAGTTTCATGTAGATGTTTAATAGCACGGGTGGGAGATAAGATGAAGGCCTGCTGGTCTCCACAGCCTTGATGCCCCAGGGCGGCGCAGCAGTCCTCTGGCGCCACCTTCTGGCCTCAGTTGGTCAAGCAAGAGCAGAAGGACTGAAGCAGGGTGTCCCCAGCTCCCAGCCCAGCCGGCCTCTCAGAAGGATGCCATAGTCACTGGTATCGAAAACCTCTGAGAGGCCTAGGAGGATCGACAGGGACGCCCCCCCCTCCCTCTCTCAGGGAAGGTCATCAGTCAGGGCTGCCAAGGTCATTTCTGTTCCAAAGCCAGGCCTGAGTCCGGTTTGAAATAGGTCTTGGTAATGTGTCCCTCCAGGACGGCCTGAAGCCGTGCAGCGCCCATACGCTCGAGCACCTTGCCCAGGAATGGAATATCAGCCCCTGGGCGGTCGTTGTCGGGTCATTTGGGTCCAGGGCTGTCTTCTTCGGGGGGGAGGGGCGCAGAACCGCCTCTTTCAAAGTGGTCGGAACTACGCTGTCCTGCAGGGAGGGCATTTATCGCCTCCTGAACTTAGTCTAGCAGCTCTTCACGCGAGACTGTCGAGCGTGGGGAAACGGCCTGCGCTTCGAAGCACGTTGTCGATTTCATCAGGCCTCCCCACCTGAAAGTCATCCATGCAGCTAAGACCGGACTGCGCACCAGTGGCATCCGGATACCGAGCCAGTCTAAGTGTGGTGTTGAAATTGTGGCGGATGCGAGCAGTTTTATTTGCAGAATGTATTGCAAGGGAATCCCAGTGGGCTTGGGTGTTTTCTGGGTCAGCATCCTCTGGGGCTTGAGATAAAACCCCCTCCCCACCAAGCTTATCAGTCAACACCCTTAAAGGCTATTATGGTGGAAAGGCAATGCATGCATTTCTGGAATAAAACTGGATCCCTTTAGCCCTGTCCCAGATAGGAGAGCCAGTGTGGTGTAGTGGTTTGCCGTGGAAGCTCGCTGGGTGGCTTTGGGCACGTCGCACACGCTCAGCGTAACCTACCTCACAGGATTGTTTTATGGATACAGCAGAGAAGGGGGGAATGGTCTGAGCTGCTTGGGGTCACCATTGGTGAGAAAGGCAGGGGTGTAAGTGTAGTAAATAAATACTTACTTTTTAGCAATGGAAGTGCCTCTTCTTTGTCCCTGCAGAATTTGAAGAGCCCAGAGTGATTGACTTGTGGGATATGGCAAAACTAGCCAATTTTACGGAGCAAGAACTTGAATCTCTTCGGGTAAGTTGAGTGGAATCAATACTTAGCCTGCCAGGACTGGGAGTGGTGGCAGATGGCACTTCAGCGCCCTCTCTCCCCGCTCCTGCCATGTGCGAAGGAGGCCCAGCAGCTGGCGGGCCAAGGAGTCCTTATTGGCTGCTGTAAGCTGCCAGGACAAGGGGCTGGCCTTGGCTGGTCAGGAATGGACTCCCTTGGGATCAGCAGCCTTCTCAGGACCCTGAATGGTCTTCACCCACGTCCCCTCCAAGCTCAAGTCTGAATAGCACCCTCTTTGCCGAGCGCCCCTGGGCTCTCTCGCTTTCGGGGCGTTTGGGAGTCCCAGCCTGCGGAAGGTGCAAGGATGCACCGCAGGCCAGAAGAAAGGGCAGCCTTGACAGGAGAATGGCTTGTCTGAGAATGTGCAGGACGGAGACAGCCACGCTGCTTGGCCCTGCAGTGGTTCTTGATTTCCTCTCCTAGGAAGAGCTGAAACACTTTGAAGCAAAAGTGGAGAAGCACCATCATTACCAGAAACAGCTTGAGATTTCCCATGAGAAGCTGAAGCACGTGGAGGGGATTGGCGACAAGGAGCACCTGAGCCGAAACAAGGAGAAATACGCTCTGCTGGAAGAGAAGACCAAGGAACTGGGGTACAAGGTGAGTGGGGTCTTTCGTGCTCCCCTCTGCTTGGCTGGTTTCCTTTGGGGGGAAAATGCCTCCTGTGGTGCCTTGGCGGTCCCCTGCTTGTCTGAGAGTGTGC
The DNA here is from genome assembly GCF_028583425.1 of Eublepharis macularius. Lineage (NCBI taxonomy): Eukaryota > Metazoa > Chordata > Lepidosauria > Squamata > Eublepharidae > Eublepharis > Eublepharis macularius. The sequence continues at coordinate 619,266 of NC_072797.1, read as the reverse complement.
AGGATGGAGACAGCGAGCGCATGCACAGGCAGGCTGGACGGGTCCCAGGGGGGCACGGTTCCAGCATCCAAAGAGTTGCTCCCCAGACAGAAACTTCACAGCAGTTCTGCCAGCCCCCACTTGGCATTCACTGTTCTCCAGCTCCCCTGCACCCACTTTTCATGGGAACACGGACCAGACTGCCGGATCGGACCAGTGGCCCGCAGAGACTGAGCAAGTGCCCCCAAAGGCCCACGGCAGCTCATCGCTGTAAACAGACCTTCCCTCCACGAATACCACCAGTCTTCTTTTAAGCATTCGGAGCCTCCTTGCAGGCCGTGGCAGGCAGTTCCCCGAGAGGTTCAGAAAACGTTCATTATGAACCTGCTGCCCATCAGTGTCTCGGGCGCAGCGTTCCGGGACCTTGAGAGAGGGGGAGAGAGGAAGTTCCCTCTCCAGGCAAGGATAGGTCGGGCCCCTGAGGTTCCAAAGAGTTAACAGAACACCCAGGCCAGGACTGAACGGCCGAGGAAACCAAGGAGCAGAACGCCCGTTCCAGCTCTTAACCCTTTCCTTAAGGAGCGTGGGAGGCAAGTAGGCCGAGCCTTGCAGGAGATCCCTGAGAAAGGCGATCGCTGGAATCAGACATCAGAATCCCCCTGCCCTCCTTGTGTCAGCAGACACAGCCCGGGGCCCAGGGAGCAGAGTGGCTGCTGACCGAAGGCTGGGCTTTCTTCTAACAAGAAATGTGGCTAGGAAATGGCCAGTTCTAGGAATGGCGTGTTGTTGTTATCCCCACGACAATCACCCTGTGAGGTGGGTGGGGCTGAGAGAGCTCTGAGAGAGCTGTGACTGAGCCAAGGTCACCCAGCTGGCTTCAAGCGGAGGAGTGGGGAGTCAAACCCGGCTCTCCAGATTAGAGTTCTGCCGCTCTTAACCACTACACCAACCTCACAGGATCGCAGTGAGGATAAAATGGGGAAGACAAGAACCACGTTTCCTACTCTGAGCTCCTTAGAGCAAGGGTGAGGTGAAAATGCCCCAAATAAAGAATGCTTCTGTTTCTCCTTCCGAGCTGGCTGGTGCTGGGATCGAGCTCTTCAGAACTACGGTCATGGCCCTTGTATGGTATAATGCCCTGCGGTCTCAGAAGGGATATTGTAGAGCTGGAGAAAGTAGAAGGGAAGGCAATCAAAATGTTCACGGGATTAGAACACCTTTTCTGTGTGCAAAGGCTAAAGACTGTGCGGCTTTTCAGGTGGAAAAAAAGATGACTGGTGGGGAGAGTGTGGTAAAGATTTGTACCGTTATGCGTGGGGGTGGGGAAAGTGGATAGAGAGAGGCTTTCTCCCCTCCCCCCCCCCCGTAATGCTAGGGCATGGGGGCACCAATTGATATTGACGGGCAATAGCTACAGGACAGACTATAGGAAATGCGGCTTTACTCAACAAGTTATTAAAATGTGTGGAGTTCACTGCCTGCAAACGTAGTTTTGGTCCCAGGCGTAGACGGCTTTAAAGGGGGTTAGACAGGCTCATGGAAGGGAGGTTTATCGGTGGCCACTAGCCGTGGGTGGCTAGAGGGAGCCTCTGCATCCGGAGGCAGTCGACCTCTGCACCCCAGTGCCGGGAGGCAGCGTCAGGGGAGGGCCTTGGCCCCTGTGCCCCATCCCTGGCTGGGCTAGACGGAGCTCCTGTCTGAGCCTGCAGGGTCCTTTTTATGTTCTAGCCTTGGGGCTGCAAGCGCCGTGGCCGCCCCCCGGTGCCCCTTGCTGGCCAGCCCTTCCCCTCTCAGGTCCCTTTTGGTGAAGCACGGCAGGGAGGCCCGCCCTTGCCGCTGCCAGGCTTCCCCCCCACGCCCCGCCCGGCTGGCACTGCTGCTGCCAGGCTTAACCTCGTGGTCCGGAGCCGTCCTGTTCTGGCTGGGGGAGGGCAGCCGTGCCCGAGTTGTGGAGCCCCTCCCAGCTGCTGTGGTCTTTCTCACCCTCAGGTCAAGAAGCACCTGCAGGACTTGTCCAGCCGAATCTCCAGGGGTCTCCAGCACAACGAACTATGAAACCCTTTGCCAAAGTGGGCCGCCTGCACGTGGGCTGAAGGGCCACTTTGAATTCACGCTCTGTGGAACTGCTGGACATTCTGGTGCTGCTCGACTCTCGCCTGGAGGTGTTTTTTCCAAGTATGTGTGTTAATCACGTTCTTGATCCTTACTGTTAGAGTGAAAAGGGTCCAATAAATTTCTCACTATATTCTGTAGTCTAACTTCTGCATAAAACACAAGCCTTTGAAATGAGAAGCCCTTAAAAAAAAGGGCACTCCGAGGGCCCAGTTGTTGGAAAGTGTGTTTGTTTGTTTTGGGGGGGTTGGGGGTTGGATTTCTAAGCTGCTAGTCCAGTGTGTTGTGTTGTCCTTTTGTTTGGAAATGGACCACACAATACCTTGTCCAGTGTCAAGCTGTGAAGCCTAGAGTAGGAGCTGTGAGCAGGCAGAGCGCCTCTCTTCTGTGACATTTTCTGATATGACCTTAATGGCAAGTGTGGTGCTGCAGGCGAAAGGGACCAGTAGAGGCTGCCTGGCCGAAACGCCCGAATCCTCCCCCTTTCCTCCTCCGCTGAGGTTAGCAGCAGTGCTTGGAAGCGGGTCGGGTTTTGCATGGAGCTCGGATTGTGGCTGCCTCCCCTCCTGCTCCTGGCTGCCTTTCTCCCGGGGTGGGGTGGGGGTCGTTTGACTCCTTGGGAAATCTGGTGAGCTGAAGTGCTGCTCGGTGAGCGACGAGGGATCCTGTTAGCAGCACGCCCGTGAGCGTCCCAGGAAGAGGAAGCTGGTCGGAAAATGTTTGTGGAGCCAGAGAGAGAACCTGCGGTCGGCATGAAAGTGAGTGACGCGGTCACTGGCCTTCCATGTCTGTGTCTTAATCTTACATTTTGTTAAATATTTTGTTAAATATTGTTGTTGAAAAACAAGCATTTATTTTATCAACCTGAGGAGTTAGCTGTGTTAGTCTGTAGTCACAAAATAGTAAAGAGTCCAGTAGCTTCTTTAAGACTAACCAACTTTATTGCAGCATAAGCTTTTGAGAACCCCACAGCTCTCTTCATCTCTCTCTCTCAGAAGAGAGCTGTGGCTCTTGAAGGCTTGTGCTACAGTAAAGTTGGTTAGTCTTAAAGGTGCTGCTGAGCTCTTTAGTATTTTATTTAAACATCCTTATCCCACTTTACTTCCGTGATTCAAAGCCGTTTACGTGCCAGCATGCAGAATGTGTCAGACTGAAAGAAATGCCCCAGGTGTACAGGGTATTGAAAAATGCATGGCTAGATCCTTAATTTCCAAACTACCCCCCAAACATCCCATCTCAACTAAAGGCTCTTGACAGCGGAAACCTCTGTGCCCCCCGGTCCCTTCCTCACTTGCTTGGGACCGCCATTCCATAAAAATGATCTCTTGATTGAGAAGTCCCCAGAGTGAATGGAAGAGAAGGCCGATCTCCAGGACTGTCCCGTGAGCAGGAACTGCCCGCAGGAGCACGACTGGCATATAGGTTCAGACAGGGAGCCCTTGGGGCCCAGGGTTGTAAGTGGCTGTGGAGGGAAGCCCCCTGCCCCTTCAGTCGAGGCTGGGGGCTCTTGGGCAGCCAGCGAAGGTGCTCCAGGGTGCGAGTGAGAAGTTCAAAGGGGCTTCCCTGGTCCAGAGAGTGCAGACCGCAGCGGCACAAGGGAAGCTTCCCAGCTGTCTTTAACGGCTGGTCCATAGGTCATGTTACAGCGGAACGGGTCAGCGTGGCCAGGCCAGGCGAGTCCAGAAGGAGGGAGGTTACTCATGAGCAAGGTACTGTTGGTACTGGTGGTAACCTGGTCCTCCAGGGTGGGTCCAAGGGCACCCCTGACTTCTTCCATAATATACCAATGAAAAATTCATCGCGAGCGAGCCCCTGACTCCCTTGTGGAACTCCAGCCTCCCTGGCTGGTTTTGTCTCGGTCTTGTCTGCATTCGGTTTCAGCTTCTCCCCCGTCAGCCACTTGCCCACACCAGGATGTGAACAGCCACTTCCAGAGTCTCAGAGAGCGGAACGTGGAGCTGGGTGTCCTATGCAACCTTGCCTTAGTAGCCCCGAGCAGATGTTGAAAAGCGTAGGGGAGAGAGAAGACCCTTGCGGGACTGTACGGGTCAAACCTGTGTCTCCCATGGAGAATGGGTCTTGTGGGACAGGGAAGGGCAGGATCTCGGGAGGGCCCTTCCGTACTTGCCACTCCGTTCTGTGAACACTGCAATAAGGTGGCAGGGTCTGCTGGGTCAGAAGCAGCAGCAGGCAGGGATCTGCCGGAGAGCAGTTTCCCTTCTCCCTCTCTACAGGAAGGGCTGTTTAATTTCCAAAATCGGCCCCAGACCAGCCGCCGGATCCTCTCCGGAACCAAGGTCAGAGGGGCCTGCTGCATTAGGGGCTGTTTGCTGACAAAGGCCGAGCCTCCGGTTAGCAGTTTCAGCTGAAAAGTTTTCCTTGCGCCTAACCTAATGCTGGAACCACTGGGAGCTGCCTTGGCAGAGCCCCCCTGCAGTGAGGTCACCAAGGCATCCTCCCAATCTCTCTCTCTCTCTCTCTCTCTCTCTCTCTCTCTCTCTCTCACACACACACACACAGACCCCCCCCCACCCCCTTCATGATTAAGAAATGCTCCTGACATTTGGGGACTTCCCCCCCCCCTCCACCAAGCAGATTCGCTTGGTACCCGTTCGCTGCATGGATCCCACCCCCTGTCTCCAAGCCCAGGAAGAACGATCATTTCCCCCCACCCCACCCACCCACCATTCAGTCCTAAGCCCCCTAACGGGAGCCAAAGTCTCCCCCTAAGCGCTGGGATTGGTGCAGCGGCCCAAGGCCCCTTCAGCCTCGCCTCGCCTGGGCGTGGGCCTCTTAGAATCTTCCCTCTTCGGGTATTTGGGCCCTGCCTGAGGACTCGGGTCTCTGCTCCGCCGGGCAGCCTCTGCTCTGCCGCCTCACCCCCCTTTCTGTGGCCTCTTGCCTCCCCACCGCAAGTGGTGCACGTTGCACAGTGTGGGTGGAGGGCTTTTCGGAACCATTGCATCTTAACGAGGGCATTATTGTATGCTTGTTGTCATGGATGCTTGAATGTAATATTTTCCTCAATAAAGCAGTCTCTGATTTCACCATATTCCTGGTCTCGGGGCTTTTTTCAAACTTGCGTGAGGAGTTTTGTCACACTGTAGAACGGCCTCTTGGCCCAGACTGGGCCTGCTTCTTTAAGCGGAGTGCAAAACCGAAGCCACCGCCGCCATGCAGTAAGGTGGTAGAAGGGAGGCTCTCTTTGGTGGGCTACCCTAGAGGGATGCCGGGGACTCCGGGGGGGAAGAGGGCAGCATCCCCACGACACGCATTGTGGGCACCTGAGTTCTGACCACGCAACTTAGCCTAAAAAGCAGCACTGAAAAGCAGGCCTGCAGTTGACTACATCTTTTGCTAAAAAATGGTTTCCTAACTGTAGTTGCATCTTCCGTCAGGAGCTGAAGGGGTGCTCCCAAGAAGTAGATGGATACCACTAAGAGGCAGTTTACCTTTTCCAGGCACAGATGATCCAGCCTGGATCCAGTTTGCAGGAGGTGACCTTCTTCACTGCCAGACCCCCATCTACCTCACTCAGGGAGATCACCCCAAAACTGTCCACGGAACTCAGACAAGCGGGTGCTTGTGACACTCTGGGGCAGGGTCTACCCTCCCAAGTCAGACCAGATGAGATGGGCTCCACCAGCAGTGAATCTTGCAAAATTGTCACAACAGACCTCAGAGTTTAGCTCTTCAGGGAGCTGAGTGTCCACAGATCATGAACACCTCAAGTAGCTGAGCTGGATGAGGTACAGTCGATGCAAGATGGTGGAGAAGAAAAGCTCCCTCGGCTGGCCCCATTGCTGCCTCATGGGCCTGTGGGGGGGCGGAGGGGGCTGCAGTGTGCTGTGTCTGAATCTTCTCCCAGAGATACTCAAGAGGTCTCCTGACACTTCAGTCCCTCTGGCGTCCCACTAAACCATGGGACGATGGCCCTCCGGGAGAACTGAGCAAGGGCCTTCGGCTGTTACCCCAACCGGCTTGCCTTTTCAGGCTCTCCAGCAGAGTTGCTGTTCGGGCTCTCAAAGCTCTCCATAGCTTCCTGGAAGCCTAGTGGATCCACTGAGACGGCAGGCCGGCCGGCTGGCCCAATTGCCCCCCCTGACCTTGCAAAGGGAGGAGGAAACATAATTACTCACACCCTTAGTGGATCATTAACAGATACCTCACCTGCAAAAATGGCTTGTTCAATAGTCCCTTTTGCTCCACAGCAGTGTTGTACTTTGCATTCTCTTTGGGCTTTTCTTGTTCGTGGTGGGCCACCAATTTGCAGATGAAAGAGTGGGGCATCAGAAAGGTACAGAAAGACACACCTTGGCAGAATCTCAGCGGTGGGTGCTGAGTGGTTCTGTGTGTGCTGGCGTAGGCTGAAATTCCACAGGACACCGACCCAGGGCAAACGGGACTGCCTGGAAGGGCGGGGTGGGTGGGACTTAAAGTGAAAATGGCCACTGTCTCATTAACAGAAATCAAGTCCATTTCTGCATTTAGCACCGATGTTTCCATCACAGGAGGCAAAAACTGTCTGTAGCAAGACAAGGGCCAGTTCCACTCCTTGGGGTCCCAGCTAGGTGCTTGTGCAGGATCGTGGCCACTCCATTTCCGTGGGGCTTTGGGGTTAGGGTTGCCAGACCTCTTGCCGTGGCAGGAGACTTTCTGCCAGCAACCTTTGTTGCCCACTGGCATTCAGAGCAGTGATGGGAGAACATTTTTTAAAGAACTGCATTGTGCACAGTGTCGCATCACTTCAGGGGAAAACCTCTGTGGTTCTACCACAGAGTTTCTGACAATTCCTAGAGCAACATGACGTCATTCCTGGTTTCCCCACGATACTGGCAGCCCCACACCACAAGTTCCTGGAGGCTGAGAAAAAAGAAATCTCCCATGTCCAATGCAAGAGGAGGAGTTAGTTTATCCTCCACCTCCTGAGCTGTTTAACCCAAGGCAGTGGCCCAGAGGGCAGCACTTGCCCCCTGGGGAGAATCGGTAGAGTAGCAGGGGACTTGGCTTAGGCAGGGTTCTCAGAGCCCCTGAGAAAATAATAAAAGATAAGGCAGTGGACGGATGCTCTTTGGGACAAAAATGCGTCCTGAAGTTCCAAAGGAAACGTGTTGCCAACCTCTGGGCAAGCAGAAGGGGTGACGCGGCCACCGCACTTCGGCTGGCGGAGCAGCAATAGCTGTAGGAGGAGGGGGGGAGCCAAAAGAATATCAAAGTAATACTTGCCAAATACAGGAATTTGTGTTGCGTCCAAGACAAGCCACCGTGGTTTCCTGGCTCTTTGGATTTGGAGTGGGGGGCTTCCCAGGAGAGCACCAAAGGCGATTGCATCCTGGGTGGACAAGAGGGCTTGGCAGGGTGGAGGCTTCACCCGTTACTGAGGCAGGCTGGTCGGAGGCCTTTGGGCAAGGCCAGTAAAAGGGAATTAAGCCCAGCTGGGTGCTCGATGGTTAGATGTTGCACTCAGGAAGACTCTTGCTGACAGAATTACGTCGGAGGCCGGGGGGGGGGTCCCTGGCTTTGTGGGCCCCCTTGGCCATGGGTGGGCGTGCGGATGTCCCATCAGCGAATCAGTTCCCTGCCCAAGGCACTGGCCACAGCATAGCCTGACCGAGGAGCGCCTGGCCCTCGCCCTCTCTGAAGCCAGGCATTGCTAGTTCCTACAACGGCTACCAAGATTGGGGCAGACAGCTGTCAGACTATAGATGACAGGATATGGCAGAGAGATCTCTGGATCATTACAGCAAGACACGGGTCCTTGGTTGGATGACTTACTCAGAAATCAGATCTTTTCCATATGCACTGGTCCATAAGTTCACTTAGAAGCAAGGATGCCTCTGAGCAGTACCACTTCCTTGAAAGGAATAAAGGCTTGAGGAAAGCACAGATCTAAATACTCAAACATCCCCCTCCCTTCTAACCCACCAGTTTGAGCAGGAAGAAGTCTGGGAAACTTTTCTGGAATTTCTACATCAGCTAGATGAGATACAGAGAACTGTAACATTTCGGACACTCAGTGAGCTTCAAAGAAACAGATTACCCACAGCTCTCCCAGCTGCGTTCTCAGGCTGGGAGGGGGAGAAACGAAAGCGAGGCACATAGCATTTGCAGTATGAAATCAGACAGTAACACAGTGTGATCATTTGGCATCCCCCTAGAATAACGACATGGGTGTAGGGGCTGCAGTCATGACTACATGTCTAGGAAGGTGGTCCTCGGTCTCGCCACTCCTGCCAGCTCTCCCCAGGAGTTAGTTTAAAAGCTGCTCGGCCACTTTGTTGACATGAAGTCGTACTGGGGCTGTGCTGGGGTCATCTTTCTGGCTGTCGTTGCTCCTGCAGCAGCCTCCACGGCATCTCCTTTGGGCTGCTGTTTTGAAAATGCAGACAAGCCGCGGGACTCGCCTTGCACGCACAGCGGGGCCTTGGAGCCTCCTCCTCTCCTCCCTTTTCTGAGCAGAGGAGAACGCAAAGAAGTTTCGCTGTGGGGGAGCAAGAAAGGGCTTCTGCTTTCCCAAGAGAGCTGAAGGTGGGTCCTCCGGGGGCTGCTGTGGCAGTTTCTGGTTTGGAGCAACATGTTACAGTTGTGGCCAGGTGTGGAATCTTGGGCGGGTGTGGCAGCCAATCAGAGTATTGCAGGGCTGGGCGTGTCACAGCCCCTCACCACCCCAATCCCCTCTCCTTTTTGCTGATTTATTTGGGAGGCATCCCCTTCCAGAGGGACTGGCTACAAGAGAAGGAGTGTGGGGCATGAACGGCCAGGTTGGCACTGGGCTGGGCTGCCAACCGCTGGGCTTCTGTTTGTGATATGCCGGGCATGTTTAATTACTCAGTATGCATTTTAAATGCTGCAATTGGCATCCAGGGAGCCTGACTGCAGAGTCCAGGCTGCAATTTAATTTTCTCCCCTGATTTATTGTGAGTGCTCTTTGTCAGCCTCCCGGGAGCTTCTTCGTTTGGCTGCTAGGTTCCTTTCTGGCTGGGGGAGGGGGGCACGAGAACAGAGTTGCAGGGCCTGAGGTGGCGGGGGGGGGGCTGGGGGGCTGTGTTAGTGAGTTTGCAGCAAAACCGGAAAGGGGGTTTGTGGCTCCTTATTTGTTTGCCACAGGCAGCACCTGACAACAGCTGGCGCCAGTTGCAGCCTCTGAACTGTTTTGAGAAAATTGACCTGCAGGGAAAGGGTGTCGTGAGTTCCCAGCGGGTGGCCATGTTGGTGTGCGGCAGAAGAGCCAGGTTCGAGGACCAACAAGACTTCCAGCATATAAGCGTTTGAGGTTCATTTCCCACCAGCTGCTTGTATTGGCAGTCAGCTCCTGCCAATGGGATTCGGATTAAAACCCAGAAGCCCCGTGTGGGCAGCTGCTTTGTTTTTCCTCCATGCCTCTGTGACCTCTAAGCCAGGCCAGTGCTTGGAAGATCTCCTCCACTCCGTCCTGTCCTGGAATCGAGAGTACCTGCAAGAAGCCAGACCACCACCCAGGTAGCCCCTTCTGCTAGGAGAACCAACCTGACGGCGCAGAGTGTTTCCAAGAACTCTTCGTCAGGCCGGGTGTTACAACATATAACACAAAAAGAGGGGAAAGCAGATTTTCCACATCATGATTTTGAGACTGCGGATGGAATCAGGTGGGAAATTTGCCTTTGGGGTGATAGAGCGTTCCCGCTTCTCCCCTCCTGCTGCAGCCTGCTGATCTTCCTAAAGTGCTTTCCCTTTGGAGTAGGTGGCCCTGACAAAAGGCAGACCTGAACTCTAAGCACTCTGCCATCATCCGTCAGGGAGACCCGCCAGGAACTACCCACAGACACCTAGGAAGGGGTCACCACTGATAGGTCCAGCTCCAGACCGACCCTCAAACTAGCACCTAAGTTGGAGTGGATGAAGTAGACTTGACTGGCAAAGAATGGAGCTAAATTGTCACAGCTAAGAACCGGATTAGTCTCAAGAGCGTTAGACCCAGCTGCCATAAAGCCCTGAACCTTCCTTAATAATTTCACTGGGTGAAACTCTGCCAATGCAATGATAGCAGAAAGGAACGCCTTCTTGGCCGCTGAGACAGGTACAGTCGCGCCTTCAAGCCCAGCTGGATTTCCAGGGTTGGAGCTTTTGAGAGTCAGAGCTCCCGTTGTTGGACCTTTTCTACTACAGACCAAAAAGGCTACTCACCCCAAACCGATGAAGGAACAGACCCACGAGCCCCTACTATTCCTTCTCATTGGCTCCCAGGAGGTCAGAAAAACCCCTTGGCCATCTCAATTCTTTGCTTGGCAACACTGCCCTGGGGGCAGCAAAATAAAAATGTTCCCCCCCCCCCCCCATTGCTTCCCATGCCAGACAAAGTCAGACATCGGGCACTTCGTACCTGCATTACCACTTAAAGGCTCTGCCTGCTTGCTGCTCCTCCACAAGCTAGCAGAAGGATGTCCTCCCTGACCCTTACAAACGTGCGCAGCCATGCTCTGGGCCTGGCGAGCTCCTTCACTGCCCCTCCCCATGACCACATTCCAAATGGCAAGACCGAATAGACGTGGGAAGGGTAGAGAGAGCAGGCTTAGAGCATTCAAAATATAAGAAAGTTTAATAAATGAATAAAAAGGTTACACACATTCTGTTCAAGCATTGCAAGTGGAGCAAGGGAACAAAGAAAAGGTGAATTCACACAGTCCCCTTTCCCTACACTCGACGTTTAATTAGACAGGAGAGGTTTACTTGAATTTGCAGTAGTTTAAAGTTCAGCGTTTCTCATGGTTAGGACTTCTTCCCGTTGTCCCTTGTTGCGTGGACAAGATAGAGTCTCTAGGTAAAAGCCCTGCGGAGCATGTGGCCGTCTGGTCAGAAGCCATAGAAGAGCTTCTTGCTCGTGGCCCGAGTTTATGTAACCTCTCTTGGGGAGGCCATCCCTCTTGGGGACCGTTTGGCCCCAAAAGGAGGCGTCTGCTTTCTAACCAGTTGGCTCTTGGCAATCTCTGTCCCTTTGGGGCTGGGAGCTGGCAATGGGGTGTGGGTTAGTAAGCCATTGTCCTGTTTCGGCCAGTGTGAGCATAAATAAGAGCTTGAGTGCCTGTGCTGGGAGCCTGCTGACCCCTCTCTTCTGCCAGTTTGAATCGGTGCCTCCTGTACATGGAGTAGTCTCAATAGTCGAGATCCTGAGGTGCATTTTGGAGTGGTGGGCGTTTCTCCACAGTGGCCACAGGCCTTTAAATGGACTTTCTAGAGGGTTCCGTCCAATTCCGCGCAGGTTTTCTGCCCACAGGTCTTGAGTCGCTGCCTCAACTTGTCCATAATCCTGAGAAACCGTTCTCTGTCACTGCCAGGCCTTCTGCAGAGCCACACTGTCTGGCCTCGCAGCGTACCTCGGGGAGGATAGGAGACCAGTCAGGTCCATCTGGCTCTGGGGCCAGGACATTTGCACCGGTCCCCTGCCCTTGCAGAGCGGGGGGGGGGGGGGGCTGGCAGGCACCTCAGCCTTCAGTGCACCACGTTCCGACCACAGCACAGGCTGTGGGGTCAGCCCCTCTCTGATGCAAAAGAGAAGCTCCGAGGTAGGGCAGTCCCATGACATTCATGAAAGCCTGCGCCAGCCCAGGCAAGGCGGCTTCCATGCGGATGTTGACGGCCCACAGCACTGGAAGATTTGGGATCTGCAGCACCAGCTTCCAGGCTACTGCAGGCGAGCCTGGCCCCAGCCCTGGCCGTCTGCTCATGCCAGACTTCCCTGGGTGGGGAGAAGCCCCCTGCGCCCCTGACTTTGACCTCTTTTGGAAGGTTCGGACAGCAGAGGGGATTTCCTGTCTCTCTCCAGGAGCTGAGCCATTTGCGGAGGTGCAAGTGGAGGAAAAGAGATGAGCTCTCAGAACAGGCAAGAGACTCCCCAGAGAGCAAATACGCACAAGCAGCTCCACCCCATGGCTGCGCCCACAACCCCAGCTAGGATTTCTGCTCTCCCCCCCCCCCCCGCCCAGCTCTCAGTGAACACAACTCCTGCAACCGGTGGGAGAGCAAAAAAGGGGGTGGAATTGGCAGGAAAGCTGCTGTGGGGGGAGAGGGACAGCTGAGCCCTTTCCGTCTGTGCTGACTCATTTAAATGGGCTTCACGTCAGGTGCCCCCTGGGCAGAGCATCAGCCCCCTACGGGGGTCTTCTGTGTTTCCCATCCCCTCTGGGGCAGATTTATTTGTCACTGTTTTGCCTCTTCCTGCCTTTCTTCCAGGGAACTCTGGGTGGCATCCGTCCTTCTTTGCTCCTCTGTTTTATCCTCACAACAGTCCTGTGAGGTAGGTTAAGGTGAGAGGGCATGACTAGGACAAGGTTACTTTAGCAAGCTTCCACGGCAGAGCAGGGATTTGAACCCAGACCCTAGTCAAACCCTCCACCCACTTCTCCGCACTTGCTTTTAGTGGGCTGGGGGTGACATTAGCACGGAGGAAAGGCTTAATTCTCCCGTTCCTGTAACCTGGCCCTGATCCAAATGTGGCCGCGTTCTAAACTTCCTCCTCCGGTCCTCAGATTCCTGCCTTGCAGCCGGGCTGCCCTTTCGGACACCTCGACTGCTACTAAAGGGCCACGAAGGGTCTCCAGCTGGATTCCTGACTAACCAAGCCAGACCCCAGTTCTCGCCCTGCTCACACCAATCACCTGGCCACACCCACCACAGTCGTGCGCACTAAATATACGTGGGTCCATCAGGGTGTGTTTTAAGGCTCCAGAGCCTCCCTCCAAGTCCTGTGTTTGAATCCCCCCTCACTTAATCCCAAACACACTGGCCGGACCCTTCTTGCCCAGCTGTGAAAATGGGGAAGTTTGATGTGTGGGATAGCTGAAGCACCTCCCACACTAAAAGAGCACCAGGCACCAGTTGCTAAAACTGCCAGCAGTGGGTGGGATGCTGGCCCAGAATAGTGAATTAAGCAGGGGGAAATTGCAGGATAGAGACAGCACTGGGCGGCGGGGCGGGGGGCTGTATGCCTGTGTGCTCTCTCTCGCACTCACTCACAGCCTGTGCCTGAGAGCCAGTTTGGTGTAGTGGTTACGAGCATGGGACTCTAATCTGGAGAACCGGGTCTGATTCCCCACTCCTCCGCCTGAAGCCGGCTGGGTGACCTTGGGTCAGTCACAGCTCTCCCAGAGCTCTCTCTGCCCCACCCACCTCACAGGGTGATTGTTGTGAGGATAATAATAACACACGTTGTAAACCACTATGAGTGGGCATTAAATTGTCTTGAAGGGCGGTATATAAATCGAATATTATTATTATAAAACCGGAGAGGCGAGGTCATCTTATAGTGCGTTTATGAAGGCCTATGAGGTGGCTGTGAAGGCGGCAAAGAAGGAGTATTATGCCGCCTCCATAGCGTCTGCTAGCTCATGCCCGGCAAAATTGTTTCAGGTAGTTCAGTCCTTGGTCTCCCTTTCACAGGGAGACTGCCAAATTAGAAATTCGGCCATTAGCTGTGAGGCTTTTGGGAGGTCCTGTACTTGGGCCACGCTGCAGTAGATAGGGGGTTCCAGCTCCCAGCATTCAATGGGGCGCCACTTGTGCCCGTTCCAGCAGTCAGGAGTCTTGGTGTGACGCTGGACTCCAGGTCACGGGCAGTTGCCTAGTCTGCCTTTTTCCACCTTCGGCAGGCCAGGCAACTTGCCCCCTATCTCTCAACCCATGACCTAACTACGGTGATCCAGGCAACGGTCACCTCCAGATTAGACTACTGTAACTCGCTCTATGAAGGGCTTCCCTTGGGTCTGACCCGGAAGTTGCAACGGACCCAAAATGCTGCTGCACGTGTCCTGACGGGTACACCGTACAGGGCACATGTGACTCCAATTCTGCAGCAGCTGCACTGGCTCCCCGTGGAGTTCTGGATCAGGTTCAAGGTTTGGGTCTTATCTATGAAGCCCTAAACGGACTGGGACCGGCATACCTAGGGGACCGCCTCTCCCCGTATATACCCCGGAGAGCACTCAGATCAGCAGGAAAACACCTACTGGTGGTCCCTGGCCCTAGGGAGGCTGGACTGGCCTCAACCAGGGCCAGGGTGTTTTCGGTCCTGGCCCCAACCTGGTGGAACTCTCTGTCGGAGGATGCTCGGGCCTGCCAAGACCTTGTGTCCTTTTGGCGGGCCTGTAAGACGGAGATGCTCCGCCAGGCATTTGGCTGAGGCCAGTATTGAGATCCACCGATTGGCCTCCCTGCCTGTCTCCTACTAGTGGGGGGCAATATGGGTCATCTGCCCCATGTAGGAATGGTGACTAATCGCGCACCAACTCGCGTCTCCACCCCTCTCTTCTCCTTATGGACTGCAGGGAAGGGTGAAGGGAATCCCGTCCTGGGATACTAGGAACTTGGCGTAGGGATTGTTTTTTATGCTGCTGAATCTGATTTTTATGATTATTCGATGTTACCGTTTTATCAATGTATTTTTATCTGTATGTTGTAATCCGCCCTGAGCCCGTTTGTGGGGAGGGCGGACTATAAATTTAATAAATATAGATAATAGCCATCATAACCTGCCGTCAGTTAAGCGCATTTCTGGCACCCCGCAATGGCGACTTTGCTGTGGCCTCAGGAAGAGACACAAGCCCGCAGGCGTGGTGGGCCTGGCTGCTGCCCTGCGGGCTGCCTGGAGCCCAGGAGGAGCAGCCCCTGAAGGCCCTTCCTTGGGCCCGCGGGCCCTGAGGTTGGAGCCGCCCAGTTCCCTGGCACAGCCCCTGGCAGTTGGCTCTGGGTTTGTCCCAAGGGCTCCCCTGGATTAGGCGAGAGTTCTCCCTTAATGCCATGCACAGGGGCTCCTCTGCCTCCGTCCCTGCCCGATGGGCACCCCCTCGCTGCCCGTTAGCGTGTGCTTCCTTGGGCCTGTGGAATGCTCCTGCGTTTTCTTTTTGTTTGGCTGAGTTCTGTGGGTTTTTTCTCCTCTTCTTCTTCCTGCCAAAAGACCTCACGTGAGTCTGGCTCTGGAACTGGAGTATCCTGCAGTTTGGCGCTCTTAAAAAAAATTGTATTTTAGCTATAATACAGCCGCTGATAATGGAAATGTACACAATTGTCACATCTGTCTGTGAAATTGCAGTTGAAGGAAATGCTGCAAGAACACAGTGGGGGCTCCGCCCCCCTTGGATACAACCAGCTGCTCTTCCACGAGGACATTTGTAATCCACCCCACCCTCCAGAACCAAACATTCATAGCGCTGGGAAGTGGCAGAGGGCTTGATTTGCAAGTAATCCTGTTAAGAGAATCGAGACCGTCTCTAATCCGGTCAAGATCTGCCTCCGGCTTCCTGGTCTGGCTGCAGCCACATTCAGAGCAGGTTTGGGGGCTCTGCGCATCACCCCGGAATGGTCAAGGGGCTGGTGCCGAACAGGGCATCTGGGCAACCAAACAAATGCTCGGGAGAATGCAGGAAGGCTGCTTTGAGTTTACAGATCCAGGATCACGTGAATCCTCTCCTAGGGAATCTCTGAGCTGCAAAGGATAGGCCAGGAAGCAGCGAAAACACTGGACCCAGGATGGCTGAGATAGAGGCACACCAGCCTCCCTTCTGTCTCCCCACACCCATGGACCTGAGCAACCCTCCAGGCTGCAAAGGTCTGTTTTGCTGGGGGGGGGAGGGAGCAGGAGGCTCCACTTGCCTGGGGGACGACCTGGGAGGCCCCCGGGAGGCCCTTAACTGGGGCAAGACCGTCCCCTTCCCTCTGCTAGCTGGGATTCAGGCCAAAGCAGGCTCTAGCTCTCCGGGGTCGTTGCATCAGGCCCGGGATGGGTCATGCATGCAGCTACAGCTTCGTCTGCAGATGCCTCTGCGCTCCGGCAGCCAGCCCTTGGGGCGATGGACGCTTGGCCTCAGCTCTGTAGTGGATGCAGGGTCTCAGCAGCCCCCCCCCCACTCCGCTGTTCTTTGTGCCCCACAGGAGAAAGAGGATGTTAGAAGAAAAGATACTCTTGATGCTTCACCTATTGTGGCAGTCCCAGCAGTGGGGCCAGCAGTGTGAGGCCCAATAAGCGCAACCGTTCCTGCACACCGCCTCGAATCCTTGCCATCCTGCTGCCTGGCGTGCGCAGTCGTGCATGCAAAAGGGGCCTTTGGAGCGCTGACTGGGCAGAGCCACCGCAGGAAGGGGCAGGAGGGGCTCTCCGGAAGCCACCCCACCCTTTTCCGTTCTGGACACTGCTGCCCTCGGCACCTTGGTGCCTTCCCCTTGGTGCATCCTGCCGTCTTCTGGGCCGTGGAAGACAAGTTCACGGAATCCCCCTTGCTTGCAGTCCCCTTAGGAGCTGTGCCGCTCACAGGGATCATGAGGCAGGCCCCTCCCTGGGGTCTTCTGCCTTTCCCTGATCATGCTGGAGTGCCCCTCCTGCTACTGCACCCCAACCCCCCCAACCCCCCGGTGGTCCCCCAACAGCCTGTCACTTCTCTGGAGCAGAGAGGCCCAAGCTGGGAGCCACGTGGTGGCTCTGCGTCCTGAACAGGCCTCTCAAGTGCTCTGGTGAGGCCAGCCTCCTCCTCCCTTCCCCAGAGGCCAGCCAGCCAGACCCCTGTCCTGGGGGTGGGGTTTCCTGGCAGGGGGGCAGCTCCCCTGGCCCTTCCCGGCAGAGGTGAGCTGGCTGCTGGGCCCTGAAGCTTTGCTACAGCTGCAGCATCTTTGGCCCCAGCTGCCCCTTGGTGGGACCCTTCCAAGGGAACGGGGCTGTGGCCAGGGCAGAAGGTCTTGTGGGCACGCAAGAGGTCCCAGGCCGGATCCCCACAGCATCTCCCGGCCATGGGATCAGGTGGGAGGTGACGTGAAAGACTCCTGCCAGAGTGCCTGGAGAGCCGCAGCCAGCCGGGGGAGACCGGACTGACCAGGGAGGGCCCTTCCGGGAGAGTCAGGGCACAGGTGCCCCCCCTTCCCTTCCCTTCCCTTCCCCCCAGGGAGAAGAGCCAGCCTGTGCTGCCAGGCCCCAGTGGATGTTCCAAACATTTCTGCTCTGTGGGCATGAAACGCCTTCCATTTCCTTATGTCAGACGGACGCCCACGTGGTGGGCCAGGAAGCCAAGGGGCCCGTGGGCAGGCCAGGGAGCTTCTGGGAGCCACGTGGCTTGCTTAGGTTTCCCCTCCTCATTCTCACTTCCTGCCTTTTCCAACAGGTTTCCCTTTGCTTGCTAAAACGGTTAGCAGAAACAAAGACAAACCTGACCAAGCTAAATGCCTCGCCTTGCTGGCCCCACACTGTATTGTGTGGATGCAATCAGGTGCTACCGGCCCTGGCACCGGCCGTGGCTGCCATGCAGTCAATACAGAAGCATGCCTGTTGGCCCCCGGGGAGGGGGGAGGGGGGGCTGCCCGCCTCTCACAGAAGAGCAGACTGCAGAGCAGAGAAGGGAAGGCCCAGGGCTTGGAAGAGAGGCGGATGCATCAGGAGAAGGCACTTGGCTCTGCTGGGGTCAGGACCAAGGAAAGGACTCTGGCCCCTGTGGCCCCACAGCCTGTTCCTCACGCAGCAGAGGCCCTCGCCAGTCAGCTCAGAATGCCCCCCACCCACCCCGGGATCCAAGGCACTGCTCTTTCCCTCCCCCTCCCAACAGAGCCAGGTCACAATGCTTCCAACTTCTCCGGCCTCGGTTATTTGGCAAAGGGAAGAAACAGCCGCCACGTCCGAAGCAAGAAGACAGGCGGGCCCAGCCACTCCGCCTACTGCATGCCCTACACAGCAGGGCCCCAAGCAGCAGCCACGGTGCCGCCACTGGCCTCTCTGTGCGCCCTGCTGAGGAGGCACCAGCCCCAGCTCCTGCGCCACAAGCAAGCACTGCAGACTCCTGGAGGCAGTTGGCTCCTGTGCTGGAGGACTCTGGAGCGTGTCCTGCTGCTCCTTACTGGTCAGCCAGGATTAGTTCCAAGTCTCTCCCAGGACCCTTTGCATATCCGAGGGTGGGGCGGGGCGGGGCGGGCCCTGCGGTGCAGGATGATGCTGGGCCTGCCCTGGGGGCTCCTCCGGAGGGTGCCTGTTCCATGCCGGAGCCACACTCCTGAGCCTCTTGCGTGCAGGGAGCCCTTGGCGTGCTGTCAGGCTGCAGGCAGGCAGGGGAGTCCGTGGTTGGGCCAAAGCTCCCTTGGCGGGAGGACGCTTGGCCTTGGGCATGAAGGGGGGCAGCAGCCCAGCCACAGATTCGCCTATGCCTGTGGGGCTCCGGTTCCCTGAGTCTGTCCTGAGCTCCCATCAGCTAGTGCAGACGCTGGTGACGGAGGCTGCGGCCCCTGGGTCCACGAGGCCGAGCTCTTCCTGCTCGTTGATACAGAGCTGGTAGCCGCAGCCTTTCCGGCGAGGCAGTGGGCCGGCAAAACTGGTGCCCTTGGCCTTGGCTTGAGGGGGAAGCAAGAAGCCCACGCTGCCCGCGATGAGCATGTGCCAAATGCTGTGGATATAGAAGTAGTTCTCCTCCGTCTCCACAAAGGCGTAGAGCAGCACGGCTGAGGCTGCGATCAGAGCACCGGGGAGCAAGTAGAAGGTCCAGCGCTGCCAGGTGGGTGGGTAGCAGCGCCTCCGGCGGATGCTTCGTGCTGTCTGCAGGCAAAAGGAGAGCGTCAAGGCAGCCAGTGAGGGGCAGAAGCCCATGGGTTGGATCTGGGTTCAAATGCCTGCAATGGGGTGCAGGGCCAGCCTCTCTCTCACAGCCTAACCTACCTCACAGGGTCTCTGGGAGGACATAAAGGGGAAGGGGAAAGCTGGCACTGGGCTTAGCCTGCCCGGATGGGGGGGGGGATCAGCCTCTCCTGGGTCCTCTAAGGGCCAGTGAACAGACAGCAGCCTTGGGCTGGGGGACGTGGACTCCCACTCCGGGATGAAAAAGTGAGTCGGAATCCCTGGACCTCACCGGGGGAGGGGGGGTGGATCCTCTTTCGACTGACCTCTTCCGTAAGCCAGTCACAGGCTGGAGTGAGCGTCCTCCGTGTTATGGCTCATGGAAAGAAGGCAGGTTCTAGAACACACTTTGTGCTAGGCCAGGCACCCTCCCCCACTGGTCCCGATCACAGGCGTGAGAATGACGGAAACCTCCACTGGGTCAGCAAGGCAGGAAGGGTCGTGCCACTGCGGGTGGGTGGGGGGATGCTGAGAAGGGGCTGCAGAGACCCCGGTGCTGCTGCAGGAGGTGGGCTCAGGGCTATTGCCTTGGCGTGAAGTGCGGAGAGGAGGGGCTGGGGCGTCTGCATTTCGTCTTGGAGTGGAGGAGGGCACCCAGACCGCCCTGGCCTTACCCATGCCACGGCCATGATCCCCAAGGCAAAGAGGCTGGGTCCCAGCAGGTTCCAGAGGCCGTGTCGATCCAACTGCAGCGCCATGGACAGTAGCATGGCCCCCAAGAGGTACAGCACCTGCCCGGGGGAGGCAGAGGGGGAGCCGCATGAGTCAGTGACCGCCAGCCCCAAGCTCCAGCCCTGGCCTCTCCACCAGCCCCACCCCACCCCCACCTTTGACAAATAAAAACTGAAATGGGGTAATAGGGAGCAGGTCAAAATTAAGCCCAGGTGACCGAGAAACAGCTCTGGGACTCAAGCGCCCACTGCCCTGAATGCTCTGCACCCACAGGCAGCAATCCATGCGCCAAGTGTGGTAACTGCATGAAGCAGGGCCAGAAGGTGCAGCCCAGGCCAGAGGGGAGGCAGGCAGGTGCTGGGATTCATGTCACGAGTCACATGGGCACGAAAGTACATTGATTTCTTGCAGCTTCAGGGAGGTATGCTATAAGCATCTCCTGTCTCCGACTTTTACATTTTAGAGAATGATGCACGATCCAGCCGGTGCTTAGACCCTCTCTGGGGCCGTGAACACACTCTTTTACAGCCTGCAGCTATGGGAGGCCTTTGCAGACAGATGGAGGGTGGAACCCACACTCCTCGGTGTTTGGTCTTGTATGTCCAGTGCTCCTTTGGGCTTTCGCCTGCCCTTTCTCCTTTGCCATGTAACGGTCCTGCCTCGTCCTGCTTTGCCTCCTAAAACGCTCCTAATCTCAGCCAGAAGCAACAGCCGGCAACATTTCCTGTCCAGATCACTGCTCTTCTTTGCCAGATGGGACGGAAAGGTCTGCACTTATACGGTTGCTGCTCATTAGAGGGCTGAGCCAGCTGCAGACACCAGGCAGTTGCTAGGCATAAATGGGGGGGGGGCTTGCCAGAGGGAGCCGTTCCAAGGGCCGCACTGGGGGTGACCTGCCAGCCCCCCTCCCCCCAGATGAAGCCATAGTAGAAGTGCATGAAAAATCACATGGTCTGAGGAACAACCAGTTACAAAAAGGCAGACTTTCATACATGGATCATACGTTTGCATCAAGTTCATGTTTCCTTATAAAGCAGATTTTTAAATAAGAGACACTTACTGTAGCTAAAACTTTTTTAAAAAATTAAATGTTTTTTTAAAAGTATAAGTTTGTCTCCACCTGGAAGGCACAAGCTGACCCATGTATGTCATCAAGCATTAGCTCCAAGTTGCACCCGTCCTTGCTGGTGCCACAGCGAAACAGCTACCCGGCAGCAAGCCTTGGTCCTGAAGCCAGCTGCCCCGTTCTCCGCCTGTCGGCCTGGCTCTGCTAAGTCTTGCTCAGCCCTCCTCCTCCTCCTCCTCCTCGGAAACAACAGACCCCGCCTGCTTCCTGGGCTCATGCTGACCTCCGCGGCACCACTTCCTCCCTGGCAGCAGGGGCTCTGGGAGCTCAGAGGGCATGACTTTCCTTCCTGCGGCATGGGATGCTAAACGTGCCAGCCTGGGGCCGTCCCCCCCCCCACTGGCATGTCTCCCCACAGCCCCCACACCTGTCCTCCCCCTTCCTGCTTCCAGCAGCCACTCTGCCCAGTCCCAAGCAGCCCTCTGGAGAGTCCGGGACTGTTCCGGAGAGGCAGCGTGGCCGTCGCAGACCCACAGAGGCAGAATTGTCCCAGGAGGGAACTCCCAGCCCCCCAAGTGACCCCTCTGGCCTCACAGCACGTTCTCCACATGGCATTGGTCCCTCTCTGCATGCCACGGGCCCTGAACTCTCCTTTACCTGTTTGATAACGGGCTGGAGCCGGGCCATGGCGATCACAGTGACCCAAACGGACATGAGGGACCCCAGGAAGTCACAGAACTGCAGCGCGTCGTAGTCCATGATGCAGAAGACCACGATGCCCGGCTGGTCACAGGCGTGATAGAACTGCAGGGGGGGGGAGTTCATGGGGGGAGCGTTAGTCATGGCAGAGCACCCCTCCCTCCCTCCCTCCCTCCCTCCCTGCCTGCCTGGCCCTCCTCAAGGAGGCCGTGTGAGCCGCCCAGCCTCTTCCTGCTGCCTGCTTTGGGCCAGGCCCCTGCCCTGGGCTCACAGATGCTGGGACTTGAGGCGTCCGTACTTTCAGCCGGTTACCTCGGGCCCAGTCCCTCCTGGCCTGAGAGATCCCAAAGCCGGGATCTGCAGGGAAATCTCACCGGGGAGCTCTGCCCCTCGCCCTGCCGTTGGGCTTCCTCCTGGGGAAGCAAGCAGGCGGGTGTGTGTGTGTGTGTGTGAGAGAGTGTTGCTGCCTCACTCCCAGGAGCCCCCACACACACACACTCACCGTTGAGAAGAACATGGTGAAGATATAGACGGCCGCTTCCAGGAGGTAGTTGCTCCGCACGGCAATCACCACCGGAGGGAGGAACATGAGGTTACTCAGGCAGAGGAGCAGTGTGGAGAGCAGCTGGAACCCGTAGGAGAAGGCGGCTGCGTTGTCCGTGCAGCCCCAGCCGCTCCAGCCTGTGGGCAGGGAGAGGTCAGGGGTGGAAGCCATTGGCCCCCACCCCCGACAGACCCTCTGCTCCACCCCCATCCCCCCATGGGGGCCACGACACAAAGCTTCTCCCCCATGGCCTCGGCAAGTCAAAGGAAAAGGCCCACTCCCCGGAGGCCATCCCAGTGGAGTCAAGAGGCCACGGGAGAGACTCCGGGCTCATGGCAGCGCACTCCTGACGCCAAGGGCCGGCCCTGCCTGGCTCCGCTCTGAGTCACACACTGCCAGGTCCAGTGGCCATGGAGTTCTGTGCTAGGAACTTGCAAGTGGGGGCCCAGTTTGGATCAGGAGTGCAGAGTGTTGGGAGAAGGAGCTTCAGACCTCTGATTCCCACTCTTTCCTGGCCTGACCAGGCCCCAGAAGCCAGCCTGGGGAGTCACAGAGGGCCACCCCTGCCTGTCACTTTCCCCAGGGGGGACCCAAAGCCACTCGCTGAGGCTCTTCAGGTCAGGGTAGAGGTATGAACTGCTTCTCCTGGTCCACCTGCATCGTGATCCAAAATGGGCCCCTGCGGACTTGGGAAATTCATCCCCAGCACAGAACTCCAGGTGCCCTGGGATGCCGAGGCCTTGTGGTGGCTCCTGAGGCCCCCCCCCCCCCGTGGATTTTGTGATGTGTGGATCAGCCCCTGAAGTGCTGGGAGCAATAAAAAAGTAGGCAGGGCGTCTTTCCCGCTGCGCCAGTGAGCGCAACCTGCAGGGCCCCCCACCCCCCTGCTTGCCACTGGCTCCGCCTCCCCGCTCGGCTCACCCGCTTTGCACTCGCAAGCCGCGTACAGGTAGTTGTTGGTGCGGAGCAACTTGCACTGCCCGTAAGGGCCACAGTCGTCAATGCAGGGCGAGAGGTAGGTGCGCAGGTACACCTCCGCAGTCACATTCCCACATGGCTCCAGCCTAGAGGGGAGAAGGGGGCAGGGCGTCAGCCACGGGGGGGGGGAGCGCAGCAGGGAAAGCCCCCCCCTCAGTCGAGGGCCTCTGCTGTTGGGTGGAGTATCTGCAGGCAGAGAGCATGGGAGGTGGAATGGGGCGGCTCAGGGTGAGCGATGGCTGAGGCCTCTATCCCGGCAGGAGAGTGGCGTGCACAGGCGGTTGGGAGGGACCCCGTCTCCGCACAAGCCCCCGGAGCTCTGAGGGAGAGCGCAGGCTGAGGCTTCCCTCTCGCGGCCTGGGGGCGGAGAACAGTCAGTCCCTGAAGCTGCTTCAGGGGAGCGGGGGGGGGGGGACACAACTCTTCCTGGGCCGCCTTACCCACGGTCAGAGGTGCAGAGCGAGCGCAGACTCAGGTACCAGCTCCCCGTCTGTGGGTAGGGAATCCGCAGCCGGGCAAGGGGGGCAGTGGCATTGATGGACAGGAGGAACCCAGCCAGGAGTTCTGCCAAGAAACAGCAGCAGGGGCTTCAGTAGCCGGGGCAGAGCTCCCCCCCCCCAGCTTCAACCTCCCCCCCCAGCAATGGCTAGATAGCATTGCCAGCCTGGCCTCCACCTTCTGGGCATGTCAAGCTGGACGTGGCTGCCCCTTACCTGTCTCACAGCTGACAGATGAGTTCTCCTCCAGTGCCAGAGGGACCTCGTGGTTCAAGCAGGCAAAAACGGTGGCATTTTCCCCCCGCAGGGAGGACTGAGGAAACAGAAGACCCGTTGTGGGGGGATCCCTTCCTCCCGCAGGATGGCCCTCAAGCGCAGCAAGGCCCCCCCCCCCCGCAATTTCCTGGGCTATTCTCAGCCCGTCTTGGCCCACCCCTCCCATTCCCAGAGCCCCCCTTCAGGGACTCTCTTTCTTCAACCTCTCCCACAGGAGCACCCTGCTCTCCCCGCCCCGCCTGCTAACTCACCACATTGAGTTTGAGCTCCAGGTTGAGGGTGCCTCCGCTGTCCAGCACGGGCAGGAGGCTGATGGCGAAGGTGGCTGGCCGGTCCGGAGGGACCGAGATATTGGGTCCAAAGAAGATGTAAAAGTGCACGGAGAAGGTGTCCAGCTCGTTGCGCAGGGTGGGCCGGATGGGCCAGCAGTGCTCGCTGGCCGCCGGAGGGGCGGCAGGGGCAGAGGGCGGTGGGTGATGGGAGACGTTTGGAGGGGAGGGGGGCTGGCTGTCTGCCACCGCCACCCTCCCTGGGGAGCCAAAGGAATGCGGCATGTTCAGATTAGAACCAGGCAGTTGGAAGGGGGCGCGGGTCAGGCCTGTCCGGGAGCAGTCTGTGGGCAAAGGGACTGGGTCAAAGACACAGGCAGAGGCAGCAGCTGCCACCAGTGCCCACCCGCCAGTCAGCGGGGACCTCTGCTTCCCACGCCTCAGCCCAGGACAAGTCTCTCAGCTTCCTTTCTCCTTCCTCCAGCATTCCCTCCTAGGCTGGTACGCGGAGGCCCCGTTTACTCTATGACTCTGGAACCCGATGATCTCAGGCCTATTCTAGGTCTATAGCAGCATGAGGGGCTTCAGTTCCAAGGTGGTAAGGTGGTAACTTCAGACCGGGGCCCCCACATTTTTAATGCTCCCTCATGGGAAAATCCCTGCAAGTGAAAACTTAGCCCAAGTCCAAGAGTCAGGTTCTCACCTTGCCCTCCGTATGCTGTGTTAGTTGGCCAGTTTCAGGAGTCTAGAGAAGCACAGCGCAACTCCTGCAGCCAGAGCCGCTGCGGCCCGTCCTTCCGCCTCCACCCGCTGCCATCTCATGCCCACCACTGTGTCGTGCCTCACGGCAAACCGAGCCCGAGGCGATGACCTTCCTGGACCCGCCTGCAGAGGGGGCCTCGCCCTGGGAGCCTTCCCTACTCCCCTGAGTGGGCAACCATCAGGAACGGCGGCCTCTCTGCTGTCCGAAAGGGCAGAAAGGCCAGGAGAGGGTTTTAGACAGTCGCCTCCAACGCAGCCCTGGGGACTTGTTTGTGCCGGCTGTCTGAAACCAAGCCTGGTGCCTCTTTCGCTTTTGGGGGTGGGGGCGTGCAGCTTTGCCGCAGTCTTCACCCTGCCGGTGGTGCAGCTGGAGGAATGTTTTGTGGTTTGCTGCATTAATTGCTTTTTTAAAAAATGACGTTTTTTGCTCCGCATCCTCCCTAAGCAGTCCCCTGGGCCCCTCTGCCTGCCTCTGCTCTCTCTCGCAGCTCGCCTGCTCCTCCTCTTGGCACGCAGCATCCTCAGGCCCCTGCAGGTGTTGCCTTGCGCCCCCACCCGGCAGCCCCGTCCCGCCCTCACTCACCCTTCAGCTGCACAAGCAGCTGGAACTTGACGCTGCCGGCCACCCCAAGCTCCTTCTCCACCAGCACGTAGTACCAGTTCTGCCAGAAGGGGAGATCCAGCGCCAGGCGGCAGGGCGACTGCTCCCGGCAGTCAGCGGCAGTGGAGTTGTGCAGCGGGGGTGCCTTGCCACGCACTTTCAGCCACAGCGGGCAGCCCTCTCCACTCTGGTTGGCCCCGGGGCAGCTCCGCAGCTGCACCAGCACGCGGGAGGTGTAGCTGGGAATGAAGACCCTGGGGTGGAGAGAGAGGCCTGGTCACGGCTGGCCCTTGCCTCGCCCGTCTTCCAGCCCTGGAGCTGAGGTTGCACCCCCAGAACAGCTGAGGTCACAGAGGGCCACTGGGCCGGGGGCCACAGGCAGCTCCCCGGCTGTTCAGCACTAGCCCTGCACAAGCACTGCAGAATTTGGTGCCAGGGGCCAACCTGGGAAGACTTTTCCTCTCTTTTTAAATAGCAGCGTCTCTTGGCCCTAAAGCTACAAAGAGCGGCTGCTGCACATGAGAGAAAAGCCAGGGGAGACCTCGGGCGCGGTGGCAGGGGGAGCCTGAGCAAGATTTCCTGCAGAGGTGGAGCTTCAGTGCCCACTCTGGACTCGCACGGCGGGCAGGCAGGCAGGCAGTCTGGGACCTGTATGAGGCTGTGCAGGAAGCAGCAGCTCCTTCTCAGGCCCTGGGACACTCTCCCTCCTGCCTCTGGCTGCAGGGTGGGGTGGGGCAGCCTCTGAATCCCCTTGAGAAGGACTTTGTTTCCACCCGTCTCCTCCACCCCACCCCCCACAAAGGAAAGCCTTTCCCCACTTTGCGGCTACTCACTTGTAGAGCAGGGAGCGGTTGTGGGGGGGCAGCACGTGGTCAGCCACGTAGCCTGGGTACAGCACCCCAATGCCCACCAGCCGCTGGACAATCAGCTGTGGCTGGAAGAGGTACTGGCAGTCCTCCGCAAGTCCCTGCAAAGGAGAGGAGGGTCAGCATTAGAAGGCCCACAGCCTGCCCCCCCCGGAAAGAGCGCAGTGACCTGCTGGCCCTGGAGCCGAAGAGCCCCCCCCCCCCGCCAGCAGTGCCTGTCCCTGCCTGGCTGCACCCTGCCCAGGCCCCGCTCCGCCGCGCCTCCCTCTGGCCTCCCTGCCCTGCCCTGCCCTTCCCTGCCCTGGCCTGGCCTGGCCTCTTCTCACAGACACTCCACGTCCCTTTGGCCTTGTTTTGTCCCTTGGGACCCCAACCATTTTCCTCCTCCAAATTTGCCATCCAGGCAAGTGGATGCCCTTCCATTGGTTTGGAGGGCTGTTCTCAGAACTGGCGTGGTTTCTGAAGAAAGAACTGCTGCGGCGGGGGGGGGGGGCATAACCTTACAGGAAATAAAAGGCTGTTGGCCGACATGGCCCCACACCGGCCACCCCAGGTTGCTACAGATACAGGCTGAGGCCTTTCCCTGAGACCTTTCCCTTTCACCAGACAGTTCAACCAGAAAGACGAGGCTTTGTCCCCAAAGAGCTGGGCCTGCAAAGCAGGACCCATTTGGGGGAACTGAGCCAATCTGAGGACAGGCAACCCCTGAACCCCCCCCAGCTCCCCCTCCCCACTGCTGCACCTCAAGAATCAGCACCCTGGGAACGGAACTCCTTCCTGCCCCGCTCCTCTCCTCCCTTCTCAGGGGCTGCCTGCTTGCTCCCACCGAATGAATGGGCCGTCTGCGCCCTGCAAGCAGAGAGGGAGCTCGTCTTCCCAGGCCCTGCCCACAGCCTCACCTTGACAGAAATCTTGCCCTGCTCCCTGGGCAAGTGGGCAGCCAGGAACCAGTCCCCAGGCAGGGGGCTGGTGATGTTGAAGACCCCCGTGGTCCGGTTGGGCAGCGTCCAGGTGAGCGTGAGGGCAAAAGAGCCTGGCACGGCCGTGTCCCTGGGGAAGTGGGCGTGCAGGGGGCTGATGACGGGAGGGGCCCCTGAACGGAAATACCTGAGCGGGGGAGAGACAGAGAGAGGCGTGAATCTGGGTCTCCGTCGTGGGCTGGGTGTGAAAATCAGTAAGTGACACGAGAATTTGCCTGAACGAACCGCTGCGTGTGTGACATGAAGGGCCTGTTCCAAAGTCAGGGGCTCAAGCCCTGGGGGCCCTTGGCTCCAAGGAAAGGAAGCTGGAAGGGATCCCCAGGGGCCAGCCGGCCCTTTGCTCTGGGCAAGGGCGAATTCCCCGTTTCCAGTGCGCACACACACACCCCATCCTGGGGAGCCGTCTTTTTGCAACCACAGTGCTGAAATCTATTGGCCTGCCTGCCTTCCCATTCTCAGCCCCTGCTAAGAGACCCTTCACTGCCGGCTCCAGGAGGCCCACCTATCTGTGGCACTGGGAGGGCCTCATTTCGGGACTTCTCCCCTTTGCCTGGCAGCTGCCTGGGCTCTCTCGGGGACTGGGCCGGGCTCCTCCCTGCTTTTCACACCTGCGGCTTGCCTGGCTGCAGACGTTTCATTGGGCTCCCTGCTGACTCTTACAGCTACTGTTTGCATCTCCCCCACCCAAGCAAAATGGGTGGGGGCCTGGCACAAAGGCCTGCCTCCTCCTTCCAGATTCTCTTTCCTTTTCCTGCAGAGAGAAATTGGAGGCAGGCAGCTCTTGGGGCTTGCCATGGACTTGGCAGGATGAGAGTTTGGATCCTCCCAGTCGTTCGTCCTGGTCGGGGGAGAGACAGATGGAGAAGGGAGGGGGGCTTTGCACTCCGCGCCTGCCGCACCAGCCTTCCAGATGCGACCTCCTCCTGCCTCTTGCTTATAGAATTGCATTTCAATCCTTGGCTATTCCTATTGATTTTCATCTCTCTCTCTCTCTCTCTCTCTCTCTCTCTCTCTCTCTCTCTCTCTCTCTCTCTCTCTGTAGCTTAAGGTTGAAGAAATAAAAGGACGACAAAAGCAACAGGCCGCTTGATATGTAGAAAGTGCAGCAAACATTCCAGGCAATCGACGGCCACTCGAACAGCAATTCCAGACTGAGCATGGCCAGAGAGAAAGGGATTTAGGGGAGGGGGCAAAGTGACCCCACGAAACCACGAGGGCGCAGAAGAGCCCTGCTGGATCAGAGCAGGGGTCCCTCTAGCTGAGCACCCTACTCTGAAGGATCAACATCTCAGTGCATAATTTTATAAACCTCTGTCACGCCCCTCCGTAGTCAACTGAAAAGCCCCAGACTCTTTTACCTTTCCTCAAAGAGTTTGCCTTTTTGACTGTTGCAGCACGCGGGGCTGACCCTGTCTTTGACCCCAAGGTTTCTTTCCCTCTCGCTCTCAGCAAGGGCAGACCCCATTAGCCTGTTGCCCTGGGATTTCTCTTCAGTGCGCATCACCTCGTACTTACCTGCATGGAGCTTCATGTCCCACATTGCTTCCGACTCATTCCATCTGTGGAGGTCCTCCCGGAGCTCTTCACAGTCCATGTGGGTTTTCACCATCCTGAATAGTTTTACGTCATCTGCAAACTTGGCCACTACACTGTTCACCCCCAGTTCCAATGCCTAGTTCCAGATCATTTATGAACCAATTAATAGCACCAGCCCCAATACTGAACCTTACGGGTTCCCCCTCTGCTCACTTCCCTCCATTGCAAGAACAGCCCGTCTATTCCTACCCTTTGCTTCCTGTCCAACCAATTTTTAATGGTAAGAAGACCCATCCTCTTATCCAAAACTATTAAGATTACCCAGGGCTGAATCCACACTTCCCTACCTTCCACTCTTCTTATGCAATAATTGTGCTGGATTCTATCCTGCAACGTCCCAGTCTGTGTTCACATCCCCTCTTTTACTGAGCCAGTGTCGTGCTATACTCTGTTCACATCCCTGGGAGAATCATGTGATACGGGGCGGGTTTAGATCCTCCATTGCCGATGACAACATCACGTAGCCTTTTTAAAAAATTTAATGCTAGATTTTTGCTATATCGATTTTCTGCTCAATTGCAATGGCGGGGCCACACCCCCATTGATTCCTTTGATTGGTTAATGTTACTGTTCAACTATAAGTATAGGATAGCGATTTTTCGCTATACCGATAATTTTAATATTTTTTTTAAAAAACCGGAAAGAGTCCACCTTTGCAGGCACAGTCTGCTTATCAGAAATGACCTGGGCTCTCCTTCGGCAGTGAAACATTATTTACTGTAAAAAAATGGCAACCCCCCGCCCCCCCCGGCTTGATGCCTCCACGGACTTTTTACAACGCCACTTCCCGAACCGCTTGTGGGTGATCTTCATGAACAGGATTGCGCAATAGTGCTGGGAATGCCCCCCCTTTTAAAAAAATAAACTGGACAGGGGTGCGGGCATGCCTCGGGCAGAGATGGGACCATAAGAATGGCTTGGCAAAGAGGGACGGTGTTCCGGAAAGGCGAGAAACAAGGAAGTGGGCGTGGTTAAGAGGGGGCGGTCTCTTTGGGAACCGCAAGAGAAGCGTTTGAAAGCGTGACAACCTCGTCTGAGGCGCAGCACAACAGATGCGATAGAATGGCGGGATTGAGGTGAGAGTATGTGAACAGCCCTCTGAGAAGCGCATAAATGGCGGGAAAATAGCGGCAAACTTGAGCCGTGTGGATTCGGCCCAGGAGTCTTTCGTGAGGCGCCTCGTTAAAAGGCTTTTGGAAGTCAATAATATCTACCAGGCTGCCCTCGTCTACATGTTCCTTTACTTCCTCAAAGGAGTCTATTGGGCTTGTGAGGCGGGACTTCCCTTCGCAGAAGCCGTGCTGCTTTCCCCTCACCAGGCTTTGTGTGCCGAACGATTCTGTCTTTGATTCTACTTCCTACCAATCTGCCTGGGACAGCGGTGAGGCTTGTTGCTTTGTGCTTAGGCTTGGTTTCTCTCTGGACCCCTTTTTAAAAACTGGTGAAACATTAGATACTCTCCAGTCTTCAGTTACAGTGGCTGGTTATTGTGATGAGTTATACGTACGTGTCGGTAGATCAACAGTCTCCCATCTGGGTTCCCTAAGGGAGCTCCCGGGGTGTATGCCATCAGGGCCTGAAGACTTGATTGGTTTTTAATTTCCCCCGTAAGTCTAGAACTTCATCTTTCATCACCTCAATCTGCTCCGTTATTCAGGCCCGTTTCTGCAAATCCAGCTGAAGCGTGGCTACGTGACCCACACTTCCCACAGTGAACACAGGTGCAAAGAACTGGGAGGGTGTGGCTGGCCCAAGGTCAACCAGCAAGCCTCTGAAGCAGAGCAGGGATCTGGACTTCTCTGAGCGGGGATCTGAGCCCAAGTCTCCCAGATCGTAGAATCAGAGAGTTGGAAGGGACCCCCGGGGTCAGGTAGTCCAGCCCCCTGCACAAGGCAGGACATTCACAACGACCTCCCCCCCCACCCCCAGTGACTCCTGCCCCATGCCCAGAAGTTGGCAGAACACCTCCAGGACGCCTAACTAAACTGGCCTGGGGAAAAGTGCTTCTTGACCCCAAAGTGGCGATGGGCATTATCCTGGGCATGGAAGAAAGGGCCACGAGAACTAAGTACTGATGCAACACTGGAGACAGACTTTCAAAGCCTATAATTTAATTGCTTTGATCCTACTGCAGCATTCTAACAGATGCAGAGGATTAATTGAGTTTCTCTTCCATTCCCTCATCTTCCTTTAGCAGTCCTTCTATTTCTTGGTCATCCAAGGGCCCAACTGTTTTTTTTGGCAGGTTTCCTGCTCTGGATATATTTATTTTATTTTTATTTTACTTCATTTATACTTTGCCTTTCTCCTGGGGACACAAAGCGGCTTACTTCATTCTCCTCCATTTTATCCTCACAAGAAGAAATGGTTTTTGTTTGCCTTGATGCTTTTAGCAATCCGCTCCTCAGATTCTCTCTTTGCATGCCTGATGATTAACGCACGCTTCTCTTCCCCTCGTTTTTGTAAAGCTCCCTACAGAAACCTGCAACCTATTTCATTCCGGACAACCCTCCGCCCCTCCGTCTCCACGCTTGGCCCTCCTCTGCCGTCCTGCTCTTGCTCCCAGTTTCTGTTGTGCTCCTGCTGGTACCGCCCTGAGCCCTGACGCTGCTGTCCCTTGGGACTGACTTGTTCCCAATCAGAGGCTCCCATTTCCTGCCAGCTTTCTCCCCAGGATCACTTCGAAAGCTGCTCTGCCTTCTAGTTCTGAGAATGCCAGCAGTGAGGTCCCTTCTGTTGTCCAAGTGAAGGCCCTGGAGCCTGGGAGCAGCCCAGTCTGGAGGCAACATCCACAGTGGAAAATGCAAGATGGGAGACCTGGGGAGAGGAGGCTGCTCGGCCCACCAGACCCTCTCTCTGCAGAAACAGGAGCTTAAACTTGCATGGCAGAAATACACGGGCTTTTCTTTTGTTTGGCACCTTGCCCCAGTGCTTTGGCCTGCTGCTAAATATGGTGATGAAATCTACAGTTTGGTCAGATCCAGGGAGACGAGTTGTCCCTTTTACTTGGGAAGAGAAGCAGCCAAGGCCTAACCTCACGGAGCAAGCCAGCAGCCACCCACCCCTCCGACTCACACAGTGACGCTTCGGTCCGGGCACTGGTCTCCAAAGGTGCCGCCCTGCTCTTTGAAGGTGATGAGATTCCAGACAGCCACGACTGTGTCCTCAGGGATGCGGAAATGGAAAAGCTCGATGCTGGTGAAGGATCGGAAGGCGTTCAGCTTGCGGGGCGTCCGAGTGAAATAGTCGGTGACAAAGAGCCCATCTGAGGGGCAGAAGGAGGAGGGGGCTGAGTCAGGGTTGCAGAAAAGCCTGTGACCCACCGGGTGCCTCCGGCCTTGCCCCCGCCCAAGAGGGCCGTCTACGCAGGCACTGAACCTTCTGCCACAATGGAACAACTCTCACCCTAGGAACCAGCTAGGGCCACTTTGCCAGTCACTGCCAGGCCCGTCTGCCTTCCGACTTGCCCACAGCCCTGCCCCCTTGGCCTGGCTGGCCCACCTGGCAGTGCCTCTGTCACCCTCCCTGCCCGTTCCTACCTGGCCCCCTCACCTCTACCTCTGCAGTGGCTCCTCCTCCTGGCAACACCTGGCAGCGGCATCTTTCAGTTGCCCTCACTCGCTTTGACTATTTCAGGGGTTGCTAAGCAACTGTCAAAATAGGGGCTGCGATCTCACCACGCAGCATCATAAGATCTGTTTTTCTCTCTGAAGTCACTTATTAAAAGTTTTAAACATTACTGTCAAGTTTTTCCCCATTTTCCGGATTTTTGTGCAAATCTGGGGGCTGTCCCAGATTTGTACAAACTTCCTCCCCGGCAGGGGCCTAAACTTCTGGGGGGCAGCTGGGCTCCAGCCTCCTCTGGGATTCCCAGGTGGGGGCAACACCCCCTCCCGGGCTCCTAAGCAGCAGCATGAAGCCGCTCAGGCTGTGGAGTTCAGTCAGTCAGTCAGTCAGTCAGTCTGCCTGTCTGCCTGCCTGTCTTTGTAGCAGCTCAGGAAGTTCCCAGGAGGCACCGCAGGGCTGGTTTGCTGGGTTTGGTTTTGTAAGGATAAGAGCGGTGGGGGGGGGAGAGATCTTCGGTGGAACCAACAGACAGAGAGAAGGAGCCCGGAGGAGAGGGGAGGAGGAGCAGAACGGGTGGGGTCCCTCTCGCAACCAGAAGGAGGGCCTCAGTGGCTGGACTGAAGACTGTCGCTCCTTTCGCCAGCAACATGGACTCTGGTGTAAGTCATGGACCGAGAGAATCACGGTTTGCCTTCGCAGCCAGGATGGCCATCATTGCGGCGTCACTGTGCCGAGCGGGCCCTGCCTTAGACGAAGCATCCCCATTTGGCTATGCAAGGGTATTCTACTACCCTGGGGCTGCCTTTAAATATATTTTTGAAAAATGCAGTCTCCATTATATATATATTTTCGTGTGTTTGGGGGGTGCAAAGGCCTCTGCGGGGAGCCCAGTGGCGCCTGGCGTGGACTTTCGGGGACCACAGTTCTCTTTGTCAGATGCATTTGACGGGGAGAGCTGTGGTTATCGAAGGCTTATACTACATAGGAATTGGATGGTCTAGCTGTTTTACTGCTGCAAACTAACAGGGCAAACTCCTTTGAAGCCTCACCCAAGCCAACTGACCCCAAAAGGACACCAAAAGGAGATGTTTACATTTACTAGCAAAGGAATGTTTTGGTTGCACCCTCCCCCTCCCCCCCTAACTGCATCTTCTCTCTCCTCCCCTCCTCCCCCCTCCTCTTCTATATTTGACCAGTCTCTGTACCATGCATCTGACAAAGAGAACTTGATTCTCGAAAGCTTATGCTACAATAAAATTGGTTAGTCTTAAAGGTGCTACTGGACTCTTTTTGAGATGCACATGGAGATTCATACTGGGAATCCAGTAGGGGCACGGGGCAGTTGTTAGAGAGCTGGTCTAAGACTGGGGAGGCTGGAGTTCACACCCCCGCTTAGCCAGGAAGCTCCCTGTGGGACCACGGGCCAGTCACATGCTCTCAGCCTGGCCCACCTCATAGGGTGGCTGTGAGGAAAGGGGGGGGGGTGGATCTCACACTGTGTAATCCGCCTTGAGTCTCCGTGAGAGAGGCAGGCTACAAACAAACAAACACAAACAAACAAAAGTACTTCTTTCCATACACCGAAATGTTGACTTGAATGGTTTCAGCGAAGAAGTAATTGGAGGAAAATATATTTTTGTATTTAAAAAATTATAGTTTTTTAAACTCTGTTGTTTGTGTTTACTGTTTTATTTTGGTTAAAATTGTAAACTACAGTGATTTCCTTGACACCTGTCAGGATCAAATGTTTTAAAATCTTTTCTTTCGCTATTCTTTGATGGCAGGGGGACGTGGACGAGAGGGATACAAAAGTTTCAAACAGGCAAGCGGAGCGTATTCAGGGCACCCACAGAAGTAGACTGGAACCCAGCGGGCTGCCTCAGGACCTTTTGGCACTAAGCAGGGCGTAGGGCCAGGAAGAGGAGCCCAAAAGTCTTCCTGGACTGGGGCTAGGCGGGGCAGGGAGCATGGCACTTGAATGGCCCGCAGCGTGGCTTGGGAAGGGATGTCGGAAAGGGCGGTTTGAACCACAGGCTCCGAGTGAGGCCTTCCTCTCTGAAAAACACCCCCATGTTTGAAAGATTACTGCTCACAAGAATGGGCCTCCCAACATCAGCTGTGTGATTTGTACACACATGCACACACAGGAAGCTAGCTGCCTTCTCCTGAGTCGGGCCAGCGCTCTCTCAGGACCAGTCTTCTGGCTGCTGCTCTCCATTGACTTGGGCAGATGTGGGGGATCGGACCTTTGGCATGCAAAGCAGATGCTGGACCACTGGACCCTCCCTCACCTGCAGCAATGGTTTTGTGTGCATGTGTGTTTTCTCCAGGTTTCCAGAGAGGACAAAGAGGAGATATTTAAATTGGGGGTCTTCCCCAAGAAACCTGCAAGTCACAGAAATAGGAAGTCCCAGTAAGAGCCCTTACTGGTCACCCGGCTTGGAGAAATGGGCAGAGATGGGGGGGGGCAGGGTTCCAATCCCCCTTAGACAGGGAAACCCTCCTCAGCCACCAGGTGTGCTTGGAAGGACCTGCGGGTGGACAGAGCATGTGGTAGGACACACCTGGCAACAAAGACAAGCCCTCAGGTTTTGCCAAGGCTGCCAGGTTCTGCCCTGTAAATCAAGGGAAGTGCTGTCAGCCCTCGCTATAAAATATTGTTTGTAGGTTCGAGGGAGCACATATAATATTCCATCATCCATTTCCTTCCTCATGAAAATGATCTCATTATTCTTACTGAAAGCCATCAATTACGAAGTAATGAAATGTCCTGGGGTGCTGCTGACAGGAGCGCTCAATATACCCCCGGAGTTATGAAGGCGGCGCTTCAGCCCTGCAGCCCGGAGAGGCGAGCCTGGCACAGGATCCGGGCCGGGCTCCGTCAAAGGGCCGCCTCTGCCCCTGCGATCCGGCCGCGTGGAGGGGGAGACCCTCCAAAGGCGAACCGAAGAGACGCGCATCAGGAAAGCGCCCGGCGAGCCCGCAACGGACGACCCCCCCCCTCCATGCCGAGGCTGAGTTTGAGGAGCTGCGGGGGAGGCGGAGGGGCTTGGCCGCGGGGCGGGGGCGCCGGGGAGAGGAAGGCGCCCCCTCCCCCCCGACGGTGCGGCCTTCGGCTCAGCCTCCCTCCCCGCGTGCCCTGGCGGCCTGGCTTCTCTCGGAGCTGCAGGCGCCTCGGGGCAGAGGCCCGGCATCCCCCTCGCCCTTTGTGCCCCGTGCCCGGACAGCGGGACTCCTCGGCAACAAGGGGCGCGGGCGGGGAGACCTTGCGCCTCCTCCCCGAGAAGCCCGCTCGGCGCCGGGCGCAGCCTGGCCTGCTGGGCTCGAGGGAGCCGCTGGGGCGGGGCCAGGCGGGGAAGCGCCCTCGGGACCCGCTCCCGGCCCTCCGCTCGGCTCCGCAGGCCCGGCAGCTTCAGCACCAGGCGCCGGACAGCTCCCGCCGCCCCCTCCCCGCGCCCGACCCCGTCGGAGGCCCTTCAGCACCGCCTGCGCGGACAGCTCCCGCTGCGCCCCGCCGGGCAGGGGGTGGCCGTGGCCGGGGCCGGGGCCGCGCCCGCCCTCCCGCCCTCCCGCCCCGCCACTCACCGGCCGGGCCGAGCCAGGCGAGCACGTGCAGCAGCAGCGGCAGCGGCAGCAGCAGCAGCGGGAGCCGCCCCAGGCCCGCCCGGCCCATGCTGCGCCCGGAGCCGCGCCCGCCCGCCCGCTCCCTGCAGGCACGCCGCCGCGCTGGGCTCGCCTCGCCTCGGCTCGGGCTCCGGCAGCGGCGGCGGCGGCGGCGACTGCCCAGCAGCCATGACGTCAGGCCGGGCGGCCGCCGCAGCCCCCGCCTTCCCATTGGCCGGGCTGCCGGGGAGGCCGCGGCCCATTGGTCAAGCCGCCTGCCGGTCGCTCGCCTCCTCGGAGGAAAGACCGCCCGGCGGACGCCCCCGGGACCTCGGGCGGGGCCGCGGGCAGGAGACCGGGCGCCCGGGGAGAAGCGCGCCTCGCCCGGGCCGCGGGGAAGGGGCTGCCGTCGAGGCTGGTCTTGGCGAGAAGACCACCCCCCGCTCTGCGGGTGGGCCGGACTGACGCCCCCAACCCCTTCTAGGCTGCCCGGCCGCCCCCGGTGCAAGGGGCCGCGGACCTCGCTTAGGGCAAAGCCCCCTCCCCCAGTTCTGCGCGCCTTCCGGAGGAGAGATTGACGGGAGGAGGAAGGGCTGTCAGGTCATGGCTGGCCTACGGCGCCCCCTGCTGGGGTTTTCAAGGCAGGACCGGCTCTTCCTGGGGAGGATTTCCGGGGCTGCGTGTCGCACACTGGCGTGAGAGCGGGGAAGACGTGGCCTCGCTTCCCCTTCTGCGCCTGGGTCGCCAGTGACAGGAGGAGCGTGATGGCGCCTGGACGGCGCAGCGAAGAGGCAAAGGCACGGCTGTGTTTGGCCACAGGCGACTGTTTCCTTGGCTGCCTAACGCGTCAGCTCCCAATCGCCTGTTTTTTCACGCAAAGGTTAACTCCACTGAAGGTGAAAAACCACACGTTTGCACTGTGCTTTATCAGTTGCGAAGTACACGCTTTTCCCTGCCCGAGAGTTAACGGTATTCTAGGAGACAGCAACGTCTGAAACAGCCGTGGAAGTGCAAGAACTCAGCCTGGCCCGGGAGGGCTGTCAGTTTTTCTCCTGCAGCGAAATGTGCCCTCCCACACGGAGAGGTACATGAGAACCTGGCCCGAGCCGTCCTGATCCACCGGCCCCACCTTTCCTTTTTCTGGGGAAAGCCAAGAGAACGTTTCTGCTCCTCTCCCCACCGATTTGCTGCCACCCCTCCCCTCTAGAAGGGAAGGTCGCTTGAAAAGGGATAAAAACGCTGCCATGGGAAAGCTCCAGGCCCATTGTAGGCAGCCTGTTTGCCAGAGCCTCAAGCAGGGAAAAGGCCTGTCCTCGGCTCCCTCCGGTCACCCCCCCCCCCCCGTCGGCAGCAATGATTTCTCTGGCAAAGGCTGGGAAACAGCTGGAGGCTACACAAAGCCATCGGGTGGCACTTAAAAACTAACAACCTGTATTCCAACACAGACTTCCCTGAGTCAGAGCTCACTTCATCAGATGCAAAGGAATATACATTCATCAGGCTGGTTTGGGAAGGGGTTGGTTGGTTCAAAGCAAGATGCAACCCACAGACCAATCAGTTCACTCAGTGTGGGTGTGACACACTCTTAACTGTTGCTTCAGAGATAAAATACGGACCCAGCAGGATGAAATGAGATCAGCAGATACAATAGAAGTTAAAGCGATGACGTCATTACCATGTGGAAGGGGTGGGATATTTATTTATTTATTTATTTATTTAATTACATTTTTAGACCACCCTCCCCGTCAGACGGGCTCAGGGCAGTTTGACAACAAATTAAACACAGTAAAAACATTATAAAAACATTAAAACATCGTATAAAAACCCATTAAAATTGGCGGGTGTGGAATATTAAATATTAAACTGCAGCATTGTCCTGCATGGGTGGTGGAGGGTCTTCAGTGGTCTGGCCAGCGAGAGGACAGCCCAGCCCCCACCAAATGCCCGGTGGAACATCTCCGTCTTGCAGGCCCGGCGGAAAGATAACAAATCCTGCCAGGCCTTAGTTTCCTCAGACAGAGAGTTCCACCAGGTCGAAGCCAGAACTGAGAAGGCCCTGGCCCTGGTAGAGGCCAGGCGGACCTCCCTGGGGCCAGGGACCCTCAGCAAGTGCTTAGTGGCTGATCGAAGCGACCTCCGGGGAACATATGGGGAGAGGCGGTCCCGAAGGTATGCTGGGCCCAGTCCGCATAGGGCTTTATAGGTCAACACCAAAACCTTGAACCGGACCCGGTACTCAACCGGTAACCAGTGCAGCTGACGGAGGATAGGTGTTACATGAGCCATAACTGGTGCTCCGGCAACCACCCGTGCAGCTGCATTCTGAACCAGCTGCAGTTTCCGGATCAAGCCCAAGGGAAGCCCTGCGTAGAGTGAGTTGCAGTAGTCTAATCTGGAGGTGACCATTGCCTGGATCACTGTTGTGAAGTCATGGGTCGATAGGTAGGGGACAAGTTGTCGAGCCTGTTTTAGATAGAAGAAAGAGGATCTAACAACCACTGCAACCATAGACAAGGAAGCATCCAGGACCACCCCCAGGCTCCTCACTCTTGACACCGGCATAAGTAGCGCTCCGTCGAGAGCAGGGAGCCGGAGTCCCACACCCATGGACCCTAGACCCACATGCAGGACCTCCGTCTTCAAGGGATTCAATCTCAGCCGACTCTGCTGACGTTCACAGCTATAGGGAGCAAGAAATCCCAGATCCCTGTGAAGGCCCAGCTGGCAGAGAATGTTAATTCCGCAGTTAATTCCATAGTTTCCCTTTGCATCCTTCGTGGAATCAAAGAGCTGGAAGGGGCCATACAGACCATTTAGTCCAACCCCCTGCCCAGTGCAGGATCAGCCTAAAGCATCCCTGACAAGTATTCATCCAGCCTCTTCTTGAAAACTGCCAGTGAGGGGGAGCTCACCACCTCCCTAGGCAGCTGATTCCACTTTTGAACTACTCTGACCGTGAAAAAGTTTTTCCTAACATCCAGCCGGGACCTTTCTGCATGTAATTTAAGCCCGTTGCTTCAAGTCCTACCCTCTGCTGCCAACTGGAACAGCTCCCTGCCCTCCTCTAAATGACAGCCTTTCAAATATTTAAAGAGAGCAATCATGTCCCCCCTCAACCTCCTCTTCTCCAAACTAAACATTCCCAAGGCCCTCAGCCTTTCCTTGTAGGGCTCAGTCTCCAGACCCCTGATCATTCTTGTCGCTCTCCTCTGTACCCTTTCGATTTTGTCCACATCCTTTTTGAAGTGAGGCCTCCAGAACTGCACACAATACTCCAGATGCGGCCTGACCAAGGCAGTATAGAGAGGGGCTATGACCTCCTGCGATTTTGATGTAATGGCCCATTTGATACAACCCAGGATTGAATTGGCCTTTTTTGCCACCACATCACACTGACTGTTCATATTTAGTTTACAGTCCACTCTTACCCCAAGATCCCTTTCACATATACTACTGCCCAGAAGTGCATCCCCCATCCAGTATTTGTGCTTCTCATTTTTGTGGCCCAGATGTAATACTGTGCACTTATCTGTGTTGAATTACATCCTGTTCACAACTGCCCACTTCTCCAGAGTATTCCGGTCTTGTTGAATTTTAATTCTATCTTCTTGGGTGTTTGCTACCGCTCCCAATTTGATATCATCAGCAAATTTAATGAGCAGCCCATTTACTCCCTCATCCAGATCATGAAAATATTGAAAAGTACCAGGCCCAAAACCGAGCCCTGCAGCACCCCACTGGACACCTCCCTCCAATGTGATGAAACGCCATTGACTACCACTCTTTGGGTGCAGTCCTCTAGCCAGTTCCCTATCCACCAAAATGTCCTATAGTCCAGTCCGCAGTCTTCCAATTTACCCATTAGAATGTCATGGGCAACCTTATCAAAACTTTGCTGAAATCCAGGTAAATCATGTTGACAGAGTTCCCACGATCCAGTACACTCATCACTCAATCAAAGAAAGAAATCAGGTTGGTCTGGCAAGATCGGTTGGGGACAAAACCATATTGACTTCCCCGGATCACCGAGCGGTCCTTCAGATGCTTACAGATTGATCCCTTTAAAATCTGTTCTAATATCTTCCCAGCAACAGAAGTCAGACTGACCGGCCTGTAGTTTCCTGGGTCATCCTTCTTCCCTTTCTTAAAGATTGGGATAACATTCACTCTTCTCCAATCTCGTGGCACATCCCCAGTCCTCCAGGAGGCCTTGAAGATGATGGACAGGGGTTCTGTAAGTTCTCTGGAAAGTTCTTTCAGCACTCTTGGGTGCACCCCATCCGGCCCAGGGGATTTGTATTCGTCCAGTGCAGCCAGGTGCCTCTCCACAACCTCTCTGTCAATGTCAACTAGCCACCCAGGTGTCCTGTCATGTCTTCTACCATCTCTAGATGTGCCTGAGTTCTTCAGGGAGAAAACAAGAGGCAAAAAAGTCATTAAGCCTGTCTGCTTTTTCTCTGTCCTCCATCAGAGTTTCTCCTTCTACTCCCAACAGCAGTTCAATTGCTTCTTTTACCTTTTACCTGTCGACAACATCGCCTTCCAAGTATATTCCTTCCTTCGAAGTTCTACTACAGAAGAACAGTAACAGAAAGCCCTGGAAGATTAAAAAGTCCCACCACCAGTTGCCGTTGACCGTGTTTTGTAATGTCAGATCTATGGCCCTTTATGCTTTCGTGTAGGGGCTGCCCTGCTTGTCAAGTGGGAGGGCATTGTTGGCATAGGGTGGCTTATTGTTAGAACTGGAGAAGAAGCAAGTGGATGAGCCCCGGCTGGTGTGAGGGGACAGAGTTGGCATCTGGGTTTCTTGCAGAGGCTGCTTCCTGCACTTGTCTTTGTGTGTGTGTGGGGGGGGGGGCTTTGTTGGTGGTGAGAAGCTGTTTTAGGTTGGGGGGCTGTCAGTAAGCAAGGAAAGGCCCCCCACCCCCACCCCCAAGGCCTGTGGGAAAGAAATGCCTCTGCCCAGGAGAGCCTGGAGGTGCATGGGGAATGGACTAGAGATCAGCTAGACTGGGCCAGGGGAGGGGAGGGGTGGGGTGGGGGTGGAGAAGGCCATGCGGAGCGGCCCTGTGCCCTTCCTCCGGTGCCACCGCCATCAGTTTGGATCCTTCCCTTTAGAGTTTCCTCCGCAGCTTCTCTCTCCTTGTCTCTCACAGGAAGGGAAAGGAGACGCGCACCCCTGTGCCCTGAATGAGGAAGCAGCGGCCCCATCGCCCTTCCCATCTGCCCTTCACACGTGCATGCACGATCTTGCCCTGGGTGGGCACAGAGCGCCCTACTGATTCTATCCGGCTGCTATTTGTCTCTTCCAAAACAACGCAGGGGCAAATGGATAGTGGTGTGTGTGTGTGTGTGTAGCGGCGGGGGGGTTTGCTTTGAGAAAACAGTAAAAGGAAGACTTCCCCACCTGAGCACTGCAGACCTTCTCTGGGATGCTTTCATTTTGATACAAGCTGCCATTTTGTGAGTGGTAGTCAGTTCCCCAGGCTTGCAATCGGTCAGCTACCTCTCAGCAGCACCAAGTCTGCCTTCCTGGCAAGGCACCCTCCTTCCTTCACCTCTCCCGTCGTTGATGCGAGCCTGCCCAGCACCCTGACCTCCCTGCCCTGGCCGGGCTCATGCCTGGGGTGCTGGGGTGGGGACTCACTCTGCAGCCAGAGCAGTGGCGTGGAGTGGCTCAGCCAGCATCCAAGGCCCTGGGGTCTGAGTCCTGGCCAGTGCAGCCAAAGACAGCCTTGACATTGATGAGGGGGGAGGAGATTTGGGGAGACTCCCAACTGATCGTCTTCTCTTTCATCACTTCCTTCCCTCAGTCCCCACCCCACCCCGCCTTTCTCCTCTGCCAAGCCCCAGTCTCAGGGAAGTTCAGCTGTGGGGGGGGGGAATCTTTCAGAGGGCTGCAGAAAGGCTGGGCCTGAGAAGGAGAGGGGTCAGGAAGAACCCTGTGGCTGTCCCAGGTCTTCTCCACCCCTTTCCCTTTATTCCTGGGGGGGGGGTTCAAAATCAAACCATTATCATGCAGCAATTTTAAAGACCCTGCATAAGTACAATGCAAGCGCGAAAGAACCTTGGCTTAAGTTAGAACAAGAATGTGACAGAATCCCAGAGTCGGAAGGGGGCCAAACAGACCTTCTAGTCCAACCCCCTGCCCAATGCAGGACGAGCCTAAAGCAGCCCTGACAAAGATTCATCCAGATATGTCATTTAATTCCATTGCCTTATATTCCATGGTGTGCTTCTAAAGTAAAAATTATAAGGGGAGACAGTATAAAGGCTCGTAACTCAATGACTGAGGCGGTAATTGATAACTGAAGACCTTTTAGAAGGATTCTAAACCCAAGTGGGCCACTATTACAGTCTTTTGTATTTAATACATGCTTCAGAATCATCCAGACATGGTCAGACTGGGTTAAAATGAATTGTATTAGGCTACTAGATGTAACACTCAATGGGAATTATCTTCTATATATGGAAATAAAACAGATAAGTGAAGCGGCAAAATGGTTTCCATTTTTTCAGATCCATTGCTTTATTATGGTGAAACAGCAAATGAGACGAATTAATGTCTGACAAAATTTGAGGATTGACCTGTATAGCATAAGAACCTACGGAAGGGACTTATCTCA
Organism: Eublepharis macularius; assembly: GCF_028583425.1. Lineage (NCBI taxonomy): Eukaryota > Metazoa > Chordata > Lepidosauria > Squamata > Eublepharidae > Eublepharis > Eublepharis macularius. Next base: position 576,964 of record NC_072797.1, on the reverse strand, counting down.
GCCATGTATGTCTGCTTATATCCAATTGCAGAAATAACTAAATATAATTGTTGCAAAGAAATGGTAACAGATGGTTGGTGAAATCATAACTGAAAAAGAAGGGCAAACTATTTTCTCTTCTCCTGCTGCCACAGCAACATGTATAATAAGTATGAACGAAAATGTTTATAAGGTCTTCTACAATTGATACATTACTACTCATAAAGTAAGATGTACCAGATAAATATGTTGGAAATGTTGGAGAAAGAAAGGCAGATCTTAAAACATTCTGATTGAACACATTACAGGAACTACTATGCCTTATAGCCAAGGTAGTATTACTGGGACTAGTTAATGCATACAGTCCAAAAGTCTGTACAAGGATGATTCTTGACATGATTACAACTGCAAAATTGCTAATAGCGCAACTCTAGAAAACTAGATAACAACTCAGTATCAAATTATTGATTCAAAAAGTCTGGGGTATTGCAAAACTATCAGAATTATCAGAACTTTCTCAACCTAGAGACAGTCATATTTTTAAAAAATATTTTTCTGACAGCTGGAATTCCTTTTTTGAATTTTGGAGGAACAAATTAAATATGACACTGTGTGTGTGTTTGTGCGCGTGCGCGCGTGCACGCACGCACAGGCATGCACGCGCACAGTCAAGTCACCTCTGACCTAATGGCGACCCTATGAAGGAAAGACCTCCAAAACGTCCTCTCACCAACAGACTTGCTCAGATCCTGCAACCTGGAGGACGTGGCTTCTTTGATTGAGTCCAGCCATCTCGTTTTAGGTCTTCCTCTTTTCCTACTGCCTTCCATTTTTCCTAGCATTATTGTTCCATTATTATTGAGTCTCAGTGAGAAAGGCAAACTATAAATGACATAAATAATTGTCTTTTCCAGTGAGTCTTGTCTTCTCATGATGTGACCAAAGTACAGATAGCCTCAGTTTTGTCATTTTAGCTTCTAGGGAGAATTCAGGCTTGATTTGATCGAGAACCCACTTATTGGTCTTTTTGGCTGTCCGTGGTATCTGCAGAACTCTTCTCCAGCCCCACATTTCAAAGGAATCCATTTTCCTCCTGTCAGCTTTCTTCACTGTCCAACTTTCACATCCATACACAGTAATAGGGAATATCACAGTTTGGATTATCTTGCTCTTGGTTCCCAGAGAGACATCCTAATCTTTAAGGATCTTCACTTGCTCCCTCACAGCTGCTCATCCAAGTCTCAGTCTTCCTCTGATTTCTTCATTGCTCATCGGGCATCTTTTGGTTGATGATTGAGCCAAGGAATAGAAAATCTTGAACAATTTCTTGAACAATTTCTCCGGCCGTGAAAGCCTTCGACAATACATTGAACACCTCTACCGGGAAGAAACATTCCAACAGACCCGGAGATTGGAAACACTTCGGAACAAGAAAGCACATCTACTCTGTTCTTTAACCTTTCTCCTACACTGCAGGGACATGAGAACCATTCCATCTTTTCTCACAACAAAAAGAATCTTCAAAACCACACAGGCGAACCGCATTTATGACGGTCTAGAACAGGCCCTCTTACGTGAGAGAATCCACACTACCCGCAGAGAACTTGCTGCCACAGACAAGGAGCTATTTTGCTTGCATATCAACACCAGCCATAAAATGAGAAGTCAGGATTGGGACATGGTCGATAGTCTCACCTACAGAAAGATGGAACAAGTTTTTACCAGCCACACATCCAGATAGAAGCAGAAGTTTAACAAATTACAGGGGAAAAGACAGACAAGCCCAATGCTCGACAACGCACGCATTGTCATCAATCTGACAGACCGTCAACTCTCACCAGAAGAAACCTCCATCTTGGCAAAGGGAGGAAACTTTGCAGTCACCCCCACCAGAATTCCTGTGGAAGACATCATTGCAAATGTGGAAACTGCCATTCGTCATCTACCTGAAGAGGAAGCTGAGGAAATAAGAGGAGAGACGGCCAAGATTCTACGAAAGGCAAAGCTTCCCACCAGTAATATAACATGCAAGGAGAGGAACGCCATCAAGACCCTCAATGCGGATCCAGACATCATCATTCTACCAGCTGACAAAGGCAATGCCACAGTGATCATGAAAACAGAGGAATACAAAAGGAAGATTAAGGAACTCCTGGACCCCTCCACCTACAAAAAACTAAAACGAGATCCCACTTGCAAAATCACCAGGCTAACAAATGCGCTGATCAAGAATTCCTCACTACATCCCGACACGCACAGAAAACTATGCAAGACAGAAGCACAGCCACCTAGACTATATGGACTCCCTAAAATACATAAGGATTCAGTCGCACTCCGACCCATTGTGAGTGCCATTGGCTCACCGACATATGAATTAGCTAGATAACTGGCCAATCTTCTGCAGGACCACATCGGGAAAACCACGTCTTACATCAAAGATTCAGCACATTTCATCAACAAAATCAGTTCTCTGAAACTCAATCCACAGGACATACTTGTCAGTTTTGATGTTGTGTCCCTGTTTACTAAGGTTCCAGTAAAAGACACTATTGCACTTATTAATCAGATTTTTCCAGAGGATGTAACAGCCTTATTCCACCATTGTCTGACAACCAGTTACTTCCAATGGGAATGTCAGGGTTGAAGTGTATGTATGTAACCAAAGAGACTCCCCGACAGGGAGCCAATTTCTTTCCGCTTCAGAAAATTTTCGGGATAGAAAGGCACATGGATACATACACTTCAACCCTGACATTGATAACGAATTCTATGAACAGATGGATGGGGTGGCCATGGGGAGCCCTCTCAGCCCAGTTATAGCAAACTTCTACATGGAACATTTTGAAAAAAACAGCTCTAGAATCAGCACCCCACAAACCTAGTGTATAGTTCTGGTTTGTGGATGATACATTTATCATTTGGAGCCATGGTGAGGAAGAATTGATGGAGTTTTTAAACCATCTCAACAACATCCACCTGAACATTCAATTCACAATGGAGAAAGAAATCGAGGGGAAACTCCCATTTCTGGATACCTTGGTCATCTGCAAAGCAAACTTGCAGTTAGGTCACAAGGTCTACAGGAAACCAACTCACACGGATCGGTACTTACACAAAAACTCCAATCACCACCCTCGACAGAAAAGAGGCATAATGAAAATATTAGTGGATCGTGCAAGACGGATATGTGAGCCGCACCTTCTCAATGAGGAAATTAATCATCGAAACCATGCACTTCAAGCAAATGGCTACTCCAGAAATGAAATCAGAAGAGCAATTAAACCCAGGATAAATCAAACAACCAAGGAAAAACAGTCTCCTACAGGAAAAGCATTTTTGCCATGTATCAAAGGAATCACTGATCAGATGGGAAAGCTTATGAAAAAGCACAACCTACAAACTGTATTCCGATCCACCAGAAAAATACAACAGATGCTACGACCAGCAAAAGACAGTAGAGACCCTCTCACCTCTGCAGGAGTATACCGTATACCCTGCAGCTGTGGACAAGTGTACATTGGGACCACACAGCGCCGCATCCAGACAAGAATAAAAGAACATGAAAGACACTGCAGACTTGGCCATCCGGAAAAATCAGCAGTGGCTGAACATAGCCTAACTCAAACAGGGCACAGTATCTTATTCCAGGACACCAAAATACTGGACAACACGTCCAACTACTTTGTCAGACTGCACAGGGAAGCCATTGAAATTCACAAGCATAAGCAAAACTTCAACAGGAAAGAAGAAACCTTAAGAATGAACAGAGCATGGTTTCCAGTTCTGAAAAACACCAGGCTAACAAAAGACTCTACAACCCACAATAGCCCTGCAGAGAAGATTAGCATATCAAGCACTAATCCATATGCAAAAGAACCTCCTCAGGATACAGTGAAGCATTAGCACTCCATTAGCATTCCACACCCTGGGAAACCCTACAGGATGACACAACCAAACCCACCTTTCTGAGTAGATATAAAGTACTTGCAAACATCTCCTCCACAGTTTGACACTCAGAGATCCCTGTCTTTCGGTGCTACACCTTTGAAGATGCCAGCCACAGCTGCTGGCGAAACGTCAGGAACTACAATGCCAAGGCCACAGCAATACAGCCCGGAAAATCCACAACAACCAATTTCAATTTCCTCATTGTCAACTTTAAAATTGTGTAATTCCTCAGTAGTCATTACTTTTGTCTTCTTGATATTCAGCTGTAACCCTGCCTTGGCGCTTTCTCCTTTAACCTTCTTCATTAGTTGTTTCAAGTCTTCCCTATTTTCTGCCAGTAACGTGGTGTCATCTGCCTCTCTCATGTAGTTGCAGCACAGTCCTGAGGCGCAAGCGTCTTCCTTCTCCTGGTGGTAGCCTCCCCTCGGGTCAGGTCATGGGCCTTCTCTGGGCAGGCCCGTTCCTCTGGTGTGACCTACCAGAGTGGATATGGAGGGTGCCTCCACTTGCTACATTTAGGGAAGTTTTTCTCCAGGAGGCTTTTGGAGGACGGTAAATGTTTTTTATCTTATGTGTTATTATCTTGTTGATGGAATGTTATATTGTTGTATGTATTTGCAACAGGAAGGAAGCAAGCAAGCAAGCAGTGGAGAATTTCATCACTTTTCAGTTTTTGTTCCTTGTTGATTTACCTAGTACTTTTAACATGTGCCAGTTGTCTCTGCTATCATATACTGTTGTTTTAACTAGTATTGATCCTATTAGGCAGTTTTATGTTGTTTAATATATCAGAATTACTTATACTCTGTTTCAGCATTTCTTCAACTCTGTATTGGATTTCTGCTGATGGTACTGTCTTTGCAAATTCACATTTATAAACCCTCTTGCATTGGTTATTGAAATGCCCTTGAAATTAACTGTACTCACTGCACACCACCTTGAATCTCAATGAGAAAGGACTATAAATGACATAAAGAAAGAAACAAATAAATAGTAGTATCTCAGTCAAGTTTACGGAAACCTCGGAGGTCCATCTTTCATGCCCTGTCCCCTCCTTTCAGCTGAGAAAATAACACCAAGAGTAAAGTGGGAGGAAGAAACAGACCGGGGGGGGGGGGTGTTAATGCGCCAAGCAAGGCAGGCAGCCCGCCAGAGTTTCCCGTACCTGTGGAGGGAGCAGGCATCAGACACACCCTGTTTATCAGCCAGCCTGCTCGCAGGTGGGAAAAATAAACAAGGCTTCTGTTGTCATGGAAACCCTCCCTCCCTCCCTCCCTGTTGCCATGGAAGCAGGGCTTCCCGGCTACAGCTCGTGGGCCCTGTGAGGAGCCCAACAGTCTCCAGACAGGGAGGTAAGAGGGCAGCAAACATGAGGGGCGGGGCCTGGATCCCTGTTTCCCACCTGTCTCCTCTCCGCTTCCCCAGGCTGTCTTTCCGACTCCGCCCATTGCCCTGGCATCCAATTCTCCTTGAGTTTATTTCCCTTTACCTTTGGAGGTTTGGTCCTGGCATCTCTGCCAGCCCGAGCAAACTGTGGCAGCCGGACTCAGCAGAAGAGAGCTCCCAGCGCTGAGCAGGAGAGGTGCGGGCCACTCCACGTGGATTCCACTTCCTGGTCCCTCTGGGTGGTCTTCTGAGCTGGAACCCAGTTGCTCTGCCTCCCCCATCCTCGCTTGGGGCGGGGGGACACCTGCTTTGCTCTGCCTTGGGAATCGTAGCCAGCCCGGGCACAGCTCCCCAGTAACCGCCCTCTTTGTGTTCCAGCAGAGCCAGCATGGAAGAGGAGCCCAGTGACGAGGTGCCTGGGAAGGCCTCCGAGGTGGACGAGGATGCTCTGAGGACCTCCTCCACAGCCCTGGAGGTGGAGGAGGAGATCATTGTGCCTACTTCTACTTCCACAGAGGTGGAAGAGGACACTGTGGAGCCTGCGTCCACATCCTTGGATGGGGAGAAGGACCTCAGAGATACCTCGCTTCCCCCTTCAGAGTGGGAGGAGAACTCCGAGTCGGTGGCGCCACAAGAGCAGAGTCCCAGTGAAATGTCTTCCCTTCCTCGGGAAGAGTCCGAAGGCCTCTGGTCCTCCACAACGTCCTCCTCTCCAATGTCGCCTCTTCCCTGGAAAATGCACCGGGAGGACCTACAACGGCTTGAAGAAGAGGAAGGCAGTGAAGATGGGCCGGGAGCGCTGGTGGCCGAGAGCATCATCCCGAGCCAGACGAAGACGAAGAAGAAGGCAGTTGCGAAGAAGGGCGCACTGAGTAGGTCACGTGGGAGAACCCGACCCAGAAAGCAGCGGGAATTGGGCCCAGCGTGAGTGTTTCTGGCCGAGTGGCTCCTGGCTACCAGAGGCCTGCTGCCCGTGAGCCAGCGGGACAGCCTGGAGGACAATCCTGCAGACAGGAGGGCGGGCCTGCTCAGGCAGGCAACTAACGCCTGTTTTGCAGAGGCCTTGACGGTGGCCCTGCAGGAGGGCCGCAAGAGGGCAGCCAGGCATGCCCGGGGGGCCCACGATGCCCCCTCCCTCGGGTCCTGCTCGAAGGGTCTGTAAGATGGGCTGTGAGCACCTTCTTGAGACTGGCTGCGTGCTTCCGCCCCACAAGGCGCTGGACAGAAGTCTGGGGAAGAAAAGGGCTGGTCTCCCAATGCTTCTTCGGCAAAGCATTCAAGGGATGGTGGGGGGGGGGAATTGGGGGGGGGAGGAATTCTTCAGTGGGGCAGGGAGGGAGGCTAATCTTGGTCCTCCTAACCTCCAGCGCTCTCCCTGTCAGAGCAAAGCCTTGCCAGAGCAGAGCTGATGGACAGCTGCCTTCTCATGGGGCGGAGCGGCTGTGATCAGGGCCCATCGGAGTTGTTTTGAAGGCATCCTGTTTTTTACATCTCTGGCATAATTTTTGCCACTCTGGTTTCATGACTGAGGGCAGGTGTGTTGCGTGAAGGTTGGTAGGGGCAGAAGTGGGTATGTTTGTTGCTTCAAGGGGCAGCACAGTGGAGGATGGAACTGGCCGTTCTGCAGCCCGCACGCTTCCCTTCTGCTTAAGGCAGAACTGTGGGGTGGATTTGCTTGTGGGCTTTGTGCCTGACCTGGGCATCTCTGTCTGCAGACTATTCAGTGCGCCCCATTGTGCCAGCCGAGAAGGGAGAGCTCTTGTCGGTGGCCAAGGCCATGCACCGGGACAACTTTGGGAGGAACGTCAAGGAGCTCTTCCACTTGGAGCGGGAGGCAGCACTGAAATCCATGGAGACAGGTGAGGAGGCTGCCTGGCCGGCAAATATATCCGGCAATGCCCCTGGAGGCAACCGTGGCCCCCTCAGGGGGTGGCAAGCAACGAGGGGCAAGGTGACTCCTTGGTCCATCTTGGGTACTTCTGTCTCCTCCACCTGGTAGTGGCTCTTCAGGGCTTCCTTCAGGTGGAGAAAGGAAATTCTCTTCCTTTCTCAAAAGTAACAGGCAGCTGTTTAGAGATTGATAGAAGCAACTCTGGCATTTTGGCAAGTGTCTTCTGTTCAATGTGGCCCTCAGGCGGGAAAGGCCCTTTCGGAGGACTCTCAGAAGGTTTCTAAATCTGGTTGGCTTCATTCCTGGGAGCTTTTCTCGTCGACCTCCCCCTTCCATCCATCCTGCAGTACTTTGACTGCCGGGAGCGTGCAATCCTGGCTTCCCTTGCATGGAAAGTGTTTTGGGACAGCTCTCTTCTTGCTTTGTGGTAAGAATGCTGACCTGGGCTCATGTGCCATGGGAGCTCAGACACCCCCAGTGCTGTTCCTCTCGTCCTTCTAAGCTGCCTGGTGGGTTCCTAGTTTTCTCAAGCAAAAGACGCAGAAGCATCTGTTGGACTGGTCTAGGCAGACGGGAGCCTCCTTCTCTCCCTTTGCCGTCCTTTATCCGCTTTTATGTTTTCCTTACAGGCCCAATTTTGTTTTCTTGTTCCTTCTTTAAAAACAACAACAACAACATATTGTTTATGTTTAGCGCCCTGTTCATTTCAGAAAGGACCCTTGGGGCACCTTGGGGCATCTAACTGACTTATGATGGCATAACCTTTTGTGAGCCAAAGCTTACTTTGACAAAATGAATGAAATGTTCAGAGCAGGATAATAAAACAACAAAGACTACTTAACTGAAGCCTAAGTTACTTAGAAGGATCTTCTGCTTGATAAACCAGACATTACCTGGCCAGCCTATGGCTGCCAAGGTGAAGTTTAGGCTGAAGTGAGACAGAGCAAGCAAACTGCATGTTCTGCCCTGGAAGAGAAACCGCCCTGTGCAGCTGAAAGTCTCTGCATAGTTTTGGCTTTGCTATGTGGCTCTGCATCAGGGTGTCAGACTGTGGCTTATTAAAAGTTGCAATCCAGACTATCTCTTGCAATTAGACATGAGTCCATTGGTTTCAAAAGACTTTACTGAATATAAACAACCATTATAGTCCACTGGCCAAGATGCAATATCCTGGCTGGTACACGGATGTTGTTACGAATGAAGGTAAAAGTTAGGATACAGAATAGCATAGCCCAGCAAGTCCCATCCTCCCCCCACAGTTCTCAAAACACGCGGCTTGAAGCTGAGAGAACGAAACTTTCCCAAGGCTGGAAGGGCTGTAGTCAAAACATTCCTCTTCTTTGAGATAAGTGTTGCTGGACTGCTTGTCACCTGCAAAAGAAGAGCTTGACACACTGACAGGATTAAAATGGAGTCTCTCTGGCTAGAACACATAAGAAACATATGTCAGACCTGACACAGGGCAGGATCAGGGGGGCTGAGCGGAGCAACAGTGCAGTCCCTATTCCCGGCTGGGCCATAAGAACAGAAGAAGATCCCTGCTGGCTCAGATCAGGGGGTTGCGCCGCCCGGGTCCCTCTAGTCCAGCATCCGGAATCCCACGGCAACCAACCAGTTGCTCTGGAAGGCCAAGGGACAGGGCAGTGGGGCTGAGGCCACCCCCAGTGTTGCCTCCGGGCGCTCTGGTTCCGACTGCCTCTGAATGCGTGGGCTTTCCTTCAGTCGCCCCAGCTAGCAGCCGCTGACAGCCCCTTCCGCCCCGAGTCTGTTGAGTCCCTGTTTCAAGCCACCTGTGCCTGTGGCCACCGCCACCTCCACTGGCTGTGAATCCCACAATTTAATTACATATTGAGTAAAGAAGTATTTCCTTTAGTGTGTCCTGAATCTACTGTCAATCAAGTTCACTTGTATTTTGGGAGAAGGAGAAAGAACTCCGGCTCTCCATTATCTCTGGTGGTGGCGTGTTGTCAAGTCATAGCTTACTTATGATGACCCCTGCTGGAGTTTTCAAGGCAAGCGACTAACAGAGGTGGCTTGCTATTGCCTGCCTCTGCAGCCCTGGGCTTCGTTGGAGGTCTCCCAAGGCCAACCCTGCTTAGCTTCTAAGACATGATGGAATCAAGCTCACCTGGGCTATCCCAGTCAGGGCCCACTACCTCTTCTCCATGTATTGTTTTATGAACCTTCTGTAGCTCTTCTGTAGCACACCCAGGCCTCCCAGGGTATGTGCTGCCTGCCCTGAAACCCCCCGCTCTGTGTTAGAGAGACGAGGCAGGGGAGACAGAGGCCAGAGGCAGCCATCGGGGGCTGGGGATGAAGCCTGTCTCTTGGAGGGCCAGATGGTCCCAAATGCAGGGCCAAGACTGTTGGTCAGCAATTATGGCCTAGAGAGCACGTCACCCCTGCATTCAAAGGCCTGTGCCAGCCCCCAGTTTGTTCCCCAGCACAATGCACAGCTCTAGTAGCAACCCATAAAACTCTGGGGGATCTGGGATCAGGCTATGCTCCCCAGCTGATTCCCCCCCCCCATTTATTCAGATCTTCTTCTTCTTCTTCTTCTTCTTCTTCTTCTTCTTCTTCTTCTTCTTCTTCTTCTGCCCCCCCCCAGCTGCAGAGGTGAGGCAGGTGGTGATGGGCCGTGGTTTTTCAGTGGTGGCACATGCTCTGTAGAACATGCCCCCCCCATCCACACACCCCATGAGTTTTGCGTCACACTTTTCCTGCTTGTTGCAGTCAGGAATCAGGGGGAGCCTCTTCCTCCTCCTCCTCCTCCTCTTCCTCCTCCTCCTCCTCCTCCTCTTCCTCCTCCTCCTCCTCCTCCTTCTTCTTCTTTTTGCACTATGGGCCACATCCAGACATTGTCAGAAGCCTGTGTTAGTGCTGTGACTTGTGCACGCCATCCCTCCTCCCTTGGCACAGGGCGAGCGCTCACCGGACCGCGGGGGGGAGGGGGGGCTTGGGAAAGCTTCAGTCAGCCTCCCGTTGGCTGGGGCACCTGAGTGCAGGCACCGAGGCCCAGGGACTGTCTTTCCTCTCTGCCTGGGCTTATCAAACCTTGGGCTGTTCTGGAGAGCTTGTTAGGCAGAACCAGCCCCCACTTTGCCCAGGGGAGGGGGCACGTAGACATCCCCGTGAGGCGATGCTTGACCACAAAGCCATCCACTGGATTCCGCAGGCAAGCAGAGGATGGAGGGTGGCGGGTGGTGGAAGAGCGGGAGGGACTGTGCCTGCATGAAGCAAGTGGTGCCGGTACCAGTCGCAGAGGAACAGAGGCCTGAATGTGGCCATTGTGCGGGGGAGGGGGGTGACCTCCTGGCTGGTCCGCCGCTCCGGCCCCAGGCCGCCCACCCGCTGCTGCTCTGCTTGGCCTTCCCCTAACGTCACTTTGTGCCTAATAAGGCCGGTATTTTGCTGCCCTTCAAAGCATGCCCTGTCTCCTGCTGTAGCTTTACTGGTTCCTGTTTTAATTTCTAAATGGCCGCTTATTGTCGAAAGCTGCTCTGCTCACCATTTTGGAAAGTGGGGCGTCAGTGTTTGAAACACATAAGTAATACTGTCTCGATTAGTGAGGGAAAGGCGTGCCTGGCCACGGGTGCCTCCTCCGCCCAGCATACCTAGACCGCCTTCCTCGGGGTGCCAGGTCACCTGCCTGCTGTGCCTCCTCCCCAACAGGCCTCTACATCGGCTGGCGCTGCCCCGAATACCTGTGGGACTGCTTCCGTGTGGGCGACGAGTCCAAGTGTTTCTGTGGACATCTGCTGAAGCGGCACCAGATCCACGTGGGTAAGCCCTGGGGCAGCGGGCTCACCCAAGACACACACGCACACGCGCACACACACACACACACACACACACACACACACACACCCCGGCCCTTCTGGGCCAGGCCAAAGCCGCTCTCGGCCCGACCCCCCTCGCTTCCACGTCTCTCTGGAGCTCCTCAGCAAGGCAGGAAGGCCAAGGAAGCCGCTCCCTTTGTTTGTCCCCAACTCCCAGATTCCGAGGTATGGGGCTCCTGAGCACGGCGGTCCCAGTGGACTGTCATGGACATGCGTCCTGCTGTCTTTCTTCTGCCTCTATACATGAAGAAGAACTTCCTGACACTTAGAGCGGTCCCTGAGTGGGAACAGGCCTCCTCGGGAGGTGGTGGGCTCTCCTCCTTTGGAGGTTTTTAAGCAGAGGCTAGATGGCCACCTGACAGCAGTGCTGATTCTGTGAACCTGGGCAGATCGTGAGGGGGAGGGCAGGCAGGGTTGCATCAGTGCTTAGTTCTTGTGGCCCCTTCTCACTTGCCCAGGGTAATGCCAATTGACACTCTGGGGTCAGGAAGCAATTTCCCCCCAGGCCAGTTTGGCTAGGGATCCTGACGGTGTTTTGCCATCTTCTGGGCATGGAGCAGGGGTCACTGGAGGTGTGTAGGGGAAGGGGAGGTAGTTGTGAAGTTCATGCATTGTGCAGTGGGGTGGACTAGATGACCCCGGATCCCTTCCAACTCCCTTCCATATGATTCTATGACTCCGCTTCTGCCCCCCCTTCCTGCAAAATCATTCAGCCTTTTCAGTCTATTATATGGTTACTATGAAGACATGAGCCATTCTTATATAGACCCGGGGCCTTACTCTGCGTCGTCAGGTGACCTATTGGGATCCCTGTCAAGCAGGTGTGTTCTGGGAGGCCCCCACTGCAGCTCAAACTCTCAGGTGGGTGGGGGCCTGAGTCCGATAGGGACCTCAGCCCATGGGAAATGGCTGCTGGGACTTATTGGTTGCCCAGCTGGAGAAATGTATTTGTACCAATCAGACACATGTATTTATTTATTATTTCATTTATTTTTATTTACTTTATTTTAAAGTCTGCCTTTCTTGCTGGTACTCAAAACAGATTACAGGATTATAGTAGCGCAATCAATCAGCTAAAGACAGCCAGTGAACAAGGCAACAATAACAACAACATTCAATTTATATACTGCCTTCAAAACAATTTAACGCCCACTCGGAGTAGTTTACAAAGTGTGTTGTTATTATCCCCACAACAATCACTCTGTGAGATGGGTGGGGCCGAGAGAGCTCTGAGAGAGCTGTGTTCTCCAGCTGGCTTCAAGCAGGGGAGTGGGGAATCAAACCCGGCTCTCCAGATTAGAGTCCTGCTGCTCTTAACTACTACACCAAATTGGCTGAATTAGGGGAAAATGTGAAAAAACAATCCATTGAAGGCAAGTAAACTATAAATAATACAGAAAGTGGGTTAAAGGAAAACAGTGCAGTAGAACAGACGACGCCGGCAATAATAATCACAGTGGGTTATGCTATTATAAAGGTGCCCCCCGCCCTGGGCTGCCATCCTGAACATTTCTGTTTTGCACATTTTTGTGTAATGATAGAAGTGTGGGGCCTTCCTGACCTCTGCAGGCAAGGTGGGGACACCACTGAGAAGACCTTACCCATTTGCAGGGTGGCATGTTTAGAAGGCTGTGCTCGCATGAGCAAAACTGTTGCAGTGGAATATAGCAGGAGACGGGGCCCCCAGTGTGCCTGATTCAGAGGGCACTGAGTCTCCACACACTTGAGAATCTAAGTTTCAGCCAGGAAGACCCAGGGCTGAGAAAACATAGGCTAGATAAGGGGCAGACCAGCAACAGTGAAATGGTAGCTCAGCTTTCAGCCCTGCTCTGCCTGGCGGGGCCTCTCCGGGGCCTCAGGCAGAGGAAGCACTCCCCAGCCCCTTCAGCTAGAGATAACCCTTCTCCTTCCCAAGCAGGGCCTGCCACTGAGCTGTGAGTGGCCCCCATTTTCTATGCATGCTCCTCAGGGGAGGAAATGCATTCCTTGCAGTCAAATCATGCGCACTGCACAGCTTTTAAAGAGCTTTTGCTCTCTTGACTTTAGAAAAATGTTCTGTCTGACTTGTCTGTGGGTCACCTAAAGGGTTCTGTCCGCAGCCAAGCGATGGTGCAGAACATGTTCAGATGAAGTTCAATGAACTGCCCTTCAGTGCCTCAGCTAAAGCTCTGCTTTGGCCTCAGCTAAAGACCCCTTGCCACTAGCTGTCGGGGGTCTTTGGCAGGGGCTCCTCTCCCGGCTCATTGTAAACTGGAGCTTCCTTTCTGTGCACTCTGGTGTAGCGTTGCCCATTCCTTGCTGCCAGAGGTCCTCTCCATCCATCGTGGGGGTTCTGTTTGGCCCTGGGGACTGCAGTGTGGAGAAGGGTGGGGCATGGGGGGGCAGGGGCAGTCGCTCAGCCAGGGCCAAGAAGCCTCTGTATTAGAGACATGCCACCGCCCCCCCCACCGCATCCCAAAGGGCCCCTGTCCAAGGTCAACCTTTCTGCTAGTGTCCCTCGGAACCCGTGGCCTCCCAAGCCACCTCCTGGAGCCCTCTGCCTCTCTTCTTCTTGCAGCTGCTTCTCCTCCCCTTTCTTGCAGAGCGGCGTGCCTCTGTGCCCTGCACCTGTCCCGAGTGCCAGTGTCAGAGCTTCACATTCATCCCGTCACGGCCGGAGGAGGTTGGTGAATTCTGGCTGCAAAGACGAACCGGCTTTGATCCCGCTGCTTGGCGTGCCAAGTGCCGCTGCAAGCACACTCACGAGGAGCACGTCCCACATGGATCCCGCCCCTGTGGGGCCCGAGGTGGGTGCCGGCTGGGGCCACTGCCTCCTCTGGCCATACGCACTGGGCACAAGAGCCTGCTAGAGCGAGAAGGCAGGGAGGGGGCACAGAACGGTGGTCCCCACTGAAGGTTGGAAGAGGAAAGGGGACATTGGGGGGGGGGCAAATAGGAAATGTTTCTTATGAAACATTTTGTTTCACCACAAGTCCAGAGGAGTATTTGTAAAAGGAATGTTCTAAAGGCGTATTTGCAAGAACTCCCCTCTATTCCTTTAAAATGCTACAACTAATAATCACTGAATAGGAAGGTGCGTCATACAGGGAAAAGTGCAATATTGGCTTTAGTTCAAAGCGACTTTGCATACTAATAGGGTGGCCAAATCCACCCGTTATCACGGGAGGAACAGCAATATTACTCCCGTTCTGCTGCTCTCACGGCACTGACTACCTATCAGTCCCCAGGCTCGGTCCGAGGTATCAGCTGCCACATGCAAAGCTCTTCTCAGCCTTGGTCCTTCATGTCTATGGGACCTCCTCTCCCCTTATGTTCCGCCATGGCAGCTTCGCTTATCTGAACAGGCAGTGCCACCTTGTACAGGGCAAAATCAACAGCTGTCAGCACAAGTGCCTCAGGGAAGGGCATGCCCGAAGAGGTCAGGAAAGGTCCCAGTTTCCTTGCTGTCGCAAAACTGTCACAAAATTCACAAAACTGAATTATTCAAGAAGGCTTTTTCCTCCAATAGGAGGGCTGCACAGCAAGGAAGTGATCTCAAAGAGATGCATCTGTGAAGGGAGAGGGAGGGGCTATAGACTTTACTACTGTGGCTGTGAGGGGGATCCTACTAGGCAGTTCCTACAATATGCCAGTCTTAGAAGTGGTTATGCTGTTCTACAGCATTTCTTCAACTCTACATGGGCTCCCTGCTGGTTTTAAATCTTTGCAAAATTGCATTGCTGTACCCTATTACATTGTTTATTGAAATGTCTTTGAAATTGACTGACTGACTCACACTGTGTAATCCACCTTGAGTCTCAGTGAGAAAGGTGGACTATAAATAAATGAATGAGCCTCTCCTGCAGTTATAATTCCTATACGCTGTAGCAATATACACGTTTCTTACTGCAGCCTGTAAAGAAAAGTTCAGTCCACATGTTGTCAACCCCGCTTCCCATTGCAGAATGGTGGTCCCCATCAGTGTTGTGTGATTTCATATATCCGGTCGGAAAATATACCCCCAAATACCTTTATATTCGGGTTTTCTGATCATATCCAGGATTCTCAGATATACCCATATACATATCCCGATTAATCCCAGAAATATCTGTGAATGGCCGGGGCCGCAGCCCCTTGTGCTTCTCCTTTTTCAGGCTTCCCAGGCAAAAAGATGGGTGGGGGGAGGAAGAGCGGGTGGGAACTCTCACGGGCAAGGGGCATGGCTTGTGCCAGGGAGCTCAGCTGCCTGTCAGTGGTTCTTTCTTAGCCCACAGGCTGGCCTCCTGGCTGCAGCCTGAGGGTGGATGTTTTGGAGTGGAGGCTTTGGGCTGCTGTGTTCTGTCTGTGCCTGACTTCTGTTCTGCTGCCTACTGCCAGGTTGGTTCTGCTGGATTTCTCCAGTTCTGCTGAGATTCTTTGGCCTGACGTTGGTTCTGTTGGGCCTTGCAGGTTGTTCCTGCATTGGGTTAGGGTTCTAGTCAGTGGTGACTCTTGAATGTTTCGCTACGGCTTCATTGCCATGGAGCGAGCCCTGGATTTTCCCCTCACAGGAAACAACGGAGAGTGGCCGGGGGCACCCTGTTCAGGGGGCCTGTAGAACTGGACCTTTTGACCCAATCTACTTGAAACTTGGGAGGTCTTTAGAGGATACACAGACCTCACTCTGATGCAGTCCTGGTGCTCTTTGCAAGAGAGACCGCCCTTCCAGCCCCCTGGCAAGAGTCTCCCATGGGGAATAATGGGCCTGCCTGCTGCCATTTCCCTTGGGCCAGACCCCTGCAATGCCCGTTTCCTCTCCTCTTTCCTTTCCTCTTACTGTGGACATGTGTGTTTTGCCTTATATCTCCACAAAGAAAGGGGCTAAAGACGTACTTTTTTAAAAAAATGAAAGCTGGAAATTCAGAGTTAGGTTGTTGTAACATTCTAATGTGATATGTCTGTTGCGGAGGCCTTCAATACCCGAACAAGTTCCTCCCCCACGGTGTGCAAGGGGAGTAGCCGCTGCAAGGAACTGGGCTGAGGGCAGGGAAAGCACAAGGAAACCTGGCAGGAGGGAGCCCCCGTTGCTGCCCCTGGGTTGGCAGTTGCAGAAGCAATGAGCAAACCAAACAAGTGCATCCTGTATGGAAAACGCCAGAAAGGAAGAAAGAGCAAAGCCCCTCCCACACAAGAAAAACCACAGATTTGGAGCAGACTGAGCCACGGGCTGGGGTCAGTTGTGGTCTTCCAAGTTTGCATCAACAGGGTCAGAAACCGAGGCCAGAACAGGAGAGGGCCCCCCCCGACATGGCATGCCTGAAGGGGTCTCCTGAGACCAGGCGCAACTTCAACGCCAACATTTTCCCCTATGGTTCACTACCACTGGGCATGAAATGCTGAGTCCTTGGAGGGGAGGGTCTCACCCGGGCCCCTGAGATGCCTCCTGCTTCCCCATCTCCTGCTTCTCAGGAGGGTGTGGGGCAGGCTCTGCCACCTCACTGTTGGGCTAAAAGTGCTACAGGCCTGGGGGGGGGGCTCCTTACACGTGCCTCAGCAGCTGGGCTCTGGATAATGCAGTTCCTTGCTCCTGCATGGATGCAGACACATTTAGGGAATCCAGATTTGGTGCTGGGTAGGGGGAAACATTCTGTACTTAAAGCACACAAAGCTGCTTTCTCCCGAGTCACACCCTTGGACTACTGAGAGTCAGCCTCATCTCTTTGGGACTGGCAGGGGCTCTCTCGGGCCTCAGGCCCAGGCAGATCTTTTCCAGCAAGGGAAAAGCCAGAGACCGAACGAACATGGGACCTTCTGCGTGCACAGCCAGCGCCCTGCCCCTGCCCAGTTAACAGGCCCCTCTTGTTTGCTTCCCAGGAGCCAAGGGGTTTAGTCTGCATTTGATTTTGTAGTTTGCTAAAGAAGTGAGGGGGGAAACAGCTCGGCCTTTAAGGTGGGGGGGGCGGGATAGGTGAAATGCTTCTCTGAAGACAGACTAACACACACACAGTACATGCTGATTTGCTCCTAGCAAAGCCAAGACATTCCATGCCCCTTCCACTAAAGAGAAAGGCCTTTTTTCCTTTTATCTCAACAAGGGAAGGGGGAAGAAAGTTAAAAAGTGTCAATTTCATATTGATAGATCAATGTGCCCTTGTAATAAAAGGTGCAACAGATTCTCTGAATTCCCAGCTTTCATTTTTTAAAAAAGTCTCCAGCCCCTTCCATTGCAGAGATAGGCCTTTCTCCACAAGGGAAGGCATTTTTTTTAAATGAAAGCTGGGAATTCAGAGCGCATGTTGCACCTTTTATTACAAGGGTAGGTCAATCTATTGATATGAAATTGATTTTTTTTTAATTGCAGGATGCCGGACTAGGTGGACCCTCAGAAGTCTGATTCAGCTGGGATCTTCTAATGTTCTTATCCCTTTGAGGGGGCAGGGGGGGTCATCTATAAACATTCAGAATAAACCATTTTAAAAGCTCTGTTGTCATGGATGTTTTACACTGTACACATTTGATTCCACAACCCCAAATCTTCCTATTACAATGTGAAAGCACCTTCTGGGGGCTTGTACGGGACATTTTATTATCATTACTCTTTGCTGGTTCTTCATCTAACACATTTCTCTCAAATAAAAGGTCTCCCATCCCAATTATCCTCCACCCTGAAGCCCAGTCCAGTCCTTGAAAAGCGAAATCTATTTGCTCTGATCACATCTGCAGGATAGATTACTGCAGTCTGTTCCAGACTGGGCTGCCTTTGAGGCCTGTCTGGAAACTTCAGTGGGTACAAAATGCTGTAGCAAGATTCTGACCAGCATAAGCTACCAGGAACAAAGCCATAAGTTTAGAAAGAAATCCTCTGACTGGTTGTCAAAGTCTGTTGAGGGGCGGCGCCTCCACACCTGTGCTCTTCTGCTTCAGAGGAGCCTCCGGCAGGGGCCAACCTCATACAGGCACCCCTGGGGCTGGCAGCCCAACCAGGAGCTGTGGGGAAAGGAGCAAGGGCGAGGCCACACCTTGAGGTGCCCCAGAGGCCTCAGAGGGGAGGCAGGGCTCAGGTAGCAGACTGGACCCAGGAACAGGCCAGAGGAAGAGGCTGGCAGCAGCTGGGGCCTCTTAAGCCTCTTAGGGGGCACGGCAGGAGAAAGGGGGCCCCAGCCAGGCAGGCCATTGGCCCAGAATCCCTTATTGGGCCTGCCCACTCTTGAAGAGAGGGCATTGGGGGAGTCCCAGGTCAGCCCGCCCCCACAGTCCTTCATTAGGCAGCCTAGGGGAGACTCGGGGGTGGCTAGAGGGGGAAGGAAGAGGGTGTGGGGGTCGAACTGCCTATCCTGAAATTTGCCCTGGCCTAGCCAGGGAATGCTGGAGGGCCCTGCAGCCCCAGACTCCACCCCCCCGGGGAATCTGACCAAACTCCCCAGGGTCTGAGGCCAGGGAGGCAACAGGCCCAGCGCTTCCTCCACCACCTCTTTTGTCCATCGTGATCTTCTGGGGAGGCCCTGCTGTATGAGCCCCACTTTCAGGGGCGAGGTGGGGGTGGCTGGAGACAGGGTCCCTTTGGGGCTTGCTCTGGGACTCCCCACTGCAGCTTTCTTGAATTATTTTTGGCAACAGATCAAGATTTGATTGTCTGTGGAGCCAATTTAGGATGAGCATTTTCAACAGCCTTGGCAAGGATCGAGGGCTTTTCCTGCTGCTCTGAATGCTTGCTTGTTCTAAGATTATACTTCATATGATATTTAAAAATGTTTATGCTGCTGCATTGTCACCTCGGAAGTCACTTGTTCAGGGGCTGTTGTTACCTGTAAGCTGCCATGAGCAGATTTCCTGAACAGGCGATGTAGAAATGTTCTAAAGAAAGCCATACCTGAATATTGGTTGTTGTGGGTTTTCCGGGCTGTATTGCCGTGGTCTTGGCATTGTAGTTCCTGATGTTTTGCCAGCAGCTGTGGCTGGCATCTTCAGAGGTGTAGCACTGAAAGACTGAGATCTCTCAGTGTCACAGAGTGGAAAAGATGTTGGCAGGTCATTTGTATCTACTCAGGAAGGTGGGGTTGGGCTGAGTCATAGAATGATAGAATCAGAGGTGCTACCCCTCTGAAGATGCCAGCCACAGCTGCTGGCGAAACGTCAGGAACTACAATGCCAAGGCCACAGCTATACAGCCCGGAAAATCCACAACAACCAACGTTCTCCAGCCGTGAAAGCCTTCGACAATACAATACCTGAATAAATCAATGTATTCAAGTAAATGAACTTGTAGCCCAGCCCCCCCCCCCGAAATTCAGCAGGACTCACCCCAAATAAGCAAGCATAGGACCACAACCTCAGAGAGCCAGTGTGATACATTGGTTAGAGAGGTGACTCAAGTGCAATTCCCTGCTCTGCGATGGCAGCGCCCGGTGGCCTTGGGTCCATTACACGCACGCTCAGCCTAGCCTACCTCACAAGGTTCTTGTGTGGATAAAATGGAGGACGGGAGACTGATGTAAGCTGCTTTGGGTCCCCATTGCAGAGAAAGGCATGGGATAAATGAAGCTACATAAACAAAGCCAACCTTAGGCCTTGTGCTGAGCCATCGGGCTGCTGCCTTGTTTGGGTGCCCCTCGAGCACTGACACCCCCTCCTCCCTCCCTCCCCCTCCAGGCTGCTCCTGTGTGGCGTTTGCATCCAGCTTCCTGTGTGCGGCCTGCGATCGGCGCTGGGAAGAGCACGAGACCTTCTTTGAATCAGAGGAGACACGCCTCAAGGGTGGCCGGCCATACGGTACGGGCAGCTCCTGCTGAGAAAAGCCACCTCTGCCCATTGGAAATGGCTCTGGACCTTGAAGCTGCTGCTCCCGCCCCCCGCCCCCCACCCCCACCCCGAGTCAGGCCACTCATCCAGGCAGCCCCAGCTGAGCCGGGAAGCCCTGGGGCTGTGCCTGGCCCTTCTGCAACCTCTGGAGCTGGGGCCCTCCTTCCCACCCAGCCCCTTTTGCACATTAACACCCCCCCCCCCCGCCACACACACACACATCCATGACAGGTGGCCAAATTCCCTGCTACCTGCTGTGGTGGTGTGGCAGAGTGAGGGGCAGACAGGCCCAGAGCTCTCCCCACCCCATGGGTGGGGTGTGTGTGAGTGCGTGGCATCCAGCAAGGGGTCCAGCTGGAAGGAATCCTTCCCAAGGGGGTGGGAAGGGGCAGGGCAGAGCTCCCGCCAGATCTGCCTCTCTTTCCCCCAGGAGAAGCCTATCTGCCCTTTGCCGAGATACCCGAACTGCGCAACGCCGTGCTGACGGGGTGCTCCGAGGACAACTCCACCTTCCCGGCCCTCCAGGCCCAGGGCCTGCCCGCCGCCTCTGGCTCACGCGCTCTGCCTCTTCCCCCCTCAGGGCCCCGCCGGATGGTGGAGAAGGATGACAAGAAGGCCTGAGGGTGGCCTGTGGAGGGCAGCGGCCGTGGTGGCACGGGCAGATGCCATTAAAGGACCTTGCTCTGGCAGTGCCTCCGGGTGTTTGTGTGGCTCCAGCCTCAGTTTCCCCCTCCGCCTGGAGTGCTTTCCAGAGAGCCAGGGGCGAGCAGGGGCGGGCAAGCAAGCCGCCTCTCAGAGCGAGCAGGGCCAGCTGCCGCCGCCGCCAGCCAGGCCCTTGCGGCACAGGTGCTGTGGTGGCCAGGCGTCTGTGGTCGGAGGCCAGAGCCCCACCCAGCCAGCTCACAAACACCATTCAGGCCGCTGCAGCAGCAGCAGCAGCACAGGAAACAGCAGGCCGCTTTAGGACTGCCAGCAGCCGATCGGGAGGCTCCTCGGAGCAGCCAGCGGTGCAGCTCCTGGCCTCTGGCGGAGGCTCCTGGCAAGCTCCTGCTGGGTCGGAGGGCAGAAGAACCTGGGCACAGAGCAAGGTGAGCAGCTGTGGGGTGGCCGATTCCCCCCTGGACACCCACCTTGTGAAAGCATCTGCTAGGGTGCCCTTCCCATTCCTTAGATACATGCAGGGAAACACCCCTCTTGCCTGGTGGCACAGGTGCAGGACACCTCTGGAGTTTGCCAGCCAGGCAAGGGGCCAACTGCAGGTGCCCTCGGCCCACCTCTCCTCCTAAGGTGGGCTTTAAAGGACCTGGGGCCTCTCTGCGCACACAAACACACACACACCGGGCCGGGGGGGGAGTGGCACTGGGTGTTGTGTTGCTGGTGGAAACAGGCACCTCTGACGGCTGAGTCGCCTTCACAGCAGCGGCCCCCGTCACGAGCCCTCTCAGGTCCCGAGGCTGCTCACAGAGGCCCAGCAAGAGAAGGTGAGTGTGACGGAGAAGCACAGACATCCCCCCTCCCGCCATACATGAAGCAGGGCTGAGGTTCATTTGGGCACACCGTGAGCCCTCCCGCTGTGGGACAGGGCCACTATGAACAGGGGTGCAAGCGAGCTCTGCATGCACGGCGGGGGGGCGGGGGCTGTCGATGCCGGTGCTCCCCTCTGATTTGGAGAGAACATCGCTGGGTGACTTTGGGCCAGGCACTCACTCGCAGCCTGCCTTGTTGGGAGGAGAGAATGCTGGAAGCTCTTTTGGGCGGGGCATCAATGAAATAAGGTGGCAGACGAGGCTGTGGGTGCTGCGCCTGTCCCGCCTGGGCCAAAGGGGCAAACTCTGTGGCCCCACAAGGCCAACTTTGGTGCTGAGGGCACCTGTGCCTTTATATTGTGCCTTTATAAAGGCCTGTGCCTTTATATTGCCCTTACTGCAGGCCTGCCCTTAGGGTGGCCAGCCTCCAGGTGGTGGCTGGAGATCTCCCGAAATTACAACCAATCAGTTCCCCTGGTGGGTAACCTCTATGGCATTATGCCCTGCTGAGGCCCCTCCCTTCCCCAAACCCCACCCTCTCCAAGCTCCACCCCCAAATCTCCAGGAATTTCACAACCTGGAGCTGGCAACCCTTGCACTCGCCATCCTGCCGCAAAATCCCAAAGGGGCCCACAGGCTCAAAACGTTTGGGGACCCCTGCACTAGACAGACCTGTAGGCAGACACCGGTTAGGGTCAGGGTGAGAGCTGCCCTGAGAGCCGAGCCCCTCCCAGACAGCCCTTGGGAGTCCATCAGCCCGAGGCAGCCCTGCCTGCCTCGAAGAAGGACGGCTTCCCCCCCCGCCTCATGTGACCCTCCCTCGGGAGGGCCCTGCGCTGCCATCAGCACCAGCGTGTCTCCTGCCGCCTGCCACTAAAAAATGGCTGCCACAGGAGGTGGAGCCAAGCACACTGCTGGGAGGGGACGGGGAATATAAACACACCCAGACACAGAAGCAGGGAGAATAACAGACATACAGAGAAAGAACTACGAGGGGAAAGGGGTGCTGCTGCACTGCTCTGGAGCTCCCTGGCAGCCACGGCCTCGCAGCTGATCCACGGCCCTCTTTACAGGATCCTGCAGCCTGCTCCATGGAGTGGGGGGGAGGATCCAGGGGAAAGCCCCTTTATTTGTACACAGGCAGCCTGCTGCCAGTTCTGCCTTCACAATGGCCCTTCTTGCTTTCCTGAAACACGTGGGAATCCTGCAGTGCCAGAGCATCCACGAGTGCCACATTGGGCATATATCCATTTTATCCTCACTACAACCCTGCAAGGTAGGCTGATTGGCCCAATGCCACCCAAGAAACTGCATGGTGGAGTGGAGAGTGGAACCTGGAGCCACCCATCTAGCCCTTGCCTGCCTCTTGGCTCTGGAGCCGTCTCTTGACAGGGGCTCCTTCAGGCCACTTCCTTGGTCCAATAAGAACGGCATGCCATGTCTCTCAGATGCTGAAGACTGCCTCATCCAGCCATATTCCTCGGCTGCAACATGACAACACCGGCGCCTCTCCCCTCCAAGGACAGGCAGAGCATATGACTCGTTCTCTCCCTCCCCTATTTTAACCTAGTGCGTCTTCTTACCCTGGGTACCGCCAATCCCTTTGCTTCTCCATCCTGAGCTGAGGACTGGTTTGCCCCCCAGTCAGCCAGCCAGCCAGCCAGCCTCTCCCCAGGAGATCCTTCCCTTTTTACCAAAGCTCCACCCACTGCCTGGCTGCTGTGGTGAAATGCCCGAGAGCAAATACACTGAAACTGAACCCAGAGAAGACGGAGGCGCTGCTGGTTGGGAAGGTGGAGGTCTTGAAGGCCGTGGTGCGCCCCGTTTGCAACGGGGTTTGGCTGACTCAGTTAACAGCTTCAGGGTCGTCCTGGATCCAGCACGGCTGCTGGAGGAGCCAGGAAATGCAAGTGCGAGGAAGCTTTCTTCCAGCACTCTGGCCCCCAAGAGGGCCCCCTGCCTTGACCTGGGCACACACCACGGTAGCCCTGAGGCTGGACACCTGCTGTAACGCGCTCTCCATAGGCCTCACCTTGAAGCCAACTCAGAGGTTCAGGACGCCGCAGCGCAGTTATGATCAGGAGCCGGTGCAGGACGGCATACTCCTGCACACCGTCTGTTGCTCCGAGAGTGTTTCTACTGTGTCATTTTTGCATGGCTCTTTAGGGGTTGCGCTAAGTCAGCTGTGACTTGAGGGCCCTCTCCACCACCACCACGGCTTCTGCTTCGCTTCAGGCTTCTGTCAGAGTTCCGCAGCCCCAACCCCACTGCGCTGTTTACAGGATGTCCCGCCCTGCTGAGTGCATTGGACTGTCTCTGCCTGGAATCTCAGTGAGAAAGGCGGACTACAAAGAGCATAATGAAAACGAATGAGCTGGCTCCCATGGTGCTGCCACTCCGCCTGGCTGGACCCTGCAGCAGAAGCCCTGGCTTGCCCTCTGCCATCTCTGCCTCCTTTGGCCCTCACAACATCCCTGCAGGGTAGGGAGGCCTGGCCAGGGCACCTTCCAGCCCCTGCCCATTCTGCCTGCTGCCTCTGGCAAGGCTTCAGGGGGAAAGGGCTGGGGAAATGGGCACAACGCCAACAGCCCTGGGGCACTTCCAGGGAATCCCCGGGAGCGGTGCCGCTGCCCCGGCGCATCAGTCCGAGGTTTGCCCCAAACTCTAGTTTACTGACCTCCCCCTCCCCGTCCCGTCCCGTCGCAACTGCAACGTTCTCTGCTGTAAGGTAATGCAACAAATTGTAATTAAGGCGGAGGCGGAGCAGCCGAGCTCAGCACCGGGGAGCCAGCAGGCTCAACGGGCAGGGCAGGGCAGGGCAGGGGGACAGCTGGGATGCTGCGCCCGCCGCGGTAGGGCCGCCCCGCCGGACCGGAGGAGCAGCGCCGGGGGGACCTCCGCCCGGGAGGGGGCAGCAGCGCGCGTGCCCGACGCGATCCCCCGCCGGCCCCCAGGGGGCGCGCGAGCCGCTCTCGCCGCCGGACGTGCCTGGGCGGGCCGGTTCCGGGGTGGCCCCGCGCGGGAGGCGGCCAGTTCGAGCCCCGCGCCGGCATGGCGGGTCCCTGGGCGGCCTTCCCCGGCTACTTCCAGGCCGGGCCGCCGAGCCGCAGAGCCGCCCCGCTGGCGGCCGGCTGGGGCGAGGGCGGGCCGGTGCAGCCCCGGGAAGCCCCCGCCGCGCCGCCCCCGCCGGGCTTCGTGGCGCGCCGCCGCCCGGAGCGCGAGAGCTGGAGGCCGGCCGAGCCGGCCCCGGCGCCCCTGCAGCCTCCCCGCGCCGGTGGGCGGGAGCCGGGCGGGGAGGCCGCCGCGCCGGACCTCCTCTACACGGGGCAGCTGCAGCGCTCCGGGCCCCCCGCCGCCCGCGCCGCCCTCGACTTCGCCGGGCAGGTGAGGAGCGGGACGCGGCCGCCGCCTGCGGGCGGGCAGGGAGGGAGGTCGGGCCGGGGCGGGCTGCCGGGGCCGCGCGCCTCTCCGCCCCCGCTTCCCGCCTGCCTGCTTGTCTCCGCAGCTGGGCCGCCTGGCGCGGGCGCACCCCGACGTGGCCTTCGGCGCCCTGGGCCGCCTCCTGCACGATAACTTCTCCCTGGCCGAGCGCCGCGTGCCGGTGAGTCAGGCCCCCTCCCCAGCCCCCCAAGTCGGCGGGGGCAGCTCAGCCCGGTCGCCTGCCCTGCCCAGCCGTCGGGCTTCCGCCCCTTCTGAGCCCGACGGCGCCGCCTTGTGTCCCTGCAGAGGAGAGCGCGGGATCGCGTCGTCCGCGTGGCCGCCCTTGTGGAGGACCTCGACGCCCGGCGAGCCCGCAGGTCAGCGCCGCTCCCCTCCCTCGGCGGGCAGCCGCAGCCCGGGATGCTCCTCGGAGGGCGTCAGCTGGCAGGCCACGGGCAGGGCTGGCAGCCCTGCCGAGCGGCTGGACCAGGGGGCCGAGGGCGTCCCTTGTCGGACTCTTCGGGTGGCCCAGCTCGACCTTCTCAGAGGGCTGCCGGCTTCGGGCCTGGCCAGAGCTTCTGGGGGGCTGGGGGGGCATCCCTGCTGCCCGTCCCCCTGCTGGGCTGAAGGGACACTGGAGGAGCTCCCAACAGAGCCGGAGGGTGCCTGATCTAGAGGGTGCCAGCGGGAGCTCCCTGGGACCTGGTCTTGATTTCTTCTCCCCAGCAACTGCCCCCGTTTCCGGGCCAAGTGGCGGCTGCGCAGGTTTACCCACATGTGCCGGGACTGGCTCTTTGAGCTGCCGCTGGAGCTGCTGGCTGAGTGGGTGCATGAGGACATGGCTGAGCAGTGGGGGCGCCTGCCCTTCGATGACGCCTCCGCTGGTGGGGCCTTGGCATGGGTGTCTGAGGAGAACGGCGTTGCACATGCACGTGGTGGCTGCCTGGTGTATCCGGCCGGTGAGGCCATGAACCAGCTCTGTATCCTTGCACAGGGTTCAGATTCAAATCCAGAGGGTTGCCGGGAGCAGAGGCACCTGCTGTGGGAAGGAGCCTGCTGGCCCGGAGGGAGTGTTTCTGGCAGGGAGGTGTCCCAGCAATTGCCCCCCCTCCTCCTTGGAGCCACCCCTTCCTTAGCTGTCCCGCTCCCAGCTTTTCAGGACGTGGTTCTGGAGCCTGCCAGCGATGGCTCCCTGAGGCCTCACCCCCACAGCCCCCCCACACACTTTGAGCTCAATGGCGCAGTTCGCCAGGTGGCTGCAGCCCGTGTGCATGGCGATGGTGAGTTCCTAGCGGGCTGGCACGGGGTGGCGGCAGGATCCAAGCACTGTCGTCCCCGCCAGTCTCTCTCAGTCCAGTCTTTCTTCTGTCCCTCGGAACGCAGACTTCGTTGGGGTGCGCTCAGACCATCACTGTGGGGTGTGGAGGATGGGCCGTGCCGCTGCCCCTGTGCCCCTCCAGGTGGTTTGCACAGATGCCTCCTGCTGCTCCATTGCTGTCAGGTGAGCCGCACTCGCTTTTTCTGGGCAGGGGAAGTGGCTCTTCAGCAAGGCTGGGCCAGCCACTTCCTGGCAGCGTCACGAGCCGTGGGTTTGCGCGGTGATCTTTGGCAGGAGAAGCCCCTCCCCAGATTCACAGAGCTCCTCAGGTGGGGCCGTGGCTCAGTGGCAGATCCTGCGCTTGGCATGCAGAAGGCCCCAGGTTCGATCTCCGGCATGTCCAGTTAAAGGCAGTGGGGGAAGCGAAGCCCCCTTTTCCCTGGAGGGCCACTGCTAGTCAGAGGGGACAAGATCGACCTCGGCAGACTCCGACAGCAGTAGGCAGCTTCCTATGGATCACGTGTGGCTCCTTTTGAAGCCTATTTCCCTTTATTGTAGCCATTAAAAAAGTTTCGATGTGCAAATATGCCCGTGGTTGCAACCAGCGATGTGTTGCAGAAAATGCATTGTCAAAGGCTTTCACGGCCGGAGAGCGATGGTTGTTGTGGATTTTCCGGGCTGTATTGCCGTGGTCTTGGCATTGTAGTTCCTGACGTTTCGCCAGCAGCTGTGGCTGGCATCTTCAGAGGTGTAGCACCAAAAGACTGAGACGCTGTGATGCTGTGAGACTCTGTCTTTCAGTGCTACACCTCTGAAGATGCCAGTCACAGCTGCTGGCGAAACGTCACGAACTACAATGCCAAGAAGACCACAGCTAGACAGCCCGGAAAATCCACAACAACCATCATGCAGAAAATGTTCCAGATTTCCCAGTGCTGTATTTTTTCTTGGAAGATTTCCCACCCTACACGTGTAAACATGGTTTATCTTGAGTTCTCAGGGCTGTTGTGCTGCAAATGGCGTTGGGGGTGGGTGGGGTGGAGAGTGCCCTCAAGTCATAGCTGACTTCTGGCGACCCTTGGCGGGGTTTTCATTGCAAGGAGAGACTATGGGCAAAATGTGGGATACTCGGCAGGGACCAACCCCAGTGCTGGCATGGGGCGCCTTTGCCTTTTTGCCTAATGTTGTTGAAATTTTGCTAACGTTATTTAAACTTTGCGTGGAAAATGTTCCCATCCCGATTTGTCCAGAAAACCAACCCTACTGTTGGCAGCCGTTTCCATTTTGCTGGCAAAGGGAGCACAGACTCCAGAGTGTTCTGAGGGGGGGGGTCCTGCCCTGTCCTCCTTTGTCTGGTGGGAATTTCTTGGTTAATTCTTAGTGGTGAAGCTTCCCAGACCCAAGAACGTGAAGTAAGGGCGAGATATTCAGCGCGAGACCTTTCCGTCCGTTCGGATACGCTAGAGGGTGGATGAGTGCGCATGCTTATTCGCTGGTGTGCGCGCGCACTTGGGCTCCCTGCTGTGTACTTTCACCCAGTTCGGTTTCACTGATCCCTGGAACTGGATCCCTGTGGCTCCCCTCCGCTGACCATGGGGGGCGGCAGCCATGTCCAGAGCGCTTAAGCTCCCGAAGAGTCTCTTGTGGCTCCTTCCTGCCACTGTCTTTAAGTCTCATAGTTTGGAGGGGACGGGCTTGCTCCGTGGACAGCCTGTCGTCAAGTGCAGGCTCTGCCACCTATCTAATAACAACAACAATTCGATTTATATACTGTCCTTCAGGACAACGTAATGCCCACTCAGAGCAGTTTACAAAGTATGTTGTTATTATCTAGAGCAGAGGAGAGGCAGGCTCTCTTCCCCCCTTCCCCCCAACTCATATTTGTGTACTTGTGCATTGTTCCTGGGTACACAGCTTGATGTACTGGCTGCAACGCCATTGCAAGGGACGCTTTGAGCACAGTTGCAGAGAGACCCCAAGTCTGCCGATATAGCGCAAGACTGGAAGGAGCAGCTGCCGCTGAGCGGTCCCTGATGGCTGCCCTGCCTTTGGCACGGAGGCCTGGCTCGGAGTGCCCCTGAACCTTCTGAGCAGTGGCCCCCGTTCCTGGAGCGGGGAGGGGGCGGCAGATTGCCCTCCCTTCTGGCCTGTACGAGGTTGTGGGGCACAAAGTTGTTGAAGAGGGTGCAGAAGAAAAACAACTGCCGATGCTTAGTTTAATCAGCATGGCTCTGCTACGGCTCATATGCAGAGCGGGGCAGGGGTGCAGGCTGTACTGGTTATAGTCAACGGGAGGAACTCCTTGTGCAACCCGTTTGCCACAGCTACAGCTGGAGTGGCCAAAGAAGCGTCCCCTGAGCAAGTCCTCCGTTGCTGACTGCCCTTTTCCTTGCAGCCCCCACGTGCCGGGCGAGGTGTCCCTCTGCACCCTGGATGGAGCCCTGTACTTGTGGAATGTTGAGTTGGGGTGAGCAGTACTGCTGGGCGGGGGCGGGGGGGCAAGGAAGGGCTTGCAGTGTTCACTCTGCGGGCGAGTGAGAGTCTCTGGCAGACTGACATTGTTTTTGACAGGCAGGAGAGAGGATGGCAGAGATGCCTGCGAGGTTTCTGGCTCGGCTCCTCCATCAGTGATTACGTTGCAGGACAGGAAACGGGGAGGGGGCAAGGTGGAGGTTGCCTTGGCAGCCGGTCTTCTGGCACAAGGGCCCCCTGTGTTCTGGGGCCGCCTGGTCTGATCTGGTCGTCTTCAAGAGAGGCTGTGAAAACAAACTGAACAGGGCCGTGTGGTTCAACTCCCCCTTAGAGCACAGAAGCCCTTTTCCCCAAAACTGCCCTTGTTGGTCATATTTGGGGCATGTTCCCCTTCCGTTGTTGCAATAACTCAGGCATCTGTGCCCCTCGTCTGCCCCCTTTTCTGTTCTGCAAGACTGCAAAGCATGTCTGTGGCCGTTGTAAGAGGGCTTGGCAAGTGGGGGGGCGGGCGGGCGTGGAGGCGCCGTCATGCCAGGCACTGCCAGCTCCTTTTCTCGTAACTTTCTGAAGGGGGCAGGCCAGGGAAGGCCTCTGGGGTGGCCGTGCTTCTGAGCGTCAGCCATCCCAGGGTGCTCCCCACCCTTCAGCCCTGACTGCATCTCCCTTCTCAGACTTCAGCGGCTGCACCTGGACAGCCAGACCATGTTTTTCTGTGACCCCTCACCTTGGCGTTGGAGTGAGTTTACGGCCCACCCGCTGGTGCTGAGCTATGCTGACCGTACTGGGCTGATGGGCATTGACCAAAGGGTAAGATACTTGGGCGGGAAGTGGCTCAGTGGTGATGGGGGGTGGGGGGGTGGAGAGAGACAGGGACTGCCAGTGGTTTGTAGTCCCAGTTTACCAGCAGCTTGACCTGGTCTGAAGAACCGCCCCCCCTCGTGCATTTGTGCATCTTCCAGCTCCATCAAAGACCCAGTGAAAGTCAGGGGGGCAGAAGAGCCTGGGGGGCGAGGACGCTGCCCTCTGAGGACTCACGGGAGGTCTTCATGGTTTCAGGTGCCTTCTGGTCGTCACTTTGAACTCTTCAAGGTGGGGCGTGAAGCAGAGTGCCAGCGCGGGGAACGCCTGGTGCAGGCCCGGTACCTGGGCCCGGCAGAGCCCTACCACCACCTCCTCACCACGCAGGTAAGTGCTGGGGTGGGGCCTTCTGCCCCCTCCTCCACCCTTCCAGCCCCGGGGCCTTGGGGAAGCCTCCGGTCTCCCTCCAGGGACAGCACTCTGGGAAGGACACAGCCCAGCCTCACCTTTCCAGCACCTCTGGCTTAGTTCAGCCTCCCTCAGGGTGGAGCCCGGGCAGGAGAGGAGGGGTTTGAGGTGGCCTCTTGGGCTTCTTTTCAGGGAATCAGCTTTGGGGGTGGGGGGGGCAACTACACTTGAACTTGTGGAGCAGCTGATGGGAAGAGCGAGGCTTGCATCAGGCCCCACGAGAGCTGCCCCCCGCAGCCAGTACGAGTCAGCTGCCGGCTGCACTGGAGCATCTCTTTCTTTGCCACTTAGGTGGGCGCTGAAGGCATAATGCCTCTCTGGCCCATGTGCTGCACATCAGGACAGGAGAGGGCTCTGCTCTGGTCTCTCAATGTGGGGGGGGGGACAGAGAGAGCCCTCACCCCGCCCCGCCCCTCTCTCTCCTTAGTTCTCCGTGTATGTGCTGGACGAGCGCTTCCCCCTGGTGCCGGTTCTGCGCTGGCAGCACATGATGCAGAGGCCCCCCATCTTCAGCCACATCACGCCACGCGCAGCCCCACAGCGCAGCCACAAACTGCTCCTCGGCACCCACCGCTCTCAAGAGCTGCTCTTGTTGCAGTACTCAGGTGGGGGCAGAAGGGGGGGGCAGGGAGGACTGAAACGATCGGGGGGGGGGAGGGTGGCCTTTTGGCTTTATGGTGGCAGTTGTCCCCTCCCCGCTGGAGCTGGGGATGTCACTGGTGGTTGGCTGGCACGCCTGGCGTCTTTCCGCAGGTGGCGGCGGCAGCCCATGCCAGCTGTGGGGGCCCCCCCAGAAAGTCTCCTCCATCCGCGAGTGCCTCCCCCACTTCCCGCTGCAAGTGCCCTTCTGGCAAAGTGCCCTGAAGCAGCGCCTGGCAGTGCCCACGGCCGGTAGGTGAGAGGGCATGGGGAAGCGGTGGGGCCTGCGGTTCCTGCTGCTGGGGAGGGGGCCGGGGTGGGGCTCTGGCCAGTGCTTTGCATCCGCCCGGAGGCATCCGGGCTCCTCTGCATGTCCAGCTGCAGGCCCCGCGCCATGCCTTTGCCCCTTTCCTCTGCGCAGGCCTGCCTGGTTCAGGCGGGCCGCCCCGCTCACCTCCCCTCTGTCCTCCCCTCTAGGCATCACAGCCGCCCTGGGCCAGCAGGGCCGGAGGGAGTCCTTGCTCGTCTTCCAGCTCTCGGAGGCCGGCGACCTCTTCTACCAGCCGCTGCTGCACCAGGCTGCCGGCGAGGCCGCGGAGCCGCGGGAGGGCCCGGGGCGCCCTGCAGATGCCCCGCCGCCCACTCTGGGACCCGCCGCCGCCGCCGGCTACCGGCGCTGGCTCAAGGGCCTGGGCCGGAGCTGGGAGCGGGCGCCGGCCGCGCCCCGGCCGCCCTTCGCCGTCAGCCAGGACCGCCTCTTCGGACGGCGGGAGCTCCGGGAGCAGCCGGGGGCCGCCGCCCTCCAGCAAGCCGGCCAACGCCTGCGCCAGGCCATGCGCGAGCAGCGGCTCCTGTGCCCCTGGGCGCAGCCCGGCCCGCCGCCGCCGCCCCCCGTGCCGGAGGCGTCGGGCCGGGGCTCCCGGCTGCAGGAGCGGCTGGCGGCGGCCTGGGCGGGGGGCTGGGGCGCCTGGTGGCGGGCGGCGCGGGGCGCGGGGGAGGCCGGCAGGCGGCGGGCGCTGCGCGAGCGGCGGCTGCGGAGGGCGCGGGGGAGGCGCTGCCTGTCGGGGAGCTTCACGTCCTCCGCCAGCTACCAGTCGGAGCTGAGCAGCGAGCCTGCCCGCCCCGCGTCCAGCGCCGCCGCCGCCGCCCAGGAACCCCCCGGGCCGGCCTCGCAGGAGCCCGCCGAGGAGGAGGAGCTGCTCTCCAGCCAGAGCCTGAGCGCGCGAGGCATCCCCCGGGAGCGGCGGCGCACCCTGCGCGAGTACCTGGCCGTGCTGGAGCCGCCCGCGGAGAACGAAGAGGGCGGCGGCGGGCTGCTTCCTTGCTGGCAGCCGGCCAGCCAGCGCTCGCTGCCCTCCTCGCAGGGCTCGCACACCCCGCGCAAGCGCGCGCCCATGGGCTTCTGAGCGCCCCGTCGGGCCGCGGCAAGTGGCGCGGGGGGGGGGGAGGTGCTGGGCCAGGCTCCGCCTGGGTGACGCCGGGGGCGGGAGGGGGCGGGGCGGAGCTGCGGGGAGGACCGATGGCGGCGGCGCTGGGGCGGGCGGCGGCGCGGGAGCTGCTCCGCGGCTGGGGGCGGCCTGCGCAGGTACGGCGGCCTGGAGGGGGGGGCACTCTGCGCGCGACTCGGGCGCCGCCGCCCGCCGAGGCTGAAAGCAAGCAAGGCGGGGGGGGGTGGAGACTGGCCGCCCTTTCCGGGCATGCGCCTCAAAGCTGCGCGGGGCTTCGGCTGGCGGAGGCGAAGCTGATATCCCCCGCCCTCGCCTGCCCGGCTTTTGCAGGGGGCGCGCCTGGCGACCGGCGGCTCCGACGGGGAGGTGGAGAAGGCGCGCCGGGCGGCGGAGGCACAGCCGGGGCAGACCGTCTTCAGCAAGATTCTGGACGGCTCCATCGCGGCCGAAGTCCTATACCAGGATGACAAGGTGATATTCTCCTCCTCTTCCCCCGGAGCTTGCTAAGGAACGGGTGCTGGTGCCGAGCGCCTCTGAGCGTGGGCAATAGGCCTGCCACCCTCGGAAGCCCTGGGTGCTGGTTGTGAGGCTGGGGGCGGGGGCGCCGTGGGGCTGGCTGCAGGCTCTGGTGTGATTGTCTTGGTTCCTCCCCTCAGTGCATGGCCTTCCGCGACGTGGCCCCCAAAGCGCCGGTGCATTTCCTTGTGATCCCCAGGCAGCCCATTCCTCGCATCAGCCGGGTGGCGGAGAGCGATGCCCAGGTGAGGCCGCCGGCAGCCTTGCAGCAATGCCGGCACTTGGACTGCAAGGGCCCCTGCGAAGGAGCCGAGGATTGGAAACCGAGGGGGGCTGAGGGGCACCGTGTGCATGCCTTGGGGGGGCGCAGGCCTCAGTCCCGCGAGAGGCACGGGGCGGGTGCTGCATCTGAAGTGGCCTGGCTGTTTGCAGGGCCTCCCAACCCTGGGACTCAGAGGTTCTGGAACGGGTCCAGTTTGTATGGCCGCCTCTTGGCTGAAATGTTCCCATTTTGCTATTGCCACAGACCTCTTTGGATCTAGAACAAAAATTTAAGAGCCAGATTCATTTTGGCCCACCCCAAGATGTCACCAGCCCCACTGCCCCGTCCCTCATTGCTAGACCCTACCCTGTGTGAGTTGATGAAAGGTGCTTCCGGAACTGCCAAGCTGTGCCTGCTGCGTCTGTTCAGACCGTCTTCCAGCCTAGGAAAACGGGGTTGCTAGCGGGATAGGAAGAAAACCCAGTTCTTTTCAGTCTTGTCTTTTGACTGATTTCTTACACACAATGCTCGTAATCTTTGCTAATGAAAAGTGCACTTCCATACATGTTTACTTGAGAACAAGTCTTAATGAGCTTAGTTTACATCCAAGTAAACACGCGTAGGGCTGGCTTGATGAATCAAAATGGATCGGTAGAGGGGAACCCTCATTCTTACTGCAATTCAGGGTTGCTCTAGGCTGAGCCCACTGGAATAGAAGGACGCCCACCTTTTGCATTACAGCCAAACGAACTATAAGTCTGCTGGCATGGGGAGGG
Organism: Eublepharis macularius; assembly: GCF_028583425.1. Lineage (NCBI taxonomy): Eukaryota > Metazoa > Chordata > Lepidosauria > Squamata > Eublepharidae > Eublepharis > Eublepharis macularius. The sequence continues at coordinate 543,521 of NC_072797.1, read as the reverse complement.
CGGAATATAAGTTGAAGTAAATAAATAAATAAAATTAAAATAATTTTTTTTGCAAATTATGAATTCTTGTGCACACTAAGCAGGTAACAAGTTATTGTTGCAACGTAACTGCGCTTGATGATACGTAGAGTAAAAAATCAGAAAAAAATAAGGCAAAGTTTCTGCCCCAAGGAGCTTACAGTCTAAATTTAGTCAGGAAAAGGGGTAGCAAGGAAAAGAATAGACAGAAAGTTGGCGTGAAGAGGAATTCATGTGAAAAAGAATTCTGCAACACCGTGGTTCTCTGAATATTGAAATCTGGAAACCACAGTTGTGTATAGACAAAAAGATTCCCAAACAAGAAAGGCAAATTAAACAAAGGCCCAGGCTTCACAATTATCCCTCCCCCCCCCCCAACACACAACGTTTAAGAATTGTTAAATTCTATTCTACTCCTACTGACTCCTGTTTAAGCCCATTGAAATGTTGCTCTCCCATGCTGAAGAGGAAAGGCAGGGAGCAGAACTGACATTCCTGCACCCCCACCCCCCGCCGAGAGGAATGATAAGGAATTCCATCTGGTTTAGGTGTCCCTCTATGGGGATAGGCAGGGGGGAGGAGCACCACTTTTATATATTTATTGAAATACCTTTGCAAAATTACAAGAGTGGATTTTGTTGTCGGAGACCGCCTTGTTTGGGAAATGCTTAAGAACTGGGGAGGCAGAACTGCAGCATTGGCGGGGTGCAGTGCTAGACAGGGAGTCCTCAATCCAGTGTTTTCAGGTGAGGAAAGGCAGATGGGTGAACTGTGGCACCCACAGTGGGGCAGTCAAGGTGAGGCCACAGGGCAGGAGGAAGGAGGCCTGATGGGACTTCCTCGGTCCATCCACGCCTGACAGTGGGCTGCAAAGTAGCTTGCCTGGTGCTGAACGCAAGAAGGGAAGCCACTGCAGGCTGCCCTTTCCAGACCTGAGCAGAGGAGAGGCAGGGAACGCAGTGGGAGCCCGGCGGAAGGCCCCAAAGCTTGCAGAAGAAAGGTGCAAAGGGGCTGAAGGGTGGGGCGGCCGTTGGGGGAGCTGCAGCCTTTTCAACGCAGGAGCTGTCTGAGAGGTGGGATGCAGCATCTCGACCAGCTGGCTCACGTGCCTCAGAAGTTGTCCCGCAGGGGGTAGGCGTGGCTTGGCAGGCTCCGGTTCACACTGACCTTGCAGTTCCAGCCCTGCCTCTTCACTCGGATCTCCCTGAAGCAGCTGCCGTAGCACGGCATGGGGCCATTTGCACACGAGTGCCCGCTTCTGCTGGCTGCTTGTTGGCATTTTTAAGGCACAGCTGAGCCCTGGCACTGCCAGAGTGCGTAGTAGGCACTGCATGTGACGATACGAATTCCTGGGCCCCTGCAGCTGCATGGGCTCTCCTGTGTCCTCTTACACCTTTTTTTGTGCGCAGTCTGTTGCATTGTCCCTCTGGAAAAACCCCAGGGACGCAGAGGCAGAGCTGTGCTTTTTTATGTGTGATTTGTGTCTGTACTGCTGCTTGTGCTTGCCCCAAATGTTTTGGAATTTGCCTTGGTGATTTGGAACAGCTGCCAGTCCCGTGTGCCTGTCCCCTGACCCGCCTCTTCTCTGTTTCCAGCTCCTGGGGCATTTGCTGGTGGTAGCCAGCCAGACAGCAAGGGCACAGGGCCTGTCCGAAGGCTACCGTGTAGGTGAGTGGGGCTGCTGACAACCAGGGGGCGGGGCTTGAGACCCGAGCAGCAACACCCCCCCCACCCACCCCGGTGCTGCTCAGAGCGACTGCTTGCGTCTCATGGGGCCTGGGAGTCTCTGGCTCTGAGCCCTGGCTGGAGGCAGCCACACTGACCGAGAAGGGGACAGCTCCCGTCCTTCCTGGGGCCAGGAGGACATTTCCCCCTTGGGAAGCAGAGCGAAGGCCTTGGCTGTCACCCAGAGGCTGTTATGTGGGGCGTGGTCTCGGCACAAGAGAAACGACCCCACGGCCCCTGCTTTGGCCACATGAACGTGTCCTCCATGCTGGGCAGGGCAGGGCAGGGCAGCTGCTGGCCCAAAGAGAGCTCCGTGCCGGAACAGAGTGCCCAGGTGTGCTTTTCCTAGGTCTGTGCTGTAGCAGGGACTCCTTGTGGCTCTCATTCTCCAGCTGTGCGGATTCTCTGCCACGTCGCACGTCGGTTACAAGCCTTGCCCCTTTGCTGCTGTGCGTTGTCTGTCTTGGGAGCCAAAGCCGCCCCTTTGCTCTGCCATGCAGTTCCCCCTTTCCTCTCTTGCAGTGATCAACGATGGGAAGCACGGGGCCCAGTCCATCTACCACCTGCATCTCCATGTCTTGGGTGGCCGTCAAATGGGCTGGCCGCCAGGCTGAGCTTCTAGCCTCCAGCGTGACCATGGGTGGGCGGGCGGGTGGGCCACAAGGAAAGCGTCTTATAATAAATGTGTTCCCTGAGACGTCTTTGGGATGATCCTTACGGGGGAGGGGGGACTCTTGCTGGGGCTGGGTGGGTGCTGGGAAGCCCCGCATCTGGGCCTGGAACCGGGGCGGCCTCTCCGCTCGCTGCCTGGGGCTGTGTTCTGTGGAAGATTCGGATGAACCTCGGCCTGAGGGCACGGGTGGAATAGCAGCACTGGGAGGCACGTGCTGTCCTTTTGCCAGTGGGCTGAGTGCCAGAGTAGTCAGAAGTCCAAAAAAATGGGGAAAGCCTCTGAGGCACACAGGAGCCCTTTAAAAAATCCCAGTTCTGCCCCATCCTTCAAAAGCCAGGTGGAAATGGAGAAGGAAGCGGCAGCGCTTGGCCCTGACAGCCTTGTTTTCTCAGGTCAGGAATGTGTGAGACAGGTATGCACACAGGAGAAGCAATGGACCCCATGACTCTTGCCTGCAGTCTGTAAAATGGGTGCACCGGCTGCTCTTTGGGCACCTGCCACTTCCACTGGAAAATTATCGAATGCTGATTTTGCACACTTTTTATGTACTTTGGGCACCTTTTAAGCTTTTGTACAAAACACAAAACCTAGAAATCCCATCACTTTTGCAGCAATTACATTTTCTTACAAGCTAAAACAAAAACTGACATCTCTGATATCAGGAAATAAGTGCTCTTCCAAAGAAATCAGCAGGGGTTCCAAGTCCTTGCACAGACGGGTTTAACGTGTTAAAATGGTTTAAGGGTATGTCTGTTTCCCACACAAAAGAAGCTGGAGATCAGGGCGAAGTCAGTGTCTCCGAGGGAGCAAAGGGGCTGGTGGGGAGGGAGAAAGGGAAGGGCCAGGCAGGCCTTTCTGCTGCTGCTGCCGCCGCCTGGGGGAAGGAGTAGCTGCCGAGGGACGTCCTCCGGGAGTCTGCCTCGCCCCCTCCTGAAACCAGCCATGCCTGCAGCCACCGGCAGCGACTTCTGCAATTCATTTACTTGTGGAGTAAAGAGATATTTCCTTGAGCCTCTTGCTCATCCATCTGAGTGAGCGCCCCTCAGTCCTAGTGTTACGTTAACGGAAGAGGGAGAGACGGCTCCCTCCAGTCCTTGGATCACAGCAGCAACTCAGGGCCTCGGACCGTGAGATGCAGAGCCGGCTGTCTTCTGCATACGGATGGCATCCAGTTCCATAGCGATGAATGAGTTCTCCTGAACGCTTTGCATAGAGGTTGAATAACATGGGGGATAAGATTACACCTTGTATAACCCCACGAGATACTTCCCACACTGGAGGCAGCTGGTTTCCAACAGCAGCCCTTTTGAGTCCATTCCATGAGAACCGATTTGAATCAGTCCAAAGGGCGTCCTCTGCCACCTACTTCTGCCTCCAACCACCTCCACAGGAGGGCATGGCCTGTGGCATCAATGGTGGCAGATAGATCGGTGGGTAGCCATGTTGGTCTGCAGCAGAACAGCCGGACTGGAGCTCAGTGGCACCTGAGAGCCCAGCAGGATTCTTAAGAGTGCACATTTTCAAGAGTCGGAACTCCCTTCTTCACACACCCTTTCCCCCCCCCCCACCTTTGGCTAGGATATACACGCTCAAGAATCTCCCTCCTCTTGTTTGAAGAAGGGAGCTCCGTCTCTCCAAAGTGGACGCCCAGCTGATCGCCCCTCAGTAGGGTTTGTGCCGCTGTGCGCTTCCTGACTCCCGCCTTGATAACAGTCTCTATTCTGCCATAGACTGTCATAGATGTGGACGGGGGACGTAGGGGAACGGCTGCAGTTCTTGACTAAAAATCAAGAGCGGGTGCTTCTGTAGACCAGAGACCGAGATGTGCCAGAGAAGGAACCCAGAGTTGCATGACCTTCAGATGGACAAGGAACAAAGGAGTAAATTAGAAATCGTATAATTAATAACAGATGCAATGCGTCTGGGCACAGGGGTGAGAAGTGTCTGAAAAATTTACATTATTGCTGGGACTCAAGGCATTTTAATTATTAACAGATAACAGTATGCTAATATACTGCTTTTTCAGACAAATTACTGCTCCACTCAGAGCAATGAACAACATCAGTATATGGTTATTTTATTTTTACGTCATTTATAGTCTGCCTTTCTCACTGAGACTCAAGGCGGATTGCATAAAGTGATATTAGCACAGTTAACATCAAGGATATTTCAATAAATGCCATAGGATAAATAAACGCAAATTTACAAAGACACAGCATTAGCAAGACTCTGATACCAAGTTAGAAATACCGAAACAGAGCACAAGCAATTCTAGGACTGACATTAGACACCATAGAACTACCCAGTAGGATCATACTGGAAGCGCATAGGAGGAGCACATGTTAAGGCAACGGATAGTACGTAAGGCAACGTGGTGGCGAAGGCTGTGGTTCCTAACTCAAAGCATCTGAGACCTCCTCCCTGTTGCCACAATACAGGTTGGTCTGAGAGGAGGGGCTTCCCAAGGCCACCTGCTGAGTTCATGGCAATGGTGGGATTTGAACCCGCAGAGCACTAATTTGCAGCCCAGCCACTTAACCGCTATGCTACAGCACCTCTCTCTTCACAATGTTCATCCCATCAATAGGATGGACAGCCAGTCAACCAATGTGTATTTGTATAGTGGAAATTTGCAACCAAACACATTTAAAACACAGCTGAAGATCAGCATAAGTATTAACATGGTGCATTAAACAATGCAAAAATTACATGGTAGGATCCTACCTATAGAAACAGGCAGTACAAGCTACACCCAGGGCAGCTCCTCCAGTAAGGTATAAAAAGTTATCCCTCCGCGCCAGTTTGGAACTCCTCCAGTTACCCCAACTTCACTGTTGGCCTCTCTAGGACCTGCTTTGGTGCGCTTTCTACCCCTGCCTGGTCAATTTCCAAGGCAGTTGTTAGGGAAGGGGTTTGGGGCTTTATGATTTAACCCCCCCCCCTCTTTTTCATAACATTTAATTTGGCTTCTTCCTGTCAATTCAATAAAGACATTTTGTTTAAGAATGCTTATCCCCCCTCGTTCTTTCAGGTGCTGTGCTGTGCTGAATCTAGATCTCCGTATACACTGGGGTTTAAGATGCTAAAATATCATTTAAAATAGCCTGCTTTGCACATGCGTGTTCCATGTCAGAAAAGGGGACGTGTTTGCTCTTTATGGGGTCTTCCATGTGGATAGTGATTTGGGCAGCAAGCTGCTGCTTGCATTCAAAGTTCTGCAATCCATACCCTCAGTGTGACCGGGGGGGGGAGGTAACTCCACCCCCCTCGCCTGGCCCAGCCCCTACACCGGGAGAGCGGGAGGAAAGGCTCCCGGAGCATGCTGCATCTCCCCCTCACTCGCCCGCCCCCCCCAGAAGCCGCGCAGCCCAGAACTGTGGGGACTGGGCCAGATGAGGGAGGGGGGGAGATGAAGTGACGCTCAGTGCAACGGGGGGGGGGGGGAGGCAGAGCACGTGCGGCTATGTAGCTCCGGGCCACGCAAGCAGGGGAAGGAGAAATGCAGCAATGCACCTGCAAGGACGCCTACACTTCCCGTCAAACCTTGAGGCAAGGAAACCCAGGTTGAATTGAGGTAACTCGTCACGTCTGTTTCGGCTCTATAAATAACAAATACAGATCTGTTCCTTTTATCAATAGACCTTCTTTTGATGGGAAAGAAATGCCTATTTCCTCATATCTGATGTCCAGTGTGTGAGTTTACAGAATCACCGAGTTGGAAGGAGCCACACAGACCTCCTAGTCCAACCCCCTGCCCAACACAGGATGAGCCTAAAGCATCTCTGACAAATATTCATCCAGCCTCTTCCTGAAAACTGCCGGTTTATTTCTACAGTCCTAATTTTTTAAAGGTCTGGGTGAGCCAGAGGTTCCCTGCAGGGCTAGCTAAAAGGTCTTTTGGGGGTGCACCCATCAGTGATATTAACAGGAACCAGAAGGCCAAGCAATGCACTCACTTTACCAGTGAGCGAGAGCTGCCTCTCTGTGCCCCCCCCACCAGATGGTTCACCATGTGGCTGTTTTCTCCCCCTCCCCCTGCCCTCTTCAGCTGCTCCCCCTCCCCAGCCATTGCCTCGTGCTCCCAAGCGGCTGCTCTCTGCCTGCATCTCACCTTGCTTCACCTGCGGCCTAAATTTAGCATGTGGTGCCCCAGCCTTCGGTGTCCCCTGGCACAGAGGGGGTCCCCTGGCCTCTGGAGGGGGTGCGTGGCTTGCTGGGCAGGGTGAGGTCTCGGGGGTCCCGTCAGGTAGCGGGAACCACAAGTTGCCACCAGGAAGGGCTAGCCCTTTCTTGCCCTTTTATGTGGGCAGAAAGTGCTGCTGGCCAGACAGCCACCAGGGGGCTCTCCTGAGCTACACAGAGTGAAGCGGGTGGAAAGAGGCGGGGCCGGGGATGGGGGGCATTTGCCTCTCTCACGGCGCACGCACACACACACCGTACGCGGTGCCTGCTTGCTGTGGCGGGCCTTCCTTTGCGTCCGCAGGCACATTTGGTGGGAAGGAGTCCGCCCTCGCCCTCGCTTCAAGAGGAACTGTCCCTAAGCCGGCCGCCGGCTACTCCCTGGTGGGCCTGAGCCGGATGAAAGACTAGAACACATGCAGAGAAGGAAGGAGACTGTTCGAAATAAGCCTCTGCCGGGCTTGCAGGCTCAGTGGGGGCGGGAGGGGGGCACAGGCCGGCACTGAGCCCCTTCCTGCCATTCGGAGGCAGTTGGGCCTCCGGCATTCCCAAACAGTCCAGCCAGTGGGCATTAGAGTCTATTTTGCAAAAGTCCACCTCACAAACCTGCAGTCACCCAATGTTCAAAGCCACCTCGCGCACATTTGGGAGAGCGCAGGTCTCAGTTAAAGAAAGGTGATGAAAGCAGACAAAGTGTCTTTGCTGAGCTACGTAGGAAGACTTCCAGGTTAAAGCAGAATTTTACTGTATGCCTTTTCCGCAGCACATACTGTCTTTTGCGCCCTATTGGGAAAAAGAAGTTTTCTATGAATAGACAGGAATGGCTGGACAAATTAAAAACTCTCCTTTGCATGGCCAGACTGGAAGCTAAAAATCCTATAGGAGCCAAGCTGTGGCCCATACTGCCGATTAGGGCCATATGCTGGTGCATGTTATACTTGGTTTTCCTTTGGTTTCTTTGATTTTTAAAAACCAAAATAAACCAGACAGTCCAGGAGACACGATAACCTCCCAGCTGTTCCAAGCAGAGCTGCGGAGGCAGCGGCACGTAGAGCTCCATCCACCAGCTTCCCAGCCAGGATGCTCCGGTGTGGACGTGCCGTTGGCCACAGCAGAGGCGGGTGCCCGGGAGCAGCACCCACACCCAGCCTCCTCCAGGCACCTGCTGAGAATAGCCAGGCGGGGGCTGTCGTGCTGGGGCACAGCGTGTGCTGCCTGAGCCCTGCTCCGCCTGGCCAGAGCACCACTCTGTCATGCACAGCGGCCAAGCACTCCCCTTGGAGCAGCCTGCTTCAGTTGTCAGCAGAGGCCCAGGCTGCTGGCCAGTGAAGGCCGGGCAGGACACACACACACACACACACACACACGGCTCAGTCCCTTATCTGCTATTTCACAACCACAGCCTGATTTCTAAACCAGCAGCGAGCAGAAGGTAAAGGATTGATTAATTCTGGGGAAATGCAGGAAACTCTGCACGTCAGCCAGCCAGTCCTTGGGGGAGGGGGGGGAGGGCGCGGAGGGAAGGCTTTCCAGGCCAGGGCGAGAGTCCTTCCGTCTCGCAGCTGACCCCCCCAGCTACGGTGGGGGCGGGGGAGAGGCTCTGCCGGTGCTGCTGTGGCGTGCTGGACCAACTCAGCCACTGGGCCAAGGCTGATGCATTTGGGATGCAGTTTATAGTCTGCCTTTTGCACAGCGATTCAAGGCAGCTTACCTAAAACAGGTCACTGCAATCAATGGCTGGGACTTGAGCAAAGAATACAACAGAGTGAGGATAGCAGACATTTGAAAACAGGCAGAAATCTGAATACGGAGCTGAAATGGAACGAAAGCAAAGTGACATGACCGAACAAAGGATGCGGAAACTACCCAAGGGGAGCAACGTGCAGCCCACGAGGCCCCATCCCTGCTCCCTTGGATCTCTCCGAAACATTTCCGTACAGCTCCTCCTCGTTCTCTGGGCAACAGCCGCCTCTTCTGCTCGCCCGGAAGGTCCAGGCGTATGGACCAGAGGTGCTCCTGGATGCCCCGTTACCTCCTGATATCCAAACACCCAGAAGCACTTCTTGCCAGCAGCAGCCCTCCCTGGAGAAAGCAGGCCTTAGGACCCTGGCCCTGCACGCGTGCGCAACAGCTAGACAGAGTACTGAAACACGCTCTTCGTGGGGCTGCCTCTGAAGACAGTTCATGAATGACCACTGGTTCAGAAAACAGCAGCAAGAGCCTGACAGAGATTTGCCACAGGCGTTTTATACAATCCATTACCTGTCTGTTTCCAGGCTAAGCTCAGAGGGCGGAGAGTGACCCTTCAAGTCCTGAACGGCTTGGGTCCAGAAGAACCTCCTCCACCTGTATGGCCTTGCCCAAGTTGTGAGGGCCACAAATGTGCCAGAGATCAGGCTGGTTGGAGCCCACCATGGGACCTCTTCAGTTCCACCCTCAAGCCTTGGCACGTCCTCGCCCAGAGGGGAGGGGGCTGCCCTGCCTGCTGGCCTTTCAGAGCAAGGGGAAGGCGTTTTTATGACAGAGGGTATCTGAGCAGAACTGAGAGTCCGGCAGTGCTGGGAAACATATAATTTTATAAACCTCTATAATGGAATGACCCACCTTAGATGTCTTTTTTCTAGACTGAAAAGTCCCAGACTCTGCAGCCTGTCCTCCTAGGGCAGGTGTTCCGCCCCCCCCCCCCCGCCCCCATCATCTTGCTTGCCCTCTTCTGTACTTTTTCCAGCTCTGAAAATGTCCTTTTTGAGAAACGGTGACCAGGACTGCACACAGTATTCCAAACGAGGCTGCGCCAGAGATCTCGACGGCGGCATTATAATCCTGGCCATATTATTTTCAGACCCCTTCCAGTCATCATTGGCTCTTGTTAAAAGCCCATTCCATGCAGGTCCCTTCCTGCAAATTCAGTAGCCGATGAAAAATGGAAGGGAACACAGAGGAAGGGCAGGAGGAGATTCTGCACTGTCTGGGTCACGCAGGACAGATGCTGATGGTGGCTGGATTTCGGGTGGAGCCTGAGGGCCTGACAGGTTTGCACCCATGTCACCTGCTCCGGGAGGGCCTGGGCAGACAGGAACCACCTGGGCTGAACTACCTAGAGACAGACTGCATTGGGGATCTGGTGGGGGGGGGTGCAAGAGGGGCTACATTAGATTGACAAGGCAAATGAGTTCATGGGGGGGTGACTTTTGTGCCTAGGAAGGCTTTGGGGGGGCATTGCATGCCTTCCCTCAGCCTGCAGGGCCAACTGTTTGTAGCCTGCCACTGGGGGGGGGGGATAGTTCTTTATTGCCTTTGGCTGGGGGAAGCCAATGACCTTGGAACAGGCCTGGCTGTGCAGCCTGGCGGGGAGGGGGGGCAGTGTTTGCCTTTCATTAGGAAGCTCACAAGGGACAGTGCACATTCCCACCGAGGGAGGGAGCCATGGGTGGGGCGGCTGACCCAGCTGGGGGAGCTGCAGCTGTGCCCAGGCATCAGCCGCTGTCAGGAACCGGCCAGGCCCAGTCCCCTGGGATCCCTTATTCGGTTCGCTCTTTTCCAGACCTGCTCCCCCAGGACCAAGGGGCCTGCAGCAGGGCGGGGAAGAGAGCGCTCACGGCTGCTCTGAGGAGTCCAGCTAGCCCTGTTCCCTCAGCTCAGTTCTACTTCCTCTGCCTCCTCCCCAGATTTCCACAGCTGCCCAGAGACAGAAGGGCCCACAAGCCGGTGTGGGCGGCTGGGGCTTCCGTGCAGGTCGACACCACACACAAAGAAGGAGTGGGGGCAGCCAGGTCCCCCCTCCCCGAAGTGTAAGTCTGAGCAGGCCATGAAGCCCAGCAATCAGCTGAAGAGCAAAAAAACTGCAAGGTGGGGGGGGGGAACGGAGTGAGCCCCCACCCTCTGCAGGCCTGCCTGCAAGTGAAGCCAAATGCAAGACACCCAGTCCAAGCCTCACTGAGGGGGGGGCCGTCCCGGCCTTCCTTCTGTGCCTGCAGAGGCACCCCTGGCCTGTTGCTCCCCTGAACTACAAAGAGGCATGCCAGAAATGTTGCGAATGGCAGTGTCTGGTGTACTGCAGCAGCCAGAAGGGAAGAAGAGCCTACCATGCAGGGGGGGCAGCCGGGATCACGTAGTTAGGGCAGTGAGAGCAGCACCTCCCTCGTTCCCTGGGGGTCATCTCCTTGCCTTGTCTCCTATTGGGCTAAACAGGGCAATATCCTGCTTCTTCTCTCTCCTGCTTCACTTCTCTCTCTCTCTGCAAGATGTAGTCAGATAGCAAGGAATCTATCCCTGTCTCTCCTTCTTCACTATCAAGTATGTATTTCCTCAAATAAACGTTTTGCCACTTTAATCAGCACAGCGTAACTTCACTGCTCTGTTTGGACTCAGCTAACAAGAAACACCCCATGGAAGGAAACTGGAAGGGAGAGGATCACTGGCCCATCCCAAAGAGCCAGCCCAGCCTGGAATTGCATTGCACAGAAGAAAAGGGCATCCTCGCCTGAGCATGTGCAGAAAGCCCCCGACGCTGCCCTGTGCAGCCCTGCCTCCACACCCTGACTTCCCAGAACCCTTTCCACTGCCCCCATGACGTCTTTCTCTCACTTCCTGAAACATGTGGCTGGACTGACCCCTCCCCTCTACTCTTGCCCGTCTATCTACTGTTTTTCCTGCCAAATTGCACATCGTAAGTTCCTAGAAAAACTTCTTTCCTTGTTCTCTGTGAGCTAAGAGCTCCATGCCTCAAGCACACACCTCACGCCATGCACAGGATAATGAAGGAGTTACAAACACATGTGCAGGTCCAAGTCTCTATGGGCACACAACCCTTGACCAGGCACCTCTCTGGCAACCTGGGACCGCCCCCCCTTGCCTCACGCACCAGCACTTTCACTGTAAGGGTGTCTGGACTCCACCCTCACATCATCAGCTCCTGTAGTTACTTCCGTGGCATCATGCGTTCCCGGAGTCCTCAACAGTCTTCCGGAAAACTCCACTTTTGCCACTGGGGCTGTCGAGCCTCTGCAGACCAGCCTCCTGCACAAAGATGGACCCCAAGCCAACAGGGACCACCCCCCAGGTAAGAACAGAGCAGAGAGCCGGACACCTACCTTCCTCCAGATGAACGGCACAGCCATGGAGACCAGCCTGGCACCACAGTAAGCAAATGTTTTCAGGGCTGGCTTAGAGCGAGGCGTCCTTGGCTGCTACACACCAATGGCCCTTCCTTACACGCGGCATTTACTGGGGTCATTTCCATCCTCTGGACACACAGGAAGGAAGCTCTTGAGAGGTTTCACTCGGACTCCAACACCTTTCATCCTCCCGTCAACCTGAGCGTGGAACAGACCACAAAACTGGTTCCTTTTCTGGACACCACTGAGCCAGTTTCTGGCGGGCACATGAGCATGATCCCATACCAGCAGCCCACTGGCTGCCAAACAGGTCTGCACGATTGCCCCTTCCTTCCAGAGCAGGCCACACACGCCATGGTCTGTAGCCACGTGGCTCTCAGCTGCACGACTCTGAAGCCCTCCGGCATGGACTTGTTCCCAAGAGAAATGCAACCGGCATTCTGGGGACGACAATACTCACTAATACAGAAAAGAAACAGATTCACCAAGTGTGCCCCCAAAACAGCCTGCTACAAGACAGGCCCCAAAGGAATGTGCCCTGAGGGGGTGCCACCTACGGGCCCCCGGCTGTAAGTTGCCCAATGCACCTGCAGGCTGGGCGGGATAGCGGCCCTTCTTTTTGGCAGGCCTCTCTTTGCTTATTGAAAGCCCCGCACCCACCCTAAATCAGCTTCTCAGCAACAACAAAGGACCCCCCCTCCGCCCGCAGGAAGCAGGCCCTGCTACGCCCCCCCCCCCGGTGCCAGCTCTGTCCTGGTACACGCGGGTGTGGCAGCAGTCGCCGGGCCCACCGACCTCAGCCGCACCAGCCGGGGCTCACTGACTCGCTTATCCCCAGTTCTGACAACATGCCAGCAACGCCTCCCCACGACCGGGCAAGCAGGGCGGCCCTACACGGGAGCAGAACCGGCCCCAGCGCCGCCCGATGCAGGCCAGACGGGGCGTGTCCAGAGGCGGGCGGCGGAGGGGCCCGGAGGCCTCGCAGGGAAGGCGGCAGGAGCGCTCGGCACGTCCCGCCAGGCGCGGAGGCGACCGAGGGGCGGGGGAGGGGGCAGGGGCGGCGAGAAGCAGCTGCTGCCGCCCGGGGCTGATGGGCGGCCCCCCGCAGCAGGGCGCGGGAGCGCGGAGCTGCCGCCGCTGCACGTGCGCGCGCTTTAGCGGCCCCGCCCCGAGGGCTGCCGCCGGTCTCCACGGAGACAGACGCGCAACGCCGCCGGCGCTGGAAGGAGGCATGGAGGCGCCCGGGTAGGGCGGGACCGGGACGGGGCCGGGGCCGGGGACGGGGCCGGGGCCGCTGGGGGCGGCGCGCCGGTCTGAGCGCCCCTTCTTCGCCTCCCGCCCCGCTGCAGGTCGGAGCTGGCGCCAGGACCGGAGGCGGAGCGCGCCGCCGGGCCGGTGGAGAGGCCGGCCTGCGCCGTGGAGCTGCCCCCCTGCCCGGGGCGTCCCGGGCCCGTCCTGGCCGTGCTGCCCCCGCGGCTGGAGATGGCGGCCGCCTGCGCGCCCCCGGAGCCGCCCCCGGAGCCCCCCGCCCGCGGGCACTGCCTGCTGCGCAACTGGCAGGAGGAGGTGACGCCGCCCTGGCGAGTCGAGCGCCGCCCCCGGCCCCCCCCGCCCCGTATATGGGGACCGTTTTTGTACCCGGCCTTTCCTTTCCTCCCAGCGGCCCACCTCTTCGGGCTCTTGTGGGGATGGCGGGTTCATACCCGCGAGATCCTTTGCGCCCGGGGATGCCATAGGAATGTGGGGAGGGCGGTGCCTATCCGGCGTATATCTTGAGATTTGCGGCCGGGGGGGGGGGCGATCCTCACTGATCCCACCCTCGTGCCCTGCTGCGATGGGATGCGGGGAGCCTTGGGGGTCGCAGGCCACCCCTTCTGCTGAGGCAGACGCCCCTTCTGCCATGGAGGTTCAGGGCAGCTGAGCACGCTGAGAGAGCCCCCGGCCACTCCTCTGAGGCCCTCTCCCCTTCCTGGTTCCAGAGAGCCACGAACCACCTGGACCACGTGCCAAGCCCCAGAGGCGGCACCGAGGGGTTCTTCTATCGGCACGGGCACCAGGGGCTGCTCACGCTGCAGGATCTGGCCGGCCTGGCGAAGAGCACCACCATGAAAGACTCCTACCAGAGACCCTGGAGGATGGGGCTCCCCGCGAGAGGTGGGGTTCGGGGCCGTGGGGGTGCTGAGTGGCACAGGCAGGCTCCAGGGGAGGGGCTGGTGTGAACGGCTGGCCTGAAATTGGGCCCGAGGTTGCCAGCCAGCCAGAAAAAGGGTGCTTGTGTGTTTGGGTCCAATGCCCGAAAAAGCCAGCAGCAAGGGCCCCCCCACCCCCCCCCCCACACACACCTTTCTTTCCTGCCTTGGTCCACCGGGGCCCAGATGCCAGGGGCTTTGCTGTTTGGTCTGGCTCTGGGCTCTGTTTCAAGACCTGATGCGCCTGAGTCTTTGGCTTCTTCACACACGGGCGGGCCAGATGTTCTCGCCTGTGATCCAGCACAGAGTGGGCTCCCAGAAAGGGCAATGCTGTTCAGTGCGGGGATTGGGGTGGGCCCTTCTTCTCCCTAGCCTGAGCCCCATCAAAGGCAGCTTATCCTGAGACCACGCAGGGCAGTATGCCGGCAGGGCCCCCTCTGAGGCATCCCAACCCACTGTGAAGAAGTTCCTTGCAATGCCAACAATGGAGCGGAGGTACAAAAACACGCCAGTGCTGGAGCTGGCCAGGCGTGGGGGCGAAGGGGAGGTGGAGGAGAGGTTTGCCCAATCCAGTCCTCATTTTCCCTGTATGGGGTTTCAGACCTCTTGCTGCCCACCTGGAGCCAGGCAAGTGTTCACAGCAGGAGCCGCGGAAGCCACAGGACTTGTGGGGCAGACTTTTTGTGGGGCTGGACTCTCAAGTAGAATCATAAGGTTGGAAGGGACCACTAGGGCCGTCTAGTCCAACCCTCCGCATCGAAGCTGCAAGCACCTCTGCTATCTGGGGGGCAGGGAGGGCGGTTCTGAGAACAGGACACACTACCCCGAGTCAGAGAGGGAGGCCTCGGCCTGGCACCGCTTGGGTCAATGGGCTCCTCTGGCTTTGGGCCGCAGGTGGAGTCGCCCCATCCTGCCTCTGGCAACTGCTGCCCCCCTCCGGACCTTACTGTTTCTCCTCTCCAGGGCAGCGGGAGGCCATGATGGAGTGGCTTTTGTACCAGAAATACAGGTGAGCACCTTCAGTGCTCCCCGGGGGCAAAGGGTGACTGGGAGGGCACTGCTGCTTCCATTGACTCAGGCTGGCTCCTTGCCCAGCCTTTCCCAGACCACAGAGGGCCTCAGCGCTCTCGCAGAGCCCCTTCCTTACACAGCGGGATTCGCATCAGTTTCCCAGCCCTGGCTCTGAGAGGGAAGGGGGCCAGGAGAGTCTTGCCTTTGGGAGCGTCAGCAGCCATTGCAGAGAAGGGGAGTCGCAGAGAAGGGGTATCCACAGCCTCCCCAGAGCTTTGGCAAAGCCCCTTGCCGGCCCGAGGCCCTCCCCTAAAGGAGGATGGATCCTCCCTCCCCTTGCAGGCGGCGGCCAGAGTCTTCAGGCCCCAGAGGGCTACCCAAGTGGCCCTTCCCCAGCAGAGAGACATCCTTGGCTCGGGGCCAAGGAAGAAGGGCCAGGGCAACAGAGAAGGGACTCCTGCCCCTTGCTGGGCAGGGGCTGCTGGGCCCCCACCAGTGTTCAGCCAGAGGGGACAGACCCAGGTCTTCTGGCTTTGGCAAAACTATTCTTGCTGCTGCTGCTACTTCCTTTGGCTGCGGGGCTAATGCCTGTTTTCTTAGCTCTCTCCACCCCAGAACGCATTAGGGCAGCCCTGGATCTCGGGACGTGCTCCCTTCCTGTCTGTACCCCCGGAGCCAATTTGCCTGAGGTGGGGGCGGGGGGAGGAGCAAGGCAATAGATCCTGCAGCCCTAGGGTGGAAGTGTGGGGCGGGAGGGAGCCCTGCTGGGCTCTTCTTCTGGGCCCGCTTGGCATTCCAGTCCCCAGTTCACCCTGCGCCCTTCTGGGATTCCTGTGGGCTGCAGCCTGAAGGGGTGGGAGGCCCCTCCTATCTCCCCCTCCCCAATAACCCTGCGGCTGTCCTCCTGTGTAGCAAGGAGGTCTTCGAGAAGGAGGTCGACCCTCCACCCAGCCCCATGGATTCCTTGTCCACCACACACCGGGACTATCGCCGGGAGGGCTTCCTCTTGGTGCCTCCTTCCCCCACCAAGGTGAGACCGCTGGCCAAGGGCAGAGCTGTGGGGCTGGGGCTGGGCTGCCTCTGTGCCCAGGCCGCTGCTGCCATGCAACTGTTGTTCTCCACAGCCCCACGACTACCGGACAGAGCAGCCACGGTCCTTCTGGCTGGCACATGCCCAGCAGGTGCCTGTGAGTGACACCCCCCTCCCCCACCCCCACTTCTTGCTGGGGCCTGTTGCTCAGTCTCCCATCGCTGGCGGGGGCAGCTGCAGCCAGAAAGGGGGGTGATCCCCGGCCCCAGCACGGGAGGAGGGGCTGCATCCTAGACCACGGTGCTTGCCAGCCAGCACGGGCTTCCCAGCCACTCCCCTCCCTTGCGACCAGTTGCAGGGGCGGGAGGGGTTCTAGTGGCCCTCACCGCCGCCTTCTCTCTGTCTCTTTCTAGGGTGTCTCCAGTATCCGGACTGACGACACCCCCTTCAAGAAGTGCGCCACCTTCACCACTCCTGTGACTGAGTGCCTTGACCAGCCCATGCCGTATGGCCCAGAGAACTACCCAAAGCTCTGACCACATTAAGGGGCGCCAGAGCCCCCCGTTGCCCTTTGCCATGCTGCTTAGAGCTGCGACCCCTGTGCCCTTCCCAGGCCAGAAGAACAGGCCAGGGCAAGCCGCGTTCAGGGCAACCTCACATTTAGTTGCCAGCTGTAGGAATCCACAGATCCCTGCACAGCCCATCTCTACTGAGCAGGAGGGCAGAGGCTGTCCATGAACCCCCCCACTCCCGTTCACCTGTTCCCCCCCCCCACAGACACGCACACGCACACAAGGGCTGCCCAGTCTCCTGGATTAAAAAGTCTGTATTTCAACAAAATATTCTGTACTATTTTTGGCTTTCTATATTTACACCTGGAGGGAGGGAGCAGTCCGGGGAGGGGGCTCAGCCAGCTGAGCTGTGGAGCAGGAGGGGCGGGCAGGGGCCAGGGACCAGCCAGGCCCCGCCTGCGAGCAGGGCCGGGAGTGAGCTGGGCACAGCCCTGCTCTGGACCCTGCTGGGCCCTGGCTGCTGGGGGGGGGGACTGCTGGTGTCATGGGGGACAGAGATGGGGCCCCCGGCAGCCCCGCCTGCTTCAGCACAGCCGCACCGGGCCTCTCCAGCCAGGGGGCTTTCCTGCCCTGCTGTCCGTCTCTCTCTCTCTCTCTCCTTGCTCCAAGGCAAAGCAAGTTCCCATGAGCTGCACCTCTTGCCAGGAGGAGCCGCTGCCTTGTAACCGCCTCAGTGGGAGGAGTCACGGGAGGGGGAGGAGCCACATCAGATGACGCCATTATCTCTCTCTCCCAGCAACCAGTAGGTCCGCATCTTACCCTTGCCCTGCCACGGAAGAAGAACGACATCAGCACAGGAAGGGGCTGCGCTGCAGAGCCTGCCTGACCGAGACCCCCGCCCCCGTGCAGAGTTTGCCCTTCCCCTCCCTCGTCAGAGGCCATGGCAGGCTGTCCTCTGGGAGGAGGGGGCCAGGTCGCAGGTGGAAGCCCCTTCCCGTGAAACCCACCTTCATCTCCACATCTCCCCTCAGCTCCAGCTCAAAGCAGCCAAACTCATCCAGGATCTCTTTCGTGGAGGAAGACACGTGGATCTTCAGGGCTGGAACAGACAAGGCCGTGGAGAGTCAGTCCCGCCCGGGAGGGGTCACGGCCCCAGCAGGGTCTGGCTCGGCCTGGCAAGAGATGCCGGAGCAACCGGAGAGCTTGGCAGGCTCCCCGGGGGCAGTGGGTGGTCGGTCGGCACCCCCCTTCTGCATCAGTAAAGAGTCTCACCCTCGCCGTTGGACTCCATGCGCGAGGCTGTGTTGACCGTGTCCCCAAAGAGGCAATAGCGTGGCATCTTGAGGCCCACCACGCCGGCACACACTGGCCCTGCAGGGAGGGAGGGAGGGAGAGGAAGGACGGTGCCGCCCTCAGCCACCAAGCCCACCCCCCTGCGGGGCCAAGGGGTTCCCTCCATGGCCCCGCCCTCTGCTGGGACTCACCCGAGTGGATGCCGATGCGCAAGTGCAGCTGCTCGCTGGGACGGTGCCGGATGCGGAACGTTTTCACAGCTTCGAGGAGGGCAAGGGCCATGCGGACCGTCTCGTGGGCATGCAATTTGCCGTTTCGGACAGGCAGACCGGACACCACCATGTAGGCATCTCCGATGGTCTCCACCTGTGGGGCCAACAAGTTTGGGTGGGCCAGCCTCTGATTCAGCCCCCTCCCCTCCCTCTCCTGCGCAGTTCAGGACTAAGCAGGCCCCTCTCCAGAGTTCATGCTCACCTTGTAGACATCAAAGTTATCGATGATGGCATCAAAGCAGGTGTAAAGGTCGTTCAGCAGGGTCACCACCTGTGGGAGGGGAACATGCCGGTGACTTGCTTGGAGACCTGACTGCTCTGGCGCCTCCGTCCCTGGCAGCCCCCGGTTCTTAGCACCCTAGGCCCTTCTGCTCGGCATCTGGGGCCACTGCGTGAGCACCTGCCTGCGCCTCCCTTGCTCTCAACCCAAGCAACCTTGTGCACAAGGGGTTCGGAACTGGCCTTTGCGTGCCTCTGCAGCCGTGATGCAGCACCCTGTGATGGGAAGTTCCTTGGTCCGGAGGCCTCGGGCTTGCCGCTAGATCACGCGTGGCTATGGGGCTCCTGAGGACCAACCCTCCCCTCCCTGCACCTTGAGAAGAGCCTCTATTCCCTGCGGGGGGACTGTGGGCCAGTTGCACACACTGAGACAGGCCTACCTCGCTGGGTTGCTGGAGGATAAAAGGGGGGGGGAGGATGAGGGTGCGGGCTGCCCTGGGTCCTCCCTCCCCCCGGAGAGAGGCAAGGGACCTCCCTCTCCGTGCTGCCTTCCAGCTGCTCGAAGGACTTTATTTCAGGGTGGGAGGGGGGCACCTGCATGGGAGTGCTCTCAGCCGACAGGGAGGTGAAGCCCACGATGTCGCTGAAGTAGATGGTGACGCAGTCGAAGGCCTCCGCTTGGACTGTCTCGCCGCGCTTCAGTTGCTCAGCCACAGAGCTGGAGAGGAAGGCAGAGAGTCCCTGGGTGACCTGCCCCCTCCAGCAGCCCCCGCCCCGACAACCGCCTGCTGAATGGGCATTTGCAGGAACTGTGGAGACCCTTGGGGGGACAGCTGTCCCTCCCCGCCAGCAACTCACTGGGGCAGGATTTGGTAAAGCAAGTTCTCGGCCTTGCGCTTCTCCTCCAGGTAGGCCTGCGTGCGCTCCTCCACCAGTTTCTCCAGGTTGTTGGCATACTGCTCCATGCGGGACAGCAGGTTATCCAAGATGCTGGTGCTGCCCTCCCTGCGGAGGACGACAAGGAGGCATGCTGGGGAGGGCCAGGGGCAGAACACCCCAGGAGGCTGGCCTCTCCTCGGGGGCTGAGCCAAAGCGCTCTCCTGCCCCTCAGCCAGCAGGGCCGCCTGTTCCCTGTGACTACAGCCTCACTGGCACGGTCGGGGGGGGGCAGTTGCTGCAGCGGAGGTCTGTGAAATCTTGACACACAGGGAGCCCAAGGGCTTGTCCCTTGAAGGGCCTTCCCTCATGAGACCCCCTTGGGGGCACAAGCAGAGCACGAGGAAGATCAGCAGAGTGGCGGGGAGCTGAGTGCCTCTTGCCCCTCCCCACAGAAATGGGCAGGAGTGCCCCGATCCAGCAGAGACGGGTGGAGGGGCACAGTTCCCACTTCCGCACAGGACACGGCTCCCTCTCAGCCAAGGACGGGTCGGGGTCCACCTCCCCCTCCCACCCCCATTCTTTCTTGTTTCACCAAGTGCTGGGGAGGGGCCATGCAGGACCCCCGGGTTCTGGGCGGTTCAGCGAGGCGAGGGGGCTGAGCCCAGGGATCCCCGGAAGGCCCAGGAGTGCCGCTGCTCCTCAGTGGGGAGGCATGTGCCTTGTGCGGGGTGGGGGCGCTGATGCGCGGACTGGACCCACGCCAGAAGCACACCGATGCCTGCCTTGTCTAGCAGACCAGGGCTGCGCAGGGAGGGAGTCCTGCTCCACCAGTGGCGGGGGACGGGGCCTCCGCTTGGACAGCGCCCAGAAACAACAACTTCCTCAGGGGGGGTGGCCAGTGGCGGCGTCAGGCCGCTCTCTGGGCTCCCCCTTTGCCTGGGGGTTTGAGACAATCCCTGTGGGCAGCGATGCTCCCCCCCCCTCTGCTCCGCTCCCCGGACCAAAGCCCGAGTGCCCACAAGAGCCCCACCCCCTTGCCCCAACTGCTCCGCCTCCCCGCCCCCCAGTACCCACTTGTTGAATCGCCGGATGAACATCTTGATCTGCGTGAAGTCGGGGCGCTCGGCCAGCTCCTGGGCCCAGCAGCGCTCCATCAGCACTGCCAGCTCCTCGCTGTGCGCCCGCGTGTCGATGGTTGGGCGGAAGTAGGGCCTCTGGCTGTTGCGCACCTTCTGCACAATCTCTGTGGGGGGGAGGTGGGCATGGGGGTGCAGAGGAGTGAGCGCATGGACTGGGTGGAATGGAGGCCAGGCTGGCTATGGCGTGAGAGTGATGGGGGGGGGAGCATGCCAGGGGGCGGGTGCATGGCTGGGCCACTGAGACCATGAGAGCGGGCATGAGCACCCTGGTGCCAGGGCGGGGGGGAGACACAGTGCTGGGGAGACAGACACAGAGTGGGCAGAATCACTTAGTCAGCAGCAGCAGCAGCAGCAATATTGAAGCCGATCCCCGTTGAGTGGCGCCGGTCAACCCGTGGAGAGCCAGTGTGGCGTAGTGGTTAGAGTGTGGGACGAGGATCTGGGAGACCTGGGTTCAAATCCCCCTCTCTGCCACAGAAGCGTGCAGGGGGACCTTGGGCCAGTCCCACACTCTCCGCCTAACCCGCCTCACAAGATTCTCGTGTGGATAAAATGGAGGACAGAAGAAGGCCGTGCGCGGCTTTGGGTCCCCACTGGGGGGGGGAGGCAGGGGGTCAATGAAGTGCACAAAAAATAAAGACGATATAATAACCACACCGGGTTTCTCTCCCGACAGCCGGGGCCAAAGGCCCCATTCTAGGGAGCAGCAGCTGCCACCTCTCCCCCCGCCCCCTAACTGCGCGCCTGAGGGCATGGAAAGGGCCACGACGTGGGCAACGGAGCCTCAGGGCAGGGCAGTCCCGCGCACAGCACTATGCCCCAGGAGCCTGCCTGCCGCAGGGAGACGTGCTGCCCAGGACCACGGCCCCTGTCTGCTGCGGGGCCGGCCACCCTTCCCCAGGCAGCCCAGAGCCCCTCGCAGCCCTCCCACTTGGGGGGGGGGGGCGAGAGGAGCCTGCTGAGCTGGGGCCAAACAGAGGCCGCCTCTGGCTTTAGGGGGGGGGCTCTTGCTCACCTTTGGGGCTGAGGTCCATGCCCTCCACATAGAAGGCCCCGTTGCGCAGCGCAATCTCTTGCAGGATGATGCCAAAGCTGTACACGTCGGCCTTCTGCATGGCAGGAGCGGGGAGGTGGCAGTGCTGCAGGAGTTCAGGTGCCGTCCAGAGTTTCTCTAGGGAGCGGCGGAAAGGGGAAGAGTCAGGAGGAGAGACCGGGGGCGGGGGGGGCACGAAACGGCAGGCGTGGCTGCCGTGGGTGCTTAGTCAGCCGGGGGGTGGGGGGTGCTGCTGCCCCGGCAGTCCCAGATTGGAGCCCCCCCCAGGAAGGACACTCACTGGCGTAAAGGGCATGGCTCCCCTCGCCCTCATTGCTCTGCCGGAAGCTGGCCAGTCCGTAATCGGTGATCTTGAGCACGAAGCGACTGTCCACCACGCAGTTGGAGGACTTGAGGCCGCCGTGGTGCCCGATGATGCTGCCGTGCAGGAAGGACATGCCCTGTGCCGGACAGAGGCGGAGGAGGAGGCTGCCAAGGATGCCCTCAAGAGCCAGGGAAGAGGCCCGTGTGCCAGCCTGGGCAGCCCCAGCCTGCGGCCTCAGCAACTGGGGCTGCCAAGCTGAGAGGACAGCCTGAGCTGGTCCCAGCGGTGGCAGGCCCACGGACACCCAGCTGGACTGGGGCCGGGGACTCCCTGCTCGTCTTTGCCAGGGGAGGGGCAGCAGGGGGTGGGATGAGAACAGCGGAGGAAGGCCCCGTCAAGAGCCAGGGCAGGCCTCCGGGGGTGGGAGCTCTCCCTGCTGCTCTCCCTGGCCCAGGCTGGACGCTCAGCAAAGGCCCTCCCCGCCCCCCTCCCTCACCTTGACCAGGTCGTTGATGAGCGAGTAGCGGAACATCCAGTCGAGATTGATGCTCTCGTTCTCCAGAATATCCTGGGGGGGGGGGAGGGTGGAGACACATGAGCATGCAGCAGCCCCCCCCCCCCGGGTGGGAAAGGGCCCATCCCAACTGGAGGGGATTATGAGAGAACGCCTGGCCTGGCATCCATCAGGGGAGGGCGATCCCTGCCCACAGCGCCCCCGTGCTGCCAACCCCCACACACTCCAGTCCCCTGGCCGTGGCGGGAGGAGAGGAGGCCCCCACGCAACAGCCCCTCCTTTACCTGCAAGCTACCCCGGGGGCAATATTCAGTCACGATGCAGATGTTGGGCGGGTCAATGCAGGCCCCGATGAACCGCGTCAGGTGGTTGAACTGGATGTCTCGCATCTGCAACCGGGCAGACGCAGAACCTCTCTCAGTTCTGCTGAGCCTCCTGCCACAGCCCCATGGACGACTGGCACAACGGGGGCAAGGCTGGCACCCAGGTGGGATTTGAATGAAGAGGCAGGGCAGAGGGTTGCCTCCATGAGCCCTGGGATGGCACTCCTGGGCCCGTTCCTCCTTGGCTCCACCAGAGGCCAACCACCACACCACATCCCAGGAGCGTAGGCTGGCCCCCCAAGCCCTCCAGGGTGGCCTCTGCCCCCTCCCTCGGTACATACGTGTTTGAGTTCGAAGAGCACCTGCCTCGTCAAATCAATCCGCTTCTTGTTGACATGTTTGATGGCCACGACGTTTCCCTGCCAGGAGTCAGAAAGATGTGCTGCTTTGCTCCGACCTCTGAGAGCAGAATGCAGGGAGTGTGAAGGGCGGGCGGGAGGGGTCTCCGGAGCAGAGCCACTCACCTTGAAGAGTCCTGTGTTGGCAAAGATCTGGTATTTGCCATGTGCTGTCATCAGGGAGCCATAACTGGACCCACGCTGGGAGGGGGAAGGAGGAGAAACAGTCATGACTCGAACCCCAAGCCCCTTCCCTGGGAAGTATGGCAGCTCAGAAGGGGACGCGACCGGGCACAAAGGGCCGAACAGCACAGTCTGGATACAAATGACACCGGGAGGGCCCGATGCTGCCCAGCACCTGGAGCAGGGGCCTCCAGAAGGGGGAGGGGCTCCCCAGGGCCTCACCAGAGAGAGGGTCAGGCGGCTGCCTGCCCTTTTGTGGTAGCGCTCAGAGCTCCCAAAGTGCAGCTCGTCCCAACGGATCCGCCACAGCATGCTCGCCAGCTCCTTCTCCAGCATCAGCTTCCTGCGGGGAGAGCGGCCCCGCCCATCAGGACACGAGAGCTGCCTGCCAGCCCCAGGCACACCTGGGGGGGGGTTTCCCCCCCACTGGACTCAGGATCCTGCCTCTCAAGGAGCGCCCCCCCCCATCTATCCGGTGCATGTCTGCCCCAGATCTCCTCCAAGGTCTCCTGGTGGTGTCCAGCGTCTCCCTCCATTTTATCCTCACAACAGCTCTTGGAGGCTCTTGGATGCAGCCAGCAAAGGAGCCCCAAGCGAGGCCTGCTGCCGAGGGCTGCAGCCCGAAAGAGACAGGCCGGCAGGGGGGAGCTTGGGGCCCTGCCACTGGGAGCACCCTGGGGGTGGGAGCCAGAGACGGCACCACTCCGCCAAGCCAAAGCGCCCAAGGCATGCCAGCCAGGCGCAGAGTCAGACCACTGCATGGCCCCCCCCCCGCCCCATGCTGCCGCCGCATCCCTCACCAGGCAGTGCCCGGTGGGGGTTTGGTCAGGGGAGCTCTCACCTGGCGCTCACTCACCTGAAGATCAGGAAGCTGGAGACCCCGAACATGATAAAGGTGAGCCCGCCTCCCAGCGCCACGATGGCCAGGGTGGAGAGAGGAGCTGCAAAAGGAGGCAACACTGCGCTGGGGGGGGCACCCTTGAGCGAGCACAGCCCCCACCCTCCCTCAGGGCTGCCCCGCCTCCCGCCCAGGAGGCCCCCGGGGGCTGCGGGCAATGGGGGCAGCGGCACACCCCGCGCAAGAGACCAGCCCCACTTCAGCCGCTGCCCACGGCCACCACCTGGAGGGAAACGTCTCCGGCTGGCACCGGAGCAGCAGGGGCCCATTCGGAAGGGGCCAGGAGGGCGCTCTGGGGGAGGGGGGGCAGACTGTGGAAACTGCCTGGGTGGACGCTCCAGCCCGCCCCGAAGAGGCTGAGGAGTCAGCCTTCCCAAAAACTGCCGGGTAAGACAGGGGCTGCATGTTCCCCTCCCCTCTGCACCCGGGAGGGGAGAGGAACGGCCTGCCTGGAGGGAGCAGTGAGGGGCAGAGGTCAGGCCCCCTGGACTCTGGGCACACCCACTTTTGTCGCAGGAGGGGTCGTCCACGTCGAAGACGCAGGGCGGGTTGTCCAGGGGAGGCCCCCCCTTCTTCCACTGGATGGGCCCCAGCCAGTTGATCTGCTTCTCCGATCCCACGTAATGGCCCACCACCTATCCGAAGGGAGAACGCCCGGCCAGTGAGGGTCCCTCCAGCCCGGCATCCTGTCACACACAGCAGCCGACCAGGGCCCAGAGGCCAAGGCCTGCCCCTGACGCCGATGCCGCCTCCTCGCCCTGGCATTTGGAGCGTGCCGCCCTTCAGCCCCCTGGCAAGCAACCCCTGAGGGACCTCTCCTCCCTGGACCACTCCGACCTCCTCCGCAAGCCACCTAGGCTTCTGGCCGTGGCCCCCTCCCTCCCCTGGCAGCCCATCCCGCCGCCACTTCCACAGAGGCAGGCTCTGGGCCCCAGGGCCGGGGGGGGCGGTCTGCTTCCCTGCCCCTTCCTGGGGGGCTGCAGCTTCTGCTCAACATCCAGCATGGCTAGAGCAAGGCCCCTCCCTGCTGGGTTCTCAGCCGGGCCAGAGGGGGGCTGGACCCTCGCCCGTTTCCCTACCTGGTATTCTCCGCTCTCCACATCCGCCATGGCCCACACGTTGAAATCCGTTTCTCGGTCATTGTTGCTGTCCATGCTCACAGTCCCAGTGACGCCTGGCGGGGGGAGGAGAAGCGCACCGTCTCTACGAGGCCCTGGGCACCAGCTGCCACGCGGGCATCCAGACGAGAAGCAGCTGCCAGGCCCTGTGCACAGCCCTCCCCCCACAGCCCAGCCCACCTGCTCCTTCCCTCCCGCTGCTCTGGCTGCTGCTTGGGTTGGCTTGGCTTGGCTGCCTCCCAGCAGCCCCCTCCTTGCTGTGCACCAACCCGCCCCTCCCCCACGCTGCCATCTTGCCTCCCCCCCCACCCCCCAGCATCCAATACCCTGGAATTTCCGGCCCTTCATCTTTTGGAGGATGCGGCTGGCATCACGCTTGGTTCCGCCTTCACGCAACGTCTCGTTCAGCACGGTGGCATAGAGGAGCAGCCCGTCATGGAAGCAGCCAGCCACCAGGTTCTTCTGCCATGCGAGGGGGGGGGAGGGAGAGGGGGGTCAGGCACTCTCTTACCCCCACTTGCCCTGTCCTGCCCTATGGTCAGCCACTGCCTTGCACTTGGGGGTCATCCCCAAGGCCCAGCGGGGCTGGCAGAGCACCCGGGAGTGGCACGTGGTGGCCTTCAAGGTCCATCACAAACCATCTGCCAGCCAGAAAGGTGGGGGTGGGGTTTCCAGACCAAGGGCTCCTTCCTAACTCGCTTTGGCCCTGGCTGAGGCCAGATGGCAATCCTTTGTCCCCAGCGGTCACACTCCTGGCAGGATCTGGCAGCCCCCTTGCGCCAAGGATGCTCGGCTCTGAGAGCCCACCCAAGAAAGGAGCCAGGGAAGCCGCCCACGGGGCCAGAACCTTTCAGACAACCTCCAGAACTGTTTGTGTGCATTAGAAAAGACTGCCCATTGTGAACCCAGAGGACGGGCCTGTCCCCAATCCCCTTCCCAACCATTTGCAACAGAGTTCCACATCTGGATTCCACCTCCATTCCTTGGCCTTTGTTGTAAGCCTGCAAATTTTTCCTTACGATACTCGTTTTGTCCTCTCAACAACCCTGTGGAGTGAGTTAGGCTGCAAGAGACTGACCAGCCCACGGGCACCCAGGTAGCTTCCTGACTCGGCAAGGGTCTCCCCGAGTCCACAGCCCATGCCCCGCGGGACTCTCGTTCCAGCTGTGTGCTGAGAAGTCCCAGCCCCTCTCCCTCGGATTACCCCAATTCACCTTTCTGAAGGTGCAGGAGGGGGAGGACATTGCTCCGCTTCCTCCCCCCCCTGCCCTTTCTCCAGGCACGTGACCTTCCTGCTGCACCCCAGGCCGCCCCAGCCCAGCCCCGCCCCGCCCCAGCCTCCCCTGGGCAGACAGCCGATCCCTATCACAGGCGCAGCTTCCTTTCCCACACCAGAAGGTCCACCCGCCCGACCTCTGCGCCCCCCCCCCCCGCCCCAGGCCTCCCTCGCCCTTGAGTAACACGCTGTCTGGTCGCAGGCTTGCTGAGTCCCCCTTCCCTCAAACACAAGAGCTCCGGGATGGGTGTGAGGTGGGTGGTCTTTGGCCACAATGCCCATTTGGGGAGCAGGATAAGAGGGGGAGGGAGGGGGGCAGGTCCAGATCAGCCCGGCAAGAAGGAAGGACATGATGGGTAGGTGGGTGGGTGGGAACACAGGAAGCTGCCTCTGCTGCATGGCGCACCTGTCCATCAAGCTCCGTCTTGACTTCTCCAACTGGCCCTGGCTCTCCAGGGTCTCAGGCAGGGAAAGGTCTACCGCCTTCACCTGCTGCCTGGTCCTTTTACCTGGGGAGGCTGAGGGCTGAACCGCGGATCTCCTGTGTGCCGAGCAGAGGCTCCG
This sequence comes from Eublepharis macularius, assembly GCF_028583425.1. NCBI lineage: Eukaryota > Metazoa > Chordata > Lepidosauria > Squamata > Eublepharidae > Eublepharis > Eublepharis macularius. The sequence goes on along the minus strand of NC_072797.1, from coordinate 516,633 downwards.
CCACTGAGCCACGGCCCCTCCCCAAGTGGTGGAACAATGGAGCAGTTTGGGGGGAGCAAGAGGACTTGGGAGGACCACCGGACCACGGAGGTGACTGAGCCCCTTGGAGAAGGGCTGGGGAGAGCTCTCCCAGTCAGAGCAGGCAGCGAGGCGCTCCAGGCTTTGCCTTGGCCAAAAAGAAGAGCCCTGGAGGGACAGACCCAAAGCGGGCGGTCCCATTTGGCCCTTCTGGAATTGGCCAGATCCCGCCACTGTGCTAGTGGCTGCCCCCCCCACACACACACACACGGACCCTCTAAAAGGGGGCATGGGGACCATTTCCCCATCTGCTCGTCCTTTTAAGCCCCTTTCCTACGCTGGGGGCTGCGAGCCAGTCTCATGAGTGGCTGGCTACAAGCACCCCAGCACCCCCTCCCCCCGCAGGCAGCTTGAGTAGCCAGCCAGGGGAGTGTCCCCAAGGGGCAGCTGGCGCCTGTCTGTCTGTCTGTCTGTGGGCTTCCGGCTGCCCACACTCCCCAAACCCATCTGGTGAGCGCAGCAAGAGGACCCCAGAGGGCTGTGCATGCACACCAACTGGAAGATGTCCTGGGTCAGCAAGGAACCAAGGCCTCTGGGCCAGAGCAGGGGAAGAGGGGTCCAAAGCTCTGTTTAGAGGCCCAGCAGAGGGCCCGCTGCAGCTGGCAGGTCTAACACAGCAGGGCGGGCTGAAGGAGAAGAGATCTGCCCCTGCCTGCACCCCCCTGGACCCCAGAGCAGCAGTCCCCACCGTGGGAAGATTCCCAGCCCCGAGGAGGGAAATGATGTTTGCCCCGGCAGGCTGGCTTCTCCCCGCTCATCCCCACACCCCACCCACAGTGACAGAAAGCAGGGGAAAGGCGGGCGGGCGGGTGGGCGGGCGGGCGGGCGAGGCTTTACCAGCGAGTCATTGAGCTCCACGCCAAACTCTGTCCGGGCTCGCAGGATCAGCTGGTTCTGGAAATGCTGGTATTCGGGGGTTTGGGGCTCATGATACGTGATCACCAACACCGTCTGAAATGAAAGGGGGAGGGTGGTGAGATCAGAGCAGAGGCTGCGTGCCAGGCACACGAGAAGGACTTGGGGAGAACACCGGGGGGGCACAGCCAGCCCGCACCGTGCTCCACACAGGGGCCACCGGAGGCCCCTGGAAAGCCAGCAAGCAGGGCACCGGGGGGTGGGGGGGGCAGCTCCAGAGGTTGACTCCCCATGGCCTGCAGCCACTGACGGGCCTCTCCCCCCGGATCTCTCTGATCCCCCTTTAAAGCCATCCACGCTTGTGGACACCAGTGCATGCTGCAACTTAATTGCTCCTCGAGGGAAGAAGTATTTCCTTTTGTCTGTCCTGAATATATTTCCCATCCACTAAACCTCTGTATGTCCCCCTCCATCGTCTTCTTTCTAAACAGGGACGTCCAAGACTCTTTAGACTTCTCTTGTAAGAAAGGGGCTCCAACCCCGTAACCGTCCTTTCTCTGGCTCTACAGGCTCCTTGGGAGGGTGGGGCGGAGCTATGGCAATGGCAATGGGGGGGGGGGTTCCTTGCTTCACCCTCCTCTTGAGAGGGGCCTTTTCTCCCTGCAGCTGCTATTCAAGCCACGCTTGTGCTGGCCGCTACCCTCGCCCCCCTTCTGCTCTTGGGCCACTCCACACCCTGCTCTGTTCAGGGGGTCTCTGGTGATGCCCCATGCCAAGAGGCTTGCCTTACCAGGACCAGGAGGTGCGGCTGTGCGTCTTTGTGACGCACAGGCCCAAGACTGGCCCCCTCCTTCTCGGTCCCATCAACTGTCTACAAGACACACGCACACATCTGAGTCTTCTGTGGGACAGCAGAGAGCGGGTTTCCCCTTCCCTGAGGGCCGGCTCCACACGGCGCCCTCATGTTTCTCTTTGGGCAACACCAACTCAGGTCGACACATCAAATGGAGGCGCCACACTGGCTGCCCTTGGCTTCAGCAGGGTGGAAGTGCCCCTCTCCTTGCTGGATTGGGTGTGTGTGGCATCCCTTCCACCACCAAGGCAGACCTCACACTGCCCCGGTCTGGAGGTCACCTCCCCAGCAGAGGCACTGCGGTCACTATGGTACTCACAAAGGAGCTCTGTGTCATACGGGCAGAGCACCGCGTTCAGCGGTGCTTACTCTGCACTGCCATGTTTGTAACTGCTTCACATCTTCTGGGGCTGTGCCCTGGCTCTGTGTTCAACACTGAACCTCCAAGCCCCCACCACACTGCCACGGCCGCACTGCCACACGCCCGGGGGGGGGCGGCCTGTTCTCAGGAAGCTTCCTCCCTCCCACACAGTGCTGGCCTTACCTGGAAGGCCTCTCGTAGGCTGCCCAGCTCTGGACTCTCCTTGCTCTGCCAGGGCTTGGCTGCCTCCCGATGCCCCTCGGCACGCAGGCTCTCTCCAAAAACGTCCACGTAGAAGAAGACGTAGTCACCGTTGGTCAGACTCTCACACTGGGCCAGGCGCATGATCTGGTGCAACATCTCCAGCGGCCCACAGATGTAGACCACTGAGGAGAAAGCACACAGGCCACCAGAGTGTGAGTCAGATACACAAAAGCCGGAAAGGAGGGAAGGCCCTCAAAAACAGGACAAGAGAGGCAAAGCCGGGACTCGATCGGCCCCAAAGGCAGAATAACGGCCAACTGGGTCTGGAATATGTACTTCAAGAGAACAAGCACCCTGGAATAAATACAGACCACGCAGGAGCAAAATCACCACAGTGTATCTGCACATGCAAGGCACACCACCCGACGACCACACGAAGGCAACATACGAAAGTGTTAGCCCCGGCTGCTGCTTCCCGTTGCGAATGCGCTCTCTCTCGCACACACCAGAACAAGGAAACGGCACATGGTAATTGTCATGGCCTATTGCTGTCTGTTTCTGTATTTTGAAGGAACTGAATGTCTTTGTAGCTGGTTATTATTATAATAAATTAGACTTTGTATAATATAATTATATTCCTATTTCAGATTGTTATGAAGATACAATCCCTTCCTATCCAGGGCTACTTTGACGTTTGCTGCTATGATTGCTACTTTTATTATTACTATGAAGATAGAGAATCTTTCAACTTAGTTCTTCAGTATGTAAATTGAAGAAAATATTGTGAGAATATCAAAACCCAGGATCCATTTTTCAGCATTTTTAATTTATTGTTATTTATTTATTTATTTATGTCATTTATAGCCTGCCTTTCTCACTGAGACTCAAGGAGGATTACACAGTGCGAGATTAGGACAGTCGGTATCAAGGACGTTGCCATAAACAATGCCATAGGGTAAATAAATACAAGTTTACGAAGACATTAGCCGTAGCATTACACCTTGTACAGGCTCAGTTGGGGAAAGATTGTTTGTCTGTTCAACTTACTCTTTTGCATTGTACTGGTGGATAATGCTCCTTACATTTGCAAGTACATGTGGGTAATTCTACTCATGCGTAATCTATCCTTATTGTTCCAAGGTGCCATGCGTTCATGAACCACATATTCCAGACACAGCTGGGCACCATTCTGCATTTTATACCTATCCGATCCAAAAAAAGAAACACAGGACAGGAGGGCAGGCAACCAGGGTGGGGGAGAACGGGCCAGTAACCACTTGCAAAAAACAGGGCTTCAACAACAACGTCGGTGGAGAAGCTCCCCAGCATGGGAGAGCGGGGTTGGAAGCCTGGCTGTGGGGGAGGCCAGCCAGAAATCTGTGGTGCCCTGATGTCAGGTTGTGGCAGCTAAGCAGCGTTGGCCTTGGTTAGTAACTGGACGAGAGACTTCCAAGGAAGACCAGGGCTGCTATACAGAGACAGGCAAAGGCAAAGCCCCTCCAGTTGTCTTCTGCCTTGAAAACCCCAGTAGAGTTTGCCATAAGGCGGCTACAACTTGACGGCACATTTCTGCAGTTGGGTCTGCTGTGCCATTGATTGAGAGCCAGTTTGGTGTAGTGGTTAAGAGCGCAGGACTCTAATCTGGAGAGCCGGGTTTGACTCCCCACTCCTTCACTTGAAGCCAGCTGGGTGACCTTGGGTCAGTCACAGCTCTCTCAGAGCTCTCTCAGCCCCACCCACCTCACAGGGTGTTCTGTTGTGGGGATAGTAATGGCATACTTTGTAAACTGCTCTGAGTGGGTGTTCAGTCATCCTGAAGGGCGGTATATGAATTGAATGTTATTATTATGTTATTATTCTCTCTGCAACCCAGGAGAACTGTTTGGTCTTTAAAAGTGGGAATGGAAAAGGATGGCTCGTTCAAATACTGCGACAGTTGTCTTCTCTGCCTTCCCCTCTTCATAAACTGCCAATAATTTTTCTTTCAGGATTTCCTAAGAGATTGTTGTTGCTGCTTTTTTTACCTGTTCCAATTCTGTCCCCTGTTAGTCCTTTGAATTTTTGCACCTTAATTTTAAGATTTTTAATTTGTCCTGCTGCATCTATTATATAAGATGAAAGAGCATCTTTCATCCTTTTAGAAAACCTGCAATCAGTTTATCCCTTTTTCTATCAAATCCACCCCCCACCCCCCGCTTCTTGCACAACTTGACTTCAAAAGCCAGCCAAGAGTACACATTTGCCCTACACTTTTGCATTCTTCTTTCCACTTCAGAGCAAATCCCATGGTTGCCTTAAAGAAAAAGAACCACAAACTGACATCTCAGGTGGGGCAAAGCAAAGCCCACTTCCTAAAGGGCTCTGTAGGCTGCAAGCTTAGCTAGAGAGAATCTTTCTGGCCTCAGTACTCATACATTGTAGTGGTATGTTTAATGACCTTCTCCATGGGAGGATATACAGCAGACACATAAGTTGCTGCTAGAACACAGTAAACATTTTTTCAAGATTCTCCCATAATTTAAATTTTCCTTTTTCATTATTCCAGCTATGCTTCCACCCTTCTTCTTCCATGGCTTTCCGCAAACTAGGCAAAGCAATTATCCAGGAGGGCCTTTTTACACAGGTAATAAGGCTGGGCTGTAAAGAAATGACTCAAACATGCTGGAATGGGATGGGGCTATAGACTATAGTACTGTGTACTGTCTGTTGCTGTAAGCATGCCCCTACTGGGCAGTCCCACATTGTGCAATATGTCAGCTTACGTTTTGTTTTCGGCTCTGTATCAGATTTCTGTTTGATTCCAAAGTTCTGGGATCCTTACGCAATGGTATTCTCTATTGAATGTTTAATGTATTGGCCTACCCTGCGTAATCTGCTTTGCGTATCACTGGGAAAGGTGCTCTATAAACAGCACAACAAAACAGCACAGATTCCCAAGATCTTCATCTGCGCATCTCTTGAGATTACTTGTGATCTGCCAGGTTCCTCATTTGGTTTCCTTCTTTGCCTCTTCTAACTACTACCGGGGGTGGGAAGGCATGATTCAGGGGCAGAGCCTCTGCTTGGCACCGCTTGCCCTTCCCTGTCTGCTCTTGGACTCCCTGCTCCACCTGCCAGCTTGTCTGCCAGGCCTTCCCTTCATTCTCAGAATACACCCCCTTCTGCCTTTGCTGGCTGCCTTCTGATTCAACTAGAACATTCACCTGCAAATCCATGTACTTTTTGCCTCACGTTCATCAGCTCCAAAGTTTTATGGTCATCGCCCCCCCCCGCCCCCACCCCACCCCCCACACACAGAGTTTCTGTAATCCTCGGGTTGGAAGGTACCTCCAGGGTCATCTAGTCCAACCCCCTGCACAATGCAGGAAATTCACAATCACACACACACACACACCCCAGTGACCCCTGCTCCATGCCCAGAAGATGGCAAAACACCGTCAGGGTCCCTAGCCAAACTGGCCTGGGGAAAACTTCTACCTGACTCCAAGGTGGCAATTGGCCTTACCCTGGGCATGGAAGAAGGGGCCAGGAGAACTAAGCACTGGTGCAACCCTTCCTGCCCTCCCTCTCGTGATCTGCCCAGGTTCACAGAATCAGCCTTGCTGTCAGACGGCCATCTAGCCTCTGCTTAAAGACCTCCAAAGAGGACAGCCCAAACAGCAGTCAGTGCAATCAGGAGTTGTCAGTGACTGGAGCTTATCAGAATATCCAAGTCAGGCATCAAAAGCCTAGCTGGACTCCCCGCCCTCCGCTTTACTAGGGAGCTGGATGGGCCCTCTCAGGTGTAAGAAGCCTGTGTATGGAATTCCAGCATCTGTAAATAACCCAGTGCAAGTCGAGCCTGATCCTGAACTCCCCAAGAGTTCCCCAAGGCCATGGAGAGGTGCCAGTGGTGAAGACTGCAGCGACCAGCTTGAAAAGAATGAGCCAGGCTGCAGAGCCGATTCTGGGCAGGCGTCGTGGTGCCCCAAAGCCTGCCAGGTGCCCTGCCCACCCCCTGGCGGCCGGTCTGGCCTTGTTTGCTGTTGCTGGTATGGGATCCACACCAGGCAGAGGTGAAGCCGGTCGGGGAGGCTGACCTTTTGGAGGGGCTGCGTCCACATTTGTCGTGAACAGATCTGGCCTCTGCAGGGCAGGTTAAGAAGAGCCGGGGGCTGCTCACAGACCCGGCCTGGCTGTGCAGAAAGCCGGCTGGGGCAGTGGCCAGGAGCACCTTCCGCCAGCCTCGTCCGGCCCTCCAGCCCCCTCTCCTTCCCTAGACTCATCCGATCAGGCCACCCTGACCCAGGCCTCTGTAGTCTCTTGGCTGGATTACTGTAACCCGCTCCATGTTGAGCTGCCCTTGGAGACAACCCAGAAACTGCAGCTGGTCCAGCAGGCTGGCTATTGTCAGGGGCTGGCCGACGGGGACATATCCTGCCCCATCTTAAGGCAGCTGTGCTGGCTGGCAGCCCCCCTCCTTTAATTCAATTATGACCTTTAACGCCCTCCATAGCCTGGGGCCCACGCACTGACAGGCCCCTCTCCTCCCCTATGTTGCCAGCGCCAACTATGGTCTTCACGCTGCCGCCTGAGAGCACTTCCCCCACTTAGGGGGCTCAGTCTCCTGGCACCCATCAGACCCTGGCCTTCTCCACCAAGACCCCCACTCTCTGGAACAAGAGCTGCTGTAGCATAGTGGTTAAGTGGTTGGGCTGCAAATCAGCACCCTGCTGGTCCGAATCCAGCTACTGCCTTGAGCTCAGCAGGTGACCTTGGGTCAGCCCCTCCTCTCAGCCCAGCTCCCCAGCTGCATTGTGGGAATAACAACAGCGCTGACTCTGAATGGGGCACTAATCCCTCCAGAAGGGTGGCACAGGCGCACACTGTTGCTGCTGCTGCTGCTGAGGCCTGGAGAACTCCTTCCCTGGAGAACTTCAGGAGGGGCCACTCGGCTTCTTTTTTTGCCAGGGCTTTTGATGGGAGTTTGAACAGCCGCTATCTGGGGCGGGGGGCGGGGTTGGAGTTTTTGTTTTATTTGGTTTTCTTCTGCAATGGCTTATTCTCTGCTTGAGCTAAGAGGGGTGGGGAGATATAACCATTTTAATTAATAAACCAAAACTGGTGCCCTTCCTGCTCCCGTCACTGCTCAGGGCTGCAGCTGAGCCGCCAAAGGCACCAGAGGCAGCCGTGGCCACATTTCCCAAACCTGCTTTCCTGCAGCGGATCCTTCTGCAGCAGTCATTGCAGCTGAGCCCTTGCACTGCCATGGGTGCATTGCTGAAGCAGCACCCCCCCAGCAGTGAGGGGGGAGTTGGGGGCAGGGGCTCATCTCTGGGAAGGAGCACGGAGAGGGGGCATGCGCCCCTATCCTTCAACTCCTGGCTGGGCATCTCCACCTTCCAGTCCTGTCCCTCACCCCACCCCTGACCCTGCACTGACCCGCCCAACAGCCAGGGACGGGGCTCCCAGTTCTATGGAGCTGGAAATGGGAACCTGGGGAGAAAACCAGCCAGCCCAGCAGGCCTGACAGCTTTGTTTTGTTACTTAGGGATAGATGCACCACTTCTCTCCCCAGTGGGGACCCCAAAGGGGCTTACAGCATTGCTTTCTGCCCCTCAGTAGGTTCGGCTGAGAGGGTGTGACCCAGCAAGCCTCCATGGCAGAATGGGGATTCGAACCCAGCTCTCCCAGATCCTAATCCGACATACTAACCACTACATCATGCCAGCTCTCCTCGAGCTTCAGGAGCACCCCCTCCTCAGGCAAGGAAACAAATCTGTGGCAAATCGGGGCCTTTCCTCCCCCTGGTAGACCCCGCTCTGCCTCCCCCCCCTTTCCGCCTCTGGCCAGGCACCTGAAAGGGGCTGTCTCCTGTCTCCGGGCGGGTAGTTGCTGCCACCACTGCCCCTGTATGGGGTCCCGGTTAGGCGGGACAGCCTCCTAACCTCCCTCTGGTTACCCCCCTTTGTATTCCTTGACCTCTCTCTCCCCTCCAAGCGGACCCAAGCGGTTGGGGATCCATGTGGAACAGAGGGTCTTCATTCCTTCATTAGTCAACAAAATTTATTTAAGATCATAACTCCACCCAGACAAGCATGCAGTGAACGGGAAACAATATATAACATAAGAGGAAACAAACAAAACCCCTACTCTCTCTCCCTCCTCCTCTATACTCCTGCCCTAGCTGGATGTTGTATAGGGCAGGCAGGAAACTTTCTTCCTGGGGTTTAACTCCAACCTCCCCCTCCCCTCAGAGCCACCCCCCTCCCTCAACTCAGCCACCAACTGTCCACTTCCAACTCCCGCCCCACCAACTGACTCGCTCTCCCTCCAATCAAATTCCATTTCGGAACTGGCCCCTCCCCTCTGCAGCCCACAGAAAGTTAAATTCACCCTCCACGAAATCCTCGCAAACCCTCCTTCTTATCTCCCCGCAGTGTTTGTCCCAGCCGAAGGGCCAATGCTGTGCCTTGGTCCAAGGAGGGGCTCCTGGGGCTGTTTGTCATTGCAGAGACGACACGTGAGCCTGCACCCAGCACACGCCTGACCAGCAGGCCGCGAGGGGCTCTTTCGAAGCCAGAGGGCATCCCTCTGACACAGACCTGGCCGCTGCGTATCTGCGCAACGGGGGCAATGCACCTTCCCCTCGGAAAAATAATCGTCCCAGGTGGCCCACAGGCTGCCCGGTCCCTTCCACGGCCCGGTCCAGGCTCCTTCCCCCCCCCCCAACAAGGCTTCTGCCCCAGCCCAAGGCCCGCTTTTGCTCGGAGACGTCTGAAACTCATCAGCAGGCCCACGCTTGGAAACGGGGGGGGGAGGTGGGCGACCTCCACACCCCCATTGGCGGCTTTTGGCTCAAGAGCTGCCCTCCTCGTCTGGCAGGAAGCCTCTTTCCAGAAATGCTGGCCTGCCCGATATGCAGAGGGGGGCTTGGTCCGCATTAGACTGGAGAGGAAGGGGGCCTGGTGGGACGCAGAGCTGGGAAGGAGCTGTGGGGAGAGCCCTGCTGCCCGCTCTCCTCTGCACACAGCCAGCAGGGCCTGAAATGGCACAAAAACATGTTTGGATTTGTGGTTGTGCAGAAAGAATGTGCAGGTTCCTGGATTCCAGCACCTTCTGCCTGGCCGTGTAACTGGAAACAGAGGGGCCCGAAGGGCAGCTCCAGTTACAGGAAAGAGGGGGCGTCTCCTTCCCTGGCACGACTAACCCATGACAAGCATCCCAGGGCACCGGGCCTGCAGCAGGAAGAGGAACGGCAGCTGCAGCCAGCTCTGAGCAGCAGGCCTCCGAAACACACCCCCCCCCAAGAAACTCAGCCCTTCCCCGCACGTCCCACTGGGCCCCACTGGCAGCACCACCAAGGCTCCGGAGGCCCTCGGCCAGCTGGAGTCGAGGCCTCCCCCTGCCATGCCCTACGAGCAAGACTGGCCCCCTGAGGCACACCCCAAACCAGCCACAGGGTCCCCTTTGCCCAGAGGCTCCCACAGTTGCACTGCTGAGCAACAAACCCTCCCTGCACAAACACACCCAGCGAGATGGGGTGCGCCATCAACCATCAGCCTCGCTGGCAACCCCCCGCCCTCGAATCTGTCCAGAGGGAGAACCATCGGCACTCTGGGAGGGGCCGGGAGGCAGTGCCCCTTTGGCAAGGAGGAAAGGGGGCTCTGCTGGTGTTTGACCAGCTCTGGCCTCACCTCCTCCCTGGGGAGACCCCCAAGTGAGGGGGCCTGGAAATCCACCTCACTGCTTCCCAGACAGAAGGAGCAGGGTTTGGAACAGGGCCAAGGGGAAAGGTTGCACTTCCCGGAGGTGACGTCATCGCACAGGCTGGGTGCACACGCACGCACACACACACGTGAGAGCAGCGCTAAGGTAAGTGCCAGGTCTCCCCCCTCCCGCCCAGAGGGTAAGGGGACGTGGCACAGCCTAGTGGCGGCTACATCTGGACTCCCCAACAGTCCTCCTCTTGAGCTTCCTGAGAAACGTTAGCAGTCCTGGGAGGGGACGTCAGGTCCTCCTAGATCAGCAAGTGGTTTTAAAAACACCCCAGGAAGCATTGGGGGGGGGTGAACAAGGGAAGAAAGAGAACTGAGCCCCTGAGCCTGCCCCTGGCCCATCAAGGGCAGAGCAGCCCACTCGGCACAGGAGGCCTTTCACGTCATTACTACCTGACCCACAGATCTGGAAATGCTGCCCGGGATTGAGTGGGGGCCCTTCTGGGTGCCAGGCAGAGCCTCTGCCACTGACCCACCACAGCCCCTCCCATTCACTCCCCTTGTGGCAGCAGTGGGGCTCATAGCAAGCTGGGCGAAGGTCTAGCTGAACTCCGATGACCCCAAGCACACACCAAATCGCTGTGCATTTGGCCTCTGTCGTTCACAGCACTCTTCCTGCCTCATGGCCTGCAACCCCCCTGGCTGCTGCATCAGCCCCCACCCCCAACCAGCCCAGGCTGCTGCTTGCAGAGGCTGACCTTAAGGAGCACCTTGTGTGGCTGGCCTGCTGCCCCTACCACGCTGCTTCTAATCGCTGCTGGCTCGAGAGCCAAGGGCCACACCCCTTCCCTCAGGGCCTGCCCTGCCTGCCCAGGGTGGGCTCCTCAGAGCCGCCTGCCCATCCTTTCACTTCCCAGAGGGACCCTTGGCTCTCCTCCTAGCCCCAGGGAAGTGGATTCCCTTGCCTGTCTGCCCCACCACAACCAGAAAACCTTCCAGTTTACATGGCTTTTTTAAAGGACTGGGCACGTTCCTGGAAGAGGAGTCTGCTTGCAGGGGCTAGGTAACAGACAGCAAAATGGTGACAGTCACAAGCAGAAATATAAGGGACCCGCTGCCAGTCTTGACTAAGACAATCACAAAGGATTTGAGTCCAGTTGGAGAGCCGGCACTGCCTTCTTCCCAGGGTATCTGAAGAAAGGCGCTCTGACTCTTGAAAGCTTCTACCCTGAAAACCTTGTTGGTGTCTAAGGTGCCACTAGACTCTAATCCTGCTGTTCTACTGCAGATGAACATAGCTACCCACCCACAACTGCCCACTGAAAGATAGAAGATATAATTCAAAGATGGGGTGTGTTCGTTGCAGTCCTACAGTCACATGCATGGAAAATTTGTAACCAATGATTCTGATATTCTGTTACAATAAAAAAGTAATTGGGATGAACAAAAACAGCTTTTATACATTTTAATAAGATATCTGAGTATAGTTAACTTTGTTTGGTACTTAAGGTTATAGGATGACTATTTAGCCAGGATTATCATCCCTGCGAGGTGGGACAGCTATTTACTGTGGGAAGGCCATTTGGAAAGCTCTAAATATGGAGAGCTGAACTGATCTGGGGGGGGGTCTCCTCTGAAGATGCGCTTTGCCTGTGACCTGGTGAAGGATCATTCTGGGCTCAACCGTTCACTCTCTTTTAATTCTCTACACAGAACTACTGGATGATGCCCTTTTAAGACAGTTCTTGTTAAAGATGGAAACAATTATGCTTTAATAAAAGGATGAAATGGAGGCAAGATTCTCTAGCAGTATTTTTACTGGTATACTATACCTCATACAAACCCAAAACATGGTTGAGGTGTACCCTTTGCCAGGAGATTAATGATCTACACTCCAGGCTTCAGAAAGGCACACCCAGGTCTGAATCTGGCCTGACCAGAGTCACCCCGAAGCCTCCGTCTCCAGATGTGCTCAAACGCCACAGGGGCTTCTCTCCGTCTTGCTCATGAGTCTCCCAGAGGCAGAGAAAGTTTTGGACTGGCCAAACAAGGGCTGCCAGGCCCCTTCCCCTCCCGGCACTCCGCTCCTCGATCTCAGTTCCAGGAGCGACGCCACGTGCGGGTCCCAAGAGCGCTCCCATGCTTTGCACCAGGCCAATTCGGAAAGAATCGCCCCATCTCAGGCCCCAAGTGGCCTGGCGCGAAGCACGGGAATGACAGAAGCGCGCATGAGCAATGCGTGTGGAGGAGGCGGCTGCAGGGTGGAGCCTTTCGAAGTGTTCGGATGGGCAGAGCTGCCACGGAGGAGCCCAGCAGACCGGCGCACCTGCATGGGGGTCCCTATGGGGGTCAAAGGCCACAAATGGCTTTCCAGGCAGTAACCCGAAGCTTGAATTGAACTCAGTCACTGAAGGGTAACTGAGTACTTGAAGACTGGGTGTGAAGACACACATACTCTGGCTATACATGTTGTTTTAACATTAATTTAAAAAATCTAATTGGTTTTATACAGTTGTTACCCATCTTGGATCCAGAGTGGCTTGGGAGAAAGACAGGCATATAAATATTTTAAAATAAATAAAATCAACTTGTACACAGCCCTGCACACAGACGGTGCTACAAGAGCATCCCAGCCCGTTCCTGAAAAGCAGGTTGTTTCTTACGACTCAGCGGGTAAGGGCTAAAGCGTGCCGTTACCAGCGGCCTCCGCAGAGTGCTAGGAGCTGCGCAGGCGTGGCAGCATCACAGCTGTTGAACCGGTAAGCTTACAAGCTGCCTTAGAAGGTCAAGGCAGGGATACAGAAAGCTCCTGAGCAGCACTTTATCCCAAGTCTGCTCAAAGTTCACTTCAGTAATAAAATCTGGATTTGTAAATTTCATCCTTTGAAGAATTTAGTGCTGATTTTTGGTAGAAAATCTGTAACCTGGTACAACATCCAAGCAGTAAATATGAATGCCAGGAGAGAGAGAGAGAGAGAGAGAGAGAGAGAGAGAGAGAGAGAGAGAGAGAGAGAGAGAGAGAGAGAGAGAGAGAGAGAGAGGCTCAGAGATGAAAACAGTAGTACGTAACACCCTCATACACACAGGCAAGTCAATCCCCGGGCACTGGGTGTTTCTCTGCCTGTTGGCCGGGGTCCCCCAACCTCTCGGAGACTGTGGGCCCCTTTGGGATTCTGCTGCAGCGTGGTGGGCAGGCACAACCACAAAATGGCCGCTGCAGGAGGCGGAGCCACTCAGCCACGGACAGGAAGGCCGAGAGCAGGGAAGGAGAGGGGGTGATTTAAAAATATACACTGGGAAAGAGGAGTGAGGAAGACCTGGCAGCAGCTCCCAGGGAAACAACAGTCTTTTGATCTGCGCCGCCAACCAGGAGCCCTGCTGGGCAAGCACCCCTCCCGGCCCCACGTGCCCCTTCTAAACCTACTTCCTGAGCAACAGGAAAGGGGTTGGGGGCACCACCACACTGGGAACCCGATGGACAGCATCACCGATGCCTCTCACCGGGCTCTGTGCTTCGCAGGAGACCTGGGGCCAGGCCGCCAGGCCTCTTCTTTCAGGATGACGGACAGCTGCCCAAGGGGGACTGGAGCAGTGGGACTGGGACCAGAGCCCCTGGAGGAGAGCACGGCCACTTTCCCATTCTCCCTCCCTCCGCCCCCCCCCCGCAGGCACGCGGAAGGCCCCAAGGGAGGGGAAAACATGAAGAGGGTTTGTCTCCCATGTGCATAAGTAGCTCAATGGTGGGGGGGGGAGAGATTCTGATCAGCCAAACGGTACGTGGAGAAGAGTCAAATGCCTCCTGGTACTCCTGCTGCCCCCCTCCCTGCACCACATTTAAAAAGCAAGTTACCCCAGCAGAGTGCTCTGGATGCAGAGACAGATGCCCAAGAGGCAACACCGAGACTTGCCCCCCCCCTCTGGGATCTGGTTCCCTGGTGGGTCCCAGAGCCTTTGAAAGCTGCGGAGGGGGGGGGAGCCTGGGTCAGGGCTGTGGCACTGTGGAAGGAGGGGCCCTCGCCCCAGGGCCACGCACTCCGCGCTACTTTTACCCCAGAAGGGGCACGGCAAGGGAGGCTTCCTCATTTCCCCAGCTGGAGTCCCTGAGCTATCCCACACAAACACACACACACACACGGCCACACGCCAGGAGATCAAAGAGCAGATGCCCCGCATCAGATGCGATCTGGCCCCACGCAGGACTCTGGATCACAGGCGGAATCAGGAAGACGGGTGCTGCTGGGGGGGAGGGGCCCTTGACTCAGCAATTCCTGTCTCCAGGGGGCTCTGGGGAGGGGCCCCTGGCCCAGTGTCTCCACTGCACGCAGAAGGTCCCAGGTTCAGTGCCCCACCAAAGGATGAGGGATGAGGGGTTGGAAAGGCCCTCTGCCTGAGGCCACAGAGAGCCATTGCCAGGCATTGGAGGAGGCCACACAAACGTGGATCCAAGAATGCAGTACACTGCAGCTTCATGCGCAGCTAAGGGCCAGGGCAGGTCCCAACTGCAGAAAAAGAATACAGTAGCAAGTGATGCACAAGGGAGGCCCCCCTGCTCGAGTCCTCCTGGAGGGAAGACCGTGGTGACCTTGAGGGATCACGGGTCGGACTCCACAAACGCAGCTGCCCAACGTGGCCTGCTGCCTGCCTGGTACTTTCAAACTGCGACAGCTGCGGCAAAATCTTTGGTTGTCAAACGTTGATGACGGGAGATCAAATATCCCGTGCACTGAGAGGGGGGGGGGAGTTGCTTCAGCGCTCTCCCTCCCACTCTCTTTCCTGAAAGCCACAGACAAGAATGCTGGGGGGGGGGGGGCTGGAGAAGGGCTACGGAGGCCAGCCTTCCCGCACTTTCCACTCAGCACAGCAAAGGGCTTGTTTATCAGCAACAGCTGTTTGTGTCTCAAAATCTTTCTGGCCCTCCTTCCCACCCAAACCAGGCCCCCAGGGCTGCCTATCTGTAAAAGCAGAAATAGGCAGAGAGAGACAGAAATCAGAGATGGCTTGGGAAGAAAGACGGCCCCTGCCACCCCAGCCTACATGCCAGCCTCTAAAATATCCTCTCCCGCTTGCAATGGGCCCGGGAAGGTCTCCCTTAGAGCTGCACTGTGCAAGTGGGGCGCCATCACCAAGAAGGCCCCCTCTTTTCACGTTGGGCTCAGACCAAAAGGGCAGTGGGGCAGCCCAGGAGGTGTCCCAGGTCCTCAGGGTTGGAACCACCCCTTGGAACTGGGCCCAGAAGATGGCACTCGCACAAGCAAGATGGAGCAGGCTGCTCTGTTCAGCAGAACTTCTGAGACTGACAGAGAGGCACAAATGGTGCTGAGGCACAAATGGTGTCTCCACTGCCCCCCAGAAACCACACAGCACCCTAAGTTGGCACTAGCCCACCTGGCTGCTTGTGGCAGCATGGCTCCAGGTGCCCCTATGTGATGCAGGCTCCACTTTTAGGGCTGGAGGGGCAGAACAACCTTTTTTTAATTGAAATGGCATTTCCTTTGAAGTTTCGTCTGCACTGTAGTAAGTTTCTCATTTTAAAACAGCCTGGTTTAAAATCAAATCTGAACTTAAGGCAGACATGCCAGCGTGATGCAGTGGTTAGCAGGTTGTACTAGGATCTGCGAGCGCCAGGTTCGAATCTCCACTCAGCCCTGGAAGCTTGCTGGCTGACCTTGGGCCATCACTCACTCTCTGCCAAGCCTATTTCGCAGGGTTGTTGTGAGAATAAACTGGAGGAGAGGAGAACAGAGGGAGCCACGCGGGGTCCCCATTGCGAGAAATGTGGGGTGTAAGTAAAGGAATAAACGTAATTTGTCAAGGCTGATGGCGATAGCCCTGTAATGGATGCTTTCCTGGCTTTGAACAAATGGGCAGGAAACTGCTCAAAGGACACCGCCCTGATGCCCCTGGCTCGGCTTTCCCGCCAGCTCTGCGCCTGAGAGCAGCCCGACCTCTACAGCCAGCTGGGCATGCCGCCCAACATTTCTGAGTGTGCCTACCAGACCGAGAACTGGGGCTTCCCCCCCATGGCCCAAGTGACCAGACTAGTAACTCTCCCGGGACAATTACAGGGCAGAGATGAAGACACAAAGGCAGCCCAGAACAAAGTACTGCTGGCCCAGCGTGTGGCCTCAACCCCTGCCGTGGCTGCAGGTCATTGGGGAGACCCAGGAAGAGGTCAGGAGCACCATGACCCAGAAGTAAGACATGCACAGAGCATCGTTTTCTTCACATGGAAAAATGTGGTAGTGCAGAAGGCTTTAAAGAGAAATTAGAATCATAGGGTTGGAAGGGGCCTCCAGGGACATCTAGTCCACCCCCTGCACAATGCAGGAAATTCACAACTACCTCCCACCCACACCCCCAGTGGACCACCCCCCTGCTCCATGCCCAGACAGACTTGTGGAGGAGGGGGCCATCGATGGCTGCTCGGCAGGGTGAGCAAGGAGAGCCTCCACCCGACTCCAGGGCCAGGAGGCAGCCTCTGGGGCGGCCTCAGCCTCTGGCCTGTCTGTTGGGCCCTCCAGGGTAGCCAGCTGGCCTCCTTGTGAGACTGAGGTGGGCTCCGGTCAGCTCCAGCCGGGCTCTCCTCTTGTTCTTAAGCGCCAAACTCAGTTTCGCCTGGGCGGCATTTGAGAACTCACATTCTGACCGGAGGCATTTACTTGCTTGGATAATACATATTCTACTTTTTTTAGTCTTCAAAGCAGCTAACAAAAAGATGTTTTCTAAAATTACAACAAATGATTGAATTATACATCAAACTTTTTAATGTCTCGCAGAGGTTAGCGAGGGAGTTATTTCTTTTGCCAGTCACTTTGCTTGACCAAAACCCACAAAAAGATATGGTGGCATAGAAGTGTAGGTAGAGGCGGGTAGACATTTAGTACTTGGTACCCCCAGGGGGCAAAACCTTACATATGGCCCTCAGCTCATTGGCCAGCCTTACGACAAGCCACACCTGCTCAGCCCTCCAATCTTACCACCTGCATTACGGAGGAATCTGGCCAACCCTGCAGGGCTGTTTTAAGAATCTAAGAGGTCCCTCCTGCAGCAGTTCCAGCAGAAGCGACTCTAGGGCCGGGGACGAATGGGCTGCAGGGACGCCCCCTTCTCTTGCTCCACGGAGGTCAGCAGAGTCCCTTCTGTTGGCGGTGGATCTTTCCCAGACATCCAAGGGGGTGGGGGTGGGGGTGGGGGTGGGCAAGCCTTGCTGGGATGAACTGGGCTTGACAGTGAGGGCTTGGGGCTAGCTACGTGCCACACTGTGGAGCTGTCAACACAGGGCCAGGGGCAGCAAAGCCAGCGGGGGACAGCCAAAGAGGGGCCTCCCTGCACAGCCAGGTCGCCAGGGTCCGAGCAGAAGGTCATGTGTGCCCGCCCTAGGATGCCCCAGCTCTCAGTGCCAAGGAGGGCCATGCAAGATTCCCAAGGAGGCCCTCTGTGCTCCACAAGCCCTCCGAAAACACCCAGAACAGCATAATCCTCAACAGTTTACTTGTTCACAAAGGGGGAGCAAACCCCCACCCCCACCCCACGCGCACACCACAGCTTTGCGGGAAGGGCCCTTGGGCAAGCTCAGCTGCTGTCTTCCCATCTGCTCTGTGCTGGCCATTTCGCAGCAGTCCGGACTGGGCTGCGGGAGGAGACGGAAGGCTGTCCAGGCCCGGGTCTCCAGCCGTGCCCTCCCCCTCCCGCCATCTGGGCTCAGGGAGCGGAAAGGGCGGCCTCACCTTGTTTCCCAGCAGCTCTGCGGCAGAGACATCAAACACTGCTTCTCCTGACCTTCTGGCAGCAAGGCATTCCAGAAATTCTAACATTTAAACGTGACCCAGCTCCTGTTCTAAAAGCAGCAGCCATAAACCTGGGGAGGGGGCACGGTGTGTGTGGGGGGGGAAGCTCCAGCACACACAAGGATTACTCCCCTCTCTGGCTCCTGGGCCCAGAAAGGCTTTGACCCACATCCAAATACCTTTGTGCTAAGAGACCCAGACAAAAGATGCGGCCCTGGCGGACCAGCTGTGTGAACACACGGCAGCCTTGTGTGGGTGTGCACTCTCTCACACTCACACACACAGGCAGAGTGAATCTGGGAAGCCAGCAGGTGCCGGGGCTCATGAGCAACTGGACCGCCCTCCCCCGGCCCAGCCCCTCTCTGGACATGGCCTCCACTGCCCGTCACCCACCCGATGGCACATGGGTCAGGAGCCCCCAGAGTGCAGACGCAAGTGAGGGGCTGCCTGCCGTTCTCCGCTCAGGGCCTGCTGGCCCTTGGCCCTCCCGGGACTGGAGCAATTCGGGGGCTGACTTTGGCAGCCCCCCAGAACTTTATTTATTGTTTTCATCTGGGTCACTTAAAGCCCTCCTTCCTCACTGAGACTCCAGGAGGACAAACTGGTGTGGCCCAGCCGTCGATCAAGAGAGCCAGTAGGGAGCAGCAGCTGGTGACGGGAAAGGATTCGGGGGACCCGGGTTCGATTTCCTGCTCTGCCCTGGACGCTCCCGGGGTGACTTTGGGCCCCTCAGCCTCACCTGCCTCGCAGGTTTGTTGGGAAAGAAAATGAAGAAGACTGAAGGACGCCACTCTGGGCCCCCTTAGGGGAGAACGGCGGGGAAATGAAGTGAACGTTTTTTAAAAAGAATTAATTGAGGGCTGGGAGAGTTCATAAACGATGCAATATGGTAGGGTGTGCAGACCCTTGGAAAAACCCAGGCAATCACGCGACGCAGAGCTGAAGCAAGTCGGGGCGCCCGTGTGAGGCTCTGCCGGCCGGCTACTGGCTCCGCGCGCCAGGAGCCCCGTCCTGCGGCACCGGCCGGACACTCTGCCCAGGCCCCAGGGGCAGGGGCGGCAGCACAGCCGGCCGCGGCCGCACGGCCCCCCCTGCCCGGCGCCACGGCCGCTCCACACCCCGGCCGGCTGCTCCTCTCCGGCGGCGCCGAGCCTCGCAGGCGGCCCTGCGGGAGCCCAGCGGGGAGCGGAGCCTTGCGGGCTGCCCCCAGCGCAGCACCCCCCCCCCCGCCTGCCTGCCCCGCCGCTGGTCGAGAGGCGCCTCCGGCCGGCCGCTCCCCCCCCCCCCGCCCGGCCGGCACTTTCGAGCCCCCGGCGCCGGCGCCGGCCTCCTCCCGGTCCCCAGAGGCCGGCTGCGCCTGGCTGGGGGGGCGGCGCGGAGGAGGGATCCGGCGGAGGCGCCAAGGCCGCGCCCGCGCCCGCCGGGCCGCACTCACCGCGCCCGTTGGCCTTGATGAACTGGACGGCCGTGTCCGGGCCGCCGCCGCCGTCGTCGGCAGGCGCGTAGATGTGGTAGCGGACGGAGAGGTTGGCGGCCTCCTGCAGCTCCTCGTAGACGCCCTCGATGGTGAAGTAGAAGGGCCGGTCGTCGGTCTTGCGGTCCACGTAGAGGAGGGCGGCGCGGGCGGTCCAGTTGAAGTGCTCGTGCAGGTGGGCCACGAAGGCGCCCAGCTTGGGCGCCGACGGGCCGGTGCGCACCATGGTGCTGAAGCCGTCCTTCTTGAGGCTGAAGCCCGAGGCCACGGCGCCGGCCGTCAGCAGCGGCAGGCGCCAGTGCGAGGCGAAGCGGCCCACCGAGGCGGCCGGGTAGACGCAGCCCGGGCCCAGCAGCACGTCGGGGTCGTGGTAGAGCTTCAGGTCCACGGCCTTGAGCGGCGCCACGTACTCCGAGCAGGCGCCGTTCAGCTCCGACGTGGCGAACAAGGTGCGCACCGACAGCCCGGCGGCCCGCAGCGCCGGCTGCAGCGCCTCCAGCGCCAGGTCCACGGCGGGCGACACGCGCGGCCAGGCCCACGGGTAGCTCACGTTGTGCTGCGGCAGCACCACGGCCAGCGTCACCACCGTGCCGTTCGCGCCCTCCGGGCCGGGCGAGGCGCCCGCCGGGCAGCGGCTCAGGGTCGCCGCCAGCAGCAGCAGCAGCCGCAGCGGGTGGCGGGGCAGGGGCACGGCCATGGCCCTCGGCTGGGCTCCCGCGGCGCGGCCTCTGCGCAGCTCTCGCCCGGCGCCTCCCCGCCGCCGCCGCCGCCCGGGATCCTTCTGCAGGGCGGCTGCGCTGCGCTCCCCGCCAGGGGCCGCCCCGCCTCCCCTCCGCGGCCCGCCTCCCTCCCTCCCTCCGGACGCCTCGCCCGCGGCAGCCAGGGGTGGGGGCAGCGCCCCCTGGTGCCGCCCTTCTCCGCTGAGCTCCGCCGCCGTGCGCCTAGGCCGGGCCGCGGAGGGTCGCGCCCCGCGCCGTGCCAAGGGGCGCCGGGACCGTCGGGCTTCGGGTCACCTCGGCCCCGACGGGAGCAGCGCTTCCCCGCGCGTGTGAGCGGGCCGGGCCGGGCCGGGCCGGGCCGAGCCTGGCCTGCCTCCCTTGGCCCGCTCGGGACCCGGCCCTCCTCCTCCTCCTCGGGCGGCGCTGCCAGTGCCCGACCTCTTGACGAGTCGGGCAGCCGCGAAGACGGGCGCTCGGTCGGAGGCCCTGCCGGCATACCGGGTGTGCGAGTCGACGGAATGCGGTCCGCAGGACAAGCTGCTCGGGAGAGAGTCGGCGGGGCCGCGGGGGAGCTCAGCGGCGGAGGTCGTGCCGGGGACTCCCGAAGACGTGGTTGGGGTCGCCAAGAGGAGGCTGTGGGGCTAGCAGGGGACCCCAAGGGCCGAGGGGCCGGGCGCCAGGAAGGGCGAAGCGGGGGGGGGGGTCGGTAGTAGAAGGGAGGGGGCGTGAGAGCGATTCATAAAGCGAGGCCCGGGGACGGGAGGGAGTCGCCCCGTTGAACGACGCGGGCCTGCTGAGTCAGCCTGCGCAGGATTGCGCTGTCGGTCTTCCAGGAGATGGAATCGCCCCTCCCCTTGCCCTGTCTGAACCGAGCGATGTCTCCGTTCCTCGCAGCGGTCCCTTCCTTTGGGTAAAGGCTGCCCTTGTGGACCGCTGCAGAAAGCGGAATTCGGACCTGGCAGCAAGGGCCCTATTGGGAGGCGGATGCTGCCCACAGGTCATCCCTCCGAAGCTAGCGGGGCATTTCGGCCTGGGAGCCGCTTGCTGACCCGAGAGTCCTTCGGCCGAAGAAGGCAAAGCCCTGAAGCTGCCTTGGGCAGAATCCCAGCCTGGCGCCCTCAGCCCCACCTCCTCCGTCAGAGGCCCTCCGCAGATCTCTCTCGCGTGGAGGAGGTCTCGAACCCGGACCTGAGCCAAACACTGGACCTGGGAAGGACAGCCTTCAGAGGGAGCCTCCAGCGTGGAGAACCGCTTTGAAGAAGAACAGGCCCCAGTCCACGAGCGCAGAGCCTGGCGGGTGGGCTGTGTCCTCTTTTCCTTAGATCAGACTCTTCAGTCATGACTTTTCACACACACCTCTTTCCTGCCGGCTGAGCCTTGCTGTCTTTTTACTGACAAGCCTCCACCTAGTTTGTGTTCCCTCCGCTACAGATAGGTAAAGAAATTCCCAGAGATTCTGGCCTTTGCCTCTTGGCCCGAGGCCTGGAGCCCGGGATCAAGACCTACGCTGCACGCTGAAGCCCCCCCCCTCACCCCCACCCCCGTTGCTCTGTATATCAAAGAGATCATAGAGTCAAACAAACAAGAAAACAATGGGGGAAGAAACTCCCCAACAGAACCAGTGTGGGTACAGGCACAGGCCCCTAAGGGTGACTTTAAAATGGGGGTGTACTTTTGCCCCCCTGATCAAACCCTTGAGGCAGATCTTGAGATGGGAATATAAGGGAGGAGACGAAAGCAGACAGTGTTGCAAAACTGGGCAACTTCATCTACCCTCACACTGAGTGGATAAACATGCGCTCGAGTCACGCGTTGAAATGGGATTCTTAGAGCGGAACCACAAGTGACAAAAGGCACAGATTGGACACTTGTCAGCTTCCCTCAAGTTTTGATGGGAAATGTAGGCGGCTTGGCGGAATGTTGGACAAGTGACAGTTGAAAAGTCCATTGGGCAGCAGTCGGAGAGCCAAGCTGCAAGACCAGGATGCCTACATTTCCCATCAAAACTTGAGGAAAGCTGACAAGTGTCCAATCTGTGCCTTTTGTCACTTGTGGTTCTGCTCTTAGACCTCATACACAACCGAGCGTGCCCTGGGACAGGTGGTCATGCAGCTGGCCAGAGCAGGAGAGATCTTGGATGTGGTTCTAAGTGGGGCTCCAGACCTTGTGAGACATACAGCGAATGTTGTGCCGATTGGCAACGGTGACCACGACGCTGTTAAGTCCTGCATTCATGCCCATGGAAAGAGACCCACTAGCCCACTTTGATTTCAGAAGAGGGAACCTGGCAAGTGTGAGGAGGTCAGGAGGGAGAATGCAGACTAGTCAAAGCTCTCTAGCCAGTTTCAAGTGAGGAGCCGCCTTGGTCTGTACTAGTTCAGGTCCAGTAGTGCCTTAAAGACCGATTGGATTTCCAGAATAGATCTCCAGATCCGACAAAGATCTTTCACTCTCAAAAAACGACAATAAAACCACACGCCTTGATGCCCAGGTGGAATGCACACCTCAGGTCAGGAAAGTTACCGTGGCGGCTAAAAGGGCGCCTGTGTGGTGAATGACCCAAGTCAAGAAAGCCATGAAGTGGAAGCTGTTAGTGAACGAGGGGGGCAGAAAGCAGCACAGGGGCTGGCGGAGAAACTCCAGCACTCAACGTGCTCTTCTAGAACAGTAGCCTAATGCCCGTCTTTTTAAATTAAAAAGGCCTCTGTGGAGAGGGAAGAAAATGGCTGCCACGGGGGGGGGGGGGAAATCTGCAATCCAAATTGTTGCCCACACCCCGCCGCCGCCTGTGCTCAGGTGTATTGTGATGTAGTATTTTGCTGTAGTGCCTCTGAGTCCGTGCAGAGTGGAACCAGAGGTCTGTTGCTTTGTGGCTAATTACTTGTCTTCCAGGCAAGGTGTTTTGGTTATGAGTTTCCTGCCAAAGCCTGAGACCCTGACCTTGGACTTTACACAGAGACTGAGCGGGGGCTCTTTCCTCCCCCTCCCTTCTTCCCAGGTGCCTCTCCTTCCCACCGGAGGGGGGTGTATGGAGACACTGGCCTATAACTGATCCTGCTTTACTACCTTTAGGCATTCCAGTCAATTCCATTGTTACAGCTTCTTGATACCGGTATCTTTCCTTAATAAAACATCTTTAACTCATAGACCGGAGTGATGCGCTGAAGTGTTTGGGGAAGTACCTGGCAAGACCTGCCACCTGGCTGGCTTCCCCAAACCCCCCCAAAGCAGGTTTGAGCAGATCAGGGGCAAGCCAGGGAAGGGGGGGCAGGTCACATCTGCACCACGACCCTACAGGGAAGCAGGGAGAAGATCTGTTCCCCAACAGCGCTGAACCCGGCACAGCTAACCCGTGCGGAAATGGCCCCCAGTTTGAAAGGCTCATGCCAGGCCAGACGCTTGAGACGCCCCTCCCGCGCGGGGTTCAGCCCTGACCGAGCGGCGGGGCTCGAGGCCTCCGTCGGGTCTTCCGCCCCTTTCCTCCCTCCGCGGCGGCCCGCTCCGTGGAAGCGCGACACACGCGGCGGCCCGGGCTCCAGCCCCTGCCGCCCGTTTCCGGAAGGCGGGCCGGCCGGCCGGCGCTCCCGCAGCAGCGTCCTCCGGGCGGGGGCGCCGTCGAGCCGTCCCGGGCGCTTGCGTGGCCGTGCGACGGCTGGCGCAGGCCGGGGAAGGCTTCGGCGCGGGAGCCCGCGGGCTTTCCCTCCCGGCCGGCCCTGCCGCAGAGGCGCTCGCCGGCCGAAGCCCAGCCTCCGCCCCCGGAGGCGTTCCCCGGACAGGGCGGCCGCCGCGCTCCAGCGCCTGCGGGGAATGGCGCGCCGGGCGGGGCGGGGGTCAGGTCTGGTCCGGGGCTGCGCGGCTTCCGAGGCGCCAAGGCGGCACATCCCCGAGAGCCCGCCGCAGGCCCGGGGCGCCGCCGGACAATCCGCCCGGGCAGGTTGCGACTCCGAGGCTGCGGAGGGCCGGCATGGCCAGGCTAGCCCGGTCGCCTCGGGTCCCAGGAGCTGGGCCGGGTGGGCCCCCCTGCCCCCCTGCTTAGCGCTTGGAAGGGAAGCCGCCGGCGGCAAAGCCCGCACGGGGCAGGCGGAGGCACCTTCTGAACGGGCCAAACGCACTTCAGCGCCAGCCTTCCCGAGCCAGGGCCCCGCGGCGCACATCAGTCAGGCAAAGGCCTGTACGTTACCACAGTGGGGAGGCGGCAACGCTAGCAAAGAGCCCCCCCGCCCCGCTGTGAGCAAGATCCAGTTAAAAGAAAACAACCGGTCCAAGTCCCGCAGGTGAGCACCCCTCCCGAGTTTTTGTAGAGGCCAAGCAGGACCAAGGTGGAGCTGGATCTAATCCCGGCAAAGACCTTCGGGCGGCTTCCTCCCAGGTGTCCTTTCCCCCTGTGCTGCCATGGCTGTTGATAAAGTGCAGGGGCGGAGGGGCTTCTCTGCAGCAGACCCCAACCAAAGCCACCCCCTTCCCCAGAGCCACTGGAGATTTTGCATTTTCAAACAAATTCAGCGCTTAAAATATTGTGATCAATATAACATTCTACAAATATGTGCATCAGGTTCCCTGAATCCCCAGCGTTCAGGGGAAAGGCAGACTTCAGATATTCTAGTGCCAAATCTGTAAAAAACAAAACAGAAAAGCTCCTCAACAGCAAGGGGAAGGCGAGGAAATGCTCCCCTTGGAGCCAGGGGAAACGGCTGCCACCGGGGAGGGAACCTGAACTTTCATCCAGGGCAGCCAGCCAGCCAACCGTGACCTTTCCCAAACTCGGCAGCAAATCAGGTTTGGAAACCCGGGAGAGAAGCTCCCTACCTGAAGGTTTGTGCCTGTGATGAGAGCTGAGTCAAGGCAGCTTTTGTTAGCCAAGCCGTCTCCACCGAACTCCTGTTTGCTTTTGCTGCTGCTAATGCCCCGACTGCCCACCTTGAGTTCGCCTTGCGTCTCGGGCAGGGCAGGACTCCAGAAGAGATTTGCGATGCTTTGCTTAGGGCCCGGAAGCCAGTGGGCAGCTGCTGTTGGTCCTTCAGGTGCAACTAAGGCCAGCTCTTCCAAGAAGCAGCCTCGTGGCCGCCTTTTGCGCCACTGAAGCTCCTCCCCCTCAGATTCCCAGTGGCTGCCAGCCTCTTTCTGTGCGGCGAGGAGGCAGTTGCACGTGTTGGAACATATGCCGCCAGGTCTGACATGCAGTCATCATGGGTTTACCCAGTATTTCTGTTGTTTGTGTTGACCTGGAAGAAAACCTGGCACAGAGCCAATAGTCTTTATCTATTTCAAAGCCTGGGAAACTGAGATGTGTTTGTAAGCTGTTATTGGTCAATAGGTCAGGTGACTTCCGTCTCAAAAGGTCAAGAAGAAGAAGAATCTCCATTGCCCAGGCTTTTAAAGTTTGTACTCCATAGCGTCTAGATGTAGCTTGTAGAGTTTCTTATTTTGTAGGAAACACGTGTACCTTTTCTTTTAGAAGTAAACTGTTTTTAAAAGCAAACAGGCATCTGACTCTCTGTAGATTCAAGATCCGTTGCAAATCTGAATTTAAACTATTTTAAACTCATTTTTCCCAACAGTACAATTGTGGGGAAATTCTTCCTTAGAGACAGCAAGAGCCACGCACCCTGCGGGCGAACAGCTTCAGGTGGGTAGGCACTATTGGACCCAGATTTTACTGTTCGCCTACACGCGAAGCAACCCTGTGCTGAGCTGCAAGCCCAAAGAGCCACAGGCTGCTGGCTGACTTGTCCTACCTGCTCCAGAGGCTCCGGCAAAGGTTGCCACCAGCAGAAGGGAACGCGGAAGCCTTCTGCTCCAACGCCCCTCCCGCTCCAGGCAGCTTCCTGGTGCCTTCCTTTGTTGAGGGTGGCATCTGGTGGCGAGCAGTGGAAATACAGCATCCTGCTCTGGAGAGCTGGGCCCATTTGGTACCACGTGGAGCTGCTGGGGCAACTGGAAACGGGCTTCTTCCTAGTTTAGACAAGAGGGGGCCTCACATGTAAAAGCAATGCAATCCCAAGTTAAGTCCTGAGGAGATGGTAACATGTGTCTTGGTGGACTATAATTTAGCCATTTCCTGCTGGAGTCTCCCTCTATGGCTCATTGACTGGAGAATGGTGACTTTTAGAATCATAGGGCTGGGAGGGATCTCCAGGGTCATCTAGTCCAACCCCCTGCAAAATGCAGGAAATTCACAAATACCTCCCCCCCCCGCCACACACACACACCCAGTGACTCTTACTCCATGCCAGGAAGATGGCAAAACACCATCAGGATCTCTAGCCAAGCTCAGGGTGGCAAGCTGTCCATAGAGGACAGCGGGTAAGTGTAGGAAAATATAGTAGTGCAAAGATTGCGCATTGGAGGTGTTGGATAAGTATTGTTGCAGAGTAGAAAATTTGCACAGCAGATAAAGAATCACAGACACATGTGTCCAGTGGCACCTTTAAGACTAACCAATTTTATTGTAGCATAAGCTTTCGAGAATAAAGTTCTCTTCGTCAGATGCATGGTACAGAAACTGGTCAAATATAGAAGAGGAGGGAGGAGGAGGGGAAGAGAGGACTATTTGACCAGTTTCTGTACCATGCATCTGACGAAGAGAACTTGATTCTCGAAAGCTTATGCTACAATAAAATTGGTTAGTCTTAAAGGTGCTACTGGACTCTTTTTGATTTTGCTACGACAGACTAACACGGCTAACTCCTCTGCATCTAGACACATGTGTGTTCAGCTTCTAAAATAAGTGTTTACTACATATAGGGAAAAATAATAAAGGGTACATTGGAGATAAAGAAGAGCTAACTGAGTTCCTACATCCTCACATCCTAGAGATAACGGTCTAACTCACTGGAGAGCGATGGCGTCCTGAGTGAAGGAAAGAATGTTAATTCCCCCCCCCCCCCCAATAAACCTGGTCAGCCAATAATCAATCCTAGGTCTGTTCATTAAGCATGCAACTCCCCTTTTACCCTGGCGGGAAGAACAACTCGACATCTAACTGGTCTTATGCAAACTAGTTGTCTCTAACTAAACACAAATTAACTCTTTCATGACTGAAGAGGATGACACTTGTAGAATCCCAACAGCCCCTTCTCAAGTGTTAGTAGCTGAAGCCATGAAGGTTCGTCTTCTCTTGCATGTACTCGAACTTCACTTTCAAGAGTGGCTTGGTGAGAATGTCAGCAACCATTTCTTCTGAAGGGCAGTACTTGAGGTCAATTACTCCTTGTTGCTGTATCTCTCGAACGGAGTGATATTTGACAGCGATGTTCTTGCTTCTTGCCGTGATGCTCTCACTCTTGGATAAAGCAATGCAAGCTTGGTTGTCTTCAAATAGAGTTATTGGTTTAGGTTCATCTATGCCAAAGTCTTTCAGCAGGTTGATGATCCACTCAAGTTCATCACAGGCTCGGTGGCTGCAAGACTACTGTATGCTCAACATTGGAGACAGGAGGAGCTACCAGAAATTCAAGATTGGATTCAGAAATTGTTGCACATGGTGGAAATGGACAAATTAACAAGGAAATTGAAAGAACGAAATCCAAGGGAATTTGTGGAAGATTGGGGTAAATTTAAAAAATATTTAGAAAGGAAATGGGACGTGAAAGATCAGTTGTGGTCTCTTGATAACTACTGAGAGATTTAGAAATATAAGATAAAACTTTGCCTTAAATAATAGGGGAAAAGCAACTCAGACTAGAGTTAGTAATTAGGGGATAAGGGGTCAGAGTGCTGTTGGGAGTCAACAAGGGAAAAGAGGAGGGGGTGGGACAACATATATTAAGAAAAGGGGTATATTTGTTGTAAATGTTTTTGAAATATATGTGAACCCATCCAATAAATTTTTTTAAAAAAAAAGTTCATCACAGGCTCATGCAACAGACGTGTCTTCAGCCTCTGTGGTAGATTTGGCAACTAAAGTTTGTTTCTGGCTTGTCCAGCTGATCAGGCTTTTTCCATAGAAGAATAGATATCCACTGGTTGATTTGTAGTCAGCTTGGCTGTCACCCCAATCAGCGTCCATGTATCCAACCAGTTTGGGTTGTCACAGGCTGAAATCTTTAGTTTCAGGTCAGCTGTTCCTATGAGATATCTGGTAAGTCTTTTGAGAGCGTTCATGTCGTGGTGGTTGGGTGAATTTGTCTTTCTGCATAGGATTCCAACTGCCGCAGATGTGTCAGGTCTTGACACTGTACTCAGGTAGAGAAGTTTGCCAGTTGCTTCTCTGTGTTGCTGATTACTTTCAAGTAGCATCCCATCTGTGAGTCTGAGGTAACAGGGTGCAAGTGGTACGCTTACCCTTTTGGCGTCTTCCATTCCTAGAAATTCTGCAAGATCTTTGATTTTGTGTTTCTGGTTTAGGAGGAAACTCCCATTTTCTGTTCTCTCAGTTTGGATCCCAAGATAATGTTTTAACCCTCCGAGCTGCTTTACTCTCACATCCTTGTTTAGTTTTTGTTTCTCTCATGGGTAGGCATTTCTGTCATCTCCTCCCAGCTTGAAGGTTCACATACAGGTTGCATACTTGTACAGAATTCAAATCTTTGTGGTGGTACTCCTTTGTTGACTCTTTGTGAACTTCTCACAGTGGTCTCAGTCTCCTCTGGCCTGGCCTCTCCTGCCTCCCCTTCTGATAGTGGAGCCTCTTCTTGGTTCTCCTCCTGTGGGTTGGCATCCTGGACAGGTGGCCTTGTAGCCAAATCATTAAAAAAGAGACTTCTTCAGCTTCTAGGCTGGCTTCCACTGTGGAGTCCTTCTTCTCAGGAGCTTAGAAAATGTCACTTTCATCAAAGGAAATCAGATTGGTTATTTTAACTGAGAATGTGTCAGGATTCATGATTCTAAATCCCTTTCCACTGGGAGCATACCCAACAAGAATTCCTAATTCTGCCCTGGGATCAAGCTTCCCCCTTTTCTGTGTGGGTATATGTGCAAATGCCGTAGCCCCAAAAACTCTGAGATGTTTTAGTCCTGCCTTTCCTCCAAACCACATCTCAAATGGAGTTTTTCCTGTAGCCTTTGATGGAACTCTATTGTAGAGATAGGCCACTGTAGTTACAGCCTCTGCCCAGCAGGTGTCAGGCAGACCAGCCTGAAATAGCAAGCAAAGACTCATTTCCAATAGGCTCCTATTAAATCGCTCAGCAACGCCGTTCTGTTGCGGAGAGGAAACAACACTTGTCTCATGCATTATTCCTTCCTCCTCTAGGAACCTTTGGAACTCACTGCCACAGTATTCAGTTCCATTGTACATGAACAATGTCAGAACTGTGGCTAGATAATGTCCTTACTCCAGACGACCTTCTGCAATCAGACAAAAGCCCGTTGTTTGTAAAAGTTTACTGAAGAAAGAATGCATTATAGTTCACGAGCCTGAATACAATATTCAGGATGGTACATGTGAATTGTTACCAATGACAGGCAAAGCATAAGGTACAAAGTAACAGATCTCAGCAGGCCCAACCTCCCCCCCATAGTTCTCAGAGTTCTCAAAACAATCCCTTTGAAGCTTGGAAAGCGAAAGTCCTTCGAGGCTGGAACAGCGGTAGCCAAAACATTCCTCTTCTGGAGATAGCTGCATGGGAACGTCCTGGCACCTGGGAAGAAAGCACTCATAATATTGAAAGGATTAAAATGGAGTCTCTTTGGTACTAGCATACCTGAACATAGCATAACATATTCTGAACATGACAAACAACACCTCTGGAGCTTTTGTTAAATTTATTTCTCATGATGGCTACATAGTTTCTGAACTTATCCGGCACTTGACTCTTAGATTTCAGTATACATAGACAAATGCATATCTTGTTGCAGCATCCAGAAAACTTACAACATATTTATGTCCTCCAAGAGAAGTCTTAATTGGTCCAATCACAGCTGAATACACTTTCTGCATTGGCTTTTCAACTGGCTTGGTCTGTTTCCTGCTGTATTGGGGGGCAGGCCCCTTTGCCTTAGCACAAACTGAACAGCCATTCTTCAAAAGACCACAATCAACAACTTTAATTCCACCATCTTTCAACAATTTTTGAATAGAGTCAACACTCCTATGACCTAGCCTGCAGTGCCAGGTGGACAGACAGTGTGCTGGCAATCATTTCGCTTTGCTTGATATACTGGTAGACCAAAGTCCTTTAAGTTAAAGCATTCATCCATCTTTTTTTCCAAAATCTTAACATCAATGTTAGGATTATAAATGCAGAAGACATCTCCTTTCACTGAAAATTCAGTTCCAGACTTCAACATCCTTCCAAGAGACACAATATTCTGGTCAGCCTTAGGGGCATACATACAATTTTCCAGAGCTATTTCCACTATTTCTCCATGAACATCCAAAACTCTTATTTTTGCTGTTCCAGTCCCTTCAGCCTTCAATGCAGACCCACCAGCAAGGGTCATACCGCGTTTATAGCCTTCACCCAGGCTTTCAAAGTAAGCCTTATTGTGAGAAAGGTGAGCGGTTGAACCTGTGTCAATTAACCATAAGCCGTTCACATTAAAATTATCATCAGAAACCATGCAGGCAAAACTCTTAGGAGGATTTGTCTTTGCTCCATGCAAATCTCCCCTTTTCTTCCCATCAGATCCTCTTTTCTCTCTACGGCTTTTGGGGGTCGTGCGCTCAGTGGATTCCCTTTGTCTCTGGTGAGCTCTACAGTATTTGGCATAATGCCCCCTCTTGTGGCAAAAACCACACACTACAGCCTTTTGTCTATCAGCAACTTTCAGGGCTTGCATCCCCTGTGATGTTTGGCGGATGGATCTCCTTCGTGCCTCATCACGCAAGCAACAGACGATGAAAGAAAGTTCCACCTCTCCTTTAGTCTCAAGGACGGAGATGTGGCTGGCATAGGATTCTGGGAGACTATTAAAAATCATGGCAGCTACTTTGCTGTCCTGTACTACAGAACCTGCCACTCTGAGTTCATTGACCAAAGACATTATTCAGTTAAGATGAGTTTCCATGTCCTCCCCACCCTTCGGGCAGTCTAGAGTTGTATAGCCGTCTCCTTAGGAACTGGCTTCCTGTTTTATGACTGTAACGTTCCTCTAATGCTTGCCACAAACTTTTAGCAGTGGCTGCGTTAATAGCCAGAGGGGCATCCTTTTTGTTTAGAGTCGGGAGCATCATAAGCTTAACCCTTGAAACGTTTTTCATGAATGAGCGTCTCTCCTCCTCATCTTGAGGTGCTTCTTGAGAGATTACGTGGCTCAAATCATGCACATCTAAAGCACAGGTAACACTGGCATGCCATATGAGGTAGTTATCGTCATCCAGTTTAGGGATGGAGAAAGGAATAGGTTGGGTCTCACCAAATTGGAGTTGTCGTGTTCCTTCTCTCCCAGCTCTGTTTCCCCTTTGGGTTCCACTGTTGCTGGTTCCTTGATCGGTGCTCATTGTTCTCTGCTCGGGCAGGCTGAGAGTTTCCTTGAAGTGGAGATGATCCGTTCGTCCTCTTGGCTCAGGCAAACAAAGGGAGTCTGCTCTCTGGCCGTCTCACCTCGGAGTGCTGGGCAAAGAGCCTCTTTTTCAGTTTGCAAGTCCAGTAAGAAGCGTAGGAAAAATCCAAGGGAAGGATCCCTTAAAATAAAGTTTAGCTTGCCCTTTCAAGCTGAAAACACACAATGCTGTGTCTTAGAACGTCTGGGCCCCATGACCTTTTTTTGGCTAAGTATTGCAGCAGAGTAGAGAATTTTCACAGCAGATAAAGAATCACAGACACGTGTATTCAGCTTCTAAAATAAGTGTTTACTACATATAGGGAAAAATAATAAAGGGTACATTGGAGATCAAATAAAGAAGAGCTAACTGAGTTCCTACATCCTCACATCCTGGAGATAACGGTCTAACTCACTGGAGAGCGATGGCGTCCTGAGCGAAGGAAAGAATGTTAATTGCCCCCCCCCAATAAACCTGGTCAGCCAATAATCAATCCTAGGTCTGTTCATTAAGCATGCAACTCCCCTTTCACCCTGGCGGGAAGAACAACTCGACATCTAACTGGTCTTATGCAAACTAGTTGTCTCTAACTAAACACAAACAAATTAACTCTTTCATGACTGAAGAGGATGACACTTGTAGAATCCCAACAGCCCCTTCTCAAGTGTTATAGATCCAGAGGAGTTAGCCGTGTTAGTCTGTAGTAGCAAAATCAAAAAGAGTCCAGTAGCACCTTTAAGACTAACCAATTTTATTTTATTGTAGCATAAGCTTTCGAGAATCAAGTTCTCTTCATCTGATGAAGAGAACTTGATTCTCGAAAGCTTATGCTACAATAAAATAAAATTGGTTAGTCTTAAAGGTGCTACTGGACTCTTTTTGATTTCTCAAGTGTTAGTAGCTGAAGCCATGAAGGTTCGTCTTCTCTTGCACATACTTGAACTTCACTTTCAAGAGTGGCTTGGTGAGAATGTCAGCAACCATTTCTTCTGAAGGGCAGTACTTGAGGTCAATTATTCCTTGTTGCTGCATCTCTCGAACGGAGTGATATTTGACAGCGATGTTCTTGCTTCTCGCCGTGATGCTCTCACTCTTGGATAAAGCAATGCAAGCTTGGTTGTCTTCAAATAGAGTTATTGGTTTAGGTTCATCTATGCCAAAGTCTTTCAGCAGGTTGATGATCCACTCAAGTTCATCACAGGCTCGTGCAACAGACATGTATTCAGCCTCTGTGGTAGATTTGGCAACTAAAGTTTGTTTCTGGCTTGTCCAGCTGATCAGGCTTTTTCCATAGAAGAATAGATATCCGCTGGTTGATTTGTAGTCAGCTTTACTACATATAGGGAAAAATAATAAAGTACATTGGAGACCAAATAAAGAAGAGTTAACTGAGTTCCTACATCCTCACATCCTGGAGATAACGGTCTAGCTCACTGGAGAGCGATGGCGTCCTGAGTGAAGGAAAGAATGTTAATTCCCCCCCCCCAATAAACCTGGTCAGCCAATAATCAATCCTAGGTCTGTTCATTAAGCATGCAACTCCCCTTTCACCCTGGCGGGAAGAACAACTCGACATCTAACTGGCCTTATGCTAACTAGCTGTGTCTAACTAAACACAAACAGATTAACTCTTTCATGACTGAAGAGAATGACACTTGTAAGAATCCCAACAGGAAGTAATGAGAATACACACACACACTCCAGTGTAGCTCTGTAAAATTACTTTTATTAAAGGATAAAATTAGGGTTACATTTGGAGAAAATAATAAATTGCTAAGCTGACTACATCTTGCATGAGAAGTAACTGAGAGAAGACAGAGAGAGAGAGAGAGAGTAGTAGAGAGAGTGGACAAAGAGCAATAAAACTTCAGTATACAGGATCACGTAATTGCCCTCCCCAATAAACAAGTTGCCCAATAGAAAACCCTAATTCTACTTCATTATGCTTAGTGACTCCTGTTTCTATGGTGGGAATCCAACTTCGAGGCCTAAGTGGTTACATGCAAATAAGTTTACTAATTAAGTAAGTGACACAAATAGTTTAACTCTTTCGATAAGAGTACAGTAGCACCTTTAAGACTAACCAACTTTACTGTAGCATAAGCTTTCAAGAATCACAGTTCTCTTTGTCAGATGCACAGAGAACTGTGGCTCTCGAAAGCTTATGCTACAGTAAAGTTGGTTAGTCTTAAAGGTGCTACTGGACTCTTTTCGATTTTGCTACTACAGACTAACACGGCTGACTCCTCTGGATCTTTAACTCTTTCATGACGGAAACGAAAACACTTGCTAAATCCCAACAGTGAGGCCCTACTGTGGCTGCTCCTTCCCCTTCCCTTGAGCCAAGGCAGTTTGCGCCCTATCTGTTGACCCACGACCTAACTACAGTGATCCATGCAACAGTCACCTCCAGAATAGACTACTGTAACTCACTCCATGCAGGGCTACCCTTGGGCTTAACCCGGAAATTACAGCAGGTCCAGAACGTGGCTGCACGTGTTCTGATGGGCACACCATACAGGGCACATATTACTCCCATCTTGCAGCAGCTGCACTGGCTCCCCGTGCAGGACCGTCTCTCCCCATATGTACCCTGGAGAGCATTAAGATCGGCAAATAAGAGCTTGCTGGTGGTCCCTGGCCCCGGGGAGGCCCGGCTGGCCTTGACCAGGGCCAGGGCTTTCCCAGTCCTGGCCCCAACCTGGTGGAACTCTCTGTCGGAGGACACCTGGGCCCGCCAAGTCCTTATGTCCTTTCGGTGGGCCTGTAAGACAGAGTTGTCCCACCAGGCATATGGTTGGGGCCAGTCTTTGACCTTCTGTTTGCTTAGGTGCCTCCCTGCCGGTCTCCCACCAGGGGGGTGACAAAGTCATGCCCCCCATAAGTGCTGTCACCATAATACAATCAACCATGGCCCCCACCCACTCTTCTTGGTTTGTTATGTTCAGATTGGGGAAATTGGAGGGGGCCGCCCTCTGATATGCTGTTTTAGGTATTTTAGGTATTGGGGCTGCTCTTGGACCCAGTGTTGTGGGCTGGCCCAGTCTAGCCAGCCCCAATGAAGCAGGCAGCTAAAGAGCCTGCAGGGCGCAGGGACTGGAGAGCCAGGCTAGGATCTGAGCGACCCAGTTTGAACTTCCATTGTCCAACAGACCATTTTTCACCAGGATCCAAAGAGGTCCACAGCCCTCACCCCCCAAGGCAAAGAAACGATAAAGCAACGGTATTGTTTAAATTAAAAGATAAGTAGAAAACAATTTGCTTCGTGTAGGATTATCTGGACCCATTTCAATCTGGATTACGGCTTGGGTTCAGAACAGAGAGGGCCTTGGCTGCCCTGCTGAGGACAGCAGGAGTGTCCCCCGTTGTTTCTCCTCAACCTCTCAGTGACTTTCGATACCAGTGACTGGCGTCTCCCTCCGGAGAGGCTGGTTGGGCCGGGGCCGGGGCGCCCTGAGCTTTGGTGGCCCTGCTCTTAATTGGCCAGTTCCAGGTGGTGGTGGTGGTGGGGACTCCTGCCTAGCCCCGGGGTGATTCTGCTAGGGGGTCCACGTGGTTCCATCTTACGCTCCACGCTGTTTAACACCTGTGTGAGAGGTCATCAGGGAGGTGGAGAGAGGCGCCACCAATATGTGGATGACATGACAGCCAGCTCTCTTTCTCCTTCACAGATAAGCCAGGGGGGTCCGTGGAGGTCCTGAATGCCTGGAAATGCTAATGGGATGGTTGGTGGCCAATAAACTGAAGCTCAGTCCAGACAGGACTGAGGTGCTGTTGGGCTGTGGAGAACCTGCTCCGGGGCTGAGGCGCCAGCCTGTCCTGGAGGTGCTGCACTCTCTGTGAAGGAGCGGAGTCGTGTCTGTGGGTGCCACCGGATCCTGGCCTCCAGCTGGAGGCTCCAGTCTCCTCTATAGCATGTAGTGCCTTCTATCAAGCTTTGGCTGATAGACCAGATACAGCCATTCCTCAAAAAGTGTGACCTGGCCATGGTGACCCAAGCCCTGACGACGCCCAGGCTTGACTACTGTAACGTGCTGTGTGTGGGGCTGCCTTTGGACAGTGTTTGGAAACTTCTGTTTGTCCAAAATGCCGCGGGGCCAGGCTGCTGTCAGGAAGAGCAGAGCAGAGCTCGGCATGGCTCTTTCTGGCTCACCGCACAGGAAACGCCGAGGGCTTTCAGCTGAGATTCAGGAGGTGCTGATTTCCTCACTTGGAAGAAGTGCCGGGCCTGTTTTCCTGGGCTTGCAGGTGTCAGGCTACGGCATCCCAGTTAGCCAGAGTCTGCCTTCCTCCCTTCTGCAAGGAGCCAAGGTCTCTTGATTTCAAAAGGTTTATTTGAAAGACAGCATACAGGCCCCGATGTCCACATTCCAGGACCAGGGAGATCCTGGCTGAGCACAAGCTTTGTTAGGAATGAGTTACAAAATGGAAGTTGTTACAGATCAAACCCTCCGTTCCCAGCCTCCCCCCAGAGTTCACATTGCTGGGCACTCTTCTGTGGGAAGCCGGTCCGTCAAGGTCGGCTCTGAAGAAAAACAGATAAGATGCAGCATCCTCTCCCATGGAAAGTGTGGTCACGGCTTAGCTGGACCTGGAGGGAGAGAGAGACTAAACAACTACCCAAATTAACATGGTGTGAGGTTCAGTTCTCTAAGCATGACAGATCCTGACAGCAGGGTCCTTCCTGTCCCATTTCACCCATCCCTTATTAACTCATGAGTCCGTTAACACCACCTTCTTCTCAAGCCCTCAGAGAATGAGTTTGGTTCTTGCAATTTTCTTGTATCCAGTCTGAATTTTTGTATGCCCAAGATGAAGTGAGTTCTCTCACGAAACGGGTTAATGACAATTGCCTGCACATCCCCGTCGGCGTTGTTGGACAAATCTTGAATTTTGGGACTGGGAATGTTATTACATCTTCCACGATTCTCTCCATGGGCTTCCATATAAAATTTTTTTTGCATGTTGCACTTTAAATGAAAGCAAGGAACTATACGGACTGTAAAGACTTGTTTGAATAACATATGTGCTGTATATGATTATACTGTGTATTTCTGTATTGTATATATTTGAACACATCGCACTTTGCACTTTGCACTTTTACATGTGGACAGGAATATATGTACATTCGTTATAGTGGTGTCCTGGTCTTGTGTGGTTTCTTCGCAACAATTGTTCCAGGGCCGCCCGTGGTTTTTCCACTGTGGGGGAAATGGCTGCCATGGGGGTGCGGGGAGGAAAACCCAAGCATTGCCGCCCACCTGGCAGCAACCAGGCTTTGTGTAGCCTTTCCCAAAAGGTAAGAGCAAAGAGGTTTGGGGACAGATTGTGGAAAAGCCAGGGAAGCCCCAGGAGGCAGACAAATGCACCCTGATGCGGTGGGGATGCAAGAAAAATGGCACTTCCCGAAAGCACTGAACCTGGGAAAACAGCTCGTGGCGAAATGACCGAAGTGGCCGTGAACCCCCGAGGCAGCTGGAGTCCATTTGCAACCATCACCTTGGCAGGGGGGAGAAGCGCTCGGGGACCTCCTTGGGGTCTGAGGCCACAGAGTCCACCCTCCAAAGCACCCCCTTTCTCCAATGGAACTGATCTCTGACATCTGGAGATCCGTTGTCATTCTGGGAGATCCCCAGGCCCTGCCTGGAGGTTGGCAACAGCCATTGGTGGGGGGCGGTTGCTGCCGGAGGGGGTGTGGGAGGAAGGGCAGCATCACAGGCTGTTTCCCACTGCGGGGGGGGGGGGTGATGCCCTGCCCTGTTCCCATGCAGAAGCTTTTGTGGTGGCCCTGAAGAGCTTTCATGCGGGGAGATCCTGTGCTGCATCCCCTCCTGTCGGCCGCCTCTCCCTGCGCCATTCATTACCGGAGTGCCCTTTGCCTGCTTTTTGAAAAATTGTAGCCACGTTGTCATGTAATGATGCTATGGCAATACATTTAGTACTGAATTTTTTAAAAAGCAGTTGGCAAAATGTCTGCAGGGGAGGTTGGTGGGCTTTAGAGGAGAATGGCACCAGAGGTGGCATTGGGTGTGGGCCAGGGGAAGGGCAGACATTGGCACACTCCCACGCCTCCTGTTCCCGAACCTCCTTTAGGTATGAAAGGTTGTGGCAAAGTGGGTTTGGGAACAGCCCCAGTCCCAGGGAAAGCCGGGCAGGGCAGGCACCCAACTGACCATGTTTGATGGAAGCTCCCAGAAGAACTGCTGTGGACTGGAGGGGAGCCTCTGCGTGCAGACCAGCAGGGGCCAGACCCGTGCAGGGCAGATGTTGCACCTGCTCTCAGGCACCACCTGGGCGCCGACGCCCTCTGCAGTGCCATCTGTCTGGGTCCAGACAATCGCTTCGCAGCACCTGGGGGCGATTGCTGAAGCCCTGGCGCAGTTGTGCTGATGGCATGTGTCCTGCCAGTTTCTCTGGCCAAACTGGTTCTGCCAGCAAAAGCAGGGCAGAGAAGCACAACCTGCCCAGCTGCAATCCAGAGAACTCTGGCTGGAGCCTCTGGGGACGTGGGCTGAAATGCCTTCCAAGGGCGGCTGCTGCTGCTGCTGCGGGGCCTTGCCCATGGGATTGGGGCGAGCAGCTGCGGAGGGGGAGGGAGGCTGCGTCTGTCCGTCCGTCCGTCCTTCCAGCGTTCAGTTTCTGCTCCCAGGGGCTGCTCTTTGGCCCGCCAGGGAGACAGGCTGGCTCCAGTGTAGGAAGCTGCCTTCTGCTGGGCCAGCCCCTGGCTGTGTTTTATCTGCTCTGCACGGCAGGAGCTCTCTGGAGGGAGTCTCAGGCAGAGAAAGGCAGTTTCCCAGGCAGAGCTGGCACCAAGGGCTGGACCCCAGAGCCCTGCTGCCCACGCGCTCTCGCCCCACGTGCAGAGACCATGGGAGAATGGCGCTGAAGGGAAAAGGTTAGCCTGCCTCCCACACCGCAAGCCTTGTCCAGCTAAGCCCCCCCCCCACCTACCCGCCCCCCCCCCCCGCCGCTGTTGTGAAGCCGGGGGTGGGGGGAAATGCAGGCAGTCCACGGATCTCCCAGCTTCGTGTCTTGTTTGATCCTTCCCAGGGCCGGGTCCTGATTAGGGACATCTGCGGCTCCTATCTCGTGCGAGTTGAGTCGCACACTAAATCTCTCCAGCATTTCCGGAAGACGATATCCTGTGGAAATATCCTGCCCCTTCCAAATAGATTTGTGGTTTCTAAAGTCTACTCCCGAAAGTTCTGTTTTTCCAAGCAGATCCAGTGCCAACATAGCAAAACTAAAAGCATATCAAAAATCTATTGGCAACTCCTTAGAAGAACTGGATTATTTTGAAAACCTTTCAAAAGCTCCATTTGGGGGAAAGACCCAATGGGGGAAATGAGCCCTGGGGAAATGCCAGGAGGCTGTTTTAGCAGTGAAGGGACTAGGGCTTGGCCAGGGCGGGTGTTCATTCCTACAGCTGAGCAAGGGGAATGAAGACCCGTCCAGGCGTCAGTCATCCTGCTCCAGAGGCGTAGTGATGTAGGGGTTACAGCACTGGGGAGAACCAGGTTCAAATCTGCCATGGCCTTTGCTGGCTGGCTGGCCAGTCCCCTGCTCTCAGCCACATGTGGATCAGTCGCTCTCAGCCCTGGGAAGGATAAAATGCACCAGACGGGCAGGGAAAGAAAGAGCGAGGCCTCCTGGGAGTCTTGCTTCTGCTCCTGGGGGCCACACAGCCAGTTCTCTCCTCTGCCCTCTTGGTCAGTCAGATGCCTGCCAGGGGCATAGCAAAACCTGGCTGACTTCCATCCCTGGGTCCACCCCTGACACTAGTGCGTTATTATTCCACTGAAACCCCTGGCATAGCACAGATCAGTCCCACCGGGGCCCATGCAAGGGAAGGAACCTGCTGTACCCCCCCCCCCAAAGCCGGCAAACCTTAGGCTGCCTGTTATGTCCAAAGCAGCCCATGAGACCCCTCCCCCAGGCCATGGCTCAGACAAGAGGCCGTGTCTGCACTCTGAGAGCCGCAAGCCTTGCTCTGGGGTGGAGGGGAGCAGCCTGGAAGTGCGCTGAGCACCACAGCAGAGGCACTGGGCACCAGCATCCAAGGGAAGGGACTAGCGCTGTTTGCTTACGTTATCGACAGTTGGCCTTTCTCACTGAGACTAAAGGTGGATTACTCAGTGTAAGT
The DNA here is from genome assembly GCF_028583425.1 of Eublepharis macularius. NCBI lineage: Eukaryota > Metazoa > Chordata > Lepidosauria > Squamata > Eublepharidae > Eublepharis > Eublepharis macularius. The sequence goes on along the minus strand of NC_072797.1, from coordinate 477,037 downwards.
CAATACAATCAATGGCCGGGCCGTTCAATAGACAGTGCAATACGACACGGATTGCAGCAGTATGAGAAGAAGCAGAAATCCAATATGGAGCTGGAAACAATGCCAAGACAAAACATGAGCAGACTGACAGAACGTTTTAAGAGAATTGTCCAGTTACAGCAACACAGTACACAGTAGAATAGTCTACAGTCCCTACTCCCGTACCAATGCATCTCTCTGAACCATTTCCTTACAGCTCAGTCCAATTTACCCATGTACAAAAGCCTTCCTGAATAATTCAGTTTTGCACAGTTTGCAGAAAGCCAGAAGAGCAGGACCTTTCCTGACCTCTTCAGGCAGCCCATTCCATATGGTGGGGGCCATTACAGAGAAGGCACTTGCACAAGTGGCTACTGATTTTACACATTTGCAGGAGGCCTTGTTCAGATGAGCAAAGCTGCTGCAGCCGAGTGTAGGGAGAGAGGCAGTCTCGTATATACGAGGGACCGAGGCGGTGAAGGGCTTTGTATACAACAGGCAAAACCTTGAACTGAAGCTGGTAACGGATGGGTAGCCAATTGAGTGATCGCAGAATCGGAGTAATTGGTATGCTCCATCTAACGCCTGATAATAGTCGGGTGTTCTGCACCAACCGGGGTCTCCAAGGTAGCCTCACAGCTCCCAAACCGATCTGCTAGATGGAGGCAGAGACTCAAAGCCTAAGGCGGTTGGTTTCAAGAAGTGGCTGTTTGCAAGCTGCAGAGAGACCCTCGTTGTCCGAACACGGATGAAACGGAAGGGCAGACACCCTGCGCAGCAGGCAGCAGCATGAGGCTGGATCCTTCGGCTCTCAAAAAACATAGAATGCAGACTTTAATAGCTAAGCCTGCATTAAAGAGGAAGAACAGGCCCCTGCTGTACACTGCTTCAGAAAAAGTGCCTCTTCCCTTCACCGAGCAAACCACCACCTCCGCCTTCTTTGGGAGTCAGCCAGCAGGTGAAAGGAAAACCAACACAGAGGGCTGTCGAGTGTTGCATCACAAAGTGGCTGCAGCCTGCAAAGCTGTGAATCACCTGAAGGGGAGAAAAGCCCCTTGGCAGCCTTATTATTTCCAACAGTTCAGGAATTCAAACTCATCCAGAATTATGCCCATCAGACCTCTGCTCAGAATAACAGCCGATGGAGGCTCTGGCTAACGAAAAACCTACTGCAGGTGACAATTTAGATGCCACGCAGCACCTGGAGGCAAAGGGAGTGACCGAGCAGGCGGCTGTTGCCAGTTCACCTTTGAGAGGGAACAATGGAGGGCAGAGAACAGTCCATACCTTGTATTCTCCAACTAGCCAGAGCCAGAAGAGCTCTGAGAAGAAACGGAAGCTGTTCTTCCTTCAGCAAGAGCCACTCGAGTGATTCCTCGGTTTCTGAGAACACGGATCCTCAGCCAGATGGACGTGGCACAGCCGTGAAGTGGAAAGGCTTGACCCAAAACAGAGCAGGGATTCATTCTCTCAGAAACAGCCATGGCCCTTTGCAGTTCCGATAAAGGGTCCAAGAACCGCCAGCTAGGTAGGATGTGCCACCTTCTTGTTCAGTCAAGACTCTGAGGGCCACAGAGTAATTTCTCTCTGCTTTTCTGGTGAGCAAGGAAACCTTTGCTTGCCAAAGCAGCCGCCGCAGGACCAGAGCAACCAAGGAGCCAGCCCAGCCTAGAGAGACTGCTTGGGGGCTTGTTTTCCTGCCGAGAGTGGGCTCCAGCTAGCTGCAGGCCTGAACTTGCCTGCTGAAGCAGAGATTAGACCGGAGTCAGGTTATGACTTGCTATTCACGGAGGATTCGGAGGGCAATAGAGTCATTAAGCACTGATTTGCAATTGCTCAGTAGCATGCAGGAAAAACGGGGGCTTCGGCTGCTTTTGCAAATTCCACTATGAAACTTCAGGTGTGACTGATCCCGGCAGTGTCATTGGTGGGAGCGGGGTGGGGGTGGGGGCGGGGAGTCGGGAGGGCCTCCTGGCTGGTCTTCCTGCTGGGACGAATGCCCGATGATGACTCCCAGCTTTGGTGACATCACCTTAACGGTTCTCTCTAATGTGAACTGAGTGAAGGTCAATCTGGAAAGAGGAGAGTATTTTTTTGCAGACTCAACACAACAAATCTAAGAACCCGCAAGGGAAAGACGTCCTCTTCAGCAGTTTTTATAATGGCAACTGATTTCAGAGAGATCAGCAGCTAAAAGCAGCAACTCGTCCCACAAAACGGAAAGCAAACTTTTATCATGTGGTTTGCCCAAATGTCACCCACTGAAAAATAACCATCCCCAGGCCAGCGGCGCTTGCCTCAAAGTGCTCTGTCCAGGACCCTGCCAGGTGCTGTTTTTTCCATTGCCGCTTGCAGGTACCTTTATGGGCGCTTCTTTAGCTCGAGGCACAAGCCAAGGGGCAAGACCACAAGACCCCTTGTTCCGTGGCTCTTAGCCCAGAGCATGCAGGCGGGGCCCAGCCACTGCCTGCAGCAAGGGGAAGAAAGTTCCCACTGGAGGAGACGGCGCACCACCACCACCACCAGTCACAAAGCAGCTGTCATTAAAAAAGTACATCCTGACTGGAGCCCTGGACTGCTGTGCGGTTCTCTGTGGTCTCCAGTATGTTGAATAGGGTTAGGGTTTGTGGCACGTGGTTGTGGCTGTGGGGGAAACCCTCACGTGGAGCAGGATTCCAGTGCCAGTGGGAGCCGAGTAGATTTGGGGACAGGCTTTGCCGAGGACAGCCGATATCAGGCAAAGGTGCTCGTTGCCCGTCTTATTCCTGTCACATCCGGAGAAGTGAGAACGCAGGGCCGCCTAGTTGCCCGTCCTCTTCTGTAATATTATGCAGTATCAGATCAGTGTGGCACAAAATGGCATGACTCCCTGGGATGTTACAGGAAGAGGGAGCTGACCTGGCTTGTATACTAGAGACATGGCTGGAAGAAAACGATTTGGTATGCCTGTCCCAACTGACAGCCCCTGGTAATGTGGTCCTCCACCAACCCCGCACGGGTGGCTGGCTGGTGAGGAGGAGGGGTTGCCATGATCCTCCATGACCCTTTCAACTTCCACATACGCCCAGTCCAATCTATGGCTGGCATCGGCCCCATGCTCCTGACATTAGGAACTGAGGCTAGATTAAGCACTCAGCTTGTTTACCGGCTACCCAGTAAGCACCCTTTCTGAGCTGGCAGAGGGGCTCTCCGACGGGGTGCTGGAGACATCTAGACAGATTGCACTGGGTGACTTCAGCACCCACACTGAACGCTTCTTGCCAGCCCAGGACTTCCTACCTTCCATAGCCTGGGCCTCTCAAATAGTGACCGGCCCAACAAATGAAAGAGGCCACACCTTGGACTTAACTTTTTACACTGAACCTTTGAGTTTGGAAATTTTCTTTCCAAACCTTTTGGGTTTGGAAATTCAACCTGAACCACGGTCTGACCGTTACTTACTGAATGCAAAGGTGCGTATGGCCCTGACGCTGCAACAAAGGGGGACCTGTTAAAATGGTCCACTCAGGGTGGCCCATGGATCCTCCTGGATGAAAGGGGTTTTAGGATCCCAAACACATTCCTGGCTACGGATGCGGTGGGGGCTTGGGGCATGACGCTCCTTGAAGCTATGTGCAAGATTGCTCCTCACTGACCTCTCCCACCGGTGAGGCAGAAGCCAAACCTGTGGCTTTTCATGGAGCTGAGTGACCCCAGAAGGGCTTGAAGACGCCTAGAAAGGAGCTGATGGAAATTTGCACTGAATCTGATGGAGCATGGACGAATACTTGTCAGAGATGCTTTAGGCTGATCCTGCACTGGGCAGGGGGGTGGACTAGATGGTCTGTATGGCCCCTTCCAACTCTATGATTCTATGAAACCATTGGAAGACCTATGAAGAGGCAGTGGTAGCAACAAAGAAATACTATTTCTCTGCAGCCCCTGCATCAGCTGGTTCACAACCCTCCTAATTGTTGAAGGAATCTCGACATCTTCCGACTTCTAAATCTGAACCTTTAAGATCTCACAATTAGCTGTAACACCTTTGCAAAGGTTTTTCGCTGAGAAAATAACATGAATACACTCTGATCTGGATTCCAGCTGTAATATAGGCCCGGCAGAAGAAATGCCTAATACATCGTCTGGTCTGCTTATGGACCATTTTGACTCGATTACTTTGATAGATCCCGGCATCTGTGAAGGCCATTACTGGTCTACTGGACCCTTGCCCATCCTGGGGGCTAAAATCATGCAAGGGCCACATACATGAGCCCTTGATGTCTATCTTAAATCAGTTTCTAAATCAAGGCACCCTCCCTCAGCCACCCAAAGAGGTGGCTAGCCGCTCTCTACAGTGATGTGGCCAATTATCACCCATCTCCAGTCTGCCCTTTCTAGGCAAAGTGATTGAGAGGGCAGGAGCAGCCCAACTCCAGACGATTTTTCTTGTGCTCTGGACCCTTTTCAATCAGGTTCCAGGTTGGGCTATGAGGCAGAAATGGCTCTGGTAGCTTTAGGTGAGGCTCTTCGCCTGAACGCAGACAACGGCCAGGCTCCTTTGTGGCTCCTCCTGGATTCATCTGCAGTCTTTGGCACAGTGAATCGTGCCATCCTGTTGGAGCTTTTTCGGGATGTGTCTTGGGTTGGTTTAAATCATTCCTCATGGATTACATCAGATTATCTGATGTAATCCGCCCTGGGCCTGCTCTTGCGGGGAGGGCAGAATAAAAGTCGAAAGGAAATAAAAGAAATAAAATAAAAATGGGGTGGACTCATAAGGTTGCTGTGGAGACTAGCTGTCTCCGGTGTGGGAGTTATCTTGCAGGATTCCACAGCGTGCAACCTTATCCCCCATGTTGTTCAACCTACATGTAAAGCTTCTAGGATAAATCATTCATCGCTATAGAACTGGAACTCGGTTAAGCGCCTGAGGGTTATACTGGATCCAGCCCTGCTGCTAGAGAATGCAGCTGCACAAAAGGCCTTCTTCCCACTCTGCCTAGTCCGAAAGAGGACCCCTACCCAGACACGGCTGATCCGGCCATCTGGAACCATGCCAGGAAAACTTCAAGAGGGGACTACTGTATATCTTAAGGAAAGCTGGATTGGGTCTAGAAGGTGGAGTGAAAATTGGTGGGAGGAACAGTAACAATTTGAGGTATGCAGGTGACACCACATTACTAGCAGAAAATAGTGAAGACTTGAAACGACTACTGATGGAGGTTAAAGGAGAAAGCGCCAAAGCAGGATTACAGCTGAGACAAAAGTAATGACTACTGAGGAATTGCACAATTTTAGAGTTGACAATGAGGAAATTGTTCAAGATTTTCTATTCCTTGGCTCAATCATCAACCAAAAAGGAGACTGCAAGGAAGAAATCAGAGGAAGATTGAGACTTGGAAGAGCAGCTGTGAGGGAGCAAGAGAAGATCCTTAAAGATAAAGATGTCTCCCTGGGAACCAAGGTCAAGACAATCCAGACTGTGGTATTCCCCATTACTATGTATGGATGTGAAAATTGGATGGTGAAGAAAGCTGACAGGAAGAAAACTGATTCCTTTGAAATGTGGTGCTGGAGGAGAGTTTTGCGAATACCATGGAAGGCCAGAAAGACAAATAAGTGGGTTCTAGATCAAATCAAGCCTGAATTCTCCCTGGAAGCTAAAATGACAAGGCCCCAAATAAATCACACCTGAATGTTCTGCTGTTTAGAGAAAACAGGCCATTGGATCCAAGTGCCCGGGGTGCCTAAAGCAGCCCTCTCTGCACTTCCTTGGTGCAGGTCTTGTGCCACCTGCTGCCAACCAGCGTCACGTTTGCTTCTTGCGGTGCTGCAGCTGCTGCCCAGTGCCAGACCTTCGAGACTGGGGCACCCGCGTGCTCTTGCCACACACAGCCTCCCGCGAGCAGGCCCCTCTCTGCAGTTCCTCCCCCTGGAGTCTTTGGGGACTGCAGCTGCTCCTCGGCTTGGGTTTCACTCACACACACACACCCCACCCGCCCGCCCAATTCTTGGCCAGTTATGTGCCCCTTTCCTGCACAAACCCACAAGCCCGGCTGCTGAAGCTCTCTCAATCCTCCTAGAAAAACTGAGGCACACGAAGGCCTGGGAGTGTAGAGCCAGACATGTTTTGCAGCCATACTGGTCCAAAATCAAAACCCAAAACCAAACCCAGTGCATGGAATAATTTTTATTAGGCCCAGCTACAGTAACACAAAAAAACACACACAAACTTTTGAGTTCTCCAGAACTTTTCCTCATGCTGGATGTTACAAAATTTTTAAAAGGAGGCCATGATTTTCAGGGCCTTCTCTCACCGCCCTCTCTGTGCTGAGTGTTGAGACAAGGGGGTGTAGCCCTCTGAGCAAGGGGGGGGGCAGAAGTCGCTCTCCACTGGAATTGTAACGACTAGCGGACTTCCTTAGCTCTCTCTGGCCTGCGTGTGCTTTGCTCAGTGCCCGGGACATCGCAGGCAGTTTGCTGGCCTTTGGAATTCCAGTGGAGACACTCGCCATGCTCAAAGAGGTCCGCTTGCGCCGCCATCCAGCAGAGAGAGTTTGCTGAAAGAAGGCTTCGCTTTTCCGGCAGGAGGTCTGGGGTCACAAGAATGTCCGAAGAGCCCTGCTGGACCAGCCCAGTGGTCTGTCTAGTTCGGCGCAACATTTCACACAGTGGCCAACCAATTGCTTAAAGCGCCCGTCTTTATTGTTGGCCATTAGAATCATAGGGTTGGAAGGGATCCCCCCAGGGTCATCTAGTCCACCCCCCTGCACAATGCAGGAGATTCACAACTACCTCCCCTTCCCCACCCTCCACACCAACTCAGTGACCCCTGCTCCAGAAGACGGCAAAACACCGCCAGGACCCCTACCCGAACTGGCCTGGGGGCAACGGCTTCCTGACCCCAAGGTGGCGATCGGCCTTGCCCTGGGCACGTGCCCTCCCCTCCTTTTCACCAACATCTTGGGCCTTTCCCCAGTTCTTCTTAGGCATCCCAACAGGTTTTTGTTTGTTTCCTTTTCTTCGGCTAGGTTTTGTGCCCCCAGTGCTTTTTGTATATCCTTTTAATATGCTCCTAAAGTGCCTTGTGCAACTTGTGTGTCCGTGCACGAGGCACTCTTTTGGCTTGTGAGCGCAGCGAGATGTGACCCCGGATGTTTGCCCTTTCGGAGTTATTTTTGGGAACTTCCCACTCTGGACCCACCGCTCTTTGGGTCAGGGTGTGTGTTTTATTTCTGCACCCAAACTTGCATCTACACTAGCACATTTAAGAACACTTGAAACAACACCACAACTAGGAGTTGCAGGCTGTGGCTGGGCATGATTTATAATGACTGACGGTATGGAGTGTCCAAGCGAACACCCCTTTGTTTTGTTGTGCGTTTTTTTAGTGTTTTCTTTTTAGCCTGTGCCTTTATAGCTATTCCGTTGTCAGTTTAATGGTAATAAATCCCCATTACCAAACTCGAGTGCTTAGTCTTCCCCCTCCCCTTCTCTCACAAATCTCTTTGGCACCGAGTCACAGCGAGTGTCAGCGCCACTCACAGGGTCAGATGCCAGTTTATACTTCAATCCTTCGGATGCCAGTGAACGTGCCCAGAGGACATCTCCTAGGGACAGGGGGGAGACACAGGGAGACACACGCAGCCTCCCTTTACTCTCCATGGCTAGTAGCCATTGACTGAGCACTCCCCGGTGGACCTGTCTAATCCCCTTTCACCACCATTTATGCCTGCCTGTGGCTACCATGTCTTCACTGGCAGCAAATAGCAGTGGGATGCCTGCCGAGTAAAAACGGGCTTCCCTTTGTCTGTTGTTTACCTATTTCCCAATCATTCCACTGGGGGCCTCCCAGTAATAAAGGGGAGGGAGCTTCCTTTCCCTGCCCAATGTATGGTTTTGTAAAACCTCTGCCATGTCCCTCCCTTGGTCATCTGAAAAGTCCTGGCCCCTCCCACCTTTCCTCCTAGGAAGCTGCTGCTGCATCATCTCAGAAGCCCTCGCTTGCGCTTTCCCCGGAGAGACGTCATCCTTGTTGGGATGCAGCAGCCAGAACTGCAGGCAGAGTTCTAAGGGAATCCGCAGCACAGCTTTGTATGAGGCATCGCAACTCGGGCCATTGTATCTCCAGCCCGCTTCCTAATAATCCTCAGCCCAGAGTTTGCCTTTTCCAAAGCCCGTCCCATAAGGTGGTGACCTCCGACACTGGCCAGTGGGTCTGCCCCACAAAGCCGCCTTACCCGGATAGCAGGGCCTGGGAGGGGGGCTGGGTGGGGAGCCCCAAACAGGGCCAGCCTCAGGGCCCTGCACAGCCTCCTCTGGAGTTTCCAGCTGTAATGTTCCAGGAGGGTGTGAAGGAGCTTTCCCTGCTGGTGAAAAGCCAGGGCCCACCTCTTGCCTTCACGCTTCCCTGCTGCTGCGGCTGCTGCTGCTTTGCCAGGGGAGGCAGTAAATGGGCCAGGGCCCTGGGGCTTGGGAGCAACAGCCCCCCCCCCCCGCCGCAGTGGGGCTTGGGAGAGACAGCCAGGAGCAAGAGCCCCCAGCAGAGCAGGCCAAAGGAAGAGGCAGCAGTGGCCGCGGAGGGGCTGGGCGGAGCGTGGAGGGCCTGCAACGGGACCGGCCTGCTGCCCTGAGAACCACAGGGTTGGAAGGGGCCTCCAGGGTCAGCTAGTCCTACCCCCTGCACAAGGCAGGAAATTCACAACTACCTTCCTCCCAACCCCCCCCCCCCCCAACACACACACTCCCGTGGCCCCTGCTCCATGCCCAGGAGGAGGCAACACACCATCAGGATCCCTGGCCAAACTGGCCTGACCCCAAGGTGGCCATCGGCCTTACCCTGGGCGTGTAAGAAGGGGCAACGAGATCTAAGCACTGATGCAGCCCTTCCTGCCAGCAGCATAGCCTGGACGCGGAGCTCCTGGGGCAGGAGGTGGCGATCCTCAGCCCACGCGCACACGCAAAGCACGCACGCGCTGCGGCCCTGCGTGATGACGTCACTTGTGACGTCATCACACAGGAGCGCCTCCCCTCACCTGAGATGGGGGCAGTGGCGAAGGGACGGAGAGGCGAGCAGGGATGCAGCGCAAAGGGGTGCTACGGGGGGGAGGGAACGTGGAAGTGGCACCCCCTCAAAATTCTGTGCCTGGGACGGCCGCCCCCTAACCCTCTCTATGCTACGCCTCTGCTGATCTGCCCAGCAGGTTCGCAGAATCAGCATTGCTGTCAGGTGGCCCTCTGGCCTCCGCTGAAAAACTCCTTTGTTGTGCACTGAAGAGGAGGAGAATGGTTTAAGTGATGGGGCAAGGGGGTTTTTTTTGCTTGTCTCCTTGCTGACTGTGCACATGTATGTCCTGTTATGCCAATAAAGGTATTCGATTTGAGAAACTCCAACGGAAGTTTGCTCTTGGCCTGGCAGGCAGGGACCCAGCCAGCTTGTTTCTTCCGGACACAAGGGCAGAGCAGGGAGGCCTGGGCCGGCAGGAGGAGGGCAGCTGCGCCCGAGAGCTGAGCAGGATGCTGGCCGAGAGAGCGGCTGGCCGAAAGTGGCCACAAGGGTTGGCGCAAGCAGTTGGGAGCCCAGAAGGCAGCCTACAGCAGCAGCTCCAGGAGAGGGGCACAAGGGCGGGGGGCACAAGTTGGGGAGACCCTCTCCCAGCTGGCCTGAAGCCCTGCCCAGGCCTGGCCTGGCCCCCGGACAGCCCTCTCCCCTTACTCCAGCACCCTGCCTGGATGAAGGGGGCATTTTGCCCCTAGGGAAGGAGGGCACGATGCCAGATGTGCTTCCGATGCCAGATGTGCTTCCGTCTGCCTCCCCTCGGCGCATGCTGCTGCAACGCATGTATGCCTTGGAGGGAAGACGATCAGACAATCAGCAACCCAGGGAAAGCGGGGGGGGGGGGAGTGTGCGTGCTCAAGCACCCACTCACTGTCCAGGAGTGAAGATGGGGAAGATCTGCACACAGGCAGCTGCCTGAGCAAGCTCAGTAACGCCTCCTTGGGAAGGGAGCAGCCCCCGCCCCCAGGGCCAGGGAAAAGCCTTGCCCCCCCTGCCCCCGCTCCCTGAGTGTTTTAGCGGGAGATGCTGCGGGGGGGGGAGTCCTCCGTTGCCCCTTCCTCCTCCCCCTGCAAGCCTCCCCTCCGCCTTTCCCATGCAGGATGCCCCCCCCCCGCACTTGGCTTGGTGCCGAGTTCACGACTTCAGGGTCCGCAAGGCCTCACTGGAGCAGAAAGCTGAGCCCTCCAAGGGCCCACCAAACCACCAGGCAGACAGACACCTCCCACACAGGCAGCCACTAGCCCCCTGCCACCCTCAGAAGAGCCACTCACCACACACAGCACAGCTGATTCTCTGCCTGCCCCTGCCGTCGCCTCCAGAGGTGCCCAGCTGAGGCTCCCGGGCACGGGCTCCCCCCAAGCTGGGGTGCATGTTGGGGGCCTTAAAGCCTCAGGCCCAAGGGAAGTCCCACCCTCTGCCCCAAGGGAGCCTGGGCCAGCCGTGTTTGGGCTGGCAGGCCCGCCTCACTTTGCCAAGGGGGGACCTCAGCCCCGCCATTCTGCTGGGGCCTGCGAGTCCTCACCCCGGCCAGCATCCCCGTTAAACAAGCCAAGCCCCCTCCGGCCTGTGAGTCTGAGACCCCTCTGACCCTCCAAGCCAAGGACGCTGAAGAGAGGGAGAGCGCAGGGGAGGCGGCCCAGCCAGGGGGCTGCTCTTCTTCAGCCTCAGGAAGAGGGGCAGGCAGCCCCCACCCAGCCCAGAACCGTCCTGGTCCTGCAATACAGCCGGGTCAAGCAACCCAAGGGACACAGGGCGGTCTGCGTGTGTGTGTGTGTGTGTGTGTGTGTGAACGCCCATCTGAAGCCTGGGGGGGGGGGGGTTCCAGAGTGCTGCTCGGGGGGGGGGGGTGCTCAGGAAGGCAGGCGTGTGCAGAGGCGGGGGAGGGGCAGACCTTCCTTTAGCCCCCTCCCCTGTATGTGCCAAGGATGCAGAACAGAGCAGCCCCAGGTCGACTTTTTATTCTCTCCCCCCCCCCTCTCTTTCTCTCACACACACACAGATGCACCAGGCAGGGGCTCACGAAGGAGGGGCCCCTCCTAATTTTGCTCCCAAGCCAAAGGCATCCCTTCCCAGAAGTGCAGAGAATCCATCTGGGCGCAGGCGGAAGTGATCCCCCCCCACCCCCGGCTAGGGAAGGGAAGGCAACGCAACCATCTCCCTGGGCACACACCAGCTGGGCTGGGCGGCCGTTTCCTGCTCCCCCCCCCACCCCCACCCCGCCGGGCTCTTCAGCAGCACAAGGCAGGCAGGCAAGCCCGCCCCCAGCCCCCCTACTCAGATGGTGAGGATGTTGGAGCTGGGGAACTGGGAGACGTAAGAGGCCAGGAGGGGGTTGGTTGGCAGCACTCTGAGGGGCAGGTCCCAGCTGAAGGTGTCCACGTCCATCTGCTCCACGCCTGTCCAGCTGAGGGCTTCAGACTGGCCATCGGAGGCCCCCTGCAGCTCCACTGCTTCGCGGGCAGTCACAAACTCAAAGTGCAGCCGCCACTTGAGAGACACTGGGGGGGGGGAGAAGAGAGGGGGGGTGAGGGTCTGCCGAGACTTCTCCGGATCTCAGAGACTCCCACGAGCCCCGACCTCGATGCACATCAAAACTACTGAGGCCAGCTAAAGGGGCAGGGGGGGAGGCATCCAACAGTGTCTTGGTGGGGGGGGGGGGCTGACCCCTTGCAGCTGTCAGCAGACCATGAAAGCAGCAGAGTGAATCCCCGGGAGCATGGTGGGCCAGCCAATCAAGGAGCCTCTTCACTCACACCCCCCCCCCCCGCAGAACTCTCTTATGCTGCCACCAGAAGCGACAGCAGAGAGGCCTGGCGCCCCCCCACCTCTCCCCACCCCTGGCCGGAGCACGTGGATGCCAGTAGGTGCTCTTGGCTGCAGGAGCTCTTTGAGAGCAGCAGAGTTGCACCAATATAGATAAAAGCACACGGCAATAATCAACACTGAGCAATACTAGGCCAAGCGCTTGTATTCACTTTGCATGAACCGTCTCTGTGTTTTTTTCTATGTGTTAGGTAATTGTGACAGGTGTGCTTTAATCTTTTGACAGTTAATTAAAATAGTGGACTCTATCGAGATTAATGTTCCTCTATCGGAGATTCAACCAATGGTGATCTCTCAACTTAACTTTTTCTGACACTTCTCAGAGATTTATAGTTTTGTTTTGCAAGTTTGAGTATAATGTAATTTTTTACTAATTGGAAGGTTATAGAATAGAAACTATGAATAAACAGGTGTTTGACAGATCTGAGAACTAAGCAATTAGTTCTCAGACCTGTCAAACAGATAAGTTCTTTGAACCACCTGTTTATCAGTACATTTATTTATATAGGGTTCAATATTGCTTTGCAACTCTTCATCAAACACACAGACACCTATCTAAAGTTTATTTCACTTTATTGAAAATACACCCTAGTTTTTTAATGAAGCAAGTGATCAAAATGTAAATGGTTATTAATATAAATCCTATAAAAACAGGAGACAGAAAGGCAGTAAGAAATAAGTTTGCTAACATTTCCTAATAAATTCCAAGTTTAATATAATCAAAGTTTCTATGAAATGCATAGGTAAAAATAAGTTCTCACCTAAATTCTCTCAAGAGATTTCTTCCATCAAAGCTCTGCCATTCTAGCTGAGTTTGCAATTTTATACATCATCATATGCAAATATCTAAGGTCTATTCACATGATAGCACAAACAAACGATACTTGGTCTGATGCTTCATTGAATATTCATAGTTTCTATTGTATAACCCTCCAATTAGTAAAAAATTACGTTATACTCAAACTTGCAAAACAAAACTATAAATCTCTGAGAAGTGTCAGAAAAAGTTAAGTTGAGAGATCACCATTGGTTGAATCTCCGATAGAGGAACATTAATCTCGATAGAGTCCACTATTTTAATTAACAGTCAAAAGATTAAAGCACACCTGTCACAATTACCTAACACATAGAAAAAAACACAGAGACAATTCATGCAAAGTCTGAATGTTCACCTAGAATACAAGTGCTTGGCCTAGGATTGCTCAGCGTTGATTATTGCCGTGTGCTTTTATCTATATTGGTGCAGCAGCAGAACAGCCAAGGCTTTGGGGCTTCCAACCTCCAGCCGGGGCCCGGAGCTCCTCCAGAATTACCACTCATCTGCAGGTGGACTCTGCAACGTCACATCCCTGCTGATCTCCCCTCCCCAAATCTCCAGGATTTTCCCAGTGCAGAGTTGGCAACTACCGGGCCTTGCGTGCTCACCGCCCCAAGTGCACCACCTCTTTCTGGACAAGGGTCTTCAGCCCACTGGGCAGGGGAAGGCCCCTCCTGGCATGAGGCCTCCCTGGGAAGGCGCAGCCTGCTGGAGGACTGGCCGGCCCAACTCAGGTGGCCTCTCCAAACAGAACCTGTGCCAGCTGCATTCAACTGGACTGTGAATATTGGCGCCCTATTGCTCAATGGGGCCTGGTCCAATCTGGGCCTGGGAGGAAACCCCCCTCCCTCCCTCCCTGTAAGTCTCCAGCCAGGTGCTGGCCAGGAAAAATTCCGGCACGGAGTCCAACCCGACGGCCTGGGGATGGAACGGACACTGCAAGGCAGCAGAGGATCCAGTTACTCACCAATGTTGGTGCTGAACCCCGGGGCAGAGCTGAGCGGGATGGGCAGGCTGAAGCTGGTCCGGGAAGTGTGCAGGCAGGACTCCTGGTGGCGGGCGTGGGTGGTGTAGGAGCCAGGCTGCCCCCGCCTGCGCTGGAAGGCCTCCTGGACCTGCTCTTCGGTCTGCAGGCTCACCAAGTACTAGCCGAGGGGCACAGAGGAGGCCACACTGATCTCCTCTGTATCGTCACAGTTTTAGTGTCTGTGCTGCCAAAGGGAGCGCCAGAGGCGGCCCCGGTGAGTGCCAAACCACCCAGCTGCTGCCCCAGCCCTGGGAAAGCAGGCCTCGTGGCCCAACAGGGCCTCACCTGCAGGCACGGGATGTCCCCTGCAGAAAAGTTGAACGTCCCGACAACGTCCTCACCAATCTTGTAGACCGTCTTGAAGATGCAAAAGGCACCCACCTTGCCCCGGGAGTTGCTGATGTTGTACACGTCTGTGAGCAAAAGGGAACATCAGGAAGGGGCCGGCACATCTTCACCAGGCCACTTCGGCATCCCTCTCCCCGCATAATTGGGGCACGCAGGGCCAGCAGTGGGGGGGGGGGGGGACAGTCAGAGAGCCAGACTAGGTTATGGAAGCTTCGAATCCCTCCCCTCCACGGAAGCTCCCTGGGTGATTGGCCAGGCACTCTCGCTCAGCCTAACCCACCTCACAGGGCTGGTGTGAGGATAAAACAGAAGAAGACAGAATGATGCTGTACGCCACTCTGGATCTCTACTGGGTTTGCCTGATAGGAGTCCTGGAAAGGAGGCAGAACTCCAGGGGCTGCAGAGACTCTGACCAACGGAAGGTTGTGGCGGGAGCGTCAGACTAGGAACTGGGAAGCTGTGGTGAAGTACCTTGCAGCACAGAATTTGCAACCCCCCAAATATGTATTGAGGCTTCTGGTAAGTGGGCCCGCTCTGTGTACAGGCTGAGAGAGGCTTGCCCAAGTGCCACTCGCTGGCTAGCAGGAGAGGAGGAGGAAGAGGGGTGGGCGTGGGAGCAGGCAGCAATCCAGGGCTATAGAAACGCAAGCGCCTCTAGCCAGGAGGGGGGACAACAGGCAAGGCCACCCTGATCGTTTTTGCTGGGTGGTCCTGTGGGTCTACAGTAGAACCGCCAGAATTGCGTCCAGTGGCCCCTGAGAGACCAGCAAGATTTTCAGGGCTGGCGCTTTCCAGAGAAGGCTCCGGTCTGAAGAAGGGAGCTCTGACTTCCGCCCTCAAGTCCTGCCACCTCACTGATAGTCACACCTAAAGCTGCAGAGTTTGGGAAGGCAAAAGGTGGGAAGAGACCTTCCTTCTGGGGCAGGAAACAAAGAGGGTCTGGAGAGGGAGGTCGGAGGGGGAAGTTATAAAGCCTCTGGGCAGGAACGGCAGCATTTCAATCGTTTGGGCCGCTTTGCCATCTCGACTGCAAGCCACGCTTAAGCAGCCCCACGTCAGCCTGACTCCACGCTGAACACGTGGCTGAACCGCAGGGGTGAAGCTTCAAGCACTGGAGGGAGTCAAAGGGCTAGTCCGAAACATCTGCCACTCCCAGAGGCAAAGGCACATCCTGATTTCCCATCCTTGAGAGTATGTAAAGAACGAGGGCCAGAGGACGGTGCTCCTCTCGCCTTGGCTCAGTCCCTCGCACCTGCGGTGGCGATGTGCACCTCCTACACGCTTAATAAAGTTCTGCTCATTATAAACGCAGCTGGACTGATCTCTGCAGCCCACGTCAAAGCCCACGTATACCAAGGGGGAGGGGGGCTGTGCTACCCAACTCCCCAGGAGCATTCAGGAGCTAAGACGCCTCCAAGGGCCGGCAGCAGCCGAAGCCACGTCTGTGGGTGGACATCCCTTTCAAGACAGACTCGACGGTGGCAGAGGAATTCCCCCGAGAGGGAGGGAGAGGGAGGGGGGGAGAGGGAGGGAGGGAGGGAGGGGCACTGCGAGTGGAGAGGGAGGGGCCGGGAAGGGCTGGTGGCGCAGGAAGGCGGGCAGCTTTCTCTTGCCCGAGCGGAAACGAAGGCCTGCCCGTGCCATTTCCCACAGAGACCCAGGCTTGAGTCCCTGCTCCCCCCCCCACTCCAAACCCCTCTCTCACATCAAGGTTCGCCCCCCCCCCCCTGCAAACGGCCCTGAAGGAGAGTGGCACCCAGCCTGGCCGGCTCCTCCACAGCAAAGGCAGCCCAGGCGGAGGCCCTAGGCCAGGCAGGCTGCACCCTGGCATGCCGCTGGGTGGCTCCTTGACGGAAGCCTGCCTCTCGCAGTCAACTCCAGGAACACGCAAAGTGCCAGGCAGCGGGGGGCGGGGCGGGGGGGCCCTGGAGTGAGCCGCCCCCCAGCCTGGGTTTGGGAGGCAAGAGAGCTGCAGTATCGGAAAAGGGCTTACGGAGACTCCGGCGCGAAGTGGCTGCCATCAGCAGCTCTGTGGCCAAGTCCGCCAGTCGGGAGTCGTTCTTGGCCCCCTCCTCCTCCTCCAGGAAAGGATTCGAAGGAGCGACTGCCTCGTCCTGTGGGAACGGAGAGTCCTGGAGTCCTGAGAAGAAAGGGGAGCATCAACAGCGTCTGGCACAGGCAGGCCTCCCCCTCCCGCCCCCCGCCCCAGGTAAGCAGGCATTACCAGGCAGCACCAACACTCGGAAGGGGACACGGAGGAGCTTGATGGGCGAGTTGACCCGCTGGCAGCCAATGGTCAGCTTGTAGACATACTTCACCGCTTGGCCACGGAAGGAGGGCGGCCCGTCCACCGGCAGAGTTTCACAGTATGAGTCTAACAGGGAAAAAACAGGACTCTGAGCATGTGGGGAGGTGCCCCCGCCAGGCAAACAGAACTGCTTTGCGGCTCAGCAAGGACGCTTCTGGAAGGAACTCCCTGCACCCCTTCCCAGACACTATGAAACCCAGAGGAAGCTGCTGGCCGTGGCCCGAAGGCATTCCCATCGCCAGAAGCGCTCAGCCCGACAGCGCCGGCTTCCGTGGGGTGTTGGGAGGGGCAGCCTGACGGGTACAGGGACTGGCAGAAGCAGCGCTGCCCTTTCCAGCCTGGCACCCGACAGCGCTGCTCTGAGCCTTGCCCAGCCCAGCCCCTGCAGTCACGGCTCCCCCCGCACCCCCCAGGCAGGATCCACATAGTGGGGGGGGGGAAGGGCTGCTCACAGGTTTTGGACTCGCCAGGATCCAGCCGCAGGTCGCAGAAGAGGATCTTGGGAGGGGTCGAGAGGATGCATTGGCCTCGCTCACCTGCAAAGAGAGGCGTGCCGCGTAGTCAGCTCCCCCTTGCCCTGGACACTCCACCCCATAGCCCCAGGCCCCTTCTCCACAAGGGCCAGCCGCCAACCTCCATGCAAATGAAGGCTCTCCCACTGGGGGGGTGGTGCTGGTCAGGCCCTGCAGCCCTTTCCTCCAGAGCACCAGAGTCATACGGCAGCTTATTGGCGGGGAAATGCTGCTGGGGGGGGGGGGCGCCACTTGGCCCCTGGGCCACAGCCCCCCGCCATGCTTCAGCCATGCCCAGAGCAGGGGACAGGAAGACGCTCAACTCTGAAGTCAGCTAGTCCCGAGTGTAGCAGATGGTGCCATTTGCTGAGCCAGAGACCCTGACAGGACGCCATCTTCACTGGCTCCTGACTTCCTTTCCAACCCCGGTTCAAAGTACTGGATACGGCCTTTAGAGTCTGACCCCAGAGTCTCCCACCCCATTGGCCCTGGGGGCAGTGCTGCAATGCTGGGAAAGGGCACTGAGAGGCACCATAAAATGGCTGCCATCACAAAAGGCAGGGCCGGGCACAAAATGGCCACCACTGGGGGCGGGCGCAATGGCAGCCCCAGAGGCAGGCCTGGCAAGCTTGGCGAGGAGGCAAGAGGAGGGGGTGCGGTCATTACCTTGGGTGGGTTTGGGGAGGCTGCAGCCTCTGCCTCGCCCCCCGAGCCAGGCTCCCGGCTCCCTACTGCTCCTTCTCTCCTCATCCCCCAGGCGCCTTGAAGAGCACAGCAAGCCGCAGATGCCCAACAGGGCTCCCCCACTTCTCACAAGACACGTGAGTCCGGAAGGCCCTGCTGCACACACGCGGCTTGCCTGGCTGAATTTAATGATGCTGGGTGACCTCAAGCAAGTCACACACTCTCAGCCTCACCCGCCTCGCAGGGTTGTTGTGAGGAGAGAATAATGTAAGCCACTTTGGATTCCTACTGGGGAGACAGCCGGGTTATAAATGAAAAAATAGATGCTAAGAATATGTTTGTCATTTTTAGGAGTGGCATAAGATTTATCTCAAAGTTGGCTAGTTAGCCTGTCAGAAAGTGACGTATGCTGGCGAAGTGGGAGCACGTTTTCAGGAGCCCAACGTGCCAAGCCTGCCCATTCCCAGGCAGCCTGCCTTCCTCCCCTCCCTCTCCCCCCCTCATTCCCAAGGGGGGGGTCACTGCTCACCTCGGTTGGGGACAAAGACGGTCTCGCTCTCGGCCTGCACATCGTGCCTGCTGTTGTCTGGTGGGGGCAGAGCCACGCGGCTTTCGCTGGCATGGAACTGGCAGTGGATCTGTGCGCTTGCCCAGGCCAGGATCTCACTGGAGGCAAAGAAGGCAGGACCACCAGTGAGAGGGTGTGAGCCGGAAGGCAAGGCAGTGACCCAAGCCCGACAGCGCCCCAAGATTTGGCACTTTGAACCCAGAGAGCCGGTTCTGTGAGAGACTGCCCCTTGCTTCTTTAAGGAGCCCCCCCCCCCCGCCAACAATGCTTTCAGAATCCCCAAAACACAGGCCGATGGTTCTTACCGCCCACCCTTCCTGGCTGGGTCGTCGAAGGCTGCACACCCAGGCCTCTGGCCAGGCCAATTTCTTTGTAGCCCCGCAACAGCCCCAGGCTAGGCACGGAGGCCTCCCCCTCCAGCTGGTGCCCCCTGGCAGCAGCACACAGAAATGTCACTCTCACGGGCGGATGGCAGAAAGGGCCACTACGAGACAACCCACATCAGAGCCCCTCCACCTGCAGTCGGAGAGGCATGCGTGGAATGGAGCATTTGGGCTGGCCAGAGAGCCGAACCAGGAGAGGAGGAGAGGGGAGCTGCAGGGGGCCGCCTTGCTTGCGAGTCCACCGTGGGCAGGACTGGGCTCCTTCAGCACATACGATGCTTCCTCCTGCCCCAGTGGATCCTGGGCCCAATTACTGCCTGCTGCCCGCTGCTCTCCAAAGGGCCTTCCCCAGCCTGCAGAGTCTTCCAGGGGAACGGGCAACAGCTGAAGGGGCGAAGCTCCAAGCACTGCTGCCCCACAGAGCTCCAGCTCGGAGGGCAGCTTTCTCTTCTGCCCACGCAACTTGGCAGTCACCCTGGCTGGGGCCAACTGAGGCTGCCTTTGTGTGGTAAGCCCCCCCCCCCGCCCCCCGCTTCTCCTAAAGGGCCTCAGACTCCCCTCCTCATGAGGACCTGCTGGCCACCACAAGGCATGCTTCCTGCCAGGCCACGATGCCACCCTCTCCACTGGTTCACTGTCTTTACACCCTAAGGACGTGGGAGTCGGGGGGACCTAGGAGATGCAGCGGGGGGAGGAGGGGGGAGATGTCAAAGGGGCAGTTTGCAACCATCACGCCTGGCTCTGGTGGGGGCACAGCTCTTTTCCATGGCTTGGCAAAACTGTACCTAATCTTAGCCCCCCACCCCACTCCTTTCATCCCCCTCCCTGCAACCGCCGCAGCCAACTGCTGGCCGATGTTGTTAAAGCCACCTCGGGAAAAGCCCACAAACATGAGCACAAGTGCACACACAAATACGCACTCACACCAGGGTTACAGTACTAGTACAGTCATCATCAGGCCAAACGGGAAAAATATCAGTCAGCAATATTCACCCGGATCAGTCCACTATTCTGACGCTTCATTGTCTGGCTCGGTATTCGCAACACTCCTGGGGGGCGGGGAGCAGAAATGCAAATGGCAGGGGCGTTTGCCTGCCTTGCCAGCAAGGGGGGATCGCGTGGCTAGGAACATCTTTTGGAGGTGTTCGTATCAGTCCGGGGGGGGGGGGGCGGGCCTTGATCCTGCCTGAGCCACTGGAGTCTCCTGTTAATCTCGGCTCCTTGGTTCCCGGGGCTGCACACCTGATGGGCCTGGGGCAAATGGGTTGCTTGCTCTCTCTGGTATACTGCCAGCACTACTGGCTGGGGAGGTGGGGGTGGAGGCAAGTCTTATACCTGCCCTGACCCAGGGGGTTTGTGAGGGCCCGTGACCCAGAGGCCTGCAGAAGGTCCCAGGTTCACTTCCTGGCAGTACCTTCACTTAAAAGACTCAAGTCACAGGTGATATGAAAGGGAGGGGGAGAAAAACTCACATGTTTTGCTTGCCCGCCACAGACGCCACAGGACAGGAAAGGGGCAGGCATTCGCTAACTTCTTGCCTGCGTGTGCTACTTTTTATTAAAACAGACCTTTCTCCGGGATGCTTCAGTAAATACTCCAGGCTCCCCCAGGGGAAAAGCACACTCTCTGATCTCCCAAAGCGCGCAGAGGGGTCAGGCGTGTGTGCGTGCATGCGCACGCTGGCTCTGCAAATTGCCTTGCCTGGCACAGAGGTGGCACCATCTGTAAGCAAGAATTTTTATTGCCAGCATACCAGGGATTCTTTCAGAAACTGGGCAGAAGGGATCGATCGCTTGAGGAAGGGGCACAGTCCCAGGGAATTTCATCCAAACTGGGTGGGGCAAGCTACAACCAGAAATGGGAATGAAAACCAAGTAAGCAACACAAACAGCTTTCATATGAAAGTAAAGAAACGAAGTCACGTATTTTTTTGAAAAAATTAAAATGGGAAGAAAAACAAACACTCCTTCGTGGCCTGTCTGCCAAAGGGATGAGCAGGACCAGCCCCCCCCCCCCCGCGAGGGCAGCTGTGCCCCCCCACCCCGGCCTCACACGGTCACTAAGTCTGACGCCCAAGCTGGGATCCCTCAGCGAGCCTGGATGCTCTAAACCCACCAAAGCAGCCGTCCCACGTCACCCACGGGAATCCCGGAAGGTGCCTGGTGCCAACCAGCCCCGTCTGTCATCAGGACCAGAGGAGGCCAGCTGGCCGCTGCAACCTGAAGGCTGGGCACTCCCGCTGGCTCAGACAGCTGCAGCTGCGTTGCCACCGGGAGTCAGGCAGAGAGCATTTAAGGACCAAAGAAGAGCCCCGCAGGATCCAGTCCGGGAGGGTCCACCCAGCCCAGCGTCCTGTCTCACACGGTGGCCAGCCAGTTGCTATGGAGGGCAGAGACACCAAGGCCTTCCCCTGAAGCTGCCTCCGGCAGTGGCGTTCAGGCTGACTGCCTCTGAATGCGGATCTGACAAAGAGAGCTGTGGCTCTCGAAAGCTGACGCTACAATCAAGTTAGTCAGTCTTAAAGGTGCTTGTCATGACCTGGCTGTGCCAGGAAGGCCTAGCAAGGCCTCAGAAGCCTGTTAGCAGTGGGAGTAGGCCTGCCTACAATTCCCAGGAGCCCCTGGGCCGTTTTGGCGCCCTTTTTGGCCAATCAGAACACAGGGAGCTGGTGCTATGTAAGCCTGGGAGGGAAAAAGCCTGCGTTCTTAAGAACATAAGAACATAAGCAAAGCCATGTTGGATCAGGCCAGTGGCCCATCCAGTCCAACATTCTGTCACACACAGTGGCTAGAAATCCAGTGCCATCTAAAGGACTGTCAGTGAGGCCAGGACACCAGAAGCCCTCCCACTGCCTTCCTTCCAGCACCAAGACAACAGAGCACCACCTCCCCACAAAGAGAATACCATCTATCTCCTGTGGCTAATAGCCACTGATGGACCTCTGCTCCATATATTTGTCCAGTCCCCTCTTGAAGCTGGCAATGCTTGTAGCTGCCACCACCTCCTGTGGCAACGAATTCCATGTGTTTATCACCCTTTGTGTAAAGTAGTATTTTCTTCTATCTGTTCTAACCCGACTGCTCAATAATTTCATAGAGTGCCCACGAGTTCTTGTATTGTGAGAAAGGGAGAAAAACACATCTTTCTCGACCTTCTCTAACCCGTGCATTATCTTGTAAACCTCTATCATGTCTCCCCTCAGTCGTCTTTTCTCCAGGCTAAAGAGCCCCAAGCGCCTCAATCTTTCCTCATAGGGAAAGTGTTCCAACCCTTTAATCATTTTAGTTGCCCTTCTCTGTACTTTTTCCAGTGCTATGATATCTTTTTTAAGGTGTGGCGACCAGAACTGTACACAGTACTCCAAATGAGGCCTCACCATCGATTTATACAGAGGCATTATGATACCGGCTGATTTGTTTTCAATCCCTTTCCTAATAACCCCTAGCATAGCATTAGCTTTTTTTATGGCAGTCGCACACTGTGCTGACGTTTTTAGTGAGTTATCTATCATGACTCCAAGATCTCTCTCTTGGTCAGTCTCCGCCAGTTCAGACCCCATCAACTTGTATTTATATTTTGGATTTTTGGTTCCAATGTGCATTACTTTGCACTTGGCTACATTGAACCTCATTTGCCACATGGATGCCCACTCTTCTAGCCTCGACAGATCCCTTTGGAGTGCCTCACAATCCTCTCTGGCTTTCACCACCCTGAACAATTTCGTGTCATCTGCAAATTTAGCCACTTCACTGCTTAATCCCAATTCCAAATCATTAATAAACAAGTTAAAAAGCATTGGACCCAATACCGACCCCTGTGGCACCCCACTGCTCACCACCCTCCACTGTGAGAAGTGCCCGTTTATGCTCACTCTCTGTTTCCTATTAATTAGCCAGTTTTCGATCCACAAGAGGACTTGGCCCTTTATCCCATAGCTACTGAGCTTACTTAGGATCCTTCTTCTTCCTCCCGGGGAGCAGCAGGCCAGAGGGGGTCTCCGCTAGGGGGAGAGGCCCCCATCCAGGGAGGGTGAGAAGAGGGGCAGGGAGTCCTGTCCAATCCCCTTTTACAGCTGTCCCTGCCTGCGGCCCCCCCACGACCCCTCCAGCAGCGCTTCCCACCTCTTCCTCACTCGTTGGGTAAAGAAGTTTTTCCGCTTGTCTGTCCGGAATCTCCTGCCCATCCGCTGGTATAACCATCTGTCCAAAACACTGGATAGCCTCCACTCCCTTTCTACGTTTATAACTGGCATGGTCGTTTAAGGGTGTTTTATGGCCGAAACAGGATTCCTACTTGAATCTGTGGCGATCTCCACAGCAGAAAGGATAGTGCAGCACGCCACCCTCGGGTGTGGTCGTTCTCGGGGAGCGCAGACCAGAGGGCTTCTCCCCTGCTGCCCCTCAGGGTCCCTTGCTGAACTCCCACGCTCCGTCCCCCCGTTAGAAGCCCTCCTTGCAAGCAATGGATACGAGCAGCCCCGGAGCGCAAACCCCAGGAAAGCTGCATGCCCCTGCGAGAGTCCGGCCTCTGGTGTTCATCACGCTCCTCCTGCAGCCACTCCTTCGGCTGCCCATCAGTTACTGGGCTCAGCTCATTGCATGCAAAGCCCATCGTGGCCCCTTGTATCTGTCGGGCCGCCTCTCCACCTATGCTGCCCCATGGCAGTTTTGCTCATCCGAACAGGGCCTTCCAGAGGCGCAACCCGGCAAATGGGCAAAATTAACAGCTGCCCACACCTGGGCGCTCTCTGCCATGGCCCCCACCTTGTGGAACGCCCCAACTGAGAATGCCGGAAAGATGTTTCCATCTTTCTGCAAACTATATAAAACGGCATTTTCTCAAAGGCAGCCATAAAAAATGCTTTCTACAACCTCACTCTAGCCTGAAAGATGGCTTCCTACCTCGACCTGGCCCCCTGGATCCATGCTGCGGTGACATCAAGACTTGACTACTGTAATGCTCTATACGTTGGTCTCCCATCTATGTTAACTAGGAGGCTCCAATTCGTGCAAAATGCTGCAGCTCGACTGTTATCAGAAGCGAGCAGGAGCATGAACATCACTCCCATCCTGCAGTCACTCCGTTGGCTGCCTATCAGTTACCATGCTCGGTTCAAGGTATCGGTTATCACATACAAAGCTCTTCGCGGCCTTGGCCCAGCATACCTACGGGGCCGCCTCCCTCCCTAAACTCTTCTACAGCAGCTTCGCTCATCTGAACAGGGTCTCCTGCAGGTGCCAGCCTGCACATGGGCAAAATCGACAAGAGCCCAGACATGGCCTTTCTCTGTGGTGGCCCCTACCCTGTGGAACAACCTGCCTGAGGAGGTCAGGAGAGCCCCCCCCCCTTCCTGGCTTTCCGCAAACGATGCAAAACCGAATTATTCAAAAAGGCTTTTTACTCAGATAGGAGGGCGGTATTGTGGGGAGGGGGTCTCAAAGAGATGCGTCCCTAATGAGTTAGGGACCACAGACTTCACCACTATGTTGCCACACGTACTGTCTACTGCTTTAAGTACGTGCTCCTATGTACTCCCTGTTGCTTCCAGTATGATCCTACTGGGTAGTTCTGTGTTGCTGAACGTCAGTCCTAGAACTGCTTATGCTCTGTTTCAGCATTTCTTTGACTCCGTATTGGATCTCTGCTAATGCTGTCTTTGTGTACTTGTATTTATTTACCCTATGACATTGTGTATGAAAATGTCCTTGATTTTGACTGTATTAACCTCACATTGTGTAATCCGCCTTGAGTCTCAGTGAGAAAGGCAGACTATCAATCAAATAAAATAAACAAATAAATAAAACAAATATAAAAGTAGCGAGGCTGTATCACAACGGAACGGTTCAGGAACGCTGTTTCATAAAGGGCTGGGATGGAAGCCACTGCGCACAGGAAGCGTTATCTGCTTGCTATGTGTGTTCTCGTTCTCTCAATGTATTGTTTTCTATGTATGCATCATGCTTTGCATTTAAATATTGTAGATTTTATGTGGGTTTTTAAAGGTGTTGCTGTGAGTTAAAACGCAGGTCCCTGAGTAAAGGAGGGGGCCGGATGGGTGAATGGGGTGCGATGGCTGTGCTGAGGGGGTGGAGGGAGCGGCAGTTTTAGCCAGAGTGAAGGGGAAGTTCGCCAGCCACCTTTTGTGCATCTTCGAGAAGGTGATTCTAGTTGAGCCAGGCGGCCTGCGTGGAGCCTCAGCTATCTGGGGGCCAGTCTGAGGAATTCTGCCTTAGCCAGGCAAATGGTGTGTGCGCCTGAGAGAGGCGGTGCATATCTGAGAGAGGGAAGGGTCGATTTGCTTCAGGCCGCAGAGAATCCATGCCTGTGTGCAGTTTATTCTGTTAGCCAAGTCCTGTGTAGAAAACTAGTCTGGGTGACTGGGCCTGAGAATTACATCGTGTGAGTCAGTACAGGCAATATTAAAAACATTTCAATAAATATGTAATAAATATATATATAAATATATATATATATATATGCTAATTTGCAAAGATTAAAAAACCCGCAGAAATCCAATAGGGAGCTGCAGAAACGCGGAGGGGCGCAAGCACGTCTACCTGGCAAACCCCGAGGGGGCGCCCAGGAGGATCCCACTTACCGCGGCGGCCGTGAGGTCTGCGGCCCCTCCCTGCCCCTTTCCGGACGGATCTCTTGGGGACCCCTTCCTTACAGGGCAGCCCCCCCCCCAGTTTGGTGCAACTGCAGACAGCAAGGAAACGGGGCGCTTTCCTGACCCGGGTCACGCCACAGGCTGGGGGCCACCCCAGAGCAGGCCCCGCGCGGGCAGCTGCTGGTGTCGCCCAGGCGAGCGAAGCTGCCCCGGCAGAGCGCAGGGAGAGAGGCGGGCCCACGCATCCGAGGGGCCGAGGCCAGAAGGGCTTCGTCTGCGACTGCGAGGCCGTCACCTGAGCCGCGCAGCTGACGGGCAGCCCACCGAGGGGCCGCATAGCCGGCCCTGCCCGCGCCGATAACCGCCAGGCTAGCCCTGCCCCGCCCTGCCCCGACGGGGGTCGGCTTGGAGGGGGCCCCGCGCGGAGCCCACCGCAGCAGCCCAGCCTCGGGGGCGCCTGGGCGGCCTTCAGCACTGCCCCCCCCCGCCGCCTCCTCCGGGCTCACCCGGTTCCTTCCTCGCCCCCCGCCCGGCCCGGGGCCCGCAGCCCACCTGGAGGCGGAGGTGGCGTCGGGCGGGAGCGGGTTGCGGAGCGTGACCAGGCACTCGAGCGCCTCCCCGGCCAGGAAGGCCGGGCCCCGCAGCAGCGCCGCCTGCACCTCGATCATGGCGCCCCTGCGCGGCGCGGCGCGGCTCGGCCCCTTCGGGCGCGCTCGGCCCGGCTCGGCTCGCCTCGGCGCCCCTCCCTCCAGCGCCTGGGGCGGGGCGGGGCGGCGCTGGCTGGCTGGCGGGCGGGGGCGGCCCTCCCTGCCTGCCTGCCCCGCCTCCGCCTCCGCCGCTCTCTGGCCGGCCGGGCGCGGCGCGGGGCGCGGGGGCGATGCGGGCGGGCTGCGGGGGCGGCGTCGGGGGGCCCTGCCCGGCGGCGTCGGGGGCGGCGGCGCTGATGGGGCGCTTCGAGGGGCGCGCGGGCGGGCGGGGGGTGCCGCGCTGGGGCTGGCGGCTCTGCCTGGCCCACCAGTTCTCCGAGCGGCGGAAGCCCTACCAGGCCGGCGACGTCTCCCCCGGCAACGCCCTGCGGCACCTGGGCATGGCCCTGCGGTGAGCGCGCCCGGAGGGGCCGGGCGGGGGGCTGGCGGGCCGGGGCCGGGTCTGGTCCGGTCCGGGGCCGGCGGCCAACGGGCTCTCCCCCTCCCTCCCTCCCTCCCCCCCTGCAGGTACTGCCGCTGGTGGTACCGCACGACGCGCGTGGAGAAGAAGCGGCCGGTCATCGACCTCTTCAACTCGCAGCCGCTGCGCCAGATCTACGGTCAGTCCCGCCCCCTCCCTCCCTCCCTTTGCGGCTCCCGGGCGGGAGGCGGGAGCCGGGCCCCGCGCCTGACGCGCTCTGCGGTGTCCTTGCAGGTTGCCCGCTGGGGGGCTTCGGGGGCGGCACCGTGACGCGCGGCTGGCGGGGGGACTTCTGCCGCTGGCAGCTCAGCCCGGGCCTCTACCACTACAAGGCGGTGACGGCGGACCAGGTGCGTGTGCCGACGGAAGGGGGGCTGCCCTGAGGGCAGGAAGGGGGTCCGGGGTCCCGGGCATCCCCACTCAGCCGCCTCTCTCCTCCTCCTCCCTGCCCAGTTCACCGTCTGCCTGCGCCGGAAGGGCCAGACCGTGTACCAACAGGTGCTGTCGGTGGAGCGGCCGGGCAGCCTGCAGGGCTGGAACTGGGGCTTCTGCGGCCACTACGCCTTCTACCACGCGCTCTACCCGCGGGCCTGGACCGTCTACCAGCTCCCCGGGCAGGACGTGGTGCTGACCTGCCGGCAGGTGGCCCCCATCATCCCACATGATTATCAGGTGAGTGAGCCTTGCCTGCCGGGTATGTTGGCAAGCCGGCGGATCCTCCGCTCTTCTTTCCAGGAAAGGTTCTCCAGCAGCACATCCCAGCATGGGTTAGGCTGGCTGCTTAGCCGGAGCGAGGCAAGGGCGGAGTGGCCGCCAGAGCCCCAGGGGCAGCTGCAGGTTATCCCTGCCGGTGCTCACCTGTCTTCCTGGCTAAGCAAGGAGTGGAAGGCAAGAGGGACAGAGACATGGCCCGGGGGGAGACCTGCGGCCCCAGGAGACAGTTGCGGCTCACCTTGTTCTTGGAACTAGCAGAGGGCCTGGGGAGAAGGCAGCCGGCCTCCACGTTGCGCTGCTTCGGCAGGCGGTGCAGAGTTGACCCACATTGGCTTCCCAGCAGTCGCCACCCCTGGGCCACCTGTGGGCTCCCGCATCCTGAGCCCGGTTTGTTTTTCGTCTTCTTTGCTGATGGTGTGTCGGCCTAGCAGTTGCTCCGCCCCAGCACACCTGGCTCCTTGGCAGGACGGGGCTGCCCAGCGTCTTGGCGGAGGCTAGGGCAGAGGCACGCAGGGTGGGAAGGTGCTCTGGGCATGCACGCACACACACACCCACACCCACCCCTCTCGCCTCTCCTGGGCCGATGGGCCATTCCCGTGGGCCCGAGACCTCCTGGGCCTTCTGCTGCTGTGCCGGATGCCTGCCCTGCAGGGGCAGAGGCGTGCCATGGGGCGGGTGAGCAGAGCCTACAGAAGCTCCGGCTGAAGCTCAGCCAGGGTGACTCGCTGGGTAGCATTGCGGCCGAGACGAGGAGGCGTGGCTTCCTGTGTCTCTTGCGCAGGTTTACATGGCAGTTCAGGGTACTTCAGCCGGCTGGCCGCGTGTATAACCGTGTTGGTGAGGTTGCAGCAAGCCAGCTGGTTAATGAATGCACCGGGTGTGTGGTGTGTGCGCTTTCAGGTGCTGAAGGTGAAACGACCTTTTGCCCAGTTCAAACAACAGCGCCTGATAACAGTGGGTAAGAGAGGCCTTGGCTTGCGCGGCAGGCTTTCACCGGGCCTTCGGCTGACCATGGCTGTTCCACGCAAACATAGCAGAAGAGCCCTGGAGTCTTGAATGACTGCAAGCGCAGCTGTTGAGGAAGAGTTGTGTTTTCGCGTTGCGTTTCCCCAAATGTTCTTCTGATCGGTACATGACCAAACGCATAAGGGAAGCTTTTGAGTTCTTCGTGACTGCAACAAGAACAGCCTGTCAGAAGCAGGTGGAGCCCGCTGGCAAAGTAAATGGTGGCAGCCCAGAGCCCAAAGGGCTCCGCTTGCTGGACAGAAGCTCTGCCGTCACCTCCTGTGGGGCATCTGTCTGTAGGCTGGCCAGGAGCTCCTGGGCTGTGCATTCAGCTCTGTCGGCCTGCAGTTGCTCCTCCGGGTTGAGATCATCTTTTCCAAAGGCATTAGGTGGTCGTGGGGCATGCCCCACACCGTGCCCTCCCTGCTTTGGCAGTCACTGATGCCTTGTTCTTCCCTGCCTTACTGCCTCATGCCCAGGATACCAGCTTGCCTGTGGGGGTCTTTGTCTGGGAGGTGGAGAATAACAGCGGTGAAGAGCTCGATGTCTCCATCATGTTCACCTTTCGGAACGGCATGGAGACCAAAGACGACCGTGCAGGAGGTCACTGGAACGAGCCCTTCAGCCTGGAGAGAGGCGGCCACTGTGTCCGGGGGGTGATGCTGCACCACTGCCTCCCCGTGAATGCCTACACGCTGGCGATCTCCGCCCGGGAGAAGGTACGAGCGGGGGCAGGGCCGGAGGTACATGGGGTGGACTGCAGGGCCTCCTCGGCTGCGCCCCAAGCCTAGAGGGTCCTCTGACCCCTGTCTCCCTACTAGGAGTTGTGGAGGAGTTGCGGCAGCCTCCTAAGCTCTTGAGGTCAGGTAGTGGACCTGTAGCCAGCTGGAGTGTGGGTGACGGGAGCGAGGGGCCCTTTAAGCCCTGAGGGCAGAGCTCTTCGCTGGCTTCATGCCAGTTTCCTCCCCAGTGGAAATCCAAAGTGGCATACAACGTCATTCTTCCCTCCTGCGTTTTGCCCTCGCAGCAAGAGGCCTGCGAGGCAGGTTCAGCTGAGAGCGCGTGACTCGGTGGCCCAGGGCCACGTAGAGACCTTCCCGGGCAGAGTTGGGGTTTGAGCCTGGCTCCCCAGGTCCTAGCCTGACGCTCTCTGACCGCTGTGCTCTCCAGCCCAGAACTCTCTCTCGAGCAGCCATTCGGGCGCCTCGGCTGGGTTAGCGGGCGGCTTCCCGTGGTTTTTGTAGCAGGGCCAACAGTCTCCTGCTCCCTGCCGTGGCCTCAGCAGCAGTGGTTAGAAAGCAGCGGCTCCCCTGCTGGCTCTGGGTCCAGCCCCGATGGGCGGCTGCTCTTGGCCGGGGGGCTCCTCACTTTCTAGCAGAATGGGCTTTGGGCTGCGTCAGCCTTCGGGAATGTGTGACTGTAGGGACTGCTACGGCTGTCCCGCTGCTTCGTTTCTTGCGTGGGGTGTGTGGTGCCAGTCCTCTGAGAACGTGGCATTTGGGTTGTGCTTTTGTTAAGAATTCCTTCCGCATTAAGAGGCTACGGCTGGCACCACGTAGGGCCTCGAAGTGGGCTTTGTGCCCCTGCGGAAAGGAGACCGGGGCCTGCCGTGCGAGTGCGTTTCTTCTGGCACGATGCCTGCGCAGAGGGGTTGACTCAAGGACCTCGTCTGAGCCTTCCCGCACGTGCGCTGGTTGAGCGTGTGCAGGCAAGCAGGCACAGAGACGAGTGGGCCAAACCAAAGCGGCAGGATGGGGGTGGGGAGCTTTCCCGCCTCTCCTTTTCCCCAGACTTTCTGAGCGAAGCCTGGGTTGGGCTGGGCATCTCTTGCTTTGGTGCCCACTCCGAGAACGCTCTGACTAAGGGAATGGATTGGGAGTGGCCGCGGGTCCTGCTCCATAGCCCAGCCCAAAGCCCAGGTGCAGGGTCCCTGGGGAGGGGGCTTCCTTAGCTGCTGCGTTGCCATCAGGGGGGCCGGATGGGAGAGGGCCTCTTGAAAGGCTGCTGGGCCCTGGCAGGGTGAGGCTGGCTGCAGAAGCTGCTGCTTGAAGCCAAGGGCCGTGGGGGGGGGTGCTCCTTGCTGTGCCTGGGGGCGGGCAGCCTGGCTTTGCTGCCTGCTGTGACATAGGCCTGCTTCCCAGGTGGTCTCCCGGCTTCCCGGTTGCCCGTAATGGGGCAGGGCCTGTCTAATGGCTGCTCTGGGTTCTGCTCGGGCGGCAGCTTTGAACTAGGTACGGACAGGGTGTCCTCTCGCTTCTCTTCAGCCAAGAGGAGGTGAGGGGGATGGACAGACACTGCCCGCCCCTCCCATTTTTGGTCCTCATGCCTTTTGGACACCCCCCCCCTTCTCTTTTCTGTACTCTGCCTGGCTTGGCAGGCTGACGGTGGGTGTTATGGGAGGGGGGGCTTCTGCTGCTGGTGCCCCACCCTCCCATGGGCATGCCTCTGGGAGCGCCCTTGCCAGCAGAAAGGAGGCTGGGGTTCATCTATTGCTGTTGGTCCCCTTTCTAGGCAGGCACCACAGTTACCCACTTGACGGCGTTCAACCCTGCGGGCACCGGGCAAGAAGTGTGGCATGACCTCCTAGCTGATGGCAAGTTGACATCCCTGCCAGGTGAGTCCCCGTCCCTGGAGGGCTGCGCTGAAGGAGCGAGCGGCTGCGCTGTCTGACTGGCACTCTGTCTTGCAGGGAAAAGCAAGCCTACGGAAAAGGGGGAGGCATGTGCGGCAGCTGTGTGCGCCAGCTGCACGGTGTCGGCCAACGGGCATGGGACGCTGGAGCTCGGCCTGGCCTGGGATATGCCTCGGATTCGTTTTGGATCCCAAGAGCGGGAGCATCACAGGTGCGTGAGCCTGCTGGGGGGAGGGGGGTGTTCTCCGCCGCCACACTAAAGTGCCCACCCCTCTGCCACAGCAGGAAGGCTCTCAGTGCCAGCCCATCCCGGCATCTTGAGCCAGAGCCTTGACATGTCGGCCGCGGGGTCTGAACAGGGGCTTTCGGCTAGGATCAGGCAATTCCGGACAGTTGTCCTGTGTCCAGACGATTCCAGTCGTTCTCTCGAGGGAGGTGATGGCAGGGAACGCCCCCTGCGCTACTCGGAGGTTGGATCGCATCCCGAGTGGCTCAGGGCTTTCCTGGGAGTCCCCCCTCCTGCTTTCTCAGGCCGGGGATGCTTTGCCAGAACAGGAAGCGGAAGAGTCCTCCTGGTTCTGCCTCTTTCAGGACTGGCGGCAAGATCTGCCCGAGGGGGGCCAAGTCTGCCAGCCCCTCCCCCTCTGGGGTGGGCTCTTCCCTGCGGTGCCTCCCCTTCTATAGAAGGCTGCTGTTGCTCAGCAGGACGTCTCTGGTTGGTCATTGGGCAGGATCCACTGATCCCTGCCCGCCAATTCTGCGGTGCAGAGCCCCCCCCCTCTCCATAGGGCAGGGTTCAGGCCTGTCAGGAAGAGCCCGGGGGCATCGGGGCAGAGACTTTCGTCAGAGACTCTCATCAGGAAGGCGTTTGTTGCCAGAGTGCCCTTCCCTTGCACGGCTGGCAGACGCTCCCGCTTGCTCCAGCAGCTCGGCTTCAGCCTTGTGGGAGAAGACGCCCCACCCACCCACCCACCCACCCTGTCGTGCTTGCCGGGAGGCAGCGGGGCTTCTCTGGAACGCCTGCTCTGCTCTTGGAGCCCCGGCAGTTCTTTCCTTCCGCTCCCTTCCTTGGATTCGATGTAGAAAGTCATGGAGGGCAGGAAGGGGGCCTGCCTAGTATTTTTCCTTGCAGCCTGGAGCCGCCAGAGGGCAGCAGAGAGCCAGAGGTGCCCCCGCAGAGCAGAGGAGCTGCCCTCTTCTCCCCAGAGCCCCAGAGCCAAGGCCCACCAGGGCAATACGCATCCCTCCACGGTCTGTGCCATCGCAGCCAGGTGCCCAGAGCGCAGCCGCCGCCGCCGCCACGGGCTCTTCTCCGTAAAGCCTGGCGGTTTTGTGAGGCCTTCCCATGAGGGCACCTCTGCGCTCTCTTGTCTGCCTGCCGACTTGGAGGGAGGCCCCTTGCCATCTTTGTGTCCGAATCTTACTCTGGGCGCCCCCACAAGAGCAGCCTCCCCTGCTGAAGGGGAGGCGTAACGCAGGGAGTGCATTCTCTGGCTGGAAGCGATGCCCCTGCCCCAGCTTGGACTCTGTGGGCAGGGCTTAGGTTGGCAGGGCCATGCCACTCCCGGGGCAGCCAAGTCCCTGCCAGTTCATTCCCAAGGCGCCTTGCCTTTCCCTCCAGCTCTGTAACTTGTCGGGGGTTGTCTTGCTCCCCTGAGTTGATCGCTGTTGGCTTGAGCTCTTGTGTTTCAGCAGGCTTGGAGTTTCCCTCTTTGCTTTAGCTCTGAGGGGGGCCGGGGCTTCCTCCCTTCCCCACCGCACGAACCCTGCCTGGGTGAGGCACAACCGCCATATCCATCTCCCTCTTCCGCTGCAGAGGAGGCGCTTGTAAGACACTGTTCTTGGCCACGGAAGAGGGGGCAACCTAGTGCAGTCCATAGTTTACCCAGTAGATGCCAACTGTTTGTCAGCCGGAAAGTCTGCAGCGCCTTTGAGACCCGTGGTGCTCTCTGTCCCCTCCCTTACTCTCGAGAAGGGTTTCACGGGGGGCCCTGGGTGTTTTGCAGGGGCTCCTGGCCTTGCCCTGTCTCCTCCCAGAGTCTTTCTCTGTCCTTTCAGCTGAGTTGCTCTTTCCAGCCCGCCCACCTGCCTGCCCTGCCTGCTCAGCTCTCCCCTCTGGCCCCCTTTCCTCCTGCCCTCAGACAGCACCAGCCAGGCTGCTAACGTGGATGTCGCCTTTCTTGAGACTTACCTGATGTACTTCCTAAAGCAAAAACATCCTACTATGTAATTCCCTTCGTGCCTTCCCCACGATGCACATTTATGCTGGTGCGCCTGTGCGGGCGCACCAGCATAAAAGGGTGCCGTGGAAGGCCGCTTCCGAGGGCACCACTAGCAGCGGAGGGCTGGGCGAGGAGGCCTGGCTTGCTGCCGCCAGCTTTGTAGCCCAGTTGGCAAGCCTCGGGGGAGCCGCGACGGGGGAGAAGCACCTGCGGCCCGCTGCCCTCTGACCCCCGCCGGAGCTGAGCAGTGCCGCTTTCGGCAGGGATGGGGCGATGGGGCAAGGGCGAAGCACTCACTGCTGCGTCAGCCCTGCCAGAGCCGGGCACGCCGCTCTCCGTGGACCCAGGGCAAGGGGGCGCAAGCAAAGCGCCACCGCCCTACAAGGCCCCTGGAGCTGCGGCGCTCCGCTCTCCTCGGACCCAGGGCGAGGGGGCGCAAGCAAAGCCGCAGCGCGCCACTCTCTGCCTGCCCGCCCTCCCTTTGAGCTGAGTCTCTGCTGATTGGTGCAGACACTCAGCCCCGGGTGCCTCCAGTGCTGGCTGAAGTGGTGTGGGTGCGCCAGCTCCCACTTGGGTACACAAATTCTGCAAGGGGGCTTGTGACTCATCCACAGACCGATTCCCGTCAAGCTGCCTTTTCCCCCCAGTTCTCCATAACCTCTAGCGGCTTCATCTTTGCGATTCTCAATTGTCTGCTGCATCCCTGTTGGCTGTCCTAAACTCTCTGTGCTCCATAGCTTGAAATTTTTTAAAAGCCCATTGTTCTGTCTGTGTTTGAGCACCAGATTTCAGGAGTGGCCAGTTTATTTCTTCACTGACCTTTAGATGTTCTGTCCCACCTCTGCCACTGTGTGTGAAAGAACAGACTCGCGAGGCCCCGTTCGTTTGGCTGCCCGGGAGGCTGGGAAACCTTCTGGGGGCCGTCCACCCTGGGCAGCGCAGCCCGTTTCCCTTGCTCCTGGGAACTGGCAGCAGTCAGCGCTGCGAGCGACGGAGTCTTTCCCACGGGACGGATTTGCACCCCACCTGCGTTGCCGTTTTAGGACTCCGCCTCACTGTCACATCTGCCACTTTGGCCCTACAAGTTTGTGCGAGGGGCTCATTTCTGAAATTTCAAGTCATCGCTCTGAGGAGGTGGTGAGCTGCCCCTCCCGTCTCCACACTTCACGTCCAAGCCCAAAGAGGTGTGATGTGTTTCCAGGGATCGGGCTTGGAGCACCCTCTTCTGAGGTTCTTAGGTGTTCTCTTCCTGATTTGGAAGGATCCATTTGGGGCGTGGGGGCTTCCCAAAGCCGGCCTCTGCGCGGAGTGACACTGGGATCCAGGGCAACTAGTTCACCCTCCCTCATTCCCCCAGGGTGAGATCAAAGGCGTCTCTTCTCGTGCCCCCCCCCCCCACCACAGCAGTGGTATGGCCAGGCAGGGTAGAGATCTGTGGCGCTGAACAAGCCCTCCCGGCGGGCGGGGGGGGGGCTTGGCCCTTGGCTCTGCCTGTTTCCCCAGCCTGCCCCAGGCAAGGAGCAGCAGCTCCTCCTTGCGACCCACTCTGATGGCTTCCAGGTTTGCTTCCTCCGCAGGCGGTACACGCGCTTCTTTGGCAGCGATGGGAATGCGTGCCCTGCCCTCTCCCACTACATGCTCACGCACTATGAACAATGGGAGGAGAAGATCGAGGCCTGGCAGAGACCCATCTTGGAGAACAGGTACTCCCCCTGCCCTTCGGAGCTGCCCCGTGGCCAGTCCTGCTGGGGGCGCAGCCAAACGCTTGGTGCGCCCAGCGCAGCTTTGTGTTAGGGCTGGGGCTGCTGGACCCCCACCTGTCATTCTGGCCCTGGGCCGCCCTGGCAAGTAATCCACCCAAGGGAATGCTTGCTAAGGAGCAAGAGGTTTCTGGGCAGCTTTTTTGGTCCGGGGAGGGAAGGCAGAATCCCGAGGGGAAAGGTGAGCGTAGGGGAGTGCCCCTGAGACCCAAGGGGAGCTGGGCATGCTGACGGAACCCACCCCCGTGTCCCTCTCTCGCCCCTCCAGTGAGCTGCCCCCTTGGTACAAGTCAGCCCTCTTCAACGAGCTGTACTTCCTCGCCGACGGAGGGACGCTGTGGCTGGAGCTGCTGCCAGAGGACGCAGCCTCCCTGGGCAGCAGGCCTGGCCTCTCCCAGCACCTTCCGCTCCTGCAAGAGTATGGCAGATTTGCTTATTTGGAAGGTAAATAGCAGAGCTGCAGGTCGCGTCCCACCGAGGAGGCGATGGAGCTGCTCCCTCTGCCCCCCCCCCCGCCCCCCACTAACTGCCTTTCCTCTGCTGTTCCCCAGGCCAGGAGTACCTCATGTACAACACCTACGACGTCCACTTCTACGCCTCCTTCGCTCTGATCATGCTGTGGCCCAAACTAGAGCTCAGCCTGCAGTATGACATGGGTGGGTGAGCACTCCCCGCCGGGGCTTCTTCCCCTCCGTGGGCAACAGCAGCCAGTAAGAACACGCAGGCTGGGGAGTTTGACAGAACAAACAAAAACATTGCATTGGGGGGTTGTGCAATAAGTGGAGTTTCACAGATGCAGAGCAAATAGTGCTAGAGCCCTGTGAAGCCTGGAGAAGCGTTCCTTGGTGCGGTGAGTAGTGACTGGCTAGCAAGCAGGAAGCTTCCCCTCCCCACTGCAGCCTTCGCGCCCCCCACCCCCCCACCCCCAGCCTGTCCAGTTAAGCACCGTGCCCAGGAGCCCTTTCCTTAGCTACTTGCCTTAAGACCTGCCCGTAGAGCCCCTCTGGTAGAGCCCCTCCCATAGAAGTGGGGAGGGAGGGGGCCTAGTCTGTGCAGTGCCCTTTCTGTCCTCATTCTTCCCTTGGCCAGTAGAGGGGACCCCCCCCCTTCCTCAGAGGTGGGGACAGTGGCCGGAGACGGTTCCTGCCTTCTGGGTTCTCTTTCCCCTCCAGTCCTTCTCCAGAGGGACAATCTACTGCCCAGGGTTCTCTGACCATCTTCCTTGCCCCATAAAGTGCCGCTGCCTGTGCGGGGCAGCTTCGTTCAGGCAGGCCCCTAGATAGGCAACTCTCTGCCAGTTCCACGGCATTTTTTGAATATTACACAGTCCACCTTTTTGTCCTGAAAAGGATCGATTTGGCCACATTGGAGCGAATGGGGACAGCGCGCACCGGGTGGGGGGGGGCAGCTGCTGCCCCCAGTCCGTTCAGCCACCTGACAGCCTCTGCAGCTCACAGCCACCCATTCCTTCAGAAAAAATAGGAAGAAATCCTGATGACACAACACACACACACACACACACCCAGGTACTGGCCTTAACCAAACTAGACAGTTTATACAAAGTACTCGTAACGTGTTCTCACGTCGACTGAAACATCAAAGGGGGGTGGAAAGTGCCCTCAAGTCATAGCTGGCCGGCCTGTGGCAACCCCTGCTGGGGCTTTCTAGGCAGGAGATAGACGGGGGTGGTTTGCCGTTGCCTGCCTCTGCCCAGCGACCCTGGTCGTCTTTGGAGGCCTCCCACCGAATTACTTCCGGAGGCTGACCCTGCTTAGCTTCCAGGATCGGATGAGGTGGGCTTGCCTGGGCTATCCAGGTTAGGATGAAACACAAAATACTACATATAAAAATAGTCCACACATATACACGAAGAGGGGGATTTCAGTGTACTTTATAACCAGCACAAAAGTTATCAATGTAAAATATCCCCCCCTGCCCCCACGTAAGAAGAATAGCAACGGTGTCCAGAAACTCGGTCCCCAATACAAGCCGCATCAGCAAGTCGGGCTCCTGGGCCGGACCCGTTTCGGTACCATTGTTGGAACAAAGACAGACGTATGTGGTGGTGGTTCAGTGAGTGAGGTGAGTGGTAACGGCCTTGAGGCTTGTCCCATGTGTAAGAGATTACGTGGGCATGTGATGCCATGAATGACATTCCGGGAATTACAATTAGTAAATTGTCCTAGCTCGTAAACCTCCTTATCTAGTGGAAGGGTTACTTACGTGCATTGTCAGAATTGCCCATGTATAGCAAAATCTGTAGTAGCAAAACCTTTTCGATTTTGTTACTACGGACTCACACGGCTCACTCCTCTGGATCTCTGCCCATGTAGAGGATATCCTAAAACTTCTCATTGTTCCATTCAGATATTCTACAAATTGATACTCATGATAATGTGGGAAGTCGTGGTTTTTGTTCTCATCACAACCAGAGTCTTAACATTACTTTCACAAATACCCTAGATAAGGAAGTTAACCAGCAGAGACAGTTTCCTCACAATAATTCCTGGCACGTTGTTTATTTTTTCATGTGCCCGCGTAATCTCTTATACATGGGACAAAGCTCAGGGTCATTAATTGCACAGGATTGTTGTGAATAAAAACTCTCAGTGTGACATCAAACGTTTGTCTTAATTCCAACAAAGTAAGAGGAATTTGTACTTGTATCGGAATTAGTGAAGAAGATACGTATTAGAGTATTGAAATGGGTCAGACCTGGGGGGCTTGCCTTGCCGTGATTTATTGTATTGTTGAGAAAGTACTTGGGAACTCTTGCCGTTCTTCTTGCATTGTGGAAATAGATACGTGGACAACTTTTAGTACTTCATGCTGAGAATTTTTTGTA
This sequence comes from Eublepharis macularius, assembly GCF_028583425.1. Taxonomy (NCBI): domain Eukaryota; kingdom Metazoa; phylum Chordata; class Lepidosauria; order Squamata; family Eublepharidae; genus Eublepharis; species Eublepharis macularius. The sequence goes on along the minus strand of NC_072797.1, from coordinate 439,557 downwards.
CTGGCTGTAAAGTCTGTTGAGGCTTGTTTACGTATTATGCATTATGTTCGTATAGCTGTGGATTGTTGTGTCTTTTGTGGAGCTTTGTGAAACTAATTACTCCTCTTAGATGGAAACTTACGTGCATGGACAATTTTTATATGTGGTATTTTGTGTTTCACCCTGACCTAAATAGCCCAGGTGAGCCTGATCTCGTCAGAGCTCAGAAGCTAAGCAGGGTCAGCCTTGGTTAGTAACTGGATGGGAGACCTCCAAGGAAGACCAGGGCTGCAGAGGCGGGCAATGGCAAACCCCCTCTGTGAGCCTCTTGCCATGAAAACCCCACCAGGGGGCGCCATAAGTCAGCTATGATTTGAACGCTCCCCCCCCCCAGCTGTAATTCATCACGGTTATTAGTTCATATAAGTCATTTGGTTTTGTTGAGGTTTTTTCTTGTTGGTTTGTTTCTGGCGGGGGGGCGGGGGGGGGGGAGACTCCAGCCAGCTGTTCTTAGGCACTCCCTTCACCACCAGCCCCTTCTTTGGTGGGTCTGTCCTTTGCTTTGGAGCTGGATACAGAGGCTCAGGTCTTGTTGCTCTGGGTGGTGGGCAGAGGGAGTCGGTGTGGCCCTGTCCCCCCAGCCCCTGCTCTCTGTGGGAGCTGCAGACCCTTGTGCGTGCGTGTGTGCGTGTCTTGGGTGTGTGTCTTGGGTGCCTTCTTGCCTCTGCCAGGCTCTCCGCCCAGCACTGCTTAAAGGCTTCTTTCTGGGTGCGGCCTGGTGGGCTGCCATCCATCCCCCTTGGGCTTCCCTGCTGCCCAGGAGGCTGGTGGCTCCCGAGAGGCGGCAGAGGGCAGCTCCTTGCCTCTCCCGCTTTCCCTCTTGTGCTTCTCAGCTGCTGCTGTCCTGAACGAGGACCTTCGGCCCCGGCTGTACCTGATGAACGGGCAAACGGCCCAGGTCAAGCTCTGCAATGTGGTGCCACATGACATCGGAGAGCCAGGTAAGGCTGCTTGGCGGGCGGGGCCGAGCGCGGCACAGTGCGGCCAGTGCCCCTCCACCTGCTCTCCAGCAGGTCGGGGTTGCGGCCCTCGGCAGCCTCACAAGGACACTTCTGAGCCAAAGGAAAGAAGAGAGCTTGTTGTCTGGAACCGCTTGGTTCCTTGTTCCAGAAGGGGCCCTTCCCCGGGGTCTCTTGGTCCCTGGCAGGATCATGTCCTTGCCTCGTATCCTTCTGGCCTCGCTGCCAGTCTCTCTCGGGTCTCAGGCGAGTAAGAGCTGCCTCTTGACCGCTTGCTCCGTTTCTTCTGGGTTACGGTCCGCAGAGGCTGGCAAAGGGTCACTGGTGCCGCTTAGCTGCCTTCCGGCTCAGGGTTTGCTTTGACCACAGCCCGGGCCCTGCGTTTCTTCTGGACCCTTGTGCTCTCTGGGCCCAGGTGCTCCTGAAGTGCTTTTCGCTTTGGGATGCTCTCCTGGAGGCCCTCTTGCCGTGGTTTTGAGGCCAGTGAGGTGGGTGGAGGGAGAGATTCTCAGAGGGGCCGTTGGCTTTGCCTTGCCCCGCCTCAGTAGCGCGCACACGCACGCCAGCCACCGGGGAGAGGAGCAGGTTGCCTGCGCTGCGTTGCCCTCCCAGGGTGGGGAGGGGACCAAGCAGTGCTGTGGAGCCAGGAGATCTCGCGCTGATTCTGCCCCCTCCTCTGCCAGGCGATGAGCCGTGGCAGCGAGTCAATGCTTACCTCATCCACGATACGGCGAACTGGAAGGATTTGAACCTGAAGTTTGTGCTGCAAGTCTACCGAAACTACTACCTGGTGGAGGACTCTGCCTACCTGCGGGACATGTGGCCCATCTGCCAGGTACAGCTCGGCCGCGGGTGGGGTGGGGGGCCAAAGGGCAGGGGCTGTCTCTGGCAGCCTTCAGCCCACCAGCCCCTCTGCCCGCCTGCCCCCCTCCCTCCTTCCCACAGGCCGTGATGGAGTCAGAACTCAAGTTCGACAGGGACGGAGACGGCCTGATAGAGAACTCCGGCTTTGCTGACCAGACGTACGATGCCTGGGTGGTGACGGGTGCCAGGTGAGGGGGAGCGCGGCCCCTGCTCCTTTGGGGCCTCCATCCCCAGGAGCAGCAGAAGGGACTTGGGGGCTGTTGCCGTGGGAACCCGGGGAGCCCTGGTCTGCTTGCTGCGGCAACTGCGCAGAAAGGCTCGTTTTCCAGAGGGGGCCCCAAGGGGCTTCTGGTTCCCTCTCCCTTTTGGGGTAGCAGAGCTGACTCAGCCGGCTGTGAAAAGGGCCATGCTCTGCTGCCTGCCTGTAGGCTGTTATCCAGCGTCTCCTTTTGGACTTTGCTGGATGGAGCCGGCCACGTTGGACCCTGCATCCAAGGCGCAAGCCTCCTGGCCAGTGGGCACCCTCTTGGGTCCTGCAGTTCCGAAGGAGCCAGGGAGCAGGCCCTTCCAGCTGCTGAGGAATGAGTCAGATGTCCAGGCTGAGAGGCCGGGGGCCGGGACCTCCTCCCCAAAAGGAGGCAAGGCAGAAGGAAGCTCAGCGGATAGCCGCCCAAGCAGCAGGGTTGGGTGGCGTGCCTCGTGCCAGTCAGCCTTCCTGTTCCTACTTGAGCCCCACCCAAATGCAAAGGGCACCACCCAGTAGGTCTGGCCGGTCTCCCTAGCTCTCTGGGGAAGCCCGGGCTGGTTGCCAGCCCAGAGGCAAGTGAGGCATCTGGGAAGAGGCCAGTCTGGCCGAGTGCGGCTTCCCTGTCTGGCCCCTCCCTGAGGGACGCTGGGGACCATGGCGAGGGCACGCCCTCCTTGGGAAGGGTCTCTCGCCCCGGGGCCCCTCCAGGTCGGCCATCTCCCGCCAGCAGCGCCACAGAGACCCGGCAGCTCAGGAAGGGGTGCGTGTCTCCTCTTACGGCCCCACTCTGGCAGGCGAGCCGTCTCCCAGCTGGCCCTGCCTTGCGCTGTGGCACCACCTCGGGCCTCGTGCAGTGGAGAGGAGGGGCCTGTCGGGAAACCAGCCTCGCCTAGTCCACCGTATCCTGGCGTTTCAGATCTTTGGTTAAGGTTCGGCTACACAAGGCCTGTCTGTGGCAAAGCCACAAGAAAACCAACTAACAAGTAAAGAGCTCAGCAACACTATGCACTTAATATGAATTAATAATTGTAATATGTAGTTCCATAGAATGAAACATGCATGTTAAAATTGTCCATGCATATGTATTTTATCACAAATACATTAATTCACAGCAAAAAAACTGCCCAGATATTCCCACAATGCAAGGAGAGTAGTGGTAATATCCAAATACAGTATAAAAATACAATAAATCACAGAAAGCAACAGGTGTTCCTGGACCTGACTTGTTTTGGAGCTGCTATATGCATCTTTTTCAGTACTTCTGATAAGAATATAACTTCCCGCTGATTTGTTGGGCTGAAGAAACAATTATATACAAATACAATTCACGCAGCAAACGTGAGCAGACGCATGTTCACCTAAAAACAAACTGAGTTTGCCCTGACTTGAAGAAAGCAGTTGCAAGATAAAGGATTTCAGTAGCAACGAGAGATGCTGCAGGTCACACCAGAGCTAACTAAATTACAAGCCTGAAAGAGAGATTTCTACATTACTTTCAGAAGGGCTGTAAACCTCTTACATAAACAGAGTTCGAACCTCATTGGGTCCCTTAGGAGATGGTGTTAAATGTGTATATCCAAAAAGCTTCATGTCCTAATAATTGCTTGTCCAAAGGTGCGAATTTAGAGGGGTTGTTTATCTCTTTAGAGCAAAAAAAATCTCGAGCTGAATGTGATTTGCTTTGAAAACATTCCGTTAAAGGCGCTCCAACTATTCCCCTGTGTATTTTGCTCTTAAGTTCAGTGCTTCTAACTCTTAATGGCCTTCAGGTTTGTCCCATGTACAAGAGATTACATGAGCATATGATAACATAAATGACATTCTGGGAAATATAGTTAGTAAATTGTCTTAGCTCGTAAACCTTATCTAGTGGATTGGTAAATATTGTAGTATTTGGGCTTTGTTTACAAGATAGCGCCCACATATGTAATGCAGTATCAATTTGTAGAATATCTGAACGGACCAATGTGTCTCTTAAATTTCAAATTCTGCAATACCTCTACGTAAGTAATTCTGACACCCCAGGATGTCTTGTCTAAGATGCCAGAGTGTGTAAATAATCTTTCTAACCTGGTAAGATAAATGGTGGAACTCCACAGACCAAAATATACGGTCAAGGGTTGCAGTCGATCTCTTCCTGAAGAGAATAGATGTCTGACACCCTTATAATATTATTTGGAAAGCCTCTTTCACTTAAACCCTCAGACAAGGAAACAGCTAAACCATCAGAGGACTCCAGAATCATGCAGTAATTTTTAAACATAAAAATTGTCCATAAGGGAGGTTTTCTTTAAGTTGTTTGGGATGACAACTATTGTAATGCATAATGGCATTTTTGTCTGTAGGCTTAGAATGTCCTTTTACATGTAAGGTGGAATCCAAAATATAGCCCAAAAAGAAATATTAGTGATACTATATCGATATGAAATTTTGATATAAGGACATATGTTATTAATCCAAGCACAAAATCAGTAATCATCTGATAATCTGAAAATATTATAAATATATCAGTGTAACAGGCATAATATTTTGATGTGATGGAAAAATTGATTAACATTAGCTACATAAATACTCTAAAATACTATATAAGCTTTGGTCCTCTGGCACAGATGTTATCTCATCAGACAAGGGGCACAAAAGTCCCAGTAGAACTCCACAAAGTCCAGAAAGAACAACCCTGGGCTGACACCCTGTCCTGGTAGTTGGGTCCAGAAGCACAGAACGGGCACGTGAGCGCCAGCAATTTCACCAGCGATGCTCAGAGAAAGAGACCAGAATGCAGACCCCTTTCTGTGTGCCAGGCCGGGCTGCTGCGGCTCCGCCAGCCCTTCTTGACCAACCCAGGGGTGCTGCCAGGTCTTGTGGCCACACTCCTCTGCGACTGGAATGTACGTGCAGCCAGAGCAACGGACTCTCCCCCAGGGCTCCTGGCTCTAATGAGATGGAATGAAAAACTCCCTCCTGGTCTCTTGGCCGTGAAGCTCGCGCATCCGCTGAGCTCGTCTGCGCCCGGGTGCCTCGGTCCCATCTCATGCCTTCTCTCTGAAAACTGCAGTGTCATGGTGATGGTGATTTCCCGGAGACGGGCCTTCTGTGGCCTGGCCAGGCAGCCCAGAAGCCTGAACCAACGGCTTGGAAGCCCAGGGGCAGGCGAGGTGGGGCCAGTTTCTTGACAGGGTGCAGGGCCTCCCCGGGGCAGCACGGTGGGCCTTCTCGTGGCAGAGAGAGGCCCTAGCTGGCCATAGGGGAGTCTCCTCTGCTCTCCAGGAGCTCTGGGGCGGTGCTGGGTGTTGACCTGCGAACTGGCCTTTGCAGTCCGTCAGGCTGAGTGCCCTGGGAGCCGTTCCAGCAGCAGACAGGCTTTGCCTTCTCCTGGAACGGGGCAGGTTGGAGGAGGGGCCGTTGGCTTCTCCGGTGCTGTCCCACCTCCTCCTGGAACAGCAGTGGGGGACACACACACGCTCTCTCACTGGGAATCACCTTTCCATCCCAAAGGGGGTGGGCTTCAGTTGTTGCTCTTGGGCAAAAGAAGGGATCCTGGGCACCGGTGCGCGCGAAAGGAGCCTGCCCCCCCCTCCCGCCTCGCCTTCCGGCTCTTTTGCTTGTTGTTGGTCTTGCGCACTCGCTTGATGAAACCCCACTCAAAGGATGGCTGGCTGGGGTGGAGCGGGCACGAGATGGGAAGCGGTTGTTGGCATCATGGCAGGCGTGTGTCGGTTGTCAGTGGAGATCACGCAGAGCTGTTTGGGGTGTCTGGAAGCAGCGGACGGAGTTGCAGACGGGAGTCACCCTATTCTGGGGGGAGTCTGTGGCTTCCCCCTTGGACTCCATGGGGCTGGGCGTGAGTTGCCTTGCACAATATGCCTTTGAGCACATTGTTAATTGGGAAGTGTATTATTTGCTTGCTAGAGAGGGAAACTCCATCACCTTGAGTGGGCAGAGCTGGAGTCTGATGTGTGTTTTAGGGGCAGGGAGGAGCAAAATCCTTTATGTATTGTCGAAGGCTTTCACGGCCGGAGAACGATGGTTGTTGTGGGTTTTCCGGGCTGTATTGCCGTGGTCTTGGCATTGTAGTTCCTGACGTTTCGCCAGCAGCTGTGGCTGGCATCTTCAGAGGTGTAGCACCAAAAGACAAGAGATCTCTCAGTGTCCTGAGACTTGAACTTCAACCAGTGGGGATGAAGAAGGGAACCGCTGCAGCCGTCGTCCCCCCTCCCTGCTGTGATCCGTGTGTTTTGACCGAGGGGAGTGACTTGCAGCAGACAGCTCCCCCCCCAGCCCCCCAGTATGATCCTCTGGTCGGTCTAAAACGTTGTTCGTTGCCCGGGCGCTGAGCGTCCTTTGGAGACGCAAGGTCTGTGGCTGGCGGTTCTGATGCCACCAGGCGGGCTCTTCTCCATTCTCCAGTCCGTACTCCTCAGCTGGAATGCACGTGGTGACCGTAAAAGGGTGCCGTCCTTCATGCGCAATTTCAGTGGGGTTTACTCAGCTGATTTCTGCTGGATTGCATCCACAGTATTTGGTAATTTAAATTTGTTTCATAGCTACATTCAGGTTATAATCATGCATTTATATTGGGCATATATTTGAGCCCTTTAAAAGCCCTAGTGACCCATTAACGATGCTTTGTTTTAGTATTTTGGCCCTGCGCCATGGTGGCCGTTTTGTGGTGGCCCCATGGGGCCTGCAGGTGTGAAAACGTTGGAGAGCAAACGGTGCCCACCAAGGCAGGCCAGGGGTTGGGCTCAGCTTCGTGCGTGCGTGTCTTAACGAGGTGCATATTAATTGCAACAGCCACTACCGAGTGTTCTCAACCTCATGCCATTAAAGGATGCCACTCTCAGGCACACGAAGAGTTTGCTTGTGGCACGTCAAGAAAGAAAGTACATGTTCCAGAGCGAAGGGCGAGGGAGGGATCTTGGCTCGTGGCTCCTGGAGCCAGGCCGGCTTGCTAGTCCTGCGGCTCACGGCTTAGGAAGCCCTGGGGGGGGGCATGGGAACACAGGGGGCCCTCATCTTCCGCCCAGCTCACCTAAGCACGGAGAAGGGCCCCTGCCTGCCTGGCTGCTGGGAGCATCTCCCGCAGGCCTTTCTCTTGGAGGGTTCTGGAGGAAGGAGGGGCTTGGGGGAACGCTCCAGCACTGGACGCATTCTTGAGTTTGGTTGGTGGCGACGACGTGGCTGTGGGCTTCCCCCTGTGCTTTCTGCCTTCTTATTCACAGCGTAGGAGGGGGCACATGCGGAGAGGCTGTCCTCCGCCTGGAGCAGGCATGTGCCAATGCGGGTCTCTTTTGCTTTGGCAGTGCCTATTGTGGTGGCCTGTGGCTAGCTGCCGTCTGCACGATGTGCCGGATGGCCGAGATCTTGGGCGAGGACGAGATCCAGCAGAAATACTCGGCCATCCTGGCCAAGGGCTCGGAGGCCTTTGAGAGGCTGCTCTGGAACGGTACGTCTGCCCTGAGGGCTGGGCTGGGGGAGGAAGGCTTCTGACAGGTGCAGGGCAGCGTGCCGGTGCGCTGGAGGCTGCCCCCTCTCATGGGCTCTGCCCCCTCGTGGGCTCTCCCCCCTCAGGAAAATATTACAACTATGACAGCGGCCGGAGTGCTTCCTCCAACAGCATCATGTCGGACCAGCTGGCAGGGCAGTGGTTTCTCCGGGCATGCGGCCTGGGCGAGGGAAGGTTTGAGGTGAGGCTGGGAGGACCGGTGCCTGGGCACCGTGGCTCCAGGACCCCGGGAGGGGGAGGGGAGGGGGGTCTTCATCAGAGGGGGGTCTTGTGAGGGCCTGTTTCCATTTGGGCAGGGGAGGCCAGCCTGTTCTGAAGTCGTTTTTCCCCCACTCTCGGCCGATCCTGCAGGTTTTCCCCCAGGACCACGTGCAGACTGCTTTGAAGACCATCTTTGAGCTGAACGTGATGGGCTTCTCAGAGGGGACAATGGGGGCGGTGAATGGCATGCGGCCTTCTGGGACACCAGACACCTCCAGCGTGCAGTCCAATGAAGTGTGGGTCGGGGTGGTGTATGCACTGGCTGCCACCATGATCCAGGAGGTGGGTCTGGGGCAGGAGGTGTGGGACAGGCTTGGGCGGGGGGTGGGGGTGCGCCTACGGGCTAGCCATGACTCTTTCACGTCCACCGCAGGGCCTAGTGGAGGAAGGCTTCCGCACCGCAGAGGGCTGCTACCGCACCGTGTGGGAGCACCTGGGCATGGCCTTCCAGACGCCTGAGGCCTACTGCCAGAAAAGGGTGTTCCGCTCACTGGCCTACATGCGTCCCCTCAGCATCTGGAGCATGCAGCTGGCGTGGGAGCGCAGGGCTGCACGAGTGCCCCCTGCCCCTGTCAACTCTGTTGGGTCTTGAGCCGGCAGGCGGGGGGCTGAGAGGTCATCCTGCTCCAGAGGCCTCATTCTGGCAGCTCTCTCGGAGCATGAGAAGAGCGTCACCCTGGAGCTGTCCTGGACAGCAGCAGCAGCAGCAGCCAGGAAGCTGAGAGAAGCCCCCCCTCCCCCCCTCTTCTTGGCCCAGTGTGGCTTTCGCCAGCCCGCCTGTCCTGTCTCTGAGTTAGGGGGGGGGGGCTGTTCCATGTCAGCGGCTGCATGAAGATCTCCCTCCTACCTCGTGCCATTTGTCTGAGGCGGGGGGGGCTACTGCATGGCTCAGCATTTCCGGGAGTGGGGCTCCTGCTGTGCGGCTGGCCAACCCCAAAGGAACTGGTGTGTATGAAGGATCCTCTTGTTCCCACAGCCTCTCCTGAGGGGCCGCAGAACGCGTCTGTTTTCATTTCCACCCCCCAAACAACCCCGTGTGAGAGGGTCGGGGCTTTTCTGCTGCACCCAAGAATCCCCCCCCCCCTTTGATTTGCACACGATGTCAATCAAGCCCTGTACAATCCGGTTTGCTCTGGAGTTTTTAGATGTGGAATAGTTTTAATTTAAAATAAACCAATGATTGGTAAAAGCGCTTCTCTGTATGGCTGCCCACAAAGCACTTGCCAGGACGGGCAGGGCTGCCCCCTTCCGTGCCCCAGAGGTCTGCGGGTGGGCTTCAAGGTCCGAGGCCTTGGGCCACGGGCGGCAGAGGCGAGCGGTTCTGGCAAGCTCAGGAGGTTCCAGCTGGGCCACCAGCCAGCCGGCGGTCCCCACGGGCAACTGCTGTGAACACGGAGGCTCCACGGAGCAATTCCTGCTGGGCCCCCCTCCCCGCCGGTCTCTGCCCCATCAGGGAGTGGCTGCCGGTGCATCGGGAAGCCGAGCGTCCTCCGAGGGTGACGTGTGCAGAACTGCATCCGACGCGTGTCTCCCGCCGATTGATTCCAGGGGTGGGGTGGGGGGGCACATGTTGTTACGTTATGGAGGAAGACAAAAAGTTCCCTGGGGATGAGGCATGATTTCATAAAACTCTTTTCCAGTCACGCAAAGCACACACACACACACCCCGCCCACCAGCTTTCCTGAGTGGTGAGCTCTCCCCCCTCTCTCCCCCCCGCCCCGGTTGCCCTTTCCACACAGACCAACCAAGCTGCTACTCAGCCCATTGGGGGGGGGGAGGGTGCACTGGTGCCAAGGGAAGGCCAGTGGGCAGTGCCACAGGAGAGGGGAGGGTGCACCTTGTGCAAGAACGGAAGAACGCTCCGTCTTTCCAAAAGTCCAGGATTGTGCAAGAGCTTCCGAATGCTGGTGGGGGTGGGGGAACCAGCCCAGAGGCAGTGCCAGGATAAACAGCCTGGGCCTCAGCTCCGAAAGCAGGGAAGGAGCCCGTCTTGGGTCACATCTGCCCCTCCAGGCTGCGGAGGGGAGGCCAAGAACGGGGCCGGAGGGCCTGGGCCTGGCCCCACCCCCACCCCGTGCGCTGCAGAGGAAAGGTGGGCTGCTGCCTCTCCAGCGCGCAGGGCCAAGCCGGGGCTCAGAGGGCAGGGCAAGGCCTGTCCTGCTGTGGGTCGGGCGTGACTCGCTTCTTTCCACACTGCGGTCCAAGCCTGGGCTGAGCCCAGAAATCTGAGGAGCCAAACAGCCGGGGCCGCTGCCGCCCCTCTAGCCACAAGCGCCCAAGCCACTGGAACGTGGAGCAGCCAGTAACATCCAGCCCAGTGGTGGGGAGGGGGCTCTGGGTCCAGGCCAGAATGGAGGAGGAAGCTGCTGGGGTAAAGTGTTCGGAGTGCGAATCATGCACATTTGGCTCTCAAAGGCTTGGCTCTGGATGGGCAACTGGGAACCGTAGAGCGAAGCTGCTCTGCTGGGCAGCCGTGAAGAGGCAGAGGTGCTGCAGAACTTCCCAAAAGGCGAGCAGCACCAGCCAGACTGGAGTTTGGGCCGGGCTGCGCTTCCGTTTATTGGTCTTTGTCCAGCACGCACTCACCTGTGCACACCCTCATTCCTCTGTTCGCAAGGAGGGGAGCTGGCGTCAGCTGAGGAGGGGCCGAGTGACAGGGCTTCCCGTTTCCAGGTGGCATTTGGTGCAGAAATATGTAAAATGGGGAGCAGGGGATGGAACTCCGCAATGCTGCCCGGCCGTTTTTCACACCCCTTCACGCTTCGCCCACCACTTGGAGCTGATTGGCAGGAGCGGTACCCCGCCCCCTAATGCTGAGGCTGCTCCTGCCCGCTCCTTCCAGGGGCAGCACGACTGGGGCTGATTTCCATTGGAGGGGGGAGTGCTGGCATCTGGGCTTACGAGCTACAGTGCAAATGGAGGCCACCTTGCTACCCCCCCCCCAAAGAAACCCCCCAGATCTCCAGGAAAAGAGGGGCCCTGCAGCCCAAAGAGCCCCCCCCCCGTCAGCTCCTGCCTCTCCGCCCATTCTAATTTTTGGAATTACCGCCCTCCCTGTGCCTCCCCCTCTATCTGACAGGTAAATCGTTCACACATGCACAAGGGAGCGCTCCACCTAGCAGGAGGCCATCTGGCAATTTCCCTGGTGGCTGCAGCCAGTTGAGAGAACGTCTTTCTGTCCCTCTTCGGTCCCTCTTCATTCAGAAAGATAATCTGAGCCTGTGTGGGCTGAAGAGGCGGGGGCATCTTGGCTCTCTCAGCCCAGCACAACTTTGGAGGCAGTTGCCCTCAGGAAGAATTAACTGCCTTCTGCAGAGTTTCTGGCTCTAGTCTGCATGCCCGCTTGAGCTGCTTGGCATGCATGGAAGGAGAGGGGCTGCTGACCATGGGCACCTTCGCTGTGAGCAGGGCAAAGACGCGTCCTGCCAGCCAGGGTCTGCCACAGAGAGAAAACCTGCTGCTGCTTTCCAATGGGAAAGTGGGAGGAGTTCAAAAGCAACCTTTCATTGACAAAAAAATTAATAATCGACGGATTGAGATTGTACATGCCCACAAATTCTGGAATGGAAAGCGGACACCGTTTCTCTGGGGCACAGGAGAAGGGGGCACCCTGCGGAAGGAAGAGGCGGGTTCAGGTGGCTGATTTATACAGACTAAGGGATCTGGGCACTTCCAGAATCCCTTGGGTGACTTTAACATACCAACTGACAGCCTTGTCAAGGTCGCGGTGGAAATCTGGGGTGAGCGGCTCCTGGAAGCTCTTGACCAGGTGGCCCCTCCTGTTGACGTCTCCTTCCCTCAAGATGAAATCCTGCATCTTGGTGTAACATGGATCCAGAGGAGTCAGCCGTGTTAGTCCGTGGTAGCAAAATCAAAAAGAGTCCAGTAGCACACCTTTAAGACTAACCAATTTTAATGCAGCATAAGCTTTCGAGAATCTGACGAAGACAACTGTGATTCTCAAAAGCTTATGCTACAATAAAGTTGGTTAGTCTTAAAGGTGCTACTGGACTCTATTTGATTTTGGTGTAACATGGAGCTGGATTTGAAGAACGGAGACGTCTTGGAAACGGCTTGTGGAGGATGCATATGGACTCTGACAGGCTGTGCTATAAAGCTCACTGGAGGCCCACCTTTACTGTGACTAGACGGTGTGGAGTTTGTGCCCAGCTCAACTGTTTAGTTGCTTGCCACCGACTCCAAAGAACGAGCCTTGAAACTCCCAGGACCTGACAGTCGGCTGTAAGAGCCAAGTCCAGGGGCACCTTAAAGATCACGATTTTCGGGGTGTGAGCTTTGACCCGGGGAAGCTTAATATGGGCAAGAGAGCTGGGGCAGACATCTCGCCAGCTCTTTCTTACCGGTCAGTGCGTCTTCACCACTCTGAGCCACGCCTCTCTGGGCACCCTCCTCTTGGGTGTCTGCAAGGAGAGAAGTTAGCAAAACATTCTCGTCTTCGCTCTCCCTGAGGGGTGTACGTGCTAAATGCTCACCTGCTTTTGAAAAGTGCCCACTGCTTGCTTTTCTTGCTGCCAAGGGGCCTCATACTCTAAGACTGCACAGCAGGGAGCTCTGAGACAGAGCCCTCCCCCCCGCATGCAACACACCCATGCCCAAGGTCATGGGCATCCTGGCCGGGGTGTGATTAGATGCTGGGGAGGGTGCGCGACTTCTGATGGGGCGCAAGGGGTTGGTTGTGGCTGCCGTCAGCATCGTGTGTTGCTCCAGGCCACTTGGGTAGGGCCGCGCATGAGGGGGCAGTTGACCTCCCCCTTTGCGTGGGCATCTAAGGGCTTGGGAAGCTGGCTCGCTCCCGGCCTGCCCACTCCCACACCGGCACAGGCATTTAGGCCCAAGGCCCTCCAGCAGCTGGCCTCGTCAGCGCTCCAGTTTAGCAGGGTGCTGCCAGGGAGCAGTGCTGGCACAACTCAGGCTCACACCAACGTGTGAGATACGCAAGCGCAGGTTTGGTCAGCTCCCTGAACACTCTCGGCCCTGCGTTTGTGATTGCTCTGCCTGTATACAACATACTATCTGTTACTGTATGTATTATCCCATTGTGTAATTTCTGCATTGTTTAACTTGCATTGTTCATTTAGTGTTGTAATCTGCCTTGAGCGTCTGTGAGAAAGGGGGACAATTAGACCCTCAGTGTTGATGCTGTTGCCAAGGACCCCCCCCTTCTGTTATGGGGCCCGCCATGGACTGTGTCAGTTTCCTGTGTTGCTGTTTTAAGGATCTACCAAGGACTCTGTTTTGGGGCAGCATTGCCCAGGCCTATTTCCTGTTCTCTCCCTGCTGCAATGGACTGTGCCATCCATGTCTGCCTCCTGCCTCCCTGGGCACCCACCTCACCTGGGCCCAGAGCCACGCTGCCAGCAGCACAGTGCCAGCCGGAGGGGAACCTCCACGAGCCTGGCCAGGCACCCCCTGGTCAGTTCCCATGGGGGGCCCCCTTGCAGGCCAGTCACTGAGTCTGCCCTCGCCACTGGGCAGCCTGCTAGCAAGCCCAAGCCGTGCCAAGGAAGAAGCCATGCTCCCATGCAGCAAAAGAGCCAGCCTGGACAGTTTACCTCAAGGCTACCATTTCGTGAAAGCGAGCCGGTCACATCCACAGCAGCCAGCCTCACCCCGCTCTGCATATCTTGGAAGCCGGCCCGGAATGGAAGCTACGTGCCGGCTGTCCAGGACAGCTAATGGACACATCTCAATGCAGCCACCACATTCCAGAGCCGTCAGGACAACTCCAGCTTCCTGGCCGGTCCAATCAACCCGCCTGGCGCTCCCATCCCCTCCTTTGTCCCCTCTTCCCAAGGTGTCACAATCATACAATCAGGTACTAAATTGGCCCATTAAGGATAGTTGTAGAGCCATCAAGCCTTTGTTCCCCTTTTGAGAACCACAGGGAAGGGCACCTGCCCCAGGGTACGTTTTGGGGTATTAAGCCGGCCTCCCCAGCCATGAGGTGCGTGTGCCATTCCTATCCTGAACCTCCGCTGCCTCTCCCTCTACAGGTCTAGTGCAGGCATTAGATACCACCACGCTTCGCTGCTACATCTTTCTTCCACGCCGTGACCAGGTGCGTATTGCCCAGTTCTGTCGATCTCAAGTGGGCTGTCCTGCTAATGCAACTGGCTCTGTTTTTCCAACTCTTTATTTCCTAGTTCCTTGTATGTACCTTGTTTGTGTGTGTTATTTTAGGCATACGCAACACTATTAGTAAAACACGTTTTGTCTTTATTAGTCTCGCCTCTTTATTGCACGAGTGATCTGAAAGAGGGACTCTGGTGTAGCTGTTTAAGATCCGCAATAATTAAAATCCAGACTGCAAGCTAATCCCCCCATTAAAAGAGCAGTTCTGGTAACAATGCTTCGGCCTCGTCCCTGCTTTGTTTCCTATTTCGGCAATCCTAATCCTATTATACTGTCTATGGAATGTCCCGTCCTGTCGATGGCTTGGCTGACACTGGGGGATCGCCTTTCAGTCTCTCTCAGAAAGGTAGACAATAAACAGTGGAAATAAATACCTAAAAGCGTAAACTGAACCTGACCCTGCGGAGGTGGTGTTGGCTGGGAAAGCCGAGGTGCTGCTGAGGACGTGGCACTTCCCACTCGTAACAGGTCTGGTGACTCAGTTCCGTTGAGCCTGCTTGGTCCAGCTTTATCGGCGAAGCCGCCTGACACAGCCGCACAACAGGCACTCTGCCAACTCCTCTTGTCTCAGAAAAGGCCCCTACCTTGACTCTGCTGACCTGGCCACCTGGGTCCATGCTGCAGTTACTTCAAGGCTGGACTACTGTAATGTACTGGACATGGGTGTTCCCTTATAGACAGCTCCAAAGTCCAGTTGGTAGGGAAAACGGCTGCTCAGCTTCTCTTGGGTGCTAAGCAGAATCTGCGTTCCACTCCTCTGCTGGTCTCCTCTTGAGGGGGGACTGAAACCCCTCTCACCCCAGCCCCCCACCGATATGCTTAATATTGTCTGCCAGTTCCCGTCTCATGGGATAATTCGGCTGGGTTAAGTAATATGGGTTGTCACCTAGAAGGTTATGCTTATTGAATTTTATGTTCTTTTAATGTGATTATATCATGTGTGATGTTATCTGCTCTGAGCAGACTATAAATTTAATAATGAATAAATAAAATAACTAATCCTTTCTGCAGAAACTCCAAGGGTTATGGATCAGATACAGTATTCAGTTCCAGGTTCCAGCTATTGCCTGCCATGTCCTTCGCAGCCTGGGACCCACATAGCTGCCTCTCTGGCTATGTTCTGCTGCAACAGCTTTGCTTGTCTGAGCAAGGCCTTCCGAAAGCACCACCCTGCAGATGGGCAACTGCCGTGCCCACTCACGTGCATTCTCTGGGGGGGCTCCTACATAGTGAAGCTGTCTGCCTGAGGCTCTTAGGAAGGCCCCCAGCCTGCAACCGTTTTGCAGAGTGCACCAAACAGAATTGTTCAGGGGGGGCTTTCTTGCAGAGGGGCCAACACTCTGGTGCAATGGATTGACTCAAGAGGCGACATCTATCAGGGGTGAAGTTTTTCCTAGGCAGAAAAAGATTGCATAGAAGGCAATAATATACGTAACAGCGAGGTGGCAAAGGTAACCTGATGATGACAAATTGTTCGGGGTGGTCAAACTGAAGCAAGAAGCTCCTAAAGGACCTCTCTACAGGGCAATGAAATGGAAAAGGAAATTCCTTGTACAGAAGGCCATATTGGGACAAACAGAAGGAGGCCTTGGGGTGGCGATGGAGAGCTCAGTGTGCAATGATGAAGTTAAAAAAGTCTGGGGCTTTCAGGTCTAGAAAAAAGACTGGGGGTGGTGGGTGGAGGAGCATAAACCTCTGCATGGAGTGGGGAAAGGGGCAGAGAGAGCTCCTCCCTCCCCAGCTTCTCTGCCGGCATCTCAGGGCCACTCAGCTCAGGTCCTCCCACTCCCCTCGTCTCCTGCTGCTCTGCCGCCCTTTTGAGGGATGAGGCCATGGGCGAGCCGATGCCCACGGTCAGCACCACGGAGGCCCCTGCAGGGCTGGCTTGTCGCACCAGAAGGGATGCTCAGCTGGGCTCCCTCCAGGGCCATTTTCACTTGCAAAGTCCACTCCTGTTTCCGAGGGCATCAACCAAGATAACCCGAGCACCACTAGCCATGCAGGGCCCTTCCTGCAGCCGGGAGCCAGGGCTCCCAGCTCCCGTCCCCTTGGCCCTTCCTGGGATATTGGCCACCCTCCTCCCCCTCTCCAAGACAAAGGCAGTCCCCATCGCACTCCAGCCCTGACTGACGGGGCCCAAGCATGCCTGTAGCCACCCACTCAGTCCCTTAGCCCTGAAGGGGTAGGGTTGAAGTTGGCCCCTCTCGCCTTAAGTCGATGGGACTGGAAAAGGGCAGTCGTGAAAGAAAGGCCGGCAGACCCCTCTTTAAGGCAGCTGGTCCGTCAGCAGCTTGGGGGGGGGGCAATCACCTGGACAAGACCTACCCCAGCCCTTGCCATTGCACTTGAAGCCAGCTGGGTGACCTTGGGTCAGTCAGAGCTCTTTCAGAGCTCTCGCAGCCACACCCACCTGACAGGGTGTTTTGTTGTGGGGATAATAATGACACTGACTTTGTAAATCACTCTGTTTGTGGTATTAAGTTGTCCTGAAGGGCAGTATATAAATTGAATGTTGTTATTATGATGATCATTATTTTAGGGTCAGGGTGTTGGCTGTTCTAGGAGCCAAAGGCCTTTAAAGAAAAGTTCAGCCTTTACGCCCCTTCTAAAAATGCAGAAGGGCTGCAGAACCTTTCGTGTCGTAAAAGAACGTGAAAAGAGTCCCTGCTGGATCAGAACCAGGGTCCACCTAGTGCAGCATCCTGCCCCATGCAGTGGCCAGCCAGTCACTCCGGAGGGCCAGCAAGCAGGCCGAGGCCTTCCCCAACGCTGCCACCCGGCACTGGGCACGGGGAGGCAAAGGTTCGAGAGGCCCCTGAAAGCGAAGGCCAGTTGCCGCTGCTGGACCCCCCCCCCCATGACTCTGGCCAGCCCCCTCTTAGAGCTTCCCCTGCCCCTGGCCAGCACTGCAGCCCCCCCCCCAGCAGTGAACCCCACCCTTAATCCCTCCTGGTCCCTCGGAATCTACTGCCCGTCAACATCACTGGATAGACAGCTAGGATTGTGGGAGAGGGGGGGGGAGCGCTCAGTCCACTGCCTGCACTCCAGGCTTAATTTTCAAACCTCTTATCGTGCTGCCGCCCCCCCCCCCCCCCCGCCGTCCTCGCTTCTCTAACGGGAGAAGTCGCAGCCACCCGAGCCGTCCCTCGCAGGGAAGGGGCTGCAGCCCCTGATCCTCTTCCTCCAGCAGCCTCACACCCACCCACCCCCTGCACCCGGGCAGAGCAGCCAGCGCCAGGGGCAATCCTGGTTCCTGCTTGGCATCGCTGTGCCCGGCAGACGGAAGGGCGGAGCGGCGGAGGCAGGAGCCGCTTTTGGGAAACCCCCTGCGCTGGGGACAGCCGGTTCCTGGAAGGGGGCCGCCCCACGCCGCCCGACGGACCCCCTCCGCCCGGGCTCGCTCCGCCCCTGGCGGCCTATAAGAGGGAGGCCGGGGCCGCCGCCGCCCATCCCGCGGCCCGACGGCACCTGAGGCACGATGGCGCGCTCCTCCCCCCAAGCAGCCTGGGCTCTGCTGGCCACCGGCCTCCTTGCCGCCGCCACGGCTCACGCCCTCTCGGTGCCGGGCGTCGAAGGCCCGAAGCAGAAGAAGGTAGGGCCGGCAGGCGGGCTGGGGAAGCCTCCCGCTGTCCAGGGCAGGGCAGGGCAGGGCAGGGCAGGGCAGGGCGGTCGGAGGTGCCGGCCAGGGCCAGGGCCTGCGCTCTTTGGGTCCGGCGGCCCCCGATGATGCCGAGGGCTGCGGGCGCTCGACGGAGCGGATCTCCCTCCGCCGGCTCTGGGGCACGGAGGAGGCGGGCGTGCCCCGGGCCGGGCAGGAGCGGGTACCGGCGCGAAGCTAAGCCGCTCGTCTGACCCGGGCCCCGGACCCGCGGGAGGGAGGGAGGGAGGGCGGGCGAGGGGCGTCGGGCCTCTCTGAGCTGAGCCGCCCCTCCTGCGCGTGTCCCGCTCCAGTGCACCATCGCCGGGACGTGGGTGAACGACCTGGGCTCCCGGGTGGTCTTCTCGGCCGCAGACAACAGCGGCGCCTTCTCGGGCTCCTACCTGACCGCCGTGAGCGCCTCCGACAACGCCATCCAGGAGTCGCCCCTGCACGGCGTGCAGCACGACCCGGGCCGGAGGGCGCAGCCCACCTTGGGCTTCGTCGTGCACTGGACCTTCTCAGGTGGGCCTTCGGGGCGGCGTCGGGGCCAGCTCCCCGCCCCAGCCTCCGCGGAAGGGGCGCGCCCTCGGGGGCCGAGGGGCCTCCCCGCGCCGGGCTTCTGCGCCGAGGGGCCGGGGATTGGGCCGCCCGGGGCAGGGGCCGTCGGCCCGCGGGCTTCCCCTCCTCCTCCTCCTCCTGGAAGCCCCAGGTCTGTCGGGCGGGGGGGGGGGCCCTTCTCCGGCATTTGCTCACGCGCTCGAGGCGCCTCCCTGGCGCGGCTCCGCCGGGGGGCTGCCGGCCCCGATGCCCGCGCGCTCAGCCCGGCTTCTCCCCGCAGCCTCCACCACGGCCTTCGCGGGCCAGTGCTTCGTGGACGCCGCCGGCGAGGAGACGCTCGAGACGCTCTGGCTGCTGCGCGAAGAGGTGCCCTCGCGCGCCGACGACTGGAAGGCCACGCGGTGAGTCCGCGGGCGGCGGCGCGGAGAAAGAGGCCTTTCCCCTCCCGGGCCTGGAGGGCTGGGCGGCCGGGGCAAAGGGGGTGCCCGGAGCCCCGCTCGGCGCCCCTTGACTGGTCTTTGCTTCTCTCTGCAGGGTCGGCAGGAACGTCTTCACCCGCGTCAAGTGAGAGCAGCCGGGACGCGGCCTGCCCTTCTGCCCTGCCCTCCCCTGGCAGCTTCTTGCCCAATAAGGCACCCCCACCCCCTGGCGGGTGGGGCGGCCTTCACTCATGGGGGTGCGGGTGGGAGTCTTTGCATAAGGTTTTTCAAGCCTCCGGGGCGGGGGGGGGGCGTGCACCCAGGTGCCACCCAGGTCTAGGCCAAAGCTTGACGGCTGCTCCCCGGTGTGGGGTGTATGCATTGAACACACGAGTTTGATGCTGAGAGCAAATTCTATACTTCAGTTGCTTGTTAGAGGAAGGAGCATTTCTTGCCCTCTGTCCTGGACCTAGTAGTGCCGCTCTGTTTCATGGAGTGTCCCCTGAGTGCCAGCGCTATGTGGGCAGCTCTCCTTACCCACTTCCTCCACCCAATGCATAGTGTTTATTATCCCTGAGCGTGGCCCCTCTTTAGTCATCTTTTCTTTGTTGAAAAGTCCCCAACTCTCTGCAAAAGACCCTAGGAGAGAAAGGCACTCCAAACCCTATTTCAAAAAGCACGCTGCAGAGCTGGAAAAAGTGCAGAGGAAGCAACCAAGATTCTTGAGGGGTTGCAGCACCTTTCCTAGGAGGAACAGCTGCAGACGCTGCGACTAGAACAGACTCTTCCGTCTAGAAAAAAGACGTCGAAGGTGCGTCATTGCTTTATCAAATTACGCCAAGGATGCCTCTCCCAAATGACTAGAGCATTGCAGCATTGGCTGTGCTGTTCTCAGCCCCTTTCCCAATGGTCCACAGCAAGGAGCTGGCCCTTGGCGGTGGTTTTCCACACGGAACTTGAGTCCGGTGGCACCTTAGAGACCCACAAGACTGGCAAAGCGTCGGCTGTTCAGCCCCAGTTCCAGATCATTCATGAACAAATTGAATAGCCCCCGTCCCAACAGCCATCCTCGTAGGCCCCCACTGTTCAGTTCCTTCCGTCGTGAGAACTGCCCCATTTATTCCTGTTCCGGTTTAATACATTTTTTTATCCATAAGAGGACTTATCCCAGGACTGCTAAGCTTGCTCAGGGGCCTTATCTATGTGCCTGTTCATTTCCCCTCATCAGGCCTTATTCCTTTATGGGCCTAATAATTCTAGCTTTGATTACAGTTTCTACCCCTGGGGCTGAATAGAGACTTGGGATTCTTATCCAGCGGCATTGGACCTTTACATCATAAGAACATAAGCAAAGCCATGTTGGATCAGGCCAGTGGCCCATCCAGTCCAACATTCTGTCACACACAGTGGCTAGAAATCCAGTGCCATCTAAAGGACTGTCAGTGAGGCCAGGACACCAGAAGCCCTCCCACTGCCTTCCTTCCAGCACCAAGACAACAGAGCACCACCTCCCCACAAAGAGAATACCATCTATCTCCTGTGGCTAATAGCCACTGATGGACCTCTGCTCCATATATTTGTCCAGTCCCCTCTTGAAGCTGGCAATGCTTGTAGCTGCCACCACCTCCTGTGGCAACGAATTCCATGTGTTTATCACCCTTTGTGTAAAGTAGTATTTTCTTCTATCTGTTCTAACCCGACTGCTCAATAATTTCATAGAGTGCCCACGAGTTCTTGTATTGTGAGAAAGGGAGAAAAACACATCTTTCTCTACCTTCTCTAACCCGTGCATTATCTTGTAAACCTCTATCACGTCTCCCCTCAGTCATCTTTTCTCCAGGCTAAAGAGCCCCAAGCGCCTCAATCTTTCCTCATAGGGAAAGTGTTCCAACCCTTTAATCATTTTAGTTGCCCTTCTCTGTACTTTTTCCAGTGCTATGATATCTTTTTTAAGGTGTGGCGACCAGAACTGTACACAGTACTCCAAATGAGGCCTCACCATCGATTTATACAGAGGCATTATGATACCAGCTGATTTGTTTTCAATCCCTTTCCTAATAACCCCTAGCATAGCATTAGCTTTTTTTATGGCAGTCGCACACTGTGCTGACGTTTTTAGTGAGTTATCTATCATGACTCCAAGATCTCTCTCTTGGTCAGTCTCCGCCAGTTCAGACCCCATCAACTTGTATTTATATTTTGGATTTTTGGTTCCAATGTGCATTACTTTGCACTTGGCTACATTGAACCTCATTTGCCACATGGATGCCCACTCTTCTAGCCTCGACAGATCCCTTTGGAGTGCCTCACAATCCTCTCTGGCTTTCACCACCCTGAACAATTTCGTGTCATCTGCAAATTTAGCCACTTCACTGCTTAATCCCAATTCCAAATCATTAATAAACAAGTTAAAAAGCATTGGACCCAATACCGACCCCTGTGGCACCCCACTGCTCACCACCCTCCACTGTGAGAAGTTCCCGTTTATACTCACTCTCTGTTTCCTATTAATTAGCCAGTTTTCGATCCACAAGAGGACTTGTCCCTTTATCCTATAGCTACTGAGCTTACTTAGGAGCCTTTGATGAGGAACTTTGTCAAAAGCTTTCTGGAAGTCAAGATAAACAATATCTATCGGGTCTCCCTTGTCCACTTGTTTGTTCACTCCCTCAAAGAACTCTAACAGATTGGTGAGACAAGATCTTCCCTTACAGAACCCATGCTGAGTTTTCCTCATCAGCTTTTGGTCATCAATGTGCCCACTAATTTTATTTTTGATAATAGTTTCCACCAACTTACCAGTATTGACGTCAGGCTGACTGGCCTGTAATTTCCCGGATCTCCCCTGGAACCTTTTTTAAAGATGGGGACAACATTAGCTACCTTCCAGTCCTCAGGAACAGATGCAGAGTTTAATGACATCCTGATCCCCCTCCCCCCCGGTAACACCTGAATTCAGCTGTGGAATTTCTCATAGGTTTTTTAAGACAAAGAGAATGAGAGAGAACCTAAACAAACAAAAACAGCCGCTAATGAATCCTGCAAATCCAGAATAAATGCATGTGATAAAAATAAATCGTTGCAATTCAGATGACAGGTTTATGTAGCATGTGGAAAATGGGGAGCCCCAGAGCAGGAGGTTTGCTCACCCAATATAAGGCTGCCCAGTAAGAAGCTTGGTGAGACCTTTATGTAAGGAATTTTGAGTAGCCCCCTGACTTCCAATTCAAAATTCATTGATCTGGGCTGCCCAAAGCCTGTGGGAAAATCTTTCTTACACTCTACACCTTAGGTTTTGCATTTCTGTTCCTGCAGTCGTTTTTATAACATAATAACTCGGGAGGCCATGAAAAAAGGACACAATGAATTTGCTTCCACGATACACTGAAATTTTAAAATTGTTTCTATCCAGAGAGATTTAGCTTTGGCCTTGGAGTATCCTTTCCCACTCCTGTTTTGAAATTAGTGGTGCCATCCAAGAATGGGATTCTTACTGTGTGCCTTTTAATTCCTGGCTGCGACCTGTCAGTCTACACTGTTTGAAAGATCATATACTTTGACTTGATTGTTTTTAAGAATTGGCTGTTTACAGAATTGTATGAAATCTTATAAACTGTACAGTATTTTCTATGTTGACTGAAAAGTATAAATTACAGGTGCTGCAGATGCTTTCCCGTGTGCATTCAGTAACCAAAGTTGCAAAATAAACCCTTTGACTTCTATGATCACCATGTTTAAATGCCTTGAGTTATTTCTCAGACTAGTAGTGAAATGGGGAAATCTACCATTGGCTAAGTGTGTTGCTTTATTTCCCCCATTTCTTTACATGATGCTTTTTAATGAGAAGGTAACAGGAACAAAAATAAATCCCTCTCACTTTAACATGAGATTGCCCTTGAAATCGAACAAGCGGTCAGCTACACGGGTTATGCCCATGAGGAGCTCCAGGTAAACTGGGATACATCTTGATAACTCTCACTAAATTCTCCAAGCGAGGTTGTAAGGCTAAAACAGTACTTTATAATTAAAGAACAATAAATGTACTCTCCAGCGACACCATGAGCTGCCTACTTGCAAGGCAGTCCTGACCTCTTGGTCCCCTGCCACACCAGCAGCTGAACCTTACAGAGGTCAGGAAACCACTTGAGAATGCATCGGTCAGGAGGACGTGACAAGGTGTCCCGGGTATCTGGGCTTCCAGTGCATCGCCAACAGGTTGGCAATTCCCAGCTCCACGTCTCCTTTCTTCCAAACTCTCTGAAGTGAGGCAAGTCCTGTGCCAGCAGGCAGCAATAGCAGGAGATGGGAGACTCTGCATGGGCTGGCTTGGGGCTGGCGGTTCACGACGGCTTGCTCTCCCCATGGGCCTGCTTCATAGCTTGGCATGTTCCTGGACCCACATAGCTTCTGGGGCTGCAGAGAGTGGCTGTCGCCATTGTCAGTTTGAGGCTGCTATGGCAAATAGCAGTGCGGTCTGGCTGCAGTCATTGATGCCTTGAAGGGAATGTTGAGATATTTTGATGACTATGTAATGTAGGCACCTCCATCGGTTCCTGGAGGCAGTTCTGGAGTAGATGTGGGTTAATAAACTGAAGATTAATCCCAACAAAACAGAAACTCTACTGGTGAGTGGAGGGTCTGGCCCTGGGTTTAAGGTGTCACCTCTTTTGGATGGTGTTGCACTCCCCTGAAAGGAACAGGTCCAGAGTTTTGGGGTGCTCTTGGACCCAGGCATACTGTGGGATACACAGGTGGCAGCTGAGGCTTGGAGTGCCTTTTACCAGCTTCAACGGGTTGGCCAGCTGTGGCCTGGATAGTTAGACACAGTTCCAATCATCTAGCTTCAAATATAACAGAATGTAACCGTTGGAAAGTTTTACAGTGCGCTGGCAAGCTGGGATCAGGGTTTTTATCCTTATTCCTTTTCTATGCACTTCTACAAATGTGAGTGCAGAGGTTTCTGCTCACGGCCTGCTGATGGGGAGCCACAAGAGGGCAGTCCAGCGCTTGGGACTGGCGAGGCGCCACTGGAGAGCTGCCCCAGAGCAGCACTGGGTTACATCGACATATGCGGGAGATGTGTTGGCATTAGGGCTAGTTGGCTCCCTGAAAACTCTCTCCCGCCCCGACTGCACTGTTCGCGTTTTCCTTCAGCTTTATTCTGATTTTGGATATGAACCGTTTGTGGCCTGTATCACAATCAGCTCCTGGTCTTGTTTTAGCAGAGAGAACAGAACTTCTCCGCCTTCTGCTTCTGCACTCTACTTGGTTGCTGCATCGGCCCTCGGGTGACGTCCATGTATGCGATCCTCTGTTTGGCTGAATCTCTTTGCAATGGACAACTTGTTGGCTTCACAAAATTCTGAGAGTCACTCTCCTGTTTCATTTCATCATCCTAGTCCAAATTTTCCCACACGGTCCAAGTCTACTTTCTCTCCTACTTTTGCACCTATGATTTCAGCACATCTTGGTGAGGGGGGGTGATCAATTTTTTCCTAGCCGCATGAATGCTTACAGTGTCTTCAGTATACGTAGCTGGGGCATAAACTTGAATGACGGTTATGTTGATAAGCTTTCCATGAAGGCTATCAACTGTGACGTAATAATATCATACTTTGCCGCATAACCCTGCCCTGATTGCTTGTGCTTCATCTTGCCTCACTGTTAAGCAACACTGAATGTGTCATTTCCAAGTAAAATATTTGCAATTCTCTGACTGCAAATGTCTGAATCCAGTCCACTCACACCCAGAATTACAGTATTTAAATATTCCATGTCTCATTTTGCAATTTTGAGCTTACCTTGATTCATATTCCTCACCCTCAAATTCCCTATTACATGCGTCACGCATGTCCCTTCACGTATCTGATGACGAGAACTGCGATTCTCGAAAGCTTATGCTACCATAAAGTGGGTTAATCTTAAAGGTGCTACTGGACTCTACTCTCTTCTGTTTTGCAGCTATAGACTAACACAGCTAACTGCTCTGGTTACCTGTCCCTTCTGTTTCACAGGGACACATTCGGATCCTGCTGCTAGAAGGATCAGAGAGGAGCAACTGTGTGCTTGTGGGGGTTCAGTGGAGAAGGGGGGTGGGGTGAAAAGCCACTTGGGTCCCCAATCGGGGTGAAAGTGGGATGTGAGCATTGTCCCCTCCCCCATGGCAGGTAGACGGGCAGAGCCAACCCAAACACGCCGATGCTCCTTCTCTGGCCTGGTGCGCCTCCTGCTGCCGGCCTCCTGGGGCTGCCTGACATGTCCTGGCCTGATGCCCCCAATCTCCAGCATTCACAAGACTCAGAGGATGCACATTGGGGAGGGGTTGAATGTGCTCCTCCCGAGGAGAAGCCCCTTTCTAAGGGCGGCACTGGCGGTCGCGGTCCTTGACTTCCGGAGTTCATCGGCGTGCCTTCCTTTCTGGATGTCAATGCTGCAAGTTTTTCACAGCTTCCTCTGCAGTTGTCAGTTCAACATTTCCCTCGGACAACAGCTGCCTTTGAATTTCCTCCTCCCTCAGTCAACAGACAAGCCTCCCTCCTAAGGCACTGCCAGATGAACAGCTGGTGTCCAGCAAGCCCTTGGAGATCAGCTCCAGGTTCGAAAACTGACTCCTCGTCCAGGCCCAGAATTTGAAACGATCCACATTCATGTTTGGCTTTGCCTTATAAGGAGCTGTCCAGCCGAGTGTGGACTGACACCAGCAAGGCGCAGCGGCCTGCCATCACGCTGCTATAGGGCCGTGGGGGCTGGACATTGACATAACCACAGCAAAAGTCCCTGCTCCAGTGGCTGGGAGGGCAGGGCACGAGTTAGTCAGCTCCCTAATCCATTTCGGCCTTGGGAAAGCTCCCCACAGTGGCGGAAAATTACACTGTGAAAAATGGCGGCATAGCCCATATGTGCCCATTCTATGGAAATACTCAATTGCCCCCCACACACACCCTGCCCCTCCCAAGCGGCCAGGCAGAGCGTAGGACGCCGACTACTGCAGGGACCCACCCACTCACGCTGCGGCGGCGGCCGAGCCCTCTTTCCCATGCCCCGATCAGCTCCCCAGACACCCTACATGACTTCCGGCTGGGGCACTCATAACATAGATAAGTAGGGAGGTAGATGGAGGCTCTGCACAAGAGCCCCCTGACACGGGGACTTCGAGCACGAGGTGTGAGAGGGCGCTTGTGGTGACATGGCAAGTGTGTGCTGGGAGAACTTTGTGAAATTCAGGGAGTACTTGGCACTTGCTCAGGGGAGAAGAGCTACGTCCAGAATGTCTGAGTAACAACTACCACCCAGCTCCTGTGTCCTGGCTTGGGGACGGGCAAGGGCTAAGAAGGAACTGAGGTAAGAAGGAACTGAGGAGCCGGCTGCCCCGGCTTGCTCATTCACACCGGCCTCCCTTCCCTCCTCACTGGTGCCCCCCCACCATGCTGGCCTCTGCAGTTGAGGCCCACGGGGGGGGGGGCACCCCTGCCCATGAACTGGCATGGCTTGAGCCTGCCAAGAAGGCAGTCGCCTCGACACAACTGTTTAAAGGGAAGGGCTTCTAGCAGCCCATCCCGGGGCTCCCTTCAGACTCCCTCTTGGGCAGAGGAGGGAGCGCAGCTGGAGGTCAGCTGGTGACAGGAAATGTGGCCCGGCCTCCGGCCTGCAGACTGGCTACACCGTTCCCTGCCCCTCAAGGCGCCATCACCTCCGGCCACCCTGTGATTGGTGGATTCAGCTGGTGTTGCCAGGGCAACTATGGATCCTCCTCCCCAGGTCACATCATGCTTGCCCACCAGCACAGGTCTCCCGCCAAAGTCCTTTGGAAGTGGACTGGTGGTGCGCATGGCTGCCAACGCCCCGGCAGGCCTCAGGATCGCACTGCCCGTCTTCCTGCTTCTGAGGTTGCAACAGAGCAGACTTTTGAAGAAACTGCATGTTTTGCTGCCACAAATATGGTGCAAGACTGCTTCCTGGAAAAAAGGACCCT
The DNA here is from genome assembly GCF_028583425.1 of Eublepharis macularius. Classification (NCBI taxonomy): domain Eukaryota; kingdom Metazoa; phylum Chordata; class Lepidosauria; order Squamata; family Eublepharidae; genus Eublepharis; species Eublepharis macularius. The sequence continues at coordinate 412,938 of NC_072797.1, read as the reverse complement.
GTATGTCAACATATTGCCACCAAGCCTCCCTCTCCGCACAGCCCCGTTTCCTTGTTGTGGCCACGCTTGTTTAGGGCTCCTGGGTTCGCTTTTATGGAAGGGCAAGAGGCCAACCGCTTCATTGCTGGAAATAACACCCTACCTATAGAATCGGAAGGGAACAAGACTGAGAAGTCCAAGGTGGAGTCGCGCTCTCTCGTGACTGCCTTTCAAAAACTGGGGTTCATGTCCTGTCTGGGCTGAATCAGCTACAGTGGGTTAAAACTACTGCCAAGCATGCAGCACAGAGATTTTTCTTGACATTCCCTTTCAACAACTTCCTGCTAACTTTTTTTTTTTTTTAAAGAAGTTTCCTCATCTGATACCACGTATGACCCTAGTTGGCCCTGGATAGCCCAGGTGAGCTTTGTCAGATCTCAGAAGCTAAGCAGGGTCAGCCTTGGTTAGTAATTGAATGGGAGACCTCCAACGAAGACCCGGGTTGTAGAGGCAGGCAATGGCAAACCACCTCTGTTAGTCTCTTGCTATGAAAACTCTGCTGGGGATCGCCATTAGTCATCTGTGACTTGAGGGCATTCTCCACCACCACATGACACTATTGGACATTCCCAGGGAGATGATAACATGTCTGGGTAACTCTCCTTAAATTCTCACAGCAACGCTTTAAAGCGTTGTTTGCCCCTGAAGAGCAAAAAAAATCTGCTAATTCTTCAGCCGTGCTAAGGAACCTTCATGTTAAGCAGCAGTCCTGAACTTTGGGTACTTTTCAGAACTGCAGTTGTACCTTATAGTGGTTATGAAACTTGTCCCTCCACAAGAATACACAGATTAACACGCATGAATCATGAATGCGGCACACACCACCTGCATGTGCTTGTTTAGCATCAGATGCTGCCCCCTCCGACAGCCACAGCGCATGAACATGTGCATTGGAGCCCTTCCCACACAGGGAATTCAATCCTTGTTTGCGGGGTCTGTCTCCCCAGACGTGGGTGGGGCGGGAGGGAGGCTCTTGGTAGTTGGTGATTCGATCCTTAGACAAGTAGATAGCTGGGTGGCACAACCGCGTTCTGACCGTATGGTGACTTGCCTGCCTGGTGCGAAGGTAGCGGACATTACGCGTGTTATAGATAGGCTGGTAGATAGTGCTGGGGAAGAGTCAGCGGTCGTGGTCCATGTTGGAACCAACGATGTTGGGAAATGCAGTCGTGAGGTCTTGGAACAAAAATTTAGGCTGTTAGGCAGGAGACTCAAGGCCAGGACCTCCAAGGTAGCCTTCTCAGAAGTGCTACCTGTTCCACGCGCAGGGCCAGAGAGACAAACGCAGATCAGGAGTCTCAATGCGTGGATGAGACGATGGTGTAGGGAGGAAGGGTTCAAGTTTGTTAGGCACTGGGATTCTTTTTGGGACAAGCGGGAGCTGTACAAGAGAGACGGTCTCCACTTGTCCCGAGAAGGAACCTGGCTGCTGGCACTTAAAATCAAAAAGGTGGCAGAGCAGTTTTTAAACTAAATGCTAGGGGAAAGCCGACAAGAGATAAAGTGTCTCTGGTTCAGGATGGTTCATCTCAGAGAGATGAAGGGCTAGGTATAACACTTCTACAGGGAGATAGATTAGAGTTGTCAACTGAGATGGAGACAAACAGTGCAGATGACCTAACTACGTCTCGAGGCAAAGTGTGCCGGGGAAGTTACAGGTGTTTATATACAAATGCTAGAAGTGTCCGAGGTAAAATTGGGGAGCTGGAATGTTTAGTGTTGGGCGAATCCATAGACATTGTGGGCATATCAGAAACTTGGTGGGATGAGGAAAATCAGTGGGACACGGTGATTCCTGGATATAAATTATATCGGAAGGATAGGGAGGGAAGGGTTGGTGGTGGGGTGGCTCTATATGTCAGAGAAGGTATACATTCCAGTAAGATTGAGAAGGTAACTGAATTAGATTCGCTTCTGGAAATGCTATGGGTTGAAATTACGGGCCCAAATGGAAACTTAACTGTGGGAGTTTGTTATCGCCCTCCAGATCAGAAAATAGAGGAGGATTATAAAATGATGACAGGATTAAAGATGGCTGCTAAACAAAAAAACTGTGTTGTAATGGGTGATTTTAACTACCCACACATTGACTGGGCCAATGGGTGTTCGAATCGGGGGAGAGAAAGTGAGTTTCTAGACTGTCTCAATGACTGTGCTATGGAACAGATGGTTACAGAACCTACTAGGGGAGAGGTGATCCTGGATTTGGTCCTCAGTAATGCTGAAGACCTGGTGAGAGATGTAAATGTGATTGCACCACTTGGGAACAGTGACCATAATGTTATTGAGTACAACATATGTATAAACAGGAAATTGCCAAATAAGACCAACACAGCCATGTTTAACTTCAAAAGGGGTAACTTTTCTGAGATGAGGGGGTACGTGAAGAAGAAACTGAAAGGGAAAGTAAAAAAGGTCAAAACACTTGTGGAATCTTGGAGACTATTTAAAACTACAATCCTGGAAGCTCAAATTAAATATATACCGCTGGTTAGGAAAGGCACAAATAGGTTTAGGAAAAGGCCAGCATGGTTAACAAGCAATGTAATAGAAGCTGTAAAAGGTAAAAAGGATTCTTTTAGGCAGTGGAAAACTAATCGGAGTGAGGTTGATAAAAAGGAGCATAAGCTGTGGCAAAAAAAGTGCAAGTCTGTGATCAGACAGGCAAAAAGGGAATATGAGGAGCATATTGCAAAGAACATAAAGAAAAACAATAAACAATTCTTTAAATATATTAGAAGTAGGAAACCAGCTAGGGAGGCCGTGGGGCCCTTGGATGACCAAGGCGTAAAAGGATTACTAAAGGGTGATAGGGAAATGGCCGAGAAGCTGAATGCGTTCTTTGCTTCTGTCTTCACTGTGGAAGATAAGAAGTGCATGCCCACTCCGGAAGCACTGACTTTGGGAGGGGTTTTGAAAGACCTGAGTCACATTGAGGTGACGAGAGAGGAGGTTATGCGACTGCTAGATAATTTAAAAACTGATAAATCACCGGGCCCAGATGGCATACATCCAAGAGTTCTGAAAGAACTCAAGTGTGAACTTGTAGATCTCCTCACAAAAATATGTAATCTGTCATTAAACTCTGCATCTGTTCCTGAGGACTGGAAGGTAGCTAATGTTGTCCCCATCTTTAAAAAAGGTTCCAGGGGAGATCCGGGAAATTACAGGCCAGTCAGCCTGACGTCAATACCGGGTAAGTTGGTGGAAACTATTATCAAAAATAAAATTAGTGGGCACATTGATGACCAAAAGCTGATGAGGAAAACTCAGCATGGGTTCTGTAAGGGAAGATCTTGTCTCACCAATCTGTTAGAGTTCTTTGAGGGAGTGAACAAACAAGTGGACAAGGGAGACCCGATAGATATTGTTTATCTTGACTTCCAGAAAGCTTTTGACAAAGTTCCTCATCAAAGGCTCCTAAGTAAGCTCAGTAGCTATGGGATAAAGGGCCAAGTCCTCTTGTGGATCGAAAACTGGCTAATTAATAGGAAACAGAGAGTGAGCATAAACGGGCACTTCTCACAGTGGAGGGTGGTGAGCAGTGGGGTGCCACAGGGGTCGGTATTGGGTCCAATGCTTTTTAACTTGTTTATTAATGATTTGGAATTGGGATTAAGCAGTGAAGTGGCTAAATTTGCAGATGACACGAAATTGTTCAGGGTGGTGAAAGCCAGAGAGGATTGTGAGGCACTCCAAAGGGATCTGTCGAGGCTAGAAGAGTGGGCATCCATGTGGCAAATGAGGTTCAATGTAGCCAAGTGCAAAGTAATGCACATTGGAACCAAAAATCCAAAATATAAATACAAGTTGATGGGGTCTGAACTGGCGGAGACTGACCAAGAGAGAGATCTTGGAGTCATGATAGATAACTCACTAAAAACGTCAGCACAGTGTGCGACTGCCATAAAAAAAGCTAATGCTATGCTAGGGGTTATTAGGAAAGGGATTGAAAACAAATCAGCCGGTATCATAATGCCTCTGTATAAATCGATGGTGAGGCCTCATTTGGAGTACTGTGTACAGTTCTGGTCGCCACACCTTAAAAAAGATATCATAGCACTGGAAAAAGTACAGAGAAGGGCAACTAAAATGATTAAAGGGTTGGAACACTTTCCCTATGAGGAAAGATTGAGGCGCTTGGGGCTCTTTAGCCTGGAGAAAAGACGACTGAGGGGAGACATGATAGAGGTTTACAAGATAATGCACGGGTTAGAGAAGGTCGAGAAAGATGTGTTTTTCTCCCTTTCTCACAATACAAGAACTCGTGGGCACTCTATGAAATTATTGAGCAGTCGGGTTAGAACAGATAGAAGAAAATACTACTTTACACAAAGGGTGATAAACACATGGAATTCGTTGCCACAGGAGGTGGTGGCAGCTACAAGCATTGCCAGCTTCAAGAGGGGACTGGACAAATATATGGAGCAGAGGTCCATCAGTGGCTATTAGCCACAGGAGATAGATGGTATTCTCTTTGTGGGGAGGTGGTGCTCTGTTGTCTTGGTGCTGGAAGGAAGGCAGTGGGAGGGCTTCTGGTGTCCTGGCCTCACTGACAGTCCTTTAGATGGCACTGGATTTCTAGCCACTGTGTGTGACAGAATGTTGGACTGGATGGGCCACTGGCCTGATCCAACATGGCTTTGCTTATGTTCTTATGTTCTTACGTCCCTGCCCGAGGGATAATCGGCCGCTTCCGTTTCACACGTTGTGCGGTCACACGGTGCTTCCTCAGGGGCAAGTTGTTTCACTAAATGTAATGAAAACACAGGTATGCAGCTACATGCACTTATATTATATACATGCACTTAGTTTGCTCATTGAAAAATGTTATAAGCCATGACACATTACTTACTGCACAGGTTACATTCATTTATGCACATCTGGGGAGACAGACGCCGCAAACAAGGATTGAATCCCGCTTTGCACAGCACTATCTGCACTTTATTGCCAGTGTTTACAGTTCTTGACTAATTGTTATAGATATGATTCGGCTCTGGGAGATGACCACAAATTATGTTTTTGTAAATGAACTTTATTTTATTTGTTGTTGTTGTTGTTGTTGTTGTTGTAAATGAACTTTGATGAAATGTATATGTACGCGTCCTGGAACTTGTAAAGTACAGACTATTGAATGTTGTTGAGGGATTGTTGAATATATAACATGCACCTGTTGATTTTGGCATTTGGCATAGTTGAATCATAAATACGGACTTATGACAGCTGACTGATTGGTATTGGTATTGCTATAACCTATTGTAGGGGATTGAGTCTATTTTCTAGTCTACGGATATCCCCTTACTTTGGGCTTTTTTTCACCCACTCCTGGGGGCCCGGAGAGCCTAGGCAGGGGGCTCCTGCCCAGCAACCAGCCCTCTTAGCTGGAATCATAGCCTGTGGCCAGGCCGGCCAGGCACTTTGCTCTCTGGGAGGGAGTGGGCAGTATAGTACTTGCATAACAATGTTCTGTGTTTAGAATCCACCTCGGCTTGGCGGACCAACCTATTTGGCCCCTGATGAAGTGATTCCTATGGAACAAGTGGAATTGTTCAGCCGGCCACTGGGCAGGGGACATCCCCTGGGCCCTTCCCCCATCTTCACAGCTCCACCTGAAAATGTAGACAGAGAGGCTGAAGAGTCAGTTTTTTGAATTAGTTATTTGTGGAATAATTATCTGTTGAACTGGGGTCTTCATTGGAGCGTCCCTCTTCGGCACTCCCATCTGAAAGGAAAGGAAGAAAAGACATTATTGGACTACATTCTTGGAACATTGGAACATTATTTACCATATTCTGAAATTGGCCAACACTGATGTAAATTTGTAATATTGTAATATTTATTGTCTTTCATCTATGGCATTTGGTACTTTTAAATATGTGTTAGTATTCATTAGAGTACAGGACACTTTGCACCTTTAAATATTCTTACAAATAATTTATACAAACTAGTATTGCATAACTGCTCTAACCCCTCGGGGTGGTTTTACCGCCGAGTTCTCTGGTTTCCTCAGAATGCTGCGCAGGGGCGGGGCGGGGTGGGGGGGCGCTCCTTTAAGAGGGAGCCGGCAGGCCGGCGGGGCAGCCCGGCAGGATCATGGGGCGCCCGTCTCTCGTGCGGCTGGTGGCGCTGCTCTGCCCCATCTTCTCCGGCTGTCGCGTCCTGCCCGTCGGGCGGGCGGCCGAAGCGCAAGGCCAGGTGGGCGGAGGGGCGCGGCGGCGGGCGGCGGGCCGGGCGCGGCCCCTCGTCCCGCGGCGGGCGGGGGGAGCAGGGCCCCTTCCCGCGCCGTCGGGGCGGCTTCTGCCAGCAGGCGAGCGGGGCCCCGTCCTCGGCCCGCCCTGGCGGCGTTCTGGCCGCGGAGGAGAAGGGGCGCCCCTCACGCCCTCGCTCTCCCCGCGCAGTCCCCCCTGACCGGCACGTGGCAGAACGACCTGGGCTCCGTGATGGTGCTCGACCCCCCCGACAGCGCCGGCGCCTTCAACGGCACCTACCTGACGCGGGTGGCCGCGGCCCACCAGCGCCCCCGCGAGTCGCCCCTCTACGGCGCCCTGCACCTCGCCGGCCCCTCGGAGCAGCCCACCTTCGGCTTCACCGTCCGCTGGACCTTCTCAGGTGGGCCTGGGCGCAGCAACGCGGGGCCGGGAGGGGCCCGCGGGCATCCAGCCAGCGGCTCAGCCGAGGGGGCGGGCGGGAGTTCAACTGATGCGGGACGGGCTGTCCAGAGGCGGCCCCCCCCATGCATTGGGGTCCCGGTTGGGGGAGGCGGAGAGCTTGGACCCCCCCCCCCCCCCGACGCACAGAGTTCCGGGCGTCTTTGGAGGAGGCCCTGCCGCCGCGACGGCGCTCCGGCCCTGGGGTCGCCAGATTGCTGGCCTCTCCGTCGGGCCTGCTTTTACGCCTCCGTTCCTCCCAAGGGCCGGGAGGGGGCCGCAGTCGCGGGTTCTGGGTTCTGGAGCCGGCTCAGGACCGGCCCGTCGGCGGAGGGAGGGAGGGCGGGGCGCGCTCTGCAGCGCTGCCGGCGGGAGGCTCTCTGGAGCGGAGATCCCGCTTGATTTCCCCGCCCGGCCCCAAGGGCTGGAGTTGACCTTGGCAGCGCGGACTCTCTGCCTGCCCAGCCGGGGGGAGCGCGCCCGGCCTCCCGCCAGCCCCGCCAAGCGCCAGCGGGAGGTCCGCCCGCAGGCTCAGGCTCCGGGGCGGAGCGGGGCTCGGGGGGCGGCCGGGCAGCTCCTGCTTTGGCACGGGCCCCCCACCCCCACCCCCACCCCGCGCGCCCCCAGGCGGGGCTCCCCCTGGGTCAGCCGCCCCCCCCCCTGTTCGGCGTCCCGGCCCGGCCCTGAGCCGAGATGCCGCCGGGCGGCCGGCCGGCCGGCCGCTGCTTGCGCCTCCGTCAGTCAGCGCGGGGCCCGGGGCTTGTCCCTGCAGACTCCACCACCGTCTTCGTGGGCCAGCGCTTGGTGGACGCCGCGGGCGAGGAGCGCCTGGACACCGCGTGGCTCCTGCGCGAGCGCGCCGACTCACCGGACGACGCCTGGAAAGCGACCCGGTAAGGCGAGCGGGGCCCCGGCGGGGCGCACGGGGGTGGCCTCGTCCGCCAGCAGCCGCCCGTCCTCGGGCCTGCCCTCTGCCGGGAAAAGGGGCGCCGGCTGAGGGCCGAGGGAGGGTTGAGCCCCCCCCCCCGCTGCTGCTGCTGCTGCTGCTGCGCCCCCTGACCCGCCGTTGCCTCTCTGCAGGGTGGGCGGAAACACCTTCACCCGTCTGAAGTGAGCGCGCCCGGAACGCAGCCGGCCCTTCCGCGGCAGCTTCTGGCCCAAGAACGCGGTTTTAGCTTTCGAATTGAAGATGGAGGGGACGAGCGATGACGACACGCGTGCTTTTCCGTCCCCATTTCCACGGACATGTTTGTTTTTGGCTCTGATTTTTAAATATGTAACCCTTTCCTGAGTGATCAGATTGATTTCAAATAAAAATCTTAAAAAACTGAGTGATCCTTGGGAATAAACCAACCTCCGGCCTCTCTTCAGTCCCCGTTACAAGATTAGCTATCAGGGAGAACAAGGGGGGGGGACGGACCCGGGGACTTGAGCGGGGCCTCCCATTCTCCTCTCCATGCTTCATTTCCCTCCCCTGCCCCCCATCGTCTCTCCCCCCCCCTTTCCTGCTTCCTTCTCCCACCTTCCCCTTCCCCACTCCTCATGTCCCAATTGGATGGCGAGAAACCTGCAAGGACTTGGGGGGGGGGGCTTTACTTTTTCCTGCATCCCTTCCCCCACACTATGTCCTCCTCCTCCTCCTGGAAGCCCCCATATCCTCGTCTTTCCTTGCTTTCTTCTCTCCTTCAAACCCACTAAAGCACATACCTTTTAGCAACCCCTCATCACCTATATTTCTTATCTTCATTCATATGCTGCCATCTTTCTCCAATATAGGGACCCAAAACAGCTTCCGTTATTCTCCTTTCATCCCTAGTATCCTCACAACAATCCTGACAGGTACAGTAGGTTAGACTGAGCACGTGTGGTGGAATCAAAGCCACCCACTGAGCTACTACAGTAGTGGTGATTCCAACCTGGGCCTCCCACATCCTTCTCTGAAACTAACCACTACACTGGCTTCGAGGGGAGGGGATTACTGTTGAACAGTAGCAAGCAGTGAGACTTGGGTGAGTCATTCAAGTCATGTGGTATCAAGTTGCCTCCTGTTCATTTCTGGGCCTGGCCCCAGTGTCCACCCTCAAAGGCCAAAACAGCCATGGAAAGGGCCCTGTCCCTCCCTTGCCTTTTCTTGACAGAAACCAAGCCTGGAATACTAGCTAAACTGTTATGGTTGCCTAGCAACCACCCCAGAAGGCATCTGGTGAATGCTACAATCAGTCCTTTTATCATTTGGTTTTTTATAAAACCCCACAATGTATTTTTTTTAAAAATTCAGATTTTTCTGGGGTGCCACTCCCCCAATCCATTATTCCAGAAGAGGGAGAAAAGTTTTCTTTGTCGAAGGCTTTCACGGCCGGAGAACGATGGTTGTTGTGGGTTTTCCGGGCTGTATTGCCGTGGTCTCGGCGTTGTAGTTCCTGACGTTTCGCCAGCAGCTGTGGCTGGCATCTTCAGAGGTGTAGCACCAAAAGACAGAGAGATCTCTGTCTTTTGGTGCTACACCTCTGAAGATGCCAGCCACAGCTGCTGGCGAAACGTCAGGAACTACAACGCCGAGACCACGGCAATACAGCCCGGAAAACCCACAACAACCAAAGTTTTCTTTGTCCACTGCGTAGTTTTGTTAACAGAAAAGTCCCAGCAGCTTCAGCCTGTCCTCATGTGGAAATGGTTTCACCCCCTTGATTATTTTGGCTCCTTTTTACGCACCACGCTATCCTTTGGCAGATACAGTGCGCAGACCCACACCCAACGTGCACTCTGAAGCCTCCAGTCCTCTTGGTCACAATACCTGGAGACTCCTTCGCACAATCTCTCCAAGGCAGAAAAGCTGCTTCAAACCAAGTTGGACCAACCAGCTCCGTCCTGGACTCCTGACCGGCAGCCACCCTGCAGGGCTTTGGGCAAAGAAAAGGCTTTCCCTGCCGCTGCTGCCTGTGGTTCTTGCTAGAACTGGGAAGGCCTTACAGCACACCAGGCAGCAGCTAGCCGAGGGCTCAGGGGCCTGCCCTAGGGGGGCTTGTGCTGGAGAGGAGTGCCCTGGAGCCCACCCGCAACCAGTGCAAGGCTTCAAGGAGGAGGGTCACGTACCCGCTCCCCAACTCTGCAGCTCTCTGCAGCAGCTGTGACGGCTGAACCCCCTACCCAGATGGCACGGGGTGCTGTGGACCAAGGTGCACACGTGACAGAAGCCCCACGGCTGCGGACTGCAGGGCAACACAGGGAAGTCACAGGCCAGTCACACGCAGCCACCAATCAGAACATTTTGCCTCTCTTTATTTTATGACATGTAGATTTTTGCCTCTTCCCACCACTGCCCTGCCTCAAGGCCTCATAACTCCCCAAGATTTGAGGAAGCAAAGCAAAAAAAATAGGAGAGCAGAGCCTGGACAGCAGCATTCTCCCCCCCCCCCGCCCCCACTATAGTTCCCCGGAGCCAGCAGTGCCTGGTCCTCAGGCTACATCTAGCACCCCAGACAGAAGAGGCTGCTCTGCCTAGCCACAGGAGCAAGGGTTCAAAGGCAGCTTTTGAAATGGAGACATGTGACAATGAAAGGAAGCAGGACCTCCAGGGGCCCAAGAACCCTTTGTGCAGGTGGCAGAGAGCCCTTTGCCAGAGTCTTTCCTGTCCGAGGGAGGTCAGGGCTGCGGCATCAGCTGCAGGCGATGCTTCTGACTCTCTGATATTCCCGGGGAGGTTAAGGCTGCACAGGCTCTTGTGAGGAAGGAAGAGGATCCTCTTGCAGAGGCGGCCAAGTGTTGCCAGCGTTTCTGGTGCCAGCGTTCAGCAAAGAGCAAGCTTTTGGGCTCGAGTTACGGAGCAAAGGAAAAGCTCCGGAGAAAGGGGACAGCTTTCAGGGGATGGCTCCAACCAGGGCCACGCCTGTTCATGGAGGAGGCCAGGTGGCAGCATGGTGGATTTTCCTCTGCTGCACAAGAGCAAGAGGAAACTCTTTGCAAACTGACCACCAGCTCGCCTGCCTTTGCAAACTGACCACCAGCTCGCCTGCCTCCGGACGGGTTGGGAGCCTCCCAGCTCACAGCTAAGCGTCAAGCCAGCGCTGGAGTCGTTCCCAAGAGCCACCCTCTGAGGGAAGGGCTTTTGGGGGGGGGCAGTCCTGCTGCTTCAGATGTTGACCTCCTCGCTGTTCCCGAGGGCGGTACCCAGGAGGCAGGGCGCTGGCCTGTCTCTGCATCTCGCACTGCTGGCAGACAGTTCTCTGCTCCTCCAGCCTCACATCTCGTCGGAGTGGCGTGGCTGGATGACCACGCTCGTGGTACGGTCCACCCAGCCCTGCTTCTGGTCGACAGAGGCAGGCGGGAAAGCTGCGTGCTCCCCTGGGAGTGGCTTCTCTGGAGGCGAGAGCCCTGCTGGCTGGGAAGAGGAACCAGAGGAGTCGCTGCTGTTGGCAGTGGGGGCGGGCTGCTCCTCCGGGGAGTGCTGGCTGCCGTCCAGAGACCGATTGACGCTCCCTGGGGCCTGTGGATCGTCTCTGGGCACCGTCTCCTCAGGACGCAGCAGATGGCCAAGAGGGACCCCGACGGCTTTGGCAGGTTGGAGAGCTTCGCCCTGTGGCTGGCCCCCGTCGCTTGGATACTCGCGCAGCCTCCGGGACAGCACTGCAACAGCACAGGGGAAATAGGGGGTCAGTGGAGCAAGGGGTGAGAAATGAGCCAGAGCACCGCCCCCAAGTCTATGGTTGCTGCATAGACCCTCTGCTTCTGGGGATGGCAGGGAGTGGACTGAGGCAACGAGAAGCTATGCAGGGGGGAGAAAATGGTGCCTTCCTGCCCTGAAGGTGGCAGCGCTGGGCAGTCGATGGGCTGCCCCCCCCCACAAGATGTCCCATGCTCCAAAGTGTGTCTATTTCACTGGGATTGGGGGATGGCAGGATTTTAAGCCTTGTCCATCCAGGCAAGTGCCAATCTTCAGTCACACACATGCCCAAGTTCTCTGTTGCCCCAGAAAACCAGTTTTCTTGCCCAGACAGGCCAACTGAAGTGCCTGCCCAGGGGATACTCCGGAGAGCGCGCCTGCTTTGGGAAGGCTGGAAGAAGCAGCTGATTTTACTCTCCCTGTTAAACTCTGCATGGAGGGGAGGGCTAGAAGGGAACTAACTGGACAGAGGAAAACACGCTTAAGAAATTTCACCTGTTCCTCCTACGAAATCAACAGCATCCTACGAAATCAACAGCAGCCCGAACACAGGCTTTCTCTGTGGTGGCCCCTACCCTGTGGAATGGCCTGCCTGAGGAGGTCAGGAGAGCCCCCACCCTCCTGGCTTTCCGCAAACGATGCAAAACTGAATTATTCAAAAAGACTTTTTACTCAGTAAGGAGGGCTGTATTGTAGGGAGGGGCTCTCAGATGCTTCGCTAATGAGTTAGGGGCCATAGACCTCACCACTATGTTGCCTTACATATTATCTGTTGCTTTTATTATGTACTCCTATGTACTACCTGTGCTTTCTATTGTCTAATGTCAATCCTAGAAGTGATTATGTTCTGTTCCAGTATTTTCTTCCATTTTGTATTGGATTCTTGCTATCATTATGCCTTTTAAAACTTGTATCTATTTACCCCACGGCATTGTTTGTGGAAATGTCCTTGACACTGTATGGAAATGTCCTTGATACTGATTGTACTAAGCTCGTACTGTGTAATCCGCCTTGACTCTCAGTGAGAAAGGCAGGCTATAAGTGACGTAAATAATCAAATAAATAAAATCAGGGGCTAAAGAAGCTACCCAAGATATATGCAACTCTACCACAACAATTTTAAAACGAAACGACGATTCACAAAAGCCCCCACACTATCAACAGGAACTGCTCCCCATAATTCTTGATCAAACTGAATGAGGAGTCCCCTGAACCCGGGCCGCTTTGCTTTCTAGATAGCGCAGTTACACCCCTGCTCTGTGCCCAGAGGAAAGCAAAAAGGATCCTCCAGGATGCCTGGCCAGCCTGGCCTGGAGGAATATTCCCTCCTGATCCCAAAGTGGCGACTGGCATTTCCGTCAGCACAAAACAAAGGGCCACAGCAGCCCAACACCAGCTCATCCTTGCCCGCCTTCCCTCTACAGTAAGCCTACGTTCACTCAGTCCTAGAATCAGCTGGGCTTAAAAATCTCCAAAGAAAATTTGATTTATATATTCCCCTTCAGGATGACTTAACACTCACCCAGAGCCATTTACAAAGTATGTTATTATTATCATCCCCACAACAAAACACCCTGTGAGGTGGGTGGGGCTGAGAGAGCTCTGAGAGAGCTGTGACTGGGCCATGGTCACCCAGCTGGCTTAGAGTCCCGCGCTCTTAACCACTGCACCAAACTGGCTCTCTTCCACTGAAGAACCAACAATAACCATCAGTAAGTTCTTCCTAATGCGTAGCAGAACTCTTTTGGTTTAATTTCAACCCACTGGTTCTGGTCCGATCCTCTGGGGCAACAGAAAACAACTCTGCTCCATCCTCCCTGTGGCAGCCCTTCAAAAACCTGATGGCTACCCTATCACGTCTCAGCCATAACAGCTTGAGGCTAACTGGGAAATGGCGGCAGCGCTTGCTGAGCATTTTTAGGGAGGCCCCTCTCAGCCCAGGAGCCCGTGGCCAGCAGCGGCCAACCTACAGCTCCTGGGAAACCCACAAGCCAGGCCAGCGGGCATCCGCGAGGTGTTCTTCTGCCGGAGTGGGTATTTGGCAAGACACGAACAAAACGGCGCAGGCGCCGTCCCCGCCCCAAGCAGCACGCTCTGCACTAGGCCGAGCCACGTGAGGAGGGGGGCGTGGCGAAGAGCAGGGGCCCCTCCTCTCCTCCTGGTGCAGGACTGGCCCCATCTACAGCACGTGGTGCAAACAAGGGCAGCGCGTTCACGGAGACCGAGGGCCCTGCTGACGACCTGCCTGGCCCGCGGGCTTACCCACCTCCCTGGAGCTCCAGCTGGCGCTCCCGGCCTCCAAAGGGGTACAAGCTGGGCACCAGAATGAGGCAGAAAGACAACAGCAAGACCTGCCAAGAGACACAACAATCCTCAGCGAGGCAAGCAGCCCCAACTCCACCCGCGCAGAGGGCCAGGATCCCAACCAGGGGCAGGAAGCCAGCCCCGCTCCCCTGCGCTGAAACAGGGACAGCACAGCCAGGTGCGTGTGTGCATGTGTGCGTAATGTGGCTGACATCAGGCACACACCGGCAAGGCAGCCCTGAGGAGAGCATGCAAACCGCTCCTTGTAGGATGCTCACCATGACGCAAGTGCTGGCCGTGGTTGTCTTGGTGGATGACTGCTGAACCAGGGCTTGCAGCTTCTGCAGCTGTGTAAGCAACGACCTGCAGGAAAGCCAGAATTATGGATCACCACTTCTGGGAAGGCCTGCTGGTTGCCGGGCATTCAGGGGAACCGTAGACCCGACTGCTGGCTCTTTGCTGGCCTGAATCAGCACCCGGCTGCCCTGCACCAAGGGCCAGCGGAGAGCACGACAGAGGCCCCCAGCCCCCCAGCCGTGGGCTTGGGCAGGGTGCTCTCTCTTAGCTTAACTTCTCTATCTGGTAAGCAGGAGCCAAGCCAGGCCACTACTGCCCCACTTCCAAGACTGCAAAGCAATGGGGGCGGAACGGATTCTGGCCAGCCAAAGAGCTGGCCAGCTGCTGCAGGGCTCGTTTCCGGCCCGGAGCCTTTGGGGGACAAGATGGCTTCTTGAAGCTCGTGAAGCCCCCAGTCCCCAGGGGTGGAATATACAAGGTGGCAGGGAGTCGGGCAGCCCCCTCCTCGCCCTCACGCCACTCACGTGTTCTCTTTCTGCAGCAAATGCACTTTTTGTTGAAGCTCGTTGTTCTGGGCTGTGCAGGCAATCACTCTGGGGGAGCGACAGGACAGACGTGAAGCTAGGCTGGTGTCCCCCCCGCCCCCCCCACAGCTGCTCTCTGTGAGGCACACACGGCCTCTCCCCCCTCTCCCAACCCACGTGCAGCCGGGCGGCTATAGAAGTCCCGGTGCCTCTTGCCCCGCCGTCCCCACCTGCTCTCCAGGCTGTCCATGTAGACCTTCTTCCTCCGGCGACTGTCCTGGGCGGACTGTTTGTTGCGGATCTTCCGACGGACTCTCTTCAGCACCCGCTCCTCAGCCTACGAGGCAAGTTTCCCAAGGGTGAGCGAAGCCTCCCTCCTTTGCCTCTTTGGCTCACGCTAGCTTAGCCAAGAGCAACACCCGGCTGCCACATGGGCCAGGAGCCCCAGCCCGAGTCCCTTCCCACCTGCCCAAGCAAAGAGCAGACACGGATCTGAACTCAGCTCTCTTGCTGCAGAGCAGATCTGACCGCAAAAGCATTGCCTTATGGCTGCTACTACAGACAGGGAAGCCCTTCCTTCTTACGCTGAGCATCCCTCTCTTGGCCCGGCAGGGAAAAAAGCCCCACCCAATCACGCCCTTACCAAGCAGGGGGCATTTCTGCAAGGGGGGGGATCTGCTAGACTGACTGGCTGCCTCCCTCCCTCCCTCCCGCTTTGGCTGTCCCTTTGGAGGGAGGGCAGAGTCTGAAGCCAGCGGGGCTCACCTTGGTCAGGGGGAGGTTGGAGGGGATGGACACCCCCTCCTTCTCCAAGAGCCGCTTCTCCTCCTCGGTCAGGATCAGCTCAGGGAAGGCAAACTGAAAAGATCCCGAGAGAAATCAGACTGAGATGAAGGGGGGGCACACATGGGGGGCTGCCAAGAGAGCCCCCCCCCCGCACGAGGGCCAGGAGCGCCCAGGCCCTACCTGCTGCTCCACCCCAGGAAGGGGCTCCTCCACGGACACCACCACGGGCAGGCCGGAGTCCCGATGGCTGCCGCTGGACTCCTCGGGGGTCTCCGCCTGGCCCCACGTCTCTGGAAGAGGAAGGCCTGGCTCAGCCGCACTGGGCAGGATCCGCAGAAGCGGAGCGAGGGAGGGAGCGAGGGAAGGAGACCCCCGGGGCCACTCACCCAGGTCGATGGCCACGTCGCCCTCCGACAGCAGCGGGAGCAAGGAGTAGGTGTGGTCCGGCGCCAGGCGTCCGGGCTCGCCGAGGGGGCTGTCGGAGCCGCCGGGCTCGTCGGGCAGGCTGCCGTCGCTGGTGGGCGGGGAGGGCTCCGGGGCGCCGCCGGGCTCGTCGGCGAAGGGGCTCAGCAGGCAGCGCAGCAGCTCCTCCGCCGCCGCCTCCCCCAGGCCCTGCGGGGAGAGGGCAGAGTCAGGGCCGCCCGAGGGGGACCCCGCCAGGCAAGCCCGCCCGCCCGCCGCCCCTCCTCACCTCCGGCTCCAGCAGGCTCCAGTCGGCCAGCAGGTCCCCCGCCGCCTCCCCTGCCGCGTCGCCGCCCCGCAGCAGGAAGTCCAGCAGCTCCTCGTCGGCCGGCGCCGCCCAGTCCTCCGGGTGCCACATCTGGGCGGGAGACGGGAAGGGAAGGAGACGGGAGGGAGGCAGCGCTCGCCCCCGCCCCGCCCCAGGCAGCGGGGCTGCCAGCCTCCAGGTGGTGGCTGGAGATCTCCCGGAATTGCAACCGAGCTCCAGGCGACAGAGCTCAGCTCCCCTGGAGAAAAGGGCTGGCTCGGAAGGTGGGGCTCCCTCTCCCTCCCGAGCCCCGCCCGCTCCAGGCTCCACCCCCAAACCTCCAGGAATTTCCCAACCAGGAGTTGGCAACCCCAGCCCGGCACGCCAGGGCCAGCGGCGGCGCCTCCGGCGGCGCCTCTCCGCCCATCCCCGTCCTCGTCCCGTCCCGTCCCCGTCTACGGAAGGGGGGGGGTTTCCACAGGCCCTACCTGGGAGCCTACAACGCCGCCGCCGCCGCCGCCGCCGCCGCTTCCAACACGGCCAAGGTGACGTCGCCCTGCGCAGCCCCGCCCCTGGCGCGCCGATGAGCGCAGCCGCTCCGCCGCCGATTGGACGGCCTGGCTGTCCGTCGCGGCCGGGCCTGGCGTCACGCGCCCGCCCCCTCGGCGCGGGCGGGGGGCGGAGAGTCCGGCGCCCCTGGCGAAAGGAGGCCGGCAGGGGGCGCTGGCGAGCGAGGGGAGGGGCGCCCGCACTCGAGATGGCGGCGGCAGCGGCGGCCTCGTAGGCGGCTGAGCATGCGTGGCCGAGCGGAGGGGCGTGGCGGGCGGGAAAGAAGCCCCGCCCCACAGGCCGCCCCGCCGCCAGAAGCGCCCCGCGACCGCCGCCCCGCCGCGTCCCTCAGGTAGGCGCCCGCCGGGCAGGGCAGGGCAGGGCAGGGCAGGGGACGGAACGGGACGGGACGGGACGGGACGGGACGGGACGGCCGGCCGCTCCCGCCTTCCCTCCGCCGCGAGAGGGGCGCCGGTCCGGAGGGGGCGAGGACAGGCCGGGCGCCTCTCCCCTCGCTCGCCTCAGGCCCTGGTCCCTCCGCTGGGAAGGGGCGACGCGCGCAGCCCAGGGCGCAGCAGGGCGGGTGGCAGGGCGGGCGGCGGGGAGAGCCGAGCCGAGCCGCGGGGCAGGAAGTGGGGCCGGGGGGGGCACACCGGCCTTCCTCCTCCTCCTCCTCCTGCCGCCTCTGAGCGCCGCGGGGCACGGAAAGCGCCGGGGCGGGGTGGGGCTGGGCTGGGCGGCTGCGCTGCGCTCCTCTCCTCTCCTCCGCGCGGTGTCCCCGAGGCCTCCGGGCAGCGCCGCCCCGCCCTCCCCGCCCTTGCCCGGCTGGGCGCGGCGGTGCCGGCGGGCCAAGCAGGCGGCCCGGCAGGGAGCGGCCCTGCTGCCGCCGCCTGCGCCGACCCCTGGCGCGGCCTTTCCGGCGGGGCGGTGCAGCGAGGAGTCCCGGCGGGGCTCGGCGGCGGCGGCGGCACCTTCGCTTAGCGTCGCGCGGGCTCGGCCGGTCTCAGGCTCAGGCTTTGCCCGGGCGGGGGTCTCGGCCTTCGCGGGGGCCCTCCTGGCCGCTCTTCTGCAGATGACAGCCGGGAGAGGGGGGGCGGGGGCGGCCTTGACACGTGTCTCCAGGTTGGGCCGGCACGCGTGTCCTGGGGCGGGCGGTGCCTGTTTCTCAAAGCACGTCGGGCAGCGTTAGCGCCGCTCGTTTCGCGCGGGTTTCCTGCGGCAAAAGGGGCCGCGCCGCTGCCCCGTCGTCCTCCGGCTCCGCTTTCTCTGCCGGGGGGGGGGGGCGGCGGGGGGAGGGCTCCCGCTTACAGCAGTGCGGGGATGGAGGAGGCCGCCTGCTGCTTCTGCACGACCCCCTCCCCGGGGGGGGGGCCTTTGGAGCAGGCCAGCGGCAGATTCCTGCGACCAGAGCGAGGCCCGTGGAAGCTGCGCCTCCCCTTGCCCCCGCTCGCCCCCCCCTCCGTCCCGGGGAGTAAACAAGGACTGTGACCAAATAAGGAATTTGCAAGCAGCCGCGGCCCAGGCCTGCGAGCCTCTCCTAGCCAGGCGCTTGCAAGGACCCAGGAAGCGGCTCCCGGGAGCCAAGGCCGGAGGAGCCCCCAGCTTGTGCCGGTCCTCCTCCCCGCAGGCGTGTCATAGCCCCTGCCTCAGTCACCGACCTGAGGAGAGGGGAGGCAGCCCGGGACCTCGTATGAGAGCCCAGCGCGGTTGCAGGGGCTGAGAACAGCCGTCACAGTCCTGGTATGTGGATGTCCAACTCCAGTCCACCCCACTGGAATTTGGGAGGAAATGAGTTAAAATGAAGCTGAAAGGGTGAAATCTCTTCAGAGTGCTTGGAAGTGATTTAAATCTGCAGTAATACGAGCCCAGACCCAATATCTGTCACAGTTACGAAGGGATTCCCCAACTTTAAGAGAAGGACAGCAGGGATAGCCAAGTCAAGGAAAGCATATGGGTTGTCAGGGTGTGCGGAAAGAGCATGTGAAAAGCCTGTGCGAATAAGCCTGCAGACTGACTGTCCTTTGTCTTTCTCATTGAAACTGATAGTAGAAAACGGTAAAATAAGTATCATGTGTGCCATGAATAATGCAATGACTGGTTTATGGAAGAAAACAGTGCTGTATGAGCAATATAAGATGCACAATAAAGCAGTAAACTACCATTTGTGAAAGTGCTGTCCTGAAGAATTTTGTGTTACGTGTTTTGCAAAATGATAAACAACTGGGAGCCGCCTTGGCCTCCTGAGGCAGCCCTTTCCACAGAGTGGGAGCTGCAGCAGAGAGGCTTGGGTGTGGGCAGCAGTTGATCCTTCCTGAGTCACGGAGGCTCAGCTGAACCCCACTGAATGCGGGAGGCGCAGTGCCCTCCCAGACCTCGGCCTTTACGGCCTCCGTCACCTCCACCTTGTCAGGATTCATTTCCAGTTTGGTCACCTTTAGCTATTTAACCACAGCAGTCAGGCAGTGCCTCGGGACCACTGGGGGGACACTGTTGAGAGAAGAGGGCAGGCGCCCACGGGGCATTGCCACTGTATCTGTGGCATCCAACCCCAAAACTGAATGATCTCTCCCAGGTGCTTCACATGAAAAGAGAGAGAGCAGCCTGCTAGAGAGCATTCAGCCTTGAGGAGCCCCACAGGCAGGTCAGGCATTGATGAAAACTGGCCTCTGAGAACAGCCTTCTGGGTTTGATCTGAAAAGAACAACGTAAACCATTCCAAAGCTGCATCCCTTGATACCTACTTCTGCCTCCCAACATCTCAATGGGATTTATTTTATTTATTTATTGCCCGTCTTTCTCGCTGAACAAGGCGGATTGCAGAGGATGACATGATCTACCGTATCAGTGGGGCTCCTGGTAGATCCAGCATCTGCAACAAAGTACAACAGCCTTTGTCTACCTTTAGATGCAGATCATCAACTGAGCCATCAGTGCCGTCTTTGCCCCATAGCCTGGCCTGATTTAAAGGGGTCGAGAGTAGATGTGCCAGCCAGGAGGTCTGATACTGCTTTTCTACCACTTTTTCAAAATTCTTGCCAGGAAAGGCAGATTTGAGACTCGGCATTAGTCGGCCGCACCATTTTTCTCCAGTGATGTTTCTGTTCCGGCGATGACTGACTGCCACCTTTAGTGGTTGAGGAAAAACAACCAGAGCCAGTGATTATAACGGTTATAATGGATATCAGAGGCAAGTTCTTCAGCTCCTTACAAGATCTGAATGGCTCTGATAGACAAGGGTCAGGAATGCAAATGATAACCTTCAACGTCCTTAAGATACGGTCAGAGTCCTTCAAGCTGCTCTGGCACAGTGGTTAAGTGGCTGGGCTGCAGATCAGCATTGTGTGGGTTCAACTCCCGCTTCCACCACGTGCTTAGTAAGTGGCCTTGGGGAAACCACTCCTCTCAGCCCAGCTCCCTAGCTGGATTGGGGGATAATAACAACACTGTCGTTGTTCACCGCTCTGAGGGGGGCGCTAGTCTGTCTAGAAGTGCCGTGTATAAGAACACTGTTGTTGTTATACCAGTTTGAAGTGATCTGTATATTGCCCAGAAGGTATACTGGTTACTGCTAACTGACCTACAGTGCAACCAGCATCATGTTAAGAGTGTATGTAAGAGATTTTTCAGTGAAAGCTAGTTGTCAATTCTTGCAAATTTAAAGGTTTTAAAGAACTTAAATGTTAAATAGTTAGCCATTCCAGAGCTGCTATTTCCAGGAAGCGTGTGGGGAGAACTGAGATGAGCGAACAGGAGAGATGAAGTTCTAATTGGAAAAAAACACACAACTTGTTCCCAACATGGGGACGCAGCAAATATAATGCCAGTTTTTAAAAAGGGGTCTAGGCCTGCTCTCGTAAGAGCAGGAGGCCTCGGGACGGAGGAGCGTGAAGAGTGTGAGAAGTAATGGCAGGAGAAGCCCAAGGGAAAGAGGAGACCTGTGGGAGGAGTGAGGGGGAGCTGTGTAGGGTCTGAGCAAGCATCGTGGCCCAGGAGGAGAGACTTCTTTGCTTTTACATGGTCTCAGGTTCTGTTTAGCGTGTCTGGTGGAAAAGGGTCTGGTTATAGTTAATGTGAAAGGCCTCTCTCCAGTGGAGAGCTTGTCTGCACCCCACATCACTAGGTGTTGCAGGACCGTCCAGTTGTGAATCATTGCTGAATTATTGCTGTAGAGTAACGATAAGCTTTCTATCCCCCAGTATATGGCTGCGCCCTGATAGGCCATGTGTCAGCACTGGGCAGCTCCCTTGGGTGTGGCCAGAGGGCGCCATCAGCCAGAGGTGGCAGAAGGTGGGGCAGAGATGAAAGGACAGTGTTTGCAAGTCAGGGAGGAAGGTGAGTGGAGTGGAGATTTTTCTGTTAGCCAAGAGGCTAAGGAGGAAGAAGACGACTGCAGGTTGAATATGTGGAGAAACTGGGAAGATCTCTGCATGGTTTCTGGGGGAGGCCTGGGTTTGAAATGCAGAGCTTAAATGTGATGGCAGTGGGGTATGGCTGCTGAGAGGGGTCCTGTTTGCTGAGGAAGGGCCATGCTATAGCCGAAGCCCCGCAGTCTTGTTCTCATGAGAGACTGGCAGCCTGTTTTGGCCAGAGGGTGGGCGGGGCACGCAGGCCGGTGCTGGATCTCTTGATGGCTTATAAACGAAGGATTGTGCCCTGTGACTCTGGCAAAGCCCTTTGCAAGCGGAATGTATGACTGAATTGAAGGATACTGAGTCAGCAAAAGCCTTCGCTTGCTGGCATAAGGCAACAGTAAAGGGAGTCTGACAGATCTCCTGGGGGAGGGAATGCCAAAGTTTTGTCACCACGACCAAGAAGGCCCTTTCTTGGTTGCTGCCTGTTTAGCCTCAGCTTCTGGAGGCACTGAAAGCAGGTCCTCTGAAGATCACCGGTGTGCTGGGTAGGTTCATTAGGCAGACCAAGACCAGAGGGTGGGGCATTTGTGTGCAAAGAGAGGCTTGCGAGTGGCGGGCTGCTGGGGCCTGCTCATCCAACCTCCCTTCCCCCACCTCTGTGAAGGAGGGAGGGAGGGAGGGAGGAAGAGCTGGGGCCACCACCTTCTCCTCCTCTGCAAAGCTCTGTGCCTGCCTGCTTTGTGGGGCAGTCGCTTCTTGCCCCGCCGGGGTTTACTTTTGCCTGGGCTGTGGTGGGGGTGGTAGGCCAGCAGCTGGTCTATGGCACCAAAAGTCCCTGGGCTGGCCCTGAAAAAGGAAGGCACAGTGGGTGCTGGCTTGGGCCTCTTGGGAGTTCACACCTGAGCAAGTGACCTTTGTCAGGAAACTGACAGGTTTGTGATGTTCCCTTCATGCCCATAAACAGGCCTGGGCGTTGGTCCTGTAGAAGGCGGTCCCTCAGAAACTGGGGTTCTGACACCAGCACATCTGATGAGTGGCTGTGGGACTCCCCGCGGGCTGAGAGGAGCCAGCTCTGCTGCTTGTTGGGATTATTTGCAGGCACCTGTCATTCCCCAGCGCCTCTTGAGAGTAACCAGTCTGTGTGACTCATGCTTGGAGCCACACTCGGAGGGAATCTTCCCAGTCTGCAATCTGGAAACTGTTAATTTTGCATCCGTTCAAGTCAGGGGCATCTAGTCTAAAGTGGACTGGTTGTCTGTTAAGGAAAGCAACAGGGTGCTTTTCAGGGGTTGAAATTGCTTAATGAGAATTTTAAGTGGAGGTGTGGAGGCCTGGAAAAATCCATATTTTTCCTGAAGGTGTAACGAGCTTTTGCCCGTGTCTGAAACTAAGCTTCTACTAGCCAAAAGAAAGATGTATCTTTCCTCTTGGAAAGCTTTCAGCAATTAGTTCTCAGACCTGTCAAACAGATAAGTTCTTTGAACCACCTGTTTATCAGTACACTTATTTATATAGGGTTCAATATTGCTTTGCAGCTCTTCATCAAACACACAGACACCTGTCTAGAGTTTATTTCACTTTATTGAAAATACACCCTAGTTTTTTAATGAAGCAAGTAATCAAAATATAAATGGATATTAATATAAATCCTAGAACACAGAAAGGCAATAAGAAATAACAGTGCAATCCTATGGAGAGTTACTCCAGTCTAAGGCCATTGACTTCAGTGGACTTAGACTGGATAACTCTCCATAGGATTGCACTGTTTGCTAACATTTCTTAATAAATTCCAAGTTTAACATAATCAAAGTTTCTATGAAATGCATAGGTAAAAATAAGTTCTCACCTAAATTCTCTCAAGAGATTTCTTCCATCAAAGCTCTGCCATTCTAGCTGAGTTTGTAATTTTATAAGTCATCATATGCAAATATTTAAGGCCTATTCACATGATAGCACAAACAAACAATGATTGGTTTGCTTCACTGAATATTCATAGTTTCTATTGTATAACCTTCCAATTAGTTAAAAATTACGTTATACTCAAACTTGCAAAACAAAACTATAAATCTCTGAGAAGTGTCAGAAAAAGTTGAGAGATCGCCATTGGTTGAATCTCCGATAGAGGAACATTAATCTCGATAGAGTCCACTATTTTAATTAACTGTCAAAAGATTAAAGCACACCTGTTAGAATTACCTAACACATAGAAAAAAACACAGAGACGATTCATGTAAAGTGAATACAAGTGCTTGGCCTAGTATTGCTCAGTGTTGATTATTGCCGTGTGCTTTTATCTATATTGGTGCAACAAAGGTTTCTTCAGTTTTCCAAGACAGAAACTAGACATTTGAGGGGAAATGAGACCATGTATTATGAAACATTTTTTCCCTCAGAAAGATGAGCAATATGTTTCTTAAGGCCAAGTTTTAAAATGTAAGCTCTCTTTTACTCCTTCAAGTACTTTCTAACAACTATGTGTAAGTCTGCCTCCCCCCACCCAAGATATTGGGGAGATAGTTTCTTGTGCTGGAAGTGTGCGCATGAGCAGGGGGGAGCTGGCCGAGAGGGTGGGGTGAGGGGGGGAGAGGGCGAGGCAGAACTGGGGTGGGGGGTGACTTGCATCGGCTTAAAAAGGGACCCTCTTCATAGCTGACCGACCTTTATTTCTTGACTAGCGGCGTTGCTGTTTGCTCCACTCGCCAGCCCCATCGCTCACTCCGCTCGCAGTATTGAACAGTAGTTTGAACACCGAAGGAGCAGTTCTGCCTCCTGCTGAAAGAGCTGCCGGATGAAGCAGCAGCAAAAGTGGTCGTCCTTTTGTGTGTGTGTGTGTGTGTGTCCGAAATTAGGTTGATAAGAGGGGTCACAGCCGGCCTTTCTTCCCAATGAGGACCTGAGAGGCTTCCGTTGTTCTCCTCTCCGTTTTATGTCCACAGTAACAATCCTGTGAAGCAGGTTCAGCTCAGCAAGTTTCCAGGGCAGAGTAGGGATCTGGACCTGGGTTTCCTAGATCGGGGTTAGAAGCTACCCTGCGCTGGCTGAAGCCCCCTCGTTTCGTGGCAGAGGGGATCTTTTCCACCCTCCCTGTCTGTGCTGCCTGCACCTTCTTGTCTTCCTGTGAGCAAGCTTTGGCTTCCACTGGTCGCACGGGGTTAGGCAGTTTCTTGAGATAATGTGGGCCAGGATGGGAGACGGTCAGACACCCTTCATGTCTGGCTCTGCAGCTTCCACGGTCGTGCTGAAGCTGGTGGCCAAGTTTGATATTCCTGGCTTTATTTTCTGCTGCGTTATGGCTGCCACAAACAAACAGCTCCCATTGCTAATAATGTGGGGTGTGGGGATTTCTCAAGGCAACGTGGGCCAGGATGCGCCAGTTCTGTTTCTGGAATATTGTTCTGGTCACTGTGTCTCGAAAAGGACTTTGCAGAGCTGGAAAAAGCACAAAAAAGAGGGCAACCAAGATGCTTACGGGGTTGGAACACCTTTCCTGTGAGGAAAGGCTGAAGAGTCTCAGACTTTTTAGTTAAAAAAGAGATGACCAAGGATAGACATGATAGAGGTTTATCAAATTATGCACAGAGTAGAGAGGATGGGCAGAGAAGCTTTTCTCCCTCTTCCACAGTGCTAGAACTCGAGGGCATCCAGTGAAGCTCCGGGGGAGGCCTCAGCCTCTGTGCCCTGCCTGCTGGGGCCCTCCAGAGTGGCCAGTGGGCGAGACAGGATGCTGGACTGGATGGCCCACTGGTCAGATCCGGCAAGGCCCTGGCGTGTTTGGCGCTGCGGCTGCCACGATCATCCTGAGTGAAGGCGCTGGCCCATTTAACGGCGCCTAGCTTTATTGCCTGGTGAGTGACTTCTGTCAGAGATGGACGCATCATTTATTATTGTCGATTGGTGGTATGCCTCTTTGGTCTGCTGGCGAGATTTAATGGTGGTTTGAATACTGAATGAGTAGCTTTGCCTACCTGTGATATCCTGTGGGTCAGGCCGGGAGCTCTCCTGGAGTTACAGCTGATCTCTCTGTTAGGGGGATCAGTTCCCCTGAAAAGAATGGCTCCATTCGAGGAGGGTGACGTAGTGGAGTCACACCTCGCCCTCCCCAGGCTCCACCCCCATTTCTCCACCTGGGAGCTGGGAACCGTCGGTCTGCCCGGCCCCTGGCAAAAGAGTTGCAGCCACGCCAGGTGAAGCAGCAGCCCCAGAGATCATCCTTCCGGGCACACCGTAGGCCAAAGCTGATGTGTGCCAGATGTCATACGCTATTTTCTCAGGGGGAGACTCAGAGTGGCTGAGAAAAAAACTGCAGGATTCCGGGGGAGGGGTTACCTTGATTACTGATTTTCAGGTAGACTATTACTGGTTTGGGATTCGAATCCGTGAGGTTTTTTTGGTTTCTGGAGTTTCAGGATCATTATTTTCAATAGGGAACAGTATTCATTCCGGGGCAGCTGTTTATAAAGATAATGGCACCAAATTTGCACAAAGCACAGTCCACCCTATAATCTAAAGTCCCTCGAAGTTTCAAGCAGATTGAATCGAGGTGTTTGATTTTACAGACCCTCCCCCAGATACGTGCTTCTCAGTGCAGGCACACTCCTGATTTCTGTTGGGGGGGGGGATTGTGGTCAAGCCTAGCAGAAGAGCACCGGCTGGCCACCAGCATTTTTTAAAAAGAAAACCCTTCATAAAATCATAGAGCTGGAAGGGATCTGAAGGATCATCTAGTCCAGCCCCCTCCACAATGCAGGAAATTCCCAGCTATCCCCCTCACTCTCCCCAGGGACCCCTGCTCAATGCCCAGAGGAAGGCAAAAAACCTCCAGGACCCCTGGCCAGTCTGGCCTGGAGGGCAATTCCTTTCAGACGCCAAAGTGGCGATCGATTGGCATTACCATGAGCACATAAGAAAGGGCCGCAAGAGCCAAGCGCCGACTGATCCCCGCCTGCCCCCTCTCATGCTGAGTCATAGAGCCGTCATTGCTGCCAGGTGGCCGGCCAGCCAGCCTCCTTGGTGAGGCACTTGTGCTGCTCCAGAGTCCTCCTCAGCCTGGCAGTATCCTACGCTGGTTGCCATGAGAGTGGCCTTTATCTAAAGGTGGGCAGAAAGGGTTCCTTTCATGCCCTTGAGTGCGCACTGGAAACGTGCACGATGTTGGCCTGCATTCATTCATTGCTCACTTTTCTTTCTGAGACTCAAGGTAGCATACAAAGGATCAGTCGATACGATCAGCAGCTGGGGCATATAATATACAATAGGGTAAGGATAGCAGACATTTGAAAACAAGCCGAAATCCAACAGAGAGTCCACAGAATCCCGGAGTTGGAAGGGGCCATACAGAGACCATCTAGTCCAACCCCCTGCCCAGTGCAGGATGAGCCTAAAGCATCCCTGACGAATATTCATCCAGCCTCTCCTTGAAAACTGCCAGTGAAGGGGAGTTGAGAAACAATGCTGAGAGAAAGCATATGCCGATTGGCTGGGCATCTTAAGGACTAGTGCCTGTTCTTCTGCAGTGTGGCAGGGGCTCTGTGCCCAGCAGCTTGGCCATCTCTGGTCTAGGTCCGTCTGCCTTTTCCATGCTTGGGAGGCAGCTATGCTGTCCTTGTTTGGAATCTGGGCAGAGTCTGTGGTTGTGTGAGACAGCTGGCCCAGGTGTCACTGGATCTCCTGTAGCAGTGGATCACCTCTTCTCAAGGGTGAGCGTCTGTTGTCGGAGTGGCTCGGGAGGTGGAGGTGGATGTTGGACCAGCCTCGCCACACAGGACAGCTGTGAGAATAAAACGGGGCAGGGAGCATCATGCGCGTAGCTCTGAGCGCCTTGGTGGAAATCGTAGTGGTCAAGACACTGGACCATGGATTGAGGACAGGCAGACCGGGACAAAAATTTCCGTTGGGTTGAGCACTCAAGCTAGTTTTTCACCAGCCCTGTGACATTCCCAAGCCCCCACCTTGCGTAGTCATGTTGAAGACAGCAACAGCCCCAGCTGGATTTTCCTTTATTTTTGCACCCCAACATTTGAATTTCACGTGCCAGAAACTGATCACTGGCATAAAATACCTGTGTGCTCTAAGGAGACCAGGAGAAGTCCGACTGAGGGCTGGGGCTTGCGGGTGTGTGTGTGTGTGTGTCTCTGTCTCTCCAAGATTGATATGCAGGATTATGGGGTGAAGGTCACACCCAGCTCTGCTTCGAAGGTGAGTGCGGGCATGGCTTGGCCCCCCCAGGCTCTCCTCCTGTGAGGCCAGTCCCTGCTGCAGGCTGTCAGCCACGAAGACTGGGAATGAACGTCTTGGGAACGAACAGGGAGCTCACTTCGTGAAGGACCGCCCCCCCCCACGTGTGTCAAGCAGCAGCAGCAGCTGCATCGGTGATCCCATGGCATTTCTATGCAACTAGCTCCCTCAGCTCTCCCCAGCTGGCACCCACAATCCCCCCAAGCCTGAGACCCGGTGGGAGTCCTGGGTGGCTCGTGAGACGAGCTCTTCCCTGGCCCAAGGCAGTGGTCGGATCCCTTCCAAGTCCTAGTGTCTTGATACTACGAAGGCTTTCTTAGGAATAAGGCAAATGAAAAAAACAGTCACACACATACTTCAGAGATAACTAGTCCCCCCCCCCTTTTAGGGGTTGGGCATTCATGCTTAGAGAACTCAAGGCCAATTGGCCAGGCTCCCAGCTGCACAATCCTGAAAGAGAAACCCAGCTGCACCACCCGCCACCCTTGGGACAGATGGCAGATGCCAACATCCTGACAGCACACCCCTCCATCATCTCGGGTGAAGGCCTTTCACACCATCTACTATGGATTCAGTTTGGTGTAGTGGTTAAGATTGCAAGACTCTAATCTGGAGAACTGGGTTTGACTCCCCGCTCCTCCACTTGAATCCAGCTGGGTGACCTTGGGTCAGTCACAGCTCTCTCAGAGCTCTCTCAGCCCCGCCCACCTCACAGGGTGTTCTGTTGTGGGAATAATAACATACTTTGTAACTCCTCTGGATACTTTGTAAATCACTCTGAGTGGGTGTTAAGGTGTCCTGAAGGGCGGTATATAAATCAAGTCACTAATAAGTCATGTTGTTGTTCTTTTAATTGGAGATGCTGGGGATTGAACCAGGAACCTTCTGTGTGCCAAACAGGTGCTCTTCCACTGAGCAGTGGCCCCTCCTCTCTCTAGCTGGCTTGAAAATTAACTTCCATTCTGGACTGGAGTGCTCTAGCCACGATGATGTGTGTACTTATATAAGCTCAGGGTGGAATCATTGTTGCGCATGATGCATAGGTTGCACTTGAAGTTATCTTGGATGCTCCAGTTGGTATAAAATGCTGCAACATACCTGTGGTTGAGGTGTATGCCTCTAATTGTATTATACCACTGTTAGAATAATTTTATAGAATCACAAGGTTGGATATCTAGGGTCATCTAGTCCAACCCCCAATTTCATTGGCTGCCTGCCTTCTGGACTTGTGTTAAGGGGCTGAGGGTTACAGCACATGTCCTTCACAACCTGTGATCCCTATTGTCACCTCGTGCATCGGCAAACACCCTCCTAGTAGGAGTTTCTGATTGCACTATCCTGTTGCTGCAATGTGTGGTCAGAACCTCTGGGTACATGAGCCACGTATTGGTGTGGATCAAAGGTGCTTTCCAGATGGACCCCAAATTTACCATAAGTCACCTAAGACTGGGATACCATTTATTAAGGGGAATCGCCTTTGGATTCCTGCCGGTCCAGGAATCCAAAGGCAGAGATCCCAACACCTAGAGAACAAATGATCCCAAAGGCGAAAAGGCAAAGTCTGTGTGTCACTGTGGTGGATGGGAACTTAAGCAGCTACACAAACATGGGCATTTTTGAGCCAGTTGAGCACGTGTTGGGTAAAGACCAAAGGAGAAATCCAGTGAGGGGAAGGATCCTGGCTCCCAGTATAGACTAAGCAGCAGAGTTGGGCAATATAAGCTTCTTTTCTTGCCAGGTTTGGGGAGGAGTAATATGGGGGAGTCAGGTGTGTAACAAAAGTGGTAAAGGGGGGGGTGGCACAGGCTCTTTTACACACACACCCACACCCACACACCCCTCTCCAAGATAAGAGGTGAAGTTCCCCGGGGGCAAAGGGTGTTTGGGGGCCTAGTTGTCCTGGCTGATGAATTGGGGCTTTGGTCAGGGAGTGGAGGGCTGGGAAGGTGTTCCTGCGGTAGGTTTGGCTTGTGGTTTCAGGCCAGCTGATTAAATGCCGGGAGTCCTGGATTAACGGTCTGGGGGCCAGGACTGGGGGAGCTATTCTATGCTGCTCGGCTTCATGGGCTTTTCCACGGTCCTCCTCTTTTGGGGCCGGCTGTGTTTTTTGGCTTGGCATGGCTGGACACATCAGGACCAGGGGAAGTCAAACACTGAACGCGGGGCCAGTCCTTGCACCAAACAAGAGGCAGGCTGGGGTGAGTTAGGGACCATAGACGTTGTAACGAAACGGTTTCCAGGGGTGAAATGAGTGCCAGTTGCTGTTGATCTGTCTTTGGAGAAGGGGGAGGAAATGTTCCCCCTGAGGTCTGATGGGCTGTGGGGCCAGGGAGGGGCCTGCAGGAGTCTTGGTGTGGGACGCCCTTCTTCCTGGACTACAACTCCCAGCTGCCCCGGGGCCAAGAAAGGGCGGGAAAAATAAATAAGGGGTGGAGCCTGAATAGATAGACTCGGCCGATCCTGAGGGGAAAATGTCAGTTAGGCTCCTTCTTGGTTGAAGAAGGAGAGGCTCCTGCTGCTGGGTGAAACCCGGGTGCCTGGGCCCTAAGTGTGGAGGGCCTGGGAGGCAGCAGAAAGGGAATAAAGAGAGTCACCCTTCTTGGTTGAAGAAGGAGAGGCTCCTGCTGCTGGGTGAGACCCGGGTGCCTGGGCCCTAAATGTGGAGGGCCTGGGAGGCAGCAGAAGGGGAATAAAGAGAGTCACCCTTCTTGGTTGAAGAAGGAGAGGCTCCTGCTGCTGGGTGAAACCTGGGTGCCTGGGCCCTAAGTGTGGAGGGCCTGGGAGGCAGCAGAAAGGGAATAAAGAGAGTCACCCTTCTTGGTTGAAGGAGGAGAGGCTCCTGCTGCTGGGTGAAACCCGGGTTCCTGGGCCCTAAGTGTGGAGGGCCTGGGAGGCAGCAGAAGGGGAATAAAGAGAGTCACCCTTCTTGGTTGAAGGAGGAGAGGCTCCTGCTGCTGGGTGAGACCCGGGTGCCTGGGCCCTAAATGTGGAGGGCCTGGGAGGCAGCAGGAAGGGAATAAAGAGAGTCACCCTTCTTGGTTGAAGGAGGAGAGGCTCCTGCTGCTGGGTGAAACCCGGGTGCCTGGGCCCTAAGTGTGGAGGGCCTGGGAGGCAGCAGGAAGGGAATAAAGAGAGTCACCCTTCTTGGGTGAAGGAGGAGAGGCTCCTGCTGCTGGGTGAAACCCGGGTGCCTGGGCCCTAAGTGTGGAGGGCCTGGGAGGCAGCAGGAAGGGAATAAAGAGAGTCACCCTTCTTGGGTGAAGGAGGAGAGGCTCCTGCTGCTGGGTGAAACCCGGGTGCCTGGGCCCTAAGTGTGGAGGGCCTGGGAGGCAGCAGGAAGGGAATAAAGAGAGTCACCCTTCTTGGTTGAAGAGGGAGAGGCTCCTGCTGCAGGGTGAGACCCGGGTGCCTGGGCCCTAAATGTGGAGGGCCTGGGAGGCAGCAGGAAGGGAATAAAGAGAGTCACCCTTCTTGGGTGAAGGAGGAGAGGCTCCTGCTGCTGGGTGAAACCCGGGTGCCTGGGCCCTAAGTGTGGAGGGCCTGGGAGGCAGCAGGAAGGGAATAAAGAGAGTCACCCTTCTTGGGTGAAGGAGGAGAGGCTCCTGCTGCTGGGTGAAACCCGGGTGCCTGGGCCCTAAGTGTGGAGGGCCTGGGAGGCAGCAGGAAGGGAATAAAGAGAGTCACCCTTCTTGGGTGAAGGAGGAGAGGCTCCTGCTGCTGGGTGAAACCCGGGTGCCTGGGCCCTAAGTGTGGAGGGCCTGGGAGGCAGCAGAAAGGGAATAAAGAGAGTCACCCTTCTTGGGTGAAGGAGGAGAGGCTCCTGCTGCTGGGTGAAACCCGGGTGCCTGGGCCCTAAGTGTGGAGGGCCTGGGAGGCAGCAGGAAGGGAATAAAGAGAGTCACCCTTCTTGGGTGAAGGAGGAGAGGCTCCTGCTGCTGGGTGAAACCCGGGTGCCTGGGCCCTAAGTGTGGAGGGCCTGGGAGGCAGCAGGAAGGGAATAAAGAGAGTCACCCTTCTTGGGTGAAGGAGGAGAGGCTCCTGCTGCTGGGTGAAACCCGGGTGCCTGGGCCCTAAGTGTGGAGGGCCTGGGAGGCAGCAGGAAGGGAATAAAGAGAGTCACCCTTCTTGGGTGAAGGAGGAGAGGCTCCTGCTGCTGGGTGAAACCCGGGTGCCTGGGCCCTAAGTGTGGAGGGCCTGGGAGGCAGCAGAAAGGGAATAAAGAGAGTCACCCTTCTTGGGTGAAGGAGGAGAGGCTCCTGCTGCTGGGTGAAACCCGGGTGCCTGGGCCCTAAGTGTGGAGGGCCTGGGAGGCAGCAGAAAGGGAATAAAGAGAGTCACCCTTCTTGGTTGAAGGAGGAGAGGCTCCTGCTGCTGGGTGAAACCCGGGTTCCTGGGCCCTAAGTGTGGAGGGCCTGGGAGGCAGCAGAAAAGGAATAAAGAGAGTCACCCTTCTTGGTTGAAGAAGGAGAGGCTCCTGCTATGGGGTGAAACCCGGGTGCCTAGGCCCTAAATGTGGAGGGCCTGGGAGGCAGCAGAGAGGAACGGAAGGGGGGACCTTCCCTGAGACTTGCCCCCCCTTAAGGTAGAGTCGGGAACAGTGTGGTAGGGAAAGCAGACGGCGGTTCTCTTCAGTTTGATTTTCTGCCCTAGGGGTTCTGAACAGGGGGGTCTACCCCTATGTGTGGTGCCTTTACCTGCTTTGTATATAGTGCTCTGTATATAGTTATTGAATTATACTTTTTTGGAATATAAAGGACCTTGTGGTGCTGTGACTACGTAAGCTCCCCCACTTGGCATGCTACGGGAAGGGAGGGAGCCCGGGAGAACTGATCAGGCCAGACCTTGGTGGGTTGCCAATTCTCCAGGGCCCACCCAAAGATTGGGGAATTCACTTCCCAGTAGGGAAATTCAGCCAGAAGGGTCTCACTGCCCCTCAGTCAGGCGGTGTACAAATCAGTGAGTGGTGGCAGCGACGAAGAGTGTGAGCCACGCCCACCAGGGACGGTGGGAGGCGGATAGCGGGGCTAGCAGGCCGTTGACGGCGGCTCAGTTGCCTGGACTGAGAGCCAGCACCCGTTCCGCCACAGACATCATCACTATATTGCCTTACATATTATTTGCTGCTTTAAATATGTACTCCTCTGTACCACCAGTGCTCCATGTTGTCTAATGTCAATCCTATTATGTTCTGCTTCAGTATTTTTTCTACTCTGTATTGGATTCTTGCTAATACTATGTCTTTAAACTTGTATATATTTACCCTATGACATTGTTTATGAAATGTCCTTGATACTGTATGGAAATGTACTTGATACTGATTGCACTAATCTCGTACTGTGTAATCCGCCTTGAGTCTCAGTGAGAAAGGTGGGCTATAAATGACATAAATAAACAAATAATAAACTGAAATTGAAGCAGGCTGGTCACACCGCTGCCATCTTTGGTCCTCGGGGCAAGACTTTGTGCATTTCTGTGTTTTCTTGGATCAGCCTAACGGATGCTGTCTTTAATCAGAATCCAAAGGCATTTTGGCAAACTATTAACGGATTTTGGTGATGCCAAGGGCTGGATTGTGAAACACAGAGATTATATTGTACTCCCATCTTGATACTTTACTGTGTGTTGGGATAGGGTTGGAGAGGCCTGTTCCTTCCAAGGCACGGATATAGTTTGGGTCTAGCTGTGTGTCCTGGGTACCTCGTGGCTTCTGCATGTGGCACTGCTGAGCATCGCGGTTCCTCTGCCCCAGGTGTGCTCCATTTTGACGCTCTAAAATCTGTTGTGTGTAATAGCATTTAGTATTTCAGAGCCCCACCCCCCGAGTTGCCATGCAGAAAGTGGTCTTGAAAGTGCAGAGGGCACAGTCAATGTGGCCTCCTATTCTTCCTGTAGTTGACACTGTCACTTGGCAACCTTTAAATTTAGTTTGAGCGCTGAGTCTGGGCAGAGCGGGAACAGAGCTAAGCATGAAATTTGTCTCACACACCCACACCTATAACCCCGCTTGCCCAAGGTGGAACTGAGTTCTGTTTTCATCTCAGTTTTTTTCTCTTCTCTCTTGGACGTCTGTGCAGGTGTGTCTGTGTGTGTGAAGAGTGGCAGGTACTTCAGGGAGGGGCTTTCTCTGCAGCTACTTCTCCCCCCTGCCCTCAGTTCCTTGCTAAGGAGCAGGTTCCCTTGCTCAGCTAGAGATTCCGGCCTTACAAATGGCCGAGCACTGGCTCAGGTGCTTCTCAGAGGACGTACAGATGGGGTGTGCGCATGCATGCGGACGCACATGCATGACTTCTGTTCTGATGAGAATATGGCTGATGTGCTGACAATTTCCAGGCTGGCTTGCACGTGAGCTCATGGTGACCAGAGGAGTTTTACTTTTACTGAGGCCTCCGCAGAGCTATAAATACAGTGCTTAGAAGCAGGGGAGGGTTGCAGGCGGGGTGTGCCGCCGCCTGCCCGACCAGCATAGAACTGAGCGGCGGCTGGGCTGCTTTGCACAACTTCCTGTCAAGAGCAGGCCTGTAGAGAGGCCACGTCTCCGCCGCCCACCATCTGCCTCCATCCCGAGTATGAGGAGAATTCCTTTGTAGGCAGCACACCAGGGCTCTTAGGTTTTCGAAAGGCACTCAGTATTTCAAGAGCTTGGTCTGCAGTCATAATTAAAACTCAGACACAAAAAGTTCAGCTAAGGTGATTCAAAGTGTTTTCATGATTAAGCAAGAAGAATGGGATTTTCAGTCTTGACTGGAAATATAAAACTTTCTGGAAATTGTAAAGTTATGAAAACGGGGGTTTCTGGAAGATGAATATATTGGGAAACACATTCATGCAATTACTATTTTTTATCAGATCTGAACTTACTGTCAGCAACATTCTGGACTTTGCTCGCCCACCGTGTGTGAGTGTAAAGTGCTCCCCAGCTTTGCAAAGTCCCCCCCCCATGCCTTCCCCCTGCCACTGAGGTGCTTAAGCTGTAAGTCCCCCTGGCAGAGGGCTCTCGGGTGTAGCTTTGTGCTGCACCTCACTTACCTGATTTAAGGGGCTCCCCAGCCAGAAGTTATGTGGGGGGGGGGCTGTGACTGGGCACTGGCCAGGGGGCTTGGCCACTGTGTGGGCGTGAGCAGATTGGGCTCAGCTCTAGTCAGCATCCTAGACTCTTCTGGGCTATTTGGCTGGAAGAGAGCATTGGCGGGGGGCAGCTTTTCCTGCAGTATGGGCACCTATTGGCCTTGCTGCTTCCTTCATAGTGTAACTTTCCGCTGCTGCGGAGGACATTCATGAGCCCGAAATGGCTTAGGAAACCAACTAACTCCCGCCACGCTCCCCCAGCCTGTCAGTGCAAGGATTCATCCCCCAGGTCTCTCTGCGCCCAGCCGCAGTGGCTGGGGTCTGAAGGGGAACCCAGGCAGAGCAACGCCTACGAGATCCACCACGTAAGTTGGGTTTACGCTGGCGTAACTGCCAGATATGCCATTGTACTTCCTAGCTGGCTCCTGCAACACATTCACCCTCCCTCATAGGATTGAGCTGATAAAGGCTTATTGAAATTGTTGTTGTTGTTTATTTATAATCCTCCTTTCTCACTGAGATCCAAGGTGGATTACAACACTGCAAATAAGTACAATATAATCAGTAGCTAGGACATTCACAGCAAAATACAGCATGATCAACAGTTCAGTGAAAACAGATACAGCAGGGCATGGTAGCCACAAAAATGAAAAACTAGAGAGCCAAATGCATAGATGAAACCTTTCTGAATTTAAGCATCAGTAATTAACACGACATCTTTAGCAATCTTTGATATTTAAAGAAGTGAGCTGTGCCTCACAAAAGCTCATACCCTACTACAAATTTTGTTAGTCTTACAGGTACTACTGGACTCTTGCTCTTTTCTACATCTTTAGCAATGTCGAGCTACCCAGTAGATGCATATCTACCTCGGTAGACAGTACCCAATAGCCTAGTTCATAGCCCCCGTCCCTTACCAAGGTCTCTCTCTGACTTCATGACACAACCCTATAATCTGGGTAGAAAACCTTCCTGAATAGTTCAGTCTTGGACTGCTTGCGGAAAGCTAGAAGAAAGGGAGCTTTCTTGATCTCCTCAGGCAGGCCATTCCACTAGGTGGGAGCTACCACAGAGGAAGTATATATGTGTGGGCAGCTGTTGATTGAGCCCAACTGCAGGGTGTTTTCTGCAGAAGGCCCTGTTCAGAAGAATGAAGCTGCCTTGGCGGAACATAGGGAGAGAGGCGATTTCACCGATAGGAGGGGCCTAGGCACGGCCCCTCCACGGCAGCTTTGCTCATCTGAACAGGGTCTCCTGCAGGTGCCAGCCTGCGCATGGGCAAAACCAGCCGCTCCCCATACATGTGCCTTCTCTGTGGTGGCCCCCCTCTCTATGGAATGGCCTACCTGAGGAAGTCAGGAGAGCCCCTATGCGCCTGGCTTTCTGCAAGTGATTATTAAAGTAAAATTTATGAGAATGGAACAAATAAATGCAACAAGTATTAACTCTCAATTAAATCTAAGATTGATTTAGAATCAGTTTTACTGTAAAATGCCTTAAATTTTCAATAAGGGCACATACAAATACATTTTTCTCACCTAGATCTTCATGAGATTTCTTTCAGCTCAACCCCAAGTCCTTATCGGGGTAGTATCTTTTATACTAATCAGTATGTGCCTAATCAGTTATGAAATCTAAGCTCTCTCACATGTGGCATCAATATAAAAATATGATTGGGTTTAGATTTAGATTTCAATCATGTGACGTTCTACCTATCTGAAAAGTGATGCTGTGTCTAGGGTGCAAAATAAGTTATTTAAGTCATTACAAGGGGACAGGAAAAGTTATTGAAGAACCATTTATCTACTACTGTCCACTACTTTTAATTGGTTGTCAAAGATGAAAGGTACATCTGTGTAATTATAGAACCTGTTAAGAAACTACATTAATGTATTGTCGAAGGCTTTCACGGCCGGAGAACGATGGTTGTTGTGGGTTTTCCGGGCTGTATTGCCGTGGTCTTGGCATTGTAGTTCCTGACGTTTCGCCAGCAGCTGTGGCTGGCATCTTCAGAGGGGTAGCACCAACAGACAGAGATCTCTCAGTGTCACAGTGTGGAAAAGAAGTTGGCAGGTAATTTATATCTACTCAGGAAGGTAGGGATGGGCTGAGTCATCCTGTAAGAGTTTCCCAGGGTGTGGAATGCTAATGGCGGGAGGCTTCACTGTATCCTGAGGAGGTTCTTTTGCATATGGATTGGGGCTTGATGTGCTAATCTTCTCTGCAGGGCTATTGTCGAGTATAGGCAGTAGAGACCCCCTCACCTCTGCAGGAGTATACCATACACCCTGCAGCTGTGGACAAGTTTACATCGGGACCACAAAGCGTAGCATCCAGACAAGAATAAAAGAACATGAAAGACACTGCAGACTTGGACAACCTGAAAAATCAGCAGTGGCTGAACATAGCCTAACGCAAACAGGGCACAGTATCTTATTCCAGGACACCAAAATACTGGACAACACTTCCAACTACTTTGTCAGACTGCACAGGGAAGCCATTGAAATTCACAAGCATAAGCA
The DNA here is from genome assembly GCF_028583425.1 of Eublepharis macularius. NCBI lineage: Eukaryota > Metazoa > Chordata > Lepidosauria > Squamata > Eublepharidae > Eublepharis > Eublepharis macularius. The sequence continues at coordinate 376,250 of NC_072797.1, read as the reverse complement.
AAACTTCAACAGGAAAGAAGAAACCTTAAGAATGAACAGAGCATGGTTTCCAGTTCTGAAAAACACCAGGCTAACAAAACACTCTATACTCAACAATAGCCCTGCAGAGAAGATTAGCACATCAAGCCCCAATCCATATGCAAAAGAACCTCCTCAGGATACAGTGAAGCCTCCCGCCATTAGCATTCCACACCCTGGGAAACTCTTACAGGATGACTCAGCTCAACCCCACCCCTCCTGAGTAGATACAAATGACCTGCCAACATCTTTTCCACACTGTGACACTGAGAGATCTCTGTCTTTTGGCGCTACACCTCTGAAGATGCCAGCCACAGCTGCTGGCGAAACGTCAGGAACTACAATGCCAAGACCATGGCAATACAGCCCGGAAAACCCACAACAACCATCGTTCTCCGGCCGTGAAAGCCTTCGACAATACATTAAGGTTCATACATAGTTCACTAGAATATTTGTGTGCAAGTAGATATAATGTGTTCTAATCCATCTTCCTAGGCATTGTAATTCCAGAAATCTCTGGTTTGTGTATTTATTTAATTAATTTATAGTCCGCTCTCCCCGCAAGCAGGTTCAGAGTTGATTTACATCATAAATACGTACATGCAGGAGATAATCAAAAACAATTTAAAACGTTGGTAGCAATCGTAAAAGTACAGCATTTAAACATATACAAGGCAGCACATATTGCAGCCTGCATCTCATCACCTCGAGCCCAGGTAGATCACGCAGGTGAGACTCTCTGTCAGAGGCCCTGGAGCAGATGCGGCTGTTGCATAGAGCTTGGCTGTACACAGTGACTGGTTTGGTGTGCCTGGGGTGACTGCCGGGAGGCGTGTAGGTACCTTTGGCAGTCAGAAAGCTTTCGGTGTACGGTGGTTTTTATGCTTCCGTCCTGTATTTGTGCAGTGGATGGATTCGTGGTCCGGTTGAGGGTGTGTTGAAAGCCTGGTGAAGTTCTCCCAGTGTCCAGAGGATGAAAATGTCCCCAATGAATCTCAGGTACAAGAGAGGTGTTAGTGGACGGGAACTGAGGAAGCGCTGCTCCTAGTCATGAAGCCATGAAGATGTTGGCATATTGTGTATAATTTAATTTTGCTTCTTGAGAAATATAAAAGGCAGCCATGTGTAACAGCGGATAAAACTGATATATGTGACATTTAAAAGTATAAATAACTTGGTTTTGTTCAAATAAATAATTACATTTTTTTCGTTTATATCTTGCGGTATCCCATGGGCTCAGAATGGCTCCAGTTTTTCCAAACGTATTTGTGTTTCCAAAGGGCTAACAATCTAATTTATAATACTTTAATATAATATAAATCTGAGGCAGAACAGCAAGTTAGTGCATCTCGGCACAACCCAGTTTCCGCTGGATGGAAAACCAGGAAAAGAAATAAAAGTTGAAAAACAAAAGAATTGGCCTTATGAAAAACAGCGTCATACTGTTGCTGTGGTGTAGTGGTTAAGTTAAGTGGTTGGGCTGTGAATCAGCACTCTGCTGGTTTGAATCCCACCACTGCCCTGAGCTCAGCAGCAGCCCTGGGCAAGCCCCTCCTCTCAGCCCAGCTCCCTGGCTGGATTGTGGGGATAACAGTAACACTGACTTTGTTCGCTGCTCTGAGTGGGGCATTCGTCTGTTTAGAAGGGAGATAGATAAGTGCACTGTTATTATTTACACAGGAATGGAAAAAAATATTTTTAGAGATGTCAGAAAATATACATTCCTATTACACAGTTTCCGGTGGGTAGCCACATCTGTCGAAGGCAGCCTTGGTGGGAAGGCTCATGCCCTGAAAGTCGGGTTGGTCTTTAAGGTGCAGCTGGACCCGAATACTGAATACATAATTAGGAAGTGTGGATTTTGTTTGTGGCAGAGCGCCGAAGCAGCAGTTTTGAGCATTCAGAGCATTTGAGACGCTCCTTACAGCAGTCTTTTCAACAGCATTGAAAGGGGTGAGCATTGCTAACTCCCCCCACCCCAATCTTGTAGCTCAGTCTGGGAGAAAGGGACTAGCTGCCGCCTAGGGAAGGCCTGCACCCACGCGTCTGGACTTGGTCTTCTGTCCCCAGCAACTGTCTGTCTGTCTGTCTAAAACGTTTGTATGCCTCCTTTCCCAACCAAAAAAGGTCTCCACAGCAGCAAACTTTAAAACACAAACAATGAAAAAAACAATTTAAATTTAATAATAATAACTGTGCTTATGTACTGCTCTTCTAGACAGATTAGTGCCTCGCTCAGAGCGGTAAACAAAGTCAGTATTATTACTATCCTCACAATACAGCAGGGGAGCTGGGACTGAGAGGAGTAGCAGTAGTGAGATTTGAACCAGCAGAGTGATGATTTGCAGCCGAACCACTTAACAACTATGCTAAAATAGTATTAAAAACAGTAGTATTAAAAGCCTTAATAGTATTAAAATAGTATTAAGAGTATTATAAAACAATTCCTAACCCACACAAACACACAACACAAGGAACAGAGAGGGGGGCTGATGGGGGTATGCCACACAAAACAAAAAAATCTTCACTCGGTGGCTGAAAACAGCAATAAAGGGGGGAGAACCAATCTCCCTGGGGAGAGGGTTCCAGAGTTTTGGTGCCACGACTGAGAAGGTCCTTTCTCAGGCTGCCCCTCATGTCGCCTCAGGTGGCAGGGACAACAGAAGTGGGGCCTCCGAAGATGACTGGAGGGAATGGGTAGGTTCACAGGGCAGAAGGTGGTTCTCAAGGTATGCTGGCCGCAAGTCAGATAGAGCTTTAAAGGTCAGTACCAACACCTTGAATTGGGCCTGGAAGCAAACTGGGAGACAGTGCAGATGGAACAAGACAGGTGACACAGTCCCTATGATCCACTGCAGGCAGCGTTCTGTACCAACTGTAGCTTGTACACAGTCTTCAAGGGCAGCCCCACATAGAGAGCATTGCGGTAGTCTAATCTAAACGTTACCAGGTTCGGTGGTTTAAAGGCTCTCCCTAGCCTGCATGCATTTGACAAATGGAAGATCATGGGAAATTCAAGTAAATATGAATGTCTCTTAATTATTTAGGAAATGGTATATGCTGCCTCTCCAGGGACCTCCTCAAGGCGACTGACAAAGGAAAACAAAACAATAAAGTCATAAAAACAGCAACTATGAATAGTAAAGCAGGCCATAAAATACTCAGTACTATGTCCTCATTCTAGAAGCAGACCGCAGAAACAGTTTTGACCAGAGAAACAGATAAAAGCCTGGGTAAAAAATAAATTTTTTTGGCCTGAAGGACAGTAAGGTAGTCACCAGGCATGCCTCAAGGGGGAGGGCATTCTGGAGGCATGGTGCCGCCTTGGAGGAGGCCCTGTCTCTGGCTGTCAGTCGCCTCACCTCTGCAGGCAGAGGCAGAGCGCAAGGCCCTGGGGGAAGAACTCAACAGGCAGGCTGAACAGTGATGGAGTCACTGCCCACTTGAGTCCTAAAACCTCAAAGTGTGAGCCAGGTTCGGAAGCAGGGTGCCTTGGAGTCCTAGAGCAGGGACAGGTGAAGGCACCCTCTGTTGCAAGACCACGGACCCTGTTAATCCCCTCCGACTGGCCGTGGCTCCATCCAAGTTCTTGGGCCCAGAGAACAGTCCAGCCCACTTCCCTTCTCGACTGGCTTGTGGACTTCCCAGGCAGTTTGGCCGGCCCTTCCTTGGGACAGAACCAGATGGACCTTGGACTGACCCCGCACGGCACAGCACTTCTGGTGTCCCCCCCCCCCCCAGTCATTCCTCTGGCTGCCCTGCAGGCAAGGGCAGGGACCTCCGTTTCGGCTGGCAGCTTCCTTTTTTGTTCCCTTTCACGTGCTTTGTCTGATCTCAGTGGGTGCTGACTCACTCGGCCCAGGAAGGGCCACCAAAGGGAGCTTCCTTCTCTGAGTCTCCTCTTCAGGGCCGATGGAACCGCCTCGAGGCTTGGCATGGGGCGCGTATGGCCTGCTTCGAAAATCAGAAATCTTCCCTGGGGGAGGGTCTTGTCCCCTCCTCCATGTGCCACAGGAACGTGGGGCCGTCTCCCGTTCTTTCAGTGAGTGTCTAGCATGGCAGCAGAGGCCTGTATCCATCCCATCAGTGGACTGCTTGAGTTTGCCTGCATTCCTTCCCCCACCATGAGGGGCTTGGGGGGGGGCACTTTCAACTATTCTTGGATTTCTGGGACCTGCTTGGACAAATGGAAGAGGCTGCAATTGGGAGGGGACGAAATTGCCCCTTGTTCCAGTTCTGCAGCACCCTACCCGTATGGCTCTTTGTCCATGCGGGGTCTTGCAAATCCCTTCTGGAGACGAGAGATTTGCAGGGGAGAGGAATGCAAGGAAAAACTGTGCAGCTGATGGGATACAAGTCAGAATTTCCAAACAGTGCGAGGTTCACGTGACCTTCTCCAAAGGTTCAGCTCCTCCCCACAGTCCTGTATCCCATTCCAAACGAATCCTTACTTTTAAGTATCTCCTTTTAGAGTATATCCTAATACCATCTCTAGACAGCTTGTGCAAATAAAATCATCCATATAGCAGCACATGAGTGAAATGGGCATGCAAAGCTTGCGTTGGGCTGTAAGTTGTGTCTCTTGTGGCTTTCTGTTTTTTGGGGTGGGTGGGAGGGGGTGGGACGGCCGTGCAGAGGTTGAGCGGAAGAGGAAACCTGCCTGCTGTGTGTTATTACTTCAGGTCCTGTCTGGCCTAAGGGATGTGAGGGCAGAATGCCCTCGGGTCATTTTTGAGGGTCCTGAGGAAGCAGGGGCTCAAGATGTGTCTGTGCATGTGGGGCATCGTGGGCAGGGAGGGTGCCGCCCCCCCGCCCCCGCACATACGCACCGACGATGCCTCTTGCTTCTGGAGTTCCTTTGGCTGAGCACACGTCTCTTTCCAGAGGGAGAGGCGCTTGCTTCTGTGCCTTTCCAGCTTGTGCAGTTAGCCAATGGGAAACGAGGGCCTCCAGACGCGCCACAAGGGTTGTGGAACTCTTCTGGAATGCAGGCCTGGAAAGTCTCTGTATGTGGCGGAGGCAGCGGAGAGAGGGAAGTTCTGCCCTGCAGCCGTGTTGAGCCTCAGCTCTCAGCCGAGGGGGAGGGTTAGGCCTTGCTGTCCCTTTGTTGCTTCTCCTTTTGCCTCTTCCTCGGGGTGGCGGGGTGTGTGTGTGGCTCTTTTGTGGCTGCCTGTACCGCTTGGCCCTCTTCTCTCCTCTTTGCTGTGTGCTCCGTTCTGCAGCCAACCCTTCCCAGTTGTTTAAAAGGTGCAGGAGTTCGTTTCCCACCTTAGCCTTCAAAGTCTGCCCACTTTACCTGCAGAAGAGAGAGGAGCCTGGGTAGCCCAGCTGGCCCGGGTTTAGACTAATATTTATTTTATTTATTTATATTTCACCTTTCCTCACAGGTCGATTTCACAGTCTAAGTCAATATGATCAACAGCTGGGATATTCAATAAACAATAGGGTAAGGATTGCAGAAATTGGAAAACAAGCCGAAATCCGACACAGAACTGAAAATAATGTTGAAACAAAATGTAATCAAATAGACACGACCTATTAAATGACTTAAGAACTATCCAGTAGGAGCATACCTACAACAAAAGGAAGTAGACAGTAGTATAATCTACAGTCCCTGTCCCTGTATCAGAACATTTCTCTGGACCTTTCTTTATAGCACAGCCCTATTACCTTTTTCAAAAAGCCCTCCTGAATAATTCAGTTTTGCACAGTATGTGGAAAGTCGGGGTCCTCCTAATGCATCAGCAGGCCGTTCCATAAGGTAGCGCATGTGCACGGGCAGCTGTAGGCTTTGCTCATTTGCAGGGTGGCACCTGCAGAAGCCCTGCTCAGGTGAGCGGAGATGCCGTGGCAGAGCGTGGGGGGAGAGGCCGGCCCTGCAGGTACGATGCGAGGGGCCTTGAAGGGCTTGAAGGGCTTTGTATGTTTTAGTCCAAACCTTGAATTGTGACTGATGGGTAGCCAATGGAGAGACAGCAGAATGGATGTAATGTTTTTATTTAATTAATTGATTTATTTAAAACATTTATTGGCCATCTTTCGACTCTGCATGAACTCAAAGTGGCTTACAATATAAATAAAATAGCAATCATAATATGAATGAAACAAAGTTTAAAAACATAGTTTAGGACTCTATTAAACATAAAACCAAGTTAATTAAAAGCAGTCCTAAATAATATGCATGCGGCACCTGGCTCCTGGGAATGAGTTGCAGCATTCTGTACCAACTGGAGTCTCCAGGTTGACTTTGAGGGGAGACCGGTGTAGAATGCGCTAGTCAAGTCTCGATGTTACCGTGCCACGGATCCAGGCGGCTAGGACAGCTGTGTGAAGGTGAGGGGCCGCCTTCCAGGCTAGGCTGAGTTGGTGGAAGATCTTTTTTGCAGCTGCATTAACTTGTTTTTCTAGCAGCTGTGTTGGGCCCAGTATCACCCCATGGCTCTTAACCAAGACTGCAAACGCCTGCTGAACCCCATCGAAACTGGGAGCACCCGTGTCCTTCAAGACCTCCATTTTCCCAGCCAGCATCACCTCCGTTTTGGCTGGCTTTAGTTTCCAGTTTGTTTGCTTTCAGCCATTTGAGCACCACTTTCAGTTGGTGGCCCAAGACCTCAGCTGCATCTCCAGGGGATTTATCATCTGCATATTGATTGCATCAAATTCCAGAGCTGCTTGGATAACATGGGGGGGGGGGAGACAAGGTTGTGTCCTGTGGAACCCCACAAGATGGTTCCCACGCTGTGCCACCTTTCCAGATACCTGCTTGAGGTGGCTCATGAATGAAAGCAGCACAGTAAAATAATAAAAAGAAGTTCATAAGGCTAATAATTGAAAATCAAGCCACGCTGCTCGTGCCCCTGCTTAACTAGGCCCTCTTTGAGAACCTTTTGCATTTGCATGCGGCCGGGCCAGTCGGGCAGAGCTTCTGGTGGCCGTTGCCTTCTCTGTGGTGTTCCCTGTACTCCTGAGATGGTTCAAAGGTCACAGCTAGTTGAAATTTCTGGCAGAAAAGAAGCGGCTTCTTAAAACTCCCCTGAGCTCTGGATGGGCTTGTGCAATGGAGTGAGAAAGGAATTGGGGCCAGGAAGGAAGCCTGGGGGGAGGAGGGGCTTCGGAGGCTGGCCTTGCCTGCCTGGGGGAGGAAGTGACTCCGGGGGTTGGTTAGGGCGAGAGGAAGTGGGCCGGAGCTGTTAGGAAGCAGATACTAGAGACTGCAAACAAGTGGGCCTGTGTGGAGTCCTGTCCCTGCAGCTGGCTGATGCTCAGCGGCCCTGGGCTGGGTTTGGATCTGAAGGGCTTTCCAGCACAAGAGCAGTGGCCGGCCTCAGGACTGACCAGCAGCAGCAGTGGGGTAGGAGGCTCAGGGGGCCCTGGCCGCCGTGACGTGAGCCCTTCTTTGTGAGGGGGGCGTGGGTGGCGCACACTCTTCAGGTGCACCCAGTGCTTGGAGTGGCACTGGAAGCTGAGTGGACGGGGCAGATCAACGGCGTGGCCCCCCCCCCCACAATGCTGCTGGGTCTTGGCCGCCTGCATGCGTCAATTCAGGAGCTGCACGAGGGAGACGGGCCGTGTGGTTTCTGAGCTGGCGAGGGGGGGCCCTCGGTGGTGGCATCCCGGAAGTTAAGGGGCCTGGGCCCGGGGGGATCTTAGCCTGTGGGCAACTGAGGCAGATGGCATGGCCCTTGTGCTGGGTGGGGGCGGCGATTGCCCATACCGCCCCACGGGGTGGGACAGAAGGAGGTTCCCCTGCTGCTCGCATCTGCTTCTTCGCCTGGGGCTCTGACCAGCTGGCTTCCAGCAGCAGCTCCTGCCCGCTTCTCCCAGGGCGAGGGCAGCCCCTTGCTCGGACCAGTGATGTGTGTGTGTGTGTGTGTGTGTGTGTGGCAGCGGCAGTGATGCGGAACCTTGGCCGTGGGCCTTAGAATCACTAAGGCTGTTTCTGTGCCTGGAAGGGAGAGAGCGGAAGGGATGGAAGGGTCTGGTCTGGCCACCTCGGTTCTGTAGGTGAGCCTATGGAAAGAAATGCCCATCTGCAGCTGGATCTCATCCTAAGGGAAGAAATTCCCTGAAGTAAAGGGAGGGGAAGCGGGTCAGGTCTCTTGCGGGTAGCTTAAGGGCGCAAGTGAAGCAGGGTGTTGCTGGCTGGCTGGCTGGCCGGCTGGCCGGGGCTTCCTTCTTGTGGCTTCGGTGTCCTCGCCCACAGTTGTGTATCTAACGGGTTCCTTTTTGCTGCGTTGTCCGTGTCTGCTTATCGGCCCAGGCTCCTGGCCAGCTGCCTTCCTCTGACGGACAGGGCCGTCTTGACTTTCAGCAATGCCAGCTCTCTCCTTGTGCCAGGGAAGCTCGGGCTGGTGGCCACACCCACTCTTTCTAGCAGATCAGGCGGCTTCTCTGCAGCCCCCCCCCCAAGAAGGGCTAATGGATCCAGAGCTGTTGCCTGTGAGGCATGTGGGGTGAGATGATGCCAGGCTAGTGGGACTGCTGGACGCAGCGGGGCGATCGCAGGCCCAAAGGAGGCAGACGCTTGCTCGAGTGCTGGGAGGAGGGGTGGCGGATCCTTCCCGTAGGACTTTCTGTCCTTTTCCCAAACTGCCTCCAGGCCTCTCTGTGCCAGTGAGAGCTTGCCTGCCAGGTACTGTTTTTAACCAGCCAAAGTCGCTCCCTAGCCAGACGGTTCCTTCTGTTCCGGAACAAACAGCAGGTCAGTTGAGTGCCAGGTGCTTTGGGCTCAGTGGTGCTCAGGGAGTGGCCAGAAGGTGGGTGGTGGTGTGAGGCTGGATATCCAAATGCCAGTCTGTGGTTGGCCATGTGAGGCACGTCCACATCGGAAGACAGATGGGTGGGTGCCCACAGACTTGCTGAGGGGCATGGGGGGGCATTTCTAGCGGAGGGCAGAGGGAGAGCCAGGCTCATTTGTACCCTCGTGGCTAACTTGTCCACTTCTCTGTACCTTGGGGTTTCTGCAACACACACAGTTTGAAGAAGATGGTCGTGGCCAATGCTAGCTTTTGGCGCTCATGCGTGTGCGCGCTCTCTCCCCCTCCCCACAGTAACAACCAGGTGTCATCTTTAACAGGTGAAGCAGGAGCGGGGACTCCCCATCAGCCACCATGGTTGCCTTGTCCCTCAAGATCAGCATTGGCAATGTGGTGAAGACGATGCAGTTTGAACCCTCAACCATGGTGTATGATGCCTGCCGCATCATCCGGGAGCGGGTGCCTGAGGCGCAGATGGGGCAGCGTAAGTGACGGGATAACCGGCAGGGTTGCCTCCATCTCTTGAGGCCATCACTGGCGAAGATTTCCCTCTTGGATGTCTTTGTGCTTTTTAGTGTCATGCACACACGTCTGTCAAAGCCAGAATTGCTGGGGCGGGCGGGGGCTTCTGGTTGTTCTCGTGCTTCTGTCTGTGGGTGTTCTTCTCTCTTCAGACTCAGACCCCAAGCGTAGCAGGCTGCCTGAGATGCTGCCAGTCTTGACCTCTGCCATCGTGGGCAGAATTGCTGCCAGCTCTCTCCTTAGAACTGTGCCAAGGGCAGCTCATCTGGGAGTGAGAGAGTAGCCTGCCCCGTTCTGTGGAATGGGACCGTTTCTCAGGCAGGCAGGCGGGCGGGCAGGCAGGCCGAAACGAGTAAAAAAACCCCAAAGGTCTGATTCTTTGCCGGGGATCAAATGCAGCAGGTGGGGCTGCCTGGCATAATTCCTGGCCAGTCCTCCTCCTCCTCCCTCAGAATCCTTAGTGCAAATGAGATCGTTGCATTTCCCAGACGTGGGAGACAAGCGAATTTCCTGCATTTCCTGAATCATGCATGGTCCGTAGCAGGAGCTCAGGGTCCCGAATCCCGTGGGATCCTCTGATCAGCAAATGGGTTTCCCCCATCCAGTTCCAGGGCATGTCTGCCTTGGAGACTTCCCTTCAGCCGTGGGCGTGGCCCAGGAAGGCGTCTGTTTGGGACTGGGCCGCTAAGAGGGCTGCAGAGAAGACCTGCGCCGGGGAAGGGAGCTGTCCAGTTGCCTCTTAAGTCGAAGTTCACATTTGCTTTTGCTCCAGTTCTCCTCGTTTGCCCTGGCTTGTGGAGCTGATGCCGCCACAGGCACCCTGGCAGCTCTTGTCCTTGGCGCAGATGGACCCACATCTCTACTCGCCCAGGCGTGCAGTTGGGGTTCTTCTTCAACGCTGTATCACCACAGCAGCCTGCCTTCATCAGGAAAGAGGGCAAAACACTTCGCTGTGGATTGGCTGTATCCCCTCGAAGGATGCATTCGTGCCTGTGTGGCCATAAGTACTCCCAACTGCACATACAGGCATAGCTGCTGGACAGGGACATGTTTTAAGGAAGTCTCTGCTCTTTTACAGCCAGTGACTTTGGCCTGTTTCTGTCGGATGAGGACCCGAAGAAGGGGATCTGGCTGGAAGCTGGGAAGGCCCTGGACTACTACATGCTCCGCAATGGGGTGCGCTCCCTTCCTCAAGCATCGCAGTAGGACCCTCCACCCCTCACATGGTGGTTGTCACCCCCCAAAGCCACTGCCCAGGGCGACCCCCTGCCCTGTGGCACTTCTGTTGCAGCTGACCTGGCGCTTGTTGCCGCCTTCTCCTCAGGACACCATGGAATACAAGAAGAAGCAGCGGCCCCTGAAGGTCCGCATGCTGGACGGGACCGTCAAGACCGTCATGGTGGACGACTCCAAGACCGTCACAGACATGCTGATGACCATTTGTGCCCGGATTGGTGAGAGCAAGGCCGGGAGGGGCGGGAACGGGGAGGAGGAGAGGCTGTTCTCCCTCCAGCAGTCCCTGACGGCCAAAGCCGGTTTTGGCAGAGCACACACTGGACGTGGGCTTCCTATAACTAGCTACTGGCAGGGGGGCCTGTGCAGCCCCTGCCTTTCCTGGCTCAGCGCTGTGCCCTGATGCATTGGCAAGGGTGCTTCTCTCACTGCAGGCATCACCAACTATGACGAGTACTCGCTCGTGCGGGAGATCATGGAGGAGAAGAAGGAGGAGCAAACCGGCACCCTCAAGAAAGACAAGACCATCCTGAGGGACGAGAAGAAGATGGAGAAGCTCAAGCAGAAGCTGCACACCGACGACGAGCGTGAGTGGGCGGGCCCAGGGTGCTCTGTGAGGAAGGGGGTGGGGGGCACTGCTCGAGGAGAGGCTCTCTTTATTCCCGCTCCCCCATCCCCAGGTCTGGTTCACACCATCTGGGCATACTCTCTCCCCCCCCTCCCCCCGCAAGGTGCATGGCGGCAGTGGTGGCAGCATGGATGGAGCTGAAGGAGCCTCCTTCCCTCTATGCTGCAGCTCCTGCTGCTTTGGTGCTGCCTGGGCCTGATGTCAGCAGGGACAAGAGCATGGGTATCCCCCACCCCAGTCCTTGTTGCCCCTGCAAGGGGGGGGGCCCAGATGTGAGAGCTGAATTACCAACCTATGTCGTTTGCCAGTAACAGTGACCTCTGTGCTGTAGGGATGGAAGGCACAACTTTTTCAAAAGGGATCTTGAAGGATCCAGGAAATTACAGGCCAGTTAGCTAACATCTGTCCCTGGATAATTAGTAGAAACTGTTATTAGAAAATGATTAAGCACAATGAGGAGCAAAGCCTGCTGAGGGAAGGTCAGCCTGGTTTCTGCAGAGGCTTTTGGAGGTCTTTGAGCAGCTTAACCCACATGAGATTAAGATATGATGTGCAGGTAGCATATATTTGTACTTCCAAAAAAGCTTTTGACGACTCACCAAAGTCATTGAATAAGTGGACAGGTCTTCTTATGGATTAAAAATTGGTTAAGCAACAGGAAGCAGAGAATAGGAATAAACTGACAGATCTCACAGAGGAGGGGGATAATCGGTGGGGCCTCACAAAGAGTGATGTTGTGACCGTTGCTGCTTAGTTTGTTCATAAGAATTGGGGGATTGGGGCAGCATGGTGGCTGAGGCAGATTGTAAAGCGCTCCTGGAGCATCTCTTGGAATTGGGTGAGTGGGCAGCAGCGTGGCAAGTGAAGTTCATTGTTGGCAACAAAGGTGACTCATCTTGGAAGAGAAAATCTTATCTTTAAATATGTGCAGATGGAGCCTGTACTGCCTGAAACTGAGCCGGAAAGGGATGCTCAGTGAACATTTAGACTCAGCATGCTGCAGCAGTGAAAAAGACAAACTCTATACTGTGGATTGTTAGGAATTATTATTTTAATATTGTTCTTATGTATATGATGTAAACTGCCTCGAGCACTAAATGTGGCGGAGAGGCGGTATAGAAGGTAAGTAAGTAAGTATACAAGTAAAGAAGTGAAAGAAAGCATGGAAAGTGAAAAGGCTAGTATTGCAATGCCCCTGTGTAGATCTCGGAGTCCGCCTCATTTGAAATACTGTGTGCAGTTCTGGTCACTGTATAAGAACATCAGAAGAGCCCTCCTGGATCTGACCAGTGTTCCATCCAGCCCAGCACCCCCTCTCACCCACTGGCCACCAGGGGACAACAGGCAGGGCACAGAGGCCGGGGCCTTCCCCTGAAGTTGCCCCCTGGCACTGGGATTCAGAAGAGTCGTGCTGCGTCTGAATGGGGGGGGGGTTCTGTTTAATGACCGTAACCGGTAGCCACAGGTAGGCAGTGACTCTGTCCAATCCCCTTTTCAAGCAGTCCAGGCCTGCGGCCATCACTTACTTCCACCATATCTTAACCCCTCATTGTGTAATTAAGTATTTCCTTTTGTCTTGCGTGAGTCTACTGCCCGTCGGCTTCACTGGAGACCCTTGAGTTCTAGTATTAGGGGGGAGGGATAAAAACCTCTCTGCCCCATGCATAATTTTATAAACCTCTACCATGTTCCTCCTTAGGCAACTGTTTTCTAAACTAAAAAGTCTGAGACTCTTCAGTCTTTCCTCGCAGGAAAACGGCTTCATCCCCGTAGTCAACTTGGTTGCCCTCGTCTGCATTCTTTTGAGCTCGGCTATGTCCTTTTTGACATACCAGAACTGCATACGGTATTCCAGATGAGGCCATACCAAAGATCTGTGCAGGGGCATCGTAATATTGGCTGTTTTGTTTTCAGTCCCTGTCCTAACAATCCCCAGCATGGGGGTTGCCTTTTTGGCTGCTGCAGCACACTTGGTTGACGCTTCCATTGAGCTGCATCCCACTCGGATCCCAAGGTCTCTTCCAATCTCATTCTCAGCAAGTGCAGATCCTGTCAGCATGTATCTAAAGTTGGGATTTTTGTTTGTCTCAGTGTACTTCACCTGACACTTGCTTACACTGAGCTGCTTTTACCACGTTGTCCACTCGCCTAGTTTGTGGAGGTCCTGCTGGAGCTCTTCACAGTCAGCTTTGGTTTTCACCATCCTGAACAGTTTCATCTCATCTGCAAATTTGACCTGTTCACCTCCCTGTTCCAGATAATTTATGAACCAATTAAATAGTCCCAGCCCCAATACGGAACCTTGTGGGACCCCCTCTGCTCACTTCCCTCCATTACAGCCCATCTATTCCTACCCTTTCCTTCCTGTTCAACCAGTTTTTAATCCGTAAGAGGACCCATCCTCTTATCCAAGACTTACTAAGATTACCCAGGAGTCTTTAGTGAGGAACCTTGTTAAAAGCCTTTGTGGAAAGTCAAAGAAAATCATGTCTACCGGGTTGCCCTTATCTACATGCTTGTTTGCTTTCTCAAAGAACACCAAAAGATTGGTAAGGTAGGACTTTCTTTCGCAGAAGCCACACTGATTCTTCCTTGGCAGACTTTATTCCTCTATGTGCCTAGTAATTTTATCTTCGATTATAGTTTCTCTGAATTTGCCTGGATCAGATGTCAGGCTAACAGACCTGCAATTTTCTGTATCTCAAAAAGGACATTGCTGAGTTGGAAAAAAAATGCCAGAAAGGGTAACCAAGATTATTAAGGGGTTGGATTACCTTTCCCATGAGGAAAGGCTGGAGGGCTGGGGGCTTTTCCTGGCTGAGGTGCAACAATAAGACTTTCCTCAACTCTGCTGGGAGGGGTGATGAGCAGAAGGTTCTGTGTGGACAAAAGGAAGCAATACTTGACTCAACAAGTGATTTTAAATTGTGGGATGATTCTCTGCCGGTGGGCCTAGCGATGGCTTCAAGCGCAAATGGCATTAAGAAGGGATTAGCCAGATGCTGGGGGGACAGCTCTGTCGGTAGCTGCTGGCCCCAGTGACTCGGGGGCCTGCTGCGGACGCCCGTGCTAGGAGGTGGGAACATCAGGGGCAGTCCTTGGCGGCCTCCTGGTCCTGTCTTCCTGGCCCTCCAGCGCAACCGGTGGGCTGCTCCGTGGAACAGGATGTTGGACTAGAGAGACCTTCTCTGGTCTGACCCAGCAGGGCTCCTCTTGCCTTCTCATGCTGCGGGCAGGCTCCTCGCTTTACTGCCTCCCCCAGCAGCAAGTCCGAGAGGACAGTCCTGGGGTGGTGGGGCAGAGCCAGCGGGGCAGATGGGGCGGCTGCCTGCCAAGGGAGCATAGGGGGCAACCAATGGGTCACTACTTTGAGCGGCTCCTTGGGCCGTGAGGCTCCTCTGCGCTCACTGAGTTCTTCCCTTGGAACAGTGAACTGGCTGGATCACGGGCGCACTCTGCGGGAGCAAGGGGTGGACGACATTGAAACGCTGCTCCTCCGGCGCAAGTTCTTCTACTCGGACCAGAATGTGGATTCACGTGATCCGGTGCAGCTCAACCTGCTCTATGTGCAGGTGTGCCCCCTTCCCCTCCCCTTAGCATGGCCAGGAGCGGACCTGGTGTGCGTACCCGCGGCAAGGGGAGAAGGGCAGCTGGGGCCCTGAGTGCACTGCGAGGCCTTCCTCTCTGTGGGAGGGCTTGGTGGATGCAGATAGCAGGCCTTGGCCCAGCGCCTTGGATCCTGGGAGGGAGGCGTGAAGGAGCTGTCCTCTCCCCACTCTTCTGCAGGCTCGAGACGACATCCTGAACGGCTCTCACCCCGTCTCCTTTGACAAGGCTTGCGAGTTCGCTGGGTACCAGTGCCAGATCCAGTTCGGTCCCCACAATGAACAGAAGCACAAGCCAGGGTTCTTGGAGTGAGTGTGGCTGGCCCTGAAGAGCGGGGCGGGGCGGGGGCACGGATTGGCGGGCCATGTGCTGAGGGGGGCGGTGGGGTCACTGGGATCATGCGCCTGCTGAGAGGCATTTGTGGAGATGACCGAGCCCTCTTTTTTGGTCGTTCTGTATTCCACACTGCCGTGGTGGGGTGGAGTGTCCTGTCCCATCACCACTCCCTGCTCTGATGGCCTGGGACCGTGGGGGGGGGGCGGGGGCGGGGAGGCACCTTGCCTGCTCCATCTCCCTGTGCCTGAGATCTTTCTCCATTCTGACAGTCTGAAGGATTTTCTGCCGAAGGAATACATCAAACAGAAGGGGGAGCGCAAGATTTTCATGGTGAGTGGAAGGCAGAGAAATGGCATGGAGTGTTTTCTGGAATTGGCACCTCTTGGGGAGCTCTTTTTGCCCCCAAGAATGTGTGTTTGCCACACACACACACACACACTCTTTGCCTTAGTCTGATGTGGCTCCTGCTGTGGGCAGGGGCAGTTTGCAGGCTGTTCCATATGCACAGTTCGTTTTTGAAATGTACCACTAGTCTTCCTGCTGTATACGTAGGGATGCATGCATCGTACAGGTGCAGTAATAAGATGCAGGACTGGCTGTGGCCTCTTAAAGTCACACGAGTGTCTGGGCAAGGTTTGCCTCCATAGAATGCGTGCACTTTCTCTTTTTTTTTTTGAAAATTTTTATTTTTTAATATCTAAAACAGAAAACTACAAAAAACTACAAAAGTACAAGGGAAGGAAAAAAGGGAGAAAAGAAGAGAAAGGGAAGGGGGGGTGGAAAAAGGGGGAAGGCAACATACAAACAATAAACACTACACTACAATGATTTCCCTTCATACTGCCATAATTAAAGATTAAACCTTAATAAAGTAATGATGGAGTGGTTGACCTTACAAAATACAAATTACAGTCCAAATTAAGTCTTCTTCCCCCCCCCCCAGGCCTCGGACGCAGTTCTCTCTGAGCAGCTGCAGCCGCAGCGCTCGTTGCCTCCCCCCTCCCTTCAAGCTTCGGATCTTCTTCTTTTTGCTTGGTGTCTTGCCCAAATTCTTGATTTTTGTCCACAAAATCCCTTAGCTGATCTTCTGAATTTATCTTGTAAGCTTGATCTTTATAACTGAACCAAATTCCTTCCGGAAATAGCCATTTATACTTTATCCCATGTTCCCTCAGGAGAGCTGCCAGCCTTTTATACTTAAATCTTCTTTTCCGAACTAGAAATGGAACGTCCTTCAGTATCTTGACTTTATTTCCCAGAAAGTCCAAGTCTGCATTATATGAGTTGTATAGGATAGTGTCCCGGACCCTCCTAGATGAAAACCCAATAAAGATCTCGTGAGGCAGCTGCCGCTTCGTTGCATATTTTGAAGAAGCCCAACGGACTTCCAAAATGGCGCTTTTTACTTCTTCTTTAGTTGCCCTCGCGGGTATCGCCATAATTCCGAGGCAAGATCCCTTAGATCCTCGTTTTCCTCCTCTTTAACATTCTGGAGGCACAAAATAGTCTGTGTTCGTTCCACTTGCAGCCCAATCAGCTGGTTTTCCACCAACTTTAGCTCCTTGTTCATTGCTCTCATGAGTGACGCATTTTCCCGAGCAGACTTCTCTGCCCCCCCCCCCGCTACTTCCTTGATGGCTTTCACATCGCTCTCAATTAAGCCCACCCTTTGATCTGTTTCATTCAGCTTGTCAACAAAGGGTTTTATGGCTTCGATAACCGACCTTTTCACCAATTCCTCGAGCGACTCGCCTCTTCCCTGCAGGGCAGCCGAAACTGACTTGCCCAGAGCAGGACTCTGTTTTTTCGCTGCCATTTTAGGGGGGGGGGGACCGCCAACCTTCTGAAACTCAGCGAGGGGGAAGAAATCCGAGTCTTCTTAACTTCAGATCCCACCACTCCTTCACATGCGCTTGTAATAACAGAAGGGATTCGCTTACTTACAGGCTTCCGCCTAGTCCTGTTCTTTGCCGTTTTCCATGGCCCGGCAGCACGCAAGGTGCTGCGCAGGTCTGCCGGCCTCCATGGGGACAAACGGGCAATTTACCCCCTGCATCGATTTCCAGGGGGCTCTTCCCGCCGCGTCCTGGACCCTGACTCCCTCCCTGGGAGTCCTGGGGGCTAATCTTTGCAGATCAGCCGCCCGGTCAGGCTGCTCGGGCGCTTCCTCTCGGACCTGCGGAGAGGAGCGTCCGACATGGCCGCGAAAACGAAAACGAATCAGAATGCGTGCACTTTCCCTGGCTGCACCCTTTCTGGTGTCAGGAAACGTGCAGCTACTCCTTGGCTGACAGACTAGCTTAGAGTCAAGCCAGCGGGCCTTGTGGTGCTGTGGACGTGGCCTGGGAGGCCCGTGGCGGTGGGGTGGGGTGGGGAAGGACGCTGCAGGCAGTTCCAGAGATGCCAGATGCCACATCGTCTGCTCCTCTCTCAGGCCCACAAGAACTGCAGCAACATGAGTGAAATTGAGGCAAAGGTTCGCTATGTGAAGCTTGCCCGCTCTCTGAAGACGTACGGGGTCTCCTTTTTCTTGGTCAAGGTGAGGGGCGTTTGCTGCTGTGGGCCTTCTTGGGGCTCGTGGGCTGTGGGAAGGACAGCAGCCCCAGGACGTTTTGCTGGTGCTCCTCTGGGCACTCCTGCCTTGGACCTCTGCTGTGCCAGTGGGTGGCGGGCATCACCCTTCGGCTCCTGCTGGCTCGTTGCCAAGCTAGGGGGCATGAAGGTTGGTGGCTGGGAATGGCCCCGGATGCAACCTGTGTGGCCCCAACTCCTCTGTGGCCTGTAGGAGAAGATGAAGGGGAAAAACAAGCTGGTCCCCCGCCTCCTGGGCATCACCAAGGAGTGTGTCATGCGAGTGGATGAGAAGACCAAGGAGGTCATCCAGGAGTGGAACCTCACCAACATCAAGCGCTGGGCCGCCTCCCCTAAGAGCTTCACTCTGGTAATCCGTGCCCCGTGCCGCCTGGGCCCTCACGTGTCACAGCTGTGGCCTGCCCGGTGCTGGTCGCCCAGCTCTCCCTTCTGTGCTGGGCCTGCTCTGGGCACCAGCTCAGGGTGTAATGAAGGCAAGGGAAGAGCCAACGGCTGCCAGTCCCGTTGGGAGAACTGCCCTGGCACCTGTTCCTTTTGCTTTGCAGGATTTTGGAGATTACCAGGACGGCTATTACTCGGTGCAGACGACAGAAGGGGAGCAAATTGCCCAGCTCATCGCTGGCTACATTGACATCATCCTGAAGAAGGTGAGAAGACACAAAAGGGGCTGGGGACAGCTGCCTGCTGTGGGGCACTGCGGTGGGGGGGGGGAGCGAGGGGGGAGCCGGGCCAGGCTGGCAGGCAGTAGAAAAGGGTGGGGTTGCAGGAACAAAGGGCTGGAGTTGAGTCCACCTGTGAGCTTCCTGGAGGGAAAGAAAGCCTTGGGCTGGCTGGCTTTGGATCCAAAGCAGGGAAGTCACTTTTATCTGGCCTAGACTGTGATGCCAATTCCCTGTCCTTAAGCCGGTAGTAAAGGTTTGCCGTTGGTCTCGGAATCCCTGCGCCCTGCGGCAGCCCATGTACCAATGCGCCGTACTTTGCCCCGGGAGGCGGGAGGGACTGTGTTGTCCTTGCGATGCTGGGAGAGTCTCCTCGTCTTGGTGAGCCAGCTGGCCAGGAGAAGGAGCCAGGGAATGAATGCAGTCAGGATTTCCCCCTCCTTGGCCAGTGGGCTTATCGGCTCAGTTGATAGCCGGGACGTGGCTGAGAGGCAGAGCATCTGCTAGGTAGGCGCGTGGGAAGCCCCAGGCTGATTCCCCGCATCCCTGGTTAAAAGGCTCAGGTAAGAGGTGATGTGAAAAGGCCTCCACCCCCCCCCCCACCATCTTGGGGAGCCTGCTGCCTGTCTCAGCAGACCATGCTGATCTTAACGGGCCGGAGGGGGTCCGATTCAGTCGAAGGCGGGTTCATGTGCCCTTGTGTGACTGTTCCTTTGCCCTGCAGAAAAAGAGCAAGGACCACTTTGGGCTGGAGGGTGACGAGGAATCCACCATGCTTGAGGACTCTGTCTCTCCCAAAAAGTAAGGCTGGGTGGTGGGGGGCCTCTGGGGCCTGCAGACGGTGTGTGTGTGTGTGTGTTCTGAGGGTTAGGGTTCCCTGGTGTGTTGCAGCCCTCCGGAAGGGGAGGGCAGGAGGGTGAGGGTGGCAGCCTGGCCTGGGCCAGCCTGGTCGAGCGGGGCTGATGCGGTGCGGGCTGGTGGCGGAGCGGTCAGTTTGCTGCTTCTTTCTCCCCTGCCTGGCAGGTCAACCGTCCTGCAGCAGCAGTTCAACCAAGTGAACAAGGTGGAGCACGGCTCGGTGGCCCTGCCTGCCATCATTCGGCCAGGTGCTGGAGGGCCTGAGAACTTCCAGATGGGGACGATGCCCCAGGCCCAGCAGCAGGTGACCAGCGGCCAGATGCACCGTGGGCACATGCCCCCTCTGGTAAGGAGGCCTGCCCTCGGGCTTGTGGTGTCTGGGGGTGGGGCGGTGAGGACCGGGTGGCACTTGGTCACGGGCAGCCGGTTTGCCTTCTTGCCGCCAAACGTGCCTGCTTTCTCTCCCAGCTCCAACCCTGCTAACACGTTTTGGTCACTCGTTGCGGGTTGGCAGCCCTTGGGTGGGCCCACAGCATTGCCCCCCCCCCAGCGTGGGCTGTCTGGGCTGCTAGACCCGGTAGAGCATTGCGGGGCGGGGGGGGCTCTGCTGCAGGTCTTGCCCCTCCTCGCTGGCTTCCGTATTGGAACAAGGCCCCTTGGCTCCATTTCCTCCTCCGCTCGGTGCTGCTCAGGGCCAGGCTGCGCGCTCTCTTCCGTGGCGGGGCAGCAGTGGCCCTTTCCCCCCCCGGCTGCAGCTCCTGCCTCCTGTGTCAGCTGGATCCTGACCCGCCCTCTCCTTTTGTTGCAGACTTCAGCCCAGCAGGCCTTGACAGGCACCATCAACTCGAGCATGCAGGCGGTGCACGCGGCCCAATCCAACCTGGATGACTTTGAGACCCTCCCTCCTCTGGGGCAGGATGCGGTGAGTATGACTGGGGCTGAGGGGGAGGTTAGAACGGCCTCCCGGGTTGGGGGGGCGGGGGCGGGGGGGAGGAACTCGCGCCCTCTCCCGCGTGGGGTGGGAGAGGTCCTGGTGTGACAGCCTCCCCTCTCGTTTCTGTTTCAGGCCTCCAAGGCCTGGCGTAAGAACAAGATGGATGAATCGAAGCATGAGATCCACTCCCAGGTGGACGCCATCACCGCAGGCACAGCCTCTGTGGTGAACCTCACAGCCGGGGACCCTGCCGAGACGGACTATACAGCGGTGGGCTGTGCTGTCACCACCATCTCCTCCAACCTGACTGAGATGTCCAAAGGAGTGAAGCTGCTGGCAGCCCTCATGGAGGACGAGGGGGGCAATGGCCGGCAGCTCCTGCAGGCAGCCAAGAACCTGGCCGGGGCCGTATCCGAGTTGCTGAAGACTGCTCAGCCCGCCAGCGCGGAGGTGAGCCAGGAGGTGGCCAGAGCTGGACCCGGCCGGGTTGTGCTCCTTGGGGGCCTGGACGGGCAGGAGACCCAAGTTTCTGTGGGGTGCCAGCCAGCCCGGCCCCAGAAGGTTCTCTTCCTGCCCCGCTCCTGCCCAGGACGCAGCGCCCGGCTGCCGTGACGCAGAGGAAAGTTTTTGTGGGAGGGTGGGTCAGCTAAGTGGATGTTGAGCCGGCAGCACCTTCTGAGCAGGCTTTGAGGCGCAGGAGCTGGGGGGCGGGGTGGGGGCGGGGTGGGTGGGGGCCCTCCCCTCCCCTCCCCTCCCCTCCCTGCTGGCATGCCGGTGTGCTTTCTCATCACAATGCGCCATCTGCAGCACGTGCCTTGGGCCAGGCCTCAAGGGCAAAGGCCGTGTGTGGCTTTCAGCCCACACCTTCCTTCCATCCTTGCCTTGCTTCTCACCTGGGACCCCCTCCCCCCTTCCCCCCTCCCCGGGGTCCGGTGTCAGGGAGAGATCATTCACTTGGCCTCCAGAGAGGTGAGTTTGTGCTGGCATGGTGAAGCGGGTGCATTTGTGAGGCAAGAAGGGAAGTGGCTGAGCCACGTGGCCGGTCCTGAGCTGGCCGTTGAGTGGCCTCCCCGCTGTGTTCCCTCTAGGCTGGGGCTGGCCAGACGGCATTGGGAGTGAGTGGTCTTTGGGTGTCCGAGGTTGGGAGCGGAAGGCGGTCAGTGGGTGACTGATGGGAGGCCAGGGCTTGCTGTGCTCTCTGGGAACAGGGGTGCTGGCCGGGGCCTGCTGAGCTGGGCTCCCCAGGCCCCCAGGGCAGGCTCCTTCCCCAGCCAGAGACCTGCGGCCAGCCCAGTCGAGGGGACCGCTGAACTGTGCCTGCCTGAGAGCCTCCGCCTCACTCAGCGGTGGGAGGAGCCTATCCCTCTGGGGGCGGGGCCAGCGGCCAGCAGCCTTTCTGACTCAGACTCGAGACGCTCAGTCTCATCCAGGCCGCTCGGGTGATTTTGCAAGCACACCTTGGAAGTCCTGTTTCTCTACTGCTTCTGTCAGGGAGAGCAATCGAGAAGCCCCCCAGTTTCCCCTGAGCTGTTGTGTTCAGGCATGGGGAGATTTTAGAAACTGCCTCATCTGTGGTGGTGGCCATTACCAGGTCATGCGGCAGTGAGTTACAGAGATTGGGCAACTCATTTCCCTTCCTCCGGGGGGCTCTCCCTGCGAGAGAGGGCCGGGCTTGGGAGTCCACTCCTGAGCTCCGGGGCGGGGGGGGGGGGCTTGAACCAGGGTCTCCGGATTGCCAGGCTGATCCCCACACAGGCTCTGCCATGCTGTAGGTTACGTGCTGCATTGCTTCGTTCTGCTGCCCTCCTTCTGAACTCTTCCTTGTGTGTGTGTGTGGGGGGGGGCATTTCTTTCTGTCCGCATCATTCGTAATTGCCAGGGAGTCTTCTCGGCCCAGCATCTGCGGGAGTCAAACTACTGAAGAGAGGATGGGAGGGGGCAGGCAGAGACAGGCAGGGCCATAAGCCACACGCACCTCGCCGTCTTCCCTTTGGTTGGCTTTCCCAATCCCTTCACCCTCTCTGCCATGCTGTTTCTCAGATCCGGTATTCCCAGAATGGGACTGCCATAGATCTGTGCCATTCTGTTCTTTATCTTCAGTCCTTCTCCTAAGAAGGAGTTTCGGGAAGTGCCTAAATTGACCCTCTCGGGGCGCTTTGCCTCCTGCTAAGGCTGTCAGCCTCCAGGTGGTGGTTGAAGATCTCCTGGAATTACAGCCGATTGCGAGGCCACGGGGATCCGTTCCCCTGGAGGAAATGGCTGCTTTTGAGGAGGGGCTCTATGGAGTTATACCCTGCTGAGGTCCTCACCCAACCGCAGCCTCCTCAGGCTCCACCCCCGGAATCTCTAGGACTTTCCCATCTGGGAGCTGGTAACCCTGACCCTCCAGCCCAGGAACAAATGTAGAAACCAGGCCCCTGATAACAACAACAACAACAACAGCAACAACAAAACCATTTGATGTATACTCCGCCCTTCAGAGCAACTTAACACCCACTCAGAGCTGTTTACAGAGTATATTATTATCCTCATGACAATCACCCTGTGAGGTGGGTGGGGCTGAGAGAGCTCTGAGAGAGCTGTGGCTGACCCAAGGGCACCCAGCTGGCTTCAAGCGGAGGAGTGGGGGAAGCAAACCTGGCTCTCCAGATTAGAGTCCTGCTGCTCTTAACCACTGCACAAGACTGGCTCTCCTGATATTCATCAGGGCCTGGATACTGTAAGGGAGGTGACTGACAAGGGTGAAAGGTAAAACAGATGATCTTGCAGACTGGCCCTAACCCCATTCCTGTTTCTTCCAGCCACGGCAGAACCTGTTGCAAGCGGCAGGTGCGGTGGGACAGATGAGTGGAGAGTTGCTGCAGCAGATTGGGGAGAGCGATACTGACCCCCATTTCCAGGTGAGTGGCGCGTCCCTCCTAGGAGCGGGGCAGGAGCCTGGAAAGCAGTGAAATCTTGCCCAGGAGCAGCACTTGAAGAGTCCGGTGCTGACTGCGAATGGCCAGAGACGGGGAACTGGGGGTGGCACTTCGGCCCAGTAACATCTTGTGTGTTATGGATTCATGTGCAGATTGTGGAGAGCCGGCGCACCCGGGCCCTGTCTGCCCCTGACCCAAAGACGGTAACAGAGCCTGAAAGGGCTGGGGCTCTTGTGTGCCCGGTCCCTTGAGGGCTGGCGCCTCTGCCTCTAGCCTCCTAATCAGGGACTGCTGGCAATGGGAACTTGCAGCTGGTTTTCCAAAGGTGGTCCTGAGACTGGCTCCCTCTGCCACGGGCGCTTGTGTGGCTGCATCCCAGGAGGAGGTGCTGCTGCTGCTGCCGCTGGCTTTACGGCTGAGTGCAGTTCAGAAAAAAACGTATCTTTGCTGCATAAATCAGGTCCTGGGTGCCAGAGAATCCAGCAGGATAACAATAATAACAACATCAACAACATCCGATTTATATTCCGCCCTTCAGGACAACTTAACGCCCACTCAGAGCGTTTACAAAGTGTGTTGTTACTATCCCCACAACAACAAACACCCTGTGAGGTGGGAGGGGCTGAGAGAGCTGTCACTGCCCCAAGGCCCCCCAGCTGGCTTCAAGCGGCGGAGGAGGAGTGGGGGATCAAACCCGGTTCTCCAGATCAGGGTCTCGACACTTAACCGCTACACCAAACTGACTCCCCCCCCCATCCAGGGACTCAGTGGAAAGGGTGGGGGGCGCGTTTGAGGGCCCTCTTTGGACTCCCTGCCCTCTTCGGTGGATGCTCGCCATCTGTTGCTTTCCGTTCGTATGCCAAGTAATCCTCTTAACTGGCCACCAGGGTGGGGTGCCCCGTGGTAGGAGGCACCTGGGGCATAAGCCAGTGGGTGGATTTCTCACCCGGGAAGGAGCTGCTCATCTGGAGGTTTCTGGCACAGGCAAAGGGCCCGGTCTAGCATCAGATGCCTCTGTGGGGAGGGTACGCCCCGAGCCCTTCGTGGGGAGGGCGGAATAGAAATCCAAAGAAAATAAATAAAAGTAAATACGGGTGGCATCCCTGTTTCAGTGGCCCAGATGCTGGAGGCCCCTGCTTGCCTTTAGGGGCGTGCAGTGCCAGCTGCTCTTTAAAAAGTACCCCCCACACACACACACATACACATGCACACAGAGTGACAGATCTGGGATTTACTGTCCAGCTTCTCAACTGCAAGGTGAGCCTTGGCAGCAGCAGCAGCAGCAGCAGGATTTGAACACAGCCCCCTCTTCCACCTCATGGCCACGGTGGCTGCTGGTGCTTGATCTTGGTGGCGGGCTTGGTGTGCGGCAGTCTCCGGGCACGTGATTGAGGCTGGAGACGGTGGTGGCTGGGGAAATCTTGGTGTGAGCGTAAATGCAGCTGGCTCCTGGCAGGTAGATCTTGGACAACTTGTGGGGCTGGCTGGAGCTCAGCATAGCGTATGGTGATACTGAGGGTGGAGAGATCAAAACCAGCGCCAGCCTCTGGGAGCGAGGGAGGAGTGGGTGGAGGGGGGTACTCTTACTGCCGAGCCATGAACGGCTCCTGCTTCTCTGTGGAATGCTTCAGAGCATCGCATGTGGCTGCTCTGTCCGTGTTCTGATGCTATCCCTCCCTTCCCTTCCCCCCCCCCAGGACATGCTGATGCAGCTGGCCAAGGCCGTGGCCAGTGCTGCAGCAGCTTTGGTCCTGAAGGCCAAGAACGTGGCTCAGAAGACGGAGGACTCAGCGCTGCAGACCCAGGTGATCGCTGCGGCCACGCAGTGTGCCTTGTCCACATCCCAGCTTGTGGCTTGCACCAAGGTGAGTGACAGGCGGCCTCTGAGCCTCGGCACCATCGCCTGGTTCAGGCTGGATGCTCCTGGGCAGGGTGGTGCCACGTGGCCCCAGAGCATTCTGGGCCTCGATGGGGCTTCCCAAGCGAGGGCAAGCCAGGCCTGCTTTCACCTTCCTGCTGCCTGTCCCCCCCCCCCCGGCAGGTGGTTGCTCCCACCATCAGCTCGCCCGTGTGCCAGGAGCAGCTCATTGAGGCCGGGAAGCTGGTAGCCAAGTCTGTGGAGAGCTGTGTGGATGCCTCCCAGGCAGCCACTGCTGACCAGCAGCTGCTAAAGCAAGTGGGGGTGGCAGCCACGGCGGTGACACAAGCCCTGAATGACCTGCTGGAGCACATCAAGCAGCACGCCACGGGCGGGCAGCCAATCGGGCGCTATGACCAGGCCACGGACACCATCCTCAACGTCACGGAGAACATCTTCAGCTCCATGGGGGATGCTGGTAAGCCCCAGCCCTCGGGGGGCCAGGCCGACATGTAGCAGCTGCAGCTGCTGGGCCTTCCCTGGCTCCAGCAGACACGCTTTTGCAAGATGACCCACAGAGACTGGTTGGTCAGCTGAGAAGCCCGAGTGCCACAGCGTGTGCAAGGTGCTAGTTGAGCTGGGGCTGGAGCTGCACAGCCCTGCAAGGGAGGCTGACCCCGGGGCGGGCTCCCTGGTGGTTCCTTATGAAGAAAGAACTGGAGGGTTTGGGGCTTCTCAGTTTAGGGGAAAAGTGACCAATGTAAGTGTGGGACAATGGAGTTTTCTAAAATTATGCATGGGGTGGAGGAAGTAGAGAGCCAGTTTGGTGTAGTGGTTAAGAGCGGCAGGACTCTAATCTGGAGAGCCAGGTTTGCTTGCCCACTCCTCCGCTTGAAGCCAGCTGGGTGACCTGGGGTCAGTCACAGCTCTCTCAGAGCTCTCTCAGCCCCACCCACCTCACAGGGTGATTGTTGTAGGAACAATAACAACATACTTTGTAAACTGCTCTGAGTGGGCGTTAAATTGTCCTGAAGGGCGGTATATGAATCGAATGTTGTTGTTGTTATAGAGCTTTTTCTTCCTCTTCTGTAATGCTAGAAATGGGGAAGGGGAAGCAGCCAGTGAGGCTGATGGACAATAATTGAGGACAGACACAAAGCAATACTTCTTTACTCAACCAATTGTGGCATTCCCTGTGAGTGGAGGCAGTGATGATGCTCATGAGCCTGGGGAGATCTAAAGGGGGTCCTGCACATTCATGGAGTGGCGGCTAGCTAGGGGGAGCCTCCACGTCCAGAGGCAGTCAGGGCCAGGGGGCGACCTCGTGTGTGCCGTGGTTGGCCGTCCAGAGTAGCTGGTTGGCAGCTGTGTGAGATAAGATGCTGGAGGAGGTGGCCCACGGTTCTGATCCAGCAGGGCTCTTCTGGTGTTCTTAAGGACTCTTACCCTCCTCCTCCAGGGGAAATGGTGCGTCAGGCACGCATTCTGGCCCAGGCAACCTCTGACCTGGTGAATGCCATCAAGGCCGATGCGGAAGGTGAAACAGACCTCGAGAACTCGCGCAAACTGCTGAGTGCTGCCAAGATTCTGGCTGATGCCACGGCCAAGATGGTGGAGGCAGCAAAGGTCAGGCATTGCAATCCGGGCGCTGGGGACCGATGCTGGAAAGGTTTCGTGACGTGCCTGGCTCGGGCCCCCTCCTCCAGGTCCGGGCTCCAGTAGCAGAGGCGGCCTCATCAGCCCTTCCTTGGCCAGCTGTCACTTGGAGGGTTGGACCGGCAGGATTTGTGTTCCTTAACTGTCTGCTGGTCAAGAGGTATAGACCAGCTTTGTGCACAGAGCGAAATGTCTCCTCCTGGGGCTTTTGATGTTGCTGAAAGCCCTCGGTGAAAGCCTCCCGCAGCAGCCACGGCTGACCCAAACCACTCTCTGTTGCCTGTCTTGCAGTGGACGGGCAGAAGCTTTGCCTCTCCTCTCCTCTCGCTGTGATGGGGCCCTCTGCAGCAGCCTGTCGGTAGTGCTGTGGTTGAGGGGTGGGGGTGGAGGAGGATCGGGGCACGGCAGGGGCCGTTCTGACCAGGGCTCCCTTACCACTCTTCTCCCCAGGGGGCAGCAGCCCATCCGGACAGCGAAGAGCAGCAGCAGCGCCTGCGGGAGGCGGCGGAGGGGCTCCGGATGGCCACCAATGCCGCAGCCCAGAACGCCATCAAGAAGAAGCTTGTGCACCGGCTGGAGGTGAGGGTTGGGGTAGGCGGCAGCCCTAGCACGAAGCAGAGAAGGCAGGAACACGGGAAGGGATCGCGGGCTCCCTTTTGGGGTGGCCGAGGAGGGCCTCCTGTCCCGGGGGTGCAGCCACCCAGGTGAGTACGGCTTGGACTCTGCTGGCCTGACTTGCCCTTCCTTTCTTTCCTCAGCATGCGGCAAAGCAAGCAGCTGCTGCTGCCACTCAGACCATTGCAGCTGCTCAGCACGCTGCTGCAACCAACAAGAACCCTTCTGCCCAGCAGCAGCTGGTGCAGAGCTGCAAGGTAAGCAGCAGCAGTGCGGGTGAAGGACGCAGGTGCCTTCCGCCCCCCACCCCCGCCTGCCCTGCTAAGATCAGAACATCAGAAGAGCTCTGCTGGATCACCGTCGCGGCCTCTTGTGTCCAGAATCCAGTCTCACACAGCAGCCAGCCGGTTGTCCTGGAAGGCCAGACAAACCAGGGCACAGAGGCCGAGACCCTCCCCGATGTTGCCTCCCAGCAGTGGGATTCAGAGCTCTGCTGCCTCTGGATAGGGAGGCTCCCCTTATTTGCTCTGGCTGGTGGACCTCTGCGCCTGTTTAATCCCACCTGTGCCCCTCACTTTTCTGTGTGGTGGGGTGGCTGCCCGATGCATTGCCCACCGGTGTCAGAAGGTCAGGGCATACGTGCAATAACCCTGTGAAGTGGGCCAGGCAGGGAGGGGAGGGAGCTGGCCCAGGGTGCTGGGGTGGGCGGCCAGGCTGAGTTTAGATTTGCAAGTATGTCTCCTTCACCCCGTTCCCAGAGGCCACGAAGCAGCATATGGGGGGGGGGAGGACTAAGGTTCCCTTGGGAGTTCACCTGTGGCCTTCCTAGCCTGAGCGACTGGGGCAACGGGGGGAGGGGCTGCCCGAGAGGGGCACTCCCGATGGCCTGCTGGGGGGGGGATGTCTGTGAGCCCTCCTCTCCTTCTGTCTGGTTGCAGGTGGTGGCTGACCAGATCCCACGGCTGGTCCAGGGTGTTCGCGGCAGCCAGGCCCAGCCAGACAGTCCCAGTGCCCAGCTGTCACTCATTGCTGCGAGCCAGAACTTCTTGCAGGTCAGCAGATGCGGGGCTCATCCTGCCCCTGATGGGGTTGGGCAGCACGTGGCTGCTGTGTTGTGCTGCTGCCCCAGGAGGTGGGGCAAGGCTCCAGGCCTGATGCCCAGCTGTGCCACCACAGCTTTCTCTGTCCCCTCTCTAGCCCGGCGGGAAGATGGTTGCTGCAGCCAAGGCCACTGTGCCCACCATCTCGGACCAGGCATCTGCCATGCAGCTGAGCCAGTGCGCCAAGAACCTGGCAGCAGCTCTGGCTGAACTCCGCACCGCAGCTCAAAAGGTACCGCCACCTCAGCCAGGCGATGCCGGCATGCATCCCACGGAGGGGAGCCGTATTGCCTTGGGCGCAGGGGAGGGCTAGGGAGCGGGAGGCACTTGCCCAGGGGCTGCAGCAATATGGAGTCGCGTTTCTTGGTAGGCCCAAGAGGCCTGCGGGCCCCTGGAGATCGATTCTGCCCTCAGCTTGGTGCAGAGCCTGGAGCGAGACTTGCAGGAAGCCAAGGTGGCTGCCCAGGAGGGCAAACTGAAGCCGCTGCCAGGAGAGACGGTGAGTGGGGCCTGTGGGTGGCCTAAGGGGGGGGGGGTGCAGGTCAGCGGGTGATGGCTGCGTTCTCTGGGCATGGACTTTGTGTTCCACGCGCTCTGTTTTTGCTGCAGTTGGAAAAGAGCACCCAGGACCTGGGCAACAGCACCAAAGCCGTGAGCTCTGCCATTGCCCAGCTGTTGGGAGAAGTCGCCCAGGGCAATGAGAACTACACAGGTATCGATCTTCTCTTAGTTCACGGGAGCAGCAGCCACCGCCAGTGCTTACCTGCTCTCCCCTCCTAGCTGGCCTTGGCACCACTGGCTTACTCAGTCCGGTGATCTTGTGATGAGTGGATTACTCGGGTCCGCCAGGTCACACCTCAGTTGGACGTTTCAAGGGAATGTTTGGGGACTCTCGTGGCCCAGCCGCAGGCTGCTTCGTGGCAAGCAAATCCTACTTCTGTCTGCCTCTCCTGTCTCCCTGGGTCAGGCGGAGCATCTCTCCCTCCTCCTCCTCCTCCTCCTTCTCCTCCTCCTGTTTTTTCCAAGGAGTCCCTTTGCATCTTCCCTTGTGCTGAGAGCGCCCAAAGGCAGCCAGGCTGGGCAGCAGCTCTCGTTCTTTTTCCTGTCTCCCTGCAGGGCTTGCAGCCCGAGATGTGGCGCATGCGCTGCGCTCTCTGAGCCAGGCAGCACGGGGTGTTGCAGCGAACACGGAGGAGCCCGAGGTGCAGGCAGCCATGTTGGAGTGTGCAGGAGATGTGATGGACAAGGCTAGCAACCTCATTGAAGAGGCCCGCAAGGCTGTGGCGAAGCCGGGGGATCCTGAGAGCCAGCAGCGCTTGGCACAGGTGGGCCCCAGCCCTTCCCTAACCCCTGCCACCACCCCCCCCTTGCTTTCTGCTGCTTGGACTGGGCTGGGGGAGGGGGCAGGAGATGACGGCAGCCTCCTGGGGTGGGGCAAACTGACCCGTTTGGGTTTCTTCCGGCAGGTGGCCAAGGCTGTGTCACAAGCCCTGAACCGCTGCGTGAACTGCCTGCCTGGGCAACGGGATGTGGACGCGGCCATCCGCACCGTTGGTGAGGCCAGCAAGAAACTTCTGGCTGACTCGGTGAGTGTTTCTGGCAGGAAGAAGGAACTGAGTGAGAATCCAAAGGCAAAAATAGAAGTGGGTGTGTGGAGAACAGCCCGGCTCAGCAGCACTATTGGCTTGGGAGTAACGACAAGACCGCCAAGCTAGAACAGACCCTGGTTGATCTAGTCCAGCATCCTATTTCCTGCAGTTTCCACCAGGTTTAGAGCCACTGGCCACATAAACCCTGTGTTGTTTGTGTGTACGTGAGAGAGAGAAAGCAAGAGGGAGCGTGCATCTGGGAACTGCAAGACAACCCCCCTACTGGGTATGGGTAAGGCCTGCCTAGCAACATGCAGTAGTCTGGGCATAAAATCATCCCTCCATGTCCCTCAAACAGTGCCAGTTTTAAAGATATCACATGTGTACGCGCGCGCACGCACACACACACACCCATTGCAACTCCAGACTCCCACTGGGATGAGCTGCGTTAACCCCAGTCCTCCTGGGGCGCAGTTGGGAGCACAGTTCAGAGTCTCCTGTGGGGTCTGTGAGAGTCAGGTGGTGATGGGGGGAGCACAGCTGTGGCCTCCCCTCCATTGACCTGTGTTGCAGCCAGCTGTGTCCTGTTTGCCACGCACCTGTATGTGTTCCTGCTACTCAAGCGTGCCCCTTTCCTTCCACACATTAGACTACCTACAGAGGGCCTGCTTCATGTCCCCCCCCCCCCACTGACGGTGGGTGGTTGTGTGAAACAGGAACTTTTCAGTGGTGGCGCCAGAGGGCAAGCAAGATAGTGAAGGGGTTGGAACACCTTTCCTCTGAGGAAAGGCTTGAAGGGTCTGGGACTTTTCAGTTTAGAAAAGAGATGACTAAGGGGTGGGGTGGGGGGTTATTATTGAGGCTCATACAGTTATGCACATGGACAGGGAAAACTTTTTCCTGCCTCTCCCAAAATACAGAACGCAAGGGCGTCCAGTGAAACTGGTGGGCAGTAGATTCAGAGCAGACAAAAGGAAACGCTTCTTTACACAACTAGTGATTAAAATGCGGAATTTGCTGCCAGTGGAGGCAGTCATGGCCGCAGCATGGATGGCTTTAAAAGGGTGTTAGACAGATTCGTGGAGGGGAGAGGTCCATCCGCAGCCCTGGTGAGTGAAGAGAACCTCCATGTACAGAGGCAGCAAACCTCTGCAAGCCAGTGCGAGGAGGAGGCCTCTGCGCCCTGCGGGATGAGCAGCGAGGGCTGCTGGCTGGTCACTGGTGTGAGACGGGATGCTGGACTGGGTGGACCACAGGGTGCTGGACTGGAGGCGCGAGTTCAAAACAGCCTTGTTTCAGAGCAAGTAGATATAAAGTGGTGCTCATGGGGCAAAAACCCGTAACTTTAAATATACGCTGATGCGGTTTGAGCTGGAAGTGGCTGACCAGAGAGGAGACGCGAGAGTGTTGATTGGTAGCTCAGTGAAAATGTCAGCTCTCTGTGTCTAGCAGCGATGAAAAAGGAAAACTCTATGCTAGGGGTTACCAAGAAGGGAGTTGAACCCAAAGGAGTCATTATTGTAATTCCCTCTTACGGAATGACTGGGCAGCCTCCTTTGGAATATCGAGTGCAGTTCACGTTGCCACGTCTCAGAAAGGGGCTTGTACAGCGGAAAAAGGTGCAAATAAAGGCAACTAAAATTAAGAGGATGGGTGCCCTTCCTAAAAGAAAACATTTAGGAGAGAGACAGTGACTAAACAGGAGCAAGACAGAGGTTTATGAAATTATGCATGCGTGGAGATGTGGTTCGGCAGCAAAACACCTGCTTGGCATGCGGAAGGTCCCACATTGAACGCCTGGCAGCGTCTCCAATTAAAACAAAACAAATGGGAAACAAGACACTGGACACATCTCGGTGCTTTGGTCTAATCGAGCAGGATTCCTGCTATGTTCTTATTATAATCCCACCTTATTCAAATCCACGTGGCCCGTGCCTCAGACCACCAAGTTAATTGGAGGCCTTTGTGAGGTTGGACAGTCGGAGGGCGTTCCATGCCAGGCCTCCTTCGGGGCTCCTTCCTTTGCACGGGTGCTGCCTAAGGGGACCCCTGTAGGGAAGGGAGGTGGCCCCCTGTTCCTCCCGCTGCGCAGTTGTCGCTTGGACTGGGGATAAAAAAGAGGGGAGTTGTCACGTGGGAGGTTGGGTAGGGGTGGAGACCATTCAGAGCAGAAGGGTTGGTGGGCACCAGGAGGGGCCTGCCTCGGTGTTTTCTCGCAGAGGTCAGTGGCCTGGGCTGCTGTGGGAGCGGCTGGCGTAGTCTGACTTCCACTTTTGGCTTGTAGTTCCCAGCCAGTAGCAAGAACTTCCAGGAAGCACAGAGCCACCTGAACCGGGCAGCAGCTGGCCTGAATCAGTCAGCCAACGAGCTGGTGCAGGCATCCCGTGGCACCCCCCAGGACCTGGGCAAGGCCTCGGGCAAGTTTGGCCAGGACTTCAACGAGTTCCTGCAGGCTGGTGTGGAGATGGCTGGCCAGTCCCCGGTAAGAGCTGTGGGGGAGGTTGAAGCATGGTGGGATGGAGGGGGGGAGATGGAGTGCCTCTCGCTGCTTGGCCTGCGTGTGTGTGGTGAGGGAGGGGGAGGCAGGGTGTAGGCCAAACCTGGCGAGTGGATGACCAGGAGGAGGGAGGGGTTCTGGGAGAAGAGTTGGGGTGAGGTTGGTCTCGGGGGTTCCCGTCTGTAGGCACTTGCAAGGCCATGTGTTCCAGTTGACGGGTAGACGGGCAGATGTCAGAGGACGGGCCGCTGAGTGCCAGGGGCCTTTTGGCCTGAGGCTGGGGCCAGCCCCGAGGAGCTCCCTGGGATGAAAGGGAGGGGGGAGATGTTGCTGGAAAGCGTGCAGCAGTCACCCTGCCTGACGTGTACAAGGAATGGCAGTCGGGCTTGGGGCTGTCCAGCCTTCAGCCCTGGCGGCACATGCCCTCCAACTACCCATCTCGTGGGATGGTTCTCGGGGTGTTATTTTGCTGGGAACGTCCCCTCAGGTGCAGATTTTGGGACCACTTTCCCTGGCCAAGACATTGCTCAGCTCGTGGGAGATCGCGGCAGTCAGGTGGGATTAGAGGCTAGTCTTGGAGAGTTCACCTCTCCTTTCCATGGGGCTATGGTTGCTTACAGTCACTGGAATTCATAGCTGGGGCTTGTGTTGACTCCTTCAATTTGGGCAGAGCCCTGGTTGTTGCATCACAGGTCTCTGGAGAGGTGACATAGGTGTTTTCCAAAGAAATAAATTAGTGCCACATCCCTGTTAAACAAGCACACAGATTTTCAGGTGAACTTTCTAGTTGAATAAAGGTGGAGACTAGAAGCAGCTAAGGGGAACATTCTGAGAAGGAAGGGAAACCCCCGGCAGACAAGCCCGGCTGGTACGGATACAGAGAGGGTTGTTTCAGAGCAGATGGAGGGATGCGAGAGGTTTGTCCTTTCCTACGTGTTGGTTGTGTTTACGGTCCGCTCTCTCTGCATAGGTTGAGCGGGTTACACGCCTGTAACGGAATGCTTACCTGCATCTCATTCAGGCTTCCTAACTGGGCAGTGTCAAGATTTATATCCCAACTCTGAGCAGCTTCAAGGCCCAAGGAATTGAGACCTAAAACCGAGACCTGTCTTTGGGAGAGCCTGTTGATGAGTACAGATAACTTGCGTGGGTTCTTCTTGCTTGTGCTCTCCCCACCAAGACACAAAGACTTTTTGTTAAGAGTTTGATTTTTATTCTTTATTGAAATAAACTCTAAAAGTTTTAATAAAACAAGATATCAGAATATAAAATACTATTAAGATAGAACCAATAAGAACGAAATGGGTACAAGGATTAATTCACCTAGCATCTCTCAGTTAAATCTATGATTGAGTCAAAATCAAGTTTACTTTGAAATGCATTGAATTTGCAGTCAGCACACAGACAGTTACAATGTTCTCACCTAGATCTTTATGAGATTTCTTCCAGCAAGGCCCTGACTCCTAATCTGCATCTTTTATAGTCATTGATACATATCTCTTGAGAAATCTAAGATCTTTCACACATGATAACAATCTAAAACTATGATTGGTTTAAGATTTAGTTAATTATTCATATTTTCAATCATGTAACACTCTACCTGGCCCAAAAGTGGTGCTCTGTCCAGCTGCAAGGTAAGCTACATAAATAATTAAAGATGATAGGGAAAATTGAGTGAGCAGATCATCCTGGGTCCAATTCTAGCAGCTGGAGAGCCATTGATTTGCTACTGTCCACTGTTTTTAATTGGCTGTCAAAGATGAAAACAACATCTGGGCGGTTATACAACCTGTTAGAAAAAAACTACAGTAGAGTTCATACAAAGTCCGCTAGAATACTAAGGCAGAATGTGCTCTAATCTATATCCCCATGACATGCCAACAGAAAATTGTATTTTCTGAAGGAGGGGAAACCTCCGGAAGTGCTTGCCTTCCCTTTCGTGGGACCTTCTGGCTGTTCACCCTCTCCCAGCTGGTGAGGGACGCATGTCCTTCACACAGAAATCCTTGCCGGGCATAGCTGGTGGTTGGCCGTAGTCTGCCGCTCATCCAAAGCCAGTCAAAGTGGCCACAGTCAAACAACAGAGTCGTGGAGAGCGCAGTCCTCCCTGGCAAGAAATCAGGTGTTCGCATGGATCACTTTCAAAACACTTCAAGCCTGTCTCAGTTCATAATGAGTGAGACATAAATAAGTTTTTAAAATTTCCAGTTTAGAAAATATGACGTGCATTTCCCCTATTTCTTATGAAAGGGATTTAGGAGTTCCTCTTGTGTGGACAGGTTGAAGGGAAGCAGCTGGGTAGTTCACAGCCCAAGCAGGTCCCCAAATGCTGAAAGAGCCCCTTGGAAGCTCCGTGTCAGCAAGCTGGGCACGCAGCAAGAGGGAGGTGGCCCACGAGTAGGAGAAGAGATTTCCAACCCCCCTTTCCCCTTCTCCTGCCATCCCCGCAGTCCAGGGAAGCGCAAGGCCAGGTAGTGTCAAACCTGAGGAGCATCTCCATGTCGTCCAGCAAGCTCCTGCTTGCAGCCAAAGCCCTCTCCGCGGATCCTGCCGCCCCCACCCTCAAGAACCAGCTGGCGGCTGCTGCACGGTAGGTGGGGGGAAGGGACCAGGCGGCTGCCTGAGACGGGGGCGGGGGGGTGCCTGACCCAGTGCTGGAGGCCTGGGAGGTGGCCTCGCGGCATGCCAGCAGGAGTGATGAGGGAGGGGCTACTGGGGGGGGCCTCTGTATTTGCAGGGCAGTGACTGACAGCATCAACCAGCTGATCACCATGTGCACGCAGCAAGCCCCGGGCCAGAAGGAGTGCGCCAACGCCCTGCGGGAGCTGGAGGTGAGTTGGCCCCAAGCGCCCAAGAGGGGAGCTAGAAGGGAAGGGCAGCTGGGGGGAAATGGGGGGGGGTGGTTGCCGAGGGGCAGCTGGTAGAGTGGGGCTGGTTGGAGCTCGGAGTGCATATTGGGGGGAGGGGTGTTGAGTGGCAGAGCAGGCGCAACCCCTGAGCTTGTTCTCTCTTTCCCCAGACAGTGCGAGAGCTCCTGGAGAACCCCACACAGGCAGTCAATGATATGTCCTACTTCAACTGCCTTGACAGCGTCATGGAAAACTCGAAGGTGAGGAGCAGGACTAGATCTCTTGGCGTGGGAGGGGTGTGTGGCTGTTGGGTGGGCTGCTCCTTTTTGGGAGGATGGCCAGGGGTATTTAGCTCCCCCCAGGGCTCTGCTCCCGCTCCCAGGCCTGCTGCTGTTTCTGTCTCAGCAGCTGCTGTTCTGTTTCCTTCAGGTCCTGGGCGAGGCAATGGCTGGCATTTCCCAGAATGCAAAGAACAGCAAGTTGCCTGAGTTTGGCGAATCTATTAGCACAGCCTCCAAGGCCCTCTGTGGTTTCACTGAAGCAGCTGCCCAGGTGAGGAGGCCAGGGACCCCGTACGACCTTCTCACCCACCCCTTTCAAAGGAGCATCCTGCTGGAGCTCAGCGCTCAGGCGGGGAGAAGAGTTGTCCCGCAGTCCTTCTCGCTTCTTTCGCCTTTCTCGGCCGTCCCAGTCAGTCCCCTGTCTGGTTGTTCCCACCTGTCCTTCCCTGCAGGCAGCCTACCTGGTGGGTGTCTCCGATCCCAACAGCCAGGCAGGCCAGCAAGGCCTGGTGGACCCCACCCAGTTTGCGAGGGCCAACCAGGCCATCCAGATGGCCTGCCAGAACCTTGTCGACCCAGCCTGCACGCAGTCCCAGGTAGGCAGCAAGGGCCTGAGCGGGCGGGGCACCGTTTCTGGCAGGGCAGCCGAGAGAGCAGCCTGCTGGGTCCAGAGCTCTCGGGACAGGCAGAGGGTCTCGTCGGGCTGAGGGCGGAAGGCTCTCGCTATGGCAGCCAGCTCTCCTCGAGGCACTAAGGCAAGTTGTGGATCTCTAAAGAGGCCTCCTGCAGCCAGTGGGAAGGCCCTGGCTGGCTGGCTGGCTGGCTGGCAGGGTTGGTGGGCAGAGGGCGGGCCAACTGGGTCCCTGTGTAGAAGCGAGTTAGAGGAGGCGTGTCACCTCTGTGGGGAAAGAGGGGCGGCCTTCGCACGTGCCTTGCGCCAAGAGGGATGACTCTGCCCGGCCCGGCCCTTCTTCCCACAGGTCTTGTCGGCTGCCACCATTGTGGCCAAGCACACATCTGCCCTCTGTAACACCTGCCGCCTGGCCTCATCCCACACAACCAACCCTGTCGCCAAGCGGCAGTTTGTTCAGTCAGCCAAGGAGGTGGCCAACAGCACTGCTAACCTGGTCAAGACCATCAAGGTAATGGGGAGTCGGCCTGTGGCTGGTCATGGGGGTGGGGAGGGGGCAGCCATCCTCCAATTTCCTCCTCCAGGAGAATAAAGGGGAAGGGCCGGGGCTCATGGCTTGAGCATCTGCTTGGCATGCAGAAGGTCCTGGGTTCCGTTCCTGGCATCTCCGCTTCAAAGGGCCAGGCGGCCGGTGATGTGAAGATCTCCCCCCGAGACCCTGGAGAGCCGCGGCCAGTCTGAGTGGGCACCACTGACCTCGGTGGGCCGAGGGCCCGATTCAGCACAGGCAGCTCCTCGTGTTTGCGTGCTGGAGGAAGGCTTCAGGCTTTGCTCTGTGGAGTGGCCAGGTGGGGGTAGAATCCGCCCCCTTGTGACAGGTCTAGATTGCAATTGCAAAAGGGCGCAAGAGGTAGATCTGCCGCGACAGTGAGGTGATTTTCTTTCTGCCGTCTCCTCTTTTCTTAAACCACCCAGAGGAATCTCTGCACGAGTGTGTGGAGCTGCCTCCTGCGGATGGAGAGACAGGGTGGGTCCGCTTGCTCAGTAGCATCACCTCTGACAAGGCCAAGCTGAGGAGCTTCTCCAGACCTGGCTAACTGGGCATGCTCCTTGGGGCCAGGGGGGCTTCTGCAGGCAAGGCTTGAGCCCCCCCCCCCCCCCCAGTATTTGAGAGGAGGACAGATCTTAATCAGGGTCAATAAAACAACCAAAACTGGCGGGAGCAGACTTGAATCTGTGCATCTTTTAGATACCTTGAGCCAAGAAGAAAAGCAGGATATAACTATTTTAATAAATGGATTTAGTCTTCTCCTCCTGCGTTGCCATAACACAATATGAAAAGGAAAATCTGAAAGGAGGACTGTTTTCCTCGTGTGAAGCGATGCACCTACAACCCCCTCCCTATTTCCCTGGCAGGCCGGATAAACCCTGCAGCTGTCCTAAGTCTCTGGTTGGCCCCTTGGTTCCCCGGAGGTGCCAAAAGCAAACTAGGTGACTTCTGCTGCCGCCAGTTACTCTGAGAGCATCTCCTGCCAGAAGGAGTTGCGCGTTTAGCACTCTGTTCCTGCATTGCTGTTCAGAGGCTCTGCCTAGTTACC
Organism: Eublepharis macularius; assembly: GCF_028583425.1. NCBI lineage: Eukaryota > Metazoa > Chordata > Lepidosauria > Squamata > Eublepharidae > Eublepharis > Eublepharis macularius. The sequence continues at coordinate 338,516 of NC_072797.1, read as the reverse complement.
GTGCCTGCTTTGCTTCTGCAAGATAGTACGGGAATGATTCATCACGACTGAACAATTCCAAACGAACATGCTCCAGGGATGGCACCTTCACCCACTGCCCCTCTCTGTTATCACCCTTCAAATAGCAACACCAAATTTGCATGATGTATTTCCAGAGATCAAGCTTAAAGTATGCAAAGTATAAGAAAGCTGAATAAATGAATAAAAAGAGTACGCATGGTCTGCTTAACCATTCAGACTGAGCAAGGGTGTGAAGAAAAGGTGACAATATGCAGTCTTTACAATCTGAACTTATCCTACTCTTTATAATCAGGACTTGCCCTAAACAATGTTTAATTAGAACAGGCTCTTATTTCTTGAAGTTGCAGTAGTTGGGAGTTCGGCATTACCTCGCTTCTCTGAGTTGGGCCTTCCTCCTATTGTCTCTGGCCATGGAAACAAGATGGAGTCCCTACGTCAGGAGTCCTGGCCCTTTCTGAGCCTTTGGGCACCACCTGACACAGGGTGGTGGGTGCAGCCACAAAACGGCCACCACAGGAGGTGGAGCCAACCACAAAATGCCAAGGAGTACGGTTATGCAGAACTCATAGTAACTCTTCAGCATTTCTTTCAGTCCTTCCTGCCTCGGGTGGCTATTTGGCTCTTTCCGGGCTCTTTCCCTTTGAGTGTGCCATTCTAGCAGGGTTAATTACCCTTGTCCTACTTGGACCAGAGCCATTAACCTCTGTAAGCCCGAGAGTTCCATGTGCTTGGAGCCAGATGGCACACACACACACACCCAGCCTACCCCCTCCTTCCCGTCATCCCTGAGCTTGCAGCCGGATTCCAGACGGAATGCAGTCACAGCGGTCAGAATATTGGGGTGAATTCTTAGGTAGGGGGCATTTCTCCACACCTTTTAATGAGGACTGTTGTGCTGTAAATTCTCAAACTTCATTTTGTACCCTAAAATGTGTCTACGTTGAGGTTTGGCCAGTATGCTAATACATTTAAATTGAAACCATTAAATGGCTAAAAGGTCTTTAATAATTGAACAGTAGTTCTTTAATCCTTTGGCCATTCTCATAATTACTTTGGGTTGTGGTGTCTGTTTCATTTTGGTTTTAATTTGGAAGGAGAGGGCCCCCAATCCACTCAGATCCCACCCCACAACCGCTGTTGCCCAGAGCAGCCCATAGCCGTCAGTTCTTAAAAATGTGTTAAGATGTGTATTTAGCATTTGACAAATAACTAACGTGGAAAGTGGGAATATCTCACAAAGGCAGAAGAAGAGAGATCCAGAGAGCCTAAGCTGGACCATGGCTGGTTGCACATCGTGTTTGTGTTTTAGGATAGAGCTCAGAGGCCCTCTCAGTGGGAATTGTTGCTGTTGTTATTGTTGTTATTTGCAGTCTGCCTTTCTTACTGAGATCCAAGGTGGCACATAATGGTGTGCCCTGGGATGGGCATAAGAAGGCTGCATGTCTGTCTCCCCTTAGGCTCTGGATGGGGCCTTCACTCCGGAGAACCGAGAGCGCTGCCGTGAAGCCACAACTCCTCTCATTGAGGCTGTGGACAATCTGACAGCCTTCGCCTCCAACCCAGAGTTTGCAACCGTTCCTGCCCAGATCAGCCCAGAGGTGAGTGTTTGCGATGGGAACGTCTCTACCCAGTGCACTGCAGAGCCCAATCCTGTCCTGAGGCAGAGTATCTGGAGAGGTTTTGTGCACTGCAAGGGGAGAGTAGATGGCCGAAGGGAGGCCTCGGCCGAGTGGGATTCCTCTAGCTTTGGCTATGTGGAGGGGACGGGCACAACCGCTGCTCACCAACCGGCGTGTTCCACTCCCAGGGGCGCAGAGCCATGGAGCCCATCATCTCCTCTGCCAAGACCATGTTGGAGAGCTCTGCTGGACTGATCCAGACTGCTCGCTCACTGGCTGTCAACCCGAAGGACCCACCCAAGTGGTCAGTGCTGGCTGGGCACTCACGGACTGTCTCTGATTCCATCAAGAAGCTGATCACCAATATGAGGCAAGTTTGGAAGCGGGGGGGGGGGGGACTACGGGTCTGCTCGAGTGCTGTGGGGTGGTCTTGAACAGAGAGGCCCGCGCCTCGCCGTGGGTCAGGCCACCCATCCTTACTCCAGCCGGGGCCCTCTGCCCAGTAGCAGCAGCAGCAGCAGCAGCAGCAGCAGCAGCTCTCTAGGGTCTCCTTCTGAGAGAGGTCCCCCCAGGCTCTGCTTCCTGAAACCCTCTTGCTAGAGATGCTGCCTGTGCCTGAACTTCCTGGGCGCATTTGCTTGTGCCACTGGATCACCTCCGCCTTCCGTCTCAGGGAATGGATGGAGAGCACCGTGACACGTGGCTCAACCACAAAGGCAGAAGATCAGGACCGAAGCGCTAGGCCGTGGGCAGCAGGCACCAGATGCGGGGGCTTCGTGGTCTTGGTCTTCGACCTGCACTCAGGCTCATGAAACCCCTTCCGGCCCAAAAGGGGCGTGAGGGGCTCAGGGTAGGCCCCTCTTGCCTTTGCCGGGTCCATGGAGCAACGTCTCCTGCTGACCTCGAAGGGATTGGCTCTCTGCAGGACCACCTTCTCCTCTGGCCCCAAGTCAGCTTCCCATTCCACACGGGCACCTCAGTTGCCTTGCCTCTTGATGTGACAGTGCGCGGTGGGAATGTGGACAACCTGTCTGGAAGCGCAAACGGCTTCCCGGTTGTTTCCACTCTTGTTCTAAAAAGGAGCAACTTCCTTGTCGAGATGGGTCGGTGATGCCCACTGGGAGCCTGCCGAGGTGGGGGCAGGGTGTGTGTGGAAGGAAGGATTTCTCGGGAGTGAGGGGCTTCAGCGCCCAACAACTTACGCAGAACGAATTGTGCAAAGTTGAAGAAATTAGAGGGTTAGGGTTATATAGGTTTCCAAATTTGGCCTTGGGGTGCTGAATGGATTTTGTACATGCCAAGTGGTAGTTTATTTGATAACAACAGTTTATTTGTATACCACTCTTCTGGACAGATTAGTGCCCACCCAGAGGGGTGAACAAAGTCAGTGTTATTCTAACCCCCAGAATGCAGCTGGGGAGCTAGGCTGAGAGGAGCGGCTGACCCAAGGCTGAGCGCAGAGCAGTCATGGGATTCAAACCAGCAAAGTGCTGCGTCGCGGCTCAGCTGTTTAGCTGCCATGCTGCACCAGCACAGCTCCTGACTGGGAGCCGGGGAGAGCTCTCTTTTTTATTTGCCACCCCCCCCCCCCGGATTCTCACACCTCAGCGGCAGCAGAGCTAGTGCAGGAGGAGGTGTCTGATCTGGGGAGGGGTGGTGGAGGAGATGCCGTTCGATGTGGGTGAGCTGACAGTGGTTGCCTCTTCAGGGACAAGGCCCCCGGCCAGCAGGAATGCGACGAGGCCATTGAGATGCTGGCCAAATGCATCCGGGACGTGGACCAAGCCTCCCTGGCTGCCATCAGCCAACAGCTGGCCCCCCGCGAGGGCATCTCCCAGGAGGTGAGGGAGCAGGACAAGGTTGCTCACCCTCTGATGGGTCTCATTCTTGTGGCTAGTTCTGCCTTCTTGTTTGACCGCCAGAGCAATCCCCAAGCAGGGGAGGGGGCGCCGAGTATCCCTTTCCCCCTGGGATCCAGACAGACCAGTTCTGGCAGGAGTGGCAGGGGAGGGGGAGAAGTGGGGCGCCGTACGGGACGGGCAGGCATCGTTGCACTGCCTCCTCCTGCATGCGTAGAAGAGAGGGTGTGACCTTGGCGGTCAGCCTGTGGGGTTTCTTGGCTCCCCGGGGCAATGGCAGACTGGCTTCCTGCCACTCCCTGGGGTTGGTTTACTGGCCGCTTACCTTCCTTCTCTCCACCCTGCTCCTCCAGGCCTTACACGACCAGATGCTCACAGCTGTGCAGGAGATCAGCAATCTCATTGAGCCAGTGGCCAGTGCAGCCCGTGCCGAAGCCTCTCAGCTGGGGCACAAGGTGAGTGGGCAAAAGGAGCCGTGGAGCACCTGGGTGGAGGGTTAGGGCTTTGCACGCAGCAGCCTGCCGGGCAGCCAGAGGTCTCCCGGGGTTTCCACTGCCTTTGGGAAAACAGACCGGAGAGGGGCCTGGTTGCCTCGGCTGCATTTTGGAAGTCTGAAGGGCAGCTGGGAAGGGCAGCATTCACTTTGCCGGAAAATGTAAAGCTACAGTAAAGAATGAGGAACAGTCAAAAGAGACAGTTGAAGGAGGAAGATGAATGTACTTAAAGTTGGCCAGTTAAGTGACAAGGGCACAGTTGGTGTGAAATAAATGTGTAGCAATTCGTCATGCTCCAGAGCGTGTGGAGACTAAAATAAGCATTGGAGTGACGACGGGAACAGTGAAAGTGGCACCCAGTAAGTTTCCCTGAGGATGCTGGAGTGATCTGGGAGTTGTTTAAAAGCCTCTCCGGCTTGGCAAACAGCCGTGGCAGCCCAAGGAGCTTGCCGGCCCTCCCCCTCCCCTCCCCTCCCCTCCCCTTGCATGTGGCTCCAGGAGACCGGCTGGCCTTGTGGGCCCAGGCTCAGGCACATGGCCTCAGAGCCCTGCCTCCCGTTCCAGGTCTCCCAGCTGGCTCAGTATTTCGAACCCCTGGTCCTGGCAGCCGTGGGTGCAGCCTCCAAGACCCTCAATCATCAGCAGCAGATGAACCTTCTGGACCAGACCAAGACGTTGGCGGAGTCTGCTCTACAAATGCTCTACACGGCTAAGGAGGCTGGGGGCAACCCAAAGGTGCCTGGGAGCAGCAGGAGTGGGGAGGGGTGCAACAGGCCACCGGAGCTCGGACCTCCTGCCCCACGTCTGGTTCGTGCCTGCTGGCAGGAGGTGGGACGGACAGCACGCCTCCCTGAGCTCCCCAGAGTTCCCTCGCCTTGGGGATGGGGCATCCCTGGACCTTGTCGAGGTACTCGGTGGCCTTCATGCCGTTTGTCTTCTGCTCGTCTCTGCAGCAAGCAGCTCACACGCAGGAAGCCCTGGAGGAGGCCGCGCAGATGATGAAGGAGGCTGTAGAAGACCTCACCGCCACGCTGAACGAGGCCGCAAGTGCTGCTGGAGTGGTGGGGGGCATGGTGGACTCCATCACACAAGCCATCAACCAGGTGAGGTGGGAGGGTGTTCCCAGGAGGCATGTCGGCCTCATGCTGCCCTGCTGGGCTCTCGGCTGTCGCTGAGTTTGCCCCGGCATATCACGTGCCACAGCACAGCTGAAGCCAGCTCCTTAGTGGTTAAGAGCATGGGACTAATCTGGAGAACCGGGTTAAATTCCCCGCTCCTCCGCTTGAAGCCAGCTGGGGGACCTTGGGTCAGTCACAGCTCTCTCAGAGCTCTCTCAGCCCCACCCACCTCACAGGGTGCTTGCTGTTGTGGGGATAATAATGTCATACTTTGTAAACGGCTCTGAGTGGGTGTTAAGTTGTCCTGAAGGGCGGTATATAAATCAAATGTTGTTGTTAGTAGTAGTAGTACTACTACTACTGGGAGGAGGGGTCGCCCCCACTTAGGGCTGGTGCCACAACGTGGGCCACTCTGGTCAGTAGGGAGGGTGGGACATATACGCAGGTCTCAGTGCAGAGAAGCCGCACAGCATGAAGCCCTGGGAAAGCCTCAGGGGCAGGGTAGGCCTTGTTATGGATGGATCAGACTCTTGAAGGGGCTTCTAGCCGCTGCTGTCTCTCCCCCCCCCCCCCCGCCCCCCTTGGCCTCCCTGCGGCCTCTTGGTCCTGTCTGCATGCTGCATTGCCCATCATCAGAGAGGCCTGCTTTTCTGGTGCTGGGCTGGCGTACGTTAACCCCTTGATTGCCCTGATCCCACAATGGAGAGGTTCTTATTGACACCAGCAGCTGCCTGGAATGTGGGGGTGGGGGTGAGGGGGCAGTTCAGGATATAGTGGGCAGTCAACGGGACCCGCATCACCCTGGTGGCTGCAGCCCAGGGAAGGAGGTGCAGCTGTGTGGAGCTTGGTTCCAGCCTCTTCCTGGGGGCCGTCCTGGCACATCAGTCAGTCGGGAAGGCAGTCGGCTGTGGGGTGGGCGGGCGGACAAGTAATATCCGACCCCCAGCAGACAAGCAATATCGACTGGAGGCCTCATCCTTGTCCTGTTTGTTACATGGTTAGGGGCTTAGATTAGTTCACTCTTACACTGCCTTTCTGCCTCAAAGAGGTGCCCTGGACAGCTGCCAAAATTAGAATTAAAAAAAACCGTAAATAGAATCATGAACATAAAACCAACTCAAGGCTATGAAAATCAATTTGAAACCCTCTTAGGGGGCAAGAATGAGCCCCACCTCATCAAACACATCCCCAAAGGGCTGTGGAATAGAAAGGTCATCCATGCCCTCGGGGGGGGGGGGCTGCAGAGGTGGCACCCCCCCCCCAGCACCCCTTGACAAGTATCTCCTAGTTGTGCCGCCCCGTCATGTGTTGATCTTAAGACCCAGGGAGTTTGATGGGGAGGGGCTAGCACTTTGGATGGTTTAGGGTAGGTGTGCAAGAGAAAAGAGGAGCACGCATTCCCCTCCCCGCCCCCCGCCCCAGCTGTGTTCTGCTGATTCTCAGGAGTAAATCTGCATGCAGCCGGGGGGGGGGGGGCATTGCACCATTGGCCCTCAGGGTTGTGGCTGCTCCCAAGGTCTCCTTTCGTGGTTCCGGAGAGGCAGGGGGAGGAGAAGGCCTGGCTGAGCCTTGGGCTTAGTCCAGGTCTCCTGGTGGTCATGGGACATGAAAAGGAAGCAGGGTGCCTGGGTCTGTGAGCTCTGCTCGAGTGCAACAGAAGGCTCCCACGACTTTGGTGTAGACAGCTCTCTCTCTCTCTCTCTCTCTCTCTCTCTCTCTAGCTGGATGAGGGCCCAGTGGGAGAACCTGAGGGGACTTTTGTGGATTACCAGACAACCATGGTGAAGACAGCTAAAGCCATTGCTGTGACTGTCCAGGAAATGGTGAGGCAGCAGAAGTGGCATCTCTCCAGGGGCCTGGATCACCCCTGGCCTGGAGGAGAACCTGGGCTGAGGCTCCCTCGCAGCCCCCTTACCCCTTGCTCTGTAGGCAACTTTCCTGCCCTTGCCGTCTCGTCTCTGTTTGCCACCTTCCTCTCCCTGTCTTTGCAGGTCACCAAATCCACCACCAACCCAGATGAGCTGGGCACATTGGCCAACCAGCTGACCAGCGACTATGGCCACCTGGCTCACCAGGCCAAGCCAGCTGCCCTCACCGCAGAGAATGAGGAGGTGACAGGGGGGTGTCTCCAGTTGGGGTCTCCCACTCTGGGCCTTGGGGAAAGAGGCGCGCTGATCAGGTGGCGGGCGGTTGGGGGCAGGGGGTTTGTAGAGGACTGGAGGGTTCCTCCTGGGGCGGGATGATCCTTCCACGGGAGGCTCCAAGGGCCTTGCCTGTGTTCTTGCTCCCAATCCCTCACACGGCTGAAGTGCCCTCAAGTGTGTGTCCTAAACAGCAGCTCTGGGTTCTGTGGCTGCTGTGAGTCACAGCCTCTGTGGGGTGGACTGGAGAGAGGTTAGGGGGTGGAAATGGGGAGGTGCGAAGGAAGCTTTCACACGTCCTGTCCCAACTCATTCCTCTCCCTCCCTTTGTCCCCAGATCGGCTCCCACATCAAGAACCGGGTGCAGGAGCTGGGCCATGGCTGTGCAGCACTGGTGACCAAGGCTGGGGCTCTTCAGTGCAGCCCCAGCGACACTTACACCAAGAAGGAGCTGATCGAGTGTGCCCGCAGAGTCTCAGAGAAGGTACGCTGCTGGGGCAGGTTGGGGAACGAGCCCAGGCGCGGGCAGTCTTGCCCTTGTTGGGAGTCTGCTCAGCTCTTGCACGCGCGGATGCCTCCTTCAACGGCCCAGGACCGAAGCGTCCACCAGTGTCCCCTGTTCAACCCATCTGTGGCTCTGTTGGGAGGGAAGACAGGCCCACAGAGCGCTGGAGACCAGGTCTCTCTTCTGTTGTGTGTCTCCCCCCCCCCCCCGCCCCGCTGCAGGTGTCTCACGTGCTGGCTGCACTTCAAGCTGGAAACCGTGGCACTCAAGCTTGTATCACAGCAGCCAGTGCCGTGTCGGGTATCATCGCTGATCTGGACACCACGATTATGTTCGCAACAGCTGGGACCCTTAACCGTGAAAATGCAGAGACCTTTGCTGATCACCGGTACTGGAGGGAGGGTGGCAGCCGTTTGTAGAGGTCCTCAGCAGGCAGAGAAGCGCCACTGAGTGGATTGTTCTCACCTCTTTATCGCCCTTCCTTCGCAGGGAAGGCATCTTGAAGACGGCCAAGGCCCTGGTGGAGGACACCAAGGTCCTGGTGCAGAATGCCACGGCAAGCCAGGAGAAGTTGGCCCAAGCTGCCCAGTCCTCCGTCGTCACCATCACGCGGCTGGCAGAGGTGGTAAAGCTGGGAGCAGCCAGCCTGGGCTCCGAGGACCCTGAGACGCAGGTACCCGTCCTGATGGAGCTGGGCTCTGCGGTGTTCTCCCTCCCAGTCCTCCTCTTGACCCGAGTCCCTCCACCCTCAGGTGGTGCTCATCAATGCTGTGAAGGACGTAGCCAAAGCTCTTGGGGACCTGATAAGTGCAACGAAAGCAGCGGCTGGCAAATCAGGAGATGACCCAGCTGTGTACCAGCTAAAGAACTCCGCAAAGGTGGCGACACAGAGCAGAGCAATGGGGGGGGCAGTGGCGGTGGCAGCAGCACTGGGTCAGTGGAAAGCGCAGTGGGAAGAGAGCAGGGTGTGGGCTTGCTGGGGCAGGGGGAGTAGCAGCCCTGGGGCATGAGGGAATGGGTTCCCTTCCAGCCGTCAGTAGCACGGGCCCTGGCCTGTCTTTCTGTCCCTTTCCCGGGGGTGAGCTACTCTCTGGCTGGTTGCTTGACAGGTTATGGTCACCAATGTCACATCGCTGCTGAAGACGGTGAAGGCCGTGGAGGATGAGGCCACGAAGGGGACACGTGCCCTGGAGGCCACCATCGAACATATCCGCCAAGAACTTGCAGTGAGTGCGGCAGTGTCGGGGATGCTGTGCCCCTACATCCGGCAGTAGCTGCTGCTGGCGCTCCTCCATCCCAGCCTTACCTGTCCCTCTCCTACAGGTGTTCTGCTCCCAGGTGCCCCCTGCCAAGACTTCCACCCCAGAGGATTTTATTCGCATGACCAAAGGCATCACCATGGCAACAGCCAAGGCGGTGGCAGCTGGCAACTCGTGCCGCCAGGAGGACGTCATTGCCACGGCCAACCTGAGCCGCCGTGCCATTGCAGACATGCTGCGTTCTTGCAAGGTGCGGGCCTGCATTGGGTGGGGCGGGGGGAGGAGGGGGCAGCACACGTGGATGTGAGAGGCCCTCGCACGATGAGCAGCGTCCAAACCCCCAAAACTTTTACTGGGGCGGGGGAGCCTTGAGGGGCATCATCGAGCCTGGATTTCGAGGTTAGGTGGGCGATGTGGACAGTAGTGAGGAAGAGGGTATGGAACGCCCCTTAGCCCACAGGAGCTGGAATGGGCAGAGAGGCCGGGCCGAATCAGTGAGTGGAGCTGCCAGCAGGGACTCTTTGTGAGGAGTCCGTTCTTTGGAGCCAGACGAGAATTGGCACTGGTGGAGGTGGGCCCTTGGGCAGGTTTATGTGCCACACCCTGGTTTAATGCCCCAAATAGCCAGATCCGGGGGGTTTTTTTTATGCTGACTGCCCTGATCTTGCACTGGTGACCAGCAGTTTCTCTGTACTGGAAGCAGCTTGTCAGGAGCGTATCTCTGAAAGGCAGGAAGAAGCCCTAGTTTTTTATGCCGTCTCTGTGGCCTGTTGTAAGGGCCCAAAGCCTGCGGTCTTGCTTTGAGTCTGGTGGAAGAATCTGTCTGGATTCCCTCTGTGGAACCACTTCTCATGTGGGTTCTTGACAGGAAGCTGCGTACCACCCTGAGGTGAGCCCTGATGTCCGGCACCGTGCGCTGCGCTTCGGCAAGGAGTGTGCCACTGGCTACCTGGAACTGCTGGAGCACGTGCTGGTGGTAAGTGCCCTGCCCTGTGCCGTGGCTGTGGGGCTCCGGGTCTCAGGGGCTGAGCACAAGCCCCCTCCCCTGGGCCCCCAGAACTTTCCCCTTCTCACCGCTCTCTTTTCTCCCCCCCTCTGGGCAGCCGGTGAGTATGGCGTGACCGCATGGGAGTGTGTGCCACACGGTGCGTGTGTGCGGGATGGGGGGGGGTGTTAGGGGGTGCCAGACCTCAGGGGTGAGCTGGGGTCTTGGTGGGCTGATTGGGGGATCCAGGCGGCTGCATGGATGCGCTCTCTAACCGTGGGCCCTTGTGCTGTGTTATGCTGTGCTGTACCCGTGAGTGGGATGCTGTGGCTGAAGCCAGCTGGAGCGAGGTCCCGGCTGGCTGCAACCCTCTTAGCTGCAGGGAGGCTGGGTTTAGTTCTCTACTTGGCATTGGCTGTGCAGGGCAAGCAGCTCTGCCAGACCCCTCAGCAGAGTGTGTGTATGGGGGGCAGGGACAGGAAGGAGGCGCTGCTTCGTGGCAGAACACACGGTTTGCATGGAGTAGCCTCTCTGGGTCCATCTCCCAGTTAACAGACATCGGAGTGCAGGGCGGGAAGAGCCCGGTCTCAGGGGGCAGGCAGCTGCTCCTCTGAGACTGTTGTGCGTGTGCACTGGGCTAGAAGAGGCTTGGGCCAAACCCTGCAGAATAAGGCGCTTCTCTCATCTCTCTGGCTTTCCGGTGCCAGGTGTGGACAGTTCCAGGTCACCTGCCTGGCCCAGCTCTCCTACTCCCAGAGCAGCTTCCCCGAGACACGGCTGTGCCTCCTGGGAGAAGATCCCTGGGCAGCTCTCAAAGCTAAGAGGGTTTTCCTGCTGTTGAACCTCCATCCAATTCCGCTTGGCCTCACTTTACTGGAGTTGATCAGGCGCCGCCCCGCCCCCCCTTCCCAGTGAGTGAGTGGCGGAGGGGATACTTGTGGGGGTTCTGCCTAGACATGAAGAGTTTCCCCTGGGAGGGGCAATGTGAAAGTTTTTGGGGGGAGGGGTTCTCTCCCCCCCCCCCCCGGGACATTTTTCAATTTTTGCAATGGAAAAAGAGGAGAATCATTGCGGGGGGACTCCTATGACATACTTCCTCTTTTACAATGAGTGAAATGCTTCTTAAAGCAAAGTTTTTCATACTTAAAATATATAGCAGGAAAAAGTCTTTAGGCTATACAAGGAGATGGAAACATCGGGAAATTTGGGGGAGTACTGAAAACAACAAAATAATTTCATAGGAACATCAGAAGAGCCCCGCTGGATCAGACTGGTGGTCCACCTGGTCCAGGACCCTGCCTCACAGTGACCAACCGGGTACTCTGGAGGGCCAGCAAGCAGGGCACAGAGGCGGGGGCCCTCCCCCCGATGTTGCCTCCTGGCCCTGAGATTCACACGTTGGCTGCTTCTGCACACGGAGGTCCTGTTCCGTCACCAGGGCTAGTAGCCAGCTATGGACCTGTCCTCCACTAATCCGTTTAACCCCTTTTAAAGCTGTCTGCCTGTAGCTGTCATCAGTAGCACCTTTAAGACTAACCAATTTTATTGTAGCATAAGCTTTCGAGAATCAAGTTCTCTTCGTCAGATACAGGGTACAGAGACTGGTCTCTGTACCATGTTTACATTTACTAGCAAAGGGATGTTTTGGTTGCACCCTCCCTCTCACGCCCCAATTGCCTCTTCTCTCTCCTCCCCTCCTCCTCCCTCCTCTTCTATATTTGACCAGTTTCTGTACCATGCATCTGACGAAGAGAACTGTGATTCTCGAAAGCTTATGCTACAATAAAATTGGTTAGTCTAAAAGGTGCTACTGGACTCTTTTTGATTTTGCTACCACAGACTAACACGGCTCACTCCTCTGTAGCTGTCATGACATCTTCTGGCAGCAAAGAGCTATGCTCTCTGAATCTGAGGCAACAGCAAGGCTTGCCAGTCTGTTCCGTCACAGAGGAAATGGCACCGATGAGGAACGGCCCGTCCTCTCCTGCCCTGCAGCCTTCTGTCAGTCTGGGTAGCACGTTGGGGGGGAGTGTTGAAGTCCACCATCGGGAGGTGGATGAAAGCATGCCACCCTTGCTGGTGAGATGCCCACCTGCACAGTTGGCCAGGAGTATCGCACTAGAGGCCGTCTGTCAGCGGCTGCCCGGGCACCTGCCTCCTCCTCTGGACATTGCCCCTCCGCTGAAGAGGCCTTCGGCAGGCGGGGGCTTCACCAGAGTCTTCCTCAGTAGTGTTCCTGCAGCTTGCTTGGCCAGGATGGGCATCCCTCCGATGCCAGTTCAGGGTTTCTCCTCTTGGGCAGATTGGAAGGCAGCCTTGCACACCCAACACAGGTTGCCCAGGGGACCCTGTAAGAATTCCAGGTGACTCCCAAAGGATTTCCAGCAAGCAGTAGCCTGGAACTTCCTCCTTTCTCTTCTCGCTAACTGACCATGTTTAACCCTAGTTAAAAGAGTAAGAGCTAGTTTCTCCTAGCCTGTAGTAGTGCAAGCCACAAACTAGGGGATCACCCCTAGTCTGAAATAGAAAAATTCTACAAGGATTTGCATAGCATATTGTCTGCAAAGTGAGAGAGATGTGAAACCCTTACAAGAAGTCCTCCAGTCTGCCAGACAGGAAACAAACACTCCGTGTTTGTAATACTGCTGTACTGGAATGAGTTGGATCCTGTGAGTGAAAGGTAGGGCCAGAAGTAGGGGAAGAGGAGACTGTTTGAGAATTCACAGTTTGAATTACAAAGAGAGAGGGAGGGAAGGAACTGTAAGAAGTAATGCTCAAGACCATGAAAAAGCTTAGTATAGCATGTTAAAGAGTTTCTTAGTTGGAAACTTGTCCACTTACGTTGGTAACTTGTCCACTAACAAATCACCAGGCCCAGACAGCATACCTCCAAGAGTTCTGAAAGAACTCAGATGTGAACTTGTGGATCTCCTGAACAAGATATGTAACCTTTCGTTAACATCTGCCTCCATTCCTGAGGACTGGAAGGTAGCTAATGTCACCCCCATCTTTAAAAAGGGTTCCAGGGGAGATCCGGGAAATTACAGGCCAGTCAGTCTAACGTCAATACCGGGTAAGTTGGTGGAAGCCGTTATTAAAGAGAGAATTAGGAGGCACATTGATGAACAAAAACCTATTGAGGAAGACTCTGCATGGGTTCTGTAAGGGAAGATCTTGTCTCACAAACCTCTTAGAGTTCTTTGAGGGAGTGAACAAACGTGGACATGGGGGAACCAATAGATGTTGTCTACCTGGACTTCCAGAAAGCTTTTGATAAAGTTCCTCATCAAAGGCTGCCAAGTAAGCTCAATAGTCATGGGGTAAAAGGACGAGTCCTCTCGTGCATCAAAAACTGGCTAATGAATAGGAAGCAGAGAGTGAGTATAAACGGGCAACATTCACAGTGGAGGGTGGTAAGCAGTGGGGCACCGCAGGGCTCAGTATTGGGTCTGGTGCTTTTGAACTTGTTCATTAATGATTTGGAGTTGGGGGTAAGCTGTGAAGTGGCTAAGTTTGTGGATGACACTAAATTGTTCAGGGTGGTGGGAACCAGGGAGGATTGTGAGGCACTCCAAAGGGATCTGTTGAGGCTGGGCGAGTGGGCATCAACGTGGCAAATGAGGTTCAACATGGCCAAGTGCAAAGTAATGCACATTGCTGAGGGCCAAAACCCCCAAATATAAATACACAACGATGGGGTCCAAACTGGCGGAGACTGACCAAGAGAGAGATCTTGGAGTCATGGTGGATAACTCAATGAAAATGTCGATACAGTGTGCGACGGCAATAAAAAAGGCCAATGCTATGCTGGGGATTATTAGGAAGGGAATTGAAAATAAATCAGCTAGTATCATAATGCCCCTGTATAAATCAATGGTACAGCCTCATTTGGAATACTGTGTATGATTCTGGTCACCACACCTCAAAAAAGATATGATAGCAGTGGAAAAAGTGCAGAAAAGGGCAACTAGAATGGTTAAAGGGATGGAACACTTCCCCTATGAAGAAAGGTGAAAGCGCTTGGGGTTCTTTAGCTTGGAGAAAGGACGACTGAGAGGTGACACGATAAGAGGTTTACAAGATTATGCATGGGATAGAGAAGGCAGAGAAAGAAGTATTTTCTCCCTTTCTCACAATACAAGAACTTGTGGGCACTCAATGAAATTGCTGAGCAGTTGGGTTAGAGTGGATAAAAGGAAGTACTTCTTCACCCAAAGAGTGATTAACACATGGAATTCACTGCCTCAGGAGGTGGTGGCAGCTTCAAGCATAGACAGCTTCAAGAGGGGGTTGGATAAACATATGGAGCAGAGGTCCATCAGTGGCTATTAGCCACAAGGTATAGATGGAACTCTCTGTCTAGGGCAGTGAGGCTCTGTATTCTTGGTGTTTGGGGGGGGGGGGCAATCAGTGGGAGGGCTTCTAATGTCCCTTCCCCACTGGCAGACCTTCTGAGGACACCTGGGTTTTTTTGGCCACCGTGTGACACACAGTGTTGGACTGGATGGGCCATTGGCCTGATCCAACATGGCTTCTCTTATGTTCTTATGTACGTGCCCTGTAAAGTATTATGTGAAAATACAGAAATACCAGAATTGCCCTTCTGCGGTGTCTGCCTTTTCCACCTGAGCCACTGGTGTGCTATGGAGCTGTAGACGGCCTGCAGCACTTCTCAGGTAGTCTGGGGGTGTGCCGTAAAGGCTGTGTGTCCACATCCTCCCCATATGCGATGAGGATGCTTGTCGCTTGGTTGCACCTGCCTCTTTCTCTTCTGCCCTCCAGGTCCTCCAGAAGCCAAGCCATGACCTGAAGCAGCAACTGGCCGGGTATTCCAAGCGGGTGGCTGGCTCTGTGACGGAGCTCATTCAGGCAGCCGAAGCCATGAAAGGTAGGCGGAGCTTTGGGCAACTCACGGGAGGGCAGCGGAGAGATGCTTACCTCTCAGACTGGGAGGCTGTTCCACCTGGGACTGGACCAGCAGCCTCACAGGACTGCCTTTCTGCGCAAGAAGATCAGAGGAGTTATTTTGGAACTCTCTGCGGGAGGAGTTGCTGTCCTGGGGCAGCTCAACATACTCATAACCCTCTCTTCTCCTTTAGGGACCGAGTGGGTTGATCCGGAGGATCCCACAGTCATTGCAGAGAATGAACTGCTGGGTGCAGCAGCAGCAATCGAGGCTGCTGCGAAGAAGCTGGAGCAGCTCAAGCCGCGGGCCAAGCCCAAGGTGTGTCCCCCGAGTCCCCGTCTGCGTTCGGCCTTCCACTGTGGCCTCTTTCCTGCCCCGATGTAGCCGTTCGCGCCAGAATGCAGGCAAGAGTATGGGGAGGGGGCACCTACAAGCAGTGGCTGGAGCCCTGTGAAAGAAGGCCCTTTGTCCTCGTAGCACACTTGAGGTCCAGGGAGGCCTCTGTCCACAGTGCCCCCCCCGCCCCCCCTAGGCAGCAGCCAGCTCCTTTCTATGGTGGTCCACATCAGGCCACAAGCGCACAAAGAGCTTCACCCCCTAACTCTCCCGTCTCCCACTGGGGTCACCAGAGCAATTCTGTCCCTTGAGGCCAAGCCAGAAGGCACCCTGCGCAAACAGAAGAACTTGGGTCAGTTGCCAGGAAGAAGAGAACCACCGGCTTGGTTGGAGGAAGGAGTCCAAAGCCCACACATCGGCCCTCCTTCCTCTCCAGGGCGGCCGTGTTGGTCTGCAGTAGAACAGGAGCGTTTGAGGGCAGCGACACCTTAGAAACCAACCAGATTTTCAGGGCAGGAACTTTAGAGAGTCACAGCTCCCTTCTGCAGACACAGAAAAGGCTGCAGTCTGAAGAAGGGAGCTCTGACTCTGGAAAGCCCATTCCCGGAAAATCTTGTCAGTGCTTTCCCTTGCCTTTGGGCTGCTAGCTGGCAAAGGATTTTAGCCGATCGCTTGTCTGCCTTTTAACTGATGAGCTCAGCCACTTAAATAAGTTCGCCTGTTTCCAGTGCCCACAGGGTCTTTGCCTTTTTTCATAGGAAAGGAGATCTTAAGTAACATGCAGTTCAAGTGGCAAAGTTAGCCCCTCTCGGTGGAAGGAAGCTGCCTGCGATTTCAATTGCCCTAGCAAAGAAAACCTGTTAAGGAGGGTTCATAGCTACCTGGTGGGTTACAGCAGCTAGTGACAAGACCGCCAAGTTTAACCACCATCTTTGTTCTGAGGTAGAAACCCCTATTCAGGCCAGTTTGGGGGCAAATAGAGGCTGGATTTACTGTCCTTAATATTTACTCCTGCAGTAACATCCCGAAACCACTGCAGCCTCTCAAGACAGGCATGCACACGTCCTTAACCCCACCAGTTATCCCACCCGATGAACTAGTGGGCGTGTGGCTGGACCGTAAAATCAAAAAGAGTCCAGTAGCACCTTTAAGACTAACCAACTTTATTGTAGCATAAGCTTTCGAGAATCACAGTTCTCTTCGTCAGATGCATGACAAAGACTGGCTAGACTGTGTGAGCCTTTGGAGTTGTTGAGGAGAGACGAGCCCTGCGGTGGAGCCCATCTCTGCCTCTTTGCCGCACTGTGCCCTGCAGCCCACACCCTCTGCTCTCTCCCATGTGTGTAGCAGGCAGACGAGAGTCTCAACTTCGAGGAGCAGATTCTAGAGGCCGCCAAGTCCATCGCTGCTGCAACCAGCGCCCTGGTGAAAGCTGCCTCAGCGGCCCAGAGAGAGCTGGTGGCCCAGGGGAAGGTGAGCCCTGGGCTGCCAGGTGGGCGGGGAGGCTTGCCTTGGGGCCTCCTCTGGCTTCCTCCCAGTTGCTGCTCACCCTCGGCTTTGCTTGCTTCCTCTCTGCCAGGTGGGTGCCATCCCAGCAAATGCAGTCGATGACGGCCAGTGGTCCCAAGGGCTCATTTCAGCTGTGAGTATCCTGGAAGTGCTGGAGCAGTGGGAGGGGGGCCTGGGAGGGGGTGGCGTCTTTCCCTTCAAGTGCTGCTTGCTCTCCCAAGCAGCACAGCCATCTGCTAGAGCCCATGTAGCGTAAGGCCCCAGGAATGGAGGAGCCTGGCTTCAGACCCCTACTCAACCAAGAAGCTCACAGGATGACCTGGAACAGTCGCTCTCGACCTTGCCTACCTCACAGGGTGGTTGTGAAGATAGGTGTGGGGGAGAGAACTCTGTGTGATGCCCTTGGAAGAAGGGCGAGACAAAAATGTAACAGGAAGATGGCATTGGGTGGGGCGGGGGGGAAGGCAGATGATTAGTTTTTTCACAAGAAGGGAAAGAGATTCCAGGATCATTTAACAACACCGAGAGGAGTGAATCGGGAGAGCTGGCTGGCGCATCCGTGGTTTTGACCAAAGAGCTGCTGAAGATCCTTGGGCGTGAAGGTGCCAGCTGTTGAATCCGGGACTTTTCCTCACACGAGTGACATCCTCTTTGCAAACGAGACGTGATGCCCCACAGCTCCAGAGCCCCAGAGGATGCCCTGGGCAGTCAGGAAGGGCCCCCAAAACATGCCGTGTCCCCAAAACGTTGGCTCCAGTCCTGCCTGGCCCACGCTCTTCCTTTCTCCTCCTCCCCCAAGGCCCGGATGGTTGCTGCTGCCACCAACAACCTGTGTGAAGCAGCCAATGCCGCTGTGCAAGGCCATGCCAGTGAGGAGAAGCTCATCTCTTCAGCCAAGCAGGTGGCAGCCTCCACAGCACAGCTTCTGGTGGCCTGCAAGGTCAAGGCAGACCAGGACTCCGAGGCCATGAAGCGCTTGCAGGTGAGTCCCTCCACCTTCGACTGGGGAGGCCCTCTGGGAGGCAGTCGCATCGCCTCAGGTTGCCCGCAGGCCAGACGGGGTGGCTAGCCCAGCTCTGGCTGATGCCACCTCCACCTCACCCCCTGGTGGGCCAGATGGTATTCTCCTCCTGCCCTGGTCCAGCCGGAGAGAGGCTGTCCCTGAAGTTTTAAGGGCAGCATCACCCCAGTCCTCCACTTCTTGGAGGTCCTCTGGTTGGATGGAACAGCTGTTCCTGGAAGTCCCCTGAAGCTCCCCTCTGGAGGGTGACGTCCCTCCGTCCTGGCCCCAGGGGAGGGTCTCCAAACAAGGTGCTGCTCTCTCCTGGGCATTCTGGTCTGCTGTGCTCAGGGCAGGTTCCTCTGGGTGACATTACGGTCCCCTGCCACCCTGTGGTTGCACGCAGATTTCAGACTTGCTGGCCTGGCTCACAGTGCTGATGCCCAGCCCACAAAGAGCCAGTTTGGCGTGATGGTTAAGAGCGGCAGGACTCGACTCTGGAGAGCCGGGTTTGATCCCCCCCGCCCTCCGCTTGAAGCCAGCTGGGGGACCTTGGGCCTAGTCCCAGCTCTCTGGAGCTCTCTCAGCCCCACCCACCTCACAGGGTGATTGTTGTGGGGATAATAATAACACACTTGGTAAACCGCTCTGAGTGGGTATTAAGTTGTCCTGAAGGGTAGTACATAAATGGAACGTTGTTGTCATTATGCCCGCTGTGTCTGGCTGCAAGTCAAAGAAAGCGGCAGCTAGGTGTTGATGCCTTGTTTTCCATACTTTGCCCTCCAGGGTCCGCAGTAGAATTCTGGGGGGGGGGGCAGCTCTGGGGCAGGGGGATCTTTGGTGGCCAGTCAGTCCTCCTCAGTCAGTGGGGAGGGGGGTTCATGCAGGGCTGCACAGCTCAAGGCAGATGCTTCTGCGGGCCGAGGGGACGGCCCCCGGCTGCCTGTGTGTGAGGAGGCCAGGCAGCCCACTTGGGCCTCTCCCTCCTCCTGGAGCCTCATGGTAACTCTCCTTCCCTTGGGCAGGCTGCGGGCAACGCCGTGAAGAGGGCATCAGACAACCTCGTGAAGGCCGCCCAGAAGGCTGCCGCCTTCCAGGATCACGAGAACGAGACTGTGGTGGTGAAGGAGAAGATGGTGGGCGGGATCGCCCAGGTGAGGCCAAGCCCCAGCCTGCCTGGCCCAGTGCGCAGAAGGCCCCCCCCCCCCCGCCGCCGCAGGGCCAGGAAGGCGGTGGAGAGGCCAGCGTGGGGAGGGTCACCCGGGCCCGTGACCGTGACTCGGTGCTGGCGGGGGCTTCTGGATGGGCAGCACACGCCCCCCTCACCACTTGCTCTCTTTTCTGCCTACTCCCCCCCCCAGATCATTGCTGCCCAGGAAGAGATGCTGCGCAAAGAGCGGGAACTAGAGGAGGCCCGCAAGAAACTGGCCATGATCCGGCAGCAGCAATACAAGTTCCTGCCTTCTGAGTTGCGAGATGAAGGGCAGAACTAAGCAGCCCAGTCTCCTGTCTCCGCCAGCCTCCCTTCCCTATTTAATAGCAAGCCTTCTGAGCAAGTGCTGGCTGGGCCTTCGCCTGCCCACGCAGGGCACGGCCCTGCTCTGAGACCTGCCTGCTGCTGCACCAGCAACTTCTGCTCACCGCACAAGCCTTGGAGCCTGCCACAGCCTCCAGGCCACAGCCTCGGCTGCCTTTATCGGGAGGGGGTGCCGCACTGTCAGGCCAGGGGCTGAGGCCCCCTCCTCACTTCTCCTCCCGGGTTCTTCCTTGTGCCTTGGCCGTGTCGCCTGTGCAGACCCTCTGTGCCTTTCCCTTGGGGCCTGACTGTGCAGTGTGGAAGGGAGCCGTCAGCCTCCTCACTTCTGGACCAGCCGAATGGATGTCTTTGTGTGGGCTGCTCCTCCAGTGCTGCCTGGTGTGCACTTCCTCCCAGAGGCGTTTCTGCCTCCCTCGCCTAGCCTAGCCTGTGGCTGCCGCCCCCACTGCCGCTGCTCTTGCTGCTCATTCCCAAGTGCCTGCCTGGGTGACCCCAGCACAGCTGGTGAGGCCCCCGCTTCTCCTCCCTCTTGCCCCAGCTTTGCTCAGCAGTCACGGTTCTGCCCTGAGCGGGAGCTTCCTCCCAATCCAGATGGCCCCTTTCCAGGACCCCCACCCCCCACCTGCCCACTTGCTGCGATTTCTCACCTTTTGTAATTTTGATACGTCAATAAAGCTGCCTGGGTAAATGCTGCCTGAGTGTCCTGGGGAAGGGGGGGCTCTTTGGCAGGGTGCTGCAGTCTTCGGGGGTGGGCCATGGCAGGAATAAGAGGTTCTTCCGCAACAATTCTCTCCCCCTCTCCCCATCCTCATGGCGGGGGTCCTCCTCGTGTTTTCTGGCCATGGTCCATTATCTAAACAGGGGTCCCTGGGCTAGTCCAGACAAGAGGCAGGAAAAAAGGGATTTCCAAGAAGACACCATCTGTGGCCAGAAGACCTCTGGGCTCTTTCTTCATTCCCCCTCTGATAACCACAGTTCAGCAAAAGCTGGATTATTTATTTTGGAGGTTTCTGCCTTGCCTCTCTTAACTGAAATGCTTGAAAATTCTTGTAAATTAATTGTTTGTCTTCGGTCTTCTGTGCAAGCACACATGGGACTGCGCATGTGCAGGCCTGCTGATTTCGGAGGTTTTTAAGCTAAACTTCCACCAGGGGGCGCCCCTGCCTCCCACTTCTTCTGCGTGGCCATTTCCCACCGAAACAGCCCCCTTGGGAGGTGGGGCACCCCGTTACCCTCAGTTCCTCTTTTGCCGCCTTGGAATTGGTTCTAGCTTCGTTGTGGAGATAAGTAGTAAAACTCTTCCTGAGTTTACAATGTTGGAGAAAGCCTTATTTAAGCATAGTGTGAAGTGCAACGCTAAAATGACAAAGACTGATGGGCATTCTGGCTGCCTAATGTGTCTGAGAGATGGACACAGTGTGCAAGCATGTAAAGACTGCCAGACCTTCACTACGAAAGCCCCCGCAGAAATAGCTGGTCGATTACAGGCGGTGCTATGGGAAAAGCCATGACGGCAGCAAGTCCTGCGCCGAAGGCAAAGAAATCAGCCCAGGCTTTTGGTGCCGAACTGTCGGATCTGAGATCCCTGTCAACTCTGAGACCACCCTTGTTTCTGTGACCTAGTCCATCGGGGTCGAAGACACCTCGGAGCCAAGAACCATCTACCTCACCAGAGACTTAGAGCTCCATGGATCAAACATGGTATCGACCATTGACCTTGGAACCGAGATCTCCATCTCAGCTGGACCTGACAACTGGAGCCAGACAATCAAAGTCGACAGATTCGGCCACAAGGCTGGTTCCGACTTCAGTGCAAATGAATTCAAGCAGTAAAGAAGTGACTGGGAAAAACTGCTGCAGAAAAAGACCAAGGAGATGAAACATCTCTCTACCAAGGAACCTCCTACACCATCCCCAAGCGGGCACTGGATGGGAGAAGAGGTGATACTCATTGAATGTCCTCTTACACTGTCTGTATGTTCTAGGTCTCCTCCTCTGCGCTCCAAGTCCAGGTCTGTACAGTCCTCAGAGGAAGAAGGGGAACTTCCCTGTAGGAAGCACCTGTCCTGATGGTCACCGTGGGAGGAGCGCTACTACCATCAGGAAGCAGAAGAGTGGTACTATGCAGAACAACTACATTATGAGATTGACACAGGGAGTACCTACTATACAGATGTCATGTCTAGAGAGCCATCACCTGCACCCTTAAGGAGACGTCACTCCTTCACAAGCTAAAGGATGGCCTTTCAGTTTTCTGAACCAGATGTGGGGCTAGGCCCATATCAGGAGAGACGCAGCCCTAGCTTGCCATCAGACCCCTCGCCAGATGAGGCAGTAGGACAATTGGGGGAAATATCACCCACAGATTACTTTCGCTCGTATACTGAGCAGCTTGTATACTAAGCAGCTGCTAAGCATGGCCACAGCGTTAGAAATAGACATTTCGTCAGCTGAGCCTAAGCCAAAGGACAAAATATTGCAGCATTTATACTCAGGCTTTACCTCCAGCATTGCGTTACCAGTGATTGAAGGTTTTGTGGATATGATGAATGCACTGTACCAGAAACCAGCATCAGCTACAGCTACAACCAAGGCAGAAAGCCTGTACAAAACAAAGGATGAGTCGTGCCCTTATCTATCGACACATCCACCACCCTGCTCCTTGGTTACAGAGGAATTACAATCCAAGCAAAGTCAAGGCCCCTACTCAACCCCTTCTGACAAAGAAGAGGAAAAGCTTGACACAATAGGGTGGAAGATTTACTCATCAGTAGCACTAAATACCAAGATAGCGAACTATGCCGCAATGATGGGGGCCTGTCAGTTGTTCCTGTGGAACAAAGCATCAGCCTTCTGTGAAAAGTTGCCTGAGGATCAGAGAACCCTGATAAAGATCATACAGGAGGAAGCTGTAAAACTGGCCAGACATCAGATTAATACAGGCCAGAATGTGGCTGACACTTCACCGAGAACAGTGGCCTCTGCTGTAGTGCTGAGAAGGCACACTTGGCTGAGGGCAAGGACGTTACCTACTGAAACAAGGAATAGGGTGGAGGGTTTACCCTTTGAGGAAAAGACATTATTCTCTGAAAAGACAGGTGAGTATCTTTCCCAGAAGTGGAAAGATAGACTGACGGCTCACTCTTACGGTGTCCTACCCTCTACTCAGCAAGGCGGAAGAAGCTGATACAGACAGCAAACCCAGTATAGAGGACGGTCATATCGTTACCACCCTTACCAAGGATACTCGTATCCTAATCAGCGCCAATTCCAGAGTACCCAGGGCAGTTTTGCCAGACAGAAACAAAACCAGAGACAGAACAAGTCTCAATCCCGTCACCATAAAGAACAAGTATGGGTCCCAAAGCAATTTCTGACTAGAACAGGGGCTGGACCCAGTTTTTCGGGAAAGGCTACGAGAGTATTACTCAGTCTAGTGTAGCATTACGTATGGGTGCTTAAAATCATTTATAGTGGTTATAAAGTTGAGTTCAAAAGTTCCCCACGTTTGACTCTTCCTGATTTTTCAGATTCTCAGAAATGTTCTGAATTAGAGCCTTATTAGAAAAGGGTGCAGTGCAAGAATTGCCAGAAGGGGAGTGACAATTTGGTTTTTACTCCAGGTTCTTTCTGGTAGATAAGAAAGCCGGGGGATATCGACCAATTCTGGACTTATGAAACCGAAACAAATTTATTGTTACACACAAATTCTGAATGACCACGTTTCATACTGTCATGTCACTGATAACACCCAGCTGTTGGTTCGCAGTACTGGACCTCAAAGATGCGTATTTCCATGTCTCCATGTGATGCGTAGAAAATTCCTGAGGTTCATTTATGGAGGAAAAGTGAACCAGTACTGCGTCTTACTCTTTGGGTTGTCCACGGCACCCTGTGTCTTCACGTAGTGCATGGCAGTAGTTATCGCCATTTGAGGACAGTGAACTGCTATATCTATCCGTACTTAGATGACTGGCTAATTACAGGCCAGTCAGAGGAAGATGTAAACAGGTTCAACTAACTTTACATAATCAGAAAAAATCAAAGTTGACCCCTGCGAGAAGGGTACAGTTTATAGGAGCAATCCTTGACAGTAGCACAAACAAGGCCTTCCTACCTGTAGAGAGGATAGAAAAAATAAAGGATATGATTAGGATGTTCCAGCATTATTGTTTCCAGACAGCAAGGAAAATACAAACCTTATTGGGATTCATGGCATCAACCACGGCAGTGGTCCCCTATGCTGAGTTTAGAATGAGAGAACTCCAAGTGTGGTTTATATCAGTTTTCCACAATGAGAGGAAATCCCAAGAAAGGAAATTTAGCATACCAAGAAAAGTAATAAGATCTTTATAATGGTGGTTAGAAGATACACGCTTATTGTCAGGGGTCCCTTTCGGACATATGACTTCGGAACTGTCTATCACAACTGATGCCAATCTGGGTTGGGGACCTATATGCCCATGGGCTATGGGACTATCAAGAGAGGGAGTCACACGTTACTCTCCTTGAGTTGAAAGCGATATGCAATGCCTTATTTTCAGATACGGTAAAAAACAAATCTGTGCTAATACTTACAGACAATTCCACTGCAATGTTCTACATAAACAAGCAGGGGGGAACCACGCCCAGAAGCCTGTGCAGGGAGGCAATAGCAATTTGGACTTGGGCAATACAACATGGAGTACACCTGAATGCAGTACACATACCATTGGTAGACAATATCATAGTGGACTGCCTCAGCAGACTAGAAGACAACCTCCACGAGTAGTCTATAAAATATTCGTATATAGACCCTATTTTCTACTAATGGTGTTTTCCGGACATCAATCTATTTGCTACAAGAGAGAACCAGAAGAAAGATCTGTTCAAGGGGAAGCCAGGGGTGCGGATCCCTGGGAGATGCCTTCTGGCTTTACTGGTCAAGTCGATTCCATTATGCTTTCCTGCCAATACTATTATTAGCCAGGCTAATAAGCAAAATTCAGGCAGAGGGCACAAGAATGATCCTGATAGCCCCTTGTTGACCCAGGCAACCCTGGTTCCACAGACTAATGAGACTAGCCAGTCAGTTCCATCACCTACCCAGGGAACTGGACCTTCTATCGTGGAAGGGAATACTTCACCACGACATACAGAAACTCAAACTGACTGTGTGGCTAATAATACGGGGGAGGGGACGCTCACCGAGGGTATAACGCAAATCATCTTGAACACCAGACGATTGTCCACAAGACAGTTGTATGGGTTAAAGTGGGAGAAATTTTAGATCATGAGCAGAAGAGAAAAACCTAAGCGCCACTGATTGTGCACTGACTAATGTTTTGGAATTCTTGTTAGATCTCAAAAAGACGGGACTGTCAAATTCATCAATCAAGGTGTATTTGACGGCAGTATTGGATTTTCACGCCCCAGTTGATAATAAGACAGTCTTCTCCCATTTTACATCCAAGATGTTCTGGAAAAACCTCAGTAACATGTTACCAGCTGCTAAACACGTAGCCCCACAATGGTCATTGCAATTGGTACCGACAGCATTAATTTAAAAGCCCTGGGAACCCTTAGCAACACGCCATCTCAGAACATTGTCTGTGAAAGTTGCCCTGTTGGTGGCGATTACATCGGCAAGGAGGGTCTGTGAGTTAACAGCGTTAAGTGTTGAACCTCTGTTCCTAAAGATTCACCCAGAGGTGGTGGTATTGAGGACAAAATTGGATTTTTTAACCTAAAATTGCCTCGAAATTTCACGTCACAGGAGAGTCTTGCCTTCCTTCTTTCATAATCAGTCTGATGAGGCAGAAAAAGCCTTGCACACTTTGGACGTCAGGAGGGCAATTCTGTTTTATGTGGATTGTACCAGACTAGGGTGGACTCTCAACTTTTCATCTGTTACGCTGGCCCTAATAAAGGGAGGAAGGCAAGTGCTCAGACCATAGCTAGATGGGTGGTTCAGGCAATAAGACACTTACAAGAATGCTAACCTACCTTGTCCCTTAGAGGTACATGCACACTCAACCAGATCACTGGCATTGGCGGCAGCCCTGCTCAGAGGGATACCAATCCAAGACACCTGCAGGGCGGCGACATGACACCTTCGATAAGCATTATGCATTGGACATCCTTGATAGACGGGAGGCAGCAGTGGGTACAGCGGTGCTCCAGTCGATCTTCCTGTGAAGGACAGCAAACTCCACCACCCAGGCAAATAGCTTGTCAAACTCCCATGTGGGACTGCACAGAAGACTGAAGATGAAAAACGGGGTTGCGCTTACCTGTAACTGTTGTTCATTGAGGTCTTCTGTGCAGGCACATGTCCCCCCCCCCTCCTTCCCTGCTAATGCTCTTACTTACCTGGAGAGAGTGGTAGTGAAAGAGGGCTGAGGGTAATGGGGTCCCCCGCCTCCCAAGGGGGCTGTTTTGGCAGGAAACGGCTGTGCAGACACAGGGGAGCCCCCTGGTGGAAGTTGAGCTTTAAAACCTCTGAAATTGGCAGGCCTGCACATGCGCAGTCCCGCGTGTGCCTGCACAGAAGACCTCAATGAACAAGTTACAGGTAAGTGCAACTCTGTTTTTCTAGATCTATCTGCTGCTGCTAAGATGGTCATTCTTGCTCTAAGCCATACAGCACTTCTCCATTAGTGGATTGGAAGGTATCCTGGTGTGCCCCCCATTTACTCTGCAAGGGAGGGCTATGCAAATATTCTGCAACACTTTCACATCCAGACAGAAAGGTCCCTTCCAGTCCGTGCCTTGCCCTCTCTGTATTGGACGAGCTTCCACCTTTCTGTCAGCTAGAGAAAACTGTCCTCTCCTGCAAAGGCACATGCCCGTCATCAGGGAGGCTCTGGACTCTGGTGCTCTGTTGTCTTGGTGCTGGAAGGAAGGCAGTGGGAGGGCATCTGGTGTCCTGGCCTCGCTGACGGTCCTTTAGATGGCACTGGATTTCTAGCCACTGTGTGTGACAGAATGTTGGACTGGATGGGCCACTGGCCTGATCCAACATGGCTTTGCTTATGTTCTTATGACTCCAGTGGTCTTCCTCTGGTGGGTGGAAACTCATGTGGCATCTCTGGCGGTCTGCAGCCCGAAAGCAGGCTGGCTCTGCTCCCAAGACACGTTCAAGGAAGTGGGCCCTAAACTCCAGGGTCTTCAGAGCAACGACCTTATGGGTTAGATGACTCACTCCAATACCTCGTTGCCTCTCCAGCCAGCCACAAAGAGCCCAGATCTCTGCCAAGGTTCTGAGCAGAGGGAAGAGGATGCACCTCGGCTGCAGGAGCAGAGAGAAGAGGATGCACCTCGGCTGCAGGAGCCACTCCCCACCCACCCACCGATGCCTCTCATAGAGCACTGAACAGGATGCCCTGGGCAAGGGTGGGAACAACCTTCATAGCCCTGCTGGCCAGCCACTCCGGATCAAGCAAGGTCCTTCTTCAGGTCCCTGCCCTGCTCCCCAGCTTTGTCTGGCTCTCCCTCTCCATGTGGAAATGGAAAGGCAGGATCTGGGAGATCCAGGTTCAAATCCCCACTCTGCCATGGAAACGGGCTCTCTCCGCCAAACTGACTTATAGGGTTGTTCTGAGCTTACAATAGAGAGGAGGAGACTGCTTTGGATCCCTGCTTGGGGGAGGGGGGAAGGCCAGATAGAGAGAAAGTAACTGAAATTAATCAGCGTGATGCCTCCAGAAGAATCCAGGGCTTCCTGGCTGCAGTCGACGATCTCCATTGAATGTGGACAAGGGCCAGGCCTCTCTGTTACCCTCAGCAACTTATTTGCAACTTTTGATACTGCGCCACCATTCTGAGGTGCTTGGAATTGGGATTAAGCAGTGAAGTGGCTAAATTTGCAGATGACACGAAATTGTTCAGGGTGGTGAAAGCCAGAGAGGATTGTGAGGCACTCCAAAGGGATCTGTCGAGGCTAGAAGAGTGGGCATCCATGTGGCAAATGAGGTTCAATGTAGCCAAGTGCAAAGTAATGCACATTGGAACCAAAAATCCAAAATATAAATACAAGTTGATGGGGTCTGAACTGGCGGAGACTGACCAAGAGAGAGATCTTGGAGTCATGATAGATAACTCACTAAAAACGTCAGCACAGTGTGCGACTGCCATAAAAAAAGCTAATGCTATGCTAGGGGTTATTAGGAAAGGGATTGAAAACAAATCAGCCGGTATCATAATGCCTCTGTATAAATCGATGGTGAGGCCTCATTTGGAGTACTGTGTACAGTTCTGGTCGCCACACCTTAAAAAAGATATCATAGCTCTGGAAAAAGTACAGAGAAGGGCAACTAAAATGATTAAAGGGTTGGAACACTTTCCCTATGAGGAAAGATTGAGGCGCTTGGGGCTCTTTAGCCTGGAGAAAAGACGACTGAGGGGAGACATGATAGAGGTTTACAAGATAATGCACGGGTTAGAGAAGGTCGAGAAAGATGTGTTTTTCTCCCTTTCTCACAATACAAGAACTCGTGGGCACTCTATGAAATTATTGAGCAGTCGGGTTAGAACAGATAGAAGAAAATACTACTTTACACAAAGGGTGATAAACACATGGAATTCGTTGCCACAGGAGGTGGTGGCAGCTACAAGCACTGCCAGCTTCAAGAGGGGACTGGACAAATATATGGAGCAGAGGTCCATCAGTGGCTATTAGCCACAGGAGATAGATGGTATTCTCTTTGTGGGGAGGTGGTGCTCTGTTGTCTTGGTGCTGGAAGGAAGGCAGTGGGAGGGCTTCTGGTGTCCTGGCCTCACTGACAGTCCTTTAGATGGCACTGGATTTCTAGCCACTGTGTGTGACAGAATGTTGGACTGGATGGGCCACTGGCCTGATCCAACATGGCTTTGCTTATGTTCTTATGTTCTTATGAGGTACAAGTAGGGATTAAGAGTTCTGCCTTGGACTGATTTAAATTGTTCCTTATGGACCATAGCTAGAGAGTTGTGGATCAAGACCAGCTATCGTGTCCTGTGGAGTTCCTCAGGATACAATTTTCTCACCTATGCTATGTAAAGCCCTTAAGAGAAATTGCTTGTGGATTTGGAGTAGGCCATCGTCAATATACTGATGACACCCAACTCAATATTTCTTTATCAGATCCCCTCAGGATGCTGAAGAGGCCCCAAGTTGCAGCTGTACTGCAGTGGTTAAGTATTTAAGGATGAACAAGCAGAAACCGGGTCTTGACAGGGCGGAGGCAGCTTTAGCTGGGAAGGCCAAGATCTGGAGGCACGTTTCCTCCCTTGTGGTGGGGTCCGGCTGATGCTCGTGGACTTGTTCCAAAGGGCCTCAGGGTTGTACTGGATCAAGCAATATTGCTGGAGAAGCAAGTTAGTGCAGCTGCAGGAAAGGCATTCTGCCAGCTTCATTGAGCCCAAAAGAGCCCTTGAGCTTGACTCAGCTGATCCAACCACATGGATCCATGCAAGGCATGCCTCAAGATGAGACTGTTGTAATGTGCTGTATGTGGGCCTGCCCCTAAGAATGACTTGGAAACTCCAGTGGGTACAGAATGCCACACCCTGGAATGGACATTTCATTCCCACTCTGCAGACAGTCCAGGTTACCAGTCAGTCACCAAGTGTAATTCAAGGTTATGGTTGCCACCTACAAAGCTCTGAATGGCCTTGGACCCTCATACCTGCAGGACTGCCTTTTTTCTGTGCTCTACTGCGACAGCTTCACTCATCTGAGCAAGGCCTTCTAAAGATGCCACCCTGCAAATGGGCAAGAATTGCGACTGCCCATTCAGAGGCCTTGGTGGCTCCCACCTTGAGGAATGGCCTGCCTGTGGAGGTCAGGAAGGATCCCGCATTTCTATCATTCTACAGAAGGTACAAAACAATAGTGTTATGTGCCATCAAGTCGCCTCCGACCTCTGACAACCCTATGAAGGAAAGACCTCCAAAACGTCCTATCATGAACAGACTTGCTCAGATCCTACAAACTGGAGGACATCACTTCTTTTATTGAGTTAAGCCATCTCGTTTTAGGTCTTCCCCTTTTCCTACTGCCTTCCCCTTTTCCTTCCTCTTACTTTCAAAAATCTTTGATGAAACAATCCAAAATGAAAAAAGAAACAGGTAAGAACTGTAGTATAATAGAACATCCCAGGAGGACCCCTTCATAAGAAAGTATGACAGTTTTCCACTGCAATGAATATTGCAGATATCACCCGCTTTTACTACATAGTCTTACACCTTGCCATTCACCTTGCATATTGTTTATGGTACACATTGCCTTAGATGGTCGTTTGCATTGTTTTCTAATTTTGTAATCCTAGTCCTGTTTAATGGTTGTCTTCTGCTCTCTGCACCGTTTTATATCCTGTAATCTGTCTTTAGTCTCAGCAACAAATGTGGACTCTAAACAGTATAAAATAAATAAAACTTCCACTAATTGAGTCTATAAACCCAGAGGGAAAGTATTGACTAGATGATGTTGCAGGGAGAAAACCTCTCTGGGAAGGCATTGGGAATTTATTCTGCCTTCTCTGGTGGACTGTCACGGGGCCTCTGGCCTGACACCTTCAAGCGACGGGCAGCCTTTTCATTTATCCTCTGCAGAGGAACAATTTTATGAAGTGGTTCCTCAGAGCAGCTCTCCTACGCAACAGAGTTTTCCTTCACAGATCCTCTGAATCTTGTATAGGACTCCATTTGAGTTACTCAGGTCTGTTCTTCTGAGGATTTTGTTTCTCAAAATATCCTTCTTGGTTGCCATCATGTTGGCAAGAAGAGTCATGGAGCTTTCCAGCCCCTGGGTAAAACGTGAGCTCTGCTTCTTCCAGAAGGACTTAGTGATTCCTCAGTACAGATCCCTCCCTCCCAAAAGTAAACGTGGCTTTCGAGAACCAGAGATCCACTTTCCATTATTCTCTCTACCACCCATACATCCCAAGGGACTTGGTGCTGACAGCAAGTGCACAGATCCTCAGGTGCCCTTTTTGTTTCCTAAAACCCAGCTAGCATGGGGAGGAAAGCATCCAAATCCACTCTAGCCAGGTGGACCAAGGCCTGTATCCTTCTGGCCTGTGAGGTCCAGAGGTTACCAGCTCCTTCAAGAGTTAGTGCTTGTTCTACCAGATGAGCAGCCAGTTGGGCAGCCTTCTCCTCCAGTGCGCCCATTGCTGAGATCTGCCTGGGCCTCAGCATCTTCATCAGCCACTGCACTGTGGACACCCACACCTTGGCAGAATTGGCCCTTGGCAAACACGTAATCAAGCGGGTGATCCCACGGGAATTCCTCTTGCATCTGTTCCCACCCAGGATGATTGTCATGGGGTTCAGTGATAGTGAGGACTCCTCAGGAGGAGAGGAGCCTTGTGTAGCCAGTCCTGACTCAGCAGAAGTGGGTGATCAGGAAGAACAGCTGCCGGCTGATCAGTGTTCACAGCCAGCAGCTGAGGCAGAGGCACCGACACCCTCCAGCTCCAACACCACAGGTGAAGCTCAGCCAAGGACTTCCAAACCTCCAGCTTCACCCAGAGAACACCGCAGACAACGACAAAGTATGGAGCTGCAGGAGAGACAGCAGAGCGCATGCCTCCTGGGTGGATAGTGATGAGGAGTAACTACAGGATAGCTCCCAAGCAGCTGGCTGCAAGCCCAGCCTCACTGTAACGAAATGGTTACCAGGGGTGAAATGAGTGCCAGTTGCTGTTAATCTGTCTTTAAAGAAAGAGGAGGAAATGTTCCCCCTGAGAGTTGATGGGCTGTGGAGACAGGGAGAAGCCTGCAGGAGCCTTGGTGTGGGACACCCTTCTTCCTGGACTACAACTCCCAGCTGCCCCGGGCCAAGAAAGGGCGGGAAAAATAAGGAGTGGAGCCAGAATAGAGAGCCTCGGCCGATCCTGAGGGGAAAAATGTCAGTTAGGCTCCTTCTTGGTTGCAGGAGGAGAGGCTCCTGCTGCTGGGTGAAACCTGGGTGCCTGGGCCCTAAGTGGGGAGGGCCTGGGAGGCAGCAGAAAGGGAATAAAAGGGAGTCACCTTCTTGGTTGAAGAAGGAGAGGCTCCTGCTGCTGGGTGCAACCCTGGGTGCCTAGGCCCTAAGTGTGGAGGGCCTGGGAGGCAGCAGGAAGGGAATAAAGAGTGTCACCCTTCTTGGGTGAAGAAGGAGAGGCTCCTGCTGCTGGGTGAAACCTGGGTGCCTAGGCCCTAAATGTGGAGGGCCTGGGAGGCAGCAGAAAGGGAATAAAGAGAGTCACCCTTCTTGGTTGAAGGAGGAGAGGCTCCTGCTGCTGGGTGCAACCCTGTTGCCTGGGCCCTAAGTGTGGAGGGCCTGGGAGGCAGCAGAAAGGGAATAAAGAGAGTCACCCTTCTTGGTTGAAGGAGGAGAGGCTCCTGCTGCTGGGTGAAACCCAGGTGCCTAGGCCCTAAATGCGGAGGGCCTGGGAGGCAGCAGAAAGGGAATAAAGAGAGTCACCCATCTTGGGTGAAGAAGGAGAGGCTCCTGCTGCTGGGTGA
This sequence comes from Eublepharis macularius, assembly GCF_028583425.1. Lineage (NCBI taxonomy): Eukaryota > Metazoa > Chordata > Lepidosauria > Squamata > Eublepharidae > Eublepharis > Eublepharis macularius. Next base: position 306,756 of record NC_072797.1, on the reverse strand, counting down.
AACCCGGGTGCCTGGGCCCTAAGTGTGGAGGGCCTGGGAGGCAGCAGAAAGGGAAGAAAAGGGAGTCACCCTTCTTGGGTGAAGAAGGAGAGGCTCCTGCTGCTGGGTGAAACCCGGGTGCCTGGGCCCTAAGTGTGGAGGGCCTGGGAGGCAGCAGAAAGGGAATAAAGAGAGTCACCCTTCTTGGGTGAAGAAGGAGAGGCTCCTGCTGCTGGGTGAAACCCAGGTGCCTAGGCCCTAAATGTGGAGGGCCTGGGAGGCAGCAGAAAGGGAATAAAGAGAGTCACCCTTCTTGGGTGAAGGAGGAGAGGCTCCTGCTGCTGGGTGAAACCCGGGTGCCTGGGCCCTAAGTGTGGAGGGCCTGGGAGGCAGCAGAAAGGGAATAAAGAGAGTCACCCTTCTTGGGTGAAGAAGGAGAGGCTCCTGCTGCGGGGTGAAACCCGGGTGCCTAGGCCCTAAATGTGGAGGGCCTGGGAGGCAGCAGAAAGGGAATAAAGAGAGTCACCCTTCTTGGGTGAAGGAGGAGAGGCTCCTGCTGCTGGGTGAAACCCAGGTGCTTGGGCCCTAAGTGTGAAGGGCTTGGGAGGCAGCAGAAAGGGAATAAAAGGGAGTCACCTTCTTGGTTGAAGGAGGAGAGGCTCCTGCTGCTGGGTGCAACCCTGTTGCCTGGGCCCTAAGTGTGGAGGGCCTGGGAGGCAGCAGAAAGGGAATAAAGAGAGTCACCCTTCTTGGGTGAAGAAGGAGAGGCTCCTGCTGCTGGGTGAAACCCGGGTGCCTAGGCGCTAAATGTGGAGGGCCTGGGAGGCAGCAGAAAGGGAATAAAGAGAGTCACCCTTCTGGGGTGAAGAAGGAGAGGCTCCTGCTGCTGGGTGAAACCCGGGTGCCTAGGCCCTAAATGTGGAGGGCCTGGGAGGCAGCAGAAAGGGAATAAAGAGAGTCACCCATCTTGGGTGAAGAAGGAGAGGCTCCTGCTGCTGGGTGAAACCCGGGTGCCTAGGCCCTAAATGCGGAGGGCCTGGGAGGCAGCAGAAAGGGAATAAAGAGAGTCACCCTTCTGGGGTGAAGAAGGAGAGGCTCCTGCTGCTGGGTGAAACCCGGGTGCCTAGGCCCTAAATGCGGAGGGCCTGGGAGGCAGCAGAAAGGGAATAAAGAGAGTCACCCTTCTTGGGTGAAGGAGAGGCTCCTGCTGCTGGGTGACACCCGCGTGCCTGGGCCCTAAGTGTGGAGGGCCTGGGAGGCAGCAGAAAGGGAATAAAGAGAGTCACCCTTCTTGGGTGAAGAAGGAGAGGCTCCTGCTGCTGGGTGAGACCCGGGTGCCTAGGCCCTAAATGTGGAGGGCCTGGGAGGCAGCAGAAAGGGAATAAAGAGAGTGAACCTTCCCTCAGACCACCAGCCCCTTAAGGTAGAGTCGGGAACAATGTGGTAGGGAAAGCAGATGGTGGTTCTCCTCAGTTTGATTTTCTGCCCTATGAGCTCTGAACAGGGGGGTCTACCCCTATGTGTGGTGCCTTTACCTGCTTTGTATATAGTGCTCTGTATATAGTTAATAAATTATACTTTTTTGAATATAAAGGACCTTGTGGTGCTCTGAGTACGTAAGCTCCCCCACTTGGCACGCTACAGGAAGGGAGGGAGCCCTGGAGAACTGATCAGGCCAGACTTTGGTGGGTTGCCAATTCTCCAGGGTCCACCCAAAGATCGGGTAATTCACTTCCCAGCACGGAAATTCATTCAGAGGGATCTCACTGCCCCTCAGTCAGGCGGTGTAGAATTCAGTGAGTGGTGGCAGCGACGAAGAGTGTGAGCCACGCCCACCAGGGATGGTGGGAGGCAGATAGCGGGGCTAGCAGGCCATTGACGACAGCTCAGTTGCCCGGAGTGAGAGCCAGCACCCGTTCCGCCACACTCACTATAAAACCCAGCCACAGAAGACCAGGAGCAACGCGTGGAAGCTGTTAGAAATAACAATGTCTGGTGTACTGCAGCAGCAAGAAGTAAGAAGAGCCTACCATGCACGGGGCAGCAAGGATCACTTAGTTAGGACAGTGAGAGTAGCACCTCTCTTGTTTCCTGGGGGTCATTTCCTTGTCTTGTCTCCTATTGGGCTAAACAGGGCAATATCCTGCTTCTTCTCTCTCCTGCCACACTTCTTCTCTCTCTCTGCAAGATGTAGTCAGATAGCTAGGATCTATCTCCCCCTTTCCCTCAAGTATGTAACTTCCTCAAATAAAGCTTTTGCCTCTCTGACCAGCTCGGCGTTTAATTCCGCAGCGTAGTTTAACACTCGCTCTAACAGGGTTATGGGCCCAGAGGCAATTAACGCAAGCTGAAGTTAAGAGAGAGCAATAAAAGTTCTGCTGTAGCTGCAGGCTAAAGCACAGAGGGCAGACAATAGAGAAAAGATGGCTGACTCCTACAGTGCACAGCAGGGGTTCCAGATCGACCAACTAGGCGACGGGAGGAACTATGATCTTTGGGCAGAAAGAATAAAAGCCCATCTTATTCAACTGGATGTCTGGTCTGCAATAACAGATGAAAAACCGACTGGAGATCCTCAGAAGGAAGCCAAATGGGTCAAGCACGACAATAAGGCAAGATCTATTATCATTAATGCTTTAAGTGATAAACAATTGATAAGAGTAATTCATGAGCCCACTTCTAGACAAATGTGGACGTCTCTTCTAGAAATAAACCGTCAAGAATCAATTAAAACTAAAATTTTGCTAATAAGGCAATTGTATCGGATTCAGATGAAGCCTCAGGAAAAACTAAAAGATCATATTGCAAATTTCATGGAATTAACACAGAAATTAAGATCCCTTGGAAAGGAGATCCAGGATGAGGATCTAGCTATAATTTTGCTATCTAGCCTTCCTCAATCTTATACAAACATAGTACATGTTTTGGAAATGAGAGAAAATTTAAGCTTAAACTGTGTACTTGCAAGACTGCAAGAGGAAAGTCTTGACAAACAATTTTATAAAAGTGAGCCAAGAGAGCTAGCTTTAAGAGTCAGTTCAAGAAGTGATTTCTCCTGCAGCATCTGCAGAAAGAAAGGACATTTAAAGGAAGACTGTTGGTTTCGTGATTCACAGAGAGTAAGCAACCCGCCACGAGGGATGGGAACAAAAGGCTTTAGGAATGCTAATGCAGCCATTAAGTCACCTAATGCCGATGGTCAAAGGAAAAGCAGATCTGATAAGAATTGTTTAAATGTTGGTAAAAATGATCAAAGCATATGCAAATGGGCAATTGACAGTGCGTGTACTAACCATCTATGCAATCAAGAGAAGTTTTTTAATGAGATGAAAGAAAGCCACGACAAATTGTATACGGCAAATGGAGAGGTTTTAACAGCTCGGGGACAAGGGACCGTATCTGCATGTTGTGCACTACCCAGTGGCCAAACTAGAGAAGTGCAGATCACTGATTGTCTATACGTACCTGAAGTTAAATCTAATTTAATATCGGTTTCTGCAATGGCCAAAAGAGGAATTGAGACTGTATTCAAAGGAGAGAAATGTTTTATTAGCAATGATGGTGAATTAATTGCACAAGGCACATTAGAGGATGGCCTGTATATGCTGGATTGCTCTGAAGGCGCAGTGAATTTAATTGAAAAGTGCACTCACAAGAATTGTACTAGTCTTATCCATAGAAGGCTTGGACATGCTAATATGGATTATATATATCAGCTTGAAAGGCAGAATCTGACTAATGATTTGCAAATGAGAAAATGTCCTGATGCAGAGAAATGTGTTTGCTGTATTCAAGCCAAAGGCACAAGACCTTCTTTCACCAAACAGAGTGAGAAGCAGACGACAAGACCACTGGAGCTGATTCACAGTGATGTCTGTGGACCCATGGGAACAGAAACACCCAGTGGAAGTAAGTACTTTCTGACTTTTACTGATGATTTTTCAAGATTTACTGTGATTTACCTGCTCAAGGAAAAGAGCCAAGTACTGGAAAAATTCAAGATGTACCTAGCAATGGTGCAGAACAGATTCCAGAGAAAACCAATAGCTATCCGCACAGACAATGGAGGCGAGTACGTGGGGGAGGAGATGACAAGCTTCCTAGCAGATGAAGGAATAGAGCATCACCTGACCGTGCCATACACCCCCGAACTCAACGGGATAGCAGAGAGGAAAAATCGTTCTCTCACAGAGATGTGCAGGAGCATGCTGCAAGAAGCACAGCTACCTCAAAAATATTGGGGAGAAGCTATCAACACTGCTGCCTATCTGCAGAACGTGCTACCTACAAAGGGTGCAAGCAGCACACCATTTGAACTGTGGTACAACCGCAAGCCCAATGTAAGGCATCTCAGAGTGTTTGGATCAAAGGCATACACTTACGTTCCGAAGAAAAAGAGGTCTAAGATGGATCCCAGAACAGAAGCAGGCATATTTGTTGGATATGCACTGGGATGCAAGGGATATCGAATCCTCAACCCAGAGACAGACACGGTGAAGATCCGCCATGTGGTGCACATTGATGAAAAAGAGAAGGCAAGCAAGCCTGACACCAGAGAGTCTACACCAAAGGAAGCTGATGCAGCACAGCAGCCAGAGATTGTGCAACTCCGGGACCTGACTGAGACGCAAGAGACACCTGCAGAGCCCACAGAAAGAGAAGGGGAAGCAGAGCCAAGTGTCAGACGCTCAGATAGAATAAACAAAGGAGTTCCACCACTGAAATTCTCTTACCTGGCAAAAACAGAAGCTGTACCAGAACCTTCTAGCTGGGAAGACATAGAAGGAATGCCAGCAAGAGAAGCAGAGAAATGGAGAAAAGCTGCAAAAGAAGAAATTGACTCTCTGATCCAGAACAAGACATGGATTCTCACAGAACTACCACCTGGAAAAAGGACAGTAGGATGCAAATGGATTTTCAAAACCAAACTTGATGCAGATGGAGAAGTACAAAAGTACAAAGCAAGACTAGTTGCAAAGGGATATTCCCAGAAGTATGGAGAAGACTATGATGAAACCTTTGCACCAGTAGTGAAACACACTTCAGTAAGAACACTACTGAGCATAGCAGCCGCAAGGAAGATGCATGTGGAGCATCTGGATGTGAAAACTGCTTTTCTTCATGGAGAGCTGGAAGAAGACGTGTATATGACACAGCCTCCTGGATTTGAACAGTCCAAAGACAGAGGACTTGTATGCAAACTGCAGAAGAGCATTTATGGACTGAAACAGGCTGCAAGAGCCTGGAATCAGAAACTGAACCAAATGCTCATCAAAGAAGGATTCAAGCAAGGCGGGGCAGAACGCTGCCTGTACTCAAGAAAGAAAGACAACAAATGGACTTTTATTCTGATTTATGAAGATGATATTCTTCTTTGTTATGAAGATCAACAAGATTGTGATGAAATAATTCAGCATCTGAACCAAGAGGTTGAGGTAAAGCGTCTTGGAAATGTCAGCTTTTACCTTGGAGTTCAAATAGAGCGAGAGGAAGATGGAAGCTATCTTCTCAATCAAAAGCAAAAGATCATGGATTTCCTAGACTACATGGACATGAAAGATGGAAAACCAACATGTACTCCAATGGAAACAGATTTCCTGAAACAAAATGGAAACAATGAACCTCTGAGAAACATCAAAGTGTACAGAGAAGCAATTGGAAAACTGCTCTACATAAGTACAGTGACCAGACCTGACATAGCAGCAGCAGTTGGAATACTGTGCAGGAAAAGTGCATCACCAAGTGTGAATGACTGGCAAGCAGTCAAAAGACTGGCAAGATACCTGAGAGGTACTGCACAACTGAAGCTCAAGCTACCAGCAAGCGACAATCCCAGACTAGTGGGATTCACGGATGCTGACTGGGCAGAAGACATCACAGACAGAAAGTCTACCAGTGGACGAGTATTCTTTTATGGTGGAGGAGCAATCAGTTGGACAAGCAGAAAGCAAGACCTAGTAGCGGCATCAACTACAGAAGCTGAATACATATCAGCAGCAGAAGCATGCCAAGAACTCAAGTGGATTCTACAACTATTAGAAGACTTTGGGATAAATGAACCCAAACCTATACAACTCTTTGAAGATAATCAATCTTGCATAAAGCTTGCAAATACAGAAAGAATTGGATCAAGAACCAAGCACATTGACATAAAGAATCACATTGTGAGAAATATGCAAGAAGATGGACTTGTTGAGCTACAGTACTGCCCTACAGAAGAAATGATAGCAGACATCCTCACCAAGCCACTTGCCCAAGAGAAATTTCAAAGTCTACGAGAAAGACTGAACTTTGTGGACTTTGTACACTAGACATTGAGAAGGGGTGTTAGAAATAACAATGTCTGGTGTACTGCAGCAGCAAGAAGTAAGAAGAGCCTACCACGCAGGGGGCAGCAAGGATCACTTAGTTAGGACAGTGAGAGTAGCACCTCTCTTGTTTCCTGGGGGTCATTTCCTTGTCTTGTCTCCTATTGGGCTAAACAGGGCAATATCCTGCTTCTTCTCTCTCCTGCCACACTTCTTCTCTGTCTCTGCAAGATGTAGTCAGATAGCAAGGATCTATCTCTCCCCCTTTCCCTCAAGTATGTAACTTCCTCAAATAAAGCTTTTGCCTCTCTGACCAGCTCGGCGTTTAATTCCGCAGCGTAGTTTAACACTCGCTCTAACAGCCCCAAGGGGCCAGGCGGGAGTAGCCCCGCTTCCAGCTTCACAGTTCCCACAAGTAGCCATTTTCCACAGGCCAGTTTGGCCAGGGATCCTGGAGGTGTTTAGCCATCTTCTGGGCATGGAGCAGGGGGGTCACGGGGGCCATCGGGGGGGGGAGTAGTTGTGAATTTCCTGCATTGTGCAGGGGGTTGGACTAGATGACCCTAGAGGTCCCTTCCGATCCTATGATTCTATGATGTCCGGGCAGTGGCAGCCAAAGGAAGCTCATTCAAGACAGGAGTGGGGTGGGGGCGGGGGCAGGGCAATGCCAGCCTCTCCTAACACTTGGCATCTAGCACACGCTCATGCCCTGCTTCCCCCAGGGCGACATCCAAAGCTCTGCTTCCTCATTCTATCTTCACAGCAAATGGTGAGGCGGGGGAGGGGTCATCACCCGGACGAGGTTCCTGGCTCAGCAAGATCTGAACCCAGAACTTGCAGCTCATGGGTCCAGGCTTTAACCACCACACCACACTGGCTCTTGTCAGCACCAAGAGGCATCCGGGTCTGTCCCCAGTCATTCCAGAAACACCTGCACACCCTGCCCTGTCTAAATGGTGCCCTGCATGCCAACCTGTTATTAAGAGGAGCGGCAGCCACGGCCCAGAGCCAAGCCAGCAGCTCTATGCACACACACACACACACACACAACAGAGGGCAGGCGACTCTGGAGGACTCACACGCAAGGCCCTTCTCTCGGCCACAGGCAAAGCCCAAGCCCCTCTCCGGGGGAGCCGATGAAAACTCTTGCTGGGAGGGGTGGGGGTGGGGGCTGCTTCAAAGGAACTCCTGCCTCCCCCCACCCCGTTCTCTGAAAACTTAACAGGCATGTGGGTACGGGGGGGGGGTCCACTAGACATCATCCACTTAGGGTTCCAAAAGCTTTTGACCACGTTCCTCACCAAAGACTGCTGCGTAAGCTGAGCGGTCGCGGGGTAAGAGGACGGGTCCTCCCAGGGATTAAGAATTGGCTAAACCACAGGAAGCAGAGAGCAGGGAGAAAACGGGCAGGTCTTGCAATGGAGAAAAGCAAGCAGTGGGGTCTTCCCCCACCCCCCTCCCCAAGAATCAGTACTGGGGCCAGTGCTGTTTATTGTGTTCATACATGATTTGGAACTGGGAGTCAGTGTAGGGGAGAAGACAGCAGTTGACACAATTATTCAGGAAGGGGGAAACCAAGGCCAGCTGTGAAGAGCTCCATGAGGCTCTCTCTGAAGAGATCTGAGTCCGGTGGCACCTCCGAGACCAGCAGGATTTTCAGAGTGGAAGCTTTCAGGACTCAGAGCTCCCTTCTTCAGGGAGCTCCTCTCTTCAGGTGCCTGAAGAAGGGAGTTTTGACTCTCCCTATGCCCCTCCACGGCAGCTTCGCTCATCCGAACAGGGTCTCCTGCAGGTGCCAGCCTGCACATGGGCAAAATCAACAGCAGCCCGTACACGGCCTTTCTCTGTGGTGGCGCCTACCCTGTGGAACAGCCTGCCTAAGGAGGTCAGGAGAGCCCCCACCCTCCTGGCTTTCCTCAAATGATGCAAAACTGAATTATTCAAAAAGGCTTTTTACTCAGCTAAGAGGGTGGTATTGTAGGAAAGGGATCCCAGATGTTTTGCTAATGAGTTAGAAATCATAGATTACACCATTATGTTGTCTTACATATTATGTTTTGCTTTAAAATATATACTCCTATATCCTACCTGTGCTTCATGTTGTCTAATGTCAGTCCTAGAACTGATTGTGTTCTGTTTCAGCAATTCTTCATCCCTATATTGGATCCTTGCTAATACTATGTCTCTGTAAACTTGTATTCAGCAAGACCTGAATACTCTGGAGAAGTGGGCAGCTGTGAATAGGATGCAATTCAACAAAGACAAGTGCACAGTATTACATCTGGGCCACAAAAACGGGAAGCACAAATACTGGATGGGGGATACACTTCTGGGCAGTAGTATATGTGAAAGGGATCTTGGGGTAAGAGTGGACTGTAAACTAAATATGAGCAGTCAGTGTGATGCGGTGGCAAAAAAGGCTAATTCAATCTTGGGTTGTATCAAAGGGGCCATAGCATCGAAATCGCAGGAGGTCATAGCCCCTCTCTATACTGCCTTGGTCAGGCCACACCTGGAGTACTGTGTGCAGTTCTGGAGGCCTCACTTCAAAAAGGATGTGGACAAAATCGAGAGGGTGCAGAGGAGAGCGACGAAGATGATCAGGGGTCTGGAGACTGAGCCCTGCGAGGAAAGGCTGAGGGCCTTGGGAATGTTTAGTTTGGAGGAGGTTGAGGGGGGACATGATTGCTCTCTTTAAATATTTGAAAGGCTGTCATTTGGAGGAGGGCAAAGAGCTGTTCCAGTTGGCAGCAGAGGGTAGGATGCGAAGCAATGGGCTTAAATTACATGCAGAAAGGTACCGGCTGGATATTAGGAAAAACTTTTTCACGGTCAGAGTAGTTCAAAGGTGGAATCAGCTGCCTAGGGAGGTGGTGAGCTCCCCCTCACTGGCAGTTTTCAAGAAGAGGCTGGATGAATACTTGTCAGAGATGCTTTAGGCTGATCCTGCACTGGGCAGAGGGTTGGACTAGATGGTCTCTATGGCCCCTTCCAACTCTATGATTCTATGACCTTATGACATTGTTTATGGAAATGTTCTTGCCACTGTATGAAAATGCCTGCCCTTGTCCTTGCCACTAATTGTACTAATCTTATACTGTGTAATCCGCCTTGAGTCACAGCGAGAAAGGCGGAATATAAATAACATAAATAAAATAAAACCTTGTTGGTCTCTAAGGTGCTGCTGGACTCAAATCCAGCTGTTCTACTGCAGATCAACACGGCCACCCACCTAAACCCTCTAAACCGAGTGAGAGGGCAACAACAGGGCAAATGAAGGTCCATGCAGGCACGTGCCAGGTGCAAAAAAACCCCAACTTCAGGTATGTGCTAATGAGGTTTGAAACCTGCAGAGACTGGGCGGGGGGGGGGGAGAGACCTTGGGGTCACCACAGTGGAAAGCTGAATGGAACCGTCAGCCCCGTGTGCCGCAGCAATGAAAAAGGCAAAGTCTGTGCCAGAGACTGTTAGGAAAGGGGCTGAAAAAATGGCCAGTATTGTAATGCCCCTCTAGAGATCTCTGGTGCTGCCTCATTTGGAATATGAGTGCTGTTCTGGTCACCGTATCTCAACAAAGTACTGCAGAGCTGGAAAGACTATGAAAGAAGCAACCAAGATGATTTGAGGGGTGGAGCGCCTTTCCTGGAAGGAACAGGTGCACAGTCTGGGACTCTTAAGTCTTGGGAAAGAGATGACCGGGGGGGGGGGGGGTGGGCATGGTAGAGGTTTCTAAAATTATGCATGGGTAGAGAGAGTGGACAGAGGGAACTTTTTCTCCCTCTCCCCAAATACTAGAACTCCAGCCACCAATGAAACTGATGAGCGGTAGATTCAGGACGGACAAACGGATGTATTTCTTGACCCAGTGAGTGACTTCGATGTGGGTGTCCCTGCCATAGGATGGACGGCTTTTGACAGATTCACGGAGGAGAGGCCCATCAAAGGGGTCTAGCTAAAAAGACAGAAAGGAGCCTCCATATTCTCTTCCGACTCAGCAGGCAAGAACCTCTTTGAAGCTCCACCGTCCACCGGTTTCACCTGGGTTAGGAGTTTCCTCCACAGTTACTTGCAGGGCCCGTTCCACAGGTTGGGGTTAAGCTCCAATTAGCCTCCTTCCTCTCCTGGCAAAGGCAATGAAGTGCCTGCCCAGCTCTCCAGCGGAGGAGGGAGTAATTGGACGCGGCTTACCTGTGCTATGGTTGGATCTCCGGAGCCGACCTTTTCCAGGGGAGGGGGATGGAGGAGCCCAGCTGCAAGGGGCCAGAGGCACGCTGACAACCCCCCCCCCCTCCCACGCTGCCCTCTTGAGCAGCCTGGCCTGGAAGAAGAACAGGACGAGCACCTGTCCTCCTGTACTTGCACCCTGGCTCCAGAGAAGCAAGAGGTCACACCAAGTTTCCTTTGCAAGCTCAGCTACAACCGACTATGGAGGACTGCACAAATGCCCCGCCTGTTGCCAGTCAATGTGGTGCCTTCAGGCCAGTGGAACCAGCAGCTGTAAACTGGGAGCGCCCTCCCTTCTTCCCCCGGAGAGCCACTCAGGTCCAGTGCCGGGAAGGCTCCGTGCCGGGGGTGCCTGCTGTTCGAGTCACCTAGAAGCAGTGCCACAGGGCTGGGTGCAGGCAGAGCCCGCCGTGGCCCGGCCAGAGCCCCCAGCATGGGAGGCCTCCTTCACCGCAAGTCACACCCGCCGTGGCCTCCATCTGGGGGACCGGGATGGCAACTGCTGCAAAGAAGGCTGCTTCCGTGGGGCAGGTCAAGGCAGGGGGCCCCAGCAACAGTCGGGGCTCAGAAGGGGGTCTTACCTCCGTACGGGGCAGATAGTCTGGGTCAGCCGGCACCCGGGCGAGGGTCTCACAGAGGATAATGCCGTACGCAAAGACATCAGCCTAGGCGGGCGGAAGAAGGAAGCGGCCCTGAGAGAGGCCCCTCCGTTGGGGGAGCTGCGGGGAGGGCAGTCTGAAGCCCCTGCCCCTCCCAGCAGAAGGCGCCACAGAGGGCCAAGCGGGAGGGGAGGGGAGGGGGGCTCTAACCCCCTTCTTGCCCTTCACAGGGACAGTCAGGCCCAAATCTTGCCCCCCCCCACATCACCCCAGAAAGCACCCCTGTCCACGACTATGCCGACACAACCACACTCACTCCATTACCTTCTCATTGTACAGCTCCCCGCGCAGAACCTCAGGGGCCATCCAGTACGGGGAACCCACCACGGCCAGGGGCTCCTTCTCCCCACCCTCACTGGAGGAAGAAACAGAACCTTTAGTGCCCCCTAGTCAGGAACTGGCAGGGCGGAAGGCAGGGGGCACGGCGGCTGCGGGGCGGGGCACACGGGACTCACCTGTAGGTGGGGATCTTCTCAGCCAGGCCAAAGTCGCCCACGACAGCCGTGTAGCTGTTGTCTTCACACTTCACCAGGCAGTTCTAGGGGAGGGAAGGCGAATCACGCACCGTCAGGCCCCCCAGCCACAAAGCGGCCCCCCTGCCCAGGAGCCCCGGCAGACAGGGAGGATCCCTGCAGGGGGGAAGGGGGCAGCGCTCCACGCAGCCCTACCTTGGAGGTGAGGTCGCGGTGGAAGATGCCCTTGCTGTGGAGGTAGCGCAGGCCGCGGGCGATGTCCAGGGCCAGCTTGCCCCGCACGGGCCAGGGCAGAGGGGTGGGGCTGTCCAGCAGCTGCTCCAGGTTCCCGCCGTTGATGTACTGGAGGAAGAGCACAAACGGAGACGTGGAGGCGGAGCCCACAGGCAGCCCCTTCCCAAGCACTGCAAGGCCTCCACTCGGCCACAGCCCCCCACCCCTCGCCCCCCCCCACCAGAGAGGCCTGTCCCGGCCCTCCCTTCCCGCAGCCCAAGCCGGGCCACACCTCTCACCTCCGTCAGGGCATGCAGCTGGCCCTGGTGCACGCAGACGCCCATGAACCTGGGGCAGAAGGAGAGCAAAGCGGTCAGCACCGGAGCCCAGGACCTGCCCCAGGAACGGCCAGGAGTGGCCACTCAAGGAGGTGGGGCGGCAGAGGACCCCCACAGCGGGCTCTGTGCAGAGGACCTCCCTTCCCTTCCCCAGGCCTGGAGAGAGGAGCAGGGCGAAGGTCTTATGCCCCAGCATAATAATAATATGTAAGGCAATATAGTGATGATGTCTGTGGCGGAACGGGCGCTGGCTCTCAGTCCGGGCAACTGAGCTGCCGTCAACGGCCTGCTAGCCCCGCTATCCGCCTCCCACCGTCCCTGGTGGGCGTGGCTCACACTCTTCGTCGCTGCCACCACTCACTGATTTGTACACCTCCTGACTGAGGGGCAGTGAGACCCCTCTGGCTGAATTTCCCTACTGGGAAGTGAATTCCCCAATCTTTGGGTGGGCCCTGGAGAATTGGCAACCCACCAAGGTCTGGCCTGATCAGTTCTCCCGGGCTCCCTCCCTTCCCATAGCGTGCCAAGTGGGGGAGCTTACGTAGTCAGAGCACCACAAGGTCCTTTATATTCCAAAAAAGTATAATTTATTAACTATATACAGAGCACTTGCACACAAAGCAGGTAAAGGCACCACACGTAGGGGTATAGACCCCCCCCCCTGTTCAGAGCTCATAGGGCAGAAAATCAAACTGAGGAGAACCGCCGTCTGCTTCCCCTACCACACTGTTCCCGGCTCTACCTTAAGGGGGGGGGTCTCAGGGAAGAAGGTTCCCCCCTTTTATTCCCTCTCTGCTGCCTCCCAGGCCCTCCACACTTAGGCACCCAGGTCTCACCCAGCAGCAGGAGCCTCCCCTCCTTCAACCAAGAAGGCGACTAACTTCCCCTCAGGATGGGCTGGGTATTTCTGTGGAGGCTGCTCCGCCCCTTATTTTTCCCGCACTTTTTTTTTGACCCGGGGCAGCTGGGAGTTGTAGTCCAGGAAGAAGGGCGTCCCACACCAAGACTCCTGCAGGCCCCTCCCTGGCCCCACAGTCCATCAGACCTCGGGGAACATTTTTTTTTCTTTTAGACAGATTAACTGCAACCAGCACTCATTTCACCCTTGGTAACCATTTCGTTATAGATGCTAAATGCCAATTTAGATCTAGTGGGTGTTTTGTAAACCTGGTGGAAAGGGGGACATCAATGGGACACTGTTATCCTTGGACATAAAAAGTATAAGGTTTGGCCAGATGAGGTGTGCAGACAGGAGCATGGATCTAGCAAAACAAATGTAAGTTGAAAATGAGCAAAAAGAGAATTTGAGGAATAGATTGCCAATGAGCATTTTTTCCAAATATATCAGGAGCAGGAAACCTGCGAGGGGAGCTGGAACGAAAGGATTACATAAAGGAAGATGGGAAGACAGTAGAGAAACTGTATGAATTCTTTGTGTCCATTTTCAGTGTAGAAAGTGTGGGGCGTTGCACCCATGCTGAGCCTCTGCTTTTGGTAAGGATGTCTGAAGAACTGGGTTAAATGGAGATCACAAGACATGAAATTCTAGGCAACTTGAAAAGTAATAACAATCCAGTTTCAGATGGGATGTACCCAAGGAATGCTACTATAAAATTGTTGAACTACTAACTGGTATATGTAACTTGTTGATAAAATTGACCTCAATGCTAGAGGACTGGAAAGGGGCAAATGTCACACCATTTTACAAAGAGATCCAGGAAAATGATGGTTGTTGTGGGTTTTCCGGGCTGTATTGCCGTGGTCTTGGCATTGTAGTTCCTGACGTTTCGCCAGCAGCTGTGGCTGGCATCTTCAGAGGTGTAGCACCAAAAGACAGAGATCTCTCAGTGTCACAAAGTTTCCTCCCTTTGCCTTTCTCCTACGCTGCAGGGACACAAGAACCATTCCATCTTTTCTCACAACTAAAAGAATCTTCAAAACCACACAGGCGAACCGCATTTATGACCGTCTAGAACAGGCCCTCTTACGTGAGAGAATCCACACTACCCGCAGAGAACTTGCTGCCACAGACAAGGAGCTATTTTGCTTGCATATCAACACCAGCCATAAAATGAGAAGTCAGGATTGGGACAAGATCGATAATCTCACCTACAGGAAGATGGAACAAGTTTTTACCAACCACACATCCAGACAGAAGCAGAAGTTTAGCAAACTACAGGAAAAAAGACAGACTAGCCCAATGCTCGACAATGCACGCATTGTCATCAATCTGACAGACCGTCAACTCTCACCAGAAGAAACCTCCATCTTGGCAAAGGGAGGAAACTTTGCAGTCACCCCCACCAGAATTCCTCTGGAAGACATCATTGCAAATGTAGAAGCTGCCATTCGTCATCTACCTGAAGAGGAAGCTGAGGAAATAAGAGGAGAAACAGCCAGGATTCTACGAAAGGCAAAGCTTCCCACCAGCAATATAACACGCAAGGAGAGAAATGCCATCAAGACCCTCAATGCAGATCCAAACATCATCATTCTACCAGCTGATAAAGGCAATGCTACAGTGATCATGAAAACAGGAATACAAAAAGAAGATTAAGGAACTCCTGGACCCCTCCACCTACAAAAAACTAAAACGAGATCCCACTTGCAAAATCACCAGGCTAACAAATGCTCTGATCAAGAATTCCTCACTACATCCCGACACGCACAGAAAACTATGCAAGACTGAAGCACAGCCACCTAGACTATATGGACTCCCCAAAATACATAAGGATTCAGTCCCACTCTGACCCATTGTGAGTGCCATTGGTTCACCGACATATGAACTAGCTAAACATCTGGCAGATCTCCTGCAGGACCACATCGGGAAAACCTCGTCTTACATCAAAGATTCAGCAGATTTCATCAACAAAATCAGTTCTCTGAAACTCAATCCACAAGATATACTTGTCAGTTTTGATGTTGTGTCCCTGTTTACCAAGGTTCCAGTAAAAGACACTATTGCACTTATTAATCAGATTTTCCCAGAGGATGTAACAGCCTTATTCCATCATTGTCTGACAACCAGTTACTTCCAATGGGACAACGAATTCTATGAACAGATGGATGGGGTGGCCATGGGGAGCCCACTCAGCCCAGTTATAGCAAACTTCTACATGGAACATTTTGAAAAAACAGCTCTAGAATCAGCACCCCACAAGCCTAGTGTATGGTTCCGGTTTATGGATGATACATTTATCATTTGGAGCCATGCGGAGGAAGAATTGATGGGGTTTTTGAATCATCTCAACAACATCCACCTGAACATACAATTCACAATGGAGAAAGAAATCGAGGGAAAACTCCCATTCCTGGATACCTTGGTCATCCGCAAAGCAAACTTTCAGTTGGGTCACAAGGTCTACAGGAAACCAACTCACACTGATCGGTACTTACACAAAAACTCCAATCACCACCCCCAACAGAAAAGAGGCATAATGAAAACATTAATGGATCGTGCAAGACGGATATGTGAGCCGCACTTTCTCAATGAGGAAATTAATCATCTAAACCATGCACTTCAGGCAAATGGCTACTCCAGAAATGAAATCCGAAGAGCAATCAAACCCAGGATGAATCAAACAACCAAGGAAAAACAGTCTCCTACAGGAAAAGTGTTTTTGCCATATATCAAAGGAATTACTGATCAGATGGGAAAGCTTATGAAAAAGCATAACCTTCAAGCAGTATTCAGACCCACCCGAAAAATACAACAGGTGCTATGATCAGCAAAAGACAGTAGAGACCCCCTCACCTCTGCAGGAGTATACCATATACCCTGCAGCTGTGGACAAGTTTACATCGGGACCACAAAGCGTAGCATCCAGACAAGAATAAAAGAACATGAAAGACACTGCAGACTTGGACAACCTGAAAAATCAGCAGTGGCTGAACATAGCCTAACGCAAACAGGGCACAGTATCTTATTCCAGGACACCAAAATACTGGACAACACTTCCAACTACTTTGTCAGACTGCACAGGGAAGCCATTGAAATTCACAAGCATAAGCAAAACTTCAACAGGAAAGAAGAAACCTTAAGAATGAACAGAGCATGGTTTCCAGTTCTGAAAAACACCAGGCTAACAAACCATTCTATCCCCGACAATAGCCCTGCAGAGAAGATTAGCACATCAAGTACCAATCCATATGCAAAAGAACCTCCTCAGGACACAGTGAAGCCTCCCGCCATTAGCATTCCACACCCTGGGAAACTCTTACAGGATGACTCAGCTCAACCCCACCCCTCCTGAGTAGATACAAATGACCTACATCTTTTCCACACTGTGACACTGA
This sequence comes from Eublepharis macularius, assembly GCF_028583425.1. Classification (NCBI taxonomy): domain Eukaryota; kingdom Metazoa; phylum Chordata; class Lepidosauria; order Squamata; family Eublepharidae; genus Eublepharis; species Eublepharis macularius. The sequence continues at coordinate 290,266 of NC_072797.1, read as the reverse complement.
GAGATCTCTGTCTTTTGGTGCTACACCTCTGAAGATGCCAGCCACAGCTGCTGGCGAAACGTCAGGAACTACAATGCCAAGACCACGGCAATACAGCCCGGAAAACCCACAACAACCATCGTTCTCCGGCCGTGAAAGCCTTCGACAATACACAGATCCAGGAAAATACAACCCACTTAGCCTATGGAGGAATGGGCTTTCAAGCCCCCCAGTCCTTAAGATTGGTCCCTGGGAGGCTGGAAAACCCCACAGCATTCCCAGTCTCTGCTTGGTGATGCCACCTTGTAACAGATCGATTTATTTGTATCTCAGAGCTGCTGAACTGTTCAGCCTGGAAATTTATTCCCCAGATTCTGGAAAGATTTATAGCTTCAGGTCTGAAAACAAACATCTCTCCTTAGAGAACCTGCTTCTCAGTACAAATTATTTATGTAGGTTCTTGTTATGTGGGTTCTTGTTTTGAACTCTTTCCCACCAAGATATATAGGGACTTCCTTAGAGTTTATATCTGTTCATTATTTAAATAATCCTAATATTTTTACCCATTAAGCAAGATACTAAAATATAAAGAATATAATATTAAAGTGCTATAGCATAGTGGCTACGTGGTTGGGCTGCAAATCAGCACTCTGCTGGTTTGAATGATACAACTTGCCTTGAGCTCAGCAGTTGGTCTTGGGTAAACCGCTCCTCTCAGCCCCAACTTCCCAGCTGGACTGTGGGAATAACGACAACACTGACTTTGTTCACTGCTCTGAGTGGGGCATTCATTTGTCTAGAACAGGGGTATATAAGTGCAGTTATTAAAATGAATCCAATTACTGATGAACATATGCGTGCAATAAAAAGTACCTTAACAGTTCTCAATCAAAACTATATATGATATATTGTCGAAGGCTTTCACGGCCAGAGAACGATGGTTGTTGTGGATCTTCTGGGCTGTATAGCTGTGGTCTTGGCGTTGTAGTTCCTGACATTTCGCCAGCAGCTGTGGCTGGCATCTTCAGAGGTGTAGCACCAAAAGACTGTGACACAGAGATCTCTGTCTTTTGGTGCTACACCTCTGAAGATGCCAGCCACAGCTGCTGGCGAAACGTCAGGAACTACAACGCCAAGACCACGGCAATACAGCCCAGAAAATCCACAACAACCAAAACTATATATGATTTAAACTCAGATCATACTTAATCATAGAGTCATAGGGTTGGAAGGGACCTCCAGGGTTATCTAGTTCAACCCCGTGCACAATGCTACTATGAGTAACAGCATGCTTATATATCATCCTTCGGGACAGATGACTGCCCCACTCAGAGCAGTGAACAAAGTCAGTGTTGTTATTATCTCCACATGTTATACACATGTATAACTACAGTACATATGATTAAAATCTTATCTCGACTGCAACCCCTTTCTCTTGCTGCCCAGTTGTACCAAAAACAAACTGAGTAACAACCATCTCCATCAGTGGCTAAGAGTATCTCCTGCTAAGTGGAGTGGCACATCTAGCATTGCTTACCATTTAGAGGCTCCACCTAGTCGCCATACAATCTGCTTTGTTCCTACAAGCTAGCATGAGAAAGATCCATTGAATTTTGCAGTTTAGAACTATCACACTCCAGGTAAGGGCAGATGACCTGCTCCCCCTCCCTTTTATCACACTTCATATAGCATGACTGAATAGACATAGTGTGTGTCCAGAGATCAGGCTTAGAGTATTCAAAATATAAGAATAATGAATGAATGAGTAAAAAGAACACAAGTAAAAAGAATGCTTTTGGCATGTTCAGACTAGCAAGAGCACAAAGAAAAGGTGAAAATTTGAAGTTGCAGCAGAAGTTCAGCATTACTTTAATTCCCATGTTTGGACTTCTCTCCCCTGTCCCTTGCCATGTGGACAAGATGGAGTTGCTGGGTAAAAGCTTTAGTTCTGCATGGCTTGTGCCCCCCTGGCCAGAAGCCATAAGATAAAAGAGCTTCTCTGCCTAGAAAATGTACACTCTCTCTCCTTGGGAGAGTCTGCCCCCACCCCTGCCTCTCAATAGGAAAAGTTCAATATATAGCCAATTAAAAGCAGGATTTGGGTCCAGCAGCACCGTAGAGACCAACAAGATTTTCAGGGTGGAAGCGTTGGCGAGTCGGAGCTCCCTTCTACGGCAGACCAAGACAGCCACCTACCTGAAATTATCTAGCCAGGTGTCTTAACAGTGTCTCTTTGGGTGTGGCATTCTAGTAGGGGGTGATATGATAACCCATTGTTAGACAGAATTATTAAGCATATTGAGAAAGAAAGCCTGCTTAAAGAAATTCAGAACGAGTTCTGCAAAGGGAAGCCCTGCTGCACCAACCTTTTAGAGTTCTTTGAGCTGGTTGGCAAGCATGTGGGAAAGGGTGATCCGACAGACATTAGACAAATGGACTTCCAAACGGCTTTTGACAAGGCACTTCACCAAAGACTCCTCAGTAAGCTTAGCACAGTCCTGGGATAAGGGGACAAATTTTTATGGATTAAAACTCAGCTAAATGAAAGGAAGAAGAAAGTAAGAATAAATTAATAGTTCTCACAGTGGAAGAAAGTGAGCAGCAGGGTCCTCTAAGGATCTGTATTCAGACTAGTGTGGTGTAATGCCCAAATTTGCAGATGAAATCAAATCATTCAGGATGGTGAAAGCCATGGTAGATTGTGCTGAACTACTGGAGGATCTTACCAAACTGAGCAAGTGGGCAATAATACAGCAAATGAAGTTCATTGCCGATAAGTGTAAGGTGATGCACATAGGAACAAAAAATTCTAACTTTGAATATATGCTGATTGAAAGAGACCTTTGGGTTCTTCTATAGAGCCATAGTGTGACCGTAGGCGTTACTGGGGATGCTTCTCGTTGTCGTGTCTCATAAAGAATATTGCAGAGCTAGAAAAAGTGCAAAGAGGGCAACAAAGATGATCACCTTTCAGGTGGGCACCCATGTTGGCCTGCAGTAGAACAGCAAGCAAGATGTTCATCCAGTTGCTCCTTAAATACCAACAAGATTTTCAGGTGGTTGTTGTGGGTTTTCCGGGCTGTATTGCCGTGGTCTTGGCATTGTAGTTCCTGACGTTTCGCCAGCAGCTGTGGCTGGCATCTTCAGAGGTGTAGCACCAAAAGACAGAGATCTCTCAGTGTCAGAGATCTCTCTCTGTCTTTTGGTGCTACACCTCTGAAGATGCCAGCCACAGCTGCTGGCGAAACGTCAGGAACTACAATGCCAAGACCACGGCAATACAGCCCGGAAAACCCACAACAACCATCGTTCTCCGGCCGTGAAAGCCTTCGACAAGACAAGATTTTCAGGGTCTGAGCTTTTGAGAGTCAGAGCTCCCTTAAATACCAACAAGATTTTGGACCCCCCTAGAGTGTAATTCATCTGCTCCTGAGGACTTGATTTCGTTTAAAGAAGCCAGGTGTTTATGTACCACCCCCATCGTCTATCCTAGGCTGCAATTCCGTTTTTCCCTCATGTTCCATTTTGCCAGGGTGAGCCCAGTCCCCCTTGCAAGGGAAGACCGAGGCAAAGTAGGAATTGAGCAGTTCTGCCTTCTCTTTATTTGTTAAAATCTCACATTCTTCTCCCCACAGTGAGCCTAACGCTCCTTTATTCTTTTCCCTGCTTCAAATATAACCAAATAACCCTTTTTGTTGTGTTTAGCATCTCTTGCTAGCCTAATCTCACATTGAGCTTTAGCCTTTCTAACACTCTCTCTACAAGCACTGGCAAGTGGTTTATATTCATCCTTGGTTCTACAGTCCTCCTATTTCTTAAATGTGTTTTCTTTAATTTTCAGAGCTTTAGAAAACAGTTTATGGAGCCACCATGGCTTCTTTAGGTACCTTCCATTTTTCTTTCTCATTGGAACAATTTGTGATTGTGCCTTCAATATGTCACTTTTAAGAAACTCCTACCTATCTTCAACTCCTTCCTCCCTGAGTTTTTCTGACCATGGGATTCTCCCCAGCATGACTTTGAGCTTGTTAAAATTTGCTTTCTAAAATCCAGCCTATACATCTGACTATGTTCAGCTTTCCCCTTACCCAAGACTGTAAATTCCAAAATTACATGGTCACTGCTACCCAGGGTGCTCACTACTTTCACCTCGTCAACCAGTTCTTTGTTGTCCAAAATAGCAGACCCCCATGTTTCCATCTCTACTTTCCATAGGATGAAGTTGTCAGCAAGACAAATCAGGAATTTATTAGACCTTATGTTTTTTGCAGAGTTTGACTTTCAGCAGATAGGAGGAGGCCTTTAAACGTCAGGAGCCCAGCCTCCTGCCTGACGATGGCCGAGGAGGGTAGCAATCGCTCCCCAGCAGACCGGCCCTCCTCAGTTAGCCCCTCCACACACAGGGGGAGAGGAGGGGGAAACCTCTCCCCGGCAGGCTGAGCCCCCCACTCACTCCCAGGCCAGAAGCACCAGCTCCCTCCCCACCCCCCCACCCCGTTCTCTCCCTTCCCCCCCTGTCCAGCAGCCCCTTGCTGAGCTGCTCCTTCTAACTTAGCTGATGCAGCTCTTTATAAATCTCTTAAAGTTGACACAAAAGTTAAGCGAGCAGATCATGATTGGTCCATTCTAGCCATTAAATAATCATTTGTCTACTACTGTCCACTACTTTTTAATTGGTTGTCAAAGATAAAAGGAACATCTGTGGTTATACCACCTGTTGACAAACTACATTGAAGTTCATACACAGTTCATTAGAACACATGTGTATAACCAGATGTAAGGATCCACCAAGTAACTCTCAAAAATACTTCACTGCATGAGTTAAAGAACTTTATTGATAAGCTACCAGTTTCGGCTCTTACAACACCCTTGACAGGAATTGCATCTACTCCCCCCTCCCCTCTCCACCTGTCTATCTGACCAGTTTCTTCTTACCCTCCACGCATCTGATGAAGAGAGCTGTGATTCTCGAAAGCTTATGCTACAGTAAAGTTGGTTGGTCTTAAAGGTGCTGCTGGACTCTTTTCTATTTTGACAGGAATGGAGTTTCTCTACAAGCACAAAGCATATATAGGACTCTAAGCACAGGTGAACTCCCAAATCCCCACCCCTTGAGGTAATGGTCAGCTAAGTTCCAGAGGAAGAGCAGAGCTGATGTAGGGAAAAATCTCAAGGGGACTCGTGGGTGTCCATGCAAGCGCCCCTTCCCAGGCGAGAGAAGTGTAGGAGAACACACAGATAACAGTAGAGACAGTCCCTCCCTTGCATACTCTCACATTACAGTCACAAAACAGCTTCAGCCTTTTGTTATACCCACAGCCTCAGCGCACAAACAAACATTACACAGGGTCTTGTTGAGTATGTGTCGGGGTCGTGAACACCTGACACTGGAGCACATTGTGATCGAATCCACGTTCCCGTTACAAGGGCACCCAATATGAAGGTGATGGGCAGCAGGCACAGGGCAGTCCGAAGGAAACGCTTCTTTATTCAATGAGCAAGTACGTAAGGAATTCGCAGCCACTGGAACGGTGGCCATAAGCAGGGCAGCTTTAAAAGGGGGTGAGATAGATGTGTGGAGGAGAGGTCTGTCTGGGGGCAGGGTGACGACGGACGAGAGGGAGCCTCCACACCCAGAGGCAGAACAGTTCGGACTCCCAGTGCCAGGAGGCAACATGGGGGGGGGTTGCGCCATGGCTTTTGTGCCCTGCTTGTTTGGCCCTTCAGAACAGCCGGTTGGCTCTGGCGTAAAACCAGATACTGGCCTATTATGGGCCACATCCAGGAGAGATGTTCCTATGCAGTGGATGAAATCCTTTAAAATCCGCTCATTTTGTGGTGCTACCAAAACAGAAGCAGAAGGGGAAGCAAGGTGAATTAACGTGACTGGCTCTGGACTGGCTGGGAGCTTTGGGACTGGGCTGCGGCCGAGACTGGCCTAGCCGAGCTGCAGTGAGAAGAGAGCTGTGGCCGCTTGCCTGACTCCTCTGCCCTCGGGTCTCTCCCTTCCACGCAGGGTTAGTGCTCGGCAGTCCTTGCCATCCTTAGGGCTGCCGTGCTGAAGGCACCCACTGCTGCCCACAGAGCCGTTTCCTCCAAGGCCTGGTTGCGCGTCCTGGCCCCAGAGACAGGCCCCTTCCCTACGACCCTCCCAACCCCCTCTAGTTCTGAGACTGGTTTATACCTGTTGGCAGTGAGCTTGGTTGTCTCTCGGGGGGGGGGGAGCTGCAGCAGCCATGCCTGGGCTCTGGCTGGCTGGGGCAGGCCCTGCTGTCAGCTATGCAGCTCCAGCCCCTGCCTTGTCCGCAGCCACCCTGTCCGGAAGCATCTCTAGCCTGCGCTGACCTTCTTACACCGGACTGAGGCCACTTGGGGGATCGCTGCTCTCAGGTGCCAGCACTGGCGGCTCTTTCCATTGCCACCTTCCTACGGAAAATATCGGGCCTTCCCACGTGTGTGTCTTATGCGGCCATCTGCCTTGAAACCAATCAAAGACTCCCTGAGACTAAAAAGCATGGATTAATACTATCAAATTTTGGTTACATCTACATTTTAAGAATAATGAGGACAGCCTCATCTTTCACATGCTGATGGAGTCTCAGTCATCCATGTGGCTTAACATCATAGAAAAAAAATTAACTCAATAGGGATTAATATTGAAGGTTTATTTTCCCTCAGAGAAAAATCAGCTTATGCACTGATCAAAGACTCCTCGACACCGAGATCCAGAATCCCAGGAGTCTTGCAATAGGCAGATGTTCACCTCTGGGTTTGGGGTTTTTTACCCCATGGGTATAGGGCAGAATATCTCACTTGTTTAGTGGCCCCACATTATCGCAGAGCTTATTCGTTCGCTCGGTTTAATGTGCTACCTTCTATGATACTTTATGGGAGATGCCATAAAATGCCATATGCTAACAGGTTATGCACTTGTGCTCAGCGAGACACAGAAACCCTGGAACATGTGTTTTTGTATTGTATTTATGACTGTGATATACGTCCCGCACTCATTGATCTGCTGTTGAGAGAGCAAATTGGAAAATCTGATAAATGTAAAGTTATCTTCCTATTGGCTACTCAGAACCAAAAAGTTATAGAAACTGTAGCTAAATTTTTGTATCTTGCATCTATGAGGCAAGTTGTGTATTTGTAGACTGAGTTCTGGTTGCGTCGAGTGTTTTTGTTAACATGGATATGATGCCAATAAAGGTTGTTGCTGCTGCTGCCGCTGCCGCTGCCGCTGCCGCTGCCACTGCCGCTGCCCCTCTTAGGTGCCTGTCTGTGGCTACGGGGCCCACTCAGATGCTGGCCCTTGGGCCTTGCCAGGAACTCCCTTGCCTGCTTTTCTGGCCTCGAGACTCTCTATTCTGCTTGGACTGAAAGCAGGGGGGGGGCACCGCAGCAGGAACTAGAGACTGATTTGAAAGCTTTCTGCTCCTCCCCTCAAGCCAGACATTCGGCAGTCCAGGAGATGGTGGGTTGCCCCCCATGCAGGTGAGCTCCACTCCTGCTCCCCCTTCCCAGTCCCTTCATCCCCCTTCTCTCAGGGACGTCCTTTCCGGCATCCAGCCCCCCTGTGCCGCCAGATGCCTAGAGCAAGTCCAGCATGCATGAAGGCAGGCGTCCCCTGTGTGGTGCCCCTGACACTGGTCCCACTTCCCACCACGCAAGCTGGACCAGGTGGGGCTTCAGCCCTTGGAAATCTGGTTGGCTGTGAAGATTTTGTAAAACGTTGCTCTGGTGGGAGCTCCGACCACAGCATAAGGATCTTCACTGTCTTACTGAAGGTGTGCGCAAAACAAAAAGTTAAAACAACATGTTCATTTGAAAGGCATCCTATTAAACGCAGGGCCTGCCTGGAATGCTGAAGATTAACTATTTGTTATGGATAACCTCACTTACTGTCATTTTGTGGTTGGCTCTTCCACTGTGGCAGCCACTTCACGGTTGCACCCGTCAGCCTGAGCCAGTTTGGTGTCGTGGTTAAGAGCGCAGGACTCTGATCTGGAGAGCCGGGTTTGATTCCCCGCTCCCCTGCTGGAATCCAGCTGGGGGACCTTGGGCCACTCACAGCTCGCTCAGCCCCATGGCATCCACCTCTCAGGGTGATTGTTGTTGTGGGGATAATAATAATACACTTTGTCAACTGCTCTGAGTGGGCGTTAAGTTGTCCAGAAGGGCAGTATATAAATCGATACTACTACTAATAATAATGGGGAACTTGGCTTTCAGGATTCGTGGCCTTGAACACAAAGTGGGTTGCTGGTGAATTTCCTCTCAGACATCCAGCTGTGAGGGGGGGGGATCAGGCTGCAGCAAGCACTGCACAGCTACTGCAGGCTGGAGGGGAGGTCAGTGAGGGGAGTCACATCAGCAGCAGGCCTGCCCTGATGCCCTCTGAGCAGGGCAGGCACCCCCTCTCCATCACCATGGCAGCTGCTGGCATTTGGCTCCTGCTTCTTCAACTCCTCCCAACGTTCTCCTGAGCAGAGGGGTGAAGAGGAGCGCCCCTGGCATGCCCTTTCCACTGCCCAGGGAGGTGGGCTTGAAAGAGGCAAGAGTTCTTGGCATGCAGAGGTGCCCCTAATCCCCAGCTGCCAGCACTGAGCTCAGAGCCAGAAATAACCCCCAGGGGCTGATCTGACAGGCTGCAGAGAAAAGGCCTCTCCTCCCTGACCTACACCTGTTCCTGGCCCATCATGCAGAGGGGAATTAGAGGGGGCAGGAGCAGAGGAGCAGCTCCAGCAGCACCCTGGAGCTGCCCTCGCTGGGGCCCCAGGCCTGACTTTACGTGAACGAGCCTGAAACCTGATGGTGGTGCAGGCTGGAGCAGCTCCCGGCACTGCAGAATGAGCGGAAGGGACATGGCTCCAGTGCTGCTCTGCAGGGGTCACTGCTGGCCCTAGCACTGCCAGCCTCTTCCTTAAAGGCCCAAGTGGGGCTGAGCACTGCAATTAACAAGTTTACAGATGACACACATTTGAAAGGGACTGCAGATTCTCTGGGGACGGAATACCTTTTTAGCATGTCCTCTAATGCTGGCATGTGGTAACAGAAGGAAATCCAGCCAGAGATAAAATGCTAAGGAGGAAGGCGTGGGGTTGACTGGCTGGCTCGCCAGTAGCAGCTTTTTGGAAGGCCAGGCTGGGGGTGGTACACAGCTGGCCACTGCCGTGTGCTGTCTGCTACTAGTCTGACTCGCCAACATCTTCCCTTTGAATAGAAGTTGCTTCCATTGTTCCATCTGAGAAGGGGAGCTGCTGGAAGCCGGCTGAGTGTGCGGGATATAAATCTAAAAATAAACAGCAGCGTAGGAAGAGTAATAAATGCAGCAACTATGCCCCATGGCAGCTGCCCAGTCCCTTCCCAACTTGATAATCCACCCCAGCACCACAAAAAAAAGAAACAACTTTCCCCTCCCACAGTGACCATGGGAGGGGGGGGTAAGGCAGTAAGTAAATTGGGCTTCTGTTAATCCTCACACTGACGGAGGGAAGGGCCCGGCCGGATTTGCTATCCTTCCGCCGGTCCTGTTCGTACGATAGCTAGAGTCTTTAAAGGGCCCACGATTACTCACAGTTGCTCAACAGTGAAAAACCAATCATATAGAGCACTTTTGCAGCAGTTAATTAAACTGTATTTACAACTTTAGAAGAACAAAATGAAGCCTAGATCACTACTCTATATGCACAATTTAAATGCAGGTAAGTTACTAGTCCTTACAGAACTTATAGTTCAATGAGTTCATATCTCGTTTTTCTTTTGTTTGTTCTTTCAGACGTGTGAGGACGGTTCCACCACAACTTCAAGCTCAGTAAACTTCATTCATATTCCAGTGTAATGATGCAATAAAATGTTGTGTTTCAGCCTCATGTGGGATGTGTAATCTTCCACAACTGACAGAAGTCAGAGTAGGGGAGAGCCTAACGGGCGTGTGCCAGCGTTCTCTTGTGGCATGGGCTCAAATAATGTCAAGTTTCCCTGTGACAGAGTTAGGGGGTTATGTTGGCTCTTATTGACAGTGTGGGTTTGACTGTATCAGGAGGAGACAGGCTCTCTCAGTCTAACTCGGAGCTGAATCACGTTACAGTGTCCACGGGGTGGACCTGGAGTTGGGTGCTGGAAACTTGAGGCCAATTTGGACTGGGACCTTTGCTTATGCTCCCCCCTCCCACAGCATTATTTTCCAGACCTGGAATGGCTGCTCTGTCCCCACTGGAAAAACGTACGGGTAGCCATCAACACAGGCAAGTTCCCCCAAAGGGGCAACTGGTGGAATTGGTCAGGAAAAGGTCACAAGTGGAATCATAAGTGCCCTCCGCCTATCCAGTACTTCTGCTCTCTGCTCCCAGCATGGAATTCCAGTTGCCAGTAGTTCCTAGAACTGCAGCTTTTAAAAGTCCATCGGTACCATTGTTCTCACAGTTGGGATTCTCCCCATTGTCAGGCAGCATGAAGTCAAGATGGAGTTCCTTTGGGAAGGTGTAGTCCTGCCTGGCCTTTACCCATGCACGAAAGAGAAGAGAGCTGCTTTCTCATGTCCCGAGAACTTAAAATCTCCTCCTTGAGAGTTCATCCTGCTCTGGAGTCAGTCCTGCCTCCCTGCCTCAAAAGGAGGAAGAAACACTCTAGTGTCAAGTTTGGTTTTCCCACTCTGTCCCTTCAAGTGTGTCATTCCAGTAAAGTGTGAGATGCGATACTTTTTGTTCTCACTTCTGCCAGAAGAGTTCTGTGCTCGGAGCTTCATGACTTTGTTAGGGAATTTCTATGACCCCCTATTCTAAAAGACCTATGTATGAGCATTTATTGGGGTTGACCTTTCGCCCAGAAGGCAAAAGTTTTTTCCTTGTAAGCAGATTCCTTCTGACACTGTGGTTAAGTAAGGTTAGAAAGCCCTATTGCAAGGACAGTATTTCTCTTGTTCTGACTTTGTACTCAAGAATTTATCTTGAATAAGCACCCCCTCAGGAAGACACCAGACATGGAGCATGTTTGTATTACAGAGAGAGTTTACTATCTTGTCAATCAGGCCTGTGCTGGTGCCGTGTCTCCTGAAGAATTTGATTTTGAAGAATTATCTGTTATCCAGTTTTGTATAACAATTTTATCTCTTTTCTGTAAACAAACATGGAAAGTATATAAGATTCTCTGCTATGGCTGATCTTTATGCATATGTTAGAACATGGCATTGCATCTCGGTTTTATTGTAAACTAGAAACAGAGCCCGTTGTGCAAATAAATACAATGGGCTCTACAAAGCTGGGGCTGGGGAGGGTGGGGGGTTAGGAAGGGCTGGCAGGTGGGGGGCAAGGGGGGTCTGGGGAGAGGTGAGAAGCAGGAGGGGTCTGTGGAGCGATGGCAAGTAGGCAATGGGGGTCTTGGGAGGGTGGAGAAGCAGGAGGGGTCTGTGGAGCGATGGCAAGTAGGCAATGGGGGTCTTGGGAGGGTGGAGAAGCAGAAGGGGTCTGGGGAGGAATGGCAGGTAGGGAGGCAATGGGGGTCTTGGGAGGGTGGAGAAGAAGGAGGGGTGGGGAAGATTGGCAGGTAAAGGGGCAAGGGGGGTCTTGGGAGGGCTGAGAGGCAGAAGGGGTCTGGGGAGGAATGGCAGGTAGGGAGGCAATGGGGGTCTTGGGAGGGTGGAGAAGAAGGAGGGGGTGGGGAAGATTGGCAGGTAAAGGGGCAAGGGGGGTCTTGAGAGGGCTGAGAGGCAGAACGGGTCTGGGGAGGAATGGCAGGTAAATGGGCAAGGGGGGATCTTGGGAGGGCTGAGAGGCAGAAGGGGTCTGGGGAGGAATGGCAGGTAGGGGGCAACGGGGGTCTTGGGAGGGTGGAGAAGCAGGAGGGGTGGGGAAGATTGGCAGGTAAAGGGGCAAGGGGGGTCTTGGGAGGGCTGAGAGGCAGAAGGGGTCTGGGGAGGAATGGCAGGGAGGCAATGGGGGTCTTGGGGTGGCCTCCATGTCCTTGGATGGGTCAGAGGCTGTGGGGGAGACTGCCAGGCTGGCATGTGCCCTGGCCTGGGATGCTGCAGCCAGGGTGGTCTACAGAGCCAGAGCTAGGCCCCCACATAGGAGTCCTGCACCCAGCAAAGAGTATCTCCCCCCACCCTCCCATCCCAGAGGGAGCAGCTGGAGGCCCCGTGTGAGCGGAGGAATGCCACGTCCTGGAGCCGGCAGTGCTCGGAGCAGCTGGTGGAAGCTCAGGGGGCAGCTATTGGGTTCCTGGAGGGGCTGGTGACTCTTGCTGGGTGCTGGGGGGGGAGCAGGTGCCCATCAAGGGGCTATTTGTGGGCCTGGGGGCCGTGGTCCGTAGCCTTGCAGCAGCCTCTGCAGCCTCCCTCCTGCTCTTGGTCTCCCAGGCCCCTGTGGCTGCTGCCCCGTGGTTGGTTGGTTGGTTGGTTCCCCCCGTGGCGTGTTCTGGCCACAATGATACAGTGGCTGGGGTGCTGGCGCAGTTGCAGCTTGTGCAGCCCTGCTGCTGAGGTGTTTGCGCAGCTCTGGCCTGTGCGGGTTCTCTCTAAAGAACGGGCCAGCAGCGGCGCCGCCACCAGTACCCGGCCACCTAGTCTGGACCTCAGGATTGAGCTGTCTTTGACTTAACAGGGCAATTCTCATTCTAGTCACGGGTCCAAGTTTTAATTCACCCCTGCTTTGAAGAGACTGTTTCCTCAACACAGCATTCTGATGTGAAATCAGCATTTTTTAAACCATGGGGTTTTGATAAGGCAGCTTCCCCAATCAAGGGACGTAAAGGAGTGATAGTACTTTATAAGTTTATTAAATTTCTACAACTTTTAACTCGTAAGAAATTATAAGAATACTAATATGAGTTTATTACATAGATTTTACAAAATATATGTACTTGATATAAAACATCCCCCTTATCCCACACCGGCTCAACGTGCCCAGGGGGTGGCAACGTATGACTTACCATCCGTGGCTGCCGTACGGCTAAGTGTGTTGGGTTGGGGAAAGCAACGGTGAACTACCCTGTGAAACCTTCACTGCGAGGCTCTGCGGATCTCTCTCGACGCGCCATAGGACAGAAAGGCCTGGAGGGGGACGATCTACGGAGTAGCCGAGGGTCGGGCGCGACTGTGTGGCTTGGATCGGATCGGATATAAAACATGTAAGCTATCATTCTACTATTTCTAGCTAAATCCGCACACACGCACACCCCGCCCAATTCCCGCATTCAGAAACGTCTCACCTGTCCTGTAACGTCTGGGAACTGTTTTGTCTGAAAAGCATCAAACAGGTTTCTGAAGAAGATCTCCAGGAGTGAAGCATTTTCTCAAACAAACAAAAAAGGAACTTGCGTCCCTCATACCGCCGTTCCACCGGACGATCCCTTTTAAACCAGGGTGGTAGACATCAGCGTTGTGTATCTGCAACACACTTGAAATACGTAGCATTTTGGCTTAAAGATCTGTTTTCCAATGTAAATAACTTTAGGTACATTGCAGCTCTTGTTAGGGATTCAGGGCAAATCACCTCTTTAGGTGAACGAGGCTCGTCCACAACTCTGGGGCTGACTAGCTATAGTGAGGTGGGGGGAACAGAATGCCATCTCAAACGGCACCATTCGGTCAGCTCTCAGAATAGCCGTGACAGATTTGTTCCACGTTCCCTTTCTGGCGCACCAAAAGTTCTTGTCCAGACTCTTGAAGTGTTTGGGCAGGAACGGGCTGAAGTTAAAGTATGTAAACTCCCTAGCCCAGGGGTCCCCAGCGTGGTGCCCAAGGGTGCCATGGTGCCCACTGACACCTTTCCTGGTGCCCACCAAGTGTTTTCAGAAAGTGGGCAGGACCAAGTCGGGGGTTTGCCCAGCAGGGCTTCCGAGAGGCCGTTGGGAGTCTAATTGGCTGTGCAGATTTTTAAGTTTCTTCAGCAACAGCTGCCACTGCAGCACAAGGGGCTTCCTGGCATTACTGTGCGTCTATGCAAGAAAATATTTTTAAACATCTTCTTTTTAAAAGGCAACCTGCTTGAAGTGTTGGAGTTACTGTTAGAGTTATGCATAACCTCACTCCCTGACATCCTGCGACTGGCTTTGCCTCTGGGGGCAGCTGTTTCGTAGTCGGCTCTGCCTCCTGAGGCAGCCTTTCTGCCGTTTTGCAGTTGCACCCGCCACCATGCCAGAACTCCAAAGGTCCCCACAGGTGCAAAAAGGTTGGGGCTCCTTACCCTCATTCAATAAAACAATGAATCACTCATCTCTGTTCAAAAGAATGTACAGCGGAAAGAGAAATCCGCAAACCTCTTATGAGAAACACGTTTGAGCTTGCATGTAGAACAGGAGTCACCTCCTGTCACACGGCAGTGCCACAGAGTTCTGTGTCCTCACCCGTGTGCTTCATTATTAATGCGAGGCTGCTGCGGGTGATGGTCCGGAGCTTCAGGGTTGGGTGTCGTCAATAGGCAGATGATGCCCGGCTCTCTATTGCACCCTCTAAGCCTCTCGAGGAGTCGGCCTTGGTTTTGAACCAGTACAGGACCAATAAACTGGGGCAGGGGCCCATAATGGAACAGGACTGCAGTCTGCTGCAACTGTTACTCTGGGTATCGTTTTGCTTTTACTGCATCGCGGCAACCTCTACAATGCCCCTGTGCCCTGCCTAGGCCGTTTGTGGTTCATTGTCTTCTAATGGTCTTGTTCTAATTGTGTAGTCCTCATTTGTTTGTTATTTGTTTATTGCATTCAAACCTGCCTTTGTCCCCAGTGGAGATTCAAAGCAGCACACGTTGGTCTCCCCTCCTCCATTTTACTCTCCCAACAACCCTGTGAGGTAGGCTAAGAGGGCGTGACTGGCCCAAGGCCACCCAGGGAGCTTCCATGGCAGAGGGGGGGTCCCAACCTGGATCACCCGGACTATCATCGGACCCCCGTCCAGTTGCAGTGCCCATCGGATGCTGTATATGGCACGATTACGTGGATTTTTGGCCCGTAATCTGCCTGGGGTCTGAGCAAGGCAGGCAGGCTACATGTGAAGTGAGTAAATCCATCCCAGCGACTGTGTCGACAGCATCCCTGTTGGCTCAGCACCTGGCCCTGACTTTCCCTGCCGGATCAGCCTCCAGTCTTGCTTACCAGCTACGGGCTCCTGTGTGGGTGAGAATGGCCAAGGTGAGTCACAGAAGTTCTTGGCTTCCTGTGTCCCTTCCCTTGTGCATCTTCCCAGCGCCTGTTTCCCCAGGGTGCCCTGGCAAATTCTGGCCTGGCAGCGTGCCAGCCCACCCGAACACTTCAGGCCATACTTGTACACTCAGCCGGTGCTTTGGTTGGCCCTTCCCCAGCCCTCGATGGGAGCAGGGGTGCTGCTTGGCGGTTGGCCTATTGACAGGCCTGGGCTAATGTTTGGCCCATGCCTCACTTCCCCTCTCCTCTGCCCTCCACCAAGACCAAGCCGTGCCCGTGGCCTTTGAGGAAAGCACACGTGAAGCTGGGTCAACTGAGCCAGCCCTTGGTCCGGTCCACCAGGGTCCACGCTGTCTACTCAGACCGAGCGCAGCTGCCCAGAGGCTGTGACCCACTGCCCGGGCCTTTGAACGGGAGATGCTGCCAGGGACTGGAGCTGGGGCCTTCTGCACGCCAAGCAAAGCTTTGTCCCTGAACCACAGCCCCTTCTCTGGGAGAGGAGCAGCTCCGGAGCCGGAGGTGGCCTTCTTCTGCGCCACGTAACAAGCAGATTGGCAGCATGGCACAGCAGAACCTCTTGGGCTTCCACCCTCCCCAAAGTGGAGCACATGCGGGCAGCGTACAGGGGCAGGAGGAAATCTCCTTCCTCACCTAAGAGTGGGCTTCCTTCCAGGAGACCTGAGGCAGACTGAGGTTCCGAAGGATTCAGAGAGGGCCAGAGTGACTCACGTACCGCTCCTGCCTCGTCTTCGGCCACCACCCTGGCTGTCGAGTGTTCTCGCTTCTGCAAAGTGCTCCACCACCAGCGTCCCCCGTTGTGAGCTCCAAGCTCCGTAGTGCGATGAACGCTCATGCACTACGTCTCGAGAGATGAGGTCTCTGTGCCCTGGCTGGGGCTTAAGTAGCCCTGGAGCTGTGCCAGGATGGGCTGCAGTGAAAGGCTACCCTCCATTGTGGAGGTGCTGGTGGTGGTGGTGGTGTGTGGGGGCGTCATTTTTCCAATGACTTCAGTGGGGATATTTAAAGTTATGCCGGTGCCCAGTTTAGGCATGAGGGGGTGGGGCTGGCCTGGAGGAAGCCCGGGACTCCAGCTGCTTCCACCTCTATTGATCACGCCCCCCCCACCCATTGCAAGGGGCTTGAAGTGGTCGGGAGTCTTATTCTGCCAGGGACAGCCCCATCCTGCCCCAACCGGGACATGATCATATTGTAAGGCACTGGATGCTGTCAATCAAGTGTGCTACACAGAGGTCACCTTTACATTCTGTTTTTCTTTGCTCAGCACATGCTGGCCATAAGCTGGCTGGCAACATAGCAGCCAGGAAATGTTCCATGGCTGGGGCAGAAGAACCTCTCCATGGCTGTGGCGAAGACAAGCGCTGTGCCTGTTGAATGGCCACAGGGGAGAGAGCTGTCCACTGCGAGGCTGGCCACGCTTGCCCAGCTAGAGCCCACCTGAGGGAGAGGGCAAGCGGGAAGGGCCGTCCTCTGGGAGGCAGGAGTCCCCTTCTCCCCCTCTCCGCCTGGCCAGAATGCCATGTTGTCAGCCCCAGGGACAAGCACCCAGACTGGATCGGGGCCAGGCTCTCAGGCTCACACCCTCCCTGCGTGTGGAACATGCAGCCAGAACTGTGCTTCAGAGGCCTCAGTACAGAGGCAGAGAAAAGGGGCAACATTTCCAGTTCATTTCCGGGTGGAAACTGGCAGTATAATCCTAAGCAAACCTGCTTCAGTCTATCTCTGCTCAAATCAGGGGGTGCCGACTAGAGTAGCGCTGCATTAGGACAGCCCCGTGCTTATTTGCAACCAACCCATCCCTCCCCCCCCCCCACCAGATGTCTTTGGTCAGTTTGAAGTTCCAAAGAAAGAGTTTCCCTGCAGATGCTCACAAATACCCAAAGATCCAGAATTCTCCTCCCAAGACCCTTGGGCCAGAGGGTTCAGCCACCCGCTCCTGGAACCTGATGGGACACCTTGGTGAACAGAGCCCAGGAGGCCGAGGCCAGCCAAGGACTGCCGAGGAGCGCTGTGTTGCTTCAGAGGTCCCTCCTGGGCTTGCCTGTGCTCTGTTCCAGCATTTCTTCAACCCTGTATTGGATTTCTGCTGGTTTAAATCCTGCAAATGTGTAACTATATACCCTATTATATTGTTTACTGACATTCTCTTGAAATTGAGAGAGCAATCCTGAACAGGTCTACAGCGAATCCTACTCTGGCTTGTTCAATGGGGTCTACTCTCAGGAAAGGGTTTTTAGGATTGCACTGCGACTGTGTAATCTGCCTTGAGTCTCAGTGAGATAGGGGGACTATCAAGAACCTCAATCACTCGCTTGCTCAACTGAAAGGGGAAAGACCCCCTGCGAGAAAGCAGCTTCAACTCCGGAGACCCCCCCCCCTCCAGCGTCTCTTGGACCTTCTCGTGGCCTGAAGCTCACACTCTACAGGTGAACCGGTGAGACGTCGAGAGCTTCCAAACACCCCGTAAAATCAGGAATATTCCCATGTTGCGAAATGGAAAACTGTTGGCACGGTAACGGTTTGTAACGCTGTGCAGGAGGTGGAGAAAATGGCCAGAAACGACTTCCTTCTCCTCCTCCTCCTCCTTCCCGGACAGGAGCCCTCGGGGGGGGGGCACCAAGAGGAAGGGCTTGCCGGAGGGGGGCATTCGCTGGCCCGCCCAGGGGCGCTGATGCGCAGGCACCTGGACGGCTCTCCGCGGCATCCAACGCATGGGTGGGAGCCCCCTCCCAAGACCCCCAGCCAAACCTTCCAGGGCTCGGTCGTCTGCGGCGGCGGTGCTGGCCCGGCTGTTCTTGGGCCCGGGACGGAGCGGGAACCCTGGACGGGGTGCGGGGACCGAAGGAGCCGCCAGGCCGCTTCTGGCGCCTCCGGCCGGGAAGAGCGCCTCCGCAGCGCGCTGCGCGCAGGGCGGCCGGCGGGGCCCGCTCTTCCCCCCGCCCGCCGCCGTCTCGGCCACCTTGTCCCTAAAAGGCGCTGCTCGGCCGGCGGGGGAGGGCCCGGCCCCTCCCCGCCTTTTAGGCAGCGCGAGCGCCTCGGGGCGCCCCGCAGTCTCCGCCGCCCGCCGCTCTCGCCGCCGCCAGTCCGTCCCGTCGAGCCGCCGCCGCCGCCGCCCCCACCGCCGCCATGGAAGCCATCAAGAAGAAGATGCAGATGCTGAAGCTGGACAAGGAGAACGCCATCGACAGGGCCGAGCAGGCCGAGGCCGACAAGAAGCAAGCCGAGGACCGCTGCAAGCAGGTGCCCGCCCCGACGGCCCCGCGGGAGGGAGGCAGGCAGGCAGGGAGGGAGGGGAGGGGGTGGACGCCCGGCCTTCTCCTGGGACCCCCACTCCGGTCCCCCCCCCGCCGCAAACTCAGGGGCGCCCGGGGCGTCCCGCCGGGAAGCACGCCTCCCCCCCTGCCCCCCGCCCCGCCGCGCCCTGACGGCCCTCTTCTCCCCTCTCCCCGCCCCGCAGCTGGAGGAGGAGCAGCAGGGCCTGCAGAAGAAGCTGAAGGGGACCGAGGATGAGGTGGACAAGTACTCGGAGGCCGTCAAGGAGGCCCAGGAGAAGCTGGAGCTGGCCGAGAAGAAGGCTGGCGACGTGAGTAGCGAGCGGGGAACGGGCAGCGCGGAGCGGACGGGAGGGGCGGGCGGGCGGCGCAGCCCGGAGCCGCCCCAGCTGGCAGCTGCGCGCCTTCGGGGCCGCCCCTCGGCGGCAGGCCCGGGGATTGAGCTGTGCCAGGGCCATGGCGGAGGGCGGCGGCATCCGCTGGCCCCCCGCCCGCCCGCCCGCCCGCCGGAGAGGGCTGCGGGGGCTCGTTAGGCCAGGGGTGGACAGGTGATGCCTGCGCCGGCCCGGCCCCCGGGGACACTTCACACCCTATAAATAAACGCTCCTTTGCGAGGGGCGCCCGCGGCCCGTGAAAGGCGACCCGGGAAATCCAAGGAGCCGCCAAAGGGAGCCGCCTGGCCCCGCGCCCGCCCGCCCGCCGGGAACTCCTAATCCTTCGCTGCCCGCCGCTGGCAGCAGCGCAGCAGGGCCGCTCCCCCCCCCCCCCCCGACGGGGGCCAGGGCGAGGCCAGGGCCGCTGCCGCGGGAAGCGAGGGGCTCCGGGGAGGCGGCCGCGCGGCCGGGGAGCTCGAGGGACGCTCTTGCTATCAGTGATGCCTAGTGGTTGCAGTGGGGAGGCACAAAGGACCCCCCCCGCGCGCGCTCCCTGTGGCCTGGCGAATACCTGGGGATGGAGTAGCCGGCCTCGGGCCTGGCGTAGCTGCTCTGCTGCCCGTGGGCACTGCCAACAGACGCCTGCCCTTCAGGCAGAGCCCACATCCGGGAGATGCCCTCGAGGCCACGGGCCACTGTGTGCCAGGGATGCTCCTGCGTCCCCTTCTGCACCTGCTCCCAGCCCTTGGTGCCAAGGAAAAATTCTGGCAAATCAGCTCCTGGTCCCTCCCCCTCCCAGTTAGGGGCCCTGCTGGCTCCCCCCCTCGCTGCTGCTGGGGGCAGAACGTGGCTCCCCGAAGCCCCCTCCATTTGCTCAACAGCAGGCCGCCTGCTTCAGAGGCAGGCCCCACACACAGGGCCAGGCCTGCCACCCAGAGCCTGTCCCTGTGGGTGCAAAGCCGGGCCTGAGGGAGGCTCCCAGGGAGGGGGGGAGCAGCCAGTCCCCAGCTGCCTGGCCTATGAGCCTGGCCTTGCGGGGATGAGATTCCAAGTTCTCCAAAGAGCAGTTGGCTGGGTAGCCAGCCCAGCCCAGCCGCAGCCTTTGCTCATATTTGGCAATTCCCTGAGTTAGGAGGGAGGAGAGTCGCTGCAGCCCCTTAGGGTGGGGCTGGCAGAAGTGGCTGGAGCTGAATGGAGAATGAATGGGCCTGCCCTCCAAGGGGGCAGAGGAGCCTCATCTTGCCGCGTCCTCACAGGGAGGCTCCCCCTGCTTTCTGGGTGCCCGGTGCTTCCCACATCACACATGCACGCACGCACGCACACACACACACACACACACACACGCAACTCAGGAGGATGTCCGTCTCTTTCCCCAGCCCACCAGTGGTTCTGGCTGGTTCCTAGCGTGCAAGCCTGACCGGGCAGCTCCTTGGAGGGGAATAGCTTTCTAGGGTTCTAGGGTGGCCCAGTCCACAATGCATGCACTAGGATGCCCTCTTGCCTTGAAAACCCCAGTAGGGGTCACTATAACAACTGCAACTTGGTAGCACTTTCCGCCGCCACCAAATAATAGGAGATGTCTTTTCCGGCCCAAGACCCTGGAGTGTCACTGCCCGCCAGAGCAGGCAATAGCGAACCTGCCAGTTGGTGTGAGGCTAAGGCAGCTTTCTGTGCCCATGTGACTCCTGTGACGCCACCAGCCCTTTGGATAGCTCGCTGCAGCCACGTGGGATGGCTCTGCTCCTCAAGTTCCCATTACCCCGCAGTGGCACCCGCTCTGCAGATGCTGGCGGACTTATCCTGCCTGCACCAGGGAAGGAGCTTCTCTCCTTGCTGGCCAGCGTCACTGCCCTGGAGGAACACCCAGGCGAGGGCTTGAATTCTAGCACGGCAGAGACCTCTGAAGTCTCACTGCCTCTTCTTCATATGCAAACAATTAACCTGGTTTGAAGCTCTGCTAGAAAAGTATTTGTTGGTATGCCTGTAATGCTATCAACCATGAGCAGAGCAGCACCCAACAAGAGAGACGGGATGAATTTCCAACTGCTTCAGGCATAACACGATTTTGCATCAGCAACCAAGACGCCAGGCACTGAATGCCACACAGCGATGTCCTGTGGGGCCTGCCCCATAAGCCTTACCCCCATGGACGCTTTGAGACACTGCTTTTTAAACAAGCATCTCAAGTGTCAGGCACACAGGCCCGCGTGTTTCACATACACTCCCTCTCTGTGTATACACCCTGCCCCCCTGATTGCTGATGGCTCAAAGAGCAGAGGAGCCAGGGCTGCACGGCCCTGGACTGCAATGGGTGCGTGCCCCTCCCTGCCCAGGCTTGCACAGCCCCCCCCCCCCCCGGAATGCACGCCGTTTCCCATTTAGTGCTGCAATACTAGACCAGGGAAGGGAAACTGCCATTTGGAGGGCTCCCAAGGGAGGACACCCTGGTGAGATGGAAGGCCGAGCTTGGGGGAGGGGAACTCCTGGTGGGTGGCGCAGAAGCAGGCGGCCGGGGGCAGGCCGAACTGTGGAGCCGCCCCTGGCACCAAGCAGGCCGGCAGGCAGCCTGGCTAGATGGCCTCAAGGGCCAAAGGCGCCTCATGGGATTGGCGGAGGGAGCAGAGGTGCTGGGGCAGGCAGGCAGGCGGAGGGCCTTGTCTGGAAGCTGGAGCAAAAGCAGCCGTGGCCAGGAGGTGCCACAGCAGAAATCGTGGCTGTTCTGGTCAGCAGGCAAGGGGACAGCAGCTGTTCCATAGATACAGGCAACCCCATTTATTTATCTGTATTTTCTGTACTGAATGCTGAACTCTTCCCCTTTCCCATCATGAACAGGCTGTTGAGCCACTGGGAGTTTATGGGGCTGCCAGCAAGAGACGTTTGTTTTGATGGGGGCATGGCAGGGGGAAAGTGCGCAGGAGGAGGACACGGAAGAGCATCTGGCCTGATCCTCAGTGGTCCAGGGGCCTGGATTTGCTTTGTTCATCACGTACCGAGGTAGCTGAGACAGGTCAAGAGAATCTTGTGGTTTTCCCCCAGACATGATCTAATGTTCTTCCCTGCAGAGCCCCAAATAGGCCTGTCTATTAAGAAAGGGAAAGGAGGGGCAAACTGAGGCAGGGGGGCAGCCCCTGAAGCTTCTGGCCTTGGCAGAGAGGAGGGCAACTGGCCACCCCACAAAGAGGGCTGACACACAGGGGTGTGTGTGTGTGTGAGAGAGAGATCCTGAGGTCCAGCTGTGAGACAATCTAAACAAGTGCCTCTGCGCAGTTCAGAAGAGCGGTTCTCTTTCCTGTATGAATGTGGGTTTTCAGCAAGAGTTCCCGACCACGGGCAACAACATACATTCCCTGCATCTTCTGCGTAGGGGGATTCCGGAAAGGGGGTGGAGATACCTGATTCCGCCTTTGGTTAGAACCAGGAAACCTGTCCAGAGGTTTTAAAAACTTGCTGCTGAGAGACAAACCCCCACTTGGGCCCAACCAAAGTCTGTGTGCAAGTAGACAAGTTAGTAAAAGCCATTTATTATAAAAGGCAAATCAGAAATGGACACCCGTGGATGTGGTGCTTCGAGTGTTAGACTGGAATCTGGGGGACTAGGTCCAGATCCCCACTCTGCCCTGAATGCTTGCTGGATGCCTGGAGGCCCATCATTACAGGCCTGTTGTGAGGACAAAATGGAGCCAGGAAGGGAGGTCAAAGGCCCTCCCAGGCCCACCTTTGGACCGCAGAGAACTTGTCCTCTGCTCCGCCGGCAGCGGCCACAAGCGGCTTGGCCAGAAGGGGGAGCTCTCCTGCCCGGCTTCCTCCCTGTCACAAATAGGGTTTACTCTCTGCTGCCACCAGCAGGCCACTAGTAGAATTACAGACTGAGGGCCTGAAGCCAGACTCAAAAAATCAGAATTGTCTCCTTAATTCTGCCAATGTGTTAGAAGGAGGGAAATCTTGAAATTTTACTGCTTGGAAATTTTACAGCTAGCATGAGCCAAAGCACGAGGCTTTGTCCATGGCTGCCAAGGCCAATTTCAGGAAAAAAAGTTTTATGTTAAAGAAAAAAAACCAATGAAAGCTTGCTGCTTTCCAAGAGCGGCTGCTTTCCTCCGGGGAGGGCGGCTTCTTCCTCTCACAAACCTTCAAAAGCACTCCCCCCCCATAATGCCACTGGGGGGAGGAGGAAGAAGAGGCTGGACTCAGTTGCCCAGTCCCCACTGCCGTATAGCATACACAGCCAGGAATTCAGAGGGAATTGGGGAGGGGGGGTGAGCTGGCTACAGACTAGCTGTATGGGATGTTTGACTGTAACCTCTGAGCAGTCACAGAGCGTAAACCCACCATTGACTAAACAAAGTGGAGCATTTGTACACAAATACCTGGGTGAAGCGTCATTCCATCCTAGGAAGAACGATGTTCATTGTCCTGAGCTCTTTAGAGGAAGGGTGGGATTAAAATATACTCAGTGAACCAACATGCATTTAAGAAGTGAGGAAGCAAACAATCATAAAAATGGCGCACAGGTTGAAGAGACACAAGCAAACCCTTCTGCTCCGCCTAGGTGGGGTGGCCCCATTCTCACCAGACAGGGCCCAAAGCTTCCTTACGATCATTCCGGCTTTCCCAGATTGCAGCTGAAGCCACAGGCTGTCTCCTTGACCTAGAGAACACCTAGGCCAGGGGCCTTGGTCACACCTCCCTTCCTCCCAGCTCCAGCTGACTAATCACAAAACCAAAGGTACGCCTTTTGTGTGGACCAAAAACCTTACAGTTGGGAACTGCCTCTTTTTAGCCAAGGAGCGAATGGCAGCCAGGTACCGGAAGGCAGCCTTTGTACGGCACCCCTTCCCCTTGACGGCTCACAGCCAGCCATGCCTAGGAAGGGCAGGCAAGTGGAAGTGAGTCACACTGAGCCAAACTCTATCACTAGGAAAGGACTTCCAGGAACACTTCCAAGAGTGCCAGACAAACAGGGGGACTTGGGGCGGGGGGGGGGGGGGCGCACAGCTCCAAACTGAGGAGTGGAAAACTCCTGGCCATGACTGCGCTCGCCCCAGAGCTGGAGCTCCTTGTTCGCGGCAGGCTGTACTGCGGCTTCCTGCAACCAGCCCCGGTGCCAGGGTTTCTGGCGCTGGAGGCCAGCCTCGCTCGCGCGCCCTGGCTGGTCTGATGACATCATCACACAGTGCCA
Source organism: Eublepharis macularius (assembly GCF_028583425.1). Classification (NCBI taxonomy): domain Eukaryota; kingdom Metazoa; phylum Chordata; class Lepidosauria; order Squamata; family Eublepharidae; genus Eublepharis; species Eublepharis macularius. Next base: position 266,309 of record NC_072797.1, on the reverse strand, counting down.
CCGGCAGGTGGCTGGGGCGGAGCGAGGAGGCTGCCCACGCACTGCCCCAGCCGCCTGTAGTCCCTGGCTCGTGGCTGCTGCGCCTGCCTGGGGGCGGGCAGCGGCGGTGGCGCAGGGCTGGCCGGTGGTGGCGCGGGGCTGGCTGGTGGTGGCGCGGGACGCGCACCTCCGCCCCTGGCACCCCCTCCGGCCCCGCGGCGCCCGCCTCATCTCCTCAACGGTGGCACCGGCCCTGCCTGCAATCATTACTAACCTCCGCCTCAGGACGGGGAGAGAGAGCAGCATTCGGGTTGCTCCTTTCAAGCGTTGGTCTGCTGTAGAAATGCAGGATTTGAGCCCAGTGGCGCATGCTTTCCTGGGGGTGCTTTGGGCGGCGGGACCAAACAGATGCGCTCAAGAAACACCAACCCCAAGACAATGTCACCCATGCTGAAAGAAATGCTATAAAATAGTCTCAGAAATAATCCAGATACCATGATTAAAGAAGCTGCTGACAAAGGGGGAGTGGTTATTATCGTGTGCAAATCTGACTACATCGAAGAAGTTGAAAGACAACTCTCCAATAGTATATTCTAGAAACCGCTAACCTCAGACCAGGCTCAGGAACACCAAAGAGAACTAAAGAGGATTTTAAAGGAATCACCCGCACCCATGCAGGGGCAAATCTGTATGGACACAGCACAGGAACCTCGACCAGGCACTTGCTATCTTCTGCCCAAATACACAAGCCAGGCACCCCAGGACGCCCCGTTGCCTTGGGCAAAGGCACCATCGCTGTTGGGGGGTCTGGCTACATGGACCCCATCCTCAGAGCCCAGGCCCCCCGTTATGTGTGAGGCGCCACAGACTTCCTGAGAAAAAACAATCCGTTGACAATCTACCAGGTAACGCTTTTTGGGCCACTGTGGATGCCAAGTCTCTGCACACCAGCACCCCTCACAAAAATGGAGTACAAACCATTAGGAACGTCAGCCATGACAACCCCACAGCGGACCTTGCTACTGAGCTCAACGGGTTTGTCCTCACCTGCAACTACTTCAGATATGGTGAAGGTTTATTCCTTCAAATCAACGACACAGCCACGGGCATGCATATGGCACAGGAATACGTCCACATTTTGATGGCTGACTTGGAACAGCTCCTTCTCAGCTCCCACCTGCACTTGACAGTTTCAACATCTCGACACCTGGGGAAGGAGCGCTGGAGGCATTTCCGCAGGCCTTCAGCAGCTTCCATCCCACCCTCAACCTGACCAGGAATCAGTCCCCACAGGACGGACATTTTCTTGACTGCAAACACCGGAAACCCACTGATCCGGTAGGTGATCCCATCACCATCCTCGGCACACCAAACAATCCCTCGCCTGAAGCCAAGCTCTGTGTTGCAGCCGCATTTGTTCCAGTCCCTCACCTGCACAGACGTTTTGGGAACTTCAATGTCCATCTGACGTAGTAAGGAAACAGACCAACCAAGCTAGTATGGCAGAACGGCAGACAGACAAAGCCAGGGGCGACCTGCTCCAAGGCAGGCCCAGATGAAGCAACACCCGAACGCCACTGGCGGTCGCACACAGCTCTCGGCTCAAGCCAGCTGAACCCATCTTGCACGGCCTGCAACCTATGGAGGACAACGCTGGGCCGCTCTCTCACGGGCACTGGGAGGCAAAGCTTTTCTTGCCCAGGGGCAGCTCCCCAACCATGAACAGCTCCTCACTCACAATCATGCACTTCCTAACATGGACACGCACTCTGGAACCGGGGCCTGCAGCGGCCAAGATGCCAACTTTGTCCCCATATTCCCCCTAACGGCACAACCACTGGGCCTAGCGAGACCAGCCACGCCATCTCAGGCTCAGTCGCTTGCCCATCTTCCAATGTTATGCGCGCCATCAAGTGCCAACCACGCCCTTCGTCTCTCTGCACCGGACAAACTGGTCAGTCCCTGGGCAAAAGACTAAATGGGCAGGAATCAGAACCAGAAATCACAACTCTCAAGAACCAGCGGGAGAACAGGAGGGGACACGGTGGGGCCGCTGAGACGGAGTTCATGCTCGAATTCAGAACTCCCGGGGGGGGGGGGAGGGCTCTCCTCTCCCTCCAGACCTCAATTTCTGCTCTTACATCCTGAGGCCCCCCTGGAACGCCCCCCCCCCGGGTCTTGGGCCGGGAAGGGCTAGGAAGGCTCCGGGCTGTCCCTCCCCGATCTGGCTCTCGGCACCCCTCGCGGCGCAGCTTGACGGCCACGACCCAGTTCCTGAAGGAAACCAGACGAGCTGGAAGGCAACATGGGGAGGCGGGCTGGCGCCGGGCCGGCCCGGGCGATGCGAGGGGGGCTGGCGGGTCCTATTTCGGCTCTCTTTGGCCCGCGGAACCCGGGGATTCCAGGCCCCTCCCTTCACGACCCCCACCTCTATTCGGGAGGAGGAGGAGGCGGCGGCGGCGGAGGGCTGGAGCTTCTGGCGCCAGGGAGCGGGCCGGGGGGGGGGCCGAGCGGAGGCCTCGGGAGCAACCCCAGGAAAGGCCCGCCGGGTCTGCCCCCATTCCCCACAGGGCCGACCTGCCGCCGCCTCCTGGCCCCGGACCCAGTCCCAGAGTGCCCCCGGGGGCGGGCGTCCCTTCGGCCACCCAGGGGCGGGGTCGCCGCTCCGCCAGGACCCGCCCGACCCCCTCGCCAGCTGCAGGGCCGCGCCATCGCCGCCGCCGCCTCCACACCCCTCGCGGCGCAAAGGCGGGCGCAGCCCCGCGGCCCAGCCGTCCGTCTTCCGCATCGTCCCTCGGAGCGGAGCTGCCCACGCGGTTCTGCCCGGAGGCGCCTCGCCTCTCGCTGCCGTCGAGGCCTCCCAGCCGCAGGCGCCTCCCGTCCCGTCGAAGAGGCGCCGTCGGGCTCCCCCCTGCCCCGGGCAGTCTTGCTTCGAGGGCGGCGCTCGCGTGGCGCCCGCTCCTGCCCGAGGGCGCCTCTGCTTCCGCGCACCGCCCGGGCTGGGCTGGGCCGGGCCGGGGAGGACGCGCGGGCGCGGTGCCGGGCTCTTTAAGGGGACGGCCGGGAGGCGGAGCAGCGGCGGGGCCGGGCCGAGCCGCGCGCTTCCTCCTCCCGCTGGGCCGGTGGGCGGACTCGCCGCCCGCCCGCGCTGCCTTCCTCTCCGACGGGACCTGCCGCTGCCCGCCCGCCCGCCCGCCCGACGCCCGCGGAAGATGGCCGGGAGCAGCTCTATCGAGGCGGTCAAGAAGAAGATCCAGACGCTGCAGCAAGTGGCCGACGAGGCCGAGGAGCGCGCCCAGCACCTGCAGCGGGAGGCGGACGCGGAGCGCCAAGCCCGCGAGCGGGTGAGGGCCGGCGGGGCGCGGCCGCGAACGGGGCCGAGCCGGGCGGGGAGAGGGGCCGGCGGGCGCGTCCCAGCGCCACCCCCCCCCCGCCCGCGGCTGGGTCGCCTGCCCGCCCCGAGGCGGGGCTTCTGGGCAGGGGGGCTGGCCCGGGGCCGGGAGGGCTGAGGCGGGGCCCGGTCGCCAGCGTGCCGGGCCTGGAGGGGCGGGGGGTCGCCTTCCCGCCCGCCCGGGGCTGGAGCGCTGCTGGCTGGCTGGCCGGCCTCCAGGCTGAGCTCCCGGAGAAGATGGCTGCCTGGCGGGGGGGCGGGCGGCTCTGGGGCGCCGTGCCCGTCAAGGCCCCGCCCCTCCCTGCCTTCGGTCCCGCCTCCAGAACTCCTGGGCTTCCCCGCCTGGAGTTGGCCAAGGTGGTTGGGGGGGTTGGCCGTGCGGCTGCAGGCGGCGGGCGCCTCCCCCCCGGGGGCGCGGGGCAGAGTCTGCGGCGGCGCTGCTGATGGGGAGCCGCCCCCCCTCCCCAGGCCTCCCCTTAGACGGAAGGAGCGCCCAGGTGGACTCCTCCATCGAGTCCCCCCCTCCCCCAGCTGGGACTTTGCTCCGATGAATGCGGGCGGGCGGGTGGGGGGGGTGTCTAGGGAAAGGCGTGCCTTCGAGGGCTCTTTGCACGCACTGGGCGGGCCTAGCCCAGCCCTGCTCCGCCCTTGATGCGGGGCTGCATGGAGCAGCTGCCGGGACTGGGCTGGCTGCTCTGCCTCGGGTGGGAGTTCTTGCCACTGTGAGGAACAGGAACTCGGGGGGGGGGGGCGCTCAGGCTCTGGCTCTTTTCTGCCCCTCTGGCCCCTGGTGGCGGGGGGGGGGGGCGTTCCTTGGAGGCCAGGCCAGCCTATGATTTGGTTTGGAGCTCTGCCCTGCTGGCCCTTGGGCTAGGGTGCCCTGGCCTCCCGGCTCCGCCTGTGTGGGGAGAGTCTTGCAGTGGGGGGGCTGCAGCAGCCTCCCGCAGGAGGGAAGGGAGCACATGCTAGGGTGGGGTGGGTGGGGGTGGCCTGTGCCCCAGGGCGGATGTGTCCCAGTGCGTTCCTCTCTGGGGGCTTGTGCCCAGGGGTGGGGGGCTCCCCAGCAAGCACCATTCCCTTGGCTGTACTTCTCAGCATGGCAAGGTGTCTCCGTTTCCTGGTCCTCCCTACAGCAAACACCGAGAGGCATTTATACCTCCACGTGGGAGTGCCCTGCGGTCAGCAGCCCCTTTCACGGCGTTTTTTCTCCTGTTATGCCAGTTTTGTGTGTGACTGGAGCCTTTTTTGAAGAATTAAGCTTTAAGTTGGGAATTCAAATCAAAGGAAGTAATAAATCGTGACAGTAGGTGGTTGTTATAATGTTGCGCTATAACGCAGTAGCGATTACTGATTTTTTAAAGAGTCTTCTGGAGGCACAGTGGAGAAAACGATGGTTGTGCAGGGCTGGCAGAAGGAAAATGGCACAGAGATGAGTGAGCCGCAGCCTAAAGGAAGCCACAGCCTCCATTTTGCAACGTGTGAGCAGGGCTGTCAGTGGTAGGACTTTTTGGAGGTTGTTAATTCATAGGGTTGCCATAGGTCAGAGGTGGCTTGATGGCACCTAACCACACAAACCAGTGGGGCCTTCCAAAATCCACCTCTTTCCCCTCTCAGTGGCTTGCTGGCACAGCTGGGCTGTGTTCTTCCCAGAACGGTCAAACCAGCCAAGTTTGAGAATGGATGTACCAAAAAGAGGGAGGAGCCTGGGAAGTAGACAACTAGAGGGTAGTCCAGGTGGGGGAAGCATGCGTGCACGGCGTGCCTGGTGGCCGTCGGCAGGTGCCAAAACGAAAGCGTCCTGCTGTTGTGACGCCAGCTCTGGTATTCGGAGGGCTGATGAACGTGGGGTTTCCATTTGGTTCTTGAGGCTGAAAGCCATCGATGTACCTCTCCATTAGTTTGCACAATTGTATTTTAGAGCCATTTACTAGTGGCCATTCCTACATCTTGTGGCATTGAATTCCCCAGGCTCATCTCTCTGTGGCTACTTCGAGACAGAAGTAGCTACTATCCTCGGTGGTTCCCGTGGCTGCTGCGGACGCAGAGGCGTTTGCACAGAGTGACCGCACAACCGTTTCCCTTGGGCTTTCCTGCCCTCAGCCCTCTTGGGCACCATGTCCACCTCCTCCACCGGAGGGCTTTTGTAAAAATTGAGAGTTGTTCGGTCGCAGTAGCATTACAATGTGGTAATGATCTGTTGCTGCAATCTGCTAGTTCCCAGTTTTCATTTTTTAAAACATAACTCTTTTGCTGCAAATTTATGAGGGAAAATGTAGAGCTGGCACCTGACCCCTTATAACTTTGCAATGAAAGGGGCTAGGGTAGGGGTTGCCCAATATAGAATCATAGAATCATAGAGTTGGAAGGGGCCATACAGACCATCTAGTCCAACCCCCTGCCCAGTGCAGGATCAGCCTAAAGCATCTCCGACAAGTATTCATCCAGCCTCTTCTTGAAAACTGCCAGTGAAGGGGAGCTCACCACCTCCCTAGGCAGCTGATTCCACTCTTGAACTACTCTGACCGTGAAAAAGTCTTTCCTAATATCCAGCCGGTACCTTTGTGCATGTAGTTTTAGCCCATTGCTTCGCGTCCTACCCTCTGCTGCCAACTGGAACAGCTCTTTGCCCTCCTCCAAATGACAGCCTTTCAAATATTTAAAGAGAGCAATCATGTCCCCCCTCAACCTCCTCCAAACTAAACATTCCCAAGGCCCTCAGCCTTTCCTCGCAGGGCTCAGTCTCCAGACGCCTGATGGCACACACTAGTGCTTCCTGTGGCGCCCACCAAGCTTTTCAAAAAGTGGGCAGGGCCATTGTCAAACAAAAGGGTTTTCCTCCGCTGCGGGCATTGGAGGGTCGAGAATGGCCTGCTCTTGGACTTTGTTTAGCGTGTGGCTCTGTTCCCCTTTCAGGCCTGACAGACTGTCTTTTGCAAAGCAGAGAGGGGGCTGTGTGCCAGTCTTAAGAGTGTGGGGAGCTTGGTGAGGGAGAGGTGAGAGATCAGGAGCAGAAGCCCCCCCCCCTCCAGGCTTGCTGTCCGCCCCAGGGGTACTTGCAAAGAGATAAGCACATCTATTGGTCATTGACACATACTAACCTTGGCAGGCAGCCTTGTGATTTCGGCTTGGTTTCCATTTGGCCCTGCCTCCTGTGGTGGCACTCACCACCACCACCACCACCCCTCAAAATTCCCAAAGTGCCTTTAGGCTCAAAAAGACCCCTGGGCTAGAGACTGGGGGCATCGTGCATCTGATTCCAAACCGCCGTTGAGTGTGGAGCAGCCCTTCCTGGAGCTGTGCTGACTTCTCTGGCTTTTGCGGCGTTCGAGTGGTGGTGGAGGAACATCTCTCTCTCTGCCCGCTTTCTCCACTCCGCGCCTGATGTTATAAACCTTAGCTCTCCCTCCCGTATCTCTTTCCAAGGCTAAAAAGGCCAAGATTCTTCAGCTCTTCCTCATAAGAAGGGTGCTTCAGCCCCTTGATGGTTTTGGTTAGCGCCATCTCTGCCATTCCTGCCTCTTGAGGATCTCTCTTGAGCTACGGTGACCAAAACTGTATACAGTATTCAAGATCGGAGTTGGATTGGCCAGTAAGGCCACCTTGGAAATGTAGTTGGTTTGTGAGGTACTGTTGGTCCAGGATCTTACTGGGAGGCCACCAGGAAAAGTGGGCTAGAGGCCTTGGGAAGGGAGGCACTACCCTGGCTTTGCACAAGGTGGGGAGGGGCACCGGTGCCACAGGCAGGTGGCCCTTACTTTGAGCAAGGCAGGCAGTTGCCCGCCTTTCCCCAGCCTTCAATGCTTAGGCACATTGGTAGAAAAGTGATATATTTGGGGGGATATTTGCCCTTGGCTCGTTTCTGGCTGGCTTCAGGGCTGGTTTTGGTACCAAGACTGCACTTATTGCACTCGTGGTTGCTCTCCAGCTGCAACTTGACCAGGGGAACCCCTTGTTGATTTTATTGGACCTTTCAATAGCTTTTCTCACTGTCAACCAGATTCTTTGAATAGAGCAGCTAGAAGGTCTGGCTTTTAAGGCCAGGCCTTAAAATGGTTCTGTGCCTGTTTGACACTCGCCACCCCCACCCCTGTTCTGGGTGGGCAATCATGTCAGTGGACATGAGCCTGCCCTGTGGCCTCCCACAGGGAGTGATGCTTTCACTGGAGCTCGTTAACATCGGTTAACAAACGACTCCCCTCGCGGTCTTTATCCGAGACATTAGAAGAGATGGTCTCAGTGCTAAACCAGTTCCTGGAAGAGGTGGTCAAGCGATTAAGACCACACAAGCTGAAACGAAGTGCAGGAAAGATGGGGGTGGTGCTGATAGGGGAGGGTGCTTGTAAGAGTTGCCACCAGTAGACATGGAGGGCACGTGCCCCACTTCTGTCACTTGATGAGAATGCTGGACCCCATGGTTACTCCTAGAAAAAGCAAGCTGTGGAAGAGGCTGGGAGCACCGTCCATTATCTGTATCGGGCTCCAGCTGGATCCCTCTCTTGATCATGCTGACCTGGCTATGCTGATCCATACCATTGTAACCTCGAGGCTAGATTACTGCAATGCATTATACATGGGGCTTCCCTTGAAAACTTTGGAAACTTCCACTGGTACAGAATGCTGCTCCTGCTGTCCAGTTTACACTGATTCCATCATGCAACTTGTATGTCAGTGGCTACTTGTCTTTTCCTAGGTGCAATTCAAGGTGTTAAAGTTTTTCTTGGTCTGGTACCAGCTTATCTAATGGACTGTATTTCTCCACATTCTCCCATGTGCCAGCTGTGCCAGTCAGGCACCTCACCGCACAGTCAGGCACCCCTCTGTTTTGAAGGCCTGTCCAGCTACAGCTTGTGTGCGCTCATTTTCCATGGCCACACCCACACTTGGGAATAGCCTGCCAAATAAGGCATGGAAAGCTCCCGCACTCTTCCTTCTGTAAAAGGCGCAAGCGGAATTACTTCAGTGTAGCTTTAGTGGAAATAACTAATGAATGTCTCTGGTGGCTGGTAGTGACAATATTACAGCTTTTAAAATCGTATTTTTAATTGTATTTTTTAATGTATTTTTTAATGTTCTCCCAAAGTAAACCTTGTTCGTCTGTCTTTAATAAAGAGTTTTCACCAGTTTTTCTGTAACAGGCGTGAAATCACCCAATGTGGAAAAGCAGGAAATAAATACATCCCCCACCCCTCTTCCGCACTGGAGACGCAGAGCTGGGGCTGGTCCCTTTTCCCAGGGCAATTTTGGCTTCCCATTCTCTCCCTATACCAGTTAAGCTGTGCCACAGATCTCTACACAAGCGAGGCGGTGTTGGCCACTTCATTTTCAGTCCCTTGTAAAATAATCCACGGCATGGAGTTTGTCTCTTTCGCCGCTACCACACCGGGTCTGTGCATTCATTGAGCTTCCCGCTGCGACCCCGGCAGCTCTTTCCATCTCAGTCTTGGCCAGGGCAGACTCTGTTAGCATATATTTAAAGTTAGAACTTTTTTATTCGAGTGTGCATCCCTTTACATTTACCAACAATAAACTTTATTTGCTCCATTGTTGCCACCCAATTTAGAGAGATCCTTGTGGGCCGCTTCAGAATTCACCTTGTTCTTTGTCATTCTGAATCATTTGGTATCATCTGAAAGTTTGGCTGCTGCTCTGCTCACCCCCAGTTCAAAATCATTTATGAACAGATTAAATAGCATCGGTCCCCGGTACTGATCCTTGTGGGACCCCACTGCTGACGTGCCTCCCTGGCGAGAACTGTCCACTTATTCCTACTCTCAGCTTCCTGTCATTCAACCAGTTTTTATATCCCTAAGTTTACTCCGCAGTCTTTGGTGAGGCACCAGGCCAAGAGCCTTTTCTCGGGAAGCCCACGAGGACAATAATCTGCTCTGTCATTCGAATCCAAAAGGCTGGTGAGGCGGGACTGGGGTGGATTCCCCCTCAGCAGGCTTTGTTCTCCTGTCTTCAATGAAGAGCTTTCACCAATTTCTCCGTAGCAGCAGGCTGACTGACTCTTAATTGCCCAGATCTCCTCGGGATCCTGTTTGGGCATCAGGGCGAGCGTGTTCCGATCTGTGTTTAGAGCTCCGCCCTTCCCTTCCTCCTCCTCACCTGCCTTGCCCAGCAGGGAGCCTGGGGCATGATGTGGGTCCTTCCCAGTTTGCGGGGCATTTCAGGGTCAAGGCAGAAGCAGTGGAGCTGGTGGGGAAATCAGTTGTGAAATGCAAAGAAACCTGGGCTGAGCTCGGGACGGGGGCGACATGGGGCCAGGAAGTCTTTGTTTTGTGAAAATTCCGTTTTTAATTGGACTATAAAGGCCTGTCCATTTTAGTCTCATTTCTCTAGTAATGGTCAGATAAAGACCTTCAGGAAACACACAGAAACGTATGGCTGGAAGGGACCCCCAGGGGTCATCTAGTCCTGCCCTCATGCAATGCAGGAAACTCAGAACTACCTCCCCCCCCCCAGTGCCCCTTGCTCTGTGTCCAAAGGAAGGTAAAGCTCCGGGATCCCCAGCCCATCTGCCCTGGAGGAAAGTATCTTCCTGATCCCAAAGTGACAATGGGCATTGGGCACACGAGAGACACAAGAACCAGGCACGGGCACATCCCTTCCTGCCCCCTCCCACCATGATCTACCTAAGAATCTGTCAGAGAATCAGCATTGCTGACAGATGGCATCTAGCCCCTTCTTAACAACCTCCGAAGAAGGAGAGCCCACCACCTCCCAAAGAAGCCTGTTCCTCTGAGGGACTGCTGTGTCAGGAAGTTAATCCTACTGTTTAGCTGAAAACTCCTTTGGATTAATTTTAACCCATTGGTTTGGATTTGATCCCCTGGAAAACAATTCTGCTTCCTTCTCTATGGGACAGCTCTTTAAGCCGTCAGAGAGGGCTGTCATGCCACCTCTCAGTCATCTCTACAGGCTAAACATACCAACTCCTTTAACTTTTACTCCTAAGACTTGGTCTCCAGAGCACTTGCCATTTTCTTAGCGCCCCCCCCCCCCCCACCTTTGGACATGTTCCAGCTTGTCAGCATCCTTCATAAACTGCGGTGTCCTAAACTGAATATAGTACTCCAAATGAAGTCTTACCAGAACAAAGTGGTGCCATTCCACCGTGTGATCTGGATGCGGTCCTTCTGTTGATGCTGCCCAAAACCACATTTGCCTTTTTAGGAACTGCATCATGCTGCTGACTCATGTTCAGTGTATGATCTACTAAGATCCATGGATCCTTTCACATGTACTACTGCCAAGACAAGTCTCTCCCATCCTATGATTGTGCATTTGAATTTTTCTAGCTAGTACAGAACTTTACATTTATCTCTGTTGAAATTCATTTGGTTAGTTTTAGCCCAGTTTTCATCATGATTCTGTCTTCTGCTGTATTCTCTAGTCCTCCCAATTTAGTATCACCTGCATATTTAATCAGCATCCCCTCTATTCCTTCATCCAAGTCATTTAGAAAGATGTTGAACAACACAAGGCCCAGGACCGATCCCTGAGGGGGTTCCAAATCACTCCTCTCTACGAGGATGAGGAACCATTTACAAGCACTCTTGGGGAGGCTACAAATCCACCTAATAGTAGCAGCAGCCAATCTGCGTTCTACCAGCTTGTCAACAAGAAAATCTAGTTGCCATTCTCTCACTTGACGCAGAAAAAGCTTTTGACAAAATAAATTGGAAACTAAATTTGGCATTCCTTGTGAATTTTTACGGTGGATTAAAATTGTAGTATATAAATTAAGTGTTATTATTATTGTTGTTGTTATTTATTCATCTTCTAGATCTAGAGTACTAATGGTGGTTTTTCTGCACTATTTCCTCTTAAGAGGGGTGCTAGACAAGGTTGTACTCTTGTTCCTCTTATTTTTGACCTGTGTTTCGAATCCCTGGCTTGTGCCATTAAACAAAATAATAATGTCCATGGTTTTGTATATAATACTTTGGAATTTAAAATTATCTTATAAGCAGATGATTATTGTTTGTTGTTTATTTCAGAACCTCAATTTTCTATTCCAGTACTAATGAATGTGATTAATACGTTTGGAGATTTGTGTGGCTGTTCAATTAATGGGAGAAAATCTGAATTGGTGCCGCTGGGACACAATATATCACGGAGTGTATTTGCTAATGGACATTTTTGATGGTCCCCAAATGTCCTTACGTTATTTGGAATATTGATTCCTAGAAATATTGAAGCCCGCTCCAAAATGTTGTGGATTGTGGACAAACTATGTCCATGGTATTCACCTGATGCGAAAAAGTAGTAACTCTGTCAGAAAAGGAGACTAGGTTAGTCTGACATGAATTGTTCCTGAGAAGTCGGAGCAAGGGCATGCTGGCTCTTAATAATCACAGATGTCTTTTCTAAACGCTCAAGGACTGGCTGACTGATGATTTGTTCTAAAACCTTTCCAGCTATGGACATCAAGCTGCTAGGTTGGTAGTTACCTGGATCCTCTTTTTTCCCTCCTCTTGACCATGGGGACAACATTTGCCTGCCTCCTGTCTTCTGACATCTCACCTGTTCTCCAAGAATTCTCAGAGATGATAGACGCAATTACATCAGCAAGTTCTTTTAAGTACCCTGGGTTGCAATTCTTCTGGCTCTTGAGGGCTTGGTTTCAGTTAAAGAAGCGAGGGGTTTACATACCATCCCGATGCCTATCCTCGGCTGCCACTCCCCTTCTTTGTCATGTGTTCTCTTTTTGCCAGGTTGAGGACAGTTTCCCTTGCAAGAGAAGACCGAAGCACAGTAGGAGTCGAGCCGTTTGGCCTCCTCTCTGTCACCTGTTACAATTCCGCTTTCCTCTCTCTGCAGTGGGCCCACCACCTCCTTGTTCTTTTTCTCCAAACTTAACCAAAGAATGTTTTTTTCGTTGTGTTTAGTGCCTCTCGTTAGCCTGAGCTTTAGACGTTCTAACTTTCCCTACAAGTAAATCTTTGGTCATGTGCCCCTCCTTCCATTTCCTAAATGTGTCCTTTTAAATTCTCAGCTCGTTATCCAACTGTTTCTGGAGCCAGCCTGGCTTCTTTGGGTTCCGCTCATTTTTCCTTCTCATTGGAATCATTTGCTACGGTGCCTTCAGTGTTTTGCTTTTAAGAAACTCCCACCCACCACGAACTCCTTTCTCCAATATTTCTAACATGGGATTCCACCCAGCATATCTTTGAGCTTATAGAAATTTGCTTTTCTAAAGTCCAGTCTATATGACTGACTGCATCCAGCTTTCCCTTTCCCCTAAGTCTTAAATCCAAAAATGGCATGGTCGCTGCTGCCCAGGGTGCCCACTATTTCTCCTCGCCGACCCGTTCTTCCCTGTTGTTGATAATCTGGTCCAAGATAGCAGACCCCTCGTTTCCTTCTCTGACTTCTGGATGATGGAGCCGTCAGCCGTGCAATCCCAGATTTACTGGATCTTTCATTTTTAGCAGAGTTTGACTTCCAGCAGCTGTTATGGTTATGACTGCTACGTCATGTTTCTTTGAAAGTTTTGCAATCTAGGACTGCATCATCCAAGACTTCTGCTTGGCTTGGTGGTCTACAGCAGACCCCCACCATAATATCGCTGTGACTTCTTTCTCCTTTCATTTTTACCCAGAGGCTCTCAACTGGCCTTCCATGCTCAGTTTCATGGATTTCCTCTCAAGTATATACAGCCATGCCATATAATGCTACTCCTTCCCCCTTCTTGTTTTGGTTTATTCCTTTTCAGCAAGTTATGCCCCCTGCCCCCAACTCCCGTTTTCCTGTTGAGAGTCTCATCCTGCCGCGTTCTAGTCATGCCTCTTGGGCCATAGTCCCTTTCCTGTACTGAGACTTCAGGTTCCTCCTTTCCCTTGCTCTGCCAATCAGTGCAGAGGCGCCAGAACCCGTGGCTGCTTTGCCCCTGTCCTTCTCTGCAAGGCTGTGGCTCCCTGCGTGCGTGCCCCCGTCTGCTCACCCTGAGTGCTCTCACCTCCAGGAACTGGCATCATGCCCGCTTCTGGGCTTTGATCTCCTTCCCCCACCCCAGGATTTAGTCTCAAGCCCTCCTTGTCAGGCTTGGGAGGCAACTGGCAAGAAGGTCGGGGTGGGGGGTGGGGTGGGGGGTGGGGGTTCTGTTCTTGTCCTCTCCTTGGAAATGAGGATCCATCTGGACCTGCTTCTGAACAGGGGGGTCCATTTCACTGTCATGTCTGATGATAATGGATAGACCCCCCCCCCCCTATTTCTCTGTGGCCATTGCCCCACCTCACAAATGGCTGTTCCGTATGTTATTTGCATGCTGTGTATGAAGGAGACCCCCTGTGAATAGCCGGAGTTGGAGGGGGACAGTGGCTGGCTGTGCCTCCCGTGCCCTCCCTGCTGGCTTCCCAGAGAAGCTTTGCTGCGCGGGGAATGCGTGTGCCCGCAACCGCGATCTGTGAGAGCTCTGAATGGAAGCAGCATCTCTGGCGGCAGTAGGACTCCAGCATAAACTGGCTTTCTATGTCTTCTCCCCTTTGCCTTTATTGGCTGCCACCTCTTCTTACCGTTTCCCGCCCAGGTTCGATGCTGGCTCTGGGAGGGGCTGATGCAGACCTCCCTGAGGCCCCGCAGGTGTGTGCCCCATTGCTGCATGTTTTCCTGGCAGCAAACCTCTCCCTTGCTTAGACGGTAGGGGCAGGGAGTGAGGGGAGAGCCTTGGCCTGGCTCCTTCCTTCCCGGCAGCAAGAGCCTAGCTGGGGAGGCAGAGAAACCACCCTCCAGCACGAGGTGGCGGCTACCATAAACAGGAAATCCAGCGCCTGGGAAGCAATTCCCGTCTCTCTCCTTTTTGGGAACTTTCTATTCTCTAGGCATTCCTGTTGCTTGAGTCACTCTGTTGCTGGGCTGGGCCAGCCACGGCGTCCTGCACCTCAGCCCGCCCCCCAGGCCGCTCATAGCCTGGAAGCCTTCCTGCTAGGGGAGAGCCTTCCGTGGCAGTGAGCTGTGCCTGCCCAGGGCTGCTGTGAGAGGTGGTGGAAGTAGAGCCCAGCTGGGGAGCACTCGCAGTGTCGGCTGCTGTTTCTCTAGGCCAGTGAAGGGCACCGAATGGCTGCACAGAAACGCACGATTGCAAGCCAGCCAGCCCAGAGGGTGCAGCCAGGAGCAGCTTTTGGGCAGGATGTGTGGCTACTGTCAGGCGACTTCCCTGCATCTAGTCCCCCACCCCAGCAAAAGGGTCTGCCATAATCACACTCACATCTTTGGTAGTGAAGAAGCGTGAGGTCTACTTCTGTTGCATGGCACACTTTGAGGAGCGTGCAACACGGGGCTGCTGCTTTTAGCGGCAGCCACGTGTCCCCCATTTTCTGTCCTGAACTAAATGGACAAGGGAAGGTTGCCCGGGGGGGGGGGACCTGGGAAGAGGAGTGGGCGGCCTTGATGTGGGTGAGTGGGCAGCCCTTCAGACCCATTTGGATCAAGGAACATCTCTGTGGCCCTGGGAGGGGGCATGTGAGCTGGCGGCCAAGTGCAGGGGAACTTTTTCAAGTTCCCTGTTGCCTCTCTTTCACTGAATTTCCTCTTGTTCATTACTGTACTCTGCTCAGTGAATGTCAGTGAGAAAGGCAGACTATTAATAATAATAGGATGATGATGATGATGAAGTTAACTTTGCCTCTGTGGCAGTGGCTGGCGGCCAATTCTTGGCTTTGTGGCTAGCAGCTCCCTTGTCTTGTGGGGGCTGGGAAGGGGCCTGAGATGGGCATGGCCACCGTGGTCCCTTGTGCGTGGGCCTGGGGAGGGAAGTGTGGGGCGGGGCTCCTTCGCTCTCAGCAGTGGGGGGTGGGGGTTCCACCAAGAGGCAGGACTGACTGTGGTGGTGGTGCGCACGCGTGACTGACTGTGGTGGTTGCGTTTCTTCCTAGGCGGAGTCTGATGTGGCCTCTCTGAACCGTCGCATCCAGTTGGTGGAGGAGGAGTTGGACCGAGCGCAGGAGCGCCTGGCCACTGCTCTGCAGAAACTGGAGGAGACCGAGAAGATGGCGGACGAGAGTGAGAGGTGAGGGGAGGAGGGGGCAGGTGGCAGGAGGCCTAGCAGGATGTGCCCTCCGCAAGGTGCCCAGGCGCTGGCCATGGCATGCTTTGGCTCTAGCCACAGGCCCACTGCGTGCAGGCAGGCTTGCCTCTTGGATTTCGGAAGCAGCCGCTTGGCCCGTGCTGGCCCCGGCCGGCGGAGGTCGCGCTCACTTTCCTGTTTTCCTCTGGACTCCACGCAGGTGTTGAGGTGTGTGCGTAGATTACTTTGCTTTAAGCCAGGCTTCCGGGGAAGCACATCTGGGAGCCAAAGCAAGGTCCTGGCAATGTGCGACCACTGGTATTTTAAGGAACAAAGCCCCTGGACTGGAAGTAAAAATATCAGAAATCTTAGAGAAGGGGAAAGCCATTACCTCCACCCTCTGAAAAACGGAAATTGGGTGTGTGGGAGGGAGGGAGGAATCGAAATAGATACATTCCTAACAAGACCTGCCCGTACTTTACTGCTTTAAAAACAAAATGCATTATCTATGTGCATAAAGTTGTAGTTTAATATAGTTGATATTCCACAATGTTAGTGTCGCAGCTTTATCCAAACTAGAATTGCAAGTATATCCTCTGACAGAGATGGAGCAGGCCCTGAAAAAACTGTCTGTTTGAGCCAGTTGGGTGATTAAGAAATCAGAACTGGAAATGAAAAACAGCAGCCTTGCAGTAAATGAAGGAAGGTTTTCTGGTCTGGCTTAGCAACAATGGTGGTGGAATCCTAAACTGAGATACACCCTTCCACGTCCACTGAAGCTCAGAAGGGTGCAGCTAGGACGGCGCTGTCAGTCTCCCGTGGTATCGTCATGTAGAGAGGAAAGAAATGTAAAGTTTAGAGGCAAAGCAGAGAAGAAACATCCCTACAACATAAGTAGGGAGCAGCAATAAATGTAGGTATTCAGTGAAAGTTTAGGCTAGTATGTGGCCAGTGTAGGAAAGAGGCAGTCCTGCCCACACCTTGTTAAGAATGGCCCTGTAGAGCTCAGTGGGACTTACTCCTGAGTAAGGGACAGGGTTGCCCGTGCCCTTGTGGAGGGAGCAAGCTCTCCTGAGCCCATTTCGCTTCTGTCTGAGTGGATTACAGGCCCTTGAGAATCCCAGCGAGTGCCACTTTGCTTCTCCAGTCAGTGTCTCAAGCGTCCCTGCCACTGGCTCTTGCCTTGTGCTGGGGCAGCTGCTCTTATGCCCACTTGATCTCCTCCTTCCCTTCCCACGGCAGCTCCTTGCAACCAGCCCTCCCCCCGCCCCACCCCACCCTTGGGTGCAACGTGCGCACATCCGTGGATGGAAAGGGTGGAGGAGAGGAGCTCAGTGAAAAGCCCTGGAACTACCCGCCTGTCAGCTTGACGTCCATACCTGGAAAGGTGTGAGAACAAATTGTCAAGCAGTCAGTCCATAAGCATTTAGACAGAAGGCTGTGATTCCCAAGAGCCAGCAGGGGTTCCTCCAGAACAAGTCACGGCAGGCGAACCTTTTTGGGTAGAGTTACTACTTCATTTGCATCAGGGGGGTGCTGTGGACATATTTTATGGCTTTTGATAAAGTTCCACATGATATTCTTGTTTATTTTTTTAAATTTTAAGTTTATTTGAAAAAGTAGGGAGGAAATTTAAATAAACCGCATACACAATAGAAATAAAAATATGACAGTAGACAAAAATCTACCTATAACATCTGTACAAGGTTTTCAGATATCTAAAAATAAGTCCATCTTCAGTTGTCATCTATATGCCATACATTTGAACAACAACAACAACATTCAATTTATATACCGCCCTTCAGGACGACTTAACACCCACTCAGAGTGGTTTACAAAGTATGCTATTATTATCCCCACAACAGAACACCCTGTGAGGTGGGTGGGGCTGAGAGAGCTCTGGAAGAGCTGTGACTAGAGATGGGCACGAACAGCAATACGAACTAAAACCCACGAACAGCCCAATCTGCTGTTTGCGAACCAGCTGTTCGTGAGGCCCCATTCTAAAGGAACGGGTGGTCGTTGCAAGCCTCCTTCATTGCTGTTCGTCAAGCCAGACAGCCTGGCACCTGCAATCAGTTCCCATGGCAACTCAGGCAGGGATTGGCTGAACTCTGTCTGAACTCCTGCTGTTGCCCTGGAAACCCCAATCTAAGCCCAATTTAGCTTGATAGGCAGGTCTTCCTGCCCCCACCAACAACGAACATGTTCATGACAGGATCATGTTCATCAGTGTTCGTTGTTCGTTGTTCGTGGATGGCAACGAACAGCATGTTCAGGGTTTTTTTCTGTTGGTGCCCATGTCTAGCTGTGACTGACCCAAGGTCACCCTGCTGGCTTCAAGTGGAGGAGTGGGGAAGCAAACCCGGTTCTCCAGATTAGAGTCCTGCACTCTTAACCACTACACCAAACTGGCTTGAATATGGATAAAGTAGCAAGATCCTCCATCCATTGCATTAACTGGCAGAGATTTGTCTCTCCAGTTTTGGAATATAAGTCTTTTGGCTATGGTAGGGTCACAGAATCCACTTTTGTTGACCATTGGTTAAGTTGTAGGCAGGTAGCTTAAAAGTACATAAACATCCTCAAAAATCAGTGGGTGTTCTAATACAAAATTAATATGAATAATTACCTTCCAAAAAGATTGAATGACTGGACATGTCTGAAGTATATGCTCAAGAGATATGTCCTGTAAACTGCAGCGCCAGCAATTAGACACTGTACTTAGGTCTTAACTAAAAAGATGTTGTGGTGCCCGATATACCGTAAATGTGATTTTAAATTTTTTTTTTTTGCGGAATAAGTCACAGCTTAAGATCCATAGAAGTAACAGGAATAGCATTCAAGGCCTTGTCCCATTGCTTTGGCAAACTGGGCAATCTAACTTCTTATTCTATTTGTTTCTGAGACTCTGCATGTCATATTTATTATATTGGTTAATAAATTTATAAACAAATATTGTAAACAAATATTTATAACAATATTTATAAACAAATATTGTAAGTTTTGTTTTTTGTATAGAGAGTTTTGAAAAATGGGGGGGACTCTGAAACTATGCTCCAGGGTCATATTTGGATACTAACAAAGTTGTAGTTGGTTGTTGTGGGTTTTCCGGGCTGTATTGCCGTGGCTGGCCACAGCTGCTGGCGAAACATCAGGAACTACAATGCCAAGACCACGGCAATACAGCCCGGAAAACCCACAACAACCATCATTCTCCGGCCGTGAAAGCCTTCGACAATACAAAGTTGTAGTTGTAAATATTGCCGTTCAGCAAAAATTGACAAGACCCCAAATGAGAAAATGACAGAAACTTGTCATAATAGCCTGTGAGTTGATCCAAAGTAAAAAATCCCCCTATCTGTCCAAGCCATCCGTGAAAATGTTTCCATCCCAATTTTTGGATCTGGATTGGCCCATAAGGTTAATTTAGCATGAGAAAATGGGCCACATCTTTTTATTTATTCATAGTCTGCCTTTCTCAGTCAGACAGTGCAAGTGAATAGTATGTAATCAACAGTTAGGACATTAAATGAACAGATGCAAAAGGGAATAGTAGCAGAAAATTTGAAAACAAGAATAAATTTGAATGTAGAGATGAAATCTTTCGGAAACAAAGCCTGACCAATTTCCATGGCATGTTCAGCAACATGGAAACTCCCTAGTGGTGCATATTTACAGCAGCAGACATTTCCCAATAGCATAGCATATAGTCCCTGTCCCTACCAATGCATCTCTCTGAGCTATTTCTTACAACACAGCCCTATAATCTTGGTAGAAAGCCCTCCTGAATAACTCAGTTTTGTAATGGTTTGCAGAAACCCGGGGGGGGGGGGCTCTCCTGACCTCAGGCAGGCCATTCCATAAGGTGGGGGCCACCACAGAGAAGGCACATGTGTGAGCAGATGTTGATTTTGTCCAACTGCAGGGCGGAACCTGTAGAAGATCCTGTCCAGATAAGCAATAATGCCATGGTGGAACATGGGGGAGAGGCAGTTGCACAAATACGAGGGGCCGAGGCCATGAAAGGCTTTGAATGCGATAGGCATAACCTTGGATGGAGCCCAGTAACTGAAGGACTAGAGGGGATGCACATTCAGTTTGCATGTGATGCTAAATTGGGAGGGTAGCAAATATAGTAGAATATAGTAGAAAATATAGTAGAAGAGAGAATCAAGATTCAGATTGATCTTGACCAGATGGGAGACTGGGCTAAAAATAAAATGAAATTGAACAGAGAAAAATGTAAAGTTTTGCATTTAGGTAGAAAAAAATCAAATGCATAATTCCTGGACAGGAGAGGCTTGTCTTGGCAACAGTGCGCGTGAAAAGGATCTAGGGGTCTTAGTAGACCATACACTGAACATGAGTCAGCAGTGTAATGTGATAGCTAAAAAGACAAATGCGATATTAGGCTGTATCAACCGAAGCAGAGTGTCCAGATCACACGAAGGGATGTTATTGCTCTACTCTGCTCTGGTTAGACCTCACCTAGAGTATTCAGTTTTGGGCACCACAATTTCAGAAGGATATAGACAAGCTGGAACATGTCCAGAGGAGGGCAATGAAGGTGGTGAGGGGTCTGGAGACCAAGTCCTGTGAGGAAAGGTTGAAGGAGCTCGGAATGTTTAGCCTGGAGAGGAGACGACCGAGAGGGGATATGATAACCATCTTCAAGTACTTGAAGGGCCGTCATACAGAGGATGGCGCAGAGTCGTTTTCTGCTGCCCCAGAAGGTCGGACCAGAACCAACGGCTTGAAATTAAATCAAAAGAGTTTTTGGCTAAGCTAATTAGGAAGAACTTCCTGACGGTTAGAGCGGTCCCTGAGTGGAACAGGCTTCCTCGGGAGGTGGTGGGCTCTCCTCCTTCGGAGGTTTTTAGGCAGAGGCTGGATGGCCGTCTGACAGCAAGGCTGATTCTAAGACAGCGTGCTCTTCAGCGGGTGGAGAGAGAGGGGACGGGGCTGGGCCGGGGTTCTGGGGTGACAGACGGTTCAGGAACTGGCCCCAGGGCAGAGGTATTTGAGGTTGGCTTAGCCCTTGGAAGCTCAGAAGTTCGACTGGATTAGACTGAAGGAGGGCAGGAGCTCCGGTCCACTCGTGCCCACGCTCTGCCCTCCTCTTTCACACTGACAGTTGCCTGGGGAGGGAGGCCTGCAGGGCCAGGCAGTAGAGGAGCCTGCAGCCGTGGCCTGAGCAGGGTCAGACTTGGGATCCGAGGAACCAAGGCCGCCAGAGGGCTTGACACAGAACCTTGCCTTGAGGTTGAAACACAGTAATGAAGATGGCCTGGTGACTTTCTGCCTTCCTGGGGCGGGAGGGACCATGCATTAAACCCGACCGGATCTTGTTCTGGTCACCAGGTGGACAGTATCCTTCAGGGGAGAGCTTTGTTCCCTGATATCCTGAGACAGGAGAAGCCAGGGTTACAACCGGGGCCTCTGCTGCACAAAACCACACAGTCTGTCCCTTTCCTGCCTTGGCCCGGTTTCCCTTATTCGCCGTGGGCTGTGCCATGGAGGGGCCTGAGGCCCAGCTCCCGTCCCTGATGCCCTCCCAGTTCCGGGCTGGAGGGAGTTGGCCGCAGTCCAGGGCACACCGCCAGTAATACATCCCATTGAAGGGGACGAACGGGGTTTGTGCATTGCTGTAGGCCCTCCCGGAGGCTGTCCGGTGGGGGGGCTGGGTTGGGGGTCTCTGGCTGTGTCTGTACCCCAGCTGCTGAACAGTTTTCTTGTATTTTCTGTATTTGGATACATGAAGCTGCCTTATTCCGAATCCAACCCCCAGTCCATCGGGTCGGTCTTGTCTCCTCGGCCTGGCCGCGGCTCTCCGGATCTCAGGCAGAGAAAGGCCTTTCACGTCACCTGCTGCCTGGTCTTTTTAGCTGGAGAGGGCAGAGGTGGAGCCGGGTACTTTCTGCACACCTAGCAGATACTCTGCCTCTGAGCTGTGTCCCCTCCCCCAAATTAAATGTATTTATTTATTTAAAACCTTTCTAAGCCTCCCTTCCACCCAAACGGGGTCCCCAAGGCAGCAAACATCAAACCATTTCAACATTAAAACAACATTTAAAATGAAGCAGAATAACGGAATAATTCAATAAAAACATGAGCACGCATAATACCAAAACCAGGGAGGGAAGCCGGTGGCCGTCGCTGGGGGAGGGGTGCCAGGCAGAACCCAGAGCGGGTGCGGATGGTGTGCTTTTGTTCCCCAGAGGCATGAAGGTCATCGAGAACCGAGCCATGAAGGATGAGGAGAAGATGGAGCTCCAGGAGATGCAACTGAAAGAGGCCAAGCACATTGCAGAGGAGGCCGACCGCAAATACGAGGAGGTGGGGGCCCTCCGGGAACAGATCTGCTGGGGCGGGGGGGGGGGGCGGGGGTGAGGCTGGAGTTCTCTGCCAGCTGCCCCTCCCCGGAGGGCTCCTGCTAAGATCCGTGCCTGATTGGCTTGGCAGGTGGCTCGGAAGCTGGTGATTCTGGAGGGGGACCTGGAGCGCTCCGAAGAGAGGGCAGAAGTTGCCGAGAGGTGAGCACGGGGGTGGGGGGTAGGGGTGGTTCTGCCTTTCCTTGAAGGGAGGGGCAAGTGCTAAGGAGGGGGCAGGCCTTGGCACCCTCTGCATCCAAAGTGCCGTGCCCAAACCAGTGAACTGTGCCCCCCTCCGTAAGGCAGCAGGAGCCGCACTCCACAGCCAGGGAAGTGCCCTCTGGCGCTCTGGCTGCTTCTGCTGATGGGGGTGGGTGGCCTTTCAGGAGGGGCTCCCTTTGTGCAGGGCTGGTGGGAGAGCGCTAGAATGCCCCCGCCTCTCTCCCCGGTGGCTGCTGCCCCCAGTTTCTGGTCCTAGACCCAGCATGGGGGGAGAGAGGCCACTGGGCTGCATGTGGCCTCGGTGCCTTTTTCATGGAGGCTGGGGTGGGGTGGGTAATATGAGTAACATTCGATTTATATGCCGCCCTTCAAGACAACTTAATGCCCACTCAGAGTGGTTTACAAAGTATGTTATTATTATCCTCACAACAACAATCACCCTGTGAGGTGGGTGGGGCTGAGAGAGCTCCGAAAGAGCTCTGACTGGCCCAAGGTCACCCAGCGGGCTTCAAGCGGAGGAGAGGGGAATCCAACCTGGTTCTCCAGATTAGAGTCCTGCCACTCTTAACCACTACACCAAACTGGCTCTCCAGTTTGGAGAGGGTGGGGGTATGTGAGCACCTGCCCCTCCCACCTAGGTGATGCAAGTGACCCCGACAGGATACCTCCCTGGGCTCCCCAAGGCGTCTTAGAGCTTGCTTACATGGGCAGGTGGGCCCTAGAGAGGGAGAAGCAAAGGGGCTGCCTCTCTCTTGCACTGCTAGCAGTTGGATTAAGCATTGGCTTAAATACAAGGTCCTTGGAATGTTATATGTTTGTTGTGTTTGAATTGACTTGCACCCCCTTAGTGCCAGGGGGTGGGCGGGTGGGGGAGTGGCTCAGGGCATGTGGGTCTCGCTTGCATTCTCCAGCTAAGTGTTGCTTGCCCACCTTGCCTTGCCAGCCGCATGAGGCAGCTGGAAGAGGAGCTCCGCACTATGGATCAGGCCCTCAAATCCCTGATGGCTGCAGAGGAAGAGGTACTGAGCAGGGGCTCCTCCCTCTCTGTCTCTCTCTCTCTCTCTCTGCCTGTCTCTGAGCTGCACCCCCTCCCTGCCTCTGCTTCCCAGCGTCAACCTGGAGCTCTTTCTGCCTTCCCCTTGCCCTGTCCGTCCTCAGGGGCATGGGGGAGGTCTCCGCTGTGTCCTTGGCTGGGGGGGCCACACCCTGTCTGGGCACAGGAGCCATGCCAGTGTTTAGAGACTGTGGACCATCACTGGTGAGTGAGCAGCAGGAGGGGGCCTGAGCAGGAGCTCCTGGCCGGAGAGGCTCCTGAGTGTGAGACCCATGTCTGCCTTGCATGGCAAGAGACGGGGTGGGGGTCAGAAAACTAGATGAGGTTGGCTGCCAGAAGTGCTGCAAGGAGGAGCCTGGCTTGGTCTGTGAACTGAGGTGGCAGCTGTCTATGGAACTGGGGAGGCCCAGGCACAGGCTGCGAACGTGGGCAGGCCGGGCAGGAGGAGGGCCCAGGCTTTCCCATCCCTTGCAGGGCAGGCTGCGGATTGGAGGCTTGAGTTCTCCCAGCTCCTCTTCCTAGAAAGACCGAACTGGAAGGGCCCGAGTGCCTGGAGTTCAAATCTCCTAAGCCGAAGCCTGGCCTTTGAGACCACGCGGAGTGAGTCGAGTCCCGGCTGGCTGATGGCCAGTGACGCTTTTTGGCCTGAGGGCGATGCAACTTCTTCCTCCTGCAGTGCCTCTCTGTCCTCTCACCTGGTTCTCTCTCTCTCTCTCTCTCTGTCTGTCTGTCTGTCTGTCTCTGTCTCTTTCTCCCTGCCTCTCACATTCCCGCCTTTTTCCTGCCTGCCCCTGTCTTCTGGTCTGGGCCACAGTAAATGTGGTGACCTTGAGGAAGAGCTGAAAATTGTCACCAACAACCTTAAATCCTTGGAAGCCCAGGCAGATAAGGTAGGGGGGGGGCAGGCAGGGGAGGTTGGGGGGCTCCGTGATGCCCCCACTGGAGCTAGAGGGAGGCCGGTCTGGAGTGGGGCGGGGCAGCTTCTGAGGCCTGCGAAGCAAAACGCCATGTGGGCAGCTCCTCCTGGCTCTCATATTGACCCCCTTTCCCCCCCCCCTCCCCAGTATTCCACCAAGGAGGATAAATACGAAGAAGAGATAAAGCTTCTGACAGACAAGCTCAAAGAGGTAAGGGGCATGGGGGCCGGTTCAAGCCCGGCTGTGGAGTCTGGCTGAGCTTGGTTTCTAAAGGCTTCTGGAAGGAAACGTGCTTGAAGCCTCGGTGGGCTGTTTGGTCAGAGCAGACCACTGGGTGCCCCTCGCCTGAACGCCCACTCCGCTTTGCAGGTTCCTCGCTGGTTTGTCTCCCAGCCGATAAGTAGCCTTGGTGGTTCAGCAACTGAGCGTCTTTCCAGATGAATGCACTTAATTGGGGGGGGGGAACCTTCTTTCCTCTGTGGGGGTGGGTAGTATTTTGCCCCCTCCCTTTCCACCCTCATGGCTGTGTGGGCAGGGTGTGCGCCCCTTCCTCCCCTCCCCTGGCAAAGGCCGGAATCACCTCAACTCTGAGGCAGCCTGCCTGCCCCCAGGTCACTGACTGGAGCAGCGGGTGGTTCTACTGTCGGTTGCTTTGTTTTAAAATAAAATCTAGTAAAACATATCTCACCTTTCCTATTTAGATCAAGCCGCTGACACGTGTAATCAAAGGCCAAGCCATGCTGTTAAAACCATATAAAACGACGCCATAAAAAATTCGCCAAGCCCCAGGAGGCCTCTCCTGCCAGAAGGCCTTCCCTGTGGGTTTGGCTTCCTCCTTTCCCTCCCTCCCTCCCTCCTTCGGGACAGTCCGGGCTGCGCACCCTTCCTTTCTGGGGCCAGAATGTGGGGCTGTTTCCCTCTCTGTTGCGGGGGCAGGAAGGAAGCGAGTGCACACACCAGCTCGAGGTGGTCAGAGACTCTCTCAAGGAACCTCTTCCCTGCGTGAGTCCCAAGGATGCCTGAGTTAAAGCTTTTATTGATCACCTGAGAGTTCAGTACAGAAGAACCGCCTTGGTAGGAATGGCTGGCCCTCCCCCTGTAAAGCATTAAATGCTTCCTGCACCACCCACCCCGGCAGGCACCACCCACTCTACTCCACCCGAAACTAAGCTCTAAGTTCACTTCCAATAAGCTGCAGAAAGTAAAATGAAAGTTACTGTTCTGACGAGGTCCATGGTTCCTCTTTGTCTCCCTGGTAACATAGATAACTGCTTTCTCAGAGCTTCTCTCACAGATAACATTTCCCGGGCAGGATTTAACGCACACACACAAGGCTGCACTGGCGCTTTTAAAGCCGGGCACATAAAGCAGGGCACAGATCTGGTCTGCAACAGTAACCGCCCCCCCCCCCCCCAGAATGAACCCCTCAAAGTATGGCCACCAGGGGCCACCCGGACAGGTGCGCTTTTGGCCGTGGAAAGAGGAACGGCTGCATAAAACAACGGGGGGTGCAGGTGCAGGCGCAGGCTGTGGTGCCGGGCCCAGGGGGAATGGTGGTTCACCACCACCGTGCCAATTTCACATGGATGCTTGAGTCTGCCGGATCAGGCCATCAGTCCGTCAAGGGCTCAGTATTCTCTACTCAGACGGGCAGTGGCACTGCAGTGTCGCGGCCCGGGGTCTGTCACATCACCTGTGGCCTGCTCCTTTCACCTGGAGAGGCTGGGAAGATGCTCTGCCACTGAGCCACAGCCCCTCCCACGGAATCTGCTGTAGGGACAACAGTTGCCTCCCGTCTGGCGGTACCAAACTATCCCCTCCCCCACCAGCCGCTTTGGGGGCAGGGGAGTGCCATTCTCATCTCTGATTTGTGGCTATCCCTGCTGGGGCTTTCAAGGCAAGAGACATTCAGGGGTGGTTTGCCATTGCCTGCCTCTGCAGGGCCACCCTGGTCTCCTTCGGAGGTCTGCCACCCAGTTACTAGCCAAGGCCAACCCTGCTTGCTTCTAAGACCAGATGAGATTGGGCTAACCTGGGCTACCCAGGTTGGGCCCTGCTTTGTGGAGCCCAAGAATTTCGTAAAACAAATAAGAACTCACCTGTAGCTGCAGTCACGGAATCCCAACGCCTGTTTAGCTCTGCCAGCGATCCCTTCCGTGAACAGCAAGATTTGGGCCCAGGGGCGCTGTAAAGGCTCCGACTGTCGAAAACGCTCCTGCCCTGGAAATCTGGTTGGTCTCTAAGGTGCTCCTGGACCCAAATCTTCTGCTCTTCTCCTGCGGACCAACCACAGTTACCCACCCACACCTTTTCCGAGCAGGCTCAGGCGAGGTCTTCCGGCTCCTGGGCTCCGTTACTTGGTCCTCTGGTTAAATCTTCCTTGCTGTAATGCTCTGCAGGGAGGATTGGCGGCACCAGGGATTTACATCACTGATGTTTTCTGGGCAATCCGGTTTGCTGTCTTGCTTACAGATAACCTGTGCTTTATGCAACCAAACAGCCAATCAGTCCAAAACAGGGCATGCACTGTGGAGTTGTGCCTGCTTGGACACACTACTTTCTCGACAAATGTAGGATTGCTATGCAAAGATCTTGTATGTGAAAGCAAACGGGGGGGGGGGCAGGGAGGTGCAAACACCTGAGTAGATAGGCCCAGGATCAGGCTGCTGGTTCCAGCACTTCCTATGAGCAAAGAAGATATTTAGAGGTCAAGCAAGTAGTTTGGGAGATGTGACCCTTTTACAGATCCTGGGGTAGCCCTGGATGGCTCTTTGTGTGGCCTTTGTGCTGAATTTTGGGCCCTGGGTGTCTCTCCCATGGCACTTCCTCATACGGGGAGAGAAACCTCTGTCTTCTCAGATGATGATTCTGGCTCAGTTTTAAGAGAGAACGAGGGCCAAATGACATGTTTGTGTTTTTCACAAATTGGGGTCCTGGACCCAATGAATGCCCCACGTGGGCTCAGCCCGCCATTGGGGGGGGACGGGCTCCTGCCAACCTCAAGCAGGTTTTCCATGCGGAAATAGGACCCAGGTGGAGTGTGATTTCCCTTTTTCCGCTGCTTCATATGCAGAAAGTTTTCACGCGGGAAAATGGCCTTGGGGAGGCGGGGAGCCCTCCCTGCTTCGGCAGTGCCGTTCCAAGCTCTTTGGGGCTCTCCTGTCTGAAAGAAGAACCCTTTTTCTGCAGCCGCTGCCGGGATGTGTGGGGCATGACTTGCATCTGGGTTTCCTGCTCCCAACTTGTTACAAACACAAACATGTGGTTTGGCCCCCCGAGAGGCGTTGGTGGTGTTCAGATTTCCTTTTAAGTTGAGCTTTGTTTTAAAGACATGCTATGAATGTAAACAGTTCTTAAATTTTCCCTGCCGCTTTGTGTGGACAAATGCATGGAACTTTAAAGAAACAGCAGAAATGGCAGCCAGCCTCCTCGTGCTCTGCCATGTGAAGTCCCCCCTGCCGCTGCCCATAGGGCCGCCGTCGGTGGGCATGGCAGGGCACAGAGCACCTGCTGGCAGGAAGGCGGCTGCTCTCTCTGCCGTTCAGGGGAAGTGTCTCTGCAGGGCGGGGAACGCAACCCTCTTTTGTCTCCCCTCCCCCAGGCTGAGACACGGGCAGAGTTTGCTGAGAGGTCTGTGGCCAAACTGGAGAAAACCATAGATGACTTGGAGGGTAAGCAGGGCCCCTGGGCTGTGGGGCAGAGGTGGGAGACACTGGGGGAGGGAGGGAGGGGGCAGGGGGTGGCCCAGGCGGGGGGGGGGCTGAGAGAAAGGGCTTCTGGGCAGAGGGAGGGGCCGTGCCCGGTGCATGCTTCCGTGTGAGTCCTCACCCCCTCTTCCCCTTCACTTCCGTTCACTCTCTTCTCTTCCTCTCCTCACTCTTCTCGGCTGTGCCTCGCCCCTCCTGCGCGCCCCCCCCCTCACTGCCTCCTGCAGACGAAGTCTATGCCCAGAAGATGAAGTTCAAAGCCATCAGCGAGGAGCTGGACAATGCCCTCAACGACATCACCTCCCTCTGAGCCACCCCCTGCCTCCCCCCCCCACTGTCTGTCTCTGCCTCTCAGGGTCTGCTGCACGCCTCTGTTCCCCCCGCCCCCCCCCCGCCCCATACTCACTGGACTCCCAAGTGCTCTTCTGTGTGTGTGTGTTTACAGAGGGGGGGGGTGCAGTGTCCCCTCTAGGAGGGCTGACCCGAGCCCTTTCCTCACCAGAAGTGCCTTCCCAGGCAGAGCAAGGGGCACCCCTAGAGCCTGGGGTTTGCGGAGGCAGGCTTCCTCTGGGGCCAAGGAGGGACTGTGGGGGGCCCTCCCTGGGCTGCTTAATGTTCTAGCCTCCTTCCCCTCCATGGAAGTTTGGGATAGGCAGAGGGACAGCTCAGCGGAAGGAAGGAAGGAAGGAAGGAAGGAAGGAATGTTCCATGTAGGCCCCCACGAGGTCCTGCTGTGTCCCCTTTGCTCCGTCTGTCTGTGCTCACACTGTGTGTTTTAGGACTCTGTTCTCTTCCACCTCTGGTTTAATAAATAAATGCTCTCAGCAAAGCCTCTCTCTCCATCTCTGTCTCTTCCATGCTCCTCTTGCGCACTGCTCCTGGTCAGCTGCTACGCCTGTCCACCTCTTGCCCTGCAAGAAGGCGGGGTGGGGAGGAACCACATGAGGTGAAGATGGGCCAGCTGGGGCAGAGGAGGGTGGCCCTTCCCTGCTGCCGCCCACCCACCACTGGTGATTTGCATGTGTGGGGTCGGGGTTTCCAGCTGGTGGGGGCTGTGTGGACAGGGCCCCTCCCCCCCAGCAGGCAGCCCAGCTCTTCTGAGGCCCACACCACATGACCCATGGTGTGTGTTCTTATGGGCCACCTGTGCGTTTTCCCAACAGGACAAGTCACGGCTCCCCAGGAGCCCTGTGGGGGATCAAGGCGCAAGTCCCTGGGTGTGCTGGCCCCCATTTGCGCAGCTGGCTGTGCAGTTCCAAGACGCCAGTCCCACTGCGCATCTGGCTGGCCTGGCCTGGGGAGCAGAGCTGCCTTGTCTGCCTCCTGGGCTGGCGGAGACGCATGGGGGTATCCCTCCCCCATCAGATCTCTGTGCAGCCCTGCCCCTTCGGGAACCTGGCGCCCTCCTCAAAAGGTCCCAGCCCCCAATTTCTCCCTGGTCCTTCTGGTTTCTGTCCCCCCTCCCCATTCCTGTTCTCTGCTCATCTCTGGCCAGATCCACTCAGACAGCCCTTCAGTGCTGGCAGCCAGTGGAGGGAGGGGAAAGCCCCCTGGCCCCTCTGCTCATTCCCAATGGCCCCACCTCCCCTTCCGGCTGCTGGCCTCTCTCTCTTTCCTGTAGCTCCGAGCAGGAGGCGGAGGGAGCCCGGCTTCTCCCTGGTGGCTTCTCCCTGGTGACCTGGGAGTCCTCCTCAGTGGCTGCAGCCCCTGAGCTGCCTTTCCCTGTCTCTGCCCAGCGAGCTGCTTTCTCGGTGCAGGTGGATGGGAACCCTGGAGGGGTCCTTCCTGCCTTCTCTGGTGGTGAGGGGTGGGCCGGTGTGCTGGAAGTTGGCTCCGGTCCCACGGGAGGGTGTGGGGAACAGAGGAGGAGGGAGGAGGAGGTGCTCCCTGCTGGTCTTCAAAGGTTCCTGGGTCGAAGCTTCCAGCTCCACTGCCCCCTGGTGAATGGCGCGCTTGATTCTCCCTTCTCCACCTCTCCTTGAGCCGCTGTCCTCAACTGGCTCCTTCTCTGTCGCATTTCCTCACTCTGTCCTTCCACCAAGGAGCTCAGGATGGTGGGCATGGGTCTCTCCCCCGCACCATTTTGTCCTGGCTCCAGCGCCGGGTCACCGTGGTGGGAGTGCCATAGCTGGGGAGGGAGGCAGAGATGCCTAGCCGTCTCTCCACTGTGCCACTCTGTCTCCTTGGTTGCATTCAGTCAGAGTTGGATGTGCCGAGAACAGGTTTGCTCTGCCCGTTCTCTGCCCCACCCGCTGGCTGGGTGGCCTCTCTGCTGGCCACAGGTGAAGCTGGGGGGCTGCAGGAGACGCTGGTAGGGTTGCTGGCCAAGCTTTTGCAGCCACAGGCATTGCAAAGACCTGACCTTCGCGGAAGCAAAGCTGCTGAACTGAACCCTCCCTGGGTGCGTGTGCGTGCGTGCATTTCCTCCTCTCCCCCCCGCCCCCCCCCACTGCGTGGGTCCTTCATTCTGGCTGTGGATGTGTCTGGGTGCCTGCCTGCCTGCCTTTTCTTGCAGAGAACCTGGCTAGTGCCAAAGACGAAAATGTCAACATCCATCAAGTCCTGGATCAAACCCTGCTGGAACTGAACAACCTCTGAGGGCTGGATCGGGCGCCTCCCACCCCGCCTGCCTAACCCACACTCTTGCCCCATCAGCTCCACCAGGAGAAGGGAAGCCCTCTTGCCCCTGGGGGGGCTCTGCCTCTGCACTGCCCACTCTAGTCTCCAGATATTAAAGCAAGTTGAACAGAGGGTGTGTGTGCTTGTGTGCCTGGCTTGGGGCGGGGGCGGGGGGGGGCGGCATGAAGGCCGGCTGCAGCCATAATGTCTTTTCTGGTGATCTTTGTGGCTAAGCCGATGATGCAAAGGATGGGAGCTGAAGGGCTAGAGGAGGCGTCACGGTGGGCCACCGGTGCTTGGGTTCCTCCTGGCCACGTGAGGTTAGGAAGGGGAGGGGGCAGCAAATGTGGTATGCTAACTCTTCCCCCCCCCCCCCCGGGGTCACTTCCCCTCCTGGTTTGGTTCTCTCTGTGAGTCTGAAATTTTAAACATTTTACATCACTTACACCCTGCCTGCCTCCCCAGGGGGGCCCCAAAGCCGCTCACATTATTCTCTCCTTCATTTTATCCTCATCCCAACCCTGTGAGGTAGGCGAAGACCTGGGCACAAGGGAGCAGAGAGAGATACTGGGAGAAGGGAGGGTGCACAGCCAGTGAGGTCTTTGACAGAGAGGGGAGGAATGGAGAGGAAGGCTGTGCAGGGATTTTAGGAAGGTGGGGGGGGCTGGGGGGCAGTCAAATGGAAGGGGGACAGGCGTTGGCCGCTGAGTGATGGTGTGAGGGTGCTCGGCTGGGGGCGGGGGGACCAGAGTGACGGTTGTACTATCGTCATGTGCCATGACTTGGTGACAGATGCCGGGCTGGGAACAAAACAGAACGCTGAAAGTCAGAGCCGGGCTTTGTCTCTGCTCTCCTGGTTAGCTGGTGGCGTTGCAGGATACGGAGAGCATGAAGAGCATACTGCAACAGGAGGGCCTGGGTGGAAAGATGAGAAGTTGGGACTTGGAGGCGGTGGCGAGACGTCCAAGTGGAAATATCAGACGGGCAACTGGAGACGCAGGAATGGTGTGAGCAAGTTCAGGGGCAGAGCTGACGGTTGCCCACAGATGACGAGACTGAGGCGGCAGGCCAGCATCTTGGCAGATAGCGAGGGCCAAGGCTTGCCTGTCGCTTCAGTGCAGTTCGACAGCCCTGAGGGGCAATAGCTAGCTGAATGGGTCACCGGTGGGAGCGGGAGCTTTGCACAGAGGCTGGGGCTATCTCCCAGTTGCAAGAGAAGGAAGGTGAGAAGTGGGACCGTGCCTCCATCTTGCACATATACAACCTCTGCTAAGGAATGGAAGAAGCAGCCGGGCCAGGCAAAACCAGCCAAAGTGCCTGAAAGGAAGCGGAAGAGAACACGCTGAGGGTAACGGCTTTCCCTCTTGCTTTATAGGCTGCTTTTTCTCACTAAGACTCAAGGTGGATTATACAGGTTTTAAAATCAAAAAGAGTCCAGTAGCACCTTTAAGACTAACCAACTTTATTTTAATAAAGTTGGTTAGTCTTAAAGGTGCTAATGGACTCTTTTTGATTTTGCTACTACAGACTAACACGGCTAACTCCTCTGCATCTACAAGTTTTAAAAACACAGTAAGAGCAATATAATACCAGTATCACAGTCGAATTGGAGTAATGAGTCAAGGACGTGTTGTGCTCACCCATAACAACATAGGCACGAATCATGCCCTGATCCGCTGTGCTTTTCGTCAGGGTTTCTTTGTTGGGGCCAAAGCTGTTACGCTGGAGGAGAGATTTCCTGCCTTGGGGTGAGAAATCCTGGCCAGGAAGCCGAAGGGCCTGGGGCAGGAGGAGATCCCGGGAGCCAGAAGCTGAGCCCCCCCCCCTGGCCTGGTGCTTTTAGAGGTGCCACGGTCTCAGTGCACCCTTCTACATAGTTCCCGTCACCCTCAGGAGGCTCAAGCCCAGTAGAAGGGGACGTGTGTGAATAGTTGGGGGGCCGGACCCCGAGCATTCTGCCACGAGAGGGAGGGGAAGGGTTGAGCTCAGAGATTTTGCCTGTTCTGAGGCTCAGCTCTGAAGCAAACCACGGCAAGGGGGTTTGGCACGTGGTGTTCACAAAGCTCTAGTTCCTAACAAAAGGGAAACAGTTTCTTCCTAGAAATATCAAAGCAGTGGCAGAGCAGCCCAGGTAGACTGCAAGGGTAAGAGGACGCCTGCGTGGTTAACGACCGAGATCAAGGAAGTCATAAAAAGCAAGAAAGGCTTCTTTTATAAAGCAGAAAGTCTGCCCCAACAAAGCTTGAGCAGCAGATTGCTAAAAGCATCCAGGCAAACTGTAAGCATTTCTTTAAATGTAACCAGAGCAGGAAATCAGCCAGAGAAGCAGCGGGGCCTTTGGATGACCAAGGAATAAAATTTATACACGCATGCGCACACACACAGGCTCTGCACTCTGCAAAAAAAATATTTTGCTGAAAACATTCCAACTTTATTAAAAACAAGAGTGCCCCTAACGTCACAGTCTAGCAGCCGGGCCAGAGATGGAACATGTTGAGAACCATTTCTCCACCCCCGGTGAGCTGCAAGTAAGTTGGATTGAAGCAGGCAGGCCAGTGCAAGACCGCCAGAACGGGGCAACCCACTTTCACCTTCCTGGACATGAAGTGAGGAGCACAACCTAGCCAGCTTCAATGACATGGGATTAGATCTGCGGAGCCAGGATGAGGGTTAGCAAGGTGCACAACTGTGGAGGACGGGCTGGGTCGGGTCTCTGTGCCGCAGTGAGCAGGAAGTACCCAAAAAAACAGGCGTGTTCGTATGGAACAATTTCCTGCTTCACAGCTTGGGTGCAAGCTTGCTAACATTATTTAATGAAGTGGGTTTTAGATCAAATCAAGCCTGAATTCTCCCTAGAAACTAAAATGACAAAACTGAGGCTGTAATACTTTGATCACATCATGAGAAGACAAGATTCACTGGAAAAGACATTTGTCATTTATAGTTTGCCTTTCTCACTGAGACTCAATAATAATGGAATAATAATGCTAGGAAAAGTGGAAGGCAGTAGGAAAAGAGGAAGACCTAAAATGAGATGGCTTGGCTCAATAAAGGAATCCACATCCTCCAGTTTACAGGATCTGAGCAAAGCTGATAATGATGGGACATTTGGGAGGTCTTCATCGAGTCGCCATAGGTCAGAGGCAACTTTATTTATTCAATTTATAGCCCTCCCCCACCCCCACCCCCACAAACAGGCTCAGGGCAGGTTACAATAAAATGCTCAATAGGCATTAAAACTTATAAATACAGATTTGACAGCACATAACACAAACAAATGTGGGGAAGATGGTGCAATATCTCCCCCTCCAGTCCAAAGGGAGTAGAAATGAGCCACATGTGGCATGCGTTACACATAGTTTGTTGAAACATTAGCTGCAGATGGAAGCTAAGTTCTTTCTAAAAGTAAAGATCACGCAAGATGACATTTGAATTGCTCACAATCTTTTTGCAAACTGTTTCCTGTTTTTTTCCTTTTCATTCCATTCCTAAATTTCTCATGTATGAGCTATTAATGTTCCTGGGATGCCTGCCTGCCAATATCAGATAAGCCCATCAATCGAGACAGAGCCACAAACCACGCTGAGTGACCTCAGAGCAGCCCACCTCATAAGCCTTTCAAAAGCATTTTTTCCATACTTAGTATTTTTCTGTGGTTTTCACCAAAAAGGGGGGGGGGCATGATACATTTTAAGACCACGCTGGATCTCTTTTCTCAGCAGTCAGCTCTGCCCAGTGAACCCCCGTTCTTCCGGGGATAGCCAGCAGCATGGGGGGCTCTGCTCAGAATGAATGAGGAGGACGCTTCCGCTCGGAGAAAAGATTTTTCCTTCCCCATTACATATTAACAGCACGACAGGCAACACCCCTGCCTTCCCAGCTTAGTCATAATCCACCTCCTCTTCAGCCTGGAGGTCAGGGGTGGTTCGACTGCCCTTTCCACGGAGGCCACAGAGAGGGGCCTGCACAGGTCTTCGCGGTTGCCAGTGTGCGTCAGAGATTGCCCCTGGAAGAGCAGGAGAGTGCACCTGCCTCTCCGGGAGACACAGACTGCGAGGGAAGCCGAGACAAAAGTCTGGACATGCCAAAAAAAAGATAGCGATGACTTGGATTCCTTTGCTGTGTTCCGAAATACCACAAAAGCATCAATTTCGTGTTGTAAATATGCAACGCCAATGGCTTTTGGTTGGCCTACACAGTTATTTCTCCACGTATTTACTGAGCAGTAACTGAATAACCACAAATTCGTCTTCATGTTTCTGTGCAGCCCCACATTGGGCCTGCTCCGGAGAGAGATTTTTTAGCTCTAGAGCTCCTGAGGGGGCGATTCTGCTGACCTGCGCATGCGCGGCGTTTCCCGCCCAATTGCGTGATGCAACTCGCCCCCTCATCCCCGTGTGTTTATGAAATGTATGGCTGGCGTGGTGGCTTTCCTCGGGTCAAAGAACTGTATTATATACCCCTATCTAGATGATTGATTACTTGTATCACACTCCAGGAAACAACTGGAGAACGTTGAGACCACAATTCACACCTTAACTAGGTTAGAGTTGTTAGTTAATTGGAAGAAATCCTCCTTGCAACCCTCACAGACAGCTCAATTCATCGGTGCTGTACTAGATGCTACGACAAGTAGAGCTTTTCTACCCAAGGATAGGATAACATCCCCTTGTTCCATAGCAAAGTGTTTCCAAAACAAGCGTTTCCAATCAGCCAGATCCATCCAAAAATTGTTGGGCCTTACAGCCTCTCCTACATGTGTCGTCCCCTTTGCACGCCTCTTCATGAGGCCCTTCCAGAACTGGTTTATCAGGAAGTTCAATCCTGCCAGAGACCCAGTCGAAGCGTTTTTTGACCCGCAGGGCTATTCTGAAGTCATTGCACTGGTGGTTGGACCAGAGTAACCTAGGCAGGGGTACACCCTTTGTGATCCCTCCCCCACAGCTCACTCTCACCACAGACGCCTCCCACAGGGGCTGGGGAGCCTGCTGGGGGGACTCTTCGGTTCAAGGGACTCGGTCGCAGTCAGAGGCGAGGATGCACATTAATGTCTTAGAACGAAGGGCCATAAGATACGCACTTACCTCTTTTGCAGGGGTCCTTCGAGACAGGAGAGGCCCGAGGCAGACAGGCACCACCACTGCTCTTTTATTATGTAAACAAACAAGGGGGAACTGCTTCGATGATCCCCTGCAGAGAGGCCACAAGACTGGCTCTGGGCATACAGCAGGGTCATCGAACGCCAGAGAGGACTCTCTAAGCAGGATTTACAACCCGCACCACGAATGGTCAATAAAGGACACTTATATCAGACCGATCTTTGCAGAATGGGGCTACCCAGGCATCGACCTTTTCGCCACTGCAGAGAACGCCAAAACCAGGCAGTTTTGCTTCCAGGCCGGAATGAACCCGCCTTCTTTGGGGGGATGCATTCCAAATACCCTGGGACGAGGGCCTCTTTTACGCATTCCCACCGACCCCTCCGTTACCTCAGGTCCTCTGCAGGGTAAGATATCATCGGACACGCTGTATCCTCATTGCGCCTTTTTGGCCTCCGCAGGGACTGGTTCCCCCCCCCCCCTCTGGGACATGGCCAAGGGTCACTTCCGTCGTCTTCCACCTGCACCAGATTTGCTTTCATGGGGCAACATCCCCCACCATAACACAGCCGTCCTCAACCTGTCCGCTTGGCTTCTGAGACCCAGACGTACCCCTTTTCGAATGGAGTGACTCGAATCCTTCCAAACGCTAGGAAGCCCTATACCAAGGCATCCTCTCCGCTCAAATGGGACAAATTGGCTAAGCGGTCCCTGGAGAAGGGACACTCCCCCTTCACATGCCCTACATCGCTGGGTTTTGATTACCTTCTTTGCTTATTACGTAAGGGGTTAGCAGCAGCATCTGTTAAGGTGCGTCTTGCAGCGATTTCTGCATTCCACGAATATGTGGACGGTAGGACCCTTTCCCCCCATTACGCTTCCAAGCACTTCTTGAAGGGGGCACTTCGCACACGTCCACAGAGGCCCACCCCTGTTGCCCAGTGGAGTTTGTCATTGGTGCTGGCTAGACTCATGCTAGCCCCGTGTGAACCCCTGGCTCAGTGCACGCTAGCCCTGCTGTCCTGGAAGGTGGCAGTCCTGGTGGCCATCACTTCCCTAAAGAGGGTAGGGGAATTGGGCGCGTTAAGGACGGACCCTCCTTTCCTAAAGTTTTTTGCGCAGAAGGTGGCACTTCACCCGAGCCTCCAATTTCTTCCAAAGGTAGTTTCCAAATTTTACCTGGATCAAAAGTTGTCCCTCCCGGTCTTCTTCCGAAACCCCTCCAGTGAACCAGAACGGGCACTACACTCTCTGGATGTAAAACGGGCTTTATTGTATTATTTACACAGGACAAGGCCTTTCCGAAAATCAAAAGCTTTATTAATTTGCTATGCTGGCACACGTATGGGCCTCCCAGCTTCCGATCAATCCATATCCAGATGGATAGTGGCGGCCATTAGACATTGTTACCTTGCAGCAGGTTCTCCATGTCCGAGATCGGTAAGAGCACACTCTACGAGAGCGCAGTCGTCTTCGGCAGCCTTCCTCTGAGGCACGCCTCTCAGTGACATCTGCCAAGCAGCCACATGGTCGTCAGATGACACCTTCGTCAAGCATTATGCGGTTGATACGAACTCCAGAGCAGAGGCATCTGTGTGGACAGCAGTACTACAATCATTATTTTCCTAATTGTCCTCACACCCGTCCCCATTGGTGAGTAGCTTGCTATACTCCCAATGTGGGGCTGCACAGAAACACGAAGAGGAAAACAAGTGTTGCACTTACCTGAAACTGTTGTGCGTCGAGTGTTCTCTGTGCAGACACACATTCCCTCCCTCCTGCCCCGCTGTGAGGACGAGGCTAAAAAGTTAAATAGAATACATGATTACTAGATGTGTTGAATTGGATTGTCCTCAGGCGGCTTAGGAGAACTGAGGGATCAGGGGGCGATCCGTGTCACGCAATTGGGCGGAAAACACCGCGCATGCGCAGGTCAGCGGAATGGCCCCCTCAGGAGCTCTAGAGCTAAAAAATCTCTCTCCGGAGCAGGCCTGTGCAGGCGCAGTCCCAATGTGTGTCTGCTGCACAGAGAACACTCGATGAACAACAGTTACAGGTAAGCACAACACTGTTTTACGCAGTCACATTGTCCGCATTGGGGGAAATCCCAAGAGGTCAGCAGCACACCCGACTGCCGTGGATGAACCTCCCCTTGGGAAAACCTCCTTTGTGATGAAGGCGTGAGGGGAAGCAGGGCCCAGGCCAGGGTTGAGATGAGCCTGCATTTGTGAAGCAAAAGTGTGCCAGGCTTCATGCCCACTGGCTTTGCTGGAAATGGCAAGCCTCCCCCTCCCCACCTTAGGACGTGACCTTCTAGACAATCCAATGGCCAGGGAAGGAACCTGCATGGAATGTCTACCAAGGTGTGGAAACTCCCTGGCTTTGGTAAGGAGGCAGAGGTGGGCACAGAGGGCAGAACCGCGCGTGACCCTGGAACAGGCAGGCAGGCAGGCAGGAGACAGAGGGGCTCCACTCTCTCCCCCTGGCCAATTCTCTCTCGCTTAGCAAACAGGGAACCAGGAGGACAGCCTTGGGTGTGGCATGAATGTGCCTGAATCAGGGCCATGGGCAGGAGGAGGCTCAGCGAAGGGCGAAGGCCCTGCCAGTTCGGTGCCTCTGCTTGAGAGAGCAGGAAGCAATGGAATGGGGCGGGGGGGGGGGGCCGCGCACCTGTGCTGGGCAGTTCTGTGCGTCATTTGGCTTCACAGGTACAGCTTGGGAAGGATTCTCTAACAACCCAAAATATGGGAAACTGAACCACCATCATAACAGTTGTAGTTTGCAAAGAACACATCTCCACTTGGCATTTTGTTGTACAAGAGAGAGCAAAACATCACTCTCTTCCCGAGCATCGGCTAGGCTGAAATGCCCGCTCCTCCGGGAAGCTCCTGGAAGCCACAGGCTGTGCCCAGCCTGGCAATTCTGAAATGCTTTGGGGGGATGGACTCGAGCAAAGAGTTGAGGTGCACAGCCGTCAGGCGCCCCCCCCCAGCCCCGTCTAAACCGCTGAGTTTCCCCTCAAGCTCAAAGGCGCTTACCCGCTGCCGCCACCCCCCCCCCCCCAGCAATGGCCAAGCGGCGACGGCTGCCCGACGGCGAACGAGAGGATCGCCCGGGATCCGCCGCGCCTGTGGTCGGGCTGCAGACACCGGGGGCCGCCCGGACCACGCCGCAGCTCACGCCCCGCCCGCCCCCAAGTATCCAAGAATCCCCCGCCCTCGAATTGGCACCTGCACACCCGGACCTCGCGGGCCCCGGGAGCGCGCACGGGAGACGCGCGGCTGCTTCCTCCTCCTCCTCGCCCGGCCCGGTTTGGCCGCTGCGCGCTTCCTCCCGACTCGCCTGCCGAGCCAGCAGCGCCTCGCGCGGCCGCCCGGCTCGGGGCTCGGAGGGGAGGGGCTGCCGGGGGGGCGGGCTGGGGTCCCGCTCTCGGCCGCCTTCTCCTGGGCGGCGCCGGAGCTCCGAGGGCGCGGGGGGAGGGAGGGCAGGAAGGAGGGAAGGGCGCCGGGCGGACGTGAGGTCGGCGGAAGAAGCGGCGGCGGCGGCGGAGCGCGGGGCCGGGCGGCGGCGAGGGCGGCTCCCCGGCGTCGGGGCCATGACGCTGCCGGTCTTCTTCGGCTGCGCCTTCGTGGCCTTTGGGCCGGCGCTCGCCCTCTTCCTGCTCACCGTGGCGGCCGAGCCGCTGCGCATCATCATCCTCATCGCCGGGTGAGTGGGTGCGCGGGCGGGCGGGCGGCCCCCTCCCCTCCCCTCCCCTCCCCTCCCCTCCCGCCCCGGGCCCGGCTGACCGCCCCGTCTCTCCTTCCTTCCTTCCCCCCTTCCCACCACCAGGGCCTTCTTCTGGCTGGTGTCGCTGCTGCTGTCCTCGCTGGCCTGGTTCGTGGCGGCGCGGGCGGGCGACGCGCGGGACGAGGCGCTGCAGCGGGGGCTGCTGGTGGGCGGCGTGGTGCTGTCGGTGCTGCTGCAGGAGGCCTTCCGCTTCCTCTACTACAAGCTGCTCAGGTGGGCCCGGGCGGGGGTCCGCGGCTGGGGGGGGGGGGGTGTGTGTGCCGCCGGGAGGGTGGCAAGCCTTGCGGGCGCTGGGGAGGGGTCGCGGGAGCGGCGCGGTGGGCGCCGTGCTTGGCTTCCTGGGCTGGGGGGCGACTAGGCGGCCGCTCTGGGGCGGCCCTTGAAGGCCGGCGCTGGGCCTGGTGCCTGGGCGGGGGGTGGGGCTGGTCTGCCTAGGCTGAGGGGGGCTCCGCGGGGGAGGGGGCGGGCTGCCGTCTTTTGGCGGGCGGAATGAATGTTGTTGGGCCGCCTTTTTAAATGCGACGCTGGAGGTGCGTTCTCTCTCCCCTTCCCAGGAAGGCCATTGAGGGGCTGGTGGCACTCAGCGAAGACGGGTGCTGCCCCATCTCGATCCAGCAAATGGCCTACGGTGCGTTTCCGGGGCGGGGCGGGGCGGGGTGGGGGGGATGCAGAGAGGTTCATGTTTTGCAGCGGGAGGCAGGGTAACACGCCCACCCCCGCACCCCGAATAGAAGGGCTGCTGCGCTTTGTTCAAGATCCCCCTTCCAGCCTGTTCTGGGTGCAGGTAGCCCTGCTGGGGAGGGGGGTTGCAAGGGCACATTCAGAGGGCCCCTCCTGTCATGGGGCTGGGGGGCAGGCAAGGCATTCAGCCTGGATAACCCTGTGGCCGTTGTGGGCTGAGCAGGGCCTGCCTTGGGCTCAGCGGAAGAGGGAACAGCGGCTGCCTGCGACTGTCTGGGGGGGGGGGCGGGCAGCGGGCGGTCCGCTTCTCAGGTGCCGCCGACATTCCTTGCTTGCTGTTCCTGCAGTGGCCGGCCTGGGCTTTGGGCTCATGAGCGGGGCCTTCTCCATGATCAACCTGCTGGCTGATTCCCTGGGGCCCGGCACCGTCGGCATCTATGGGGATTCTCAGCTCTACTTCCTGACTTCTGGTAAGCGCCCCCCCCCGCCAGCCCTGGCGCCAGGCGGTGCTGCACAGTTGCCCCCCTCCCACCCCAACGTGTGCGCATTGTGTCTCCCACACAGCCTTCATGACGCTGGTGATGATTTTCCTCCACATCTTCTGGGGGATCGTCTTCTTCCACGGTTGTGAGACCCGGCAGTGGTGGGAGGTGGCTGCTGTGGTGATCACACACCTCATCGTCTCTGGCCTGGTGAGTTGCAGCCACCTGGTGAGTTGTGAGCTCTCTCCTTCCTGCCCTTGAGTTCCTTTGATGTGATGCATGGAGGGGAGGGGTCTGGACTGCCCTCCCCCCATGCTAGCAACTCTCCTTGCCCCATCAGGGTGGCTCTTGTGCCGTCGGGGTGTGTGCGCACGCTCTGTGGTTGCTTAGGTCTGCCACACGGCTCACAAGAACCGGAGGGCATCTTACGCTTCCACCCTGTGCGGGACCATTTTTCCTTTTCAGGCTTAGGCTCAGACATCGTCAGCTTTACCAGTATTTCAGCATCCAGAAAGGCTGAAGTACAATTCTGAGCCAATATGGGTGGGAGTAGCTTTGCAGGAATACGTTTAAAGGTGTTAAAAAGTCTCCCCCAAGGAGAGCAGGAACAGCTGCCCAGAAGAGCCTAGCAAACGAGCACGAGTGTTGCGGGTCTCCAAGTCTGCTCCTGTGATTCAGAGGCTTTAGTGCCGGTTCCCTGGGCAGTTCCCTCTCCTCAGCCCCACAACTCTTGCTGCAGAATGGGGGGGGGCTTTAAGCCTGGCCCCCTCAGCAGGGGGATGCATGTCAGTGGGGCCTGTGAGCTGGGTTTCCACAGTGACCTCAAGATCCCCCTTACTTTCATCGCCATATTTAACCTCTGGCCAAACACTTTTTTTCGAGATTGACTCTGGTGCAGGTTCGTATGCAACCTCACAGGAGTGTGGAGGAACAGCCCCCAAGGGTGGTCTCCCCCGAGCATGGCACCAGGCACCTGCTTGGCAGTCGGGAGGGGTGAATCTCTGTGTCAACGGAGGACATTGTGGTGGGTCCAGGAAGGAGTCCCGGCAACAGGTGTGAGGAAACTCCAGAGTCTCTGGCTGTAGTTCTGTGAAGTGGAAACCAAAATTCCTTAAGGAGCAAAATGTGCCCCGAGCCATGGGGCTTTTCTGCAACAAGCACACCTAGTTGAGGAACACCCCCCCACCCCCGTTCCTGCCAACACCAGGCCCATCCCAAGGGGATGATGTTGTGAATTCTTGAAAAATATTGGCGGGACTGGATCAAATTTGAGAATGAGTGTTGGGTAGTAAAGGGGTGGGGGCCAAGGGAGGCAGGGATTCTGAGAGAAGGAAACAAGGCAAAAGTGCCAGTATGAATCCTAGAATCCTCGAGTTGGAAGGGGCCTCACAGACCATCTAGTCCAACCCCCTGCCCAAATGCAGGAACAGCCTCAACATCCCCGACAAGGATTCCTCCAGCCGCTCCTTGAAGACTGCCAGTGAGGGGGAGCCCACCACTTCCCCAGGCAGCCGAGTCCACTGCTGAATTACTCTTAATGTGAAGATGCTTTTCCTAACGTCCAGCCGGTACCTTTCCTGTAATTAAAACCCATAATTTCGAGCCCCATCCTCTGGTTCCAACAAGAAAAGGTCCCTTCCCTCCTTTAAATACTTAAAGAGAGCCTCCTCAGCCTCCTCTTCTCCAGACTGAACATTCCCCGGTCCCTCAGACTTTCCTCGCAGGGCTGGGTCTCCTGGCCCCTGATCGTCCTGGTTGCTCTCCTCTGCACCTGTCCCAATTTGTCTGCGTCCTTTTTGAAATGAGGCTCCAGAACTGCATGCAATACTCCAGGTGGGGCCTGATCAGATATATAGTGGGACAATGATATCCTGTCATTTGGATGTTACACTCACACTCCAAGATTGCATTCGCTTTTTTTGCTGCTGCAACACACTGACTGCTTATATTTAGCTTCCCATCCACTCGTATCCCAAGATCTTGTTCACACACACGGCTACCCAGAAGTGTATACCCCATCCAGTATGCATGCTTTGCATTTTTGTTACCCAGCTGGAGAACCCGGCACTTGCCATGTTAAATCGCATCTCATTCAAATCTGCCCACTTTCCCAGCGTGTTCAGGTCTCGTTGAATTCCGTCCCTGTCTTCAAGGGTGTTTGCTGCTCCTCCCAGTTTGGTGTCATCTGCAAATTTAATGCAGCACACCCTTATCCAGATTACTTATAAAAATGTTGAAAAACCCAGGGCCCAGAGCCGAGCCCTGTGGCGCTCCGCTGGACACGCCCCTCTCATCAGACTCGATGCAGTTGACAACTGTACTAATTGACTCCACTAATCTCACACAGTGTGACCCACCTTAAGTCTCTGTGAGAAAGGCGGGCTATAAATGACATAATAAAATACTCTCTGGTTGCAGTTATCCAGCCAGTTCACTGTCCATCTAAACAAACTTGAGCCCAGTCCCCAGTCTTCCAGTTTACCCTTCAGAACATAGCGAGGAACCTTGTCAAAAAGATTTGGTGAAATCCAGATAAACTACATGGGCAGCATTCCCACCATCCGGTAAGCCTGTCACTTGATCAAAGGAGGAGACGAGGTTGGTCCGGCAGGACCCGTTGGGGACAAATCCATGCTGGCTTCCCCGTATCAACATGTTGATCATCAGATGCCTGCAGACTGATGCGGAGTATCTTCTCCTGGGATAGAGGGCAGACCTGTAGTTCCCTGTAGTTCCCAGGGTCATCCTTTCTCCCTGGAAGACTGGGATGACATTTGCCCTTCCCTAGTTTCCTGGTACATCACCTGTCCTCCAGGAGGCCTGAAAGATGATTGACTTTGGGTCTGCAAGCTCTTTCGGAAGTTCTTTAAGCACTCTTGGGTATACCCCGTCTGGCCCAGGAGATTTGTTCACATCTGTTGCAGCAACAGCAACAGATGGGGCTAACTAGAAGGAAGTTAAAAGGGGGAATTGAGAGAATCGCGTCCTTTCAGAATGCCTGGAAACTGCTTAAAACAACACTAGTTGGAAGTCCAGATATAACGTATATCTCAAGTCACAAAAGGCAACCCCCAAGTCCAAATGGATGCATGTGTGGTTAATGACTCCATTAATGGAAACTATAAAAGGCAAAAAGCTTCCTTTAAAAAGTGGATGGTGTTGCTGATTGAAAAGACCATTTCGCCTCATAAAACAAATGTAAGTTAACAAGTAAGTGAGCAAAAAGAGAATTTGACGAGCAGTGGCCAAAAACATTAAGACATTTCTTCACCACCTGAGCATTTTTTCACATCTGTGAGGAGGAGTCCAGCTAGCTTGGCAGCTGGTCTTTGGATGACCGGGGGATAAAAGTGCTGCTAAAGGAACTGGGGGAGGTGGCAGAGCGGCTCAGTCAGTCCTTTGCACCTGATTTCACTGTGGGGAGTGTGGGGCGCTTCCTCTTTTGAGGAAGGGGATCTGAAGCAGAGGCTTGATGAGAGTCATTCCGTGGGGGAGTGTGCTGGAAGGAAAAGGAGCGAGTGAAGGGTGGCCCCTTCTCAAACACGAGCTTTTGCAAGCTCAAGCCTTCACTATCCCAGCAAGA
The DNA here is from genome assembly GCF_028583425.1 of Eublepharis macularius. Taxonomy (NCBI): domain Eukaryota; kingdom Metazoa; phylum Chordata; class Lepidosauria; order Squamata; family Eublepharidae; genus Eublepharis; species Eublepharis macularius. Next base: position 222,402 of record NC_072797.1, on the reverse strand, counting down.
CGGAAACATGGTAAGGGCTCCAAGAAACCGATGTGGATGTACAGAGAGCTCCAGAATAAGCTAAGGGAGAAAAAGGAAATGTTCAGGAAATGGAGAGAAGGACAGACCTCTAAAGAGGAGTATATGAGGGTTACTAGGTACTGCAGATCAGCCATCAGAGAGGCCAAAGCTCAGTACGAGCTGGGTCTGGCCAGGGGGGCTTGCTACAATAAGAAAAACTTCTACAGATATGTGAGAAGCAAACGCAAAGTAAAAGAGGCAATTGGACCGCTGTTGGGAGTAGATGGAGAAACTCTGATGGAGGACAGAGAAAAGGCAGACAGGCTTAATGACTTTTTGCCTGTTTTCTCCCTGAAGAACTCGAGCCCATCTAGAGATGGTAGTGGACAGGACAGGACACCTGGGGGGCTAGTTGACATGGACAGAGAGGTTGTGGAGAGAGACATCTGGCTGCACTGGACAGATACACATCCCATGGGCCGGATGGGGTGCACCCAAGAGTGCTGAAAGAACTTTCTAGAGAACTTGCAGAACCCCTGTCCATCATCTTCAAGGCCTCCTGGAGGACTGGGGATGTGCCACAAGATTGGAGAAGAGCAAATGTTATCCCAATCTTTAAGAAAGGGAAGAAGGATGACCCAGGAAACTATAGGCCGGTCAGTCTGACTTCTGTTGCTGGGAAGATATTAGAACAGATTTTAAAGGGATCAATCTGTAAGCATCTGAAGGACCGCTCAGTGATCCGGGGAAGTCAGCATGGTTTTGTTCCTAACAGATCTTGCCAGACCAACCTGGTTTCCTTCTTTGATCGAGTGACCAGCTTACTGGATCGGGGGAACTCTGTTGACGTGATTTATCTGGATTTCAGTAAAGCTTTTGATAAGGTCCCCCATGACATTCTGATGGGCAAACTGGAAGACTGTGGACTGGACTATAGGACAGTTTGGTGGATAGGGAACTGGTTGGAGGACCGCACTCAAAGAGTGGTGGTCAACGGCATTTCATCAGATTGGAGGGAGGTGTCCAGTGGGGTGCCGCAGGGCTCGTTTTTGGGCCTGGTACTTTTCAATATTTTTATCAATGATCTGGATGAAGGAGTGGAAGGGCTGCTCATTAAATTTGCTGATGATACCAAATTGTGGGAGGGGTAGCAAACACCCAAGAAGATAGAATTAAAATTCAACAAGACCTGCATACTCTGGAGAAGTGGGCAGCTGTGAATAGGATGCAATTCAACAAAGACAAGTGCACAGTATTACATCTGGGCCACAAAAATGAGAAGCACAAATACTGAATGGGGGATACACTTCTGGGCAGTAGTATATGTGAAAGGGATCTTGGGGTAAGAGTGGACTGTAAACTGAATATGAGCAGTCAGTGTGATGCGGTGGCAAAAAAGGCTAATTCAATCCTGGGTTGTATCAAAGGGGCCATAGCATCGAAATCGCAGGAGGTCATAGCCCCTCTCTATACTGCCTTGGTCAGGCCACACCTGGAGTATTGTGTGCAGTTCTGGAGGCCCCACTTCAAAAAGGATGTGGACAAAATTGAGAGGGTGCAGAGGAGAGCGACGAGGATGATCAGGGGTCTGGAGACTGAGCCCTACAAGGAAAGGCTGAGGGCCTTGGGAATGTTTAGTTTGGAGAAGAGGAGGTTGAGGGGGGACATGATTGCTCTCTTTAAATATTTGAAAGGCTGTCATTTGGAGGAGGGCAGGGAGCTGTTCCAGTTGGCAGCAGAGGGTAGGACGCGAAGCAATGGGCTAAAACTACATGCACAAAGGTACCGGCTGGATATTAGGAAAAACTTTTTCACGGTCAGAGTAGTTCAAAAGTGGAATCAGCTGCCTAGGGAGGTGGTGAGCTCCCCTTCACTGGCAGTTTTCAAGAAGAGGCTGGATGAATACTTGTCAGAGATGCTTTAGGCTGATCCTGCACTGGGCAGGGGGTTGGACTAGATGGTCTGTATGGCCCCTTCCAACTCTATGATTCTATGATTTAGGTAATGAGAGATGAACTTCTAGGACAACTAGGCAAACTGAAAACGAGTAGATCGCCAGCTCCAGATGGCACACACCAAGGGTTCTTAAGAAACCCAGTTATGAAATTGTCAGTCCACTAACCCGTATATGTAGCTTGTTACTAAAACTGGCCTTGGTGGCAGAACAAGAAAGTGGCAAACTTAACTCCAGTTTTTAAGCAGGGGATGCAGAAGGGAATCCAGGCCAGTTCGTTTAACAGTTCTTCTGGATAAATCAGTAGAAACTGTTATTAAAGAGAGAGAACTGTTGAGCGCATTGAGGATCAGAGCCTGCTGAGGGAAGGTCAGTCTGGTTTCTGCAGAGAGGGATGGAAGTGCATGAAGTGTTGCGTGCAGTGGCTGGAGGGAGCTTTTTCTCCGTCTCCTGTACTTGAGAGCGCCCAGTGAAGTTGATGGGCAGTATGTACAGGACAGACAAAAGGAAATACTTCTTTATTCAATTAGTCCATTGCGGAGTTCACAGCCGCTGAAGGCTGCAATGGCTTTACAAAAATAGATGGCTTTAAAGGGGGTTAGACAAATTCGTGGAGGCCAGGTGCATCAGTGGCTGCTACTCGCCCTGGTGCCTGAAGCACTTGCATTATTCTCCCCGTTTTCTCCTCCCAACACCCCTCTGAGGTAGGCCAGACCGAGTGTGTGTGGCTGGTGCTGGGTCAGCTATTTCAAGGGGGTGGCTCTTTGCACAGCCTCTGAACTGTCATGGCAAGTTACAGCTACTTCTGCCAGAGGCTCAGGCATCTGGGCCTGCTGGCCGCCTCACCTCTGGCCCTCCCTTCTGACAGACGTTCTGGAACCCTCTCTACCTGGGCAGCCTCCTCCCCTCCTACCTGCTGATGGCAGCTGCAGCCGTCTGGGCCTACGTTCTCTCTGGTGGCTCAAAGCAAAACCTCCACCACTTCCTTCTATGTGAGTACGGACAGAGGGGCCAGCCGAAGCCTGCTGACGGGCCCCTGGGCCTAGGGCCACCCCCCCCCATATGCCTCCGGGGCCTTCACTCTCTTGGGCCGGGGGTGGGTGTACTTTTCCCTTGGCTGGGGTAATCCCAGCTGCTGCTCGTTCTCCTTGTCTGTCTTTTCAGGCCTCCGGAGTGGGACGACGCCTCCACCAGGATCCTGAGCCCCCTGTGGCCCCTCACCCCAGTCTATGTTGCAGACTCCAGCTGGGGGGGGGGGAGGTGCAGCAGCAGTGCCTTCATAGGGGTTTCTAGGCCCTGCAAAGGGACCACCGGGACTGTAGGGTCGGAGGTCGGGGCTTGTGCCTGCCCCCCAGTACCTCTCTCAGGAAACTTTGCAGTAGAAGCTGCCTGGCTTCTGCCCCACAGCTCAGCTGCCTTCCTGTGTCTCTGGGGCAAAGGCAGCCCAGCCCCCCAGGGGCTCCACAGGTTCCAGCGGATTGACGTTGCTTGCGTGCCACACAGGGCTGGCACTGAGATGGGGGTGGGCCAGGGCCGGCGAGGCAGAGCGCCAGGTGGAGGTTACAAGGGAAGGGTGGGCTGCCTGCTGTGGTGTGTCTGCGGTGGGGAGGGCCTTTCTGGCAGAGATGGAGGGGGAGGAAATGCTTCCTTTCCCCTCTCCGCGTGGCAGCTCCCTGCTCTCGGTTTCTTCACCCCAATAAATACACACTCGTCTCTTGCTCCTGAGTGTCTGTCTAGCCAGAGGGCACGGGGCTGTGGTTTGGTGGTAAAGCATCTAGGGGCAGGGTCTGGTCGACACTTGGTTCAGTTTTCCCTTTGCCTTCTTTTCTGGCTCAGTTTTCTGTGCCTTTCCTTGCACATGGTGGCTTTGTGGGCATGCCTCGCCTGCATCTGTCTTCTCTGCACACGCCTCTCTCTGAGGCCCAAACTGGTCTTGGAGACATGGCAGAAAGTGGGCTAGATGGCCTTTGGGTACGTTTCCTGAGAGTGTGCAGAGGTGAGGGGTGTTGCGGCTGTTTCCCCTGCGTTGGGGACAGCTGCTTGGGCAGTGCAGGCATTAAAGGAGCGGGAGGGGGCAGAGACTCAGTTGACCAGCTGTGGAGGGGGTATTGCTGTGCTTGGGAGTGAGTCGTCTCCTGGATTTCTCTTTTAAAAAATAGCCCCCTCTCAGCTTTGGCCTCAGGAAGCCCCTTGTTTCAGACGGAAGAACTGCCCCCTGGCCAGCCACCTCCCACAGACTGGAGCCTCGGTGCTTCTAGGGCCCCCCCCCCCACATACCCCAGGAGCAGATCCGTGCAGGAGAGGAACGCCCGGCCTTGCATGGCTTGAGGGGAAGCATGGCTCTCGGTGTCACCAGCCCCCTGCAAGCCATCTTGCTCTGTAGAGGGCGGCTCTATGCTGGCCTGGCAGGAGGGGAACCTGCAAGAGGCTGGGCAGTTAACTCTGGGAGCAGCAAGCAGTCTACGGGCCGGTCCTCTTTGGGGGACGTGCTGGTCCTTTGTCTGGCCCCATGAGGTCCACTCACAGCTAGCCAGATCCCCGTCCCCAGTGGGCCAACAGGCACTGGCAAGGACCTTGGAGGAAGGGGCTTGGTCCTCCCCCCCCCCCCCCCCCCGCGCTGCTGTTTGGTAACTTGAATAAGGTCCATTCCATTGATTCCTGCAGTCTGTTCGGGTTGAGGTTGCACACAGATCTCAGTGTTCCCGGTACAAATGCTTCCCAGGCAGCTGAGGCAAATAAAGGGAGAAAGGGTGGAAGAGAAGGGGGGGGGGTTGTTGGGAGGAGGCAGAATTGTCCCAGGCAGAATTGGCTCTTGTGCAGCCTAGCCCATGTGCTCCTCAGTGGTGGCCGGCACGTAGATGATGCTGGGCTTGGCTGCTTGAGCATCCAACCTGGGGTAAGAAATGGGGGTCAGCATAGTTGGAGGGGCTTGTAGCCCCAGAAGCTTTGCTGAGGTTGCAGCCCCAGAACTGGACACCTCTGGATGGCAGCTTACCCACTGGTAGACCTCACCCTTCCTTGGCTGTATGCACCGCCCCCTCCCCAATGCTAGGATTGTCGTAGTTGGCATTGTGGACTCTCACCGCGGGTTCTGGCTCCGGTGCTTATGGACGTAGAGGAGGAACGCGACAGCAGTCAGCCCAAAGAGAGTCCCAAATAGGATGGCCAGCAAGTCCCCTGGAAAAAGAAAGCTGCAAGAGTGATCCTGTTGCATGGAGGGGCTCTCCCATGGAACCCCCAAGGGGTTAACCCAGAGCTTAATTCAGTGCAAATGTGGCTGGCCAGACCCTGTCCTGTATTGAGGTTTGGAAGAGGAGGACTGGAGCAGGCGAGCCAGCAGGGCCAGGGCTGCAAAGGGTTGGCGGAAGCAACTCTTCCATAGGCACAGTGGGCAGCTCTGGCAGAGTGGGGGGTGAGGCTGCTCTGGAGCCTTTGGCCAGCGGGGGAGGAGGCAAAACACCACCTGCCTTGGGGGCAAAGGGAGAACCGCCCTCCAAGACTGTGAAGGAGAAGAATCTCCTCCTGGCTGGATGTGCAGCGAGAGACGAGGATCTTAAGCCCAAAAACCTGGAGGTTCCCCCCCCCCGCCCCCCCCGCCTCTGCTCCTTGCACTTTGCATTGTCTCCTGGGACGCTTCAGGGGCCAGCCTTCCTCCTCTTCCCCTGCTTCTGACGACCTGACCCTCTTGGAAAAAGAAACCACGTTTCTTGAACGCTAAAACAAGCGACAGGTCATTATTTGGGGGAAGGGGGAATAAAACCAAGATTATAAATGCTGAGAAACAGGGTGGGGTGGGATCTGTGAGCCCGCTGGCATGGCATGCATCCGGCTTCCACTGCAAACCCGCAGATGTGGTTTCCCTTCTCCTGGCCAGCCCTGGAGAAGGTTGAGAGCTTAAGGGCGGCTGCCAAGGAAGACGCTGCTTGGTCTTGCAGCTGCAGCTGTGCTATTCCGTTGGTTCTCCAGCTGGAAATTTGGGCAGTCTTGGGCTGTTCCACAGGGCTTAGCCAGAGGGTGGAGTGAGGGCACTTACCTGTGTGAAAGGAGGAGCTCACCTGCTCGCCCGGACCTGGAAGTCAAAATGGGAGGCGGGGTCAGAAGCTGCCAGATTGGAGCCCTTCTCTCGTCTGGGGTGCCCATGGCTGCTGCTGTCGCTCTTCTCTAGCCAGAAATAAAGCCCGCCCCCCCCCCAGGCTGGAGAAATAGGCTGGGCAGGCGACCCACGTCCTGCCCTCGCCTGCACCCACGGACTGGCTCTGATCTGACAGTCTGCAAGCACAGGGAAATGTCAAGCACTGGCAGTGGGGAGGGGGCAGCAGCTGTACCACCCTGCTTGTGCCTTGCCCTGAAATATCTCGGATCTGCCTGCCTAAGGGGCTAGAGTTGATGGTGGGGGGGGGCTACCAAGCTAGCTGCTCTTAAATTAATGTCCCTCCCTGCCTCCCTGCTCAGCCTATTCAGTCTTGTTGACCACACTCTGGCCTTCAGACAATTGTTCCCTGCGGAGTTTGTCCTCCACCACAGGCACATGAGGGTGTTTCTGCTGAGTGACCTGGAGGGGGTGCTCTTTGATGTGTCCAGGCTGGAGTCCCAAACGTGGATTGGTAATGTCAGTACGAGAACCAAACCAGGTGACAAAGGGGGTGGATTTTTCAAAGGAAATGTGAACACCCTCTTGCAGAGGCCAGCCCTCCCGTTCAACCTGTCCCTTGCCGTGGAGTGCCCATGTTCTCTCTCTCTCTCTCTGATGCCAGGTCCTTTCTGCCACCTAGTAGTGTCCTCTTGGTGTTACCTGGCAGGGACCAATGCATCACAAGCACAGATTGGGGTGGGGGGCAGACCCAGAGCCAAAATTGCACCACCACCACCACCACTAGAAATCCTTCCCATTGCAGAGCTTTGATCTTCCATCAAGCTCCCCTTCAGCTCAGATCCTCACAAAAGCCGATGGAGAACTGAAAAGAGATCCCAGCAGTGGAGGCCAACTGACAGGACGTGTGTCCCCATCCCCCTTCCAGGAGTTGCTATATTTTGGCAGAAGCCCCAACTAAGGTCTACGAAATAATGAATAGAAGATTCAATACTCATCCATAAATGAGATTCTCAGTAGAAATTCATAGAAATTCTATAATACAATATCACTCAATGAACATGTGAACAAATCATTAGTTTGAAATACAAATCCAATAATGACTCCATAAAAAGCCAAACCATCAATATAGGTATACAAACTCTTACAAATACAATTTACAGACCGTATGACACTAAGTGTCCAGCGGTGTATATGAAGTCTTTTGAAATTTCAATCTGGGAAAGTGCTCATTCAAAAAATACACTGCGGCACGTGTGGTTAAAGGTCCAGTGAAGTAGACAATCATTAATAGGAGACCCCGCTCAAGTCTCTGCTGGATGGAATATAGCAGATGTACAACGTGGTTGAATCCCGTAACGATGTAATGTCTGTTAAATTCTGTTTCTTTTAGGTGGAGGAATACAGATGAAGCGGGACCCGGAGGCCTCTGAATTCCTGCCTCATCTGTATTCCACCTAAAAGACACAGAATATCCTGTGAGCTGGGTGGGGCTGAGAGAGCTGTGGCTGACCCAAGGTCACCCAGCTGGCTTCAAGTGGAGGAGTGGGGAATCAAACCTGGCTCTCCAGATTAGAGTCCCGCTGCTCTTAACCACTACACCAAACTGGATGAGGCGCCAAGTGGCCTCGCACACATCTGCACATGGCAGGGAAGGAAAATGGGTGGGACGGTTAAAATGGCTCCTTTGTCCTGACCTGGATAGCCCAGGTGAGCCTGATCTCGTCAGAAGCTAAGTAGGGTTGTCCTTGGTTAGTAATTGGATGGGAGACCTCCAGGGATTGCAGAGGCAGGCAATGGCAAACCACCTCTGTTAGTCTCTTGCCACAAAAACCCCACCAGGGATTGCGATAAGTCAGCTATGACTTGAGGGCACTCTCCAGCACCAACTATTGAGCTAAAATGGTTCCTTTGAAGACGACATGACTGACAAGAGAGGGATGTGTCTTGGATGTCACCACAGTCATGTTCATAAATGGAAACAATTGGATGGCGAATTCTCATCATTGGATACTCTGGAAAAGTTTGTCACTTCTCCTGAGAGAGGGAGGGGCTGCCTCTGAACAAGGAAGAGGAGCATAAAAGGCCGTATCAGGACACACAACACAGAGACTTTCTTAGCCTTTCTCAGCCTTTTCTCCATCTTCAGCCTACTCTTCCTCCTCCTTGTCTTCCCTGCTTCTCACATTGCCTATTGCCTTGCTTCTTTCTGCTTTCACTATAAGCATGCTTGCACTTTTTCCTTTTTGGAGTACTTTTATAGGTTTCCTGCATACAGAATTCCATCTAGAAAATCCAGAGGAAGAAAACGGCTTTCAGGAATTTAGCTACAGGGTAACTCATGGTGCCATCCCACACTTCTGAGAGTACACAGGCAGCCAAGCATTCTGCCAGCATCTCTCAGAGGTATGTGGCCACTTGCCACAGCTGTGATCTGGAGAGAGGCTGGTGTAGCCACCAGGGCAGCATAGGAACAAGCAGAGCTGGGGCATGCCATGAGCGGAGCTGGACTTTGCCTTAAGCCTCTCCAGCCTGGGAACGCCCCTCCGTTGGCGTAAAGTTATGCCTGCAAACACAGTCCAAGCAGTCCGGCCTGCCCCCCAAGCCCCAGCATAGCTCAGGATGCTGACTACGGCCACAGCCAAGCATGCCCCTCCCCAGCAGCCACTGCACCCCCTGATTCCAGAGATGGCTCCTTTGCAGGCAATGCTGCCAGGGAGGGGCGACGAGGAAAGGTGCTTCCCCTCCCCCACCCCCGCAGATCGCTTGGGAGACGTTGCCTCCAGGGCCTCTTCAGAGCACAGGCACCTCGGTCCAGCCCCAGTGAGGCGTAATGTGGATCCCTCTCCTTAAGAGCACAGCAGGGGCACCGCCGGTATCTTTCCTCTCTCCTGCTCACTCTGCCATGGGCACAGCCTCTGCCCGAAGAGAAGAGCAGGCAAGTAGTAGGCCAAGGGGGCAGCTGGGGCTGTGAGAACTCTCCCTGCGAGGCCACAGATGCCTGCAGTTGGCTGCGGTGACGTGGAGGTGGCTGCCCCCCCCCCGCATGCACACCAGCAGACGTGCTGGGCAGGATGCCAGGCAAGCACTGAGCCAAGGCCATATCTCAGGCTCCGACCGGCCACACCCCCACTGTGAGCCTTTTGTGGTGAGACACACTTTGGCTGGGGCGGGGCTCTCTTCTCTGACGTAGCCCCAGTCTCCAGGGTCAGGAAAAACCAACAGCTCTCCTGATGCCCGAGTGCGATACCAGGTATCACAGACTGACTGTGGGAATGTGGCTTTCCATGGGAGTGGCACGCAAGAGAGGGAAGGTCCACACCCCTCCCATAAAAGAAAACATGATGAGGATGCAAGCTGCGAGGATCAGGCCATGGCAGCACCTGACGTTACAGGGGAGGGAACTGGATAGAGAGATGGCGGAGAAAAGGGGACAGTGGCGGCAGTATTTTGGCCACGGCAGCTAGCATGCCCCAGGCAGGACATCGGAGTTGTCAAAAGGCATCTAGCTGACTGAAATGGCTCTGGGGAAGTGGGCAACCTGCAGGTTAAAAAGAACTTTTAAAAACCTCAAGCAAGAAACAAGTGGGAAAGGTGCATCCACAGCCCCTTTAAAGTTGGCTGCCACCTAACACCTTCGAAGGGTGGCTGCTTCCATCAGTCCTGGGCAAAAGCATGGCGGTGCTCTGCTCTGCCCACTCCCCACAGTGGCAATGGAGAGAATACCCACACAGACATACCCTCACAGCCACTGTGCAGGTCCCCCTTTGAGCCAGAGAACAGCCAGGGCTGCTTCTACACCAGGGTGGTTTTCAGTGCCAGTGTGGTTGCTGATGCAAGTCTGTGTGAAACCGCCCTAGCAGTGGAGATTCCAGACAGCCCAGGGTAATCTGCTAACAGGCTGTGCGCAACTATAGGCGGATGCTATGTGGAACCCAGAAAAATAACGCACACCTCTTGGGTGGCTGAAATGTGGGGAATCTTTGGTGCGGAAGCCGCCCAGAGCGTGATCTACACAAAGCCTTTGAGTAGGACCAACCAAAGAGGGAAAGTTCTGGTCAACTAATAAAAAGTATTACGTGGGCTGAGTTCTGGGTTGTTTTGGATTTTACTCTTGAACTATCACAGCTGCTAACATTTTTGTTATTTTATTTATTTAGCTTATAGTTCACCCTCCCCACAAGTGGGCTCAGAGCAGATGACGACAAAGTTTGAACCTACATCGACATTTCCATTTAAAACCATAAAAAACATACAATTCAGCAGTCAAAAACAGCACTAAGCAGCAGCCCATATTACCAAGCCCCAATAAAACATTTCTAAAACGTTTCTATGGGTGGGAGTTAGGGGCAGCAATGGTCCAGCAGATGGAAAAGAGAAACACCGGGAAGGGGTTACCTTCCTCCTTTCCTAGGTGGGCGGCCAGAAGGCTTATCCATGGCCCGCCCTCAACCGTATGCTTAAAAGGGAAAGCTGCAGCGACAGCATGAGTCTCGCTCAGAATGAGCGCAACGTCATGTTCACGCGCCCCTTGAATACCTGGCTGGGGGGCGGGGGGGGCCATCACAAAGCCCCGAATGGCCTTGGGCTCGCCTATCTGCAGGACTGCCTCCCCCACTCTGTTCCCCCGCGAGAGCTTCACTCACCCAAGCAAGGCCTTGGAAAGGTGCCACCCTGCAGGTGGGTGAGCACCGCAGCTACCCGTTCCTGTGCCTTCTCGGTGGTGGCTCCCACTCTGGGAAACGGCCTGCCTGTGGAGGTCGGGAAGGCTCCCACACTCCTATCATCCTTCATTTTTCATAGCAGTAGCATTACCATTCTGGGCTGGCACCCAGGACTGGCACTGTCGTGCATTTTCTGGGAGTCCAGGAGGAACTGCTGCCAACTCCCAAGTCTCTGAGACATTTCTACCTGCCCTTGTGCTCAATGGCAGCAGGCGCAGCCCCCAAAGGGATGAGTGCAGCCGATGCGTCCTTGCAGCAGTGCCCCCGTTCTTCTGGTGCCTAGAACAGGCAGCTAAGTGCAGGGGCACACGCAAGAGCAGGGGGGGGGGGTGTTTAATAAAAAAGCCAAGTGACACTAAGCGGTGAGGCCATGCCAGAGAAAACAGTCCATGTGTCACAGGACTGGGAGGAGCGCAACTGAATGCCAGCCAAGAAATACAAGACAGAGCCAATCGGGGCAACCAGTCCTGCAAGGAGCAGGCACAGAAAGATCAGCAGGGAAAAGGAACACCCAAAGCGGGAGGAGGGCTTTCTGTCATAAGGCAGCCACTCCCAAGGTGCGTGGAGGGTAAGTTCTGGATATTGCAACTGGCTAACCCTGGTCCAACCATCCCAGGTGCTCCAGGGAGCTCCCTGGCTCACCTGCTGCCATCTCTTGCATCCCATTTGTACTTAATGCAGCAGACGCTTTGCAGGCAGCTGGATTTAGCCACTGACATCGCATTTCCCATTTTATGACCTTTCTTTTGGGGGGGGGGGCTTCCAAGGGAGAGGGAGCATGAAAGAGGAAAGGGGCAGACTTGTGGTAGAGGAGGGGGAGGCTCCTTCCCCCCTCAGTTAAGGGGCTTCTCTCCTGCTGGAGGGGTAGAGTGCCAATAGCACCACTTGCTGTGTGTGGCATGCCCCTCAGCGTCCTGGTAGCAAAGAGGAACGTCGCCCCTCCTTGCACTCCGCCCTGGTCCTCTACCGAACAAGAGCTGCGCGTCCTGCCCTGACACCAGGGCCCCATGAGGCAAGCCTCGGAGGTGGTGGCTTACCAGGTGGCTCCACAAATGGTGACGCGGGGGGCATCGGGAAGCTGGCCAGCACTCTCCGGCCGTGCAGACTTTGGGGCAGGCGGAAGTTGCCTTGGATCAGGTGCTCTTTTCCGCCAAGAAGGCTTTCTTCCAGCACTGAAATCTGAAGGGGAAAGGGACAGCGCCCGGTCACCCGGAGAGATGCAGAACCCCTCCCCAAGGACTCACAGCAGCAACATTTTAGAAGGGGTGCCAGGCCAGACAACAACAACAGTGTTCAGGGTACAGGCTTCCAGACTGCTCATACACACACACACACACACACACACACACACACTGCCATGTCTTCCCCAACCCAGACAGACCTGCTCCTGTGACAGCAGGACAGTTTGGTTGAAGACAGTCCAGTTCACCGTCTGATAGCAGGGAGGAGTGGTCAGTGATCCATTGTAGTGGAAATAGGAACTGAGGTTGGCAGGCAGCAGCTGTGCTATATCAAACCCAGCTATTAAAGTTTCCTCTCCTGGGAAGGAGAGAAAAAGAAACTCTCACTGGGATCACACACAGAGGCATCTGAAGACATGTGCAAATATGGGCCACCTCTAATGCAAACCAAGGAGCATGCTGTCTAAACACAGCTGGATTCAGGGGGATTCATATGTTCTGAATTTTCAAAACGAGCGATTGGGAAAGACGTTTCACACGAACCAGCAGAAATCTCGATCAAATGGAAGCAGCTGCCCAGGGACGCGGTGGGCTCCCCCTCATTAGCAGTCTTCAAGGAGCAGCTGGACTTGTCAGGGATGCTTCAGGCTGCTCCTGCATTGGGCAGGGGGTTGGGCTGGATGGTCTGGAAGGCCCCTTCCGACTCGAGGATTCTATGAGTCGAGAGCGATGCTGGGCTAGAGCTACACTGTCCACAGGCTAGCTGGAATAACCGTCTCTTTTGGTCTTCCTAAATGAGAGCTGAAATCAATTCAGTGAGCACTTTCTCTCTGATGGGCACCCAGGGATGGCATCGCGGGGTGGGGGGTGGGGAGTTGATCTTTATCCAAACCCTGCAGAGGCCTGTTGCTTGAGAGAGGGTCCATAGGTCACCAGCAATACTTGGCTTGTCCTGTGAAATGAGGAAGCCCCCCAAGAGGCATCCTCAACATGGTAGGGACTTCTGGGCCACTCTTCCATTTCCTCTAGGAAGGAGAGGGGGCAGCAGAGCTTTGTGCATTCTGAGGGAGAATGCAGCAAAGACCCCCCCCACACACACACACACACTCCTTCCTTCCCCTGGTGAGAGAGGTGCTGGCAGAGGGAACACAACAGGTCTCTCAGGGCTCCAACAGGGCTCAAAGGAGCGTAGAAGGATTGGTTCCGGGTTCCCACGAGACCGCCACCTGCCTCTATCTGGGAATGTGAGACTGGCTCAGAGGCCCCTTTCACAGGAGCTACTCGGTGACTTCCCATTTCCTGGCTGGACAGGTGCTGGGAAGAGCAGAGTGGAAATTCTCTCTGTGTGCCTTTGGCGTGAGGAAGAGATCAGGAGATCAGGAAACAGGATTGGGCAGGCAGCAGTGGGGCATGAAGTGGAGATCCCCAAGAAAGCACCTTCCCTGGCCCCAAGCCCCACAGCCTGGAGCCAGCCCTGGACAGAGACCCCAGCGGCCTGCGGGCTAGCCCACCTGCCCGGCACCAGCGTGTCTTTGCACTGCAGGGGATTTCACCAGCATCTTTGCCAGCAACTGAATTAAGGAAGTGCTTGGCTTTGTTTTTTACCTTCCTCATGGATGTCATCCAAATCTTCAAAGATGTGCTGATAAGCCTCGTTTTCCTCTGACCCAACCTGGAACAGCAGTTGAAAGGGACTGTCAGAACCACCGGGGGCGTGGGGGGGGGGGCGTGTGTGTGTTTGTGCTGCAGCCCAGGCAAATTAAGCAACAGCCCGGGCCGCCATATTGTGCCCAAGCAAGATGTAAACCACATAGTGCAGCCACCACCTCTCTTTCCTCCCTCCACCCCCTGACATGCTGCCAACATCACCTGTAGGAATGCAGCCAGCACAGCCAAGCCGCCCGGCTCCCTTGCCGCCTCCCTGATGCTGCGAAAGCGGGTGCTGTAATGGACAACGTGAATCTGGAACCAGAAGACAGAGTGGCTCTCAACACACCTCTCGCTTCCCTGCCTGCTCTCTCTGTCCACCACCTCCCACCATCTGCACCCCCCCTCTCCACTGCCCGCCATCCTCCCGCCTCCCCTGCATGCCACCTGTACTGGCCTCTTACTGCTTCATGATACCCAGGACACAAGATGTGCCCGAGTGCCCAGCACCCACACTACCGCGGGAGCACAGGCACTGATTTCCTGCAAGGAGTCCAGACAGGCCCCTGGGGGAGGAGGAAGCCTCCATCCCGATGCCTCAGGCCATCCCCATCTTTAAAGGTCAAAAGCAGTGCTTCGTGTTGCCTGCAGCCAGACTGGCAAGTAACCACAGCTGAGGGAGTCCCAGTTAAGATCACAGCCTTTATAACCAGCATCGCTTCCCAAGATGCATGAAAAGGAGGGGGGAGGCAATGGAGTGAGGGATGGTGGAACAATTAGAGATGTTCCTGAAGGACATACGTGGATGAGGATTATCACTTGGTGGAGAAATATCTCCACCCTAGAATTTGCCCCAATACTTCCACCCTTGGGGCAGCACTCTGGGAGTTGGAGCCCAGGTGCAAACCAGTAATTGGCAGAAGGAACGGAGGGGGCAGGGTCGAGCTATCCAGTTCCAGGACAGAGCGCTTCAGTGCTAACATATGCTAACAGCTCCGGCTGCAGGAGGACACTGGTCTACTATCTCCCACCCTGCAAGATTGTCACACCTAGAGGGACAGAGAGGAAGACAGCCAAAGTGCAAGGGGAGGGGTGGACTCTCAAAGCAGAGACTATAAATTTCCAGGACACAGAATAGAAGGTCGATTGCTCTTCCGTCTGCTCTTCTCTGTGGATGGGCACAAGCGAAGAAAGACTAAGTGTCGCAAAAAGTGATGAAGGAGATACAAGACAGGAAGATCCTACCACGGACATGGCAAGAAGCTAACATAACTTTAATACTTAAAGAGGGAAATGACCCATTAAGATCACAATCGTATAGACCCATCTCTTTATTGAATGTGGACTACAAGGTATTTACAACAATAATGGCTGAAAGATTAATGCATCTCAGAAGTAATTCATGAAGCTCAAACAGGCTTTGTCCCAAAGAGGTATTTGAAAGATAATATTAGATATCTCCTCAATGCAATTGAATATTCAAGAAGAAAAGGCGAAGAAAACTGCTTTTATTTTCCTAGATGCTGAAAAAGCTTTTGATAATGTGTCTTGGAAGTTTCTTCTGATAGCACTGCAAGGAATGAATTGTGGGACTGAGTTTTTGAATTGAATCCAAGTATCTACACCAATCAGCAAGCTGCAATCTTAGTAAACAGTTTGTTTACGAAGAAAATTGAGATAACAAAAGAAACACATCAGGGGTGTCCAATATCACCATTATTGCTTTTTATTGCGTTGGAAATCTTGGCAGTGAGAATCAAGCAAGACAGAAGAATAGCTGGAATAAAGGAGGGGAAAGAGACATATAAATTGAAAAGCTACGCAGATAATGTGGTCTTATCAGTGACGAAACCATACATCTCACTTACGTAATGGAACAAATATCAAGATTCGGGCAGTACTCTGGATGCAAGCTGAATAAAAAGAAAACAAAGATAATGCTGTTTTCAACAATGACAGAGGAACAAGGAGAGACTGGAAACATAACGGATTGTGCCATTACTACAAAGCCGATAAAATCCTTGGGGATAAATGTATAAGCACAAAATGAGAATCTTTATAAAGACAATTATCTGAAAGTTTGGACAAGGGTTACCAAAGATTTGCAGAGATGGGAAAAACTGAATATTTCATAACTAGGAAGAGTCTCTGCTGTCAAAATGAATATATTACCAAAATTGAACTTTTTATTTCAAATGATCCCAATTCATATAGACCAAAAGATCCTAAATAAGTGGCAGAAAGTAATAAATGACTCCATATTGAAAGGGAAGAAACCAGGGATAAGATTCAAAGTATTACAGGATGACAAAAAACTAGGAGGACTGGCAGTACCGAACATCAAATTGTATCACCGAGCAGCAGCACTAGTTTGGATAACAGATTGGATTATAAATCCGAGTAGCAGACATATGAAATTGGAGATAGCGGACACCAAAGAAGGCATCCATAATTGTTTATGGGTTAAGAAATCATTGAAATATATTCAAAAACAGGATGGGACCCACATATTAAGAGATGGACTACTTAAAACATGGTTTCAGTGCAGAAATAGATTGAATCCACTGATCTCCGCATTGGTGTTGCCAATAAACGCTCATTATGACAGCCACGAGAAACAAAATTGATCAGCTCAGCTATGAATCAGTGATTGATAAGAAAGGAAATGTCAAAACTTGGCAAGAAATTCAAGCTCAAGGTAAAATATTCCACGGCTGATGTATCACCAAACAGTATCAAGGCTAAAAGAACAAACTCTTAAAGAAGGCAGTAGATTGAGAGAAAAAATAGAATTTGAATTATTAATATCTGGAGATCTGAAGCATCTCTTAGGGAAAATTTACAAAATTTTACTGCGATACCATGCAGAAATGGAACAAGTTAAAACCTGTATGATAAAAGGGATGAAAAATGTTGGAGAAACTATTCTGATGAACCTATTAGAAGATCTATGGACTAAGGATATAAAATTTACAGGCTGTCAGTTACTAAGAGAGAATAGGAATAAAACGTTTTTTAGATGGTACACTACCCCCAAAGACATTGCAAGAATCAGTAAGGGTTATATAGAGGACAGTGTTGGAAATGTCAATGCAGGGATGCAACATTTTATCATACGTGGTGAACTTGTAAGAAAGCGCGAAAATATTGGATAAAGATACATGAAGAGATGCAGAAGATTCTCAAACTCAGATTTGAGCTAAATCCAAAAAACATGCTGTTAAACATCCTACCAATTAATGTTATAAAAGAACAGGGAGACCTTTTCCATTACACGGTGACTGCAGCAAAACTGTTATACACAGCAGAATGGAAAACAGATCTGTGCCCTGATGTGTCAGAGTGGATAGATAAGATTTATGAATATGCATCAACTAATTATGTACATAACAGACCAATAGCTGAATTTTGGGGGAAATGGAAGGATTTCTTTGACTTATTGTCGAAGGATTTCACGGCCGGAGAACGATGGTTGTTGTGGGTTTTCCGGGCTGTATTGCCGTGGTCTTGGCATTGTAGTTCCTGATGTTTCGCCAGCAGCTGTGGCTGGCATCTTCAGAGGTGTAGCGCCAAAAGACAGAGATCTCTCAGTGTCACAGTGTGGAAAAGATGTTGGCAGGTCATTTGTATCTACTCAGGAGGGGTGGGGTTGAGCTGAGTCATCCTGTAAGAGTTTCCCAGGGTGTGGAATGCTAATGGCGGGAGGCTTCACTGTATCCTGAGGAGGTTCTTTTACATATGGATTGGGGCTTGATGTGCTAATCTTCTCTGCAGGGCTATTGTCGAGTATAGAGTGTTTTGTTAGCCTAGCTCAACCCCACCCCTCCTGAGTAGATACAAATGACCTGCCAACATCTTTTCCACACTGTGACACTGAGAGATCTCTGTCTTTTGGTGCTACACCTCTGAAGATGCCAGCCACAGCTGCTGGCGAAACGTCAGGAACTACAATGCCAAGACCGCGGCAATACAGCCCGGAAAACCCACAACAACCATTTCTTTGACTATTTAGGCAAAATTAACATTAATTAAGGTAACTTAGTATGTGTGTGTGTGTGTTGCTGTTGCTTCTGTAATTGTTGTTGTTGTTGTTATTTATATCCTGCCCTCCCCACAAGTGGGCTCAGGGTGGGTCACAACAGTAGATAAAATATACAGAGATAAAATCACAATCATTTAACACAGCCATCTAATAAAACACCTGCTCACCGTATAAAAAACCATACAGCATCTGATGTAGGTGGAGGTGCGGCTTAACAACACATGGTCGCTCATATATGGGGGGCCCCTTACAGACATAAGGGCGACCAGGAGGGAGGCTCATTTGATGGAATCCCTGATGGCCTCAACCACATGTCTGGCAGAACATCTCCATCTTACAGGCCCATCTGAAGGAGACAAGATCTTGGCGGGCCCGGGTGTCCTCAGGCAGAGAGCTCCACCAGGTCGGGGCCAGGACCAAAAAGGCCCTGGCCCTGTTTGAGGCCAATCGAGCCTCTCTGGGGCCAGGGACCACCAGTAGGTGCTTACCCGCTTATCTCAGTACCCTCCGGGGAGTATATGGCAAGAGATGGTCCCTCAGGTATGCTGGTCCCAGTCCGTTTAGGGCTTTAGAGGTTAATACCAAAACCTTGAACCTGATCTGGAACTCCACGGGAAGCCAGTGTAGCTGCTACATAACTGGAGTTATGTGTGTCCTGAAAGGCACACCCATCAGGACACGGGCAGCAGCGTTCTGGACCCACTATAAATTCCGGGTCAGACTCAAGGGCAGCCCTGCGTACAGCGAGTTACAGTAATCCAATCTGGAGATGACCGTTGCATGGATGACTGCTTCCAGGTCATGAGTTGAGAGACAGGGAGCAAGCTGCCTGGCCTGCCGAAGATGGAAAAAAGCAGACCGGGCAACTGCTGCGACCTGGTCCTCCATTGATAAAGAGGAGTCCAGCATCATGCCAAGACTTCTGACCGACGAAACGGGCACAAGTGGTGCTTCATCAAAGGCCGGAAGCTGGAACCACCCCCTCCCAACATCCCATGACCTAAGTACAGGACCTCCGTCTTTGTGGGATTCAACTTCAGTCTGCTCTGCTTCACCCAACCAGACACAGCATCAGGGCTTCTGGAGCCGAGCCAGGAGGGCTGTCCAACAACAGATACAACTGGGTGTCATCAGTGTACTGGTGACAACCCAGTCTGAAACTCTGTACCAGGTGGGTGAGGGGGTGCATATACAGATTGAACTACAATGGGGAGAGAATCACCCCCTGGGGGACGCCGCATACCAATGGTTGGTGTGCAGACACTCTCTCCCCTAGCACCACCCTCAGTCCCCGACCTCGGAGAAAAGACAGAGAAGCCACTTTAAGGCAGTCCCTTGTATCCCCACATCAGCAAGGCTGTGGGTCAACAATTCAGTCGACCATGTTGAACACTGCCGAAAGATCCAATAACACCAGTTGCGCTGACCCACCTCAATCCAGAGGTCTACGGAGATCGTCTGTGAAGGCGACCGACACTGTTTCAGTCCTATGGCCCAGGCGGAAGCCAGACTGGAATGGGTCCAGGACCGATGCATCTTCCAGGAAAGCCCGCAGCTGCTCCACCAACGTCCATTCAATCACCTTACCCAGAAACGGGAGGATCGAGACTGGGCAGTAACTGGACGGGTTGGTGGGGTCCAAAGTTGTTTTTTGCAGGAGAGGCTTCACTACGGCTTCCTTTAATGCCCCGGGAAAACCCCCAGAGCTCAAAGATAAGTTGATAATGGCCTCCTCCAGCGAAGCCCTCAGCCCATCCACACTGGCTTTCACCCGCCACGAGGGGCAGGGGTCCAAGGAGCACGTAGTGGGCCCCACCCGCTGCAGGATCCTGTCAACATCCTCCTGGGAGACCAGACTGAATCGGCCCAGGGGACAGCCAAGGGGTCTCCAGTTCCCGTACTGTATCAACCGTGGCAGATAAGAAGATAAAGACAGGAAGATAAAACGCAGGGAAATGTCTAACCAAAAAAGTTGATATTATAGTTTGATTAAGTAACCAAAGAGAGGGAAGGAGAGCTAATACACAATTAAGTTTAGTTATGACGAATTCTGAATGTATTTTTCTATTAGTTTAATTTTAAATGCATAAGTTTCAAACTTATTTCAAATGTAGTGTTTATATAAGTTTGTATAAGTTTCACTTTAATTTCAAGTGTGGTGTTTGTATAAGATTTTTCTATCTACTTTCTATTATATCTTTTCTTTTTAAATAAAATTTTTACATTAAAAAAAAGGACCAAGCATTACCTGGGGACTCCACCTTGTCCATGTGGCTTTATACCCTTGCTGAGCCTGAATTCTTAAACAAACCATGAATATTCTTTTTATTCATTTATCAAACTTATATTTTAACTACTCTAAGCCTGATCTCTGGAAATGCTCCACGCCTATCTGGCTTTGCTTTCTGAACTGTGGCAATGGGGAGGGGCAGCAGGCCAGCTCACACACACACACCCCGCACACACCGCAGCAGCAGGAGTGCTCCAAACTAGTGCAAAAGGCGAGACAGATGATCCGTGCACCAGCCTGCAGGCGCCAAGAGAGAGATGCAGCCACTGGTGCAGCCTCTGAGTAGCAACCCTCTTGAGTTAACAGGAGATGCTCTCAGAGCTGCTGGTGGCAGTGGGTGATGCCCAATTTGTTTTTGGCACTTCCAGGGAGCAGGGGAAAGGGGTGGCATTCCCAGCAGAGATGCAGGGCAGCCACAGGGTTTTCTGACCTCCTGGGGACGAGCCCAAAGGAACAGGGAGGGTTTCCAGAGCCATGCCAAGGTGGCATTGATGTAGGGTGCTCTTCATGACAATTCCAAGATTTCCAAAAATACAAAATGCAGCAGCCCTTCTCTCACCAGAGGTGAGCTGGTGGGAACATGTTGCTCTTCTAAAGCAATCGCCTGATTATTTCTGAGCTCCCTTTCAGGAGGGTCTTGTCAGTAGAGCCCTTTAAAACCTGGGACTGGCCCCTCTGTGCTCCTTTCACCACCACCTCCTGTTCCTCCACTCAGGGTTGTGCTTTCTTCCCCTGTTTCAAGCCAGCTTAAGGAATGGGCCACTGGAGGGGGAGGGGGAGGAGGAGGAGGACGAGGCCCCCTCCAACTGTTTAGGAGGAGAGGTGAGGCTCTTCAGGTTGTCCGTGTCCTTCACAGGGCTGCAGTTATGGTTGGCGTTACTGGCATGAATGCTATTTCAGGCACTCGGGCATATCCGTTCTGGGCACCATGAAGCGGCAGCCATTGACTGAGTATAGTTGCCAGGGCAATTGTTTATTTAGTGGAGTTTATTTATTTATACATTTGTATGTTGCCTCAGCAGGAACCCACCTGAGGCAGCTTACAGTTTTAGCCTGGTACCTAAACAAAAACACTAGCCACCAGGAGAGCCTCAAGAAGAAGGGCATTCCACAAGCAGGGTGCCATTTCTGAAAATGCCCAGGCTCCGGTTGCCCCCCACCTCTGCCCTGAGGGTGGGGCACAGAAAGCATGGCTCACGAGGCAGAGCTGAACTGGACAACATGGGAGGGGGTGGTCCTTCAGACCCCTGACCCCAAGCCCTTGAGAGCCACAAAAGTAAGAAGCAACACAAGGAATTGTGCCTGGAAACAATTTTATTCCTGTTTTATGGAACTGTCCATAAGCCAGTGTTTGCTGGACAGATATTTTAAATAAGTATAGATTTTTAAATTAACCTTTTAAATACTACTTTTAAAAATTTGATATATGTTTGAGAAGAAAATTAGTTTTGTGATTGATGAATAACAAAATGACATCCAAATCACAGGATGTTATTGGCCCACTTTATACCACGTTGGTCAGTCCCCCCCACCCCTCCCCGAGTATTGTGTGCCGTTCTGGAGGCCTCACTTCGAAAAGGAGGTGGACAAACTGAAATGAATGCAGAGGACAGCAACCAGGATGAGCAGGGGCCTGGAGACCCAGCCCTATGAGGAGGCTGAGGGGAGACATGATTGCTCTCTTTTTTAAGCATTTAAAAGCCTGTCACTTAGGGAACTGTTCCTATTGGCGACAGAGGATAGGACTCAAAACAATGGGTTTAAATTGCAGGAGGGAAGGTACTGGCTGGACGTTAGGAAAAGCTACTTCACATTAAAAGTAATCCAGCAGGGGAATCGGCTGTCCAGGGAGGTGGTGGATTCCCCCTCATTGGCAGCAGCAGGACGAATCCTTGTCAGGGATGCTTTAGGGTCATCCTGCATTGGGCAGGGGGTTGGACTAGATGGTCTCTGGGACCCCTTCCAACTCGTGGGATTCTATGGAATGCTGTGCACAGGCTTGCTACAAAAAGGGGGAAGGGGCTGGCTGGGCAACTGACGCCAGAGCGGAATCATCACTTGCCCTGTACACACGGCTCCTCTGACTAAATCCAAAGAACAGATTCCCTCTTGTAACAAATTGAACTTTGATGCAGTTTTAGATACATGCAACTGGGAGATCAACAAGAACTTGGGGGGGGCAGGGGGGATCTCATCCTACCCCTACTTGCCATCTCTTTCTCCAAGTCTGCTTCCTCCAAGGGAAAAATTATTCTGTCTTCCCAAATGCTAGAAGATAGGATCCCTGAATCAAGTTCACCTGCGTAAGCTAAAGTATTTCGCATAGTGCATAATGAACTTTTGGAATACAAGTGAAGAAAGCTTTTAAAAATGGAACTTATATGTGCAGAGGTAAGTCTAGTACCAGTTACCAGGTGATGGGGCAAATAGCAGGAAATCTTTCTCTCCATTGTGCCATTCCGGCGGGCATCCCACAGAAGCCAGTCTGGATTGCCCAGAATGGAAGAGACTGACTGGTATGTGGTGCATGCTCATTTCTCCAGCCCCGTGTGCCTGGCACTAGGTGTGCACTTGGTTTCAGGGCTGCCGCCAGGCTCACCCCCCACCAGGTACTGGCTGCCAGCAACAGGAAAGAAATAAGCATGGTGGAGGCGGCTGCGGCTGTGTGGCACAGCAGCTTCTGGGCATGACAAAGTCTCTGGTTCAAACTCTGGCACTTCCAGCTGAAAGAATCAGTTGATGGGCAAGTCGTAGGCTGGACTTTAGAAAAGCTAATTTTAAGAAGCTCAAAGATATGCTGGGTAGAATCCCATGGTTAGAAATACTCAAAAAGAAGGGAGTTCAAGATGGGAGGAGTTTCTTAAAAGGCCCAATTGCAAATGGTTCCAAAGAGAAGGGAAAATGGGAGGCACGTAAAGAAGCCAGGGTGGCCTGGATCCTACTGCTGTTAGGTGGATTTGTAACTGGTGGACAGATCGTACCCACAGAAAGCTCGTAAATGGCTCCTCATAATCTCGGAGAGGAGTGACAAGCGGGGTGCCTCACCTGTCCTGGGCCCCGTGTAGTTCAACATTTTTATAAATGACTTGGGTGAAGGAATAGACGGGATGTGCATTAAATGCAGATGATACTGAACGGGGAGGAGCTGCAAACATAGTAGAAGAGAGAACCGAGATTCAGGATGATCTTGACAAGACGGAAAACTGGGCTAAAAATAAAATGAAT
Source organism: Eublepharis macularius (assembly GCF_028583425.1). Lineage (NCBI taxonomy): Eukaryota > Metazoa > Chordata > Lepidosauria > Squamata > Eublepharidae > Eublepharis > Eublepharis macularius. The sequence continues at coordinate 199,249 of NC_072797.1, read as the reverse complement.
TTCAACAGAGAGAAATGGAAAGTTTTGCATTTAGGTAGAAAAAGAGAAGCTATCCATTGTAATTTTTGTATCCAACTGTATGATTTTATAATGCTTTTGTGTGTTTTTATGGAACCGTATTCATAATATATTGTGTTTTAAATGGTGTGATCTGCCCTGAGCCCACTTGCGGGGAGGGCAGAATAGAAGATGAATAAAATAAATAAATAAAAATAAATAAAATTCATAATTATAGGATGGGGGAGACTTGTCTTGGCAGTAGTACATGTGAAAGGATCTACGGGTCTTAGATCATGCAGTAAACATGTGACCCAGCAGTGTGATGTGGTAGCTAAAAACACAAATGCGCTTTTAGGCAGTATCAACAGGAGTATAATGTTCAGATCACATGATGGTATTGCTTACTCTGCTCTAGTTAAACCTCACTTGGAGTACTGTGTCCATTTTGGGGCATCACAGTTTAATAAGGATGTGGCCAAGCTGTAACGTGCCCAACAGAGGGCAACGAAGGTGGTGAGGGGTCTGGAGACCAAGTCCTATGAGGAAAGGTTGAAGGAGCTTGGTACGTTTAGCCTGGAGAGGAGACTGCAGGGTGACGTGATAGCCCTCTTCAAGTATTCGAAGGGCTGTCACAGAGAGGATGAGGGGAATTGTTTTCTGTTCCTCCAGAGGGTCAGACCCAAAGGAACTTGTTAAAATTACACCAAAAGATTTTTTGGCTAAACATTAGGAAGAACTTCCTGACGGTTAGTGGAACAGCTTCCTTGGGAAGTTTTTAAGCAGAGGCTAGAGGGCCACCTGTCAGCAATGCTCATTCAGTGACTCAATGTGAACTGAGGCCGATCGTGAGGGGGAGGGAGGGCAGGAAGGGATGAGCCCGTGCTGGGCTCTCAGGGCCCTTTCTTACATGCCCATCGCCACTTTGGGCTCAGGAAGGAATTTTCCTCCAGGCCAGACTGGCTGGGGATCCTGGAGGTTTTTCCCTTCCTCTGGGCATAGAGCAGGGGTCATGAGGAGGTGATGTGGGAGGGGGAGATATCTGTGAATTTCCTGCTTTGTGCAGGGGGCTGGACTAGATGACCCTTAGGTTCCCTTCCAGCTCTATGTTTTTATGCTTCTAATGTGTGAACCTTCTGCTTAAGACCTTGGAGAGCCAGCGCTGATCACAGGTGAGGAGACTGATCAGTGGACTAGTCAGCAGGAGGCTGTTTCGTGCATATGGGGCCTATGGGATGCTGCAGGGCAAGTCCTAATTTGACGTTCTGAGACAGAAGACAGCAGAGCTGTCCCCACTCCAGAAGACCCTCTGCTGCTGGGGACATGAGTGGATCTGGCCTCCCCCTCTCCTCCGGCTGTGTCTGGGGGTCCCAGTTCAACAAGCAATGTCGTGTTCCACTGCGGACCTGGAGGTGTTGGGAAGGTTCCTCCTGAAATGGTCCCAGGGAGACCACAAGATGCTCTTCTTCCCCTTCTGCAGCCACTGCTAGCCCTTGGCTGGAGGAGCCCGGAAGCTCCGAAGATTGGACTTACCTCCCCAGCATAGCGGTGGCCGTCCACAGTGTGCTCGGAGCCCGGCCCTGCTTTGGAGCCCCAGTGCAGGTGCAGCTGGGCGGCTCGGTAGGCCTCCAGGAATCCCCCTCCGGACAAAGACATGTTGGCAGGTAGGCTCAGTACAACTGCAGGAGCAAAGAGGCAGAGGCAAGGGCCGCTCAGTGTCCCTTCTGGTCAGGAGGCCCTTCCTGCCCTGCCTTGTTGCTGCTTCTCACAGGGCTAAACAGGCAGGCATCTCCTCCCCGACTCCTGTGAGCAAATGGTGTGCTGCCCCGCTGGGTTGGTTGCCCTCCACCACCTCCCCCCTGTGCGCCGCCCTCATTGCCTGCCCTGTTTGCAAAATCAGACAGGTAATTGCAAACGGGAGCAAATTGCTCCGTGTTGTGTCTTGTGTGCTCTTGAAGTCTGACTATTCCCCACTGATGGTTCAACTTTCAGCATCTGTCTTTTATTACTACACTGGATAACAAACACTCCTTAAACTAACTGCATAGGAACAGCAGATGAGCCCTGCTGGACCAGACCAAAGGTTGATCTAGACCGGCTGCCTGTTTCTCACACTAGCCAATGAGAAGCCCCCCCCCCCCCTGCCATGTTCCCTCTCAGGCTTCCAAGCACGGAGATGCCGTTAATCATTTGGGACTAACAGCCTTTCACAGATTTTCTATCCATGAATCTGTCTGGCAGCCTTCAAGACATTTTATGGCCGATGGTTATTAAGATGATGATATCATTTACATTCCCTCATGCTTCCTTCATGGAACTCGAGAGAGCTCAGAGGCACTGAACAGTACTACATCAGGTGTCTTCAGGCCATACCTTTGCGTATTAATTACTCCACAATTCATACCCCATGTGAAGAATTTCCCAGTTTTCCAGATCTGCAATGTCTTTTTGGCAACCCAAACTCCTGGCTGCTGAAGCAACATTTCTATAAACTGACTCCTGAGGTGGTAGAAAGCAGCTACCTAACCACAGTCAACTGGATGGATCCCTGTGAGGACTCTCACAAATGGGCTTGAAAAGCATGGATTTCTGCATTACAAAGAGGGCCCTCTACAAACAGGACCCACTGCTGGGTGAGGGACACGGAGAAGAAAGCGCTTTGGGTCTCTGACCAGTCCTATCTGCTGTGAAACTCCACCCTCTGTGCAATGGACTTGACTGGCCTGAGCCTGGAGAGTCACCTCTCACATCAAATTGCTGGAGGATCCAGTCTTGAGAGGTACATTTGCAATTCAAGTCCAACACCTGCGTAGAGACACTGCCAAACTAGAAATGCTGACTGTCTGAAATGTTCAACATTTACCCAAAAGCTCCCCTGACCTTGGAGTCCCCTTCGACATTCATAGCACCACAGGCTGTGTGACCCCCCCCCCCCCAATGAAGGATGGAGAGGGGGAGGCAGAGGACAGACGCACAGCAAACGTTGGCTGGGCCATCACGACTGGCTTAAGACCGGACTCCATGGCTATGCTCACTCCCAGACGGCTAGGACTGGACTAGATGGACTACATGACTATTGTGTAGAGTTACCAAGTTACTTTGAGAGTTGCCAAATAGTACCTGAAACATCCCCTGCAGGGGTGGGAGTTTGCCACTTGGGGAGATAGGGGATGGAAGCAAGCCCACTTCTCGCGCCTTCCCTTCTCCGTCCCAGTGAACCACGCTACAAAAGGCAACCAAGACTTTTAAAATCCTCTCTCCTCTGGGGTGGGGGGAATCCTAGGGAGTTAAAACCCGTCTCTCCCAAACTCCATGACCCAGCTGGCCCTTGTCAGGTAGGCACAGGTAGCTGGTTTTATGATGGCACCCAGAAGGCTAGAACAACACCCATATATCTCTCAGTTTATAACCAACATCCCCAAGGAGGTGTCAGTTGGAGCAAAGGGTGTGCTGCCCTGCTGGGTTGCTTGCCCCTTCCCCGCTGAAACAAGATGCTTTCCCAGGCCGGATTAGAACAAGTGACTCACTGGCCAGTTGGATATCTAAAAGGCCTGCAGCCATATGCCCTTATGATGTCAGGACCTCCTTCCTGCCCCAGGGGACTTTGCTGGAAACACCAACATGTGTTTCTGCCAATAACTTCAGAGGCTGATTGAAGCTCCCCCCCCCCGTGAAAATGCTACCTGTGAGCCTATTGGTTGTTTCTTCTGGGCAACCGCCTCTAGAGAGTCTGCTAGCTGGAGCATATTTGGGGAAAAAGAGGGAAGTGAGGTGTTAAATTGTCTGGGCCTGAGCCGGCAGCAGGTGTGGCTCTGAGTTAGCCTGGTTGGCTTGTAAGATTCACCGGGGCAGTCCTCCCAAGGAGACACACCCTGGCAGTTGGCACAATTTTGGCAGAAGATTTGGCCTCTGAGAGGCAGTCCATCAAAACTTGGAAGAGGAAATGGATTTCAACAATTGCAAGTTTAGGCCAGCTGTATCAGGGCCAGCATTCAACCTGCACAGGTGGCTGAATCAGGGCATGTTCCCAAGAGGCTACGGATCTGGCCCCAAATGAAGGGTGGGAGAGTTCCCACAGCCGGCATGACGACATCACTCCTGCAAGTCATGTTGTCGCATGTTCCTGGAGTGCCTGGCAGTAGCTCTGGGGGGGCTTGCCATCGCCCACCAATTGCTGGCAGATTGGCGGGCAAGGGGGCAAATCCCTGGGAATTTGCCCACTACTGGCGGGCACCTGGAAACTCTATCGGTAACCCTGCAAGTATGTGATTAGGGTCGCCAGTTTCTATACCCTCCCGGTGGGGGTGGGGGCCCCAGCACTCACCTCCCAGCCCCTGGAAGGGACGTCATCATGCCGGCCATGGGCGTGCTCCCGCATTTTGCATGGGGCAAATTCAGCCATTTGGGGCCACCAGTCCCTATTTATGCCCTTTCAGGGAAGGGAGTAAATACCAGAATTCTGATTTATTTGGGTGCCTATGGTACTATTTCAGTATTCAGAATTGGGTTTTCTTTGATTTTTTTAAATTCCAGGGTTTTTTGGGATCCATTATTCATAGAATCATAGAGTTGGAAGGGGCCTTCCAGACCATCTAGTCCACCTGCCTGCCCAATGTGGGTGCAACCTAAAGCATTCTCCCAGCCGCTGTTTGAAGACTGCCAATGAGGGGGAACCCACCACCTCCCTAGGCAGCCGATTCCACCGCTGCATTACTCTCAATGTGAAGAAGTTTTTCTTAACATCCAGTTGGTACCTTCTGTAGTTTAAACCCATTATTGCAAGTCCTATTCTCTGTTGCCATCAAGAGCAGCTCCCTGCAGCCTTTTAAATACTTAAAAAGAGCAATCGTGTGTCTCTTCAGCCTCTTCTTCTCCAAACGGAACATTCTCCGATATCTCAGACTTTCCTCGTGGGGCTGGGTCTCCTGGCCCCCGATTGTCTCGGCTGCTCTCCTCTGCACCTGTTCCAGTTTGTCCACATCCTTTAGAAGTGAGGCCTAACCCACACGGCTGCTGCATCAAACTGACTGCTCATCTTTAGCTTCCTATCCACCTGTATTGCAAGCTTTTGTTCACATACGTTGCTGTCCAGAAGTGTATCCCTCATTTGGTATGCATGCTTTGCATTTTTGTTACCCAGGTGGAGAACCTAACGCTTGTCCATGTTAAATCGCATCTTATTCAAATCTGCCCTCTTTTCCAATGTGTTCAGATCTCGTTGAATTCTATCCCCGTTTTCAAGGGTGTTTGCTACTCTTCCCAACTTGGTATCATCTGCACATTTAATGAGTAACCTCTTCACACCATTATCCAGATATTGAAAAGCACTGAGCCTAGGACCGAGCCCTGTGGCCCTCCACTGGACACCTCCCTCCAATCAGACGTGATGCCATTGACAACTACTCTTTGGGTGCGGCTACCCAGCCAGTTCCCTATCCATCTAACCCTCCTAAAATCCAGTACACAGTTCACCCGTTTACCCATCAGATCATCATGAGGAACCTTGTCAAAAGCTTTACTGAAATCTAGATAAACTACATCAATCGCCTTCCCATGACCCAGTAAGCCTGTCACTCGATCATAGAAGGAGATGAGGTTGGTCTGGCAGGACCTGTTGGAGACAAATCCATGCTGGCTTCCCTGTATCAACATGTTGTTCATCAGATGCTTGCAGACTGACGCCTTTTGTATCTGTTCCAGAGGTCAGGCTGACTGGCCTGTAGTCCCCCGGATTGTCCTTTCTCCCTTTCTTGAAGACTGGGATGACATTTGCCCCCCTTGTGTCTTCTGGCACATCACCGGCCCTCCATGAGGCCTGGGAGTTGATCGTCAAAGGGTCTGCAAGCTCTTTTGGAAGTTCCTTGGGCGCTCTCGGGGACACCTTATCTGGCTCAGGGGATTTGTTCACATCCAGTGCAGAAAGGTGCTTCTCCACAACTTCTCTGCCAATGTCAACCAGCTGCCCTGAAGCCATGCTGTAAGCCTCTTTGTCTTCTCTCCATCCTCTGTCAGAGTTTCTCTATTTCCACCCAGCAACTGGGGTATAAACCCCTTTACCTTCTGTTTGCTCCTCATTTATCTGTTCAACGTCTTTTTGTTGTGGTGCTATCCCCTGGCCAGTCTCAGCTCATTCTGAGCTTTGGCCTCTCTCACGGCTGCCCTACAGTGCCTATCTAACCCTATATACTCTTCCTTAGATGCATTTCCTTCCCTCCATTTCTTGAGCATCTCCTTTTTCCTCCTTAACTCATCACGGAGCTCTCTGTTCATCCACACTGGCTTCTTAGATCCTCTACCGCATTTCTGTCCTGATGGAATAGTGATAGCTTGAGCATTCAACAGCTCCTCTTTCAGGAGAGCCCACCCTTCACGCACTCCTTTCCCTTGGAATAACTCTCATCATATCTCTAAGTTCATTAAAGTTTGCCCTACTAAAATCTAGCCTATGAGTTTGGCTACAAACTCCCATGGTACCCTGCAGCAGAAGGAATTCTAGGAGGATGTGACTACTTCTCCCTAAGGTGCCCACCACCATTACCCCATAAACCAACTCTTTCTTGCTGGTTAATGCCAAGTCCAGTATGGCCAAGTCCCTTGTCATTTTCTCCACTATTTGAGAAAGGAAGTTGTTGGCAGGCAGGTCAGGACCCTAGAAACAGCAGAGTTGGTCTACCAGCACACTTCAGGGAAGCTGAAGTCTCTCAAGGTCATTGTCATGTCTGTGTACAGCCATGCCATGGTTGTCTGTTTGTTGTATTGCTTGTGCCACAATATGCTGAAGCTATACTGCTTTATTACTAACTTGATGTGTGACTCTCTCTGATCATTCATAACCATATTGCAGATGTTACTTAGGACCCAGAACGGGCCTCCCTGGTTACCTTAGAGAAATATGTAAGTCTCAGCTAACTGTGACCTTGGTGTGTCTAGATGCCAGCTTTCACTACTCTTCCCAGATGCTGGGAATACTTTATTGTATATCTGATGCATAGTCATAACTAAATAGATTCTCATAGAAGCAATCTGTAGCAGACCGCAACCACAATACTGCTCGTCCTTCTCTCCCTTCTCTTCACCCAGACACTGTCCACTAGATGGTTGTTGTGGGTTTTCCGGGCTGTATTGCCGTGGTCTTGGCATTGTAGTTCCTGACGTTTCGCCAGCAGCTGTGGCTGGCATCTTCAGAGGTGTAGCACCAAAAGACAGAGATCTCTCAGTGTCACAGTGTGGAAAAGATGTAGGTCATTTGTATCTACTCAGGAGGGGTGGGGTTGAGCTGAGTCATCCTGTAAGAGTTTCCCAGGGTGTGGAATGCTAATGGCGGGAGGCTTCACTGTGTCCTGAGGAGGTTCTTTTGCATATGGATTGGTACTTGATGTGCTAATCTTCTCTGCAGGGCTATTGTCGGGTATAGAGTGTTTTGTTAGCCTGGTGTTTTTCAGAACTGGAAACCATGCCCTGTTCATTCTTAAGGTTTCTTCTTTCCTGTTGAAGTTTTGCTTATGCTTGTGAATTTCAATGGCTTCCCTGTGCAGTCTGACAAAGTAGTTGGAAGTGTTGTCCAGTATTTTGGTGTCCTGGAATAAGATACTGTGCCCTGTTTGCGTTAGGCTATGTTCAGCCACTGCTGATTTTTCAGGTTGTCCAAGTCTGCAGTGTCTTTCATGTTCTTTTATTCTTGTCTGGATGCTACGCTTTGTGGTCCCGATGTAAACTTGTTCACAGCTGCAGGGTATACGGTATACTCCTGCAGAGGTGAGGGGGTCTCTACTGTCTTTTGCTGATCGTAGCATCTGTTGTATTTTTCGGGTGGGTCTGAATACTGCTTGAAGGTTATGCTTTTTCATAAGCTTTCCCATCTGATCAGTAATTCCTTTGATATATGGCAAAAACACTTTTCCTGTAGGCTACTGTTTTTCCTTGGTTGTTTGATTCATCCTGGGTTTGATTGCTCTTCGGATTTCATTTCTGGAGTAGCCATTTGCCTGAAGTGCGTGGTTTAGATGATTAATTTCCTCATTGAGAAAGTGCGGCTCACATATCCGTCTTGCACGATCCATTAATGTTTTCATTATGCCTCTTTTCTGTCGGGGGTGGTGATGGGAGTTTTTGTGTAAGTACCGATCAGTGTGAGTTGGTTTCCTGTAGACCTTGTGACCTAACTGAAAGTTTGCTTTGCGGATGACCAAGGTATCCAGGAATGGGAGTTTTCCCTCGACGGCAAATGGCTAAACCAGGCAAATGGCTACTCCAGAAATGAAATCCGAAGAGCAATCAAACCCAGGATGCCTTTGAACTTCAGATAGATTACAAGCCTGAGTTAGGAATGTTCTTGACTGATAAGCCTATAATAACCTGAGTACTCTCAACAGATAGGCAGTGTTGGAATATTTTGTTTAGTGCTTATGATTATACACAGGTCTACAAACCCAGAAAAACAACTTATGCTGATATTCTGAGCCAGCTACCTTCTACCATCACTGAGGTCTCTCAGGGACAATCTTAGGGGCATGGCGACATTGGCGTAGGAGCCCTTAGCATCACTGGCCTGCTGCATTATGATCAGTGTGTTGCAGTGGAGTTGCTAAGGGCTCCGGTGCCATCGCCACGCTCTCCTTCCTAGCCTTGTCTGCTGTCTAAAGAGAAAGCACACAATGCCGATGTGCGGTGTCAGTGCTGCATAGCGCTGGCACTGGCAATGCACCAGGACTGTGGTTTTGCCACACAGGCTTTGGCTGTAACCATCTCCAAAGGGGGAATGGGTGTGTGGGTCACATGTGCTTGCTTGATCACAGCCCTTAATGTCATATGTAGCACCTACACTTCAGGGATCATACTTAGCAGGACTGGAAAAAAACACGTGGGAAAGGTGCCACCAGCCCTGGCTGATGATTTAGGGTTTAGGTTTGTTATATGAAAAAGACCAGCCAACCCCCTCTAATGCCTGAAGTAAGGAAGGTCGTCTGAGGTGGAACCTGTGCGGGGGGGGGGGCTGGCTGGTCTTGGCCTGGTAGCCCTCAAATCCAGTTCTAGGTTCTGCCATGAACTTCACACTTTCTCAGGCTGTCAGAACTAGCAGGACAGTGGAGACTGAAAGGGGGGGCGGGGGGGGGGTATGTGTAAATTGCAGCCCTGTCTGAAGGGCTATCCCAAGGTAAGGTGGCAATCTGAAGAAAGCAGCTCGGGCTTTGGCAAATACCACGCTTGATTCCCTCCAACTCTGCCTCATCCGCCAACATCTGGCCTGCCTCTGTGGCCTTGCTCCCCCCTCCCCACATCGAGAGCTGGCCTAGTGCTCACGTGATGCTCGTTCCTGGCCTCTGTGCCCAGGAGAGTGTTTTGCACACACCACCACAGGAGGACTCACTTGTATGTCCGTTGTTCCGGAGGCTGAGCTTCTGTTCGGGGAGCAGATTGTAACCATACAGCTGCAGAGGCGTCAGCTCCGGGGCAAAGAGAGTGGTGGACGTATCAATGTTGATGGGTGACTGCATGTGGCCCCCACAGTAAACAAAATCTGAAGCCCACTGTGCCTTGTCTGAAAGAAAAAAGCGGGCGTGACGGCAGCCTTGGAGAGATTTGCCACTCATCTTTCTGCAGCGCCAAGGGCTGTGCCCAGGCAGCACTCGACAGGTACTAAGAATGGGGGTGGGGCACGAGGGAGCTCATCCCACCTGGCCTGCCTCTCCTCTCCTTTCATAAAAAAGGAAGTGTCATGCTGTGAAAAGGAACTGTTACAATGAGAAATTAGGAAGAGCCTTCTGGTTCAGCAAATAACTAATCCCGCCTCCTCGCAAAGGAACTGAACACGTCTGTTTGCACGCAATACAGCTTGGGCCTAGAGCCTCCAAACTGCAACACCCCTCCCCCGCCCCACAGCCATTTTAACGACCGCAGCACACCTTCTTCCCAGGTCTCCCCACGAGGCAGACGGCCGCTCTGCCAGACAGCAGCACTTTCTGAACTCCATCTTCCTTTGGAACTCTTTCCCCAGCAGCCTGAGGGAGCTGGCGAGGAGGTCGCCTAACCGACTCCGGCCGTTCTTGCTTAACAGACACACTGCAGTCCACTCAGTTCCCCATTGAGGGCAGCTAGTGCCCAGCTCCATGTGGAACACACTTAGGGTGGAACAAGCACACGTCCAAGGCCGTTCCCCACCTGGATCCTGGAAATGTACAGCCAAGTGCCAGATGGATGGAGCTTGCTGTCGGAATTGTCCGCAGGCTGGGTCCAGGCAATACGCCTTCCACAACTGTGCAAGATTATGGAGAGGATGGGCCCAGGTGGGCATCCCAGCCTTGACACAGAGCAGGCCTTTGGGTCATACCAGGGATGCCGATGAAAAGCAGGGTGTTGGCAGAGGGCAGCGGTGCCAAGAATTCCCAGCCTCCCCTCCAAGAGAGACTCTTCCCTCCTAAAAGGGTCCCCCACCATTACCTGGGAAAGGCCTGCTGCTGAGGCAGGCTGCACAGGGACAGCTACTGTGCAGGGCTGAGGAGGAGGAGGAGGAGAGAGAGAGAGAGTGCAAGTACCAACAAGGCAGCGCCAATATGGACAGCAAACGCCTTGCAGGGGAAGGGTGAGAGGCAGTCCGGAAGAGAAGGACAGACCAAACTGCATTCAGGGGACAGAGAACTGGAGCCTGTCCACAGCCTAGATGGAAGAACGGGGGGGGGGGAGAGGTTTGCAAGGCACTGACTTCTGGGCGGGGTGGGGGAGGGGGCTTTTGCCACTCTTTTGGGAAGTCTGATGCACATATCCCCATGCACACCATAGGGAGGGGGGCTGAGCTGTGAAGGCTCACAGGCAGGAGGGCAGGGCAGGTGCAGGAGAGGGAAAGCGGGCTAATCATTAATCCCAGCAAGCCGGTTGGCCAGCAGCCCAGAGGAAGGGCAAGGACAGCCACAGGGCACTTACCTGTGTAGCTCCAATGACTGGGCCCATGGCCAGGAGGACCTGCAGAAGAAAAGGGGGGTACAAATAATCAGGACTTAAACACTCTCTGCACCCCTCCCTTCCCTGCTGCTGCTGCCGCTGTCCTTCCATATTACCCCAGAAGGCACTGCCACTCCGGAGTGAGCCTATGGAGCTGACAGGCCTATCAAGACATTTCAAGAAGGGAGGCGGTCCCTTCTGCAGCCCATTTCGGGTCAAAGGTGTGTGCACGCACACACACACACACACACACACACACACGTGCATTCTCCTCAAGCCTGAGGCAATACAGGGTAGAAGTTTTCTTTGGCAGAAACCACCCCTCCATCCTCTGACCTTGATACACTCTCCCATGCTAGAATCCAAGACATGCCTCAAAATCCAGTAGCAAACCTGGCCACAATTCCTACCTGGGCCTCATTTCCCCCTCTGTCCTGCCAAAAATGGGGGCCTGTTCAAGAGACACAAGGGAACTGTTGGGAACCCACATGCAGTTAACTTCTTTGCCCCCCCCCTGCGCATCATGAATTCTCATACGGGTCAGGGAACTAGGGGCATTATCAAGCCAAAGGTGCGTTCTCCCAACCACGGGGGCACCCCTCCCCAAAAGAGAAGCCAGTGATCAGAGCCCTAGGAGCTGAAAACAGAGCAGAGAATTGGGCCAATATTCAAGCTCAGCTGCCTTTTGGCAAAGACAGAACCCCAGAACACCACAACAGCTTTACGTGGGGTGGCCCTGATCACCATCTCCAGCCGCACAGAGCTCAGAGCACACAGTGCGGAAGTGGTCTCCGGAGAAGCAGAAATGAGAGAGGACAAAACTGGAGATCTCCTAAGGGAAGAAAGGTGGAAAGGGGCACTAGGCGGCTGTGGGGGAGGGACCTGCCAGGTAGCGCTTTTGTACTTTTGTATCCAGCCCCCACCCCCCGCCGACCCCTGTTCCTACCTGCCAGATCATCTTTGCCACAGAGTGACAGCTCAACTGAACACCAAACCAGAAAATGGAGGAGGCGCTTATTAGCAGGGAGGAACCCCAGAGGATTGGTGCAAAGAGGCTTTCCCGTAATACTTTGCATTTATATAGCACTTTCACCATTCAATGTGCTGCACTGTAGTACTTACAAAAAACCCTGAAAGGTAGGCCAGTATAATCCCCACATTGCAGCTGGGGAACAGAGAGAGGGGGAGAGAAGCTTGCCAAAGTCCCCTTAGTGACTCTGTGGCAGAGGTGAGATTTGAACCAATGACGTCTCTGTCAGCAACACAAGCTCTAGCCACCACCACGACACTACCTCCTGCCTAGAAAGCAAAGGCAGATTGGAGTGCCCCAGCCTTCCCAAATGGTGCCTGGAGGAGAAGGCAAGGGGGGGGGGGTGGGAAACAGGTCAGCTCTGGGTTGCCAGCGGTGCCATCTTGCAAGTTTCATCTGCCATCATCGCCCTGGAAAGGTCTTGTGGAGACCTGCTCTGGGTTTTGTTCATCTCAGCACTGAAATGCCTCTTGATTGGCAGGGCTCGGCTCCGGAAGATAGAGTGTAATAATGATAATTGCTATGCTTGTTGTGGATTTTCCGGGCTGTATAGCCGTGGTCTTGGCATTGTAGTTCCTGACGTTTCGCCAGCAGCTGTGGCTGGCATCTTCAGAGGTGTAGCACCAAAAGACAGAGATCTCTCAGTGTCACATTGTGGAAAAGGTGTTGGCAGGTCATTTGTATCTACTCAGGAGGGGTGGGGTTGAGCTGAGTCATCCTGTAAGAGTTTCCCAGGGTGTGGAATGCTAATGGCGGGAGGCTTCACTGTATCCTGAGGAGGTTCTTTTGCATATGGATTGGTGCTTGATATGCTAATCTTCTCTGCAGGGCTATTGTAGGATGTAGAGTATTTTGTTAGCCTGGTGTTTTTAAGGACTGGAAACCATGCGCTATTCATTCTTAAAGTCTCTTCTTTCCTGTTGAAATTGTGTTTATGCTTGTGAATTTCAATGGCTTCCCTGTGCAGTCTGACGAAGTAGTTGGAAGTGTTGTCCAGGATTTTAGTGTCCTGGAATAGGATACTGTGTCCTGTTTGAGTTAGGCTATGTTCAGCCACTGCTGATTTTTCTGGATGGCCAAGTCTGCAGTGTCTTTCATGTTCTTTTATTCTTGTCTGGATGCTACGCTGTGTGGTCCCGATGTAAACTTGTCCACAGCTGCAGGGTGTGTGGTATACTCTTTCAGAGGTGAGGGGGTCTCTACTGTCTTTTGCTGATCATAGCATCTGTTGTATTTTTCTGATGCGTCTGAATACTGTTTGTAGGTTGTGCTTTTTCATAAGCTTTCCCATCTGATCAGTGATTCCTTTGATATATGGCAAAAACACTTTTCCTGTGGGAGACTGTTTTTCCTTAGTTGTTTGATTTATCCTTGGTTTAATCACTCTTCTGATTTCATTTCTGGAGTAGCCATTTGCTTGAAGTGTGTGGTTTAGATGATTAGTTTCCTCGTTGAGAAAGTGCGGTTCACATATCCGTCTTGCACGGTCTACTAATGTTTTTGTTATGCCTCTTTTTTGTCGAGGGTGGCGGTTAGACTTTTTGTGTAAGTACCGATCTGTGTGAGTTGGTTTCCTGTAGACCTTGTGACCTAACTGCAAGTTTGCTTTGCAAAAGACCAAGGTACCTAGAAATGGAAGTTTACCCTCGATTTATTTCTCCATGGTGAATTGTATGTTCAGGTGGATATTGTTGAGATGGTTTAAAAACTCCATCAATTCTTCCTCACCATGGCTCCAAATGATGAAGGTATCATCCACGAACCGGAACCAGACTGTAGGTTTGTGGGGTGCTGATTCTAGAGCTGTTTTTTCAAAATCTTCCATGTAGAAGTTTGCTATAACTGGGCTGAGAGGGCTTCCCATGGCCTCCCATGGGGAAGAAGAGGGCTGCAGCAGGTCTGTGAAGACAAGATGAGCGGTGTGTGTGTGTGTGTTTCCAGGCTCCTGCTTCAGGTAATGGAAATGGAATTCCAGGTTAGTGTCAGGCACAGGTTTTCTCCAGCATAGCTGCAGTCTTCTCAAGGCAGGCAAAAGCACCTGGATCAGTGCCTGTGGCTGCCTCCAGCCTGCACAATGCCTCTTTGTCTTCTGTTGCCAAACCTCTGGTGCTCCTGCAACCCCAAACGCCTCTCCCCATTCACTCCCCCCCACCCTGCCCAGCATTCTGCTCCCTGGAAACTCACTAGAAAAACCGGAAACCCCACTAAAGCGGAAGGTGGGTGACTGTGCCAGAGCATCTGTTCCGATCGACGCGCTTGGCGTGCATGTGTGTGGGGAGGGGTTCAATTATAGTTCCCCCTCAGCGCTGTTGGGAGGTGACACTGCAATAGTTGCACTCTTTTTTATACCTGGACAGTAGGTAAAAAAGACCCGCAAAGGGCCTAAGCTGCATGGGACAGCCCTCCCCCATGCCTTCCTCAGCATATTTCATTTTCATTTATTTACGTCATTTATAGTCTTCCTTTCTCACTGAGACTCCAGGCGGATTGCATAGTGTAAGAACTACTTTGCCGGGGGTGTGATGTTTATTTCTCATGCAGCATACTCCCCCTCCCCAGCAGGCGGGCTCCTTCTCCAAGCCACAGAGATAAGCACCATCAAGAATCTCAGAGAGAGCGCTTGTGGGCTCCCCTCCCAGGAGACGCGTTATGTCGTTAGAAGACCCCTCTGACTTCCCAAGGATGGTGCCAAGATGCGATGCTGTCAAAGGTGGGATGGGGAGAGAAACTTCCAACAGGCAAGTCCCCTGCTCATGAGACAAAGACTTCATCACTGCCTTATGGGGCTCCCTGCTGGAAACCCACCCAAACAGTTCCATCTGGCTTTTCTTTTTTTTAATTCCATGTTCAGGGCCTCCTGCTCCCCTGATGTGGAAGGCTAGTATCCAACTGATTTGCCTTGTAATAAATGAAGGGAAGGGAAGCAGCAGGAGGGTTTGCTGAAAGAGTTTTGAGTGGGGCAAAAACAGCAACTTAGAGGCTGATGACACCTCTCATAACAAGAATTCAGGAGCGCACCTTCCATAGTCAAGCGAGTACCACAGGTGACATCTGCAGAGCAAGTGGGCAGGGCAGGATGGCCCAGGCCGCCTTTTGTGATTGCCCCACCGGTGCTTGAAACTGAAGGGGGGGTGGCCTGTGAGCTAGGGCAGGGGTAGCACTAGCATGTTGAATGTGAGGCCTTTGTATACTGCTTTCCCAGAGACATGTTCAAGGTGGCTAACAGTAAAAATAACACAATATAAATTCAAATTAAAGTAATAAATCAGTAAAACTAATCCTACAGCAATAAAACTATCACTTCAGTCAATTAAATCAATACTTCAACATAAAATAATTAGAAATATAAAACATATCATAAAAACTCCAACAGGGAACACACACCAAAGATATCAAAAATATCACAACTAAAAGGTTAGATCAAACTTCAACTAAACATCAACTAGCTATCATAACTCTCAGCACTGTTTTGACCTGGGTCTTATACATTATTTTTTTTATTTATTTACATTATTTATAGTCCACCTTTCTCACTCAGACTCATGGTCAATATGATCAGAGGTTGGGACAGCCAAGAAACAATACAATAGGGTAGGGATAGCTGAAACTTGAAAGCAGAAATCTGATACAGAGCTGAAAATAAATGTTGAAACAAAGCATAAGCGTATTGCTGTGTCATATGGCCTGAGTTTGATCCTGGCGGAAGCTGGGTTCAGGTAGCCGGCTCGAGGTTGACTCAGCCTTCCATCCTTCCGAGGTCGGTAAAATGAGTGCCCAGTTTCCTGGGCGTAAAGTGTAGGTGACTGGGGAAGGCAATGGCAAACCGCCCCGTAACAGAAAGTCTGCCTAGAAAACATCGTGATGCTATGTCCCCCCATGGGTCAGTAATGACTCGGCGTTTGCACAGGGGGCAACACAGAACTATCTAGTAGGTTCATACTTGCAGCAACAGGCAGTACACCGTCCTGTATGAACAGGGGAGGCATCAGGTGTGCCTGAAGGAAAGGGGGACGCCAGAGATGCTGTGCCAGTGTGGTGCAGTGCTTAGAGAGTCAGACTAGGATGTGGGAGACCTGGGTTTGAATCCCCACTCGGCCATGGAAGCTCACAGCGTGACCCTGGGCCAGTCACACACTCTCCACCACCGGGTTGTGCTGAGGGTAAAATGGAAGAGCAGAATGATGGAAGCTACTTGGAGTCCCCGTTGGGGAGAAAAGCTTGGGTATAAATGAAGTAAATAAAATAAATAAATCAACTGCAGAAGCTGCCTGCCTCACCTCCCCAGCTGGCAACACAAAGAGCAGGACTTGGAGCAAGGATCCCAACTGGTAAGCAGAACTGTACAGAAGAAGGCAGCCCTTTGGGTGCCCCATCCTAAGCTGTGTAGAATCATAGAACCATAGGTGTGGGACCTCCAGGGTCATCTAGTCCAACCCCCGGCACAATGCAGGAAATTCACAACTACCTCCCCCCTCACACACACACACACACACAGTGACCCCTGCTCCATGCCCAGAAGATGGCAAAACACCATCAGGACCCCTAGCCAAACTGGCCTGGAGAAAATCACTTCCTGACCCCAAAGTAGCAGTCAGCCTTACCCTGGGGATGTAAGAAGGGGCCACAAGAACTAAGCACTGATGTAACCCTTCCTGCCCTCCCTCTCACGATCTGTCGAGGTTCACTGAATCAGCATTGCTGTCTGGTGGGCATCTAGCCTCTGCTTAAAAATCTCCAACGGAGGAGAGCCCGCCACCTCCCAAGGAAGCCTGTTCTACTCAGGGACCACGCTAACTATCAGGAAGTTCTTCCTAATGTTTGAATTAATTTCATGCC
This sequence comes from Eublepharis macularius, assembly GCF_028583425.1. Lineage (NCBI taxonomy): Eukaryota > Metazoa > Chordata > Lepidosauria > Squamata > Eublepharidae > Eublepharis > Eublepharis macularius. Next base: position 182,451 of record NC_072797.1, on the reverse strand, counting down.
GTTGGTTCTGGTCCGACCTTCTGGGGCAGCAGAAAACAACTCTGCGCCATCCTCTATATGACGGCCCTTCAAGTACTTGAAGATGGTTATCATATCCCCTCTCGGTCGTCTCCTCTCCAGGCTAAACATTCTGAGCTCCTCCAACCTTTCCTCATAGGACTTGGTCTCCAGACCCCTCACCATCTTTGATGCCCTCCTCTGGACACGTTCCAGCTTGTCTATATCCTTCTGAAATTGTGGTGCCCAAAACTGAACACAATACTCTAGGTGAGGTCTAACTAGAGCAGAGTAGAGCTATACCAGCACTTCACATGATCTGGACTCTATGCTTCTGTTGATACAGCCCAAAACCACATTTGTCTTTTTAGCTACCACCTCACACAGCTGACTCATGTTCAGTGTATGGTCTACTAAGACCCCTAGATCCTTTTCACACTTACTACTGCCAAGACAAGTCTCCCCCATCCTCTAATTATGCATTTGATTTTTCCTTCCTAAATGCAGAACTTTACATTTGGCTCTGTTGAAATTCATTTTATTTGTTTTAGCCCAGCTTTCCAGCTTGTCAAGATCATCCTGTATCCTGACTCTGTCTTGTACTGTATTTGCTACCCACCCCAATTTTGTATCATCTGCAAATGTAATAAGCTTTCCCCCTATTCCTTCATCCAAATCAGGGCCCGAGTACACAAGAAGCTGCCTTAGACCGAATCAGACCATTTGATTATTGCCAGTGTCCAAGGGGTCTGCTCAGACTGGCAGCAGCTTTGCAGAGTTTCGGGCAGAGAAGGGTCTTTCCCATCACTGGGGAGCCCCCGCTGCTGGAGACGGAACCTGTGGCCTTTGGGATGCCAAGTAGATGCCCTGCCTCTGAGCCAGGGCCCCTCCCCAAGAAGCCCTTTGAATCCCTCCTGGAGGCATGTCGGCAGCCAGCTCAGAGCTTTCGGCACAGCGGTGACACGACCCCTGCCTCCAGGCCGACTCCCCAGCAACCTGGCCGCCAGGTTTTCACCTAAGTGAGACTTCTGGATGGTTTTCAGAAGTTCCATGTCGAGAATGTGACAATATTTTGGCCTGGGTGTGACCAAGGCACAGGTTTTTTGTGGCCAGATCACATTCTTCAAGGATCTCTCAAAGTCCCTTGGTATGCTAGTGACGGCTGGTACTGCCGTAGGATTTGGAAGCCACCTGAAGTGTTTGGCTAGCTGATCCAAGCATGGCCATGCTTTAAATGTGGCCCCAGTGGCTGGAAATCTGCTCCTATTCCTGAGTGCAGCTTTCTTTCTCGCTTCCTTCCCACTTCTGTGATTCACCACATTGTGTTCTTCCCAGACTACTGTGAGCCGGGTTCATCCTTCACAGCGCACTTAAACGTTTACTTATTTTTGTCATTTATAGTCCACCTTTCTCAGTGAGACTCAAGGGGGATTACATAGTGTGAGATTAGTACGGTCAGTATCAAGAACGTTTCAATAAGCAATGCCGTAGGGTATGTAAATGCAAATTTACAAAGACACAGCATTAGCAGGAATCCACTACGGAGTTGAAGAATGCTGAAACGGAGCATAAGTGATTCAGTAGGACCGACATTAGACAACATAGAACGACCCAGTAGGGTCATACTTAAAGCCACAGGAAGTACCCAGGTGCACGTCTTTAAAGCCACAGATAGGACCTAAGGCAACGTAGTGGTGAAAACTGTGGTCCCTACGTCGTTAGTGAAGCATCTCTTTGAGACCCCCTCCCTACAGCCCTCCTGTCTGAGTAAAAAAGCCCTTTTGAATCATTCAGTTTTGCATCCTTCGCGGAAAGCTTTGGACCGTTTCTCTCAGACTGAGAGCAGCTGCAGGCAGTTGGGGGCACAGCTGTGCGAAGGGGTTACACACACACACACACACCTTCGCCTGGATCTGCCTTGTTAACTTGCACAAGTAACGGAGAGTAACAGGCTCGGAGGAAAAGGTCCCCAAAGCTCAGGAGGGGCTTGCCCCGAGACCCGGGCAGTGGAGACGCCCCCCGGCCCCGCCCCCGCGGCGAGGCAGCCCCTTGGTGTCTTGCTCGGCAGGAATGGAGCAGGAGGCTGCTCGTGCCCCGAAGGCTGAGGCGGCCTTGCCGGTTCCTTGGCACTGAGCGCAGCCTCAGCATTCGCCTGCCGTTCAAAATGGGCTCTGCAGCTGCTGCTTGGAGCAACCGGGGCGGCCTCTGTTTAATCGGGGGGGGGCGCTTTGGGTCCCGGGCTCTGGCGGAGGGGCAGCGCCCCGGGGCTGCCCGCATCCACGCCCTCCCGCTGCCCGAAGGGACGCCTCTTTACCAACGAGCCCCCGGGCTCGCCCGGCCGCGCGCAGAAGAGTGACCTGGCTGGCCCGGACGCCACGGGGGGGGGGGGGCGCTCTCCCTCCCTCCGCACCGAAGTTTGCTAAAGGGGCAGGGAGCAACAGGGAGGCCCCCCGCCGCCCGCCCCGGCCCAAGCCCCGCTTGCTCGGGCCGCAATCCCCAGAGCTGCCGGCGGAGGCAGAAGGCTGCTGGCGCGGGAGAAGCAGGCTGGACGGGGAGGGCAGCCCCAAGGACGCGCCCGCCGCCGCCGCCGCCGCGCGCACCCACCTGCGCGGGAGTCCGCCGAGCCGTTGCCGCCGCCGCCGCCGCCCCGGGCACAGACTGGCAGGGCCGCCAGCAGCAGCAGCAGCAGCTGCCTCCGCCCCACCGAGCAGCGCATCCTCGCCCGCGGCTCCCTGGACTGCGCACCGCGCCAGCCGAGCGGCGAGTGAAGAGGCGGGAGGAGGGACGGGCGGCGACTCCCGCCCGACGGGACGGGCTTGTTGCCCTTCGCCCGCGGGGCTGCGGCTGGGGCCGGCGGGCGGAGCGCCCTCCCCAGACCAATGCCCCCCTCGCCCTGCCGGCCCTCTGCTGTCCAAGGGCAAGCCTCGAGGCGCGCCGCGGGCCCGGGCCAAGCCCCCCATTCGGACGTGGTCGGGGCTGCAGTCTCCTCCACCGATGCCGAAAGGCAGCTGGTTCCCAGCGCCCCCGGAGGGCGGCATTTGGAACCTCCCGGGTATTGACTGAGGGGAGGGTGCGCGTCCGGTGCCCAGAGCACCGCCCGGGGCCGCCCTAGCCACCTTCCCCGGTCTGGGTTGGGGCGCAGTGCGCACCTAGCAGAGGCGTCCTTTGCCCGGTGGCGCTGGGGCGGGAAAACCCAATTAGGGCCCTTAAGGTGGCAACAATTAATGAACAATGTATTGTCGAAGGCTTTCACGGCCGGAGAACGATGGTTGTTGGGGGTTTTCCGGGCTGTATTGCCGTGGTCTTGGCATTGTAGTTCCTGACGTTTCGCCAGCAGCTGTGGCTGGCATCTTCAGAGGTGTAGCACCAAAAGACAGAGATCTCTCAGTGTCACAGTGTGGAGAAGATGTAGGTCATTTGTATCTACTCAGGAGGGGTGGGGTTGAGCTGAGTTCTGAAAAACACAAGGCCAACAAAACACTCCACACCCGACAATAGCCCTGCAGAGAAGATTAGCACATCAAGCACCAATCCATATGCAAAAGAACCTCCTCAGGATACAGGGAAGCCTCCCGCCATTAGCATTCCACACCCTGGGAAACTCTTACAGGATGACTCAGCTCAACCCCACCCCTCCTGAGTAGATACAAATGACCTACATCTTTTCCACACTGTGACACTGAGAGATCTCTGTCTTTTGGTGCTACACCTCTGAAGATGCCAGCCACAGCTGCTGGCGAAACGTCAGGAACTACAATGCCAAGACCACGGCAATACAGCCCGGAAAACCCCCAACAACCATAATTAATGAACACTTTTCGAACAGAGCATCGATGTGAAGCACCCGCTAAGCTGCTTGTGAATGGCCAGTTTCAAAGCACTTTTCATACCTGCTGCCCAGCGAGAAGCAGAAACCGGCCAGTCTGCACTGAGCGAAGGGTGAAAAGACACCTGCCTCGCTTGCTTGCAGTTCTTCTTGGCATCACGAACCGTTCAGCTTGCACGGAATGTCCAGTGCGGCACAGATCTGGTTGGGTGGACACCTGGGAAACAGTGAATAGAAGCGCCGCACTGGACCTCTGTGTAGCTCTCCCAACTTCTGACCTGGTTATAAGGCTGATGAACCTTCAAGTGAGCTCTGATTTACGATAGTTCATCATGACTTACCGTCAGGCAAAATCAACAGCTGCCTCTACCTGTGCATTCTCTGTAGCTGCCCCCCAACTTCAGGTGGGAACAGCCCGCCTGAAGAGGCCAGGAAAGCTCCCACCCTCCTCACATACCACCAAATGTGCAAAACTGAATTATTCAGGAGAATCTTCTTACACGGGTAGAAGGGCAGTGCTCCAAGTAAACGTGTCAGAGAGATGTAGCATACTGCTGTCTACTGCCTGTTGCTGCAAGCATGCTCCTACTGGATGGTTTTTACACTGTTAATATGTCATATCAATTTGTTTCAGCATTTTCCAGCTCTGTCTCAGATTTCTGCTTGTTTCCAAATTTCTGTTATCCTTAGCCTATTGTATTATTTATTGAATGTCCCAGTTGATGATAGTATTCACTTACACAGAGTAATCCATCTTGAGTCTCATTGAGAAAGGCGGACTATAAATAAAGTAATAAATAAATAATACCCAGGAAAGTGATGTTGGCCTTTATGGAGCTCCTGGACTTGAAGTTGGTTCTACTAGTACAGACTAACACAGCTGCCCACCTGAAACAACCCGTTTGGCATTTCCTGGTTGAAGATGAGCCTGCCTTTCACATCCGATGAACCTGCCTTTCAAGCTGAGAACCTGCCTTTCTCAGCTTGAAAGCAGAACGGCCGTTGCGCTTGAGGCGCCTGATCCAGCTGCGCTGAACTGTTGGGTGAACCACGGAGGTTTCCAGACAGGAGCATCAAGATCGCTTTTAATAATAACATAATAATAACATTCGATTTATATACCGCCCTTCAGGACAACTTAATGCCCACTCAGAGCGGTTTACAAAGTGTTATTATTACCCCACAACAATCACCCTGTGAGGTGGGTGGGGCTAAGAGAGCTCAAGAGAACTGTGACTCGCCCAAGGTCACCCAGCTGGCTTTGTGGAGGAGTGGGGAATCAAACCCGGCTCTCCAGATTAGAGTCCCGTGCTCTTAACCACTACACCAAACTGGTGTAGTGGTATTCAGCCTGGTATTCTCTTCCTTACTTCAAGAAAGAGGATTTCGGGCCTACCCTTCCTAATTCCTCCAGTGATCCTCATTCTTTTAATCAGATTGTTAAGGCCTTGACTATTCAGGTTTCAGGCCTTTGACTTACTTGCCATAGTTAAGACAAAGCAGCATTTCTAAACAAGTGGTATCCCTGGGGAGTTCTTTGCTCATTTGCAAAAGTCACCCAGTATCACAACATCTTTAAGACTAACCAACTTTATTGTAGCATAAGCTTTCGAGAATCACAGTTCTCTTCATCAGATGCATGGAGGGCAAGAAGAAACTGGTCAGATATAGAGGAGGAGAGGGGAGGGCGAGGTAGATGCAAACATCTCCTTCTGATATGGAGATCAGTTTGCTTCTGTTAAGGAAATCAGTTACTTCTGATAATGAGAAAACCATTCATAGTCCCTATTCAGTCCCAGCCTGAGTCAAATTTACATATGAATTCCAATTCAGCAGCTTCCCGTTGGATTTTGTTTTTGAAAGGTTTCTGTTGAACTACAGTGACCTTTCAGTCTTTGATGGAATGTCCTGGTAGATTGAAGTGTTCTCCCACTGGTTTCTGGACGTTGCCATTTCTAATGTCAGATCACTGTCGTTAGGTCCTGGGCCGAGAGGTAGGGTGCCAGTTGCCGGGCCTGCCAAAGGTGGAAAAAGGCCGCCTGAGCCACAGCCGCGATCTGGCCCTCCGTAGACAAGGAGGAATCCAGAATCACACCCAAACTCCTAACTGATGTTACGGGCACAAGTGGTGCCCCCCCCCCAAGGTCGGGAGAAGGATCCCTGCCTCCGACAGTCCATGGCCGAAGTACAGGACCTCCGTCTTCGTGAGATTCAACTTCAGCCTGCTCTGTTCTACCCAACCAGACACGGCCTCCTGAGCTCTCAACAGGGTGTCAGGGGCAGAGTCAGGTCGGCCGCCCATCAACAGATACAACTGGGTGTCATCTGCATATTGATAACAACCCAGTCCGAAACTCTGCACCAACTGGGTGAGGGGGCGCATATAAAGATTGAACAACAGGGGAGAGAGCATCACCCCCTGTGGGATGCCGCACTCCAAAGGTTGGTGTGTGGACAGTTTCTCCCCCAGCGCCACCCTCTGTCCCCGACTGTGGAGAAAAGAGACAAGCCACTGCAAGGCCGTCCCATGAATCCCCACATCGGCAAGGCAGTGGGCCAACAACTCATGGTCGAGAGTGTCGAACGCTGCTGAAAGGTCTAACAAGATGAGCAGCGCCGCCCTGATCCAGGTGCCTACAGAGATCGTCCGTGAAGGCAACCAGCACTGTCTTCACCCCATGACCCATACGGAACCTGGACTGGTACAGGTCCAGGACAGAGGTATCTTCCAGGAACACCTGTAGCTGATCTCCCACCGCCCGCTCAATCACCTTTCCCAAGAACGGGAGGTTCAATACCGGGCAGTAACTGGACGGGTCAGCAGGGTCCAAAGATTTTTTTTCAAAAGAGGCCTCACTATGGCTTTCTTTAGCGCCCCAGGAAAACCCCCAGAGCTCAATGATGTATTAATTATGACCTCCAATTGGGCCCCATGATAGGGAAACCAAGGACCGAACTACCTGGAACAATTTTGCCGGGTGTGAGCTTGCAGACATTATGGAGGCGGCAAAGTATTCCTTCTTTTCTCTGCTTGATTGTTAGTGGCTTATCTTGCAGGTGGTTACTTTCGGTTTCCCTGCCAGCATGTGAGAGTGGCCTTGAAGTGCTAGCCGGAGCCATACCGGAGCCGCATCATGTACAAAACTGCCAAGTCCTACCAGTTAGATTCTCAGTTACTTCACTGCACACACTTCAGTGCACGAGTTAAAGATGCTTTAGTAGAGATCCATCAGTATCAGTGCACTCCGTAGCATGGGCAGAAGTGACATAAGAGAAAGCAATACTAGATATAGGGTACGGTTCCCGCCTGGGACAGGGACCCTTAGGATTTGGGGCACAGGGTAAGGAGATGGAAGGGAAGGAGGGAAGGAGCTCATTCCATTTCTCAGGGGGATACGGCTCTGGCCGGCGCTTAAAGGCTACTCTCACATGCCAGCCGGGAAACCGAAAGTAGCCACTTGCAAGATAAGCCACCAACAGTCAAGCGGAGAAAATAGACCTTCATACATTCTCAGATGACCAAAGTATCATACAGGAGACATACCTGGCAGATAGGCAGGCTGTACGTGACATAAGCTCTACATGGCCTGGGCCTGGCATACCTACAGCCTTAGAACATAGGGCCTTCCACCCTATGTTGTTCCACGGCAACTTCGCTCATCTGAACAGGGTCTCCTGCAGGTGCCAGGCTGCACACGGGTGAAGTCAGGAGCAGCCCGAACATGGGCTTTCTCTGTGGTGGCCCCTACCCTGTGGAATGGCCTGCCTGAGGAAGTCAGAAGAGCCCCCACTCTCCTGGCTTTCCGCAAATGATGCAAAACTGAATTATTCAAAAAGGATTTTGTATTGTAGGAAGGGGTCTCAGATGCTCTGCCAATGAGTTAGGGACAGTAGACGTCACCACTATGTTGCCTTACATACTAGCTGTTGCTTTAAATACATGCTCCTCTGTCAGACCTAGAATTGCTTATGTTCTGTTTCAGCATTTCTTCAACTCTCTATTGGATTCTTGCTGATGTTACGTCTTTGTAAACTTGTTTTTATTTACCCTACGGTATTGTTTATGAAGTTGTCCTTGATAGTGACTGTGCTGCTCTCACGCTGTGCATTCCACCTTGAGTCTCAGTGAGAAAGGTGGACCATAAATGACCTAAATAAATACAAATAAATAAATGTTTTTGGTTCCAGCAGTATCTGCACTGGCTGGATCCAGCAGGATCCTAGCATAGGGAAGGCACAGCACGACCCTGGAGAGGGGACTTCTGGGGCCACTGCTGCCATTTAATCACTCTCTGTCCTCCTGCCCCCGTCTCCTTCCCCAGTAGTGGGAAAGGGGCAGGATCGTTGGCGGCACGAAGGGATTCCAAGCATTCATGCCCCTCACGTTGCCCTACAGCTGCATGCCTCCCTGCTTGCTGCACCCAGAGACCTTAGGGCTCGAACTCTGACTTTTTCCCAGGGCCCCAGAATCACTTAAGACTACCCCGGGGTGTAGAACTGTGCAGATTTTACTGAACAGCACCAGGGTAACTGTGATAGAGTCTGGTGAATGGGGCTACCAGCCCGCTGTGCCCAGCCTGTCCCCATGCCTCTGCGAAGTGTACAGAGAGGCTGTGGGGAGACAGGCGGAGCGCTCTGGATCACAGCATGCCTGTAAGTGGAATGGCCGTGCCCGACTGACGGCCACCTGAGCGAGCAGGAGGGGGCAGGAGCTGTGCTGGAATGGGTGAAATAACAGTCCCGTGGCAGACTGCTGGGATCCACACTGGCTGTACCTTACCAGGTATGTTGTCTTCCCAGATCTCCTCCCTGTTAGACTTCTGCCCGCATAGATGCCAAACACAGACATATGGAGCAATCCTAGGCAGGTCTACTCAAAAGTAAGCCCCATCATATTCCATGGCGCTTATTCTGGGGAAAGTGCTCTTGGGATTGCAGCCATAAGCAAAGGTGCCCTTTATGAATGGCAGGGTGGCCGTGCCAGGTAGAGTCATGACGAGATCATCTCCAATTGCTGGGCTGTTCCCTGGGGGCACATGGGGTGGCCATCCAACCAGCACTTTCGATTATTTAGTTTTAAAAACACAAGGGTGTATGGAGTCAGATACCCAAAGAACCATTAAGTTACGCATTGGAAAGACACTGACAGTATCTTCCTTAGTGGGGGAAAACAAAGCAAACCTCTTATTTGACATAAAAGGGCAATTTGTAAAGACTACCTGATAAGGCAGATGGGAAAGTGGGGACTTTTGACTTCCAATCAATACAAAAAAAGCAAAGGTTATGTTAACTGGAAATAACGAAGGAATACAATCAATAAACATTTTGGTGGGGCAAGAGGTGGCTTTTTATGCTGCTGTGCCACTGAGCAGCACACGGCCTAGTGGCTGGAGACCTTCCATCTACTCCCCCAGCCCCAGTGGTTTGTCTGTCTGCCCTCAGTTGGTCTAGCGGACCTAGCTAGGATAGCAGGCAGGGTGAAGGAGATCTCACAAACGACTACCGCTGCGTATACAGTTCAACTGCAAAGTGGTGTGTTTCCTTTACTTTGCAGCACCGGGGACTTGGGGGTCGCTGTGGTTCAGCAGAAACCTTTCAACGGCAAGATCCGGCGGGGGGCTGCTGAATTGGAATTCGTGTGCAGGTTTGACTCTGTCAAGCGGGGACTGAATGGAGACTATGAATGGTTATCACATTACCACAGGTAACAGATTCTCTTTACAGAGGCGTGATCTGGGGGAGCCCAGTGACGCCTGGTGTGGGCTTTCGGGGACCACAGTTCTCTTTGTCAGATGCAACTGGCAGGGAGGGCTGTGGTTACCGAAGGCTTATACTACATAGGAATTGGACACCTTCACTGCTACAAACTGACTGCACACCAAAAGGAGATGTTTACATTTCCAAGCAAAGGAATGTTTTGATTGCCTCTATGCTAATTGCATTCTGCCTTCTTGTGATTTATGACCCCTCCCTTTTCTCTCTCTTTCCCCCTCCTCTTCTGTATCTGCCCAGTTTTGATCAGGCATCTGATGAAGAGAACTTGATTCTCGAGAGCTTATGCTATAATAAAATTGGTTAGTCTTAAAGGTGCTACTGGACTCTTTTTGATTTTGATCCTTTACTTTGGGGGATGTTCACCCATCTCATGTCAGATTGGGCCCCTTCTCTGTGGGGACCCCCCTACCCCGTGAGGAATGGCTACCTGGAAGGCCCCCGCCCTCTGTGAACTACGCAGAACTGAAGTATTCTAGATAGCTCGTTGCACAGAAAACGGCTGTGCCGTAACAAAAGGATTCCGACCACAGCTTGGGGGCGAGGGCTTCGGCCCTGGGGCCTGCACGACTGCAGGGAACTCCTACGACCAGCTGCTGCTGCTGCTGCTGCTGCAGGTGGGCTCTTTCGGCGTGGTTGGCGCACTGCTGAATTTCCTCTTCCCGGCGCTGTCGAGTCCCGGCCTGCTCCCAGAGCTCCACAAGTCCAGCCCCATAGCCCGGGCGATGGCGGGGGGGGGTCACTTCCTGCGGCTTGTATTGCGCTTTGCCGCATAACCCGCCTGGCGCTCCAGCCACGAAGGCGGCCGGCGGCGAAGGCAAACCCCGAAGCGCGCCTGCCGGAGGGCTTCCGCCACCGCCGAGCCGCAGCCCGCTCCAGCCGCGAGCCCTTGGCCGCAGGCGCGGCACCGCCCCGGGCGTGGCCAGGGAGGACGGGCGGGGCCGGCGGGCCGTTTGAACGCCGCGGGCGCGAGTCGGTGAGGGGCGCGGCCGGGCTCGGGGCTCCCCGGGGGCCGCCTGCAGGGCGGGGGCGCGCTGGGTCCGGGCTGGGGGGCGCCTCGGAGCGCGGGGTCTGCTGGGCCCCTGCCTCGCTGCCCGAGCCCCGCGCTCCCTGCCGCCGAGCCTGGCGGCCTTTGGGGCTCCGCTGGAGGCCTCGCGGCTCTGCCCTAAGACCCCGAGCCGGCCTCTGAAGGGCAGCCCGCCCAGCCCCCGAGGAGCCCGGCGGAGAAGGGGGCCCGCAGCAGCTCCGCCCCGCGCCCCCGAAGCAGCCCCCTCCCCTTCCCTCCCCTGGGGCCTGCGCGCTCCTTCCCGGCGCGCGTCCTGCCTTAGGACGGAACAAACTTGGCCGGCCGGCCGGGCGCGGGCAGGAGGCGGCTCTTCGCGCCCTCAAGGCCGCCGGCCCGGCCCGCTGCGGGCAGCCACGGGGCGGACGCGGCGCCGCGCCCGAGAGCAGCCCGCCGGCCCTGGCCGTCCTCCTGCTGCTCCAGGGCCGCCCGTCTTGCCCGCCGGAGGAGCCGCGCAGCTTCGAGCGCCTCTTCCCCCTTTGCTTGCAGGTCCTCGCCCCGAAGGCAGCACACGATGGCTGCTGCGCCTGAGCTCGGGCTGCCTGGGAGCGGCCGCGCCCCCGCCGTGGAGGAGCAGCGGGCCCGGTGGGAGAGGAAGCGCTGCCGGGTAGCCAGGGAGCTCCTGGAAACCGAGCAGAGATACCTGGAGCAGCTGGAGCTGGTGGCCACTGTGAGGAGCCCGGGCCGGGGGGGGGGTGCGGTTGGTGGGAGGCAGCTCTGGGCAAGGGGCCCTGGTGCAGGGGGCTCCCTCTTCGCTGGGTGGGCGCAGCACCGAGGCCAGGAGAGCTGAGCCCGTGAAGAGACGCCCTTGGAGGAGTGTGGCAGGCCAAAGGGGGCAAGCCTCTGATATCTCCCTGAGGGGGACCGGGCAAGGGGCTTCGGCACCAGAGTGGCAGAGATAGGGGGGTGTCAGTTGGCGAGGGGGAGGGGGTGGGGTGGGGCTTAGTAGAGATGGGGCAGGGCTGTAGATATGCAACCCAGCTGTGGGTGCTGGATCAGTGGGCCTGCCTTTTGAAAGGGGGTGGCGATGGGGGTAGGGTGGGAGACACCAGATCACCATGGTGGTGTGTTGCGGCTGTCTGGAGCCAGCAAACATCCGAGAACTGTTTGTAACCAGGGGTCTCTTCCCCCCCCCAAATAGTTCGTGACCATCCTGAAGGCCAAGGAGACCCTGAAGCCAGCTGTTGTGGAAGCCCTCTTTGGACCCCTGGAGTCTATCCGCTCTGCCAGCAGGTAATGGGCCCGTTTGGTCAGACTTTGCCAATGGGCAGGGGGAACGGGCAGAGTAGAAGACCGGCTGCCCGTGGCAGAGCTTTGGCTTCTTGGGCAAAGTTTTAGCAAAGGGGTGAAAATGTCACATTTTTGTGGGATGGGAAAGTCTCTTCTCCTCACCAGGTTCTCAGCTGCTCCTTCAAGAGTAAGTACAGGTTCTGTTTTCTGGCAAGATGAAAAATCTGGCTAGTCTAAATTTTAAAAGATTTCTTCTACTGTAAGCTAGATAAGATTTCCTTCTGCTCGTTAGCTGACATCGTTTCTCCAACCAGCAAACATGAACCCAAAATTCAGTACTCAACGCTGACGGCAGGCACTGTATGTAATTGAAAATGAGCTATCCTCAGCCTTACAAAGCAAATAAACTTTGGGCAAGGGAAGAGGTACTGCAGGAAGCTCCCTTGGCCAATGCCAGCCTGAAGCGGGGTGAGGTTCAAGCGCACTTAGACCCACGTGAGATTAGGCTGATCTTCACCTGGTGGGCACGTCTGCAGGAGTGAAGATGCAGTAACGGAAGCGGAGCCATGGCTCCGCGGTGGAACGTCTGCTTTGGACCAGAGGCCCCTGGCTCGTTCCCCAGCATCTCTGCTAGGTAGCAGGTGCCTCAGAGCTTGCAGAGCTGCTGCCGGCTGAGTAGACATCACTGACCTTGATAGGCCTGTGCTCTTGACTCCATAGAGGCCACTCCATGTGCTCGTGAACCAGCAGCCCTTGGTCCTCTGGATGGTGATGGAGGCCAGGGGCCTCTGCCTCTTACCGCACCTGTCAGGCAAGGAACCAAGGTGGCCTGACCCTTTCCTTAGGCTAGGTATTTACAGCTTGCTTTTATCCCCAATGAGGACCCAAAGAAACTTACAATGTTGTTTTCCTTCCCCCTATTTAACCCTCACAGCAGCAAGCCCCTGAGGTTGCTTAAGCTGAGACAGAGGGACTGACGCAAGGTCCACCAGCAAAGTTCCATGGCAGAGTGGGGGTTCGAACTCAGGCCTCCTGGTTCTGACTCCCTGACAATGTTCTTCCTGGGAGGGAATGGGTGGAGCCCACAGGCGGCTCCTGGATGATGGCAGAGGCCACAGTGTTCCCCTTGGATCCCGGCAGCCACAGGAGTAACCCGTGCATTTTCCTTTTTACCCGAGTTCTTGGTCTGTCGGCTATGGCAAGCTGCCATACCAGAGAGTCGATCTGGGGTGGACATTTTCGCCGTGGTGGTGCTCTGCTGTGCTTCTTGGAGGCAGCAGTCCCTTCTAGAAGCCAGGTGCAGAGCAGAGAGTAGGACTCTTGCTGGGACTAAATGCGACAGAGTAACTTTGGCCGTGATCCGCCCTGCTCAGGCTGTTCTCTTTGTACCCAGGACACTAGTTCTTCATCTGGAAAGAGGCCACTTGGGTCTGGGACTGGACAGCTTCTCTCACCAGTTGGTTCTCTACAGCCACTATGCTGAGAACTTTGCAGAGGCGAAGAAAATCTTGCAGGTAGACCTTGCCCTCCTCCACTGGTGTTCCCCTGTGGCTGGGTCGTGCTGTCTGAATGATGCCACAAAGCAAGCCCCAACATTCCCCTTTGAACTTATCTCCTCCCCCCCGCTCCGCCCCCCCCCCCAGGCAACTCTGAGTGCTCTGTGCCCTCTCTGCACCCTGGAGCCACCACCAAGACGCTCTGTGTTCTCTTGGATGGCAGCAGGGAACCTCCCACCAGCAGTTATGACTGCACCTCTCTTTTTTAATTTTTATATACATTTTTATTTCAGTGAATTAACTCGCATAGAACATGAACTATAATAATCTAAATTATACTTCTAGAGTTATCCACTCCTACCATTGTCTACAATCATCTAAGTCATACATATTACACAAACACAGTCATCTAAATCATACAAAGAAAACAAAGATTTAAATCATATTGTCATCAATCGAATCATATCTGTATAGAACTGGCTCATATATGTTCTTATTTTTTCCCTTCTGTTTCACTATCTTTTCCGTGTATCTTCATATCTAACAATAGTTTTATTATAAACATACATTGCCAATTCTTCTTTTTTTCGTTTATAACATTTTCTATTTAAATTTATTCTTAATTATTCTTAATTTTCAGCTATGGAATAAAAAAAAACTTTCCATTTTTCTTGAAATTCTGAGATCGGCCTGTTGCGTATATAAGTTGTTAGTTTTGCCATTGTTGCATATTCGTATAATTTATTCTTCCCTGCTTGCATCTCTTCTTTGCTGGGCTCCATGTAGAAGCAAGTGAGGGAGAACCGATCCTTTGCCCGCTTCAAGAAGCTTCAAGAGACGCGTCCAGAGTTCAGGGGCTGCCGGCTGGAAGATCTGCTCCCTCTGCCCCTGCAGAGGCTCTCGCAGTAAGCAGCAGCATCTGATCCAATGCCTTGCCCCCCCTGCCCCCGCCCGTCCCCCCTGGCAAAGTCCTGGGATCGGACGGGTGGTTGTGGTGACCACAGTCTGCACCCACGGACTGTGAGGATCTCTCTGGTATGAGGCAACTGGCATACCTTCTAGATCCCTCAAGCAGCTTGTTCCAGACGTCAGCCACCACCTCTGGAATTCCCGGGCCTAAAACCAGCGCTGCGCTCAGTTGTTTTGCTCTTCTCCCAGGTCTCCATGGGGTCTCTTTCTCAGGGTGGAGTGGTGATCTGAGATGGGGACATCTGAGAACGGTCAGCAAACCTATCTGCTTATTGCTGCCTTTAGAGTTCTGGCCAGCCCAGAACGGTCCACTTCAGGCACCCACTGGCTATTTAGGCTTGGCAGCAGATTAAAGCATCCCACAGAAAATTCCTGATTCTGTTGTGAACAGCCTATGGAAGGTTAATATGCAAACCAGAGGCAAGGTTTAAACAGCATTTGCTATTAACATTTATTAATAGCTAGGACATTCAGAGAGCAAAATACAACATGATCAACAGTTGGGACTTTCCCTGAAAACAGATACAAGCTCGAGGGGAGAGGTATAGATGGAGTTAGGGTGAGGTTCTTTGCCCAGTTTTATTCTCTGAACAATTGACATGGCCGAGCAGAGTTTTGAACCCAGTTTCAATCACGTTTTAGCCGCTGTTCCACATTGGCTCTCCATGTCCGTACATCCTCCTCTTTCATTTCTTTGGCAGGTTCAGGCACTTGCTGGAAGGCCTAGTGGAGAACACCTTTCCGGAAAGTCCTGATTTTGAGCAGCTCACAGGTAGGCTTTAGAACTCCCATCATGTATGATTAAGATTTCTGCTTGTTCCCACCACTGCTGAAGCTCTGGTCACCTGCCCCTCCACACATCCCCTTCTTGACCCACCTCCTTCAAAGGCCAGTCTCCCACATCACTCCATCCAGAGGGAGGAATTGACCTTGCATTTGATGCTGCACTCTTTGCAGGGAGTTTAAAGTCTGTCTCCAAGGTGTTTCATCAAGTCCAAAAAATATCTCACTTTCATCAGAACTCCTGCCAGATGAGTCGGGTTCAGAAACTGCTCAAAGGACAGAAGATTCAGTTGTTATCTCCAGGTCAGCCCTGTGTGTTAAGACTGTATTATTCTGTTTTACTTAGTGAGCTGCCTTGAACAGGTCTCTGGGGAGATGGTACAGGCATTTTCCAAATGAATAAAGCCGTGGCTGCCACCCTGTGGTTGCCAGGGAACAGTCGCGGGAGGTCAAAGGTGATGGTAAAACAAACTCCTTATTGGACAAGCATCTCCTGATGTTGAGGCCCTGGAGTGCTCATCCACAATTCATTATGCACTGTCTTTTCGAACTCTTTGAGCTAAAATTTAGTACATGAATTAAAGGTTGTAGAAATCCTTCCCCCCGGCATGTTGGTAATCTTGATGGTGCAGGGATGCAAGATGCCTCAGAGGGACCATGGCAGTTTAAAACATCAGGGAAGCTTTCTATACAGATGCAACATGCTGTGCTCCCTGGAACAGATTGTGGATTTAAAAAAAATATCCTACCTGTACAGATAAAAGTATCCAAGGGGGTTTGGACAACAGCTTAGATGCCAAGTATTCTCTCCTCAGATGTTAGCACGGATACCCTTTGCTGTCAGTTGACAGCTGTGCCGAGAAAGTTCCCTGTAGATGTTTGGAGCAGGTGCTCTATTGGGAACGCACCTGGCCCGGGATCTGGGTCTTCCCCTAAGGAACTTTTTCTTCCCACCAGTCCTCTTGACCTTGTTTCCTCCTCCTCCCTCCTACAGGCCGCTGGTACCTGCAGGAAGGGTGGCTGATGGTGGTACCCCCCAAGGGGGAGGAAGTGCAGCGAAGGATGTTCTTTCTCTTCTCTGACATCTTGTTGGTGACGAAGCCTTGCCATCCACTGCACCCTTGGAATTCACACAAGTTTGCTTGCCAGGCTGTCTACCCACTCAGTCAGTGCACAGTGAGGAAGGTTTTTGGCCACACCCAGAGTCACGGAGGGCTGCTCAGTGTAAGCTTTCCTGTGATTTATTTAGAATATTTCTATGCTGCCTCTTCCGAGTTCTTTTATGCTCCTTGCCACAAACCTCTGGTGGCTGCAAGGAGCAGACTAGCTAGAATCAGTGGAGGCAGAATTGGTGCACATAAGAGGGAGGGAGGGAGGGACTGAGCAGGGTTAACTGACTAACAAGGCGCAAGGCTGATTCTGCCAGTCCGCTGAGACTGGGATGCAGAAATCTCCCCTTGGAGGGCTAGACTGCAGAACAGACGGCTGCCCTGCCTTTGTCTCTGGTCTCCTGACAAGCTTCTAGGCACATGTGCCACTATGCCTGTCACCATGGGGTGGCTGGACTCCTTTGGCTGTGTAGATTCTATGCCCCCACCTCTTGCCTCTCCTTATTGAGAAGGAAGTCATGAAGCCGCCCTTTCTGGCCTGCTCTTGCTATCCCACCTCCATTCCTTCTCTAGCTGTCCTTCCCACACAAGAAGCTGCTGCTGCTGTCCTGTGATCAGGAGGATTTTAACAAGTGGCATCAAAAGCTGGTGACTGCCATCAGGTAAGCTAAACGTCTCTCTCGAGCACACACAGATCTCCCCAGGTTGCCACAAGCTGTGGCGTTGCCATGTTTGTGTATTCACAGGTCTCGTCTCTTTTGCCTCCAGACAGCTAGAGATCAACCCCGCTACAAGTTGTTAAGGGGATGACCTGCACAAGCTCCCTCCCCCACCAGGAAACAAGCACAGCTGCCCAGAGAGCAGCCAAGAGCCCTCCCTTGACAGCCACTCGATCAGTGTGGAAACTCTTGCAAGAGCCTGTCCTGACCTTCTTCACAAACCCCGGGCCCGGGTACCACTTGGCCGGTGACCAGTCTGGTGTTGTTTGCTTTGAGTTCCCTCAACATGGAGAGACCAGCAGAGTGTCAGGAACTGGTACTTTCCGTGCTACATCTGCTTGAGCTGACAGTTGTGACAAAGCTCTGCATCTTTAACCTGCCCAGAGGTATCACGGGAGGCTTAGCCTGATGGAAACCTGAGAAGGCCCATAGAAGACTATAAGCGTAAGCACAGAAACAGCCACCTGTCTTGGATAAGCCAGAAAATGGCTGATGAAGTTTGAAGTGTGATACACTGCTAAGACTGCCTGTGGTGGAAGCTCCCCTGTGTAAGAGGGAGAGGAAAGCAGTCTTTGAGCTTCTTATGTAAATGGTTTTACTTGTTCCTTAGTCTTGTGGAGTGTGTGGGCTTTTATCTGCATTTCAGTCTAATGAAGAATGCATTTTGAATATAGTTGGTTTGTTCCTATTGAATTTTTAGTGGTAAACCAGGGTGTAGAAAGGTTTTTGTAGACAGAATCTCAGTGAATCCTTTTAAATTATGCTGGGACAGTGGTAGAGTTTGGTTACATTAGCTTTCCCTGTGCTTCTGAAAACTCAAGAGAGCTGTTAAGAACACCACTGTGGTCAGGAGAATCCATTGGAAGGCTCAACAGATGCCTGACCAGATTCTGCTTGAAAACGCCCAGCAAAGAAGAGCTCCCCGCCCTGGGCAATTGCTTGACTGTTGGGAAGCATCCCCTAATGTTCAACTGCAATCGGCCGTCCTGTATCTTAAGCCCATTAGATGTAGTCCTGCCCAGTGAAGCAGTTGGGAACAAGGTCTTTGCCCTTTTCCCTAGGACAGACCTACGAGGATTCAGATAGTCAGGGTGTTACCAATCTATCAGAGCTCATCTTTCCCAGCTAGGGACTGAAGATCAAGAATGGATGCTGATCTTTGAACCCCATGAGGACATGAAGATTTCTCCCCTTCAGTGCAAAAGCGATAGCAGCACATCTTCAGGGAGCAATCGTCCACCTACCACTGAAGTTCATCACACTGGGACTGGCACCGTTTTGGACCTCTAGCGGTCCTTAGCCTGAACCATTTCAGAGTTTCTCGTCAAAATTACTGCCTACCTCTGAACAGTTTTTGACTGCAAACATTCCCTAAACTGGTGGTGAATCATTATGTGAGTGTTTGAAATTCAGATCTTTTGCCCCCTTCCATGCTCTGGGTGGACTTTCACTTTATTTGGGCTTCCAGGCTGTAGCAAATTTGGGGGTGTAGCCTTTGGGTTTCTCAGCAGTGTCGCTAGCCCTGGAGATTGAAAGGTAGCTTTGAATGCCAAAACTGCAATTCTACCAATGGTGAGAAAAGTCTCAAAACACTGCTTTGGAGTGTGCTGTACTAGTAACAGATTATGAGAAGAATAAATCCCACAATTTGTAAGACAGGTTGGTTGGAGGAGGACACCTTTGGCTGGCTGTCCAGACTTTGGCAGGGGAGGAGAGCCGTATTTAGGAACATCTTTCCTTTTGAATAAATATAATAATTTCTTACTGAGTCTTCTGGGCCTCAGTGCTACGCAGCACGATATCTCAAGACAGAAGGCGAATAATGCGTTTGCCCCATGGCTACATTTATTAATCAAGATAATAGGACTTTTCTTCTAAATTTCCAAAGTCAAATTGCAATTTGAGGGGCAGCCCCTCCTGCCTAACATAGTCCATAAAACAAAGGCATAGGCTGCCGGGAGACATTCCTTGCAGGAAGGGGGGGGAGGGCACAATTTTACCAACTAAGAGACAGCCAAAAGCCTGCATGAAAGACCAGCTCAGTGCCCACCGTCCCGGCATTCTGCTTTATTTCTCTCGCACCGTGTGAATGCATCTCTACACCGCTGTGCCTACGTGCCCCTCTTGGAGCTGGGCTCCTTTGGTCCGGAACACATCGTCCTTATAACCTTTCAGAAGCTGGTTCACCAGGGTCTTTCCACTGTCTCTGCGTGGAATGGGGAGTGGCGGGAAAGGGTTCCCTTTGTATTCAATGACTGCCATTTTGGCTCGATCTATAGTTGTACGATTAGGAATTTGCAGCATTCTAGTGTAGTTCCCTGCATGAGCCTGGAAGCGTGGAGCAAGCACTTTGAAAAGTTTGTGGATGAGATCTTTCTCCTGAAAAAGACCAAAGGAAAGATACTGTACATTGGTTCATGAGTTCCTCTTATGCACCTGGTTAACCAGGTAACCCTCTTCATCTCCACTCACAGAAACTCTCAGAGAGGGTTTCTCCTGCTCAAGTGTCCCACCCGAGGCACTTCTGGTCCCATCCCATGAGGGTAAGTGTCACTGACTCACCGTGAGCCAGAAGTTGGCCATGTTCATGGCTTTGGGATCCGTGTCCCCACGTTTGGCATAGTCGATCAGCTGCATAGAACAAAACATTAAAAGGAAGGGGGTGGTAAAAGGATTCTTTCTTTGCATGGATCAATATCAAATGTGGAGGCCCCTCCCCTCCACTGAGTGGATTTGGCAGGCGGGGAAAGCAGTCAGGTATGTGATAAAGCAGCATGATGGGTCTCCTCAGTAAAAGGAGGCTGTCCCACTCCCCAGGTCTTCTGGGACACAGAGCATGAGTGGGAGATCTGCAATAACAAGAGACCGGGGGGGGGGGGGGGTTCCTCGGTTTTACAGTTCCACCCTGCTAGGTCTCTTCCAAACGTGGCAAAGATTTAACATTGAAACACAGGGAGACCAACTGACAAAAAGTAATTTTGATTTCCACAAGAAGGGATTTCCTACTTATTTCATATCAAATTTTTAACTTGCCAACAGAGACAAACTGAAAGTTCCGTATAGGAAACCAGGGCCCTGGTTTTACTACAATGCTAAGATGTACTCCAGTGTTGGTGATGTACTTGGCCGGTATCTAATACACTGGAACCATTATTTTGAAGGGCGGTCAGTTGTGTTAGGTGCTCCTGAAAATGCTAAACACACATGCATACGGAGCAGGCTACTTTGTGCCGGTGGCTATTTCGACTCCCTGGCACAAGACCGGCTGCAGCTTCGGGCGGGGCGGGGGCGGCAACGGGATCCCCACGGGGAGGAGTGCCAGGGCGAGGGGCGCCCCTGTGGCAGGGAGTTCCGCCGGAGCTGCGGGCGCCCCTCCCCCTCCCCCCCGGCGCTCACGTGCTCGGCGTAGAAGCGCATCTCGTCGAGGCGCGCGCGGGGGGCCTCGATCCGCTCGTGCCGCACCAGGCCGGTGAGGAGGTTGCGCAGCAGGTCGAGGCGCGAGCGGGGCCCGTAGCCCAGGCGCCGCCGCAGCCGCCCGTGCGAGATCCAGGCCGCCGCCGAGAGCCGCATCGCCGAGACCGAACCGCCGTTCGGACAGCCGGAAATCCGCCCCGGCCCCCGCCCTCCCGCGCCCGGAAGCGGAAGCGCGCCTGACGTCACGCGGACGGCCCAATCCGCTCCCGCCCCGGAAAGGCGGTGGCGGAAGCGGAAGCGGAAGCGTATCTGCCTCGGGAAGCCGGGTGGAGCGGCCGATTGGGAGGTCTCGGCCCAGCCCGGCCAGCCCTGCGCGTCGTTCTCGGCCTCCTCCTCGCCGCAGGCCTTCGAAGGAGCCCCAGAAGAGCAGCCGAGAGGCCGCGGCCCTTCCCGAGCCCCCAGGACGGCCGAGCGCGCCTCTCTCGCGCAAATAACATCATCATCAGTCATCATAATAACATTCGATTTCTATACAGCCCTTCAGGACAACTTAACACCCACTCAGAGCAGTTTACAAAGTATGTAGTTATTATCCCCACAACAGCAATCACCCTGCGAGGCGGGTGGGGCTGAGAGAGCTCTGAGAGAACTGTGATTGACCCCAGGTCACCCAGCCGGCTTCAAGTGGAGGATTCGAACCCAGCTCTCCAGGTTAGAGTCCTGCTGCACTTAACTAGTACCCCAAACTGGCTATAGAGTCTGCCCCCCTCGCCCAGGCGCCCCTTCAAGCCCTCTCCTGCCGCCCGGCCCCTACTCTGGGTGGTGGAACCCGTCCCCCGTCCCCCCGGCGCTCCCCAGTTGACTCAGGGGAGACCTATGAAGAGCGCATGAAAGTGTTCGGGGCTTGCCCTTACTATCCTGTGGATCTCGGTGGCCTGATTAGCAGATTCATCTTCAGGGCTAGTCTGGGTTGGGAGGGCCCTTTTTACAGCTGCATTGACTTGCCTCTCTAGCAGCAGTGCTGGGCCCAGTAGAAGCTCTGGTCTCTTAACCTAGTCTGGAAGCGTCAGCTGAACCCCGTTGAAAGTGGGGAGCACAATGTCCTTCAAGATCTCTGCCTTCCCAAACAGCATCACATCAGAGATTTCTAGGTTTCGTTTCAGTTGGTTTCCTTTTAGCCAATTAACCATAGCAGTCAGGCAACGACTTAGAACCTCTATTCTCTCACCAGGAGATTGAGATAGTGAGATATAAAACTGAGTATCATCAGCATGTTGATGGCATCCAGTTCTATAGCTATGAATGATTTCTCCTAAAGAATTTATACAAAGGTTGAATAATATGAGGGATAAGATTGCTCCTTGCAAGATAATTCCCACACTGAAGAGAGCTGGTTACCAACGGCAACCTTTTAAGTCTGTTCCATGAGGAACGATTTAAACCAGTCTAAGGCATGTCTTCTTGATACCTGCTTCTGCCTCCAAATTTGTCAACAGGATGGTATGGCCTATTGTATAAAAAGCTGCATATAGATTCAGGAGGAGCAACAAAGAAGCATGGCTTTTGTTTGTAGTCAGACAGGTCATTCGAATAAAGCCATTTCTGTCCCATAGCTTTGTCTGAAACCAGACTGAGAAAGGCCCAGAACACCAGAGTTATCGAAGAAGGCCTGGAGTTGGTCAGCTGCTGCTCTCTCAGTCACTTTGCCCAGAAAGGGCAGATAAACTGGGCAATAATTGGCTACACTATTTTTGTCTAGGGATGGTTTTTTTAAGTAGTGGCTGGATCAGTGCAGGATCAGCCTAAAGCATCTCTGACAAGTATTCATCCAGCCTCTTCTTGAAAACTGCCAGTGAGGGGGAGCTCACCACCTCCCTAGGCAGCTGATTCCACTTTTGAACTACTCTGACCGTGAAAAAGTTTTTCCTAATATCCAGCCGGTACCTTTCTGCATGTAATTTAAGCCCATTGCTTCGGGTCCAGCCTTTCCTCGTAGGGCTCAGTCTCCAGACCCCTGATCATTCTTGTCGCTCTCTTCTGCACCCTCTCGATTTTGGCCACATCCTTTTTGAAGTGAGGCCTCCAGAACTGCACACAATACTCCAGGTGCGGCCTGACCAAGGCAGTATAGAGAGGGGCTATGACCTCCTGCGATTTCGACGCTATGGCCCCTTTGATACAACCCAAGATTGAATTAGCCTTTTTTGCCACCACATCACACTGACTGCTCATATTTAGTTTACAGTCCACTCTTACCCCAAGATCCCTTTCACATATACTACTGCCCAGAAGTGTGTCCCCCATCCAGTATTTGTGCTTCCCATTTTTGTGGCCCAGATGTAATACTGTGCACTTGTCTTTGTTGAATTGCATCCTATTCACAGCTGCCCACTTCTCCAGAGTATTCAGGTCTTGTTGAATTTTAATTCTATCTTCTTGGGTGTTTGCTACCGCTCCCAATTTGGTATCATCAGCAAATTTAATGAGCAGCCCTTCCACTCCTTCATCCAGATCATTGATAAAAATATTGAAAAGTACCGGGCCCAAAACGAAGCCCTGCGGCACCCCACTGGACATCTCCCTCCAATCTGATGAAACGCCGTTGACCACCACTCTTTGAGTGCGGTCCTCTAACCAGTTCCCTATCCACAGAACTGTCCTATAGTCCAGTCCACAGTCTTCCAGTTTGCCCATCAGAATGTCATGGGGGACCTTATCAAAAGCTTTACTGAAATCCAGATAAATCACGTCAACAGAGTTCCCCTGATCCAGTAAGCTGGTCACTCGATCAAAGAAGGAAACCAGGTTGGTCTGGCAGGATCTGTTAGGAACAAAACCATGCTGACTTCCCCGGATCACTGAGCGGTCCTTCAGATGCTTACAGATTGATCCCTTTAAAATCTGTTCTAATATCTTCCCAGCAACAGAAGTCAGACTGACCGGCCTGTAGTTTCCTGGGTCATCCTTCTTCCCTTTCTTAAAGATTGGGATAACATTTGGTCTTCTCCAATCTTGTGGCACATCCCCAGTCCTCCAGGAGGCCTTGAAGATGATGGACAGGGGTTCTGCAAGTTCTCTAGAAAGTTCTTTCAGCACTCTTGGGTGCACCCCATCTGGCCCAGGGGATTTGTATTCATCCAATGCAGCCAGATGCCTCTCCACAACCTCTCTGTCAATGTCAATTAGCCACTCAGGTGTCCTGCCACATTTTCTACTATCTCTAGATGTGCCTGAGTTCTTCAGGGAGAAAACAGAGGCAAAAAAGTCATTAAGCCTGTCTGCTTTTTCTCTGTCCTGCATCAGAGTTTCTCCATCTACTCCCAACAGTGGTCCAATTGCCTCTTTTACCTTGTGTTTGCTTCTCACATATCTGTAGAAGTTTTTCTTATTGTAGCGAGCCCTCCTGGCCAGACCCAGCTCATACTGAGCTTTGGCCTCTCTGATGGCTGATCTGCAGTACCTAGTAACCCTCATATACTCTTCTTTAGAGGTTTGTCCTTCTCTCCATTTCCCGAACATTTCCTTTTTCTCCCTTAGCTTATTCTGGAGCTCTCTGTACATCCACATTGGTTTCTTGGAGCCCTTACCATGTTTCCGTCTTGCTGGGATAGTGAGGGCTTGAGCTTGCAAAAGCTCGTGTTTGAGAAGGGCCCACCCTTCACTCGCTCCTTTCCCTTCCAGCACACTCCCCCACGGAATGACTCTTTTTTTAAAAAATATTTTTATTAAGAATTTTCAATTATTTACACAGGGGAGTGGTGCAAAAAATACTGCAAAGTGATATTCTTATATAACTTGATTATACATCCGATATAATAACTAATATAAGTTTCATGATATAATATACTTGGTTGTCCAATTCAGCCTAACATATATGTCTTTCCATCTGTCTACAAAAGTTTTGTTATTTTCTAAATTCAGAATTGAGGTAAGTCTGTCCATTTCTATACAATGTAACAACTTCTCTATTAATTTTTTCTCGTCAGGTACGCACTTTTGTTTCCAGACCTGTGCATAAACCAGTCTTGCAGCAGTAATAATATGTTGCAATAAGTATTTTTGTTCGTTTGAAAACTTGCTATCAAACATAGACGATAAAAATATCACCCCACGGAATGACTCTTATCAAGCCTCTGAGTTCATCAAAGTTGGTCCTATGAAAATCTAACCTACGAGTCTGGCTATGAACTTCCTTGGCCCCCCACAGCAACTGGAATTCAAGGAGGACATGGTCACTTTCCCCTAAGGTCCCCACCACCTTCATCTCATCTACCAATTCTTCCCTGTTGGTTAATATCAAGTCTAGTATGGCCAAGCCCCTTGTAGCTTCCTCCACCTTTTGAAAAAGGAGTTATCGGCCAGGCAAGTCAGGAAATTGCGTGATTCATGATTCTTTGGTGAGCCTGTCTCCCAGCACACATCGGGGAAGTTGAAATCACCCATAATTACAAGGTTCTGATGTCTGGATACTCTACCAATCTGTTCAAAGAGGGCAGCATCCATTTCTTCTCGTTGGTCAGGTGGTCTGTAGCAGACTCCAACAATAATACCCTTTGTCCTTCCTCCCTTTATTTCTAACCATATGCTTTCCACCAGGCTGTCCGCCCCATTCTCCATAACTTCTTGACAATCAAGTCCTCTCCTCACATACAACGCCACTCCACCTCCTCTTCTACCCTTCCATTTTTTCTTGGAACAACTCATACCCGTCCACTAGCGCATTCCAGTCATGGGAATCATCCCACCAAGTCTCAGTAATTCCTACTATATCATGGCCCCCTGTTTGCAATAGACGCTCAAGCTCTTCTTTCTTATTGCCCATACTTCTTTCTTATTGCCCATATTTGCAAGCTGCTGGTCTAAAGAAGGGCAAACTGCTTTGATTTAACTTGCTTTACTTTCATTCGTGGCTCCTGAGTGAGTGAGTGAGTGAGTGAGTGAGAGAGAGATGTTAATTATGGTTGTTGTGGGTTTTCCGGACTGTATTGCCGTGGTCTTGGCATTGTAGTTCCTGACGTTTCGCCAGCAGCTGTGGCTGGCATCTTCAGAGGTGTAGCACCAAAAGACAGAGATCTCTCAGTGTCACAGTGTGGAAAAGATGACAGCTACTCTGGGATATAACAAAACAAAAATAAACTTTTATTTAGTCAAGAAGCGTATTGGTTTCATAAATGTAGTTCTCGGTTCTTAAAGTTACTTCATTTACTCTCATTCACACAGATCTCTTCTAAGGCTTCACACACAGTCAGCATCTCAGTCTGGTTTCAGACAAAGCTATGGGACAGAAATGGCTTTATTCGAATGACCTGTCTGACTACAAACACAGTCAGCCTCTTTCTCTAACTCAATATTTGTCTCACAGAAATGCTTAAAACTCCTCAGGCAGCACACAGCCAGCCTTTCTTTCCCTGACTGAGTGTCCTTTCACAAACATGCTCAGTTCAGGTTCCACACAGGTGATATTTCTCTCATAAACACTTCAACATACTCAGGCAGCCCACAGCTCGCCTGCTTTCTTCTGACTGAGTATTCTCTCTCTGCTGTCAGTCTCAAACTGCATTCACTCCGCCCACCCTCTCAGTCATCAACCAATCATATCACTCACTCATCCCTCTCTTTCACCCCCACTCTTCACCTATCTCATCAAGCATTTAAAGATACATGCACACATTTACTTGGAATCATTGCAGCACCTGATGAAGTGGACTTGAGTATACAAACTCTTGGGCAAGAAAAATAAATTGTCTTTTAAGATGCCACACAATAAAGTTCACGTCCTATGTGAGATTATGACATGGATTTTATTGTTTTTATTGATATAAAGTTCACTAGTTGCTAGGCAGAATGTAAGTATTTTACATGAATAAATAACTGTTATGGTCATAGCGTTGATTTAAACCCTTTTGTGTTTTGAAGACAAAGCTACTCATCCCTTAACCAAGAAGACAATCTAACTTATACACAGTAAAATAGTAACGTTTCTTCTTGATCATAAACATGTTCCTTCCAGGGCAGTCAAAATGGCCTAGAAAGAATGCAGGATGAGGTTGAATCCCACATAGGCATTAATCCCAACACAAACTGTTAACCCATTCCCAACTTTGCAATGTCAAGGAGTCCTAGGACACATTTCTTACTGGAGCTGGGAACACCTATTTCCATCCCTCCCCTCCTTGGACATCAGATTAACACTATGAATTTGGCAAACAAAGAGAAAGCACTTTCCCCTTTTCTGTCTAGGTGTATTTAGGGTGCATTCAATGGCCCCATAAATCAGTTTGAAAATGTATTTTGGCCTTATGCTTTATTATCGTGGGGTGGTCAGTTGTATGCTACAGTCTGTCACCATTTCCTTAAGATGCTGAATGTAAGGAATAGTTACACCCACATCTTTAAAAAAAAGACAAAAGTGTATAAAGCCCTCCTTAAAGACAGTGTGAACCAAAGATGCTACCTCACTCAGTTTCCATTGGTGGTTTTAATCACACTGATGAAACCAAAGATTTTTTTCATGCATGGCCTGCTCCTGAGAAAAGAACCCTTTCTACTAAACCTTCCACTTCCCAGATTTACTTACTATGTGCATTTGTTTCATCTATAGTTACACTTGCTTTTGGCTTCTGGTGCAGCATCACTAACAGTGATGCTCTAGATAAACGTGTAATTTTATAAATGGACAAACTAACAAGGAAATTGAAAGAACAAGAAGAATTGGACTATACATTAAGCTGGGAAAAATTCAAGAAATATGTGGAGAAAAAGTGGGACATGAAGGGGAAATTGTGGTCTTTGGAGAATTAGGGGAGATAGAAACTTACTTAAGCATAAAAAGGGGTATATTTTATTGTATTTTTATATTTATAGGGGAGTATGAGTAATAAGGTGATAGGGAGTATATGTGAAATATAGACAATATAGTTAATTGGTATGCAAGGAATAGTAGGTTATATATATATATATATATATATATATATATATATATATATATATATATATATATATATATATATATATATATATGTAGTTTTGCTTTAGTTAGTATATGTACTTATTACTTATATGATTTATATATTTTTAATTAAGATAAGCAATATAGTTAGTGTAGATAGTTAAGATAAGTAAAGAGATTTGATTAGTATGTATAATATAGATATATATTATAGATTTTAAGAATTTATATAATATACTTTTTAGATTAACAGCGCAATTCTATGGCCGGCCCCAACTCCGGCGCGGCTGCACTGGTGGTGTGGCGGCGCCGCCGGGCCGGATCTTGTGCCAGCAAAGTGTGGCCGCAGCGGCGCCCGCAGCGGCGCAGAGATGCAATTTTGGAGAACCAGAAAGTGTTGTGGGCGGGTCTGATGCACGGCCGCCGCCAGGCGCAGCCAAAGGGCGCTGTTCCTGACAAGCGTCAGGGGGAGGGGCCAGGAAAGGCGCAGCCTATGGGCAGCACGCGATCCCGGCCAGGCCCCAGAGCAGCAGGCAAACCGCGCCCATGCCGGCAGACTGCCTCGGCTCGTGTGTCGGGCGGGGCTCGCAGTCGGGAAGGAGAGGGGTGGGCGTAGTCTGAGAAGCCTTTCCCCCGTTTGCCCAATGTAGCACCAAGTCCGTGGCGGCCGCGTCCAGAGAGGTTGGCATGGGACTGGCAGGCGCCCTGCCATGAGGAATCCAGGGCAGCAGCCAGTCTCTGGCAGCAGGGGACAGCCCCCCAGTGGCGCCGAAGGGGAGGGCTGGCCTGAGGCCGCCACCAAGAGGCAGACACAGCGGGCCTGCCCCCTCGTCCCCATCCCAAGGCAAAGAACACAGACACCCATTGCACAGAAATCAGCCTTTATTATTATATCATCC
Source organism: Eublepharis macularius (assembly GCF_028583425.1). Taxonomy (NCBI): domain Eukaryota; kingdom Metazoa; phylum Chordata; class Lepidosauria; order Squamata; family Eublepharidae; genus Eublepharis; species Eublepharis macularius. Next base: position 154,225 of record NC_072797.1, on the reverse strand, counting down.
CACCTCCCCCAGCAGACGTGAGGAAGGGGAGGCGTGGGAGGCTGGCAACTGCTCCACGGGATTGGATGCGAGGCAGGACGCCCTGGGGTGGAAGGTGTTGGAATGACCAATGGGGCTGCTGCAGACGCCCGAGGGGCTGGACCTCTGGGAGGCAGCCGCTCATGGGACTGTGTTGCTGGGGCTGCGGCTGCGATGGGGGCGACCCTCCCCAGGCGCGCGAGACCTCCTGCCCGGGATATGGCATCCGCCTGCCACCACCCTGGATTCTCCATTGGTGGGGGCTAGGGTTCCAGCGAGCAGACCGTTTCCCCTGCCATCTCCCGCCCCCTTGCAGTGGCAGCTCGCACCACCCTCTCCCTGGCTTATCGGGTGCCAGCTACTCTCCCCACCGGGGATTGATCCCCCTCCCCGCTCACATGCCCCGCCCCAACCCTCTACCTGGCCATAGATACAGGGGGGTTAGCCGTGTTAGCCTGTGGTAGCGAATTCAAAAAGGGTCCCGTAGCACCTTTAAAACTATCCAATTTTATTGTGGCATAGGCTTCTGAGAATCAAGTTCTCTTCGGCAGATGGGTGGTACAGACACTGATCAAATACAGAGGAGGAGGGGGGAGGAGGAGGGAGGGAGGGGGCGGGGAGGCAAGACGGGGTGTGTCGGATACATTTGTGGCAATGTGCAGGTGGGGAGATGTGACGGGAGTGTTGGGGGAGGGGCGGAGGACGAAGTCAGACTCGCAGACACAGAAGACAGTTGTTGTACATCTCGTTTTATTGCACTGGAAAGAGCGGGCTTGCGTTTAGGCTGGCGAGGGAGCCGGAGCATTCCACACAGCCATCCTTCCCGCTCGGAGGGGCGGGGCTGGGATGCAGGCCGCGGCGCGACGGTGCTTCCTGGGCTGCAGCCAACCGTCCGTCAGAGATGTTTGGGGAGGGCGGGGCGCGGGGGAGCAGCCATGCCCTGGACGTGCCTGTGGGGGAAAAAGACACGTGTGGGCTTTGCCTCGTTCCACTGGCAAGGCAAGCCCCACACTCCGCCATCGGGGGGGGGGGTTGCACATGGTCGAGGGCAGCAGCTGATGCCTGACGGTCTGGCGAGGATGCACTCAGCCTTGGGAAGCCTTTACCTTTATGGGAGGGAATGAGCTGGTCACAACAAACACCTGGCCACATGTGGTTTTTGAGGCGCCTGTCTCTGAGGCAGCCAGGGGCGGCCATGGTTGGCCCCCACCCCTGCTGGGCCTCACCCAAAGCGGCAAGTGAGCGGGTGGGTTCAGGTGAATGGGCGGTTTGCACTAATCTGTGGAACGCCCCCCCCCCCTCCTCCTCACCTGTCAGCGCTCCGTCGGTCATCACCAGGTGGGAGCGCCAGAGTCAGGGCACCTGCAAGGAAACGGGAGAGCATGCGGTTAATTTACAAAGTGTCATTCCCTTCTGCCACGGAAGGGTTAGTTTGTTTGTGCTTAGTTAGAAGCAACTAGCATGCATGAGTCCAGTTAGCTGTTGAGTCATTCTTTCTATCACGGTAGAAAGGGAGTTAGGCAGACATTTGCACCTCTTCCCCTTTACGCGAAGTTCCCCCAGTTTTTCGCAAAGTCCCCCGAGTGCATTCTGCGCCTGCCAACGTGAATGCCCTCAGCCCGTTTCGGTTTTCAAAGGGGCAATGCCACTCAGCAGACGGGCAGAGCCTCCGGCCGAGTGCTCACTTACCTGGGGGTTTGGGCGGCGCTGGCCGGATGTTTTGTAGGGCGCGGTCGCAGGTGATTGGGTGCAGAGAGGGGGCTCGTCCACGCCGGGCGCGCACGCTGATTGGTCCCCGGGATAGTTCTCATCCTATGCTACTTCGGGCCATAGGGGCGGGGCGGGGCGCTCAGAGAGGGGGCTGATTTTTCGCCGTTCCATGGACGCCTATGGGCTACGCCTTCTTTTTCCGTGGCGTAGCTTTTTTGCGCCGCTGTGGGCGTTCCCGCTTCTGGAAGAGCTTAGGGAGCGGACTAATTCTGACCCCGCCTTGCTCCCCGCCCCCCCCTGCGTCGGCATAGGGCTCTACGCCACTCCTGCGCCGCCGCCCGGGCACCTGTGGCTTGCACCGGTGCTGGCCCGCCGGCGGGCCAGCGCCGCGTCCCAGCGCGGGCGGAGGGCCACTTACGCGGGCGTACGGGCTAGATGCGCCGTCGCAAGCCTTAGTTCGGTTCCTGTTCACTTTCCCTGCCCTTCTTAGGATTGGGCTGCCCGTTGGGTATGGAAAACTGTGGGGAGTCACCAGAAAAAGGGGGGGGGATGTAATGGGGTGGATAATGATAATGTTTTTTATGTTTATGTTTGTAAACCCATCCAATAAAAATTCTTTAAAAAAAATAGATAAACGTGTAATTTATAAAACTAGGACGAGTGCTTTGCTTGAGCCAAAGTGTTAAACTGTTCCTGGCCTCTTCATGGCTCGCCTTGTAAATGCACTATTTGAATAAATACTTCAGCCTGATAGAAAGGCCACTACTGGGGGGGAAAAATGCCTTCGCCATTGTGCTTTCCCCCCATGCAATTGTTGTCAGAATTTTGTTAGTGGGTCGGAACCAGGCCTTTTTGGCCTATGTTAGAAATAGAGAACCAGCTATAGTTTGGGAAAAAGAAATCTTCCAAAAGCTCTGTCCCTGCAGAATAAAGTTGCATTTCCTGGGAAGATCTCACCCTCTGTGACAGGGAATAGATGAGGCCATAAAAGTTGGTAATTGTTTGGGACCTTTTTGAGTCCTCTGGCCTTTTTCATATAAATCACCAAAAGAGCAAAGGTAATGAGGACTAGGGCAAACAGCAAATCTCTGGGAAGAACAGGATATGCCAAAACTACTTCTAGTAGTGTGTAAACATTCCTTTGTAATTTACAATGCATATCAAAGATGCAGTCTATCTTAAGAGGTAAAGGATGTGTAGACTGGTGTTTACATGAAGACACTGTCTTTTAAGAACAAAGACAATGTAATTGATTAGGATGTTGATGAGGCAAGCCTTTGATATCTCCTTATAAAAGAAGGACAAACCAGATACTCAGGACCCTTCTTTTGTTAGAGGATAGGGACCTCACTGGTCCCTGCTCTCTGCAATGGGGGGAGGGTCTCAAGGATCCTTGATTGGGGGAAAAAAGATATCTTAATTGTTTTGTATTATTGTTATGCCTAACTAATGATTTTGTACTCTGTATCTATCTCTGTAGTGTTCTAGTGTTCAGCAGAGGTGAGGCCCTGAACTGGTGCCTTGTTTCTCTGCTTGTATTCTCCTTTGCCTTTTTAAATAAAAACTTCCAGTCTTGCTTAAGACCTTTTTGCAGCTGGCACATTATTCTTAGCAGAGACATCAGTTTAGTACTAGGGAAAGATCAATTGAGGTTGCAATCTTTACATGCCTACGGTAAGAGGCAAACCCAAGCAGCTGGTGGACTAGTCCCCGGTTGCAGAGCAACAATTTCCACAACAGCAATGAAGCTGTTTTTGAAATGAAAGGGAAATGTTTGTTGTTGTTTCCACTTTCCTGCTGGCAAACCAGAAGTTTCTCTCTCTTCCCCTTTGCAAGCAGTTTGAGTTCCTCACTCAGGCAGGCCATGCAGGACTTACCAATTCCTTCAAATACCTCAAATACTTCAAATATGCCGTCATGTGCCAACAATGTCCCTCTGCTCTGTACATTGGACAAACCAGCCAACCTCTACGCAAAAGAATAAATGGACACAAATCTGACATTAGAAATGGAAACATCCAGAAACCAGTGGGAGAACACTTCAGTCTACCAGGACATTCCATCAAAGACTTAAAGGTCGCTGTGGTTCAACAGAAACCTTTCAAAAACAAAATCCAACGGGAGGCTGCTGAAGTGGCGGGGGGGAGAGACAGTATTGGCTAAAATTGACAAACAAGCACCACAGAGGCAGGGAAGTAAAGCAACATGTAGTACCAGAGGTATAGTTCAGAGAATGCAAGCTTGGGGTTGGGGAGAATCCTTCCCTATGTGTTAAGGAAATAAACGTTTTTTATTTACATTTATGAACTCCCCTTTTTCTCCCTAATGGGAACCCAAAGTGGCCTACAACACTCCTGCCTTCTTATTTTATTCCCAGATCAAACACTGGTGAGGTCATCTACCCTGAGAAAGACCGGCAGGAAGCTTCCAAGGCGGAGTGGGGATTTCAACCTAGGTCTCAGAGCACAGTGTTGCTCTGATGCCTACATTTTGCTGGCTCTTGGCTTTTCGGGAAGGCCGGACTACAAATGTCTGCTTCTGCAGATAGATTGGTGATGGGACAGGGCAGAATATTCATAAAGGAGTTGAACTATAAGCAATAATCCTTAATACTCGTTTCTATCAAAATGTGCACCTGCAGTGCAACTTCCTTCTCTTCTGACAAGTTTCCTGCTCGCTGCTCCTGCCATTGCTCTGCCAAGCAGTCTACAACTTCCAAGGCAAGCCCATATGCTCCTGGGTCTGGCTCACCAGCTCAGCTTGCAGAAAAAGATCTCTGTATTCTCCAGCAAGTGTTGGTGGCAGGCACAGCTGGCTGAGCTCTGGCTTGGGAAGAGCTGTGTGTCGAAGAGTAGCAAGTGTCACGGCTCTGCCACTGTCTGCTGCGACACCAAGGACGCGGTCTCCATCAGTTTAATGAGGTCTGTGTGGGTGGCTACAAAGGAAACATGCACAACAGCCGCCGCTGCAACAACATGGGATACCTGCCCTCTTTGAACACACACCGACATGCTCTGTGGAAATGTTGCTTTGAGCTTTATTCTGAAATACTTGGCTTTACTGGTAACTTCTCCCAAATGGTGGCCTTTACACAAAATGTTCTAGCACCTGGCCCAGACATCTGAAACAGAAGTACCCCCCACCCCCACCCCTGCAGCTTTGCATGTGTAGGCACCACAGGAGCAGCTTTGAAGGAGCAAGTGGTGGGTGCTTCTGCCTGAGACATGGAAGCACCTCAGCTTGCTATGAATGGCCTGGTGTTTGGTGGAAGCCACAGCTCACCAGTGGAGCACATAAACTGCCCACCAAAGGCCCCAGGCAATGAACAGGAGGACTGGGGAAAGCATCTTGATGCTGTTAGTTGCATAATACTGTTGCAAAAATAGCTAGGTTTGTGACCTGGTGCTTTACCCGATGATTTACACCAAGACTTGGAGAACTTTTAAGAGGAAAAACCTTCATTTCATGGAATGAGGAGGGCAGTTTCCGCAAGTAAAAACACTCCTGAGTCCGCCCAAATATGGCAGGGAGGGTCTTTTATACCTTTCTCCGTCTTGAAACAAAGGAGTTAGCTGCGTTCGTCTGCAGTAGCAAAATAGAAAAGAGTCCAGTAGCACCTTTAAGACTAACCAACTTTACTGTAGCATAAGCTTTCAAGAACCACAGCTCTCTTCGTCAGATGCCTGGAAGGTATGAAGAAACTGGCATCTACTTCCCCCTCCCCTCCCTACCTATATCTCTCTGGCCAGTTTCTTCATATCCTCCGTGCATCTGACGAAGAGAGCTGTGGTTCTCGAAAACTTATGCTACAGTAAAGTTGGTTAGTCTTAAAGGTGCTACTGGACTCTTTTCTATCTTGAAACAAAGGCTCTGTCCTGAAGAATGCCCACCTCCTTCTGTTTCTGTGCCCTGGTGGAACTTTCCTTCTCCTCCTCTCTCTAGCTCAGACTAGTTCTTGTTTACAGCTACTGTCTTGCTGTCTAAGCTGTTCTTCTACACTGTTATACACTGAAACCAAAGCAACTAAACTGCTTTTTTTCAAGCTAGCAAGAAAAAGGTGATGCTTTTGCTCACAATACTGGGCTAGACAGATCAGACCAAGGGTCTCAGGGTATCTCAAGGCCATCTCACATGCAAACGAAATGCTACTCCTGGGGCAGGGAGTGGAAGATTCTCTCTTTTTATTTTGCCGATTTATGCATGAGATCATTTGAGCTTTGGGGTATGAAGTAAACAAAAAATAAAATTCCCCATTGCTAATTCTGATGTCCGTATAACTTCCACCCCCAGACTATTCGTCCCCACGTCCTCCTCGTTCCAGCTTCGGTACCGTTTGGTGCTTTTTTGTTTGTTTCTGCCCAGCGGTCTTTCTTCGCTCCAGGCAGCTTTAGGAAAATAGATTTTTATTTATAAATACCATTCTACATACATGCAAAAAACTAACTTATTTCAACTTGTTGTTACAGAGATGTACTTTGAAAGGACTATAAAAGACTTTAGAAGACAGTGAATAACTTTAAGAAACATTGAAAAAATATGAAGAAATTTGAAAAACTTGAAAAACTGAAGAACTGTGAAGAAGCAAACATCAAATACAAACATCAAATACAATACAAAATACAAAATACAAAATACTAAGCATAATTGTAATCAATAAACTACTTCTATTTTTTTTAAATGTAAAAATATGCTCCTGTGTCTATTTATTGAGTATTATTAATGTCTATTAATTCAGGGAACCGGGGGATTAACCTCCGCAAACCACCTCCATCTATTCCACCACAGTGCCTTCTTGGTTGCCCTTGTTGCCCTTTCCTCCCATCTCCTCACTTTCCCCAAATAGCTGGTTACATAAGAGATAGTGTGCACCAGGGGAACTGGTTGTTTAGTATAATTTTCCTGTTTCCTGTTCCTCATAATGACGCTAAGAAAAATAAGATTCACCAATCTAGCTATAGCCCATGGAGTCCTGATATTCCTCGCTCCAGTTTGTCTGGGTTCCCTTCCTTCTTTCCCTCTCCGCCAATCTACTTTTTTTTTTTTTGAAAATTTTTTATTGGGTTAGAATCCATTATTTCCACATTTACATTCAATTTTCCCCAATTTTTTCATCTCTAACCCCCTCCCTTTCCCCCCCCTTTTTGTTGACTTCCAACAGCTTTCCAACCCTTTGTCCCCTTTCCCTTACTTTTATTAGCTTCCTCTATCTAAAACAAATATATATTCTCCATTATTCTAAGCAGTACATCCTTAACTATTTTTAACATTATATGCCCAAACTGTAAGCCTTTGTTTCCATCTTGGATAAACAATTTATCCCAATTTTTCAATTTCAGGTATTTCTATATATCATAAACCATATAGATCATACGTTCGTTTATATCAAACAATTTGACTTATTCTCTATATATATTACTCATTCTATCTTTTTATAATAGTTCTATATATCTCTCCTCACGTAGTCAATCAATTTGACCCATCTATATCTTCAGACATTCAGTTTGGTACAAAACTTGTCAGAAAAAAAAGAAAATATTGTTAGTTAATCGCTCCTTATATTTAGTCCTTATAATTAATTATTTTCTCTATGTTCTGTTTGTTAACCTATATATATCTATATATATGTCAATCTATTAATCTGACTGCTTATTAATTCACATTTATCTCTTCTCCCCCCGGTAAAGTCTCCCCCCTCTACTTCAATACTTCAGTAGTTCTCAAACTGCCACAGTTTTCCTCCCACCTCCCATTTCTTCTCCAGGTATTGTTTCAGCTTCTCCCAGTCTGTGTTGAACTGCCCTGAGTCCAGATCTCTCAATTTTCTTGTCATCTTATCCATTTCAGCCATATACAGCAATTTGTAAGTCCAATCTTCAATAGTTGGCACTTCTTGTACTTTCCATTTTTGCGCATACAAAAGTCTAGCTGCTGCTGTCATATAAAATATCAACGTCCTGTGTTGGGCTGGAATTCCCTCCATTCCCAAGTTCAGTAGCAGGAGTTCTGGGTTCTTATTAATTTGAAATTGTAAAATTTCACTCATTTCTCTTATTATTTCCCCCCAGTACTGCCTGGCTACCTCACACGACCACCACATATGATAGAGGGAGCCCTCATGCTTCTTACATTTCCAGCATTTATTAGAAGTGTTCAAATTCCCTAGCGCAATCTTCTTTGGTGTCATGTACCAACGATAGATCATTTTATAAATGTTCTCTTTGATATTAATACATGTCGTTGTCTTCATTGTAGTTTTCCACAAGTATTCCCATGCCTCCATTGTTATTTCTTTATTAAAGTTTATAGCCCATTTCACCATTTGTGTTTTAACTATCTCATCCTCGGTATACCACTTCAACAGTACTTGGTATACCTTGGATATTCTTTTCTTATCTTCTTTAAGAAGGGTCTGCTCTAGTTCCGAATTCTCTATTCGTATACCTCCCTTTACAGAGTCCGAATTATATAAGTCTCTGATCTGTCTATACTGGAACCAATCGTAGTTAGGTGATAGTTCCTCTTGTGTCTTTATTCTAAGTTTGGATGCTTCAGTTTTAGTTATTTCTTTATACGTTAAACATTGTTGTTCATTATCAACAGCTCTCGGGTCTATCACCTCATATGGAACCACCCACAAAGGGGTTCCTTCTTGTAGATAAATTCTGTACTTCTTCCAGATTATGTATAGACTTCTCCGAACAAAGTGATGCAGGAACATCGAGTTGACCTTTACTTTGTCATGCCATAAATATGCATGCCATCCAAATATTTTTTTATATCCCTCTAGGGCTAATAGTTTCTTGTTCTTTAATGTCATCCATTCTTTCAACCAAACTAGGCAGATTGCATCATGATAAAGTCTCAGATTGGGCAGTTGCATTCCGCCTCTTTCCTTTGCATCTTGTAAAACTTTCACTTTCACTCGAGGCTTCTTGCCTGCCCAAACAAAATCTGATATTTTCCTCTGCCATTTTTCAAATTGTTTGGAGTCTCTGATGATTGGTATTGTCTGTAGCAAAAACATTACTCTTGGTAACACATTCATCTTAACTGCTGCAATCCTGCCCAACCATGACAAATTCAATCTATTCCATTTAATCAAGTCTCTCTCTATCTGAGTCCTTAGTTTTTCATAATTGTTTTTGAATAGATCTATGTTCTTTGCAGTTAATTCGACTCCCAAATATTTCACTTTACTTGTTACTTCACAATCCGTTGTTTCCATTAACAATTGTTGTTTCTGCTTAGTCATATTTTTGCATAATATCTTTGACTTCTTTTTGTTAATGAAGAAACCTGCCAAGTCTCCAAACTCCTTAATCTTATCTATCACTCTTGGCATGTTCTCCAATGGGTCCTCTACAATTAACATTATGTCATCCGCAAATGCTCTGACCTTATATGAATAGTCCTTTATTTTTATTCCACGAATTTCATCATCTTGACGTATTTGTATCATCAGAATCTCCAATACTAAAATGAACAACAATGGAGATAACGGGCAACCTTGTCTTGTTCCTTTACTTATCGTCAATTTCTTGGTCAATTCATCATTCACCACAATTGCTGCAGTCTGGTCTCTATAAATTTCCTTAATTGCTCTGATGAATCTTTCTCCCAATTGTAGCTTTTCCATAGTGGCAAACATAAAGTCCCAGTTTAAATTGTCAAACGCTTTTTCAGCGTCAACAAAGAAGAAACCAACCTCTTTGTCACAACGCTTGTCATAATATTCAATAGCATTGATCACTGTCCTTAAGTTGTCTCTTATTTGTCTGTCTGGCAAAAAGCCTGCTTGTTCCTCCTCTATGACTTCCGAGAGCCACCCCTTCAATCTCTCCGCCAATATCTTCGCAAAAATTTTATAGTCATTGTTGAGTAGCGATATAGGTCTATAATTTTTCACATTAGTCAGGTCTTGGCCCTCTTTTGGGATCAATGATATATTCGCTTCACTCCAAGTTTCTGGAATCCTTTGATCCCTTAAAACCCCATTCATCACCTCTTTTAGGAATGGTGCCAGTTCATTAGCCATTGTCTTATAGAATTTAGCCGTAAGTCCATCTGGCCCTGGCGCCTTTCCTAGATTTGCAGATTGTATTGCCTTACTTATTTCCTCGTCAGTTACTTCACTATTCAACTTATTTCTCCAAGCTTCCGAGATTTCTGGAAGTTTGGTTTTCTCCAAATATGACGCTATTGATTCTTTGTTTACTTCTTTTTTATTATACAGCTTAGCGTAAAATTTATAAAAGGCTCTACTAATGGTAACCTGCTCCAAATACGTTTTGTTATCTTCGCAAATTTTATTTATTATCTTCTTTTCCCTTTTCTTCTTCAATTGCCATGCCAGGTACTTCCCAGGTTTATTAGCACCCTCAAACGCTTTTTGATTCAGTCTTTTGAGATTCCACTCCAATTCTTTATTGCTCATTGCTGTTAGCTGTTCTTGAAGTATTTTAATTTCCTGGTATACCTTCTTTTTCCCTGGTCTCTTTTTTAGCTGTATTTCTTTGGCTTTTATTTTCTCCTCAATCTCTTGTCTTTTCTCCTCTTTCTTCTTTCTTGCTCTACCATTTAAGTCCATTAGTATGCCCCTTACAACCGCCTTGTAAGCATCCCAAACTTTATTGGTTGGTACTTCTTTATTCACGTTGTATTGTATAAAAAACTTTGTCTCTCTTCTCAGTATTTCCATATTCTCTCTTTCCTGTAACAAGTCCTCATTTATTCTCCATGCTTTCCTTTTTCTCTTTTTTCCAAATTTCCACATAATTGGGTTGTGATCTGAGCCTACCATAGGCATTATTTCTACCTCCTTAGTCCATAATGCTAAGTCTTTTGAGGCCCAGATCATATCAATTCTTGATAATGTAGAATGCCTTGCAGAATAAAAAGTAAACTGTCTGCTTTTAGGATATTCTCTCCTCCATACATCTTCAAGAGTCTCTTGTTGAATCAACTCAAAAAAAAGCTTTGGTAATAGTCCTCTTTTCTTTTGTGCCGTTGTAGTCTTTTTGTCTAGTTCCAAGTCTGTCACTCCATTGAAGTCTCCAGCAAGAATTATCTGGTCGTATGCAAGATCGTCTAAATGCTTCCTTAAATCCTCAAAGAAGCTTTCTTTTGCACCGTTAGGTGCATAAAGTCTGACTACCAACACTCTCTTTAAATTCCAAATACATTCCACTGCTACAAATCTAGCTTCCACATCTCTCATAACAAATTTTGGCTGTAGCTCCTCTTTTATGTACAACACCACTCCTCTTTTTTTCTTGTTGGAGGCCGCTACATATTCTTTGCCCAATTTTCCAGATTTTAAATATTTTACATCCTGCTTTCTGATATGGGTCTCTTGCAAACAAACAATGTCACATTTTTGTTTTAGTAGCCAGTGAAAAGTATTTTTCCTCTTATTCGGTGAGTTTAGTCCATTTACATTCCAAGATAATACTTTACACTCCATACTCATGATCTTGTTGGTAAGTCTTTTTCATTGTCCTTAATAAATCGCTCCATCTCTCGCTCAGATCTGATGCGTTTTTTGGCCCCTCCAAACTCAAAGGACACTCCTTCCGGTAACTCCCATCTGTACCTGATTTTCATGTCCTTCAAAATCTGAATTAGCACTTTATATTTTTTCCGGTCCAGTAACACTGATCTGGGCAGTTCCTTCATTATAATAATCGTCTTGCCATCAATCTCCAATGGATCTTGAAACTGTTTTGTCACAATCCTCTCTTTCATATTTCGTGTTGTAAACTGCACAATCACATCTCTTGGTAGTTTCCTCTGGGTTGCTATTCTCGAATTCACACGGTATGCCACATCTAGGATAGCCACAACTTCCTCCTCCTCCTTCCCCAGGTACTCAGCCAACACCTCAGTCATCTGTTCTTGCGCTGACTTTCCTTCCACTTCTGGCAAGCCACGAAAACGTAGCTGCTTCTCCATATGTTTAGTTTCTGCAACTGACATTCTCCCCTTCACCAATCTCATCTCTGTTTGTTGCGTGTCTGCTAAATTCTCCATCGCGTCTTCTACTGTTTTAACTCTCTGCTGCGTTCCTTGTAATTCACTTCGTATTGTTTCCATACCTTTTTTCACTTCTGACAGCTCCGATTTTACTGTCTGTGTAACCTCTTTAACCTCTTTTATCAGCTCCAATTTCGTGTCCTTAAGTTCTTTAATCATATCTAAAAGTTTTTTGTCCAGGTTTTTATCCAGGTTTTCTATTGCCGATTGCCACTCTTTTTTTGACATCGTGGGGCTTGCTTTAGCTCGCTCCCACGAATCCGCTCTCTTCCTTAACTCCGTGGCGTAAAATTTAACGTTTTTCTATTTTAAATGTCCCGGTCTTCTTATAGAAATTAAATTTTAAAGAGTCCAAAATGTCGGGCGTCTTTTCTCTATGGTTTCTCTATGATTTTGTAATCCAAAATGGCCTACTTCCTCTTCCGCTGAAGCCGCGACCCTTCCCCTTTCAAAAATGGCGATTCCCTACTTCCTGCCCTCCAGCAAGGGCCGCTTCTCTCCAGCCACTCTATTGTTATTACGCACTTCCTGTCTCCCGTCTTCCCACAGCAGATCTCGCGATGGTGTCTTTTTCTCACAGCTCCAAAGCCACAGGTATTCAAAACAATAGTCCCATTTCTTTAATAACTTCTTTAAACTTAGTCTCTTTTTAAATTCAATTCCTGCCGAGTCTTCCCCTCCTTTTCACTAGTCTGTTGCAGTTTAAAAATCTACTTTTTTTCCTCTCTGTTTTTATCAATCTGTCCCGTCTCAGAAGATAATGATCTTTACCTTCTCTTCACTTTTCTCGGGTTGTAATCGCTGTTTCGATTTTAAGTTCTCCTCTCAGCTTCTTCCCCCAATCGATGCTTGGGTATGTAGGTCTTATGCCAGCCGAATTGGCCCCAAAACTGCCGCAGAGATTATAGCCGACCCGTCGCAAGGTGGGACCTCAAGGATCGGGGGGAGACTCGTTGTATAGAGCCCCCCCTCGTCCGAGATCTAGCTCACCCTAGGGTCTTGAGCGTTCTTTGCCTGCTCCCCGCCTGAGAGCAGTCGGCCGCGGGCTATTTTCACCCCGCCGGCCGGTTAAAACGGCAGTCCGGTCAGCTCCGCAAGTGGAGCTGCGTTAGACCTCCATGGATCCCAAACAGGAAGGTATGAAGAAACTGGCATCTACTTCCCCCTCCCCTCCCTACCTATATCTCTCTGGCCAGTTTCTTCATATCCTCCGTGCATCTGACGAAGAGAGCTGTGGTTCTCGAAAACTTATGCTACAGTAAAGTTGGTTAGTCTTAAAGGTGCTACTGGACTCTTTTCTATCTTGAAACAAAGGCTCTGTCCTGAAGAATGCCCACCTCCTTCTGTTTCTGTGCCCTGGTGGAACTTTCCTTCTCCTCCTCTCTCTAGCTCAGACTAGTTCTTGTTTACAGCTACTGTCTTGCTGTCTAAGCTGTTCTTCTACACTGTTATACACTGAAACCAAAGCAACTAAACTGCTTTTTTTCAAGCTAGCAAGAAAAAGGTGATGCTTTTGCTCACAATACTGGGCTAGACAGATCAGACCAAGGGTCTCAGGGTATCTCAAGGCCATCTCACATGCAAACGAAATGCTACTCCTGGGGCAGGGAGTGGAAGATTCTCTCTTTTTATTTTGCCGATTTATGCATGAGATCATTTGAGCTTTGGGGTATGAAGTAAACAAAAAATAAAATTCCCCATTGCTAATTCTGATGTCCGTATAACTTCCACCCCCAGACTATTCGTCCCCACGTCCTCCTCGTTCCAGCTTCGGTACCGTTTGGTGCTTTTTTGTTTGTTTCTGCCCAGCGGTCTTTCTTCGCTCCAGGCAGCTTTAGGAAAATAGATTTTTATTTATAAATACCATTCTACATACATGCAAAAAACTAACTTATTTCAACTTGTTGTTACAGAGATGTACTTTGAAAGGACTATAAAAGACTTTAGAAGACAGTGAATAACTTTAAGAAACATTGAAAAAATATGAAGAAATTTGAAAAACTTGAAAAACTGAAGAACTGTGAAGAAGCAAACATCAAATACAAACATCAAATACAATACAAAATACAAAATACAAAATACTAAGCATAATTGTAATCAATAAACTACTTCTATTTTTTTTAAATGTAAAAATATGCTCCTGTGTCTATTTATTGAGTATTATTAATGTCTATTAATTCAGGGAACCGGGGGATTAACCTCCGCAAACCACCTCCATCTATTCCACCACAGTGCCTTCTTGGTTGCCCTTGTTGCCCTTTCCTCCCATCTCCTCACTTTCCCCAAATAGCTGGTTACATAAGAGATAGTGTGCACCAGGGGAACTGGTTGTTTAGTATAATTTTCCTGTTTCCTGTTCCTCATAATGACGCTAAGAAAAATAAGATTCACCAATCTAGCTATAGCCCATGGAGTCCTGATATTCCTCGCTCCAGTTTGTCTGGGTTCCCTTCCTTCTTTCCCTCTCCGCCAATCTACTTTAGGACCCTCAAAGCCCTCTATTGGTTCTAAGCCAGAAACCAGTCTCCCAAGACTGGCTAATTAAAGAAGGCCATTCGAGTGCTCTAGCTACCCCAGCCCATTCCCTTTTCACCGCCACACATTCCTTAACTGCATGGGGGATGGTTTCTGGTATGTGCTGTTCGGGGTAGAGAACCTTGCAAGCTATTCTGGGGCAGCATTGTTCCTCCTCTGATATTCCAAATCTCTTCATTCCTACCGCCAAAACCTGGTGATAAGCTCTCCATCTTAAGTCCCAGAGGGCGTAAGGGCTGGTGCAATCCTGAAAGGTAGGGATGGGAAATTTCTGGTCCTTAAGATAGGAAGATAGTGAATCCTTACAGCATCTCTGTTCATCGTAGGGGGTCAGTTTAGCACGTTGTAAGATAGTCCAGTATAATTTCCCAGTTTCGCCCCTCACGCCAGAAAGGCGTTCCAAAACCTCTGACGCATTAATGCGATATCTTTGTATTCCTCCAGCCATGACCACCAAAAAATCAGGGAGCTGTCCCTTCATGTAGGCTGTAAACTGTGTGGGGAAAGATCCCTCCACCCACCATTTCTGAGCCCATTTGGTTTCCGTCCAGCTGTTCATAAAAAATTGTCTGGTGTAGGTTGCCTGCGACACCTCCAGAGGTGCCGTTTGTGTCCAGGGTCCACAATTAAACACTAAAAAGATCGAAAGAAACCAGAGTTCAACATCAGGCAGTCCCAAGCCTCCTTCCTTGTGTTTCCGTTGGACGACCAATCTGGACAAGGGAAAATGAAGAGAACCGAAGATCCACTTATAAAGAGCTTTGGTAACAACGGACACTGTCGCTTCTGGCAGGATATACACCGATGCCAGGTAATTCCCTGCGGGGACACAGTAAGTAGCAAAGAACTGTATTTTTTTAGCGGTGGATAGTTTCCAGTTTTTCCACCTCTCTAAGTATTCAAGCACACGGCATTCCCATCCTTCCCAATTAGCTTTCCAACCATCAACTCTAACAGAAAATTTCACCCCTAAAATCTTCAGCTCTGTGATTTCAATCCTTCCTGTCCCTTCGCTTTCCTGTACACTCTCCTCATTCTCATTCTCTGTCGTAAACTCCATAGGCCTCATCTCCATGACTCCCGTGCGACCATCCAAGTCGTAGAGCTTGCTTTTTCCTTTGTTAATCTTTGCTCCTGAGGCTCTCTCGTAAGAACGCAGATGATCTTGTACTTTCAGAAGCTCTCCTTGACTCTGAAGAAACACATAGCAGTCATCGGCATGGGCTACAGCAACCATTCTACAGGTAGAGTCATTCAATGGTAGAATCCCCCTGAGAAGTTGGTCTTTGTGCAAAGCTCTAAGGAAAGGGTCCAGGGTCAACACATACAAAAAGGGGCTAAGGGGACATCCCTGTCTCACACCTGTCGGCACCGGAAAGGGGGAGCCTTGACATCCCTGAACGATCGGAGTTACCCTGGCGCCCGTATACAGGGCACGTAGCAGATCAATAAAGGGTTCCGGGACACCATGAAATCGCAGGACTGCCCACATGTATTTCCGGTCGACACGGTCGAAGGCCTTACTTTGGTCTAATTGCAGAAGACATAGATGTTCTTTGTCTCTCTGTAAGCGGTGGAAAATCTGCCGGAATATACATGTGGTATGAGCCATCCTTCTCCCTGGTACCGAACTCGTCTGTCCGATGATGACGAGTCGGTCAGCAATCTTTTTGAGCCTGTTATTAAGCACTCTCGTAAGGATACGATAGTCTGCATTATTCACGGTAAGAGGCCTCCAATTCCCAATGACGGTGGGATCACCTGCTTTGTACAATAGATTCATGGTACCATCCAAAAAACTCCTTCCCACTTGGGAGCCCTCCAACATCGAGTTAAAGACTTCTGTTAAAATTGGGACAAGGTGTTCTTTGAAGTTTTTATAGCAGCTGTAGGGTAGACCATCCGGTCCTGGCACAGATTTCCTTCGACCGGCTTGGAGAGCTACGATGACTTCCTCTTCTAAGACAGGATTAGAAAGAAAACTAAGATCATCCTTTGGTGTCGATTCTGAATCTAACTGATGTTCCAAATATTGCCTGATGTAAGAGTCACCCAGGGGATGTTCAGGAAGGGCGTAAAAGTCTTTGTAAAATTTAGAGACCTGCTCTGCAATTTCCACCAGATCTCGAATAAGCTCCTCTGTTGAGTCCACCCTCCTTAATATGCAAAGAGACTGACCAGCACAAGGGAGGCGATCCTTCTGCCACTCACCCTTCTCAATGATCGGCCCTGATGCCCTGGCCACCCGTGATAAATTCCTGCGTTGTCGTAATGCCAGGCAATAATTTTTAATCACCTCCTGATGTTTTTTGAGCCGGTCAGTATTAACTCCGAGACCTTTAGACATTCTCCATCTACACACAAGCACATTTTGTATGGCTCTGTGATAAGAAGACAACTCGTACGTCCCTTGAGTTCTCTTGGCCCGCATAGCTGCATGTTTTATAGCGGTTTTAGTCTTCTCCCACCAGTCTAAGATATCAATCTCCAGTTTCAAAAGTTTCTGCCATTCCAATGCCATCAGGATCTCCGGCTCCATATGAAAAGTCTGTAAATCAATCTCTCTAAGCCGCCAGGGGAACCTACGCTTCTTCTTCCCAGATTGTCCAGCAAAGGAAAAGCAAAGGATAGCATGATCTGACCACAGGGTAACCATAATTTTGTAGGATGTAATGGGAAATTCTGGCGGGGCCCTAACGCGATCAATCCTACTAACACAAAGGGGGTGATAGTACGTCATCCTGGTGCCCAAATCCGCCAGGTATTTCTTCAAAAAAGTTTCCCGAAAATGCACAGGATAATAGTCCAGTTTTCCATCCATTTGTAGGCCCATATCCACCAACCCAAGGCGATCTTTCAGCATGGCCTTCAATCCAATCTCTTCTTTAGTTAACTTCTTCAAAGCAGGTGGAGGAGCTGCTGTCTCCCCAGAGATCACCGCATTACGTAGGTTAAGCCTATTGGTCACTTCAGATCTGACGTTAAAGTCTCCTGCCACAAGCAAGGATCGCCAAATCCTCCAACGATCTCCAAAAATCTTTCCGTTGGTTGGCAGTCACAGGAGCATACAATGCGCATAAACGGAACCTAAGTTCAGCGGCTTCAAAGGTTGCATTCTTCAAATTAAAGTCAACAATAAGCAAATGGCCCGGTACCGCGTCTATAACCTTCACTACTTTCAAGTTGGATTTAGTTGCAAAAAGAACCGCCACTCCGCCCGTTCCATCCTCCGTCTTGAGAGACCAGACAGAAGGACCCCAAGTCCAGTCCTTTTGTGCAGAAGACCTATCTCGTGGAGTGGCAATATTTGTCTCTTGCAAAATTATTACGTCTGCCGACATCTTAGAAATATGATAAAATATATCCTCTCTCCTCACGGCCTGATGCAGACCCTTACAGTTCCAAGTAACAATATTCAATGCCATGAGGGTTATTGTTAGTAAAACAAAAAAGAAAGACAAAGAAAAAAGCTTTGGGATCTTATAAGTCTTGAACATATCCATTAAGAAAGAGAATTAGTGAGAATTAGTGCTATTATTATAACGGTTATTGATCCACTCCAGTAAAATGGTTTGACAGTCTAATGGTTTAACAGTTTAAACGTTTGGAACAACATCAGTCAACTCTAAGTCCATCGGTGTTTCAACTTGAGCTTCCACCTCCTCCTGTAAAACAGGTGGCGTGGCCTTACAAAGGGATGATGGCGATGGGGTGGCCATCACAGTATCCTCACTTGAATTTTGTAGGTTCACAGGAAGGGGTACATGTGATCTGGGGGGTTCCCAAAGGGCCCCCCTTTCCCTTGAGGAACGACCAAGGATCCAGGCTCAGTTGCATCATCCTTCGATGGGTTAACAGAAAGAGGTGCGACAAGGTCAACGGCTACTGGAACTCCCTCCTGGATTCTTTCCTTCACTCTGTACTCTTCTCCCTTCTCTTCCACAGCCTTTCCATTCAACTTTTTCTTACTCTTCATCTGTCTCTTGCTTTGTTCTGTGCTTTGTTGGAGCTGTTCTTCCACTACCATCTCTGAATCTGAGCTGTCCCTTTGTAGAGCATCACACTCTCTTCTCATTCGCTCTACCTTTTCACCTATTAAATGATCAATAGAATTGACTTCATTCCTCAAATCATCCTGCTGTTTCTTTAACTTCTGAAACCTCTCACTTGATCCGTTAGCTCCTCCTGATTCTTCCAAACGTTGAAGCTCCTGATCCACCTGTTGCAGTTTACACTTAATTTGACTACACAACTTTCCAAGCTCGTCTTCAGATAAATCTTCCCTGGTACGAAATTCCAAATTCTTTGTCTCTCCTTTCACTCCCTTTTCTCTCTCTCTTTGCAACTTTGGTCTCTGCACTTTTGTTTGTACTAGGTCCCTTACCAATCTCTGAGTCTCACCACCTCCTACCTCCTCTTGGGTTTCAGTTTTCATCTCTTCACACTCTCCCAGAATCCCAAACCTATTTGTGTTATTATGTGTCACCTTCTGTACAACAGTATATACCCCTTGCCTTACTCTACCTCGAGACACTCCTTTCACTTCAGTCCATCCTCCCTCCTCCCCACTATCCTGTCTATCTTTCTGCAATGTGCTCTCTTGACTCATAAAGGGCCCCTCTTCCTCCTGAGTGGGTGTAGCCCGAGGAGACCTCTGTTTGTGTATATGGGACAACCTAAGTCTTTCGTAGGCCTCCGGGAATACCCGGTTGCAATAGGCATCCGGACACAGCAAATAAGTATGTCACTCCCCACCACACAAATTACAGGTAACCTCGTAAGTACAGTGGATTGAATCGTGGCCCCTCCTTCCGCAAGCGGCACACAAAGACGACGTGCAATATTGTCGAATGTGATCAAAACCTCCAGACTGGAAACAAGCAGGAGGCTGCCCACTACATCTAGTTACACCTCTATCACCCCCTAAGTAAAAGTACTTTGGAACATGTCTGATGTTGCTACGGTGATCCCTTTGTAATGACACGACTGCCTTATACTCCCCTTTCCACACATTCCACGCATTCATGGCTTTCTGGGGGGGGGTAGCAACACCTTGCAATGACTCTCTAGCCATCGCTCAACATCCTCCTCCGGAATGTTAGTGGTCCGGAAGGCAACAGTGAGAACTCTCGACTCGCCTCTAAATAGGGGCACCACATCAAAGTCAGAAAAGGGATTCCTCTCAGATTTTTGGAACGCCTTAAGTACTTGCCAGAAATATTGATAAGCCTGCTCAGTCACAAAACATACGTCTGTTTCTTTCAGACCAGGGGGTACCCGTTGTAGAGGGTACCGGTGACCCATTTTGCTTGGATGGCACTGGAGACTGAGTCATCAGATTTTCAGCCTCTTCTTTTCTGGTTGACCCTCTGGGGATACCCGCATCCTCTTCTGTGCAAGGTATTGAACTGCCGCTTCTTGAGTCGCCCTCTTCGTATGCTTGCACTAACTGCTTCAGTTCCTCACGACAAGCCACACTCAGTTCGTATGCTAAAGACTTTGTATCTCCATCCATTTGCATCAATGCATCCACCTCCTTCCACTCCTCCATCAGTTCGGCCCGCTCATCAGGGTCCGTACATTTCTCCAACTCACCCTCAATATCATCTCGCCTTGAATACAAGTGAAAACTGTATGACGTCTTGTCATCACATTCTCTGGCCAAACGTTTCTCTTCTTTCATTCTAAGGTACTGTTCTCTCGATACATTTATCCTTTTCTGGTGTAGGTATCTTAACTGTAGCTGTCTTGCTCAGCACAGGAAACTGACAAGTCTTCCTAATATCTCTAGGAGACTTAGCTAGGTCCATATGAATTTCCAGATATTTCTCAAATTTTTGAAATCGTTCTTCAGTGTCCTCGGAAACGTTAGGATCAGGATCAGGATAATCAGGGTTAGGGTTAGGGTTACTAGGGTTAGGAAAATAGATTTTTTTTTTTAGGAAAATAGATTTTTTATTTATAAATACCATTCTACATACACACAAGAAAAAGCTTTAAAGAACAATCAAGAACATTAAAGAACAATAAAACCCAATAAAGAACATTAAAACTTTGCACTTTGCACTTTACACTTTGAAATTTGAACGTCACAGTAAAGAAGAATGCAGTAATGAAGAAAACAGTACTGAAGAAAAACATGGTACGTAAAGGAAGTACATAAAGACTTCAACACTCGTAAGAATAAACTTACTTTACTTTAATTGTATTTTCTGCTTCTGTCTCTTTATTTCCACCCCCTACTAAATCATAGCAGGTGTGGCCTAACTTAAAGGAGTAAAGGGTAAAGGTAAACTTAAGTTCCAGGGGGCTTACCAAGGGGTTCCCCTGTCTTACGGGGGGGAGGCAAGGGTCCGAACTTCACCGTATAGTCCTTTTGTAAATTAACAGAGGGGGAAGACTCCCGGGACGACACTGCTGAGGCACCTCTTTGCTCCCTTTCCTCTCCTTTACTCGGTTTCTTGTCTTTACTTTGTTCCTTGTTTCCACCTCTCTTCTGTTCCTCCCCCTGTTCCTCTACTACCATCTCCAAATCCACTTCCTGTGTCTGTGAAGATTTACCTTCTCTCGCCCTTCGTTCCATTCTTTTTTCTATTTCACATGCTAAAAAATTGATCTCATCCCTCCAAGATTGCTGTTTGTCCTTCAACCTCTTTCCCTCCTCCTGAGACCCTCCAGATTCCTCCCACTGCCGAAGCTTCTGAGTCACTCCCTCCAACTTCTCCTTAGTCTCATTACGCCACACCTTGAGTTCCTTCTCACTCATATCCTCCATGGTACGGAAAAGTGACTTCTTTGCCTCAATCTGAGCCTCCCCTTTTGTCTCCCTTTTTGTCTCCCTTCTAGCTTTGGGCCTCACCGTCTGAATCTCACCACCTCCTCCTCCTTCTGCTTGTGACTCAGTCTCCATCTCCTCGCACTCTCCCAGTATTCCAAATCTATTTCTGTTATTAGGTGCTAACTTCTGGGTAACAGAGTATTTCCCTCTCATCACCTTACCTCGGGATGATCCTCTCACCTGTGTCCATCCTCCCTCGTCCCCGTCATCCTGCCTCTGTTTTTGCATTGTGCTTTCCTGATTCACAGAGGGTCTCTCCTCCTCAGTAGCTGTATCCCGAGGGGACTTCTGTTTATGGACATGGGCCAGCCTAAGTTTTTCGTAAGCCTCAGGGTAAGCCCGGTTATAATAGGCATCTGGACACAGTAAATAAGTATGTCCCTCCCCACCACACAAATTACAGGTAACCTCGTAAGTACAGCGGATTGAATCGTGGCCCCTCCTTCCGCAAGCGGCACACAAAGACGACGTGCAATATTGTCGAATGTGATCAAAACCTCCAGACTGGAAACAAGCAGGAGGCTGCCCACTATATCTCGTTACACCTCTGTCACCCCCTAAGTAAAAGTACTTTGGAACGTGTCTGATGTTGCTACGGTGATCCCTCTGTAATGACACGACTGCCTTATACTCCCCTTTCCACACATTCCATGCATTCATGGCTTTCCGGGGGGGTAGCAACACCTTGCAATGTCTCTCTAGCCATCGCTCAACATCCTCCTCCGGAATGTTAGTGGTCCGGAAGGCAACAGTGAGAACTCTCGACTCGCCTCTAAATAGGGGCACCACATCAAAGTCAGAAAAGGGATTCCTCTCAGATTTTTGGAACGCCTTAAGTACTTGCTAGAAATATTGATAAGCCCGCTCAGTCACAAAGCATACATCTGTTTCTTTCAGACCAGGGGGCATAAGAACAGCTAGTATGTCCTGGGGGGAAACTTTTAAACATTCTAACAGAGCATCTATCATGTATTCCTCTGTCAATTTTGTAGGGTCTGTTCCTTTATATCTAAAACGAACCACAAATCTCTGCCTAGGATCAAATTCAGACTCTTCTTGTTCCCTCATATTAAAGAACTCTTCCAGGAATTCCTCACCCTCCAATTTCTCCTTTTCAAAATCTACCCGACGTCTAAGAGGCTCCCCGATATTCTCTCCTCCCCTTGGTCCCGTTGTCCCTTTTTGTTTCCCTGCTGCGCCCTTAAGCATTTGGGCATAAGACGACCCTGAGGCTAACACAGAGCTTCTACCTGATGTGGTTGGAACTGCCTGGGGGTTCAAATCATCTGCAGTAGTCGTAGTTGACCCTATACTCAATCCCTCCCCGGCCTTTGTGCCTTTTGTAACATTATTAACCTTATTCACAGGAGGTTCTTTCTGCAAGGCTCCCAGAGGTCTTGCAGGCAGGTCCACATGGAGTTTACTTACAGAAAATAATGCAGGAGAACTAATGTCCATTGCCGTTATCTCCCGCGAACCAGTCCCGTGCAGTCCCATTGTATTTGTCCTTTCAACATCTTCCAAAATCAAAGGAGCAAACGTCCCAGAAGCAGCAGTCCCAGGAGCAGCAGTCCCAATAGGAGTAGTCACAGAGTCAGCAATCCTATTTTGGTTCCTCTCATCGTGAGTAGAAATTGCTCCATTTAGTCCCTTTTGGTCAGGAGCCACTCCATCCAAAATTCTGTTCCCTCCCGCCTCTGTCTGTGACAACCGAGGCTCAACTGTAAGAGAAAAAGCAAAAACTCCCGCAGGCCCAGTATCTTTCCTATCAACTACCCCTCGAGGGGGTTGTGCCTCCGTCAACCCCGGTACCCCCACTTTTTGTATTTCCCTCCTTTCTTCCCTGTCACACCCACCTTCTCCTTCATTGCTTTGAATATCTAGTCCTTCTGTTCTCTCTGCATACCCTCCCTCAGGAAACTCTTGCACACCTGTCTTCCCAAGGACTAGTCCTTCCACTTCCCAATCTTGTTTCCCTCCCCTTTGTTCATCTTCCAAAGCTGGAATACCCTCCAGTTCCCCATCCGAGGCAGGAGCAGACTCCACCCCTGACAAACCCCCATCATCCTCACTAGTCCCCTCAGCGTCCATTCCACTTCCCCTCCCACCCTGACCTCCCCCGCCCTTTTCTGTAAAAAGCGTCTTGCTGATTCTGGGCAAGGAAACGGCAACTAAAACCTCACCCGTTTCCGGGAGACCCTGTAAACCAGAGTCTCCCTGATTTCCAATCTGGGCCTCTTGTATCTCAGTCATCGTGGTCATCTGGGCTTGTGACGGAACGACCGCCGGACCATCCGTCTTTACCGCGGCCTTCCCTTCAGATGGTTCCTTGTCTCCAGTCTTGTTTTCCGTTCCCGTAGGTTCCATCGCCCGATCCATCCTCCGAAGTCGAACGTCGATCCAGTAGAAAGCCTGCTCGCACCAGGCCGCCCAGTCCTCATAAGTAAGTTCAGAGTTTTCATCATCGAGGCAGTCGTAAATGCCCGCAAACTCCTCCTGTACGCTTTCCTCCGCATACCTCTGAAAAATCCGCAAAGTATCCTTAAGTCCTTCCTCAGACAGCCAATCGGGATAGGTTTCCGTAGATGTACGACCTTTCCGACCAATAACAAACCTATCAACAACTTTCACAGTCAGAGATTTAGCGTAAGCGGCTTTCTCCAAAGCTTGAGGCTCGGGTTCTATCTTCCCGGTCAAACAGTCCACAAGCACTGTCCTCTGCTTGTCCAGCATACCAATCATAACATCTTTGCTCTTCTTCTTCAACGTCACAGTGTCCACTATAGGCAAAGCCATGTGACCTACCAGAAAGGCCCAAAACTTGGCTAGATCTATTTTCTGCATCTCTTTGGGAACTAGGATGTCAAAGGCTTTAGACATCGGTTGCAGCTTTACTTTTTGCCAGGCTTCCAACAGATTCGCCTCCCTCGTATTTCGTGATGCATTTTTAACTTCCCCGTCTGTTTCCATGTCAGTATCTGTTCCCGTTGTAGAGGGTACCGGTGACTCATTTTGCTTGGATGGCACTGGAGACTGAGTCATCCGATTTCTCATCCTCTTCTTTTCTGGGTGACCCTCTGGGGATACCCGCATCCTCTTCTGCGCAAGGTATTGAGCTGCCTCTTCACGAGCCGCCCTCTCCTCCTGTCGGTCGTATGCTTGCACTAACCGCTTCAGTTCCTCACGACAAGCCACACTCAGTTCGTATGCTAAAGACTTTGTATCTCCATCCATTTGCATCAACGCATCCACCTCCTTCCACTCCTCCATCAGTTCGGCCCGCTCATCAGGGTCCGTAGAATTCTTCAACTCACCCTCAATATCATCTCGCCTTGAATACAAGTCAAAACTGTATGACGTCTTCTCATCACATTCTCTGGCCAAACGTTTCTCTTCTTCTTTCATTCTAAGGTATTGTTCTCTCAATACCTTAAGTTTATCCTTTTCTGGTGTAGGCATCTTAACTATAGCTGTCTTGCTCAACACAGGAGACTGACAAGTCTTCCTAACATCTCTAGGAGACTTAGCTAGGTCCATATTAGTTTCCAGATATTTCTCAAATTTTCACGATCGTTCTTCAGCGTCCTCGGAAACATTAGGATCAAAATCAGGACAATCAGGGTTAGGGTTAGGGTTACTAGGGTTAGGAAAATAGATTTTTATGTTCTCAGTCTTCTGGGCCTCCTGAGTTATGAAGGTCTCCTCATGAGTAAGAACATGTGTAACAGCGTCCCCAGCATTTAAGTTTTTCATAGGAGCAAAGGTCTCCTCCTGAGTAAGGACACGTGTAACAGCCTTCCCAGCATTCAGGTCTCGCTTAGCAGAAAAGGTCTCCTCATGAGTAAGGACACGTGTAACAGCCTTCCCAGTATTCAAGTCTTGCTTAGGAGCAAAGGTCTCCTCGTGAGTAAGGACACGTGTAACAGCCTTCCCAGCATTCAAGTCTTGCTTAGCAGCAAAGGTCTCCTCATGAGTAAGGACATGTGTAACAGCCTCCCCAGAATCCAAGTCTTGCTTAGGAGCAAAGGTCTCCTCGTGAGTAAGGACGCGTGTAACAGCCTTCCCAGAGGCCAGGGCGTTCTTAGAAGAAAAGGTCTCCTCAAGAGTAGGGCCACGTGTAACGGGTTTACGAATGATGTGTTTCTCCTCATGAGTAAGGGTGTCATTCAAGCTCTTACACCCCACGTACTGGTCCAGGTGATCCCTAGGGCCCTCTGAGGAAAATCCTGTCTCTACTCTTGCTTGTTCTATTGAAAGCAATAGGGAAAAGGGTTGCTCCTTAAAAGCGGCAGGGGTCTTCTGGGAGGGGTCAAACCCGAAAATGGAGGTCGTCTATATTCCCCAGGGGCCCTTGAACATTCTTACCATGTGTGACGTCAGAAGGCGCGACTCCCAAAGCGGATGGCAGCAGATGAAATTTGAAGCCTTTTTCTTGTAGGCCATGCTGGGAAGCATGCTCTCCATGATCTCCATTGTCTTCTATAGGCAAAAATTCGATCTCAATTTGGGGGTCCCCCCCAGGTAGGGGGGGCTCCATATTCGCACCCCCTGATGAGGGCACTCTTAGGAACAAACTCTGACCAAATTTGAAATTTTTCTGAGAGATATAATAGGTAAAAAAAGCCAAAATCCAAACCAGGAAGTGAGAGTCCTTGATCGCACGTCTGCTATTCAAGGTGGGTCAGGGTCAGGGTCAGGGTCAGGGTCAGGGTCAGGGTTAGGGTCAGGGTTAGGGTTAGGGTTAGGAAAATAGATTTTTTTTTTTTTAGGAAAATAGATTTTTATTTAATAATAACCATTCTACAACAAACTGTAAGCAACAAATTCCAAGATGCATAATTACGATTGAAACAATAAATACAGTTAATATATACATACATATATACATACGTACATATTACATGTTAATATAGGCATCTAAATATTTCTAGCATTAAATATCACCATTAAATATTAACATTAAGCATAAAGCTTTAAGCATCTAGCGTCGACATAAATGTAAGCCATCAACATTCAGGCTGTTCATGTTTCAAACTTTATTAACTTTATTAACTGTATTAAATTTATTAATTATTAACTATTAACTATGAACTATCAACTATTAACTATCAACTTTTCACTTTTTACTAATTAAGGAAATAAAAGAAAAAGAAAAAGAAGAATTAAGTTATACAACAGATGTCTATCCAACTTGAGAGAAGTCAAGGTAGGAAGCAATTATATCTGACTTCAAGGAACTGGCGGGTTGATCTCATGAAACCACCTCCACCTGCTCAGCCACTTCACGCCCTTCATCCTCTTTTCTTCCCACCTTTTAATTTTCGCCAAATAATCTGTTACAGTATGTACCGTTTCAACTAAGGGTACTGCCTTTTTGGTATACACCTCCTCCCTTCTGTTTTTCATCACAGTACTAACAAAGATGAGATTCACTAACCTAACCAGTGCCCAAGGGACCTTAATACCAGCCTTCTCACCCGGACAGCTCCCCTGCTCCCTGGGATTCCCAAACCCTTCTGTCGGCTCCAATCCCGAGACAATCGTTTCCCAGTGTTGTGATATCAGAAAAGGCCATTGCAATGCTCTGGCTACTCCTGCCCACGACCTCCTTACAGCTACACACTCCTTCACAACATGGGGGATGGTCTCAGGAATGTTGGTATGTGGATTCAAAGACCTACAAAGCACCCTGGGGCAACGCTGTTGATCTTCTGTCGCCCCAAACTTTTTACTTCCCACATATAATATCTGATGGTAAGTCCTCCAACGAAGATCCCGTAGGGCATAAGGTATGGTCCGGTCACCGAAGGTGGGGATAGGAAAGATCTGGTTCCTCAAATACGAAGAAAGCGTCTCCTTCTTCCGTCTCTCTTCATCATAGGGTACCAACCGACTTCGGTGCATAACAGTCCAGTACAACTTTCCGGTAACTCCTTTAGTTCCCGGGCTAGTTCCCTTGACTTCTGAGGCTTCGATGCCATGTTTCTGTATCCCCTTTGCTACCTCAACCATAAAGTCAGGAAGCTGTACTTTCATCGAAGCCGTCAAGCGGGTCGGCAGAGAGCCTTCTTTCCACCATCGTTTTGCCCATCTGGTGTCTACCCAACTGTCCATAAAGAACTGTCTGGTGTACATTTCTTGCGTAATCAAGCCCGTCGCATTCTGCTGCCAAGTTCCACAGTTAAAAACTAGAAAGATGGATAGGAACCACAGTCCAATCTCCGGTAACCCAAGACCTCCTTCTCCGTGTCCTCTCTGAACGACTACTCTCGCAAGCGGTAAGTGGAGCGTCCCGAAAATCCACTTAAAAACCGCTCTGGTGATGATGGTTACTGTAGATTCCGGCGGAGGGTAAACTGTCGCTAGGTAATTGCCAGCTGGAATGCAATATATGGCAAAATATTGAACTTTTTGTGCTGTGGATAATCTCCATGTCTTCCACTTGTCCAGTCTTTCCAACACTCGCTGTTGCCATACAATCCAATTATCCCTCCAGCCATCAGCTCTCAAAGAAAAGGTGACTCCCAGGATCTTCAGAGACAGCATCCCCGTTCCTGTCCCGCTCGCTCCTTCGTCGTCATGCTGTCTGTTCTCCTTTCCTTCTACCTGTCCTTCCAGCTCCTCACGGTCTCTATGATCCTTCTCCGTAGGCACCATGGGAGTCACTTCCATTCTTCCCGTCCGCCCGTCGAGATCGTAAATCTGACTTTTAAGCTCGTTCACCTTTGCTCCGGAAACAATTTCGTAGCGCCGTAAATGTTCTCGCACCTTTAGCAGTTCCTCTGTGTTCCGGAGGATGACGTAACAATCGTCAGCGTGGGCTAGACTGGTGATGCGATACTCCGGACAACCGTGGGGAAAAATTCCTCTGATGAACCGATCTCTCTGCAACGCCCTAAGAAGAGGATCTAGTGTCAAGACGTACAGGAGAGGACTGAGAGGGCATCCTTGTCTAACCCCCGTGGGTACTGGAAATGGCGACCCTCGACACCCTCCGACGTTTGGTGTAACCTGCGCGTTCATGTAAAGTGCCTGTAGGAGCTTGATCAGCTGTTCTGGCAATCCATGGAATTTTAAAACAGCCCACATGTAGCCTCTGTCAACCCGGTCAAACGCTTTACTCTGGTCCAGCTGCAATATGCATAGATGTTCCTTTTCTTGCTGTAACCGGTCAAAAATCTGTCTGAAAACACAGGTGGTATGCGCCATTCTCCTTCCGGGTACAGAGCTGGTTTGTCCAACCTGCACTAGTGCATTAGCCAGTTTTTTCAACCTATTATTGAGGACCCTTGCTAGTATCCTGTAATCGGTGTTGTTAACCGTGATGGGTCTCCAGTTGCCTATCAGAGTCGGATCTCCTCCTTTGTACAATAGACTCATTGATCCGTGTAAAAAACTCCGTCCCACCCTCGCCCTCTGCAGCATCTCATTAAAAACCTCCGTCAAGATGGGAACTAAGTGATCTTTAAAGTTCTTATAGAACCCATACGGTAACCCATCCGGTCCCGGCTTAGAGTTACGTTTACCAGCCTGAATGGCTCGCTGGATTTCTTCTTGCTCGAAGGGCCGAGAGAGTTCGCAAAGATCTTCTTCGTTTGGCGGTAACGGTTTCTGCCCAAAGGCACTTTCTAGATAGGACTGAATGCGTACTTCATCAGGAGAGGTTTCCGAAACCGCGTAAAATTCTCTATAAAATCTAGAGACCTCTTCTGCTATCTCGACCGGTTCTTGAAGTAGTCCATCTGACGGACCTCCTTTTAACGCGGACAGAGTCTGGTTGTATCGAGGCAGGCGATCTTTTTGCCATTCTCCCTTCTCAATTAACGGCCCCGACGCTCTAGCCACCCGTGCCATATGACGCCGTCGACGTTGGGTAAGGCGGTAAGTTTTAATAACTTCTTGATTGCGTCGAAGCCGTTCATTGTCAACGTCAAGGCCCTTGTTCATTCTCCATCTGCATGCAAGTACGTTCTGGATCGCTCTGTGATATTGTGACAGTTCATAACTGCCCTGCACTCTCCTGGCCCGAACCGAAGCATATCGTATGGCATCTTTCGTCCTTTCCCACCAATCGAGGACATCCATCCCAGACTTTATACGCTTCTGGCATTCAAGCGTCAGAACAATTTCCGGTTCCATCCGAAAGGTCCTGAGGTCCGCTTCACTGAGTCGCCAAGCTGGTTTGTGTTTCCTCCTATTGGGTTGTCCTGCAAATAATACTTGAAGAATAGCGTGGTCTGACCACGGCGTCAAAATAATCTTACATCCCGTAAGGGGGAGAGCCGCTGGGGCCCATATTCTGTCCAGCCTGCTTGTCGACAGAGGGTGATAATAAGTCATCTTACACCCTAAGGTTGCTGTGAATTTACGTCGGAACGTTGCCCGGTGATGCGTAGGGAGAAAATCTAATTCCCCATCATTCTGTAGCCCCGCATCCATCAAGCCAAGGCGATCTTTAAGAAGGGCTTTCAGTCTTTTTTCCTCCATTGTCAGCTGTTTAAATACAGGGGCAGACGTTCCCATTTGAGCACCGGCTCTCAAATTAATTCTATCCTCTCGCTCGGAGCGAACATTGAAATCTCCCGCCACGAGTAGAGCCCTCTTTGTACCAATATGATCCTCCAATGTTTGCCACAGTTGTCGTCTATGAATTGCCTTCACAGGAGCATAGAGGGCACACAACCTAAACTTGCTGTCTAACGCTTTTGCCGGGTTTTTAAGATTGAAGTCCACTATTATAAGATGACCCGGCATAGCATCGATGGTCCTCACAACTTTAAGATCAGGATTGCATAAGAAGAGAACCGCGACACCTCCCGTTCCTTCCTCTTCTTTCAAAGACCAAATTGAAGGCCCCCAAGTCCAGGAATTCTGCGCTGCACTCCTCTCCCTAGGAGTACTAATATTAGTTTCTTGCAGGACAAAAACATCAGCCTTTAGCCTCCTAATGTGGTAATAAACATCTTCTCACCGACTGCCGTAGCCCTCTACAATTCCAGGTAAGTATGTTCAACTCCATTGGTATTGTTAATGAATATAAGATAGCAGCAATAGCAATAAAACCATAAGCCATCTTAAATCCAGTTCCATTGAACTTATCGACTGTCATTTTATCTTTGCCTATTCCTATTCTTTTCCTACAAACCTCGCCGGTCTTCCTCCGTGCCTTCCACTACAGTTTCTAAACTCATCGTCTCCACCTCCTCCTGCGGATCAGGAGGCGTGGCCTTACATGGAAATGACGCGCACGGCGTCAAAATTTTTCCCCTTGAGTCGGGTAAGCTAACAGGAGGAGGATACTCGTGCTGTTGAGGAACCTTTTCCTGGTCAGGAGGAGAATCAGACTGGTCGCCTGTCACAGGGTTCTTTTCCACCAATGATATTCCACTTATCCACTCCATCGATTCCGTCTTCCCTCCTTCAAGGTCCTCGCTTATCTCTGCAATTCGCTCTCTAATTTGTTCATGTCTTTGTCCATCTGTATACATAGGTATCTGTTCCTGGTTCTGTGTGTCTCCCTGGTTCAGCATCGCCTCCTGTTCTGGCGCTTCTTCCACCATCATCATCTGGGAGTCACTTAACGGTTCCTCGGTAAGGTTTGGGTCTCGGTCCCTTCTTCTAGCCAGTTCACGTTGTATGCAGGTAACCTCATCTCTCCAATAATGCTCCTTTTGACTTAAACGTAGTTGTACCTCCTCAGATGCACCTTCTGCAGCGGAAAGTGCTTGGGTCACCTTTTGGATCTTTTCGTTGAGTTCTTCAGAAATTACCTGGAGTTCCTTTTCTGTAAGGTTTTCGTATGTACGGAATATGGCTTTCTTCGACTCTTTCCTTGACTCTTTCCTTGACTCTTTCCTCAATTTAGGTTTCTCCGATCCCGCCTTTCTATCAGTCTGCATGTCATCTCTTTGTTTTTGTTCCGGGTTGATACATGATCCGGTAGTAAAGGAGGCCAGAGGCGTATCTTGCGTACCTTCCTCTTCTGTCACATTCAAGGCTTCAAATCGGTTGCTGACCATCGTTCGTATCGGGTTATACACTCCCCGTCTTACCCTGCCTCTAAGGACATCGTGCGAAGTCCTCTTTACCTCCTGCCAACCCCCTTCATGTAAACATTCGTTACTGTCCTTCTCCCCGTGTTTTGCAGTAGCACCCTCTGAAAATTGGCTAGTCGATGAATCCTCATCTGTTCGATTTAAATGAGGGTGACAGCGAACGAGTTTTGAGTACGAGTTTGGATACCACTTGTTATAATGCGCGTCGGGACACAGAAGGTACGTGTGGCCTTGGCGGCCACAAAGGTTACAGACCACTCCAGTTGTACATTGTGTGGAGTTATGGCCCCTCCTCCCACAGACAGAACACAAAGGTGTGGCACAGTGTTGCCTAATATGGTCAAACCCCCCACATTGAAAGCATGCTGGGGGTTGCCCACTGTACCTGGTGATTCCTCTATCTCCTCCCAGAAAAAAATATTTAGGAATATGTTGTAGTTTACTCCTGAAGTCTCTTTGCAAAGAGACGACAGTCTTATATTCTCCTTTCCAAATGCCCCACGAATTGAGGGCCTTTTGGGGGGGTAACAACACCTTGCAAAATCTGCCCAGCCATTGTTCCACATCCTCTGCTGGAATATTTGTCGTTCTGAATGCCACCGTCAGAACCCTCGATTCTCCTCGGAAGAGGGGAATAATGTCATAGTCACCAAAGGGATTCGGGGTCGACCTCATGATTTCTCTCAACCTCCCCCAACCCTTCTGGTATCCTCGTTCTGACACAAAACAAACATCGGTTTCCCTAAGCCCCGGCGGCATGATAACTGCCAGTATGTCGCCTCGTGGAATTCCCATTATCCCTAAAAGCACCTCCTCTATCATGTATTCTTCTGTGAGCTTTTGTGGATCTGAGCCTTTATACCTGAACCGAATAACAAATCTTTGCCTCGGATCAAATTCTCCTTCATCTTCTCTCATATTGAAGAAATCCTCTAAGAATTCTTCATCCTCCAGTCTCTCCTTTTCAAAATCCGTCCGACGGCGGGGGGGTTCTCCATCCGTTTCCCCCTCCCTCCGTGATCCCGGGTCCCTTGGCCTCCTACCGGTTCCCCTCAACATGTCTGCATAAGACGTTCCTGCGCTCCCAACGGAAGGTGTGTGGGCTGGTAAGGATTCGCTAGAACCCGTTGTTAGAGGTTCCCTAGAATCTGTTGTTAAAGATTCTCTAAAACTTGCTGCTGAAACCTTAGGCATTGTGTCAGGAAGAGTATTACTTGTAGGTAACCTAGGTGTTGTTACAGTTACTCCCGGGTTTCTAGGAACCGGTAGGACCACATCCCTCTTAGGTTCTCCTTGGTTTCCCAATGCTATCCCCACTGGCGTACCTTGTGACACGTCAGCATCTCCTACTCCAATTCCTAAACCTTGGGCTCCCTTTTCAACCCTAACCGTGCATACCGATATTTGTGTATCACGTTCCCGCTTTCCGTTTGTCTCTGATGTTACATGATTGGAAGGATCCTCCTGCAAGATCACTGAAGTTCCTGCAGAAGGATTTACATATGTCTCAAATGTCTCATGTATGTTTTCTTTACTCACAGGTCCTGTTTTAAGTCGCAGTTCAATCAATTCCGAATCCGTGTCCATGACGAAGTTCCCTATCGATATATCTTCAGTCGTCACAGGTAAGTTTCCTTGCACGGTGATCAGAAGGGAGTCCTGTTCTGATTGCATGTCTGTCTGCATCGGTAGAACTGTCTCGTTCATAGTCCTAGTCATTGAGGTCAAGCTAACAGCTTCTCCCTTCCCTTCAGATGACAGGCTGGTCTGTGCTGTATCGGGAAGAGAAAGAACACCCGAAGACCCAGTATCCACTTGCGAAACATTCCCCCGCAGGGGTGCCTTGTCCCTAAAGTTTAATTCCCTGCTCTCCTTCCTTCTCCCCTCCCTTCTCCCCTCCCTCTGCGGCTTCCCTCCACATCTCTCCGAAGAAACTACTTCCTTTCTCTTAATATCCCTATCTGATATACATCCACCTTCCTTAGTAGGGGCTAACTCCATCTCCTCTTCTTCCTCCTCTTCCCTTTCAGAACTAGAGAGAGATTCTATGCCAGATAAGCCAGATAACCCCCCGCTGTCCTCATCTCCTCCCTCTCCTTCCTTTTCAGTCCCCTTTTCATCTTTCATCCCTCTCTCTCCTTTCTTCCTACGTCCCTCTTCATCTTCTAGAAAGAGCCTCTTATCCACAGAACAGAAACGACCGTGACCCTCACCCGTTTGCGGGAGACTCTGCAAAGCAGAGTCTCCCTGGCGACACATTCGGGCATCTTGTGCTGCTATCATGGCAGATAATTCAGCATGCGATGGAATCGTCACAGGATTAGCCAGCTGAGTCGTATCCGTCATCATCTTAGACACCGTTTTCCGTTCAAGCCTTCCT
The DNA here is from genome assembly GCF_028583425.1 of Eublepharis macularius. Classification (NCBI taxonomy): domain Eukaryota; kingdom Metazoa; phylum Chordata; class Lepidosauria; order Squamata; family Eublepharidae; genus Eublepharis; species Eublepharis macularius. The sequence continues at coordinate 120,657 of NC_072797.1, read as the reverse complement.
TTCCTGGGCGCGACACTCCTTCCAGTCGACGTCTCCGCCTCTCCCTTTAGTCGTTGAACACGGACTTTGAAAACATGCAACGCTTGGACGCACCAGTGTATCAAATCTTTTTGTGTCATTTCTGTCGCTCTCTTGCCAGGTTCGTCAAGAAATCCCGTGCCTTCCGCCGGCGGTCTTTCTTCAGCACGACGACAGATACCTTTGAGAAGTTTCGTAAGTCCCTCCTCCGTCAACCAGGAGGGATAGGTCTCCGTCGAAGTACGACTCCGACGTCCTATGACAAGCCTATCAACGATGTTGATCGATAGGGATCTGGCATAAAGAAGATTTTGCGACGGCGGCTCTCGTCCGGTTTCCTCTCCATCAGTAAGATATGTAAACAACACCTCCTTTTGTTTATCCAGCAAGTCTATCATCGAGTCCTTGCTTCTCTTAGTTAAGGAAGGCGTGGGTACCATCACCCATCCCACATGAGTCAACAGAAAACACCAGAACTTTGCCAAATCGAGCTTATTAGTTTCTTCTGGAACCAAAAGGTCCAGACCCTTAGACATGGGACCAAACTTTATCTTCTCCCAGGCATTCCTCAATTGAATCTCTCTAACATTCCGGACAGCATTAGATTCTATCCCTGGGGTTCCGCATTCCACAGACAGGGCCGGAGACAAGTCCCCGATTCCAACCCCCTGTTTTGCTATACTCGTATTTTTCCCCTCTGAGCGCTGTCCATAAACATGTGTAGAACAATCTTGTTCAAGACTTTGGGAAGACTGTCGGTCTACATGTTCTCGGGCACCATGCGAAGTTTGGGCCAAGTGAGATTCTTGCCCTTGCTTCTGCTTCTTTTTAGCCGGTTGTTCCTCCGGGGACGAACTGTGGTCAACGACACCCTTAGGATATTTCGTTCTGGAGGAAGGGGCGATGTTCGAAGAGTCTTCATCGACTTGTGCCAGTTTGAATAAGTCCTCATAAACGTGGACCTTGTGTGTCTCTTTCAGTATTATATCAAGGAATCTGTCCTTCTGTTTAAGGAGTTTAGCACGCCGTTCGAGGTCCAGACAATCCACTAGGTGTTTATCCACATTTTGAATGGAAATTTCCGTTTCTTTTAGCTGGTAACGAGCTTTACGTAGTCCCTCGGCCCATCTTTGCCTTTCCTCTTCGGGCTCTCGGGGTAAGTCTGTGTTACAGGAGACGATGTCTTTCTCCACGGGGATCTCCGAAGGAACAGGTTCCGATTTTGCTCTACAAGCTATAGGGGACTTAGCTAAATCCATCACCTCGTCAAGATAACGGTCCATACGCCGCTGAGAAAAATCATCCCCCTTTCCCAGGACAAAGGAATCCTTCGATTGTTTATAAGCTGCTCTTTGGCATTGGATAACAGGGACATCAATAGAGTCAACCCGGGAAACACGGCCAAGATCGAGGTCGGAGTCAGAGGTAAGAATAAATTCAACTTCACTCCCTTGGTCGGGGCAGAGTCTTGACTGCCGTATGTCTTCCTGAAATGTGGTGCTGTGGGAAGGGCCCCCTATCTGTTTAAGGGCCTGTCCTTGTTTCTCCATTTGCACAGCAGCTGTTATCGGAAGTCTATCTCGGCTTTTAATAGATTGCATATCTGGTTCAGCCGTGTCAAAATCTGGGTCAGCAAACGAGTCCATCACATCACAGCACACTGGTGCGTCATAATCAGGAATGGGAGTAGAGGTCTCCTCGGGAGAAAGGACCGGTGTGATAAAGTTCTCAGTCTTCTGGGCCTCCTGAGTTATAAAGGTCTCCTCATGAGTAAGTACATGTGTAACAGTGTCCCCAGCATTCAGGGTTTTCGTAGGAGCAAAGGTCTCCTCGTGAGTAAGGACACGTGGAACAGCCTTCTTAGCATTCAGGATTTGCATAGGAGTAAAGGTCTCCTCGTGAGTAAGGACATGTGTAAGCACCTCCCTAGCATTCAGGGTTTGCATAGGAACAAAGGTCTCCTCGCGAGTAGGGACACGTGTAACAGCCCCCCCAGCATTCAGGTTTTGCATAGGAACAAAGGTCTCCTCGCGAGTAAGGACATGTGTAACGGCCTTCGCAGCATTCAGGATTTGCATAGGAACAAAGGTCTCCTCGCGAGTAAGGGCACGTGTAACGGCCTCCCCAGCATTCAGGATTTGTATAGGAGTGAAGGTCTCCTCGTGAGTTAGGACAAGTGTAACGGCCTCCCCAGCAATCAAGTTTTGCGTAGGAGCAAAGGTCTCCTCGTGAGTAAGGACACGTGTAACAGCCTTTCCAGAGGCCAGGGCGTTCTTTGATGAAAAGGTCTCCTCAAGAGTAGGGCCACGTGTAACGGGTTTTGGAGTGCTCTGGGTCTCCTCAGGAGTAAAGGTGTCATTCAAACTCTCACCCACCACGTCCAGGGCCAGGTCATCCCCAGACCCCTCTAAGGTTACAGCTCCCTCTGCTGTTGCATGTTCTATTGAAAGCAATATGGAAAAGGGATTCTCCTTTAAAGCGGCAGGGGTCTTCTGGGAGGGTTGAAAACCCAAAACGGGGGTCCGGTCTAGATTCCCCAGGGGCCCTTGAACATCCTTACTGTCCGTGACGTCCGAAGGCGCGACTCCCAAAGAGGATGGCAGCAGATGAAGTTGGAAGCCTTTTTCTTGTAGGCCATGCTGAGAAGCATGCTCTCCATTGTCTCCATTGTCTTGTATAGGCAAAAATTCGATCTCAATTTGGGGGTCCCCCCCAGGAGGGGGGGGCTCCATATTCGCACCCCCTGATGGGGGTACCCTTAGGAACAAAGTCTGACCAAAATTGAAATTTTTGTCAGAGATATAACAGGTAAAAAAAGCGAAAATCCAAACCAGGAAGTGAGAGCTCCTTGATCGCACGTCTGCTATTCAAGGTGGGTGGGGTTAGGGTTAGGGGTTAGGGGTTAGGGGTTAGGGGTTAGGGGTTAGGAAAATAGATTTTTTTTTTAGGAAAATAGATTTTTTATTTATTAATACCATTCTACATACACACAAGAAAAAGCTTTAAAGAACAATCAAGAACATTAAAGAACAATAAATACCAATAAAGAACATTAAAACTTTGCACTTTGCACTTTACACTTTGAAATTTGAACGTTACAGTAACGAAGAATGCAGTAATGAAGAAAACAGTACTGAAGAAAAACAAGGTACATAAAGAAAGTACATTAAGACTTCAACACTCGTAAGAATAAACTTACTTTACTTTAATTGTATTTTCTGCTTCTGTCTCTTTATTTCCACCCCCTACTAAATCATAGCAGGTGTGGCCTAACTTAAAGGAGTAAAGGGTAAAGGTAAACTTAAGTTCCAGGGGGGTTACCAAGGGGTTCCCCTGTCTTACGGGGGGGAGGCGAGGGTCCGAACTTCACCGTATAGTCCTTTTGTAAATTAACAGAGGGGGAAGACTCTCGGGATGACACTGCTGAGGCACCTCTTTGCTCTATTTCCTCTCCTTGCTCCCTTTCCTCTCCTTTACTTGGTTTCTTGTCTTTACTTTGTCCCTTGTTTCCACCTCTTTTCTGTTCCTCCCCCTGTTCCTCTACTACCATCTCCAAATCCACTTCCTGTGTCTGTGAAGATTCACCTTCTCTCGCCCTTCGTTCCATTCTTTTTTCTATTTCACATGCTAAAAAATTGATCTCATCCCTCCAAAATTGCTGTTTGTCCTTCAACCTCTTTCCCTCCTCCTGAGACCCTCCAGATTCCTCCCACTGCCGAAGCTTCTGAGTCACTCCCTCCAACTTCTCCTTAGTCTCATTACGCCACACCTCGAGTTCCTTCTCACTCATATCCTCCATGGTACGGAAAAGTGACTTCTTTGTCTCAATCTGAGCCTCCCTTTTTGTCTCCCTTTTTGTCTCCCTTCTAGCTTTGGGCCTCACCGTCTGAATCTCACCACCTCTTCCTCCTTCTGCTTGTGACTCAGTCTCCATCTCCTCGCACTCTCCCAGTATTCCAAATCTATTTCTGTTATTAGGTACTAACTTCTGGGTAACAGAGTATATCCCTCTCCTCACCTTACCTCGGGATGATCCTCTCACCTGTGTCCATCCTCCCTCCTCCCCGTCATCCTGCCTCTGTTTTTGCATTGTGCTTTCCTGATTCACAGAGGGTCTCTCCTCCTCAGTAGCTGTATCCCGAGGGGACTTCTGTTTATGGACATGGGCCAGCCTAAGTTTTTCGTAAGCCTCAGGGTAAGCCCGGTTATAATAGGCATCTGGACACAGTAAATAAGTATGTCCCTCCCCACCACACAAATTACAGGTAACCTCGTAAGTACAGCGGATTGAATCGTGGCCCCTCCTTCCGCAAGCGGCACACAAAGACGACGTGCAATCTTGTCGAATGTGATCAAAACCTCCACACTGGAAACAAGCAGGAGGCTGCCCACTATATCTCGTTACACCTCTGTCACCCCCTAAGTAAAAGTACTTTGGAACGTGACTGATGTTGCTACGGTGGTCCCTCTGTAATGACACGACTGCCTTATACTCCCCTTTCCACACATTCCACGCATTCATGGCTTTCCGGGGGGGTAGCAACACCTTGCAATGTCTCTCAAGCCATCGCTCAACATCCTCCTCTGGAATGTTAGTGGTCCGAAAGGCAACAGTGAGAACTCTCCACTCGCCTCTAAATAGGGGCACCACATCAAAGTCAGAAAAGGGATTCCTCTCAGATTTTTGGAAAGCCTTAAGTACTTGCCAGAAATATTGATAAGCCCGCTCAGTCACAAAGCATACGTCTGTTTCTTTCAGACCAGGGGGCATAAGAACAGCTAGTATGTCCTGGGGGGAAACTTTTAAACATTCTAGCAGAGCATCCATCATGTATTCCTCTGTCAATTTTGTAGGGTCTGTTCCTTTATATCTAAACCGAACCACGAATCTCTGCCTAGGATCAAATTCAGACTCTTCTTGTTCCCTCATATTAAAGAACTCTTCCAGGAATTCCTCATCCTCCAATTTCTCCTTTTCAAAATCTACCCGACGTCTAAGAGGCTCCCCGATATTCTCTCCTCCCCTTGGTCCCGTTGTCCCTTTTTGTTTCCCTGCTGGGCCCTTAAGCATTTGGGCATAAGACGACCCTGAGGCTAACACAGAGCTTCTACCTGATGTGGTTGGAACTGCCTGGGGGTTCAAATCATCTGCAGTAATCATAGTTGACCCTATACTCAATCCCTCCCCAGCCTTTGTGCCTTTTGTAACATTATTAACCTTATTCACGGGAGGTTCTTTCTGCAAGGCTCCCAGAGGTCTTGCAGGCAGGTCCACATGGAGTTTACTTACAGAAAATAATGCAGTAGAACTAATGTCCATTGCCGTTATCTCCCCTGAACGAGTCTCGTGCAGTCCCATCGTATTTGTCTTTTCAACATCTTCCAAAATCAAAGGAGCAAACTTCCCAGAAGCAGCAGTCCCAGGAGCAGCAGTCCCAATAGGAGTAGTCACAGGGTCAGCAATCCTATTTTGGTTCCTCTCATCGTGAGTAGAAATTGCTCCATTTAGTCCCTTTTGGTCAGGAGCCGCTCCATCCAAAATTCTGTTCCCTCCTGCCTCTGTCTGTGACAACCGAGGCTCAACTGTAAGAGAGAAAGCAAAAACGCCCGCAGGCCCAGTATCTTCCCTATCAACTACCCCTCGAGGGGGTTGTGCCTCTGTCAACCCCGGTACCCCCACTTTTTGTATTTCCCTCCTTTCTTCCCTGTCACACCCACCTTCTCCTTCATTGCTTTGAATATCTAGTCCTTCTGTGCTCTCTGCATACCCTCCCTCAGCAAACTCTTGCACACCTGTCTTCCCAAGGACTAGTCCTTCCACTTCCCAATCTTGTTTCCCTCCCCTTTGTTCATCTTCCAAAGCTGGAATACCCTCCAGTTCCCCATCCGAGGCAGGAGCAGACTCCACCCGTGACAAACCCCCATCATCCTCACTAGTGCCCTCAGCGTCCATTCCACTTCCCTTCCCACCCTGACCTCCCCCGCCCTTTTCTGTAAAAAGCGTCTTGCTGATTCTGGGCAAGGAAACGGCAACTAAAACCTCACCCGTTTCCGGGAGACCCTGTAAACCAGAGTCTCCCTGAATTCCAATCTGGGCCTCTTGTATCTCAGTCATCGTGGTCATCTGGGCTTGTGATGGAACGACCGCCGGACCATCCGTCTTTCCCGCGGCCTTCCCTTCAGATGGTCCCTTGTCTCCAGTCTTGTTTTCCGTTCCCGTAGGTTCCATCGCCCGATCCATCTTCCGAAGTCGAACGTCGATCCAGTAGAAAGCCTGCTCGCACCAGGCCGCCCAGTCCTCATAAGTAAGTTCAGAGTTTTCATCATCGGGGCAGTCGTAAATGCCCGCAAACTCTTCCTGTACGCTTTCCTCCGCATACCTCTGAAAAATCCGCAAAGTATCCTTAAGTCCTTCTTCAGACAGCCAATCGGGATAGGTTTCCATTGATGTACGACCTTTCCGACCAATAACAAACCTATCAACAACTTTCACAGTCAGAGATTTAGCGTAAGCGGCTTTCTCCAAAGCTTGAGGCTCGGGTTCTATCTTCCCGGTCAAACAGTCCACAAGCACTATCCTCTGCTTGTCCAGCATACCAATCATAACACCTTTGCTCTTCTTCTTCAACGTCACAGTGTCCACTATAGGCAAAGCCATGTGACCTACCAGAAAGGCCCAAAACTTGGCTAGATCTATTTTCTGCATCTCTTTGGGAACTAGGATGTCAAAGGCTTTAGACATCGGTTGCAGCTTTACTTTTTGCCAGGCTTCCAACAGATTCGCCTCCCTCGTATTTCGTGATGCATTTTTAACTTCCCCGTCTGTTTCCATATCAGTATCTGTTCCCGTTGTAGAGGGTACCGGTGACTCATTTTGCTTGGATGGCACTGGAGACTGAGTCATCCGATTTCTCATCCTCTTCTTTTCTGGGTGACCCTCTGGGGATACCCGCATCCTCTTCTGCGCAAGGTATTGAGCTGCCTCTTCACGAGCCGCCCTATCCTCCTGTCGGTCGTATGCTTTCACTAACTGCTTCAGTTCCTCACGACAAGCCACACTCAGTTCGTATGCTAAAGACTTTGTACCTCCATCCATTTGCATCAACGCATCCACCTCCTTCCACTCCTCCATCAGTTCGGCCCGCTCCTCAGGGTCCGTAGAATTCTTCAACTCACCCTCAATATCATCTCGCCTTGAATACAAGTCAAAACTGTATGACGTCTTCTCATCACATTCTCTGGCCAAACGTTTCTCTTCTTCTTTCATTCTAAGGTATTGTTCTCTCAATACCTTAAGTTTATCCTTTTCTGGTGTAGGCATCTTAACTATAGCTGTCTTGCTCAACACAGGAGACTGACAAGTCTTCCTAACATCTCTAGGAGACTTAGCTAGGTCCATATTAGTTTCCAGATATTTCTCAAATTTTCGAGATCGTTCTTCAGCGTCCTCGGAAACATTAGGATCAAAATCAGGACAATCAGGGTTAGGTTTAGGGTTACTAGGGTTAGGAAAATAGATTTTTATGTTCTCAGTCTTCTGGGCCTCCTGAGTTATGAAGGTCTCCTCATGAGTAAGAACATGTGTAACAGCGTCCCCAGCATTCAAGTTTTTTGTAGGAGCAAAAGTCTCCTCGCGAGTAAGGACACGTGTAACAGCCTTCCCAGCATTCAAATCTCGCTTAGGAGCAAAGGTCTCCTGATGAGTAAGGACACGTGTAACAGCCTTCCCAGCCTTCAAGTCTTGCTTAGGAGCAAAGGTCTCCTCATGAGTAAGGACACGTGTAACAGCCTTCCCAGCATCCAAGTCTCGCTTAATAGCAAAGGTCTCCTCATGAGTAAGGATACGTGTAACGGCCTTCCCAGCATCCAAGTCTTGCTTAGGAGCAAAGGTCTCCTCGTGAGTAAGGACACGTGTAACAGCCTTCCCAGCATCCAAGTCTTGCTTAACAGCAAAGGTCTCCTCGTGAGTAAGGACACGTGTAAGAGCCTTCCCAGAGGCCAGGGAGTTCTTAGAAGAAAAGGTCTCCTCAAGAGTAGGGCCACTTGTAACGGGTTTACGAATGCTGTGGGTCTCCTCATGAGTAAAGGTGTCAGTCAAGCTCTTACACCCCACGTCCTGGTCCAGAGGATCCCCAGGGCCCTCTGAGGAAAATCCTGTCTGTACTGTCGCTTGTTCCATTGAAAGCAATAGGGAAAAGGGTTGCTCCTTAAAAGCGGCAGGGGTCTTCTGGGAGGGGTCAAACCCGAAAATGGAGGTCCGGTCTACATTCCAAAGGGGCCCTTGAACATTCTTACCATCTGTGGCGTCCGAAGGCGCGACTCCCAAAGCGGATGGCAGCAGATGAAATTTGAAGCCTTTCTCTTGTAGGCCACGCTGGGAAGCATGCTCTCCATGATGTCCATTGTCTTCTATAGGCAAAAATTCGATCTCAATTTGGGGGTCCCCCCCAAGAGGGGGGGCTCCATATTCGCACCCCCTGATGGGGGTACCCTTAGCAACAAAGTCTGATCAAATTTGAAATTTTTCTGAGAGATATAATAGGTAAAAAAAGCGAAAATCCAAACCAGGAAGTGAGAGCTCCTTGATCGCACGTCTGCTATTGAAGGTGGGTGGGGTTAGGGTTAGGGTTAGGAAAATAGATTTTTTTAGGAAAATAGATTTTTTATTTATAAATACCATTCTACATACACACAAGAAAAAGCTTTAAAGAACAATCAAGAACATTAAAGAACAATAAAAACCAATAAAGAACATTAAAACTTTGCACTTTGCACTTTACACTTTGAAATTTGAACGTTACAGTAACGAAGAATGCAGTAATGAAGAAAACAGTACTGAAAAAAAACAAGGTACATAAAAAAGTACATTAAGACTTCAACACTCGTAAGAATAAACTTACTTTACTTTAATTGTATTTTCTGCTTCTGTCTCTTTATTTCCACCCCCTACTAAATCATAGCAGGTGTGGCCTAACTTAAAGGAGTAAAGGGTAAAGGTAAACTTAAGTTCCAGGGGGGTTACCAAGGGGTTCCCCTGTCTTACGGGGGGGAGGCGAGGGTCCGAACTTCACCGTATAGTCCTTTTGTAAATTAACAGAGGGGGAAGACTCTCGGGATGACACTGCTGAGGCACCTCTTTGCTCTCTTTCCTCTCCTTGCTCCCTTTCCTCTCCTTTACTTGGTTTCTTGTCTTTACTTTGTCCCTTGTTTCCACCTCTTTTCTGTTCCTCCCCCTGTTCCTCTACTACCATCTCCAAATCCACTTCCTGTGTCTGTGAAGATTCACCTTCTCTCGCCCTTCGTTCCGTTCTTTTTTCTATTTCACATGCTAAAAAATTGATCTCATCCCTCCAAAATTGCTGTTTGTCCTTCAACCTCTTTCCCTCCTCCTGAGACCCTCCAGATTCCTCCCACTGCCGAAGCTTCTGAGTCACTCCCTCCAACTTCTCCTTAGTCTCATTACGCCACACCTCGAGTTCCTTCTCACTCATATCCTCCATGGTACGGAAAAGTGACTTCTTTGTCTCAATCTGAGCCTCCCTTTTTGTCTCCCTTTTTGTCTCCCTTCTAGCTTTGGGCCTCACCGTCTGAATCTCACCACCTCTTCCTCCTTCTGCTTGTGACTCAGTCTCCATCTCCTCGCACTCTCCCAGTATTCCAAATCTATTTCTGTTATTAGGTACTAACTTCTGGGTAACAGAGTATATCCCTCTCCTCACCTTACCTCGGGATGATCCTCTCACCTGTGTCCATCCTCCCTCCTCCCCGTCATCCTGCCTCTGTTTTTGCATTGTGCTTTCCTGATTCACAGAGGGTCTCTCCTCCTCAGTAGCTGTATCCCGAGGGGACTTCTGTTTATGGACATGGGCCAGCCTAAGTTTTTCGTAAGCCTCAGGGTAAGCCCGGTTATAATAGGCATCTGGACACAGTAAATAAGTATGTCCCTCCCCACCACACAAATTACAGGTAACCTCGTAAGTACAGCGGATTGAATCGTGGCCCCTCCTTCCGCAAGCGGCACACAAAGACGACGTGCAATCTTGTCGAATGTGATCAAAACCTCCACACTGGAAACAAGCAGGAGGCTGCCCACTATATCTCGTTACACCTCTGTCACCCCCTAAGTAAAAGTACTTTGGAACGTGACTGATGTTGCTACGGTGGTCCCTCTGTAATGACACGACTGCCTTATACTCCCCTTTCCACACATTCCACGCATTCATGGCTTTCCGGGGGGGTAGCAACACCTTGCAATGTCTCTCAAGCCATCGCTCAACATCCTCCTCTGGAATGTTAGTGGTCCGAAAGGCAACAGTGAGAACTCTCCACTCGCCTCTAAATAGGGGCACCACATCAAAGTCAGAAAAGGGATTCCTCTCAGATTTTTGGAAAGCCTTAAGTACTTGCCAGAAATATTGATAAGCCCGCTCAGTCACAAAGCATACGTCTGTTTCTTTCAGACCAGGGGGCATAAGAACAGCTAGTATGTCCTGGGGGGAAACTTTTAAACATTCTAGCAGAGCATCCATCATGTATTCCTCTGTCAATTTTGTAGGGTCTGTTCCTTTATATCTAAACCGAACCACGAATCTCTGCCTAGGATCAAATTCAGACTCTTCTTGTTCCCTCATATTAAAGAACTCTTCCAGGAATTCCTCATCCTCCAATTTCTCCTTTTCAAAATCTACCCGACGTCTAAGAGGCTCCCCGATATTCTCTCCTCCCCTTGGTCCCGTTGTCCCTTTTTGTTTCCCTGCTGGGCCCTTAAGCATTTGGGCATAAGACGACCCTGAGGCTAACACAGAGCTTCTACCTGATGTGGTTGGAACTGCCTGGGGGTTCAAATCATCTGCAGTAATCATAGTTGACCCTATACTCAATCCCTCCCCAGCCTTTGTGCCTTTTGTAACATTATTAACCTTATTCACGGGAGGTTCTTTCTGCAAGGCTCCCAGAGGTCTTGCAGGCAGGTCCACATGGAGTTTACTTACAGAAAATAATGCAGTAGAACTAATGTCCATTGCCGTTATCTCCCCTGAACGAGACTCGTGCAGTCCCATCGTATTTGTCTTTTCAACATCTTCCAAAATCAAAGGAGCAAACTTCCCAGAAGCAGCAGTCCCAGGAGCAGCAGTCCCAATAGGAGTAGTCACAGGGTCAGCAATCCTATTTTGGTTCCTCTCATCGTGAGTAGAAATTGCTCCATTTAGTCCCTTTTGGTCAGGAGCCGCTCCATCCAAAATTCTGTTCCCTCCTGCCTCTGTCTGTGACAACCGAGGCTCAACTGTAAGAGAGAAAGCAAAAACGCCCGCAGGCCCAGTATCTTCCCTATCAACTACCCCTCGAGGGGGTTGTGCCTCTGTCAACCGCGGTACCCCCACTTTTTGTACTTCCCTCCTTTCTTCCCTGTCACACCCACCTTCTCCTTCATTGCTTTGAATATCTAGTCCTTCTGTGCTCTCTGCATACCCTCCCTCAGGAAACTCTTGCACACTTCTTTTCCCAAGGACTAGTCCTTCCACTTCCCAATCTTGTTTCCCTCCCCTTTGTTCATCTTCCAAAGCTGGAATACCCTCCAGTTCCCCATCCGAGGCAGGAGCAGACTCCACCCGTGACAAACCCCCATCATCCTCACTAGTGCCCTCAGCGTCCATTCCACTTCCCCTCCCACCCTGACCTCCCCCGCCCTTTTCTGTAAAAAGCGTCTTGCTGATTCTGGGCAAGGAAACGGCAACTAAAACCTCACCCGTTTCCGGGAGACCCTGTAAACCAGAGTCTCCCTGAATTCCAATCTGGGCCTCTTGTATCTCAGCCATTGTGGTCATCTGGGCTTGTGACGGAACGACTGCCGGACCATCCGTCTTTCCCGCGGCCTTCCCTTCAGATGGTCCCTTGTCTCCAGTCTTGTTTTCCGTTCCCGTGGGTTCCATCGCCCGATCCATCTTCCGAAGTCGAACGTCGATCCAGTAGAAAGCCTGCTCGCACCAGGCCGCCCAGTCCTCATAAGTAAGTTCAGAGTTTTCATCATCGGGGCAGTCGTAAATGCCCGCAAACTCTTCCTGTACGCTTTCCTCCGCATACCTCTGAAAAATCCGCAAAGTATCCTTAAGTCCTTCTTCAGACAGCCAATTGGGATAGGTTTCCATTGACGTACGACCTTTCCGACCAATAACAAACCTATCAACGACTTTCACAGTCAGAGATTTAGCGTAAGCGGCTTTCTCCAAAGCTTGAGGCTCGGGTTCTATCTTCCCGGTCAAACAGTCCACAAGCACTATCCTCTGCTTGTCCAGCATACCAATCATAACACCTTTGCTCTTCTTCTTCAACGTCACAGTGTCCACTATAGGCAAAGCCATGTGACCTACCAGAAAGGCCCAAAACTTGGCTAGATCTATTTTCTGCATCTCTTTGGGAACTAGGATGTCAAAGGCTTTAGACATCGGTTGCAGCTTTACTTTTTGCCAGGCTTCCAACAGATTCGCCTCCCTCGTATTTCGTGATGCATTTTTAACTTCCCCGTCTGTTTCCATATCAGTATCTGTTCCCGTTGTAGAGGGTACCGGTGACTCATTTTGCTTGGATGGCACTGGAGACTGAGTCATCCGATTTCTCATCCTCTTCTTTTCTGGGTGACCCTCTGGGGATACCCGCATCCTCTTCTGCGCAAGGTATTGAGCTGCCTCTTCACGAGCCGCCCTATCCTCCTGTCGGTCGTATGCTTTCACTAACTGCTTCAGTTCCTCACGACAAGCCACACTCAGTTCGTATGCTAAAGACTTTGTACCTCCATCCATTTGCATCAACGCATCCACCTCCTTCCACTCCTCCATCAGTTCGGCCCGCTCCTCAGGGTCCGTAGAATTCTTCAACTCACCCTCAATATCATCTCGCCTTGAATACAAGTCAAAACTGTATGACGTCTTCTCATCACATTCTCTGGCCAAACGTTTCTCTTCTTCTTTCATTCTAAGGTATTGTTCTCTCAATACCTTAAGTTTATCCTTTTCTGGTGTAGGCATCTTAACTATAGCTGTCTTGCTCAACACAGGAGACTGACAAGTCTTCCTAACATCTCTAGGAGACTTAGCTAGGTCCATATTAGTTTCCAGATATTTCTCAAATTTTCGAGATCGTTCTTCAGCGTCCTCGGAAACATTAGGATCAAAATCAGGACAATCAGGGTTAGGTTTAGGGTTACTAGGGTTAGGAAAATAGATTTTTATGTTCTCAGTCTTCTGGGCCTCCTGAGTTATGAAGGTCTCCTCATGAGTAAGAACATGTGTAACAGCGTCCCCAGCATTCAAGTTTTTTGTAGGAGCAAAAGTCTCCTCGCGAGTAAGGACACGTGTAACAGCCTTCCCAGCATTCAAATCTCGCTTAGGAGCAAAGGTCTCCTGATGAGTAAGGACACGTGTAACAGCCTTCCCAGCCTTCAAGTCTTGCTTAGGAGCAAAGGTCTCCTCATGAGTAAGGACACGTGTAACAGCCTTCCCAGCATCCAAGTCTCGCTTAATAGCAAAGGTCTCCTCATGAGTAAGGATACGTGTAACGGCCTTCCCAGCATCCAAGTCTTGCTTAGGAGCAAAGGTCTCCTCGTGAGTAAGGACACGTGTAACAGCCTTCCCAGCATCCAAGTCTTGCTTAACAGCAAAGGTCTCCTCGTGAGTAAGGACACGTGTAAGAGCCTTCCCAGAGGCCAGGGAGTTCTTAGAAGAAAAGGTCTCCTCAAGAGTAGGGCCACTTGTAACGGGTTTACGAATGCTGTGGGTCTCCTCATGAGTAAAGGTGTCAGTCAAGCTCTTACACCCCACGTCCTGGTCCAGAGGATCCCCAGGGCCCTCTGAGGAAAATCCTGTCTGTACTGTCGCTTGTTCCATTGAAAGCAATAGGGAAAAGGGTTGCTCCTTAAAAGCGGCAGGGGTCTTCTGGGAGGGGTCAAACCCGAAAATGGAGGTCCGGTCTACATTCCAAAGGGGCCCTTGAACATTCTTACCATCTGTGGCGTCCGAAGGCGCGACTCCCAAAGCGGATGGCAGCAGATGAAATTTGAAGCCTTTCTCTTGTAGGCCACGCTGGGAAGCATGCTCTCCATGATGTCCATTGTCTTCTATAGGCAAAAATTCGATCTCAATTTGGGGGTCCCCCCCAAGAGGGGGGGCTCCATATTCGCACCCCCTGATGGGGGTACCCTTAGCAACAAAGTCTGATCAAATTTGAAATTTTTCTGAGAGATATAATAGGTAAAAAAAGCGAAAATCCAAACCAGGAAGTGAGAGCTCCTTGATCGCACGTCTGCTATTGAAGGTGGGTGGGGTTAGGGTTAGGGTTAGGAAAATAGATTTTTTTAGGAAAATAGATTTTTTATTTATAAATACCATTCTACATACACACAAGAAAAAGCTTTAAAGAACAATCAAGAACATTAAAGAACAATAAAAACCAATAAAGAACATTAAAACTTTGCACTTTGCACTTTACACTTTGAAATTTGAACGTTACAGTAACGAAGAATGCAGTAATGAAGAAAACAGTACTGAAAAAAAACAAGGTACATAAAAAAGTACATTAAGACTTCAACACTCGTAAGAATAAACTTACTTTACTTTAATTGTATTTTCTGCTTCTGTCTCTTTATTTCCACCCCCTACTAAATCATAGCAGGTGTGGCCTAACTTAAAGGAGTAAAGGGTAAAGGTAAACTTAAGTTCCAGGGGGGTTACCAAGGGGTTCCCCTGTCTTACGGGGGGGAGGCGAGGGTCCGAACTTCACCGTATAGTCCTTTTGTAAATTAACAGAGGGGGAAGACTCTCGGGATGACACTGCTGAGGCACCTCTTTGCTCTCTTTCCTCTCCTTGCTCCCTTTCCTCTCCTTTACTTGGTTTCTTGTCTTTACTTTGTCCCTTGTTTCCACCTCTTTTCTGTTCCTCCCCCTGTTCCTCTACTACCATCTCCAAATCCACTTCCTGTGTCTGTGAAGATTCACCTTCTCTCGCCCTTCGTTCCGTTCTTTTTTCTATTTCACATGCTAAAAAATTGATCTCATCCCTCCAAAATTGCTGTTTGTCCTTCAACCTCTTTCCCTCCTCCTGAGACCCTCCAGATTCCTCCCACTGCCGAAGCTTCTGAGTCACTCCCTCCAACTTCTCCTTAGTCTCATTACGCCACACCTCGAGTTCCTTCTCACTCATATCCTCCATGGTACGGAAAAGTGACTTCTTTGTCTCAATCTGAGCCTCCCTTTTTGTCTCCCTTTTTGTCTCCCTTCTAGCTTTGGGCCTCACCGTCTGAATCTCACCACCTCTTCCTCCTTCTGCTTGTGACTCAGTCTCCATCTCCTCGCACTCTCCCAGTATTCCAAATCTATTTCTGTTATTAGGTACTAACTTCTGGGTAACAGAGTATATCCCTCTCCTCACCTTACCTCGGGATGATCCTCTCACCTGTGTCCATCCTCCCTCCTCCCCGTCATCCTGCCTCTGTTTTTGCATTGTGCTTTCCTGATTCACAGAGGGTCTCTCCTCCTCAGTAGCTGTATCCCGAGGGGACTTCTGTTTATGGACATGGGCCAGCCTAAGTTTTTCGTAAGCCTCAGGGTAAGCCCGGTTATAATAGGCATCTGGACACAGTAAATAAGTATGTCCCTCCCCACCACACAAATTACAGGTAACCTCGTAAGTACAGCGGATTGAATCGTGGCCCCTCCTTCCGCAAGCGGCACACAAAGACGACGTGCAATCTTGTCGAATGTGATCAAAACCTCCACACTGGAAACAAGCAGGAGGCTGCCCACTATATCTCGTTACACCTCTGTCACCCCCTAAGTAAAAGTACTTTGGAACGTGACTGATGTTGCTACGGTGGTCCCTCTGTAATGACACGACTGCCTTATACTCCCCTTTCCACACATTCCACGCATTCATGGCTTTCCGGGGGGGTAGCAACACCTTGCAATGTCTCTCAAGCCATCGCTCAACATCCTCCTCTGGAATGTTAGTGGTCCGAAAGGCAACAGTGAGAACTCTCCACTCGCCTCTAAATAGGGGCACCACATCAAAGTCAGAAAAGGGATTCCTCTCAGATTTTTGGAAAGCCTTAAGTACTTGCCAGAAATATTGATAAGCCCGCTCAGTCACAAAGCATACGTCTGTTTCTTTCAGACCAGGGGGCATAAGAACAGCTAGTATGTCCTGGGGGGAAACTTTTAAACATTCTAGCAGAGCATCCATCATGTATTCCTCTGTCAATTTTGTAGGGTCTGTTCCTTTATATCTAAACCGAACCACGAATCTCTGCCTAGGATCAAATTCAGACTCTTCTTGTTCCCTCATATTAAAGAACTCTTCCAGGAATTCCTCATCCTCCAATTTCTCCTTTTCAAAATCTACCCGACGTCTAAGAGGCTCCCCGATATTCTCTCCTCCCCTTGGTCCCGTTGTCCCTTTTTGTTTCCCTGCTGGGCCCTTAAGCATTTGGGCATAAGACGACCCTGAGGCTAACACAGAGCTTCTACCTGATGTGGTTGGAACTGCCTGGGGGTTCAAATCATCTGCAGTAATCATAGTTGACCCTATACTCAATCCCTCCCCAGCCTTTGTGCCTTTTGTAACATTATTAACCTTATTCACGGGAGGTTCTTTCTGCAAGGCTCCCAGAGGTCTTGCAGGCAGGTCCACATGGAGTTTACTTACAGAAAATAATGCAGTAGAACTAATGTCCATTGCCGTTATCTCCCCTGAACGAGACTCGTGCAGTCCCATCGTATTTGTCTTTTCAACATCTTCCAAAATCAAAGGAGCAAACTTCCCAGAAGCAGCAGTCCCAGGAGCAGCAGTCCCAATAGGAGTAGTCACAGGGTCAGCAATCCTATTTTGGTTCCTCTCATCGTGAGTAGAAATTGCTCCATTTAGTCCCTTTTGGTCAGGAGCCGCTCCATCCAAAATTCTGTTCCCTCCTGCCTCTGTCTGTGACAACCGAGGCTCAACTGTAAGAGAGAAAGCAAAAACGCCCGCAGGCCCAGTATCTTCCCTATCAACTACCCCTCGAGGGGGTTGTGCCTCTGTCAACCGCGGTACCCCCACTTTTTGTACTTCCCTCCTTTCTTCCCTGTCACACCCACCTTCTCCTTCATTGCTTTGAATATCTAGTCCTTCTGTGCTCTCTGCATACCCTCCCTCAGGAAACTCTTGCACACTTCTTTTCCCAAGGACTAGTCCTTCCACTTCCCAATCTTGTTTCCCTCCCCTTTGTTCATCTTCCAAAGCTGGAATACCCTCCAGTTCCCCATCCGAGGCAGGAGCAGACTCCACCCGTGACAAACCCCCATCATCCTCACTAGTGCCCTCAGCGTCCATTCCACTTCCCCTCCCACCCTGACCTCCCCCGCCCTTTTCTGTAAAAAGCGTCTTGCTGATTCTGGGCAAGGAAACGGCAACTAAAACCTCACCCGTTTCCGGGAGACCCTGTAAACCAGAGTCTCCCTGAATTCCAATCTGGGCCTCTTGTATCTCAGCCATTGTGGTCATCTGGGCTTGTGACGGAACGACTGCCGGACCATCCGTCTTTCCCGCGGCCTTCCCTTCAGATGGTCCCTTGTCTCCAGTCTTGTTTTCCGTTCCCGTGGGTTCCATCGCCCGATCCATCTTCCGAAGTCGAACGTCGATCCAGTAGAAAGCCTGCTCGCACCAGGCCGCCCAGTCCTCATAAGTAAGTTCAGAGTTTTCATCATCGGGGCAGTCGTAAATGCCCGCAAACTCTTCCTGTACGCTTTCCTCCGCATACCTCTGAAAAATCCGCAAAGTATCCTTAAGTCCTTCTTCAGACAGCCAATTGGGATAGGTTTCCATTGACGTACGACCTTTCCGACCAATAACAAACCTATCAACGACTTTCACAGTCAGAGATTTAGCGTAAGCGGCTTTCTCCAAAGCTTGAGGCTCGGGTTCTATCTTCCCGGTCAAACAGTCCACAAGCACTATCCTCTGCTTGTCCAGCATACCAATCATAACATCTTTGCTCTTCTTCTTCAACGTCACAGTGTCCACTATAGGCAAAGCCATGTGACCTACCAGAAAGGCCCAAAACTTGGCTAGATCTATTTTCTGCATCTCTTTGGGAACTAGGATGTCAAAGGCTTTAGACATCGGTTGCAGCTTTACTTTTTGCCAGGCTTCCAACAGATTCGCCTCCCTCGTATTTCGTGATGCATTTTTAACTTCCCCGTCTGTTTCCATATCAGTATCTGTTCCCGTTGTAGAGGGTACCGGTGACTCATTTTGCTTGGATGGCACTGGAGACTGAGTCATCCGATTTCTCATCCTCTTCTTTTCTGGGTGACCCTCTGGGGATACCCGCATCCTCTTCTGCGCAAGGTATTGAGCTGCCTCTTCACGAGCCGCCCTATCCTCCTGTCGGTCGTATGCTTTCACTAACTGCTTCAGTTCCTCACGACAAGCCACACTCAGTTCGTATGCTAAAGACTTTGTACCTCC
This sequence comes from Eublepharis macularius, assembly GCF_028583425.1. Classification (NCBI taxonomy): domain Eukaryota; kingdom Metazoa; phylum Chordata; class Lepidosauria; order Squamata; family Eublepharidae; genus Eublepharis; species Eublepharis macularius. The sequence goes on along the minus strand of NC_072797.1, from coordinate 102,147 downwards.
ATCCATTTGCATCAACGCATCCACCTCCTTCCACTCCTCCATCAGTTCGGCCCGCTCCTCAGGGTCCGTAGAATTCTTCATCTCACCCTCAATATCATCTCGCCTTGAATACAAGTCAAAACTGTATGACGTCTTCTCATCACATTCTCTGGCCAAACGTTCCTCTTCTTCTTTCATTCTAAGGTATTGTTCTCTCAATACCTTAAGTTTATCCTTTTCTGGTGTAGGCATCTTAACTATAGCTGTCTTGCTCAACACAGGAGACTGACAAGTCTTCCTAACATCTCTAGGAGACTTAGCTAGGTCCATATTAGTTTCCAGATATTTCTCAAATTTTCGAGATCGTTCTTCAGCATCCTCGGAAACATTAGGATCAAAATCAGGACAATCAGGGTTAGGTTTAGGGTTACTAGGGTTAGGAAAATAGATTTTTATGTTCTCAGTCTTCTGGGCCTCCTGAGTTATGAAGGTCTCCTCATGAGTAAGAACATGTGTAACAGCGTCCCCAGCATTCAAGTTTTTCGTAGGAGCAAAAGTCTCCTCGCGAGTAAGGACACGTGTAACAGCCTTCCCAGCATTCAAGTCTCGCTTAGGAGCAAAGGTCTCCTCATGAGTAAGGACATGTGTAACAGCCTTCCCAGCATTCAAGTCTTGCTTAGGAGCAAAGGTCTCCTCGTGAGTAAGGACACGTGTAACAGCCTTCCCAGCATCCAAGTTTCGCCTAATAGCAAAGGGCTCCTCATGAGTAAGGACACGTGTAACGGCCTTCCCAGCATCCAAGTCTTGCTTAGGAGCAAAGGTCTCCTCGTGAGTAAGGACCCGTGTAACAGCCTTCCCAGCATCCAAGTCTTGCTTAACAGCAAAGGTCTCCTCGTGAGTAAGGACACGTGTAAGAGCCTTCCCAGAGGCCAGGGAGTTCTTAGAAGAAAAGGTCTCCTCAAGAGCAGGGCCACTTGTAACGGGTTTACGAATGCTGTGGGTCTCCTCATGAGTAAAGGTGTCATTCAAGCTCTTACACCCCACGTCCTGGTCCAGAGGATCCCCAGGGCCCTCTGAGCAAAATCCTGTCTGTACTGTCGCTTGTTCCATTGAAAGCAATAGGGAAAAGGGTTGCTCCTTAAAAGCGGCAGGGGTCTTCTGGGAGGGGTCAAACCCGAAAATGGAGGTCCGGTCTATATTCCCCAGGGGCCCTTGAACATTCTTACCATCTGTGGCGTCCGAAGGCGCGACTCCCAAAGCGGATGGCAGCAGATGAAATTTGAAGCCTTTTTCTTGTAGGCCACGCTGGGAAGCATGCTCTCCATGATGTCCATTGTCTTCTATAGGCAAAAATTCGATCTCAATTTGGGGGTCCCCCCCAAGAGGGGGGGGCTCCATATTCGCACCCCCTGATGGGGGTACCCTTAGGAACAAAGTCTGACCGAATTTGAAATTTTTCTGAGAGATATAATAGGTAAAAAAAGCGAAAATCCAAACCAGGAAGTGAGAGCTCCTTGATCGCACGTCTGCTATTCAAGGTGGGTGGGGTTAGGGTTAGGGTTAGGGTTAGGGTTAGGGTTAGGGTTAGGAAAATAGATTTTTTTTTTTTTTTTTAGGAAAATAGATTTTTATTTAATAATAACCATTCTACAACAAACTGTAAGCAACAAATTCCAAGATGCATAATTACGATTGAAACAATAAATACAGTTAATATATACATACATATATACATACATACATATTACATATTAATATAGGCATCTAAATATTTCTAGCATTAAATATCACCATTAAATATTAACATTAAGCATAAAGTATTAAGCATCAAGCATCAACATAAATGTAAGCCATCAACATTCAGGCTGTTCATGTTTCAAACTTTATTAACTTTATTAACTTTATTAACTTTATTAACTGTATTAACTTTATTAACTTTATTCAGTATTAACTATTAACTATGAACTATGAACTATCAACTATTAACTATCAACTTTTCACTTTTTACTAATTAAGGAAATAAAAGAAAAAGAAAAAGAAGAATTAAGTTATACAACAGATGTCTATCCAACTTGAGAGAAGTCAAGGTAGGAAGCAATTATATCTGACTTCAAGGAACTGGCGGGTTGATCTCATGAAACCACCTCCACCTGCTCAGCCACTTCACGCCCTTCATCCTCTTTTCTTCCCACCTTTTAATTTTCGCCAAATAATCTGTTACAGTATGTACCGTTTCAACTAAGGGTACTGCCTTTTTGGTATACACCTCCTCCCTTCTGTTTTTCATCACAGTACTAACAAAGATGAGATTCACTAACCTAACCAGTGCCCAAGGAACCTTAATACCAGCCTTCTCACCCGGACAGCCCCCCTGCTCCCTGGGATTCCCAAACCCTTCTGTCGGCTCCAATCCCGAGACAATCGTTTCCCAGTGTTGTGATATCAGAAAAGGCCATTGCAATGCTCTGGCTACTCCTGCCCACGACCTCCTTACAGCTACACACTCCTTCACAACATGGGGGATGGTCTCAGGAATGTTGGTATGTGGATTCAAAGACCTACAAAGCACCCTGGGGCAACGCTGTTGATCTTCTGTCGCCCCAAACTTTTTACTTCCCACATATAATATCTGATGGTAAGTCCTCCAACGAAGATCCCGTAGGGCATAAGGTATGGTCCGGTCACCGAAGGTGGGGATAGGAAAGATCTGGTTCCTCAAATACGAAGAAAGCGTCTCCTTCTTCCGTCTCTCTTCATCATAGGGTACCAACCGACTTCGGTGCATAACAGTCCAGTACAACTTTCCGGTAACTCCTTTAATTCCCGGGCTAGTTCCCTTGACTTCTGAGGCTTCGATGCCATGTTTCTGTATCCCCTTTGCTACCTCAACCATAAAGTCAGGAAGCTGTACTTTCATCGAAGCCGTCAAGCGGGTCGGCAGAGAGCCTTCTTTCCACCATCGTTTTGCCCATCTGGTGTCTACCCAACTGTCCATAAAGAACTGTCTGGTGTACATTTCTTGCGTAATCAAGCCCGTCGCATTCTGCTGCCAAGTTCCACAGTTAAAAACTAGAAAGATGGATAGGAACCACAGTCCAATCTCCGGTAACCCAAGACCTCCTTCTCCGTGTCCTCTCTGAACGACTACTCTCGCAAGCGGTAAGTGGAGCGTCCCGAAAATCCACTTAAAAACCGCTCTGGTGATGATGGTTACTGTAGATTCCGGCGGAGGGTAAACTGTCGCTAGGTAATTGCCAGCTGGAATGCAATATATGGCAAAATATTGAACTTTTTGTGCTGTGGATAATCTCCATGTCTTCCACCTGTCCAGTCTTTCCAACACTCGCTGTTGCCATACAATCCAATTATCCCTCCAGCCATCAGCTCTCAAAGAAAAGGTGACTCCCAGGATCTTCAGAGACAGCATCCCCGTTCCTGTCCCGCTCGCTCCTTCGTCGTCATGCTGTCTGTTCTCCTTTCCTTCTACCTGTCCTTCCAGCTCCTCACGGTCTCTATGATCCTTCTCCGTAGGCACCATGGGAGTCACTTCCATTCTTCCCGTCCGCCCGTCGAGATCGTAAATCTGACTTTTAAGCTCGTTCACCTTTGCTCCGGAAACAATTTCGTAGCGCCGTAAATGTTCTCGCACCTTTAGCAGTTCCTCTGTGTTCCGGAGGATGACGTAACAATCGTCAGCGTGGGCTAGACTGGTGATGCGATACTCCGGACAACCGTGGGGAAAAATTCCTCTGATGAACCGATCTCTCTGCAACGCCCTAAGAAGAGGATCTAGTGTCAAGACGTACAGGAGAGGACTGAGAGGGCATCCTTGTCTAACCCCCGTGGGTACTGGAAATGGCGACCCTCGACACCCTCCGACGTTTGGTGTAACCTGCGCGTTCATGTAAAGTGCCTGTAGGAGCTTGATCAGCTGTTCTGGCAATCCATGGAATTTTAAAACAGCCCACATGTAGCCTCTGTCAACCCGGTCAAACGCTTTACTCTGGTCCAGCTGCAATATGCATAGATGTTCCTTTTCTTGCTGCAACCGGTCAAAAATCTGTCTGAAAACACAGGTGGTATGCGCCATTCTCCTTCCGGGTACAGAGCTGGTTTGTCCAACCTGCACTAGTGCATTGGCCAGTTTTTTCAACCTATTATTGAGGACCCTTGCTAGTATCCTGTAATCGGTGTTGTTAACCGTGATGGGTCTCCAGTTGCCTATCAGAGTCGGATCTCCTCCTTTGTACAATAGACTCATTGATCCGTGTAAAAAACTCCATCCCACCCTCGCCCTCTGCAGCATCTCATTAAAGACCTCCGTCAAGATGGGAACTAAGTGATCTTTAAAGTTCTTATAGAACCCATACGGTAACCCATCCGGTCCCGGCTTAGAGTTACGTTTACCCGCCTGAATGGCTCGCTGGATTTCTTCTTGCTCGAAGGGCCGAGAGAGTTCGCAAAGATCTTCTTCGTTTGGCGGTAACGGTTTCTGCCCAAAGGCACTTTCTAGATAGGACTGAATGCGTACTTCATCAGGAGAGGTTTCCGAAACCGCGTAAAATTCTCTATAAAATCTAGAGACCTCTTCTGCTATCTCGACCGGTTCTTGAAGTAGTCCATCTGACGGACCTCCTTTTAACGCGGACAGAGTCTGGTTGTATCGAGGCAGGCGATCTTTTTGCCATTCTCCCTTCTCAATTAACGGCCCCGATGCTCTAGCCACCCGTGCCATATGACGCCGTCGACGTTGGGTAAGGCGGTAAGTTTTAATAACTTCTTGATTGCGTCGAAGCCGTTCATTGTCAACGTCAAGGCCCTTGTTCATTCTCCATCTGCATGCAAGTACGTTCTGGATCGCTCTGTGATATTGTGACAGTTCATAACTGCCCTGCACTCTCCTGGCCCGAACCGAAGCATATCGTATGGCATCTTTCGTCCTTTCCCACCAATCGAGGACATCCATCCCAGACTTTATACGCTTCTGGCATTCAAGCGTCAGAACAATTTCCGGTTCCATCCGAAAGGTCCTGAGGTCCGCTTCACTGAGTCGCCAAGCTGGTTTGTGATTCCTCCTATTGGGTTGTCCTGCAAATAATACTTGAAGAATAGCGTGGTCTGACCACGGCGTCAAAATAATCTTACATCCCGTAAGGGGGAGAGCCGCTGGGGCCCATATTCTGTCCAGCCTGCTTGTCGACAGAGGGTGATAATAAGTCATCTTACACCCTAAGGTTGCTGTGAATTTACGTCGGAACGTTGCCCGGTGATGCGTAGGGAGAAAATCTAATTCCCCATCATTCTGTAGCCCCGCATCCATCAAGCCAAGGCGATCTTTAAGAAGGGCTTTCAGTCTTTTTTCCTCCATTGTCAGCTGTTTAAATACGGGGGCAGACGTTCCCATTTGAGCACCGGCTCTCAAATTAATTCTATCCTCTCGCTCGGAGCGAACATTGAAATCTCCCGCCACGAGTAGAGCCCTCTTTGTACCAATATGATCCTCCAATGTTTGCCACAGTTGTCGTCTATGAATTGCCTTCACAGGAGCATAGAGGGCACACAACCTAAACTTGCTGTCTAACGCTTTTGCCGGGTTTTTAAGATTGAAGTCCACTATTATAAGATGACCCGGCATAGCATCGATGGTCCTCACAACTTTAAGATCAGGATTGCATAAGAAGAGAACCGCGACACCTCCCGTTCCTTCCTCTTCTTTCAAAGACCAAATTGAAGGCCCCCAAGTCCAGGAATTCTGCGCTGCACTCCTCTCCCTAGGAGTACTAATATTAGTTTCTTGCAGGACAAAAACATCAGCCTTTAGCCTCCTAATGTGGTAATAAACATCTTCTCTCCTCACCGACTGCCGTAGCCCTCTACAATTCCAGGTAAGTATGTTCAACTCCATTGGTATTGTTAATGAATATAAGATAGCAGCAATAGCAATAAAACCATAAGCCATCTTAAATCCAGTTCCATTGAACTTATCGACTGTCATTTTATCTTTCCTCTTCCTATTCTTTTCCTACAAACCTCGCCGGTCTTCCTCCGTGCCTTCCACTACAGTTTCTAAACTCATCGTCTCCACCTCCTCCTGCGGATCAGGAGGCGTGGCCTTACATGGAAATGACGCGCACGGCGTCAAAATGTTTCCCCTTGAGTCGGGTAAGCTAACAGGAGGAGGATACTCGTGCTGTTGAGGAACCTTTTCCTGGTCAGGAGGAGAGTCAGACTGGTCGTCTGTCACAGGGTTCTTTTCCACCAATGATATTCCACTTATCCACTCCATCGATTCTGTCTTCCCTCCTTCAAGGTCCTCGCTTATCTCTGCAATTCGCTCTCTAATTTGTTCATGTCTTTGTCCATCTGTATACATAGGTATCTGTTCCTGGTTCTGTGTGTCTCCCTGGTTCAGCATCGCCTCCTGTTCTGGCGCTTCTTCCACCATCATCATCTGGGAGTCACTTAACGGTTCCTCGGTAAGGTTTGGGTCTCGGTCCCTTCTTCTAGCCAGTTCACGTTGTATGCAGGTAACCTCGTCTCTCCAATAATGCTCCTTTTGACTTAAACGTAGTTGTACCTCCTCAGATGCACCTTCTGCAGCGGAAAGTGCTTGGGTCACCTTTTGGATCTTTTCGTTGAGTTCTTCAGAAATTACCTGGAGTTCCTTTTCTGTAAGGTTTTCGTATGTACGGAATATGGCTTTCTTCGACTCTTTCCTTGACTCTTTCCTTGACTCTTTCCTCATCTTAGGTTTCTCCGATCCCGCCTTTCTATCAGTCTGCATGTCATCTCTTTGTTTTTGTTCCGGGTTGATACATGATCCGGTAGTAAAGGAGGCCAGAGGCGTATCTTGCGTACCTTCCTCTTCTGTCACATTCAAGGCTTCAAATCGGTTGCTGACCATCGTTCGTATCGGGCTATACACTCCCCGTCTTACCCTGCCTCTAAGGACATCGTGCGAAGTCCTCTTTACCTCCTGCCAACCCCCTTCATGTAAACATTCGTTACTGTCCTTCTCCCCGTGTTTTGCAGTAGCACCCTCTGAAAATTGGCTAGTCGATGAATCCTCATCTGTTCGATTTAAATGAGGGTGACAGCGAACGAGTTTTGAGTACGAGTTTGGATACCACTTGTTATAATGCGCGTCGGGACACAGAAGGTACGTGTGGCCTTGGCGGCCACAAAGGTTACAGACCACTCCAGTTGTACATTGTGTGGAGTTATGGCCCCTCCTCCCACAGACAGAACACAAAGGTGTGGCACAGTGTTGCCTAATATGGTCAAACCCCCCACATTGGAAGCATGCTGGGGGTTGCCCACTGTACCTGGTGATCCCTCTATCTCCTCCCAGAAAAAAATATTTAGGAATATGTTGTAGTTTACTCCTGAAATCTCTTTGCAAAGAGACGACAGTCTTATATTCTCCTTTCCAAATGCCCCACGAATTGAGGGCCTTTTGGGGGGGTAACAACACCTTGCAAAATCTGCCCAGCCATTGTTCCACATCCTCTGCTGGAATATTTGTCGTTCTGAATGCCACCGTCAGAACCTGTCAGGTCCAGTGTATATCTAAACTGTACTGACTCCATTTTCTAATGCTTCTAGTGTTTGAGTATTCTCTTCCCAGGTGCACCAGTTCCCAGGCAGCATTCCCACCGGAGGAGACTGTTTTGTCTAACACCGTTCCACCAAGCATTGGCCTTGGAGGAGAGCAGCTTCCCAGGACTGAGAGATGTTGTTTTGAGAACTGTGGGGGGAGGCTGATCCAGATGGGTATTGTTACTCTGTATCTTATGCTTGCTCTTCATTGGTAACAATGATCATGTACCATCCTGATTCTCCTATTCAGGACAGTGGACTATAATGGACCTTTTCTGCAGTAAAGTTTCCTTTTCCAAACAATGGACTTGTGTTTGCTTCTAAAGGGAACCCTGTAGTGAGTGCCTTATTTAGCCACAGTCTGACATTTTGTTACCAAATCATGTCTGAGTCGGGCCCAGCGGAATCCAAGGTTGTCCCGGACAGGGATCCTTTGTTTGATCCGTATGCGTCTCCCGACAATCAACCTGAGCAACCCGTGCAAGCCCAAGACTCCCAGGAGCTGGGAGCAGCCGGGAACGGAACCGGAGCCTCCACTTCCACCCCGCCTCTCATCGACCTCAGTACTCGGGCCGAGACCGAAGCCAACCTCGGGGCAAGGCCGAAAGCGACTGCTCTCCCTTTGATTTCGGTACCCACCCCGTCGGAGTGGGGAGCCAGACCCCGAGAAACCAGAGAGCGTCGGGCAGGTGGACTTCATCCACTAGTTTCGATGGAAGGGCGCCGAAGCCTAGGAACCGTCCCGGAGCTAGACAGCAGCCAACCATGGCGATATTGGAACAGGACGTCCGAACAGGCGGAGGGGGACACGTCTCGCCGCGGCGCCCTGAGTTGGGATTACTCCGAACTTGTTTCGTGGAAAGAGCCAACGGAGGTCCCTGAACAAAGTTGGGAGCAGATACAAGGTCGCACCTATGCGGTGGATACCAGCATCTCGGCCGTGACGGGTATGGCCAAGGGAATCCTAGCTGCGAGATCGAGAGTCGTCCAAGGGGACCCTCCTCCTTGGGGCCCCTTGTCCCCGGTGAGTGCAACGAATGAAGCTTCCATAAGCGAGCAACCGGGGGCAAGTCGAATGCAACAGCTAGAAGCTAAACTGATGGATATGGAAGAAAGTTTGGCCCATGCCATCCATTTAATTTCGGCAATGGGAGCAGGGGAAAGACTGTCCGCTGAAGAGATGGCGGTACAGATAGCTACCCTTCAAAGTGTTATCTCCTATCCGATGGAGAATGTCCAGCAGCGGCCGTTACCTACCGGCGAAGGGGACACCCATCCGGGCGAGACGGGAGAGCAACCCAAGGAACTTCCAGCACAGCAGGAAATTCCACCGAGCAAGGGAGACCCGGTTGAGCCACCCGGAGAGACCCCCACCGAACTTCCTAACCAGGCAGGAGATGTGCCGCCAGACGGGACTCCCGCTGAGAGGCCTACGGAAGGGGAAGAAAAGCCCAGTGATACACCGGTGAGACCCCCTCTTACTTCTTCTATAACGGTCCGGCCGGACCAAGAGGGAGCACACGCGGCTCCCTCTGAGGAGGGAGCCCCTCGTCAACCGCGAGACATTGTCCCCGCCGGGCAACCTACGGGGGACGGTCTAACAGCGCCAAGAGGCCAGCCGCTTCCCAGATTAACAACACCCGGAGGGGCAAGCCCGCGCGGCCTTCCACCGGTTCAACCCTCGCCGCTGCGGCCTCTCTCACCTCGACCGCAGCTCATATTATTGCAGCAGCCCCAGGACCAGCCCGTTTTACCACCCCCGAACCAACCGGGACGGCCTGCACCACTACGACACCTTCAACCCCCTCCTCAGCGGCCGATTTCCACTCTCTCACACCAACCTCCTCCACCTCGACAGCTGCCACTAACGCCTCCCGTGTTACCGGCCAGACCGAGACTGCCGCCTCCTGCTCGCCTGCCACTACAGCCTCCGGCCCAACCAAGACCAACCCAGACACAGCAACCACGGCAACCTCCGCCCGCACAACCAGCCCAACCCCAGCCGGCACCGCAGGTTCAACCGCCACCCGTACAGCAGGCACCGTTGCCCCGACCGAGACTCCAGTTACCTCCTCCTGTTCCTCAGGCGCAACTAAGACTGCCGATGGACTTTTACCCAGCGCCTGCTCCGAGACAGGAACTCCCGATGGGTTGGGTGAAGCTGGAAGCCACCTTCGATGGGGATCCATCCAAATTGGGATTTTTCCTAGTCCAAGTGGTACAGTTTTTCAACCGGTGGGGGCACCTCTTCGGCAGTGAGGCCAGTCAAATCGAACATCTTGGATCTCGTTTACAGGGCAAAGCAGCAGACTGGTATGTAGGACTATACAATGTTGGGGCCCCAGAACTCGATACTCTTCAGGGGTTAGTGGATGCTGTCCGAGCGCAGTATGAAGACCCCTTAGAAGAAACCCGGGCCCGAACAGAATTGCAAGCCATCAAACAAGGCAGCATGTCAGCAAGAGACTATGTCACAAAATTCCGGCAATTAGCAGCCAAGTGCCCTAGGTGTGAGGAGTCCACCAAAATTATTCTGTTCAAACAAGGCCTTAACCCGAGACTTTTGGACAGAGCCCTCATGCAAGACAATCCCCCCACGTTGTTAGGGTGGATCCAACTTGTTTGCGAAGTAGAAAATCGCATGCTGGAAGTCCGTTTGGTTGAACAACAACAACAAACGGGACAAAGAAGGACATTGACCTTACAAAGGGGAACACGGGGAGCTAGCTACGCCACCCGTGGAGCGAGAGATGCTAGATGGCAACAAGGGCTGTGTTTGCAATGCGGACAAGCTGGTCACTTTGCAGCACAATGCCCTTACCGGCCTGTGCAAAGACCTCCGCTCCAATTACGGCGTCCAACCCTTGCTCCGTTTCCTACGCTCCAACGCCCGACTCCAGCACCCCGAGCAAATAGAGGCCGCGGCGCTTCCCAAAGGCCAGCCTCGGAGAGAGGGCTGGAAGCGGAAGAAGTCATGGAATACGATCCCGCTTCCCCAACCGCAGAAGCTAATCCAGAAAGTCCCCAGTCGGGAAACGAAATGGATCTGTCGTGAAAGGACCCAAACGACAGATCCGTCCTAAGCCCGTCCCTGCACGGAACCGGCCGCCTGGGTCCATCTTATTCATGCCAGTGACTCTAATCAACCCAGAGAGGAAGATGCATATTCGGGTGCAAGCTCTCATTGACTCGGGCTGCTCAAGAGACATCATTGCCCCTGCTCTAGTCAATGGACTAGTCCTACCAACTCGGGATCTACAAAACCCAGTAATCTTTGAGCAAATGGATGGTACCAACATGAATCCTGTAACAACTGAAACCATCCCAGTGATCACAGGCATGGGACAACATTGGGAGAAGAGGTCTTTTGTCATCAGCTCGACTGCCAAGTACCCGTTAATTTTAGGCAGCAAATGGCTGTGTGATCACAATCCCTACATAGACTGGGCACAAGGATGTATTACCTTCAGTCATACCAACTGCAAAAATCACCGTTGGAATCAAAACTGGGGCGAAGATCCGACTCATAAAGAAAAGGCCCTCCTCACCCAAGAAGAAGTCAACCAAATACCCGAACCGTACTGGCCTTTTCTAAATGCTTTCTCTGAAGAGGAAGCAGATACTCTACCCCCGCACCGACGAACGGACTGTGCGGTAGAAATTTTACCCGGAGCCTCACTGCCCAAAGGACGACTTTATCCCATGAGTCTCCATGAACGCGAAGAGCTCCGGAAATTCATCGACACCAACCTCCAACGAGGGTTCATCCGCCCAGCCGCTAGCCCCCACGCCGCGCCAGTCCTCTTCGTGAAAAAGAAGGATGGGGGACTTCGACTGTGCACAGATTTCCGAGGCTTGAATGCAGTGTCCACCAACAACGCCTATCCTATACCGCTCATCCGAGACCTTCTCAACGTCGTGGCCCAAGGTAAGATCTTTACGAAATTAGATCTAAAAGATGCTTACTTCCACGTTCGTATCAAGGCAGGGGATGAGTGGAAAACCGCTTTCAATACGCCCCTCGGACAATATGAATACTTAGTTATGCCTTTTGGTTTGACGGGAGCCCCGTCCGTATTCATGTCCATGATAAACGAAGTTCTACACGAATTTCTGTACAAAGGGGTGGTAGTGTACCTTGATGATGTGTTAATTTACTCAGACACCGAGGAAGAACATGTTCAAACGGTTCAAAAAGTTTTAGCCACCCTGATGAAGAATAAGCTGCCCATCAAACTGTCCAAATGTGAATTCCATAAAACCGAACTCACTTACCTCGGGTATTGTATCTCCCAAGAAGGCCTGAAAATGGATCCAGCCAAAATACAGGCGATCCAGGACTGGCAGAAACCCACCACCCGTAAAGAACTGCAATCCTTCCTGGGTTTTGCCAACTTCTATAGAGACTTCATAGCAAATTTCGCCCAAATCACGCTCCCTTTAACAGACTTGCTGAAAACCAAAAATAAAGGGGACCAAGCTAAAAAACCCTCTGCCAAACTGCAATGGACCCCCGATTGCCAAACGGCCTTCGATTGTCTGAAAAAGCAATTTGTAACGGAACCCATCCTCTCCCACCCAAACGAACAATCCCCTTTCATAGTACAGGTTGACGCCAGCGATACGGCGATAGGGGGGGTTTTACTGCAGAAGGGGGAGGATGGCAGGCTGCGGCCGTGTGCTTTCTTGTCTAGAAAATTTTCGGAGGCGGAAAGGAATTGGAATGTGTGGAGAAGGAGGCCTTTGCCGTAAAAGCGGCCCTTACTAACTGGAGACATTGGCTGGAGGGGGCGCGATACCCTTTCGAGGTCTGGACGGATCATAAAAATCTGGAGGCCCTCCGAAGCCCACGCAGACTGAATGCCAAGCAATTGCGATGGGCGGAATTCTTTTCCAAATTCAACTTCACTCTAAATTATCTCCCAGGCAAAACTAACTTTTTGGCAGACGCCCTATCGCGCATGCCCCAACATAAGAGCAAACGGGAGGAGACTGTCGACACTGTCTTCTCGCCCACGCAACTTGGAGGCGTGGTGACTACTCGCAGCCGTGCCAAGCAGCCCCTCCCGGCCAACCAAGAGTGGAAATCGAAACTTAAAACTGAGGTGGAGAAGGAGGGGGATAAGGCTCCGCGAAGCAAACTAACCCAAACCCCACAAGGGGATTGGCTAGCCGGGAGCAAATTTTATGTCCCAGACAGCCTCAGACTGGAAGTTTTGCAGCGCTGTCATGACGCTCCCACTGCTGGACATTATGGGTATCTGAAAACTTTACACCTAATCCAAAGACAATTCTGGTGGCCGGGCATGCGCAAAGACATTTCCCAATACGTTAGTTCCTGTCCTATTTGCCTCAGCGCCAAAACCAGAAAAGGGAAGCCTCCGGGTCTCCTGCAACCATTGGAAACGCCAAACAAACCCTGGGAAATAATATCTATGGACTTTATCACTGATCTACCTATCTCAAAAGGACATAATTGCATCTTAGTGGTGGTAGATCTGTTCTCCAAACAAGCTCATTTTATCCCCTGTACTGCTATACCCTCCGCTCGAAAACTAGCAGATTTGTTTCTAAAACACATCGTAAAATTACATTCTTTTCCGTCCAAGGTGATTTCGGATCGCGGCGGACAGTTCGTTGCCAACTTCTGGCGGGAGCTTTTGAAAATGTTGAATATTGAACAAGGCATCAGTTCAAGCCACCACCCACAAACCGACGGGCAATCCGAAAAAACAAACCAAATTTTAGAACAGTTTCTTCGTTGCTACATTAATTTTCAACAAGATAATTGGGTGGACCTCCTCCCTCTGGCCGAGTTCTCTTATAACAACAGTGTACACGCTTCAACGGGGGAGGCCCCCTTCAAAATTGTCTACGGGACTCACTTCAATCCCTTCCCGTTGGATGCCCCCCCTCTCCATTCCTCTAAATCGCCAGATGTATCTTCGTGGTGGGGGGAGGCGGCGCAGCAATGGGATCTTATTAAGAAGCACCTTGACAAAGCCAAACTGGATTACAAAAAATACGCAGACCGCCATCGTGCGGCCGAATGGGAATTACAACCTGGAGATCATGTGTATATTTCCACAAAAAATCTAAGACTTGCTCAGACCAGCCGCAAACTCGCTCTGAAATTCCTAGGACCTTTTCCTGTGCGCAAGATAATAAATAAAGTGACTGTTGCTGTAACTCTGCCCAAGAACCTGCGCCATGTGCATGATACGTTCCATGTCAGTCTTCTAAAAAGAGCTCCCACCGACAACAAATGGCACGTCAGAGCTCCACCCATTCCAACGTTGATTGACGACCAAACACACTATGAGGTACAACAAATCTTGGACTCTAAACTCAAACGAAATCAGCTTTTTTACCTCATTAGGTGGAAGGACTTTGATTCTGGTTACGATGAATGGGTGAACTCTGCACATGTTCATGCTCCTAGATTAACCAAAGCTTTTCATACTCGCTATCCATATAAGCCAGGGGGGGATTTGTTTTAAGGGGGGCAGAATGTCAGGTCCAGTGTATATCTAAACTGTACTGACTCCATTTTCTAATGCTTCTAGTGTTTGAGTATTCTCTTCCCAGGTGCACCAGTTCCCAGGCAGCATTCCCACCGGAGGAGACTGTTTTGTCTAACACCGTTCCACCAAGCATTGGCCTTGGAGGAGAGCAGCTTCCCAGGACTGAGAGATGTTGTTTTGAGAACTGTGGGGGGAGGCTGATCCAGATGGGTATTGTTACTCTGTATCTTATGCTTGCTCTTCATTGGTAACAATGATCATGTACCATCCTGATTCTCCTATTCAGGACAGTGGACTATAATGGACCTTTTCTGCAGTAAAGTTTCCTTTTCCAAACAATGGACTTGTGTTTGCTTCTAAAGGGAACCCTGTAGTGAGTGCCTTATTTAGCCACAGTCTGACAGTCTGACAGTCTCGATTCTCCTCGGAAGAGGGGAATAATGTCATAGTCACCAAAGGGATTCGGGGTCGACCTCATGATTTCTCTCAACCTCCCCCAACCCTTCTGGTATCCTCGTTCTGACACAAAACAAACATCGGTTTCCCTAAGCCCCGGCGGCATGATAACTGCCAGTATGTCGCCTCGTGGAATTCCCATTATCCCTAAAAGCACCTCCTCTATCATGTATTCTTCTGTGAGCTTTTGTGGATCTGAGCCTTTATACCTGAACCGAATAACAAATCTTTGCCTCGGATCAAATTCTCCTTCATCTTCTCTCATATTGAAGAAATCCTCTAAGAATTCTTCATCCTCCAGTCTCTCCTTTTCAAAATCCGTCCGACGGCGGGGGGGTTCTCCATCCGTTTCCCCCTCCCTCCGTGATCCCGGGTCCCTTGGCCTCCTACCGGTTCCCCTCAACATGTCTGCATAAGACGTTCCTGCGCTCCCAACGGAAGGTGTGTGGGCTGGTAAGGATTCGCTAGAACCCGTTGTTAGAGGTTCCCTAGAATCTGTTGTTAAAGATTCTCTAAAACTTGCTGCTGAAACCTTAGGCATTGCGTCAGGAAGAGTATTACTCGTAGGTAACCTAGGTGTTGTTACAGTTACTCCCGGGTTTCTAGGAACCGGTAGGACCACATCCCTCTTAGGTTCTCCTTGGTTTCCCAATGCTATCCCCACTGGCGTACCTTGTGACACATCAGCATCTCCTACTCCAATTCCCAAACCTTGGGCTCCCTTTTCCACCCTAACCGTGCATACCGATATTTGTGTATCACGTTCCCGCTTTCCGTTTGTCTCTGATGTTACATGATTGGAAGGATCCTCCTGCAAGATCACTGAAGTTCCTGCAGAAGGATTTACATATGTCTCAAATGTCTCATGTATGTTTTCTTTACTCACAGGTCCTGTATTAAGTCGCAGTTCAATCAATTCCGAATCCGTGTCCATGACGAAGTTCCCTATCGAGATATCTTCAGTCGTCACAGGTAAGTTTCCTTGCACGGTGATCAGAAGGGAGTCCTGTTCTGATTGCATGTCTGTCTGCATCGGTAGAACTGTCTCGTTCATAGTCCTAGTCATTGAGGTCAAGCTAACAGCTTCTCCCTTCCCTTCAGATGACAGGCTGGTCTGTGCTGTATCGGGAAGAGAAAGAACACCCGAAGACCCAGTATCCACTTGCGAAACATTCCCCCGCAGGGGTGCCTTGTCCCTAAAGTTTAATTCCCTGCTCTCCTTCCTTCTCCCCTCCCTTCTCCCCTCCCTCTGCGGCTTCCCTCCACATCTCTCCGAAGAAACTACTTCCTTTCTCTTAATATCCCTATCTGATATACATCCACCTTCCTTAGTAGGGGCTAACTCCATCTCCTCTTCTTCCTCCTCTTCCCTTTCGGAACTAGAGAGAGATTCTATGCCAGATAAGCCAGATAACCCCCCGCTGTCCTCATCTCCTCCCTCTCCTTCCTTTTCAGTCCCCTTTTCATCTTTCATCCCTCTCTCTCCTTTCTTCCTACGTCCCTCTTCATCTTCTAGAAAGAGCCTCTTATCCACAGAACAGAAACGACCGTGACCCTCACCCGTTTGCGGGAGACTCTGCGAAGCAGAGTCTCCCTGGCGACACATTCGGGCATCTTGTGCTGCTATCATGGCAGATAATTCAGCATGCGATGGAATCGTCACAGGATTAGCCAGCTGAGTCGTATCCGTCATCATCTTAGACACAGTTTTCCGTTCAAGCCTTCCTTTCCTGGGCGCGACACTCCTTCCAGTCGACGTCTCCGCCTCTCCCTTTAGTCGTTGAACACGGACTTTGAAAACATGCAACACTTGGACGCACCAGTGTATCAAATCTTTTTGTGTCATTTCTGTCGCTCTCTTGCCAGGTTCGTCAAGAAATCCCGTGCCTTCCGCCGGCGGTCTTTCTTCAGCACGACGACAGATACCTTTGAGAAGTTTCGTAAGTCCCTCCTCCGTCAACCAGGAGGGATAGGTCTCCGTCGAAGTACGACTCCGACGTCCTATGACAAGCCTATCAACGATGTTGATCGATAGGGATCTGGCATAAAGAAGATTTTGCGGCGGCGGCTCTCGTCCGGTTTCCTCTCCATCAGTAAGATAGGTAAACAACACCTCCTTTTGTTTATCAAGCAAGTCTATCATCGAGTCCTTGCTTCTCTTAGTTAACGAAGGCGTGGGTACCATCACCCATCCCACATGAGTCAACAGAAAACCCCAGAACTTTGCCAAATCGAGCTTATTCATTTGTTCTGGAACCAAAAGGTCCAGACCCTTAGACATGGGACCAAACTTTATCTTCTCCCAGGCATTAGTCAATTGGATCTCTCTAACATTCCGGACAGCATTAGATTCTATCCCTGGGGTTCCACATTCCATAGACAGGGCCGGAGACAAGTCCCCGATTCCAACCCCCTGTTTTGCTATACTCGTATTTTGCTCCTCTGAGAGCTGTCCATAAATATGTGTAGAACAATCTTCTTGTTCAAGACTCTGGGAAGACTGTCGGTCTGCATGTTCTTGGGCACCCTGTGAAGTTCGGGCCGAGTGAGATTCTTGCCCTTGCTTCTGCTTCTTTTTAGCCGGTTGTTCCTCCGGGGACGAACTGTGGTCAATGACACCCTTAGAACATTTTGTTCGGGAGGAAGGGACGATGTTTGAAGAGTCTTCATCGACTTGTGCCAGTTTGAATAAGTCCTCATAAACGTGGACCTTGTGTGTCTCTTTCAGTATTATATCAAGAAATCTGTCCTTCTGTTTAAGGAGTTTAGCACGCCGTTCAAGGTCCAGACAATCCACTAGGTGTTTATCCACATTTTGAATGGAAATTTCCGTTTCTTTTAGCTGGTAACGAGCTTTACGTAGTCCCTCGGCCCATCTTTGCCTTTCCTCTTCGGGCTCTCGGGGTAAGTCTGTGTTAGAGGAGACGATGTCTTTCTCCACGGGGATCTCCGAAGGAACAGGTTCCGATTTTGCTCTACAAGCTATAGGGGACTTAGCTAAATCCATCACCTCGTCAAGATAACGGTCCATACGCCGCTGAGAAAAATCATCCCCCTTTCCCAGGACAAAGGAATCCTTCGATTGTTTATAAGCTGCTCTTTGGCGTTGGATAACAGCGACATCAATAGAGTCAACCCGGGAAACACGGCGAAGATCAAGGTCGGAGTCAGAGGTAAGAATAAATTCAACTTCACTCCCTTGGTCGGGGCAGAGTCTTGACTGCTGTATGTCTTCCTGAAATTTGGTGCTGTGGGAGGGGCCCCCTGTCTGTTTAAGGGCCTGTCCTTGTTTCTCCATTTGCACAGCAGCTGTTATCGGAAGTCGATCTCGGCTTTTAATAGATTGCATATCTGGTTCAGCCGTGTCAACATCTGGGTCAGCAAGCGGGTCCATCACATCACAACACACTGGTGCGTCAGAATGAGGAATGGGAGTAGAGGTCTCTTCGGGAGTAAGGACCTGTGTAATAAAGTTCTCAGTCTTCTGGGCCTCCTGAGTTATAAAGGTCTCCTCATGAGTAAGTACATGTGTAACAGCGTCCCCAGCATTCAGGGTTTTCGTAGGAGCAAAGGTCTCCTCGTGAGTAAGGACACGTGTAACAGCCTTCCCAGCATTCAGGATTTGCATAGGAGTAAAGGTCTCCTCGTGAGTAAGGACACGTGTAAGCACCTCCCTAGCATTCAGGATTTGCATAGGAGCAAAGGTCTCCTCGTGAGTAAGGACACGTGTAACAGCCTCCCCAATATTCAGGTCTTGCTTAGGAGCAGAGGTCTCCTCATGAGTAAGGACAGGTGTAACAGCTTCCCCAGCATTCAATTTTTGCATAGGAGCAGAGGTCTCCTCGCGAGTAAGGACACGTGTAACGGCCTCCCCAGCATTCAGGATTTGAATAGGAGTGAAGGTCTCCTCGTGAGTAAGGGCAAGTGTAACGGCCTCCCCAGCATTCAAGTTTTGCTTAGGCGCAGAGGTCTCCTCGCGAGTAAGGACACATGTAACAGTCTCCCCCACATTCAGGCCTTGCATAGGAGGAAAGGTCTCCTCACGAGTAAGTACACGTGTAACAGCCTTCCCAGAGTCCAGGGCGTTCTTAGAAGAAAAGGTCTCCTCAAGAGTAGGGCCACGTGTAACGGGTTTCCGAATGCTCCGGGTCTCCTCAGGAGTAAAGGTGTCATTCAAACTCTCACCCACCACGTCCAGGGCCAGGTCATCCCCAGACCCCTCTAAGGTTACAGCGGCCTCTCCTGTTGCTTGTTCCATTGAAAGCAATAGGGAAAAGGAATCCTCCTTTAAAGCGGCAGGGATCTTCTGGGAGGGGTCAAAACCCAAACTGGGGGTCTGGTCTATATTCCCCAGGGGCCCTCGAACATCCTTACTGTCCGTGACGTCAGAAGGCACGACTCCCAAAGCGGATGGCAGCAGATGAAGTTGGAAGCCTTTTTCTTGTAGGCCATGCTGGGAAGCATGGTCTCCATTGTCTCCATTGTCTTCTATAGGCAAAAATTCGATCTCAATTTGGGGGTCCCCCCCAGGAGGGGGGGCCTCCATATTCGGACCCCCTGATGGGGGTACCCTTAGGAACAAACTCTGACCAAAATTGAAATTTTTCTGAGAGATATAATAGGTCAAAAAAGCGAAAATCCAAACCAGGAAGTGAGAGCTCCTTGATCGCACGTCTGCTATTCAAGGTGGGTGGGGTTAGGGTTAGGGTTAGGGTTAGGGTTAGGGTTAGGGTTAGGGTTAGGGTTAGGGTTAGGAAAATAAAGATTTTTATTTAAGTTATCCATCCTACAGTTTGAGGGAACACAGTCCCATCAATGAAAGTTACAAATCTCAACCTTTAACTCTGAGTAAATACCAAATACCTTATACTATATACTTTATACTTTCAAATATTCATAAATACTTGCAAAATATAAAATACAAATACAAATACAAATACAAATACAAATACAAATACAAATACAAATACAAATACAAATACAAATACAAATACAAATACAAATACAAATACAAATACTTGCAAAATATAAAATATTTGCAAAACACTTACAAAATACTTTCAAAGTACAGAATACAGACAACGTACAGCAGACAACATACTATATACTCTATACACCATACCCACTATATACATAGACACTCTAGATATCAATGTACATCAGCGTATGTCAGTATACATCAGCATGATCAGCCTTATGAACATAACGAAGAGGAACTATAAGTATAAGCATATAAGCATAACTATAACCAGACAAAAACACACACAATATCTCAATATTACAATTAGAAGATCAGCAGATCAGCACGTTACCAGATTACAAATTCACTAACTATAATAGTACAAGGTTACAAAGTTCCATCATTTTAAAGTTATGTAGTTACAAATTTGTTGCAAAGTTGTTACAGTACACGGTAAAAACTCAGTTTACAGCAATGTATATTGTTGTATTTTGTTTCATTTTGTCTCATATTGTCTCATACATTCAGACTGTGCTTTGGTTATTAACAGAGTTCTGTTTTTGATTTTCCTACAGATTCTCACAAATTCTCACGTGATTGGTGGATTGGTGCCACGTAACCACAACCACCACCGACGCCACTGCTCTCTAGGTACCCTCTCCTGATCATATGCTGCCATATCTGCCAGACGGCGCCAGACATGAATTATCGTTCCCTGGACAGATGACTTTTTCCTTCTGTCACCGGTTCGCAACTGCCGTGCCCTCAACCACGTGAGACTTTGAACTACTATGAGATTAACTAAACGCACGGTGTGCCAAGCCACTGCCCAATAACGAGGTGGGTCACCTTGGTCTCTCTCAGGGCCCTGAAATCCATCCATTGGACAGTAGCCAGACGCCACTGTCTCCCACTGCTGCTCTTCCAAGTAAGGCCAGCGTAGCAAGCGGGCCACTCCTGTCCACACTTCTCTTGATGTTTTACACTTGATCAGAAAATGGTCAACAGTCTCTCGGACAGGTGGGTCTCTCAAACTCGTCCCACAACCCGGCCTCCGGCAATGCTGCTCTTCCTCTGGTCTCCAGTGTCTCCTACCCAAGACATTCGGGACTTGATGGAACAGTCGCCATCTCGTCTCCCAGAGAGACATCGGCACCCTCTTGTCAGTGAAAAGCTCTTTTCGCTGTGGCACATCTTCACCCGCCCTCAAATAAGCGGAGAGGTTGTCTTTATGTGACATCTTCTCTCGGTGCGCTGCCCACACCTCCTCCATCATCCCCATGTAAATCATTTGAGTTGATGTTCGGTATCCTTGTCCCTCCTGCATGCTCTCTTTCACTAGATTAGCTGACAGCTTCCACCGCTTCACTGTCTTGGCGGTCTCCTGGAGCCATTCGGGTAGCTCCGCTAGCACTGCCTGTGTAAGGCGGAGCGTCGGATTGCGTCCTCTCCACCATCCTACCTCCCACTGAGAGCCTTTGCAGGCGCTCCAAAACAAAGTTCGTTTTATCTGCTCTCGGCGCCACTCTCCACCCTGCTGTGAAGGTGCCATGTTAGTTGCCAAAAATTTTGCCAAGTAAAGCACTTCCAAATTGGGGAGTCCGAGGCCACCCTTCTGCACGGCTAACTGAAGGACTGCATTGCTAACAGGAAAACGATTTGATCCTAAAATGAACTCTCGGATTCGCGCCGTCACCTCCTTCAGAACATGCTGCTCAGGTGGGTATACATGTGCGATGTAGGTCCCTCCCGGGACTACATACGTCCTTACATAAATCGCTCGTTGATACAATGTCAAGCGAAACTTTTGCCATGTCTCTAACTGACGCTTTGTCTTTTCAAGCCAAGCCGTCCAGTTCACTTTCCAACCTTTGGCCGTCAGTGTAAAACGGATGCCCAAGACACGGACGTCCTGCTCCTTTTGTATCTCCCCCCTCGCCTCTCCTGACTGTTCCACGTCTCGCAAGGCTGCCTCATCATGGAGACCGGTGATTCTCATGCCTGCGACGTTATTGTGGTCCACAAGATGGATGACCCGGGACTTGTCAATGTTAATGCGTGCTCCTGTGCTTTCAGCATAATCCTCCAGCTCTGCGCGTATGGCTCCTACCTCCTCCCGTGAAGCTGCCAGCAGATTAACATCATCTGCATGACTGATTACCTTCACCACTACAGCGCTAGCCAGCCTTCTCTCCATTCTGATTCCTTGGAGTTTCGAGTTGCCATCTATCCTTCGCAAAAGCGGATCTAAAGCCAACACGTAGAGCAGCGGGCTCAGGGGACAGCCCTGTCGGACGCCACCTTGCAGCCACATCTTCTGCCCCTCTGTTCCTGCTACTTGCGGCGTGGCCGAAGCGTATCTGTACAGAGTCTGAAGCCACGAGATAAATCCTTTTGGCACCCTCTTCTCTTCCAATACGGCCCACAGGAAGTCATGGTTTACTCTGTCAAAGGCTTTACTCTGGTCACATTGGACGAGAAAGCCTGCCCATTTCTGTTGCTGGACCCGGGTGAAAACATCGCGCAGCACCGTCAAAGAGTCACTCATTCTCCTCCCTGGCACAGCACTCGATTGGGAGAGGTGAATCATCTCCGATGCTCCCTTAGCCAATCTCTGGTTGAGGATCGCTGCCAGGAGCCGGTAGTCTGCATTCGTTACCGTAATGGGCCGCCAGTTCTGCGGCTGCGTCTCATCGCCTGCTTTATAGATGAAACTCATGCGGGCATCATACATGGAGGCGGGCAGGCACCCATTTCGAAGGCCTTCATTAAATACCCTTGCCAAAGGTTCTCGCAACAGCCCCCGAAACTTCTTATATAGGCCATAGTTGAGTCCATCAGGCCCTGGAGCAGATTTCCACTTCGCACGAGCGATCGCCCGGTCAACTTCTTCAGGCAGGATAGGCTCTAGGAGCACCCGATGTGCCTCACTGTCTTCCTGCCATATCCCTTCATTCTTGTTGCCCATCGCTGATGCGAGATAAACTTTCTTTCTTTCTTCGTCAATCGGTCGACGTGTCATCAGCTCTCCATAGAAGGACCCCATAATAGCGACCATCTCCTCTGGCCGTGTCCGCAAACCACCGCCATTTGGGTCTTGCAAGGCTGTCATGGACAACCGCTCACGTCTTATGAAGTCGCTTTGCCACTGACCCTTCTGCACAACCGGGCCTTTACGTCTGCTGCGTTCTTCTCTGATTCTCGTCTCTCGCCTATGTCGGTGATACGACTCTACTGTCCGTCGGCACTCCAAAAAGGCTCTGGCATCCACTGTCTCACCCCGGGCTTGTCTCTCACAGAACCGCAGGTATCTGTACAAAGCTTTCTGATATTGAAGCAGCAAGCGGTTGTGTGTCTTACGGCAGAGCTGCTGGCAACAGCGCCGCAGCGCCTGCTTTGTGGCCTCCCACCATTGGGCCCAGCCCTCCTCATCCGGTCCTGGGCTCTTCCACCGCCAGTTTGCTACCAGACTTTCTATTTCATTAACAAAGGTATTGTCACGTAATAGCCATCCTGGGATCTTCCACCTTGACTGAGGTCGCCCCACCGGCTCACCTGCTCGCTCCCTCAGTCGTACCTTCAGCAAGCCGTGATCTGACCACGGCGTCCACATAACCCTAGCGTGTTCTAGCGCCAGCCGTTGATCTGTCCATATTCGATCGATCCTACTGGCACCCTTGGGGTGAAGAAAAGTCATGTTTGTCACTCCTCCAATGTGCTCAAACATGCCGACATATATGCGCCGTCCCTGGGTTGGAAAAAATTCAAAGGAGCAGTGGTGATCTGCTGCCGTGTCTTGAAGGTGAAGTCTGTTTTGCAGCCATGCATTGAGACCGCGTTCTTCAGCAGTCAAAGGTTTCACGAGCTGGGGTTGGTCTGCCAGAGGTTCCATCTCTTCCTCCGTCCTAGGTGTTTTCACTCGGTCTGTTTCTCTTGTTCTGTTATTGAAATCCCCCAGAACTATATAAGACTTTCCCGTGTCAACTGTGTAGTCTTTTAATGTGGCCCAGAGACGCTCCCGTTTGGTTTTCTGTATAGGGGCATAAACAGCGCAAAGCCGAAAATGTGCCCGGTCACTGGAAGAGCTCTGGTTCCTGGCTATGCTAAAATCGACAATCTGTAAATGACCGGGCTCTGCCTCAATATGCCGTTCGATTTGCCATCCTCTTTTGTGTCGAAAGAGAACCGCAACACCCCCTTTTCCTTCTGCATTGTAGGACCAAAGGGAGTGGCCAACGGTCCAAAGACGTTGGGCGTGGGCCCTCTCTCTTTCGCTAATAAAATGAGTCTCTTGCAATACAATTATATCACAATTCAAGCTACGCAGGGTAGTTAAAATCTGTTCACGTCTTGCCGTCTGCCGCAATCCACGGCAATTCCAGGTAGCCACCGTGAGTCCAAAGCCTGATCTGACACACGGTGTAGAAGTAAAAGGAGACATCCTAGGAGAGGCTACAGTTTCTGCTTCAGTAGAGTTTTCCATTGTTTGAGAGTTAATGATTGTGTACTTCTTCTTGAACGATCTCTTCTACCGTCTCTTCCACTATGGACTGTTGTTGCAGGTCCCCGGCATGCTGGTTTTCCTGCTGCTGGTACTGTTCTGCCCCCTCAGGAATAACTAGAGGTGCAGCCTTACTAGAAGCTCCGCTGTCCGGCTGAGAGATGGACGAGAGAGATGGTGGTGTTGGTAGTGGTGGTGATGGTATAGAGGACGCCAAGGTGCCATCCTCTACCGGAACTAGCTCTAAAGTGGGCTCTCGAAGAGCTGTTAGGTCAGAAGTTCCTGTACATGTCTGTTGTTCCTCCGTTACCCCTTCCGACTGTGAACAGTCCATCAGTATTTGCTTTTCCTCTCCTTCCAGTTGTCGACCAGGAATTTTTCGATCGTCACACAATGAGTCAGTCTGTCCCGATTGCATTGTCATAAGTCCTTCTGCTCTCCTCTTCTTTTCTGCCTCTCCTCCAGACCCACTTGCACTCCCCCTTTCCTCCTTCCCCTCTTTCCGTAACTTCTTCCGTTTTTTGGTCTGTTTACTGCCTAAGGGCAAATCCGTTCTCTCTCCCATCTCAATTTCTGATTCTGTCACTTCAGCCATCTCTCCCACCTGTGCAGGGGTGACGTCACTTCTTTCCTCCAACCGCTGGTATCGGTTCGTGGTCACCGGTATCAAAGATCCAGTTTCAACTTGTTCAGGCGGCACTGTAACCCTGCCACGTTTCCGCCCTATCGTCTCCCATTCCTGATGACCGTTTTGGTAACACTCCGTACGATTTCCATCACCTTCCCTCTCTAGCCTTTCCGTATCCGTTTTTTCACTCCTTTCCATATCTGTGTTTTGCTGTCTCTCCCGTTCCTCCCTCCGTGCAGCCCTCTGTTCTTCTGCCGACCGACGGGAAGCTGCTTCTTTCTCAGCCCTTTCATACTCTGCCGTTCTCCGAGCACTCCACCGCTCCCGCTCCCTCTGCCACTCCCGCTGGTATTTCTCTGGATCCCGGAGGTTACGTGCACTTAATGGGCACCAACGGTAGGGGTGCCCCTCCACCTGGCACAAGCTGCAAGTAACATCCCTTTGGCAGCTTAATGTCGTATGTCCTCTCGTGCCACACTTGGTACATAGCCGTGTTAAACAGTCTCGTCGGATATGAGAGTAATCCCCACAAAGAAAGCAGGCCGGAGGCTGACCACTGTACCTTACCGTCGCTCTCTCTCCACCCATAAAAAAGTAACGGGGCAAGTGTCTGAGTCTGCCTCTATCATCTCTCTCCAGAGTAACCACCAGCTTGTATTCGCAGGTCCATATACCATATTGGTCCATCTTCTTTTGGGGTTCGATTAGGATGGTACAATCTCGAGCCAGTCGCCGTGAAACATCCTGCTCGGGGACATCCCCTGATCTAATGTACACAGTTACAACCCGAGTTTCTCCATGAAAGAGCGGTTGAACTTCATACTCTCGAAGGACGGCCTCATCACGGCGTAGCGCAGATCGACAGCTATCCCAAAACCTATGGTAAGGGCTCTCTGCTTTAAAGATAACATCAATTTCTTTCATGCCTGGTGGAATACTAACTGCCCATAGAGAGCTAGGGTCAATCCCAAGACCATCAATTAGCAAGGTCTTAACCACATAATCTCTTTCCATTTTTGCTTCATCCGCCCCTTTGTATCGGAGGCGTATCACATATTTGCGGTCTTCCCCCCCCGTCGTGTCCCCTTGAGCAGAACGGTAATATGCCGCAAGCATGTCTTCATCCTCAACATAACCCGGATCACGAACCCAATATCCCGGCATTTGACCCACACCTCTGCCCACACCTCTCCCCGATGCTCCCGATGCTGCTGCCTGCGCATACGATCGTGGTGTTGACACCCCAGGCATTCGTTTCTCACCATTAACAGGAACATCGTCAATCCTACTACTAACATTGACGTCAGCCCGTGGTAAACCTTGTTGATCCTGCCGCTCCCGCCCATCAGTTCCAGGGTGAAAGCCGACTGTCTCTTCCCCTTTCTGCATTGTTGTTAAATATCGTCCCGGATAACGAGGTGGTCTCTGAGGACGAGGTTGTTCCGAGGACTGCCTTCCTCGATCACCTGGAGCAGCACCATGTCCTTTCAAGTTTTCTTCCATTTCACCTTGGTGGGTCTGCAAGCACCTACGTGGGGGCGTAACAAGAGACAGCAGAGCTGTGCTCGATTTTACCATTCCCTCCCTCTCTATCTCTCTTGTTCCCCCTAGCCTTGATTGTGGGCGTGACACAGACCGCTTCAAGAAATCTTTGGCTTCCCACCTGGAGC
The DNA here is from genome assembly GCF_028583425.1 of Eublepharis macularius. Lineage (NCBI taxonomy): Eukaryota > Metazoa > Chordata > Lepidosauria > Squamata > Eublepharidae > Eublepharis > Eublepharis macularius. The sequence goes on along the minus strand of NC_072797.1, from coordinate 75,830 downwards.
GCTTCATCTCAACCCTCTGCCCCTCCTGTTTATCCGCCCTCTCTACCCCACGTTTTGTTCTTTCATCTGCATATTGTACTTCCATTTCACTATCTGTACCGGTCCCCCTACTCGAACACATCTCTTCCTCCATCTGGTGATCCTCCCTGTCATCTGCATCAAAATCACTTTCAGAAGTGATCATTTCTCGTTCACCCTCCCTGTATTGCCATAGACCTAGTACTGTCTTTGTTCTCCATTCCTTTGTTCCCTGTTCCTTCTCTTCCCTTCTCTTCTGTCCCACAGTCCCTTTAGCTAGCCCAAGCGGTTTCTTGAATGTCTGTCGAAAGGAATTCCCCACCAGACCCTCAGGTTCATCCTCACCGGTTTGTGGGGGTAGCCCGACTGCAGCCACCCCCTGTCCCGTCGTTTGGGCCCGACTCAAACTCCTCGTCGCAGATTCCAAAGATGCCATCGAAACAGGATTCCGTGATGCGTTTCTCGGTGGAAGAGGCGCACCTGTTTCTCGTTCCCCCTGACGCTCATCCTCATTCTGCTCCCTGCTTCTCTTTCGCATACGTAGGTGTCGACACATCCTGTGTAGCCACTCTTCCCATTCCACATGCGTCAGAATTGTGGTCTCATCACCAATAACAGTCCACATAGGTGGAGGCGTGGTCTTCGGATGTCGTATGCGTTGGATAATGCAAATAATGCCAACTTCCGTCAACCATTCTGGCTCCTTTACAGGCTGGGTTCGCGGCTGACGTGCCACGAGCAGTTTTTCCACTAGAGCGAGCGTCATAGATCTTGCAGTAAGAGCTTCCGCTGCCCTGGCCTCTTCAAGTTGTCCATTCCAAACCTCTAGCAACAGGTCTTTTGCAGTTGTGAGCATATCCCAGAGGTCCTGTTGCCGATACGCACGAAGGGTAGGGATTTTCGGGTCCGTCGGCCAAGCGATTCTCGACACAAGGTAGCCCCAAAACTTCAGCAAGTTTTTAGTATCCGTAGGTTCTGCAAAGATCAGATGATGAGCATCTTCAGCTTCCAGCTGCAGGGTTCCAGTCCAACGCTGTCTGATTTCGCGCTCTTTAGAGAAGCTGCATCTAGGGTCATCGCCTATTGGTAGGTCATCACAATCTGTATCAGCTTCATCTACCCCTGACAAAGATGCCTCTTTATCAGTAAACTCTTTCCGCCGCCGCCGCTGCTGCTGCTGAAGTATCACTGGTTCTTGTTGATGACAGGCATGGTTTTCTCGAGTCCCCGCCTCCTGAGTCTCAATCCGGTTTTCCGTTAATGGGACCGAAAATGGCTCTGCATGCGAAAAGCTGCCAGGCACCCCTCCTTCTTTATCTTGGAAGGATTTATTAGAAGCTGATGGAGTCGAGTGGAACCGTCTCAACTCATCCATTTTGGATTGAATACCCTGCAGCTGTTTTTGCAGGTTGGAAAGCTTTTCCTTTTTGACCTCCATTCGACCGGTAATACGCTCTATCTCCGATTCTACAGTATCATCAAGTTCAAGAGCTACGAAATTTGCTAGGACCCGCTCATCGTCTTTCAACTCTTGAGTACATAAGGTAAGTTCTGCACTCTTTCTCTTTGCTTCTTCCTTAAGCATCATCATCTGTCCTTCTCTCCACTGTTTCATCTGAAAATCTTCTGCAGTTTGAGGAACATCCTCAAGCGTAAGGGTCTCCTCACGCATAAGAACATGTGTAACAGCCTCCACCTTATGCAGGTTCTCTGTAGGAGCAGAGGTCTCCTCAAGAGTAAGGTCATGTGTAACAGGTTCCTCAGTATTCAGGTCAATCATAGGAGCAACGGTCTCCTCAAGAGTAGGGGTATGTGTAACAGCCTTCACAACGACGAGGGAGTCATTAGAAGAAAAGGTCTCCTCAAGAGTAGGGACTGGTGTAACGGCTTCTCCAGTGCTATGGGTCTCCTCAGAAGTAAGGACGTCACTCAAACCCCTAAACTCCACATCCCGGGCCCGATGATTCCCAGATGCCCCAGAGGGAAATACTGCACGTGTTGTTGCTTGCTCCATTGAAAGCAATGGGGAAAATGCTTGCTCTTTTAAAGAGGCAGGGGTCTCCCGGGAGGGTTCAGAACACAAAATGGAGCTCTGGTCAACATTCCCCAAGGGCCCTTGAACAGTCTTACTGTGTCTGATGTCTGAAGATACTGTCCCCAAGGCGGATGGCAGCAGATGAAGACTGAAGCCTTTTTCTTCTAGGCCACGCTGAGAAGCATGCTCTCCATTGGTTTCTATGGGCAAAAATTCGATCTCCAACTGGGGGTCCCCCCCAGAAGGGGGGGGCTCCATATTTGCACCCCCTGATGAGGGTACTCTCAGGAACAAACCCTGACAAAAATTTCTATTTTTTGAAAAGAATCAGTAGGGAAAAAAAGCAAAAATCCGAACCAGGAAGTCAGAGCTGTCTGCTCGCACGTCTGCTTTCCAAGTTGGGCGGGGTTCGGGTTCGGGTTCGGGTTCGGGTTCGGGTTCGGGTTCGGGTTCGGGTTCGGGTTCGGGTTCGGGTTCGGGTTCGGGTTCGGGTTCGGGTTCGGGTTCGGGTTCGGGTTCGGGTTCGGGTTCGGGTTCGGGTTCGGGTTCGGGTTCGGGTTAGGGTTAGGGTTAGGGTTAGGGTTCGGGTTCGGGTTCGGGTTAGGGTTAGGGTTAGGGTTAGGGTTAGGGTTAGGGTTAGGAAAATAAAGATTTTAGGAAAATAAAGATTGTTATTTAAGTTAGGGTTAGGGTTAGGGTTAGGGTTAGGGTTAGGGTTAGGGTTAGGGTTAGGGTTAGGGTTAGGGTTAGGGTTAGGAAAATAGATTTTTTTTTTTTTTTTTAGGAAAATAGATTTTTATTTAATAATAACCATTCTACAACAAACTGTAAGCAACAAATTCCAAGATGCATAATTACGATTGAAACAATAAATACAGTTAATATATACATACATATATACATACGTACATATTACATGTTAATATAGGCATCTAAATATTTCTAGCATTAAATATCACCATTAAATATTAACATTAAGCATAAAGCATTAAGCATCAAGCATCAACATAAATGTAAGCCATCAACATTCAGGCTGTTCATGTTTCAAACTTTATTAACTTTATTAACTTTATTAACTTTATTAACTGTATTAACTTTATTAACTTTATTCAGTATTAACTATTAACTATGAACTATGAACTATCAACTATTAACTATCAACTTTTCACTTTTTACTAATTAAGGAAATAAAAGAAAAAGAAAAAGAAGAATTAAGTTATACAACAGATGTCTATCCAACTTGAGAGAAGTCAAGGTAGGAAGCAATTATATCTGACTTCAAGGAACTGGCGGGTTGATCTCATGAAACCACCTCCACCTGCTCAGCCACTTCACGCCCTTCATCCTCTTTTCTTCCCACCTTTTAATTTTCGCCAAATAATCTGTTACAGTATGTACCGTTTCAACTAAGGGTACTGCCTTTTTGGTATACACCTCCTCCCTTCTGTTTTTCATCACAGTACTAACAAAGATGAGATTCACTAACCTAACCAGTGCCCAAGGGACCTTAATACCAGCCTTCTCACCCGGACAGCTCCCCTGCTCCCTGGGATTCCCAAACCCTTCTGTCGGCTCCAATCCCGAGACAATCGTTTCCCAGTGTTGTGATATCAGAAAAGGCCATTGCAATGCTCTGGCTACTCCTGCCCACGACCTCCTTACAGCTACACACTCCTTCACAACATGGGGGATGGTCTCAGGAATGTTGGTATGTGGATTCAAAGACCTACAAAGCACCCTGGGGCAACGCTGTTGATCTTCTGTCGCCCCAAACTTTTTACTTCCCACATATAATATCTGATGGTAAGTCCTCCAACGAAGATCCCGTAGGGCATAAGGTATGGTCCGGTCACCGAAGGTGGGGATAGGAAAGATCTGGTTCCTCAAATACGAAGAAAGCGTCTCCTTCTTCCGTCTCTCTTCATCATAGGGTACCAACCGACTTCGGTGCATAACAGTCCAGTACAACTTTCCGGTAACTCCTTTAGTTCCCGGGCTAGTTCCCTTGACTTCTGAGGCTTCGATGCCATGTTTCTGTATCCCCTTTGCTACCTCAACCATAAAGTCAGGAAGCTGTACTTTCATCGAAGCCGTCAAGCGGGTCGGCAGAGAGCCTTCTTTCCACCATCGTTTTGCCCATCTGGTGTCTACCCAACTGTCCATAAAGAACTGTCTGGTGTACATTTCTTGCGTAATCAAGCCCGTCGCATTCTGCTGCCAAGTTCCACAGTTAAAAACTAGAAAGATGGATAGGAACCACAGTCCAATCTCCGGTAACCCAAGACCTCCTTCTCCGTGTCCTCTCTGAACGACTACTCTCGCAAGCGGTAAGTGGAGCGTCCCGAAAATCCACTTAAAAACCGCTCTGGTGATGATGGTTACTGTAGATTCCGGCGGAGGGTAAACTGTCGCTAGGTAATTGCCAGCTGGAATGCAATATATGGCAAAATATTGAACTTTTTGTGCTGTGGATAATCTCCATGTCTTCCACTTGTCCAGTCTTTCCAACACTCGCTGTTGCCATACAATCCAATTATCCCTCCAGCCATCAGCTCTCAAAGAAAAGGTGACTCCCAGGATCTTCAGAGACAGCATCCCCGTTCCTGTCCCGCTCGCTCCTTCGTCGTCATGCTGTCTGTTCTCCTTTCCTTCTACCTGTCCTTCCAGCTCCTCACGGTCTCTATGATCCTTCTCCGTAGGCACCATGGGAGTCACTTCCATTCTTCCCGTCCGCCCGTCGAGATCGTAAATCTGACTTTTAAGCTCGTTCACCTTTGCTCCGGAAACAATTTCGTAGCGCCGTAAATGTTCTCGCACCTTTAGCAGTTCCTCTGTGTTCCGGAGGATGACGTAACAATCGTCAGCGTGGGCTAGACTGGTGATGCGATACTCCGGACAACCGTGGGGAAAAATTCCTCTGATGAACCGATCTCTCTGCAACGCCCTAAGAAGAGGATCTAGTGTCAAGACGTACAGGAGAGGACTGAGAGGGCATCCTTGTCTAACCCCCGTGGGTACTGGAAATGGCGACCCTCGACACCCTCCGACGTTTGGTGTAACCTGCGCGTTCATGTAAAGTGCCTGTAGGAGCTTGATCAGCTGTTCTGGCAATCCATGGAATTTTAAAACAGCCCACATGTAGCCTCTGTCAACCCGGTCAAACGCTTTACTCTGGTCCAGCTGCAATATGCATAGATGTTCCTTTTCTTGCTGTAACCGGTCAAAAATCTGTCTGAAAACACAGGTGGTATGCGCCATTCTCCTTCCGGGTACAGAGCTGGTTTGTCCAACCTGCACTAGTGCATTAGCCAGTTTTTTCAACCTATTATTGAGGACCCTTGCTAGTATCCTGTAATCGGTGTTGTTAACCGTGATGGGTCTCCAGTTGCCTATCAGAGTCGGATCTCCTCCTTTGTACAATAGACTCATTGATCCGTGTAAAAAACTCCGTCCCACCCTCGCCCTCTGCAGCATCTCATTAAAAACCTCCGTCAAGATGGGAACTAAGTGATCTTTAAAGTTCTTATAGAACCCATACGGTAACCCATCCGGTCCCGGCTTAGAGTTACGTTTACCAGCCTGAATGGCTCGCTGGATTTCTTCTTGCTCGAAGGGCCGAGAGAGTTCGCAAAGATCTTCTTCGTTTGGCGGTAACGGTTTCTGCCCAAAGGCACTTTCTAGATAGGACTGAATGCGTACTTCATCAGGAGAGGTTTCCGAAACCGCGTAAAATTCTCTATAAAATCTAGAGACCTCTTCTGCTATCTCGACCGGTTCTTGAAGTAGTCCATCTGACGGACCTCCTTTTAACGCGGACAGAGTCTGGTTGTATCGAGGCAGGCGATCTTTTTGCCATTCTCCCTTCTCAATTAACGGCCCCGACGCTCTAGCCACCCGTGCCATATGACGCCGTCGACGTTGGGTAAGGCGGTAAGTTTTAATAACTTCTTGATTGCGTCGAAGCCGTTCATTGTCAACGTCAAGGCCCTTGTTCATTCTCCATCTGCATGCAAGTACGTTCTGGATCGCTCTGTGATATTGTGACAGTTCATAACTGCCCTGCACTCTCCTGGCCCGAACCGAAGCATATCGTATGGCATCTTTCGTCCTTTCCCACCAATCGAGGACATCCATCCCAGACTTTATACGCTTCTGGCATTCAAGCGTCAGAACAATTTCCGGTTCCATCCGAAAGGTCCTGAGGTCCGCTTCACTGAGTCGCCAAGCTGGTTTGTGTTTCCTCCTATTGGGTTGTCCTGCAAATAATACTTGAAGAATAGCGTGGTCTGACCACGGCGTCAAAATAATCTTACATCCCGTAAGGGGGAGAGCCGCTGGGGCCCATATTCTGTCCAGCCTGCTTGTCGACAGAGGGTGATAATAAGTCATCTTACACCCTAAGGTTGCTGTGAATTTACGTCGGAACGTTGCCCGGTGATGCGTAGGGAGAAAATCTAATTCCCCATCATTCTGTAGCCCCGCATCCATCAAGCCAAGGCGATCTTTAAGAAGGGCTTTCAGTCTTTTTTCCTCCATTGTCAGCTGTTTAAATACAGGGGCAGACGTTCCCATTTGAGCACCGGCTCTCAAATTAATTCTATCCTCTCGCTCGGAGCGAACATTGAAATCTCCCGCCACGAGTAGAGCCCTCTTTGTACCAATATGATCCTCCAATGTTTGCCACAGTTGTCGTCTATGAATTGCCTTCACAGGAGCATAGAGGGCACACAACCTAAACTTGCTGTCTAACGCTTTTGCCGGGTTTTTAAGATTGAAGTCCACTATTATAAGATGACCCGGCATAGCATCGATGGTCCTCACAACTTTAAGATCAGGATTGCATAAGAAGAGAACCGCGACACCTCCCGTTCCTTCCTCTTCTTTCAAAGACCAAATTGAAGGCCCCCAAGTCCAGGAATTCTGCGCTGCACTCCTCTCCCTAGGAGTACTAATATTAGTTTCTTGCAGGACAAAAACATCAGCCTTTAGCCTCCTAATGTGGTAATAAACATCTTCTCACCGACTGCCGTAGCCCTCTACAATTCCAGGTAAGTATGTTCAACTCCATTGGTATTGTTAATGAATATAAGATAGCAGCAATAGCAATAAAACCATAAGCCATCTTAAATCCAGTTCCATTGAACTTATCGACTGTCATTTTATCTTTGCCTATTCCTATTCTTTTCCTACAAACCTCGCCGGTCTTCCTCCGTGCCTTCCACTACAGTTTCTAAACTCATCGTCTCCACCTCCTCCTGCGGATCAGGAGGCGTGGCCTTACATGGAAATGACGCGCACGGCGTCAAAATTTTTCCCCTTGAGTCGGGTAAGCTAACAGGAGGAGGATACTCGTGCTGTTGAGGAACCTTTTCCTGGTCAGGAGGAGAATCAGACTGGTCGCCTGTCACAGGGTTCTTTTCCACCAATGATATTCCACTTATCCACTCCATCGATTCCGTCTTCCCTCCTTCAAGGTCCTCGCTTATCTCTGCAATTCGCTCTCTAATTTGTTCATGTCTTTGTCCATCTGTATACATAGGTATCTGTTCCTGGTTCTGTGTGTCTCCCTGGTTCAGCATCGCCTCCTGTTCTGGCGCTTCTTCCACCATCATCATCTGGGAGTCACTTAACGGTTCCTCGGTAAGGTTTGGGTCTCGGTCCCTTCTTCTAGCCAGTTCACGTTGTATGCAGGTAACCTCATCTCTCCAATAATGCTCCTTTTGACTTAAACGTAGTTGTACCTCCTCAGATGCACCTTCTGCAGCGGAAAGTGCTTGGGTCACCTTTTGGATCTTTTCGTTGAGTTCTTCAGAAATTACCTGGAGTTCCTTTTCTGTAAGGTTTTCGTATGTACGGAATATGGCTTTCTTCGACTCTTTCCTTGACTCTTTCCTTGACTCTTTCCTCAATTTAGGTTTCTCCGATCCCGCCTTTCTATCAGTCTGCATGTCATCTCTTTGTTTTTGTTCCGGGTTGATACATGATCCGGTAGTAAAGGAGGCCAGAGGCGTATCTTGCGTACCTTCCTCTTCTGTCACATTCAAGGCTTCAAATCGGTTGCTGACCATCGTTCGTATCGGGTTATACACTCCCCGTCTTACCCTGCCTCTAAGGACATCGTGCGAAGTCCTCTTTACCTCCTGCCAACCCCCTTCATGTAAACATTCGTTACTGTCCTTCTCCCCGTGTTTTGCAGTAGCACCCTCTGAAAATTGGCTAGTCGATGAATCCTCATCTGTTCGATTTAAATGAGGGTGACAGCGAACGAGTTTTGAGTACGAGTTTGGATACCACTTGTTATAATGCGCGTCGGGACACAGAAGGTACGTGTGGCCTTGGCGGCCACAAAGGTTACAGACCACTCCAGTTGTACATTGTGTGGAGTTATGGCCCCTCCTCCCACAGACAGAACACAAAGGTGTGGCACAGTGTTGCCTAATATGGTCAAACCCCCCACATTGAAAGCATGCTGGGGGTTGCCCACTGTACCTGGTGATTCCTCTATCTCCTCCCAGAAAAAAATATTTAGGAATATGTTGTAGTTTACTCCTGAAGTCTCTTTGCAAAGAGACGACAGTCTTATATTCTCCTTTCCAAATGCCCCACGAATTGAGGGCCTTTTGGGGGGGTAACAACACCTTGCAAAATCTGCCCAGCCATTGTTCCACATCCTCTGCTGGAATATTTGTCGTTCTGAATGCCACCGTCAGAACCCTCGATTCTCCTCGGAAGAGGGGAATAATGTCATAGTCACCAAAGGGATTCGGGGTCGACCTCATGATTTCTCTCAACCTCCCCCAACCCTTCTGGTATCCTCGTTCTGACACAAAACAAACATCGGTTTCCCTAAGCCCCGGCGGCATGATAACTGCCAGTATGTCGCCTCGTGGAATTCCCATTATCCCTAAAAGCACCTCCTCTATCATGTATTCTTCTGTGAGCTTTTGTGGATCTGAGCCTTTATACCTGAACCGAATAACAAATCTTTGCCTCGGATCAAATTCTCCTTCATCTTCTCTCATATTGAAGAAATCCTCTAAGAATTCTTCATCCTCCAGTCTCTCCTTTTCAAAATCCGTCCGACGGCGGGGGGGTTCTCCATCCGTTTCCCCCTCCCTCCGTGATCCCGGGTCCCTTGGCCTCCTACCGGTTCCCCTCAACATGTCTGCATAAGACGTTCCTGCGCTCCCAACGGAAGGTGTGTGGGCTGGTAAGGATTCGCTAGAACCCGTTGTTAGAGGTTCCCTAGAATCTGTTGTTAAAGATTCTCTAAAACTTGCTGCTGAAACCTTAGGCATTGTGTCAGGAAGAGTATTACTTGTAGGTAACCTAGGTGTTGTTACAGTTACTCCCGGGTTTCTAGGAACCGGTAGGACCACATCCCTCTTAGGTTCTCCTTGGTTTCCCAATGCTATCCCCACTGGCGTACCTTGTGACACGTCAGCATCTCCTACTCCAATTCCTAAACCTTGGGCTCCCTTTTCAACCCTAACCGTGCATACCGATATTTGTGTATCACGTTCCCGCTTTCCGTTTGTCTCTGATGTTACATGATTGGAAGGATCCTCCTGCAAGATCACTGAAGTTCCTGCAGAAGGATTTACATATGTCTCAAATGTCTCATGTATGTTTTCTTTACTCACAGGTCCTGTTTTAAGTCGCAGTTCAATCAATTCCGAATCCGTGTCCATGACGAAGTTCCCTATCGATATATCTTCAGTCGTCACAGGTAAGTTTCCTTGCACGGTGATCAGAAGGGAGTCCTGTTCTGATTGCATGTCTGTCTGCATCGGTAGAACTGTCTCGTTCATAGTCCTAGTCATTGAGGTCAAGCTAACAGCTTCTCCCTTCCCTTCAGATGACAGGCTGGTCTGTGCTGTATCGGGAAGAGAAAGAACACCCGAAGACCCAGTATCCACTTGCGAAACATTCCCCCGCAGGGGTGCCTTGTCCCTAAAGTTTAATTCCCTGCTCTCCTTCCTTCTCCCCTCCCTTCTCCCCTCCCTCTGCGGCTTCCCTCCACATCTCTCCGAAGAAACTACTTCCTTTCTCTTAATATCCCTATCTGATATACATCCACCTTCCTTAGTAGGGGCTAACTCCATCTCCTCTTCTTCCTCCTCTTCCCTTTCAGAACTAGAGAGAGATTCTATGCCAGATAAGCCAGATAACCCCCCGCTGTCCTCATCTCCTCCCTCTCCTTCCTTTTCAGTCCCCTTTTCATCTTTCATCCCTCTCTCTCCTTTCTTCCTACGTCCCTCTTCATCTTCTAGAAAGAGCCTCTTATCCACAGAACAGAAACGACCGTGACCCTCACCCGTTTGCGGGAGACTCTGCAAAGCAGAGTCTCCCTGGCGACACATTCGGGCATCTTGTGCTGCTATCATGGCAGATAATTCAGCATGCGATGGAATCGTCACAGGATTAGCCAGCTGAGTCGTATCCGTCATCATCTTAGACACCGTTTTCCGTTCAAGCCTTCCTTTCCTGGGCGCGACACTCCTTCCAGTCGACGTCTCCGCCTCTCCCTTTAGTCGTTGAACACGGACTTTGAAAACATGCAACGCTTGGACGCACCAGTGTATCAAATCTTTTTGTGTCATTTCTGTCGCTCTCTTGCCAGGTTCGTCAAGAAATCCCGTGCCTTCCGCCGGCGGTCTTTCTTCAGCACGACGACAGATACCTTTGAGAAGTTTCGTAAGTCCCTCCTCCGTCAACCAGGAGGGATAGGTCTCCGTCGAAGTACGACTCCGACGTCCTATGACAAGCCTATCAACGATGTTGATCGATAGGGATCTGGCATAAAGAAGATTTTGCGACGGCGGCTCTCGTCCGGTTTCCTCTCCATCAGTAAGATATGTAAACAACACCTCCTTTTGTTTATCCAGCAAGTCTATCATCGAGTCCTTGCTTCTCTTAGTTAAGGAAGGCGTGGGTACCATCACCCATCCCACATGAGTCAACAGAAAACACCAGAACTTTGCCAAATCGAGCTTATTAGTTTCTTCTGGAACCAAAAGGTCCAGACCCTTAGACATGGGACCAAACTTTATCTTCTCCCAGGCATTCCTCAATTGAATCTCTCTAACATTCCGGACAGCATTAGATTCTATCCCTGGGGTTCCGCATTCCACAGACAGGGCCGGAGACAAGTCCCCGATTCCAACCCCCTGTTTTGCTATACTCGTATTTTTCCCCTCTGAGCGCTGTCCATAAACATGTGTAGAACAATCTTGTTCAAGACTTTGGGAAGACTGTCGGTCTACATGTTCTCGGGCACCATGCGAAGTTTGGGCCAAGTGAGATTCTTGCCCTTGCTTCTGCTTCTTTTTAGCCGGTTGTTCCTCCGGGGACGAACTGTGGTCAACGACACCCTTAGGATATTTCGTTCTGGAGGAAGGGGCGATGTTCGAAGAGTCTTCATCGACTTGTGCCAGTTTGAATAAGTCCTCATAAACGTGGACCTTGTGTGTCTCTTTCAGTATTATATCAAGGAATCTGTCCTGTTTAAGGAGTTTAGCACGCCGTTCGAGGTCCAGACAATCCACTAGGTGTTTATCCACATTTTGAATGGAAATTTCCGTTTCTTTTAGCTGGTAACGAGCTTTACGTAGTCCCTCGGCCCATCTTTGCCTTTCCTCTTCGGGCTCTCGGGGTAAGTCTGTGTTACAGGAGACGATGTCTTTCTCCACGGGGATCTCCGAAGGAACAGGTTCCGATTTTGCTCTACAAGCTATAGGGGACTTAGCTAAATCCATCACCTCGTCAAGATAACGGTCCATACGCCGCTGAGAAAAATCATCCCCCTTTCCCAGGACAAAGGAATCCTTCGATTGTTTATAAGCTGCTCTTTGGCATTGGATAACAGGGACATCAATAGAGTCAACCCGGGAAACACGGCCAAGATCGAGGTCGGAGTCAGAGGTAAGAATAAATTCAACTTCACTCCCTTGGTCGGGGCAGAGTCTTGACTGCCGTATGTCTTCCTGAAATGTGGTGCTGTGGGAAGGGCCCCCTATCTGTTTAAGGGCCTGTCCTTGTTTCTCCATTTGCACAGCAGCTGTTATCGGAAGTCTATCTCGGCTTTTAATAGATTGCATATCTGGTTCAGCCGTGTCAAAATCTGGGTCAGCAAACGAGTCCATCACATCACAGCACACTGGTGCGTCATAATCAGGAATGGGAGTAGAGGTCTCCTCGGGAGAAAGGACCGGTGTGATAAAGTTCTCAGTCTTCTGGGCCTCCTGAGTTATAAAGGTCTCCTCATGAGTAAGTACATGTGTAACAGTGTCCCCAGCATTCAGGGTTTTCGTAGGAGCAAAGGTCTCCTCGTGAGTAAGGACACGTGGAACAGCCTTCTTAGCATTCAGGATTTGCATAGGAGTAAAGGTCTCCTCGTGAGTAAGGACATGTGTAAGCACCTCCCTAGCATTCAGGGTTTGCATAGGAACAAAGGTCTCCTCGCGAGTAGGGACACGTGTAACAGCCCCCCCAGCATTCAGGTTTTGCATAGGAACAAAGGTCTCCTCGCGAGTAAGGACATGTGTAACGGCCTTCGCAGCATTCAGGATTTGCATAGGAACAAAGGTCTCCTCGCGAGTAAGGGCACGTGTAACGGCCTCCCCAGCATTCAGGATTTGTATAGGAGTGAAGGTCTCCTCGTGAGTTAGGACAAGTGTAACGGCCTCCCCAGCAATCAAGTTTTGCGTAGGAGCAAAGGTCTCCTCGTGAGTAAGGACACGTGTAACAGCCTTTCCAGAGGCCAGGGCGTTCTTTGATGAAAAGGTCTCCTCAAGAGTAGGGCCACGTGTAACGGGTTTTGGAGTGCTCTGGGTCTCCTCAGGAGTAAAGGTGTCATTCAAACTCTCACCCACCACGTCCAGGGCCAGGTCATCCCCAGACCCCTCTAAGGTTACAGCTCCCTCTGCTGTTGCATGTTCTATTGAAAGCAATATGGAAAAGGGATTCTCCTTTAAAGCGGCAGGGGTCTTCTGGGAGGGTTGAAAACCCAAAACGGGGGTCCGGTCTAGATTCCCCAGGGGCCCTTGAACATCCTTACTGTCCGTGACGTCCGAAGGCGCGACTCCCAAAGAGGATGGCAGCAGATGAAGTTGGAAGCCTTTTTCTTGTAGGCCATGCTGAGAAGCATGCTCTCCATTGTCTCCATTGTCTTGTATAGGCAAAAATTCGATCTCAATTTGGGGGTCCCCCCCAGGAGGGGGGGGCTCCATATTCGCACCCCCTGATGGGGGTACCCTTAGGAACAAAGTCTGACCAAAATTGAAATTTTTGTCAGAGATATAACAGGTAAAAAAAGCGAAAATCCAAACCAGGAAGTGAGAGCTCCTTGATCGCACGTCTGCTATTCAAGGTGGGTGGGGTTAGGGTTAGGGGTTAGGGGTTAGGGGTTAGGGGTTAGGGGTTAGGAAAATAGATTTTTTTTTTAGGAAAATAGATTTTTTATTTATTAATACCATTCTACATACACACAAGAAAAAGCTTTAAAGAACAATCAAGAACATTAAAGAACAATAAATACCAATAAAGAACATTAAAACTTTGCACTTTGCACTTTACACTTTGAAATTTGAACGTTACAGTAACGAAGAATGCAGTAATGAAGAAAACAGTACTGAAGAAAAACAAGGTACATAAAGAAAGTACATTAAGACTTCAACACTCGTAAGAATAAACTTACTTTACTTTAATTGTATTTTCTGCTTCTGTCTCTTTATTTCCACCCCCTACTAAATCATAGCAGGTGTGGCCTAACTTAAAGGAGTAAAGGGTAAAGGTAAACTTAAGTTCCAGGGGGGTTACCAAGGGGTTCCCCTGTCTTACGGGGGGGAGGCGAGGGTCCGAACTTCACCGTATAGTCCTTTTGTAAATTAACAGAGGGGGAAGACTCTCGGGATGACACTGCTGAGGCACCTCTTTGCTCTCTTTCCTCTCCTTGCTCCCTTTCCTCTCCTTTACTTGGTTTCTTGTCTTTACTTTGTCCCTTGTTTCCACCTCTTTTCTGTTCCTCCCCCTGTTCCTCTACTACCATCTCCAAATCCACTTCCTGTGTCTGTGAAGATTCACCTTCTCTCGCCCTTCGTTCCATTCTTTTTTCTATTTCACATGCTAAAAAATTGATCTCATCCCTCCAAAATTGCTGTTTGTCCTTCAACCTCTTTCCCTCCTCCTGAGACCCTCCAGATTCCTCCCACTGCCGAAGCTTCTGAGTCACTCCCTCCAACTTCTCCTTAGTCTCATTACGCCACACCTCGAGTTCCTTCTCACTCATATCCTCCATGGTACGGAAAAGTGACTTCTTTGTCTCAATCTGAGCCTCCCTTTTTGTCTCCCTTTTTGTCTCCCTTCTAGCTTTGGGCCTCACCGTCTGAATCTCACCACCTCTTCCTCCTTCTGCTTGTGACTCAGTCTCCATCTCCTCGCACTCTCCCAGTATTCCAAATCTATTTCTGTTATTAGGTACTAACTTCTGGGTAACAGAGTATATCCCTCTCCTCACCTTACCTCGGGATGATCCTCTCACCTGTGTCCATCCTCCCTCCTCCCCGTCATCCTGCCTCTGTTTTTGCATTGTGCTTTCCTGATTCACAGAGGGTCTCTCCTCCTCAGTAGCTGTATCCCGAGGGGACTTCTGTTTATGGACATGGGCCAGCCTAAGTTTTTCGTAAGCCTCAGGGTAAGCCCGGTTATAATAGGCATCTGGACACAGTAAATAAGTATGTCCCTCCCCACCACACAAATTACAGGTAACCTCGTAAGTACAGCGGATTGAATCGTGGCCCCTCCTTCCGCAAGCGGCACACAAAGACGACGTGCAATCTTGTCGAATGTGATCAAAACCTCCACACTGGAAACAAGCAGGAGGCTGCCCACTATATCTCGTTACACCTCTGTCACCCCCTAAGTAAAAGTACTTTGGAACGTGACTGATGTTGCTACGGTGGTCCCTCTGTAATGACACGACTGCCTTATACTCCCCTTTCCACACATTCCACGCATTCATGGCTTTCCGGGGGGGTAGCAACACCTTGCAATGTCTCTCAAGCCATCGCTCAACATCCTCCTCTGGAATGTTAGTGGTCCGAAAGGCAACAGTGAGAACTCTCCACTCGCCTCTAAATAGGGGCACCACATCAAAGTCAGAAAAGGGATTCCTCTCAGATTTTTGGAAAGCCTTAAGTACTTGCCAGAAATATTGATAAGCCCGCTCAGTCACAAAGCATACGTCTGTTTCTTTCAGACCAGGGGGCATAAGAACAGCTAGTATGTCCTGGGGGGAAACTTTTAAACATTCTAGCAGAGCATCCATCATGTATTCCTCTGTCAATTTTGTAGGGTCTGTTCCTTTATATCTAAACCGAACCACGAATCTCTGCCTAGGATCAAATTCAGACTCTTCTTGTTCCCTCATATTAAAGAACTCTTCCAGGAATTCCTCATCCTCCAATTTCTCCTTTTCAAAATCTACCCGACGTCTAAGAGGCTCCCCGATATTCTCTCCTCCCCTTGGTCCCGTTGTCCCTTTTTGTTTCCCTGCTGGGCCCTTAAGCATTTGGGCATAAGACGACCCTGAGGCTAACACAGAGCTTCTACCTGATGTGGTTGGAACTGCCTGGGGGTTCAAATCATCTGCAGTAATCATAGTTGACCCTATACTCAATCCCTCCCCAGCCTTTGTGCCTTTTGTAACATTATTAACCTTATTCACGGGAGGTTCTTTCTGCAAGGCTCCCAGAGGTCTTGCAGGCAGGTCCACATGGAGTTTACTTACAGAAAATAATGCAGTAGAACTAATGTCCATTGCCGTTATCTCCCCTGAACGAGACTCGTGCAGTCCCATCGTATTTGTCTTTTCAACATCTTCCAAAATCAAAGGAGCAAACTTCCCAGAAGCAGCAGTCCCAGGAGCAGCAGTCCCAATAGGAGTAGTCACAGGGTCAGCAATCCTATTTTGGTTCCTCTCATCGTGAGTAGAAATTGCTCCATTTAGTCCCTTTTGGTCAGGAGCCGCTCCATCCAAAATTCTGTTCCCTCCTGCCTCTGTCTGTGACAACCGAGGCTCAACTGTAAGAGAGAAAGCAAAAACGCCCGCAGGCCCAGTATCTTCCCTATCAACTACCCCTCGAGGGGGTTGTGCCTCTGTCAACCGCGGTACCCCCACTTTTTGTACTTCCCTCCTTTCTTCCCTGTCACACCCACCTTCTCCTTCATTGCTTTGAATATCTAGTCCTTCTGTGCTCTCTGCATACCCTCCCTCAGGAAACTCTTGCACACTTCTTTTCCCAAGGACTAGTCCTTCCACTTCCCAATCTTGTTTCCCTCCCCTTTGTTCATCTTCCAAAGCTGGAATACCCTCCAGTTCCCCATCCGAGGCAGGAGCAGACTCCACCCGTGACAAACCCCCATCATCCTCACTAGTGCCCTCAGCGTCCATTCCACTTCCCCTCCCACCCTGACCTCCCCCGCCCTTTTCTGTAAAAAGCGTCTTGCTGATTCTGGGCAAGGAAACGGCAACTAAAACCTCACCCGTTTCCGGGAGACCCTGTAAACCAGAGTCTCCCTGAATTCCAATCTGGGCCTCTTGTATCTCAGCCATTGTGGTCATCTGGGCTTGTGACGGAACGACTGCCGGACCATCCGTCTTTCCCGCGGCCTTCCCTTCAGATGGTCCCTTGTCTCCAGTCTTGTTTTCCGTTCCCGTGGGTTCCATCGCCCGATCCATCTTCCGAAGTCGAACGTCGATCCAGTAGAAAGCCTGCTCGCACCAGGCCGCCCAGTCCTCATAAGTAAGTTCAGAGTTTTCATCATCGGGGCAGTCGTAAATGCCCGCAAACTCTTCCTGTACGCTTTCCTCCGCATACCTCTGAAAAATCCGCAAAGTATCCTTAAGTCCTTCTTCAGACAGCCAATTGGGATAGGTTTCCATTGACGTACGACCTTTCCGACCAATAACAAACCTATCAACGACTTTCACAGTCAGAGATTTAGCGTAAGCGGCTTTCTCCAAAGCTTGAGGCTCGGGTTCTATCTTCCCGGTCAAACAGTCCACAAGCACTATCCTCTGCTTGTCCAGCATACCAATCATAACATCTTTGCTCTTCTTCTTCAACGTCACAGTGTCCACTATAGGCAAAGCCATGTGACCTACCAGAAAGGCCCAAAACTTGGCTAGATCTATTTTCTGCATCTCTTTGGGAACTAGGATGTCAAAGGCTTTAGACATCGGTTGCAGCTTTACTTTTTGCCAGGCTTCCAACAGATTCGCCTCCCTCGTATTTCGTGATGCATTTTTAACTTCCCCGTCTGTTTCCATATCAGTATCTGTTCCCGTTGTAGAGGGTACCGGTGACTCATTTTGCTTGGATGGCACTGGAGACTGAGTCATCCGATTTCTCATCCTCTTCTTTTCTGGGTGACCCTCTGGGGATACCCGCATCCTCTTCTGCGCAAGGTATTGAGCTGCCTCTTCACGAGCCGCCCTATCCTCCTGTCGGTCGTATGCTTTCACTAACTGCTTCAGTTCCTCACGACAAGCCACACTCAGTTCGTATGCTAAAGACTTTGTACCTCCATCCATTTGCATCAACGCATCCACCTCCTTCCACTCCTCCATCAGTTCGGCCCGCTCCTCAGGGTCCGTAGAATTCTTCATCTCACCCTCAATATCATCTCGCCTTGAATACAAGTCAAAACTGTATGACGTCTTCTCATCACATTCTCTGGCCAAACGTTCCTCTTCTTCTTTCATTCTAAGGTATTGTTCTCTCAATACCTTAAGTTTATCCTTTTCTGGTGTAGGCATCTTAACTATAGCTGTCTTGCTCAACACAGGAGACTGACAAGTCTTCCTAACATCTCTAGGAGACTTAGCTAGGTCCATATTAGTTTCCAGATATTTCTCAAATTTTCGAGATCGTTCTTCAGCATCCTCGGAAACATTAGGATCAAAATCAGGACAATCAGGGTTAGGTTTAGGGTTACTAGGGTTAGGAAAATAGATTTTTATGTTCTCAGTCTTCTGGGCCTCCTGAGTTATGAAGGTCTCCTCATGAGTAAGAACATGTGTAACAGCGTCCCCAGCATTCAAGTTTTTCGTAGGAGCAAAAGTCTCCTCGCGAGTAAGGACACGTGTAACAGCCTTCCCAGCATTCAAGTCTCGCTTAGGAGCAAAGGTCTCCTCATGAGTAAGGACATGTGTAACAGCCTTCCCAGCATTCAAGTCTTGCTTAGGAGCAAAGGTCTCCTCGTGAGTAAGGACACGTGTAACAGCCTTCCCAGCATCCAAGTTTCGCCTAATAGCAAAGGGCTCCTCATGAGTAAGGACACGTGTAACGGCCTTCCCAGCATCCAAGTCTTGCTTAGGAGCAAAGGTCTCCTCGTGAGTAAGGACCCGTGTAACAGCCTTCCCAGCATCCAAGTCTTGCTTAACAGCAAAGGTCTCCTCGTGAGTAAGGACACGTGTAAGAGCCTTCCCAGAGGCCAGGGAGTTCTTAGAAGAAAAGGTCTCCTCAAGAGCAGGGCCACTTGTAACGGGTTTACGAATGCTGTGGGTCTCCTCATGAGTAAAGGTGTCATTCAAGCTCTTACACCCCACGTCCTGGTCCAGAGGATCCCCAGGGCCCTCTGAGCAAAATCCTGTCTGTACTGTCGCTTGTTCCATTGAAAGCAATAGGGAAAAGGGTTGCTCCTTAAAAGCGGCAGGGGTCTTCTGGGAGGGGTCAAACCCGAAAATGGAGGTCCGGTCTATATTCCCCAGGGGCCCTTGAACATTCTTACCATCTGTGGCGTCCGAAGGCGCGACTCCCAAAGCGGATGGCAGCAGATGAAATTTGAAGCCTTTTTCTTGTAGGCCACGCTGGGAAGCATGCTCTCCATGATGTCCATTGTCTTCTATAGGCAAAAATTCGATCTCAATTTGGGGGTCCCCCCCAAGAGGGGGGGGCTCCATATTCGCACCCCCTGATGGGGGTACCCTTAGGAACAAAGTCTGACCGAATTTGAAATTTTTCTGAGAGATATAATAGGTAAAAAAAGCGAAAATCCAAACCAGGAAGTGAGAGCTCCTTGATCGCACGTCTGCTATTCAAGGTGGGTGGGGTTAGGGTTAGGGTTAGGGTTAGGGTTAGGGTTAGGGTTAGGGTTAGGAAAATAGATTTTTTTTTTTTTTTTTAGGAAAATAGATTTTTATTTAATAATAACCATTCTACAACAAACTGTAAGCAACAAATTCCAAGATGCATAATTACGATTGAAACAATAAATACAGTTAATATATACATACATATATACATACATACATATTACATATTAATATAGGCATCTAAATATTTCTAGCATTAAATATCACCATTAAATATTAACATTAAGCATAAAGCATTAAGCATCAAGCATCAACATAAATGTAAGCCATCAACATTCAGGCTGTTCATGTTTCAAACTTTATTAACTTTATTAACTTTATTAACTTTATTAACTGTATTAACTTTATTAACTTTATTCAGTATTAACTATTAACTATGAACTATGAACTATCAACTATTAACTATCAACTTTTCACTTTTTACTAATTAAGGAAATAAAAGAAAAAGAAAAAGAAGAATTAAGTTATACAACAGATGTCTATCCAACTTGAGAGAAGTCAAGGTAGGAAGCAATTATATCTGACTTCAAGGAACTGGCGGGTTGATCTCATGAAACCACCTCCACCTGCTCAGCCACTTCACGCCCTTCATCCTCTTTTCTTCCCACCTTTTAATTTTCGCCAAATAATCTGTTACAGTATGTACCGTTTCAACTAAGGGTACTGCCTTTTTGGTATACACCTCCTCCCTTCTGTTTTTCATCACAGTACTAACAAAGATGAGATTCACTAACCTAACCAGTGCCCAAGGAACCTTAATACCAGCCTTCTCACCCGGACAGCCCCCCTGCTCCCTGGGATTCCCAAACCCTTCTGTCGGCTCCAATCCCGAGACAATCGTTTCCCAGTGTTGTGATATCAGAAAAGGCCATTGCAATGCTCTGGCTACTCCTGCCCACGACCTCCTTACAGCTACACACTCCTTCACAACATGGGGGATGGTCTCAGGAATGTTGGTATGTGGATTCAAAGACCTACAAAGCACCCTGGGGCAACGCTGTTGATCTTCTGTCGCCCCAAACTTTTTACTTCCCACATATAATATCTGATGGTAAGTCCTCCAACGAAGATCCCGTAGGGCATAAGGTATGGTCCGGTCACCGAAGGTGGGGATAGGAAAGATCTGGTTCCTCAAATACGAAGAAAGCGTCTCCTTCTTCCGTCTCTCTTCATCATAGGGTACCAACCGACTTCGGTGCATAACAGTCCAGTACAACTTTCCGGTAACTCCTTTAATTCCCGGGCTAGTTCCCTTGACTTCTGAGGCTTCGATGCCATGTTTCTGTATCCCCTTTGCTACCTCAACCATAAAGTCAGGAAGCTGTACTTTCATCGAAGCCGTCAAGCGGGTCGGCAGAGAGCCTTCTTTCCACCATCGTTTTGCCCATCTGGTGTCTACCCAACTGTCCATAAAGAACTGTCTGGTGTACATTTCTTGCGTAATCAAGCCCGTCGCATTCTGCTGCCAAGTTCCACAGTTAAAAACTAGAAAGATGGATAGGAACCACAGTCCAATCTCCGGTAACCCAAGACCTCCTTCTCCGTGTCCTCTCTGAACGACTACTCTCGCAAGCGGTAAGTGGAGCGTCCCGAAAATCCACTTAAAAACCGCTCTGGTGATGATGGTTACTGTAGATTCCGGCGGAGGGTAAACTGTCGCTAGGTAATTGCCAGCTGGAATGCAATATATGGCAAAATATTGAACTTTTTGTGCTGTGGATAATCTCCATGTCTTCCACCTGTCCAGTCTTTCCAACACTCGCTGTTGCCATACAATCCAATTATCCCTCCAGCCATCAGCTCTCAAAGAAAAGGTGACTCCCAGGATCTTCAGAGACAGCATCCCCGTTCCTGTCCCGCTCGCTCCTTCGTCGTCATGCTGTCTGTTCTCCTTTCCTTCTACCTGTCCTTCCAGCTCCTCACGGTCTCTATGATCCTTCTCCGTAGGCACCATGGGAGTCACTTCCATTCTTCCCGTCCGCCCGTCGAGATCGTAAATCTGACTTTTAAGCTCGTTCACCTTTGCTCCGGAAACAATTTCGTAGCGCCGTAAATGTTCTCGCACCTTTAGCAGTTCCTCTGTGTTCCGGAGGATGACGTAACAATCGTCAGCGTGGGCTAGACTGGTGATGCGATACTCCGGACAACCGTGGGGAAAAATTCCTCTGATGAACCGATCTCTCTGCAACGCCCTAAGAAGAGGATCTAGTGTCAAGACGTACAGGAGAGGACTGAGAGGGCATCCTTGTCTAACCCCCGTGGGTACTGGAAATGGCGACCCTCGACACCCTCCGACGTTTGGTGTAACCTGCGCGTTCATGTAAAGTGCCTGTAGGAGCTTGATCAGCTGTTCTGGCAATCCATGGAATTTTAAAACAGCCCACATGTAGCCTCTGTCAACCCGGTCAAACGCTTTACTCTGGTCCAGCTGCAATATGCATAGATGTTCCTTTTCTTGCTGCAACCGGTCAAAAATCTGTCTGAAAACACAGGTGGTATGCGCCATTCTCCTTCCGGGTACAGAGCTGGTTTGTCCAACCTGCACTAGTGCATTGGCCAGTTTTTTCAACCTATTATTGAGGACCCTTGCTAGTATCCTGTAATCGGTGTTGTTAACCGTGATGGGTCTCCAGTTGCCTATCAGAGTCGGATCTCCTCCTTTGTACAATAGACTCATTGATCCGTGTAAAAAACTCCATCCCACCCTCGCCCTCTGCAGCATCTCATTAAAGACCTCCGTCAAGATGGGAACTAAGTGATCTTTAAAGTTCTTATAGAACCCATACGGTAACCCATCCGGTCCCGGCTTAGAGTTACGTTTACCCGCCTGAATGGCTCGCTGGATTTCTTCTTGCTCGAAGGGCCGAGAGAGTTCGCAAAGATCTTCTTCGTTTGGCGGTAACGGTTTCTGCCCAAAGGCACTTTCTAGATAGGACTGAATGCGTACTTCATCAGGAGAGGTTTCCGAAACCGCGTAAAATTCTCTATAAAATCTAGAGACCTCTTCTGCTATCTCGACCGGTTCTTGAAGTAGTCCATCTGACGGACCTCCTTTTAACGCGGACAGAGTCTGGTTGTATCGAGGCAGGCGATCTTTTTGCCATTCTCCCTTCTCAATTAACGGCCCCGATGCTCTAGCCACCCGTGCCATATGACGCCGTCGACGTTGGGTAAGGCGGTAAGTTTTAATAACTTCTTGATTGCGTCGAAGCCGTTCATTGTCAACGTCAAGGCCCTTGTTCATTCTCCATCTGCATGCAAGTACGTTCTGGATCGCTCTGTGATATTGTGACAGTTCATAACTGCCCTGCACTCTCCTGGCCCGAACCGAAGCATATCGTATGGCATCTTTCGTCCTTTCCCACCAATCGAGGACATCCATCCCAGACTTTATACGCTTCTGGCATTCAAGCGTCAGAACAATTTCCGGTTCCATCCGAAAGGTCCTGAGGTCCGCTTCACTGAGTCGCCAAGCTGGTTTGTGATTCCTCCTATTGGGTTGTCCTGCAAATAATACTTGAAGAATAGCGTGGTCTGACCACGGCGTCAAAATAATCTTACATCCCGTAAGGGGGAGAGCCGCTGGGGCCCATATTCTGTCCAGCCTGCTTGTCGACAGAGGGTGATAATAAGTCATCTTACACCCTAAGGTTGCTGTGAATTTACGTCGGAACGTTGCCCGGTGATGCGTAGGGAGAAAATCTAATTCCCCATCATTCTGTAGCCCCGCATCCATCAAGCCAAGGCGATCTTTAAGAAGGGCTTTCAGTCTTTTTTCCTCCATTGTCAGCTGTTTAAATACGGGGGCAGACGTTCCCATTTGAGCACCGGCTCTCAAATTAATTCTATCCTCTCGCTCGGAGCGAACATTGAAATCTCCCGCCACGAGTAGAGCCCTCTTTGTACCAATATGATCCTCCAATGTTTGCCACAGTTGTCGTCTATGAATTGCCTTCACAGGAGCATAGAGGGCACACAACCTAAACTTGCTGTCTAACGCTTTTGCCGGGTTTTTAAGATTGAAGTCCACTATTATAAGATGACCCGGCATAGCATCGATGGTCCTCACAACTTTAAGATCAGGATTGCATAAGAAGAGAACCGCGACACCTCCCGTTCCTTCCTCTTCTTTCAAAGACCAAATTGAAGGCCCCCAAGTCCAGGAATTCTGCGCTGCACTCCTCTCCCTAGGAGTACTAATATTAGTTTCTTGCAGGACAAAAACATCAGCCTTTAGCCTCCTAATGTGGTAATAAACATCTTCTCTCCTCACCGACTGCCGTAGCCCTCTACAATTCCAGGTAAGTATGTTCAACTCCATTGGTATTGTTAATGAATATAAGATAGCAGCAATAGCAATAAAACCATAAGCCATCTTAAATCCAGTTCCATTGAACTTATCGACTGTCATTTTATCTTTCCTCTTCCTATTCTTTTCCTACAAACCTCGCCGGTCTTCCTCCGTGCCTTCCACTACAGTTTCTAAACTCATCGTCTCCACCTCCTCCTGCGGATCAGGAGGCGTGGCCTTACATGGAAATGACGCGCACGGCGTCAAAATGTTTCCCCTTGAGTCGGGTAAGCTAACAGGAGGAGGATACTCGTGCTGTTGAGGAACCTTTTCCTGGTCAGGAGGAGAGTCAGACTGGTCGTCTGTCACAGGGTTCTTTTCCACCAATGATATTCCACTTATCCACTCCATCGATTCTGTCTTCCCTCCTTCAAGGTCCTCGCTTATCTCTGCAATTCGCTCTCTAATTTGTTCATGTCTTTGTCCATCTGTATACATAGGTATCTGTTCCTGGTTCTGTGTGTCTCCCTGGTTCAGCATCGCCTCCTGTTCTGGCGCTTCTTCCACCATCATCATCTGGGAGTCACTTAACGGTTCCTCGGTAAGGTTTGGGTCTCGGTCCCTTCTTCTAGCCAGTTCACGTTGTATGCAGGTAACCTCGTCTCTCCAATAATGCTCCTTTTGACTTAAACGTAGTTGTACCTCCTCAGATGCACCTTCTGCAGCGGAAAGTGCTTGGGTCACCTTTTGGATCTTTTCGTTGAGTTCTTCAGAAATTACCTGGAGTTCCTTTTCTGTAAGGTTTTCGTATGTACGGAATATGGCTTTCTTCGACTCTTTCCTTGACTCTTTCCTTGACTCTTTCCTCATCTTAGGTTTCTCCGATCCCGCCTTTCTATCAGTCTGCATGTCATCTCTTTGTTTTTGTTCCGGGTTGATACATGATCCGGTAGTAAAGGAGGCCAGAGGCGTATCTTGCGTACCTTCCTCTTCTGTCACATTCAAGGCTTCAAATCGGTTGCTGACCATCGTTCGTATCGGGCTATACACTCCCCGTCTTACCCTGCCTCTAAGGACATCGTGCGAAGTCCTCTTTACCTCCTGCCAACCCCCTTCATGTAAACATTCGTTACTGTCCTTCTCCCCGTGTTTTGCAGTAGCACCCTCTGAAAATTGGCTAGTCGATGAATCCTCATCTGTTCGATTTAAATGAGGGTGACAGCGAACGAGTTTTGAGTACGAGTTTGGATACCACTTGTTATAATGCGCGTCGGGACACAGAAGGTACGTGTGGCCTTGGCGGCCACAAAGGTTACAGACCACTCCAGTTGTACATTGTGTGGAGTTATGGCCCCTCCTCCCACAGACAGAACACAAAGGTGTGGCACAGTGTTGCCTAATATGGTCAAACCCCCCACATTGGAAGCATGCTGGGGGTTGCCCACTGTACCTGGTGATCCCTCTATCTCCTCCCAGAAAAAAATATTTAGGAATATGTTGTAGTTTACTCCTGAAATCTCTTTGCAAAGAGACGACAGTCTTATATTCTCCTTTCCAAATGCCCCACGAATTGAGGGCCTTTTGGGGGGGTAACAACACCTTGCAAAATCTGCCCAGCCATTGTTCCACATCCTCTGCTGGAATATTTGTCGTTCTGAATGCCACCGTCAGAACCTGTCAGGTCCAGTGTATATCTAAACTGTACTGACTCCATTTTCTAATGCTTCTAGTGTTTGAGTATTCTCTTCCCAGGTGCACCAGTTCCCAGGCAGCATTCCCACCGGAGGAGACTGTTTTGTCTAACACCGTTCCACCAAGCATTGGCCTTGGAGGAGAGCAGCTTCCCAGGACTGAGAGATGTTGTTTTGAGAACTGTGGGGGGAGGCTGATCCAGATGGGTATTGTTACTCTGTATCTTATGCTTGCTCTTCATTGGTAACAATGATCATGTACCATCCTGATTCTCCTATTCAGGACAGTGGACTATAATGGACCTTTTCTGCAGTAAAGTTTCCTTTTCCAAACAATGGACTTGTGTTTGCTTCTAAAGGGAACCCTGTAGTGAGTGCCTTATTTAGCCACAGTCTGACATTTTGTTACCAAATCATGTCTGAGTCGGGCCCAGCGGAATCCAAGGTTGTCCCGGACAGGGATCCTTTGTTTGATCCGTATGCGTCTCCCGACAATCAACCTGAGCAACCCGTGCAAGCCCAAGACTCCCAGGAGCTGGGAGCAGCCGGGAACGGAACCGGAGCCTCCACTTCCACCCCGCCTCTCATCGACCTCAGTACTCGGGCCGAGACCGAAGCCAACCTCGGGGCAAGGCCGAAAGCGACTGCTCTCCCTTTGATTTCGGTACCCACCCCGTCGGAGTGGGGAGCCAGACCCCGAGAAACCAGAGAGCGTCGGGCAGGTGGACTTCATCCACTAGTTTCGATGGAAGGGCGCCGAAGCCTAGGAACCGTCCCGGAGCTAGACAGCAGCCAACCATGGCGATATTGGAACAGGACGTCCGAACAGGCGGAGGGGGACACGTCTCGCCGCGGCGCCCTGAGTTGGGATTACTCCGAACTTGTTTCGTGGAAAGAGCCAACGGAGGTCCCTGAACAAAGTTGGGAGCAGATACAAGGTCGCACCTATGCGGTGGATACCAGCATCTCGGCCGTGACGGGTATGGCCAAGGGAATCCTAGCTGCGAGATCGAGAGTCGTCCAAGGGGACCCTCCTCCTTGGGGCCCCTTGTCCCCGGTGAGTGCAACGAATGAAGCTTCCATAAGCGAGCAACCGGGGGCAAGTCGAATGCAACAGCTAGAAGCTAAACTGATGGATATGGAAGAAAGTTTGGCCCATGCCATCCATTTAATTTCGGCAATGGGAGCAGGGGAAAGACTGTCCGCTGAAGAGATGGCGGTACAGATAGCTACCCTTCAAAGTGTTATCTCCTATCCGATGGAGAATGTCCAGCAGCGGCCGTTACCTACCGGCGAAGGGGACACCCATCCGGGCGAGACGGGAGAGCAACCCAAGGAACTTCCAGCACAGCAGGAAATTCCACCGAGCAAGGGAGACCCGGTTGAGCCACCCGGAGAGACCCCCACCGAACTTCCTAACCAGGCAGGAGATGTGCCGCCAGACGGGACTCCCGCTGAGAGGCCTACGGAAGGGGAAGAAAAGCCCAGTGATACACCGGTGAGACCCCCTCTTACTTCTTCTATAACGGTCCGGCCGGACCAAGAGGGAGCACACGCGGCTCCCTCTGAGGAGGGAGCCCCTCGTCAACCGCGAGACATTGTCCCCGCCGGGCAACCTACGGGGGACGGTCTAACAGCGCCAAGAGGCCAGCCGCTTCCCAGATTAACAACACCCGGAGGGGCAAGCCCGCGCGGCCTTCCACCGGTTCAACCCTCGCCGCTGCGGCCTCTCTCACCTCGACCGCAGCTCATATTATTGCAGCAGCCCCAGGACCAGCCCGTTTTACCACCCCCGAACCAACCGGGACGGCCTGCACCACTACGACACCTTCAACCCCCTCCTCAGCGGCCGATTTCCACTCTCTCACACCAACCTCCTCCACCTCGACAGCTGCCACTAACGCCTCCCGTGTTACCGGCCAGACCGAGACTGCCGCCTCCTGCTCGCCTGCCACTACAGCCTCCGGCCCAACCAAGACCAACCCAGACACAGCAACCACGGCAACCTCCGCCCGCACAACCAGCCCAACCCCAGCCGGCACCGCAGGTTCAACCGCCACCCGTACAGCAGGCACCGTTGCCCCGACCGAGACTCCAGTTACCTCCTCCTGTTCCTCAGGCGCAACTAAGACTGCCGATGGACTTTTACCCAGCGCCTGCTCCGAGACAGGAACTCCCGATGGGTTGGGTGAAGCTGGAAGCCACCTTCGATGGGGATCCATCCAAATTGGGATTTTTCCTAGTCCAAGTGGTACAGTTTTTCAACCGGTGGGGGCACCTCTTCGGCAGTGAGGCCAGTCAAATCGAACATCTTGGATCTCGTTTACAGGGCAAAGCAGCAGACTGGTATGTAGGACTATACAATGTTGGGGCCCCAGAACTCGATACTCTTCAGGGGTTAGTGGATGCTGTCCGAGCGCAGTATGAAGACCCCTTAGAAGAAACCCGGGCCCGAACAGAATTGCAAGCCATCAAACAAGGCAGCATGTCAGCAAGAGACTATGTCACAAAATTCCGGCAATTAGCAGCCAAGTGCCCTAGGTGTGAGGAGTCCACCAAAATTATTCTGTTCAAACAAGGCCTTAACCCGAGACTTTTGGACAGAGCCCTCATGCAAGACAATCCCCCCACGTTGTTAGGGTGGATCCAACTTGTTTGCGAAGTAGAAAATCGCATGCTGGAAGTCCGTTTGGTTGAACAACAACAACAAACGGGACAAAGAAGGACATTGACCTTACAAAGGGGAACACGGGGAGCTAGCTACGCCACCCGTGGAGCGAGAGATGCTAGATGGCAACAAGGGCTGTGTTTGCAATGCGGACAAGCTGGTCACTTTGCAGCACAATGCCCTTACCGGCCTGTGCAAAGACCTCCGCTCCAATTACGGCGTCCAACCCTTGCTCCGTTTCCTACGCTCCAACGCCCGACTCCAGCACCCCGAGCAAATAGAGGCCGCGGCGCTTCCCAAAGGCCAGCCTCGGAGAGAGGGCTGGAAGCGGAAGAAGTCATGGAATACGATCCCGCTTCCCCAACCGCAGAAGCTAATCCAGAAAGTCCCCAGTCGGGAAACGAAATGGATCTGTCGTGAAAGGACCCAAACGACAGATCCGTCCTAAGCCCGTCCCTGCACGGAACCGGCCGCCTGGGTCCATCTTATTCATGCCAGTGACTCTAATCAACCCAGAGAGGAAGATGCATATTCGGGTGCAAGCTCTCATTGACTCGGGCTGCTCAAGAGACATCATTGCCCCTGCTCTAGTCAATGGACTAGTCCTACCAACTCGGGATCTACAAAACCCAGTAATCTTTGAGCAAATGGATGGTACCAACATGAATCCTGTAACAACTGAAACCATCCCAGTGATCACAGGCATGGGACAACATTGGGAGAAGAGGTCTTTTGTCATCAGCTCGACTGCCAAGTACCCGTTAATTTTAGGCAGCAAATGGCTGTGTGATCACAATCCCTACATAGACTGGGCACAAGGATGTATTACCTTCAGTCATACCAACTGCAAAAATCACCGTTGGAATCAAAACTGGGGCGAAGATCCGACTCATAAAGAAAAGGCCCTCCTCACCCAAGAAGAAGTCAACCAAATACCCGAACCGTACTGGCCTTTTCTAAATGCTTTCTCTGAAGAGGAAGCAGATACTCTACCCCCGCACCGACGAACGGACTGTGCGGTAGAAATTTTACCCGGAGCCTCACTGCCCAAAGGACGACTTTATCCCATGAGTCTCCATGAACGCGAAGAGCTCCGGAAATTCATCGACACCAACCTCCAACGAGGGTTCATCCGCCCAGCCGCTAGCCCCCACGCCGCGCCAGTCCTCTTCGTGAAAAAGAAGGATGGGGGACTTCGACTGTGCACAGATTTCCGAGGCTTGAATGCAGTGTCCACCAACAACGCCTATCCTATACCGCTCATCCGAGACCTTCTCAACGTCGTGGCCCAAGGTAAGATCTTTACGAAATTAGATCTAAAAGATGCTTACTTCCACGTTCGTATCAAGGCAGGGGATGAGTGGAAAACCGCTTTCAATACGCCCCTCGGACAATATGAATACTTAGTTATGCCTTTTGGTTTGACGGGAGCCCCGTCCGTATTCATGTCCATGATAAACGAAGTTCTACACGAATTTCTGTACAAAGGGGTGGTAGTGTACCTTGATGATGTGTTAATTTACTCAGACACCGAGGAAGAACATGTTCAAACGGTTCAAAAAGTTTTAGCCACCCTGATGAAGAATAAGCTGCCCATCAAACTGTCCAAATGTGAATTCCATAAAACCGAACTCACTTACCTCGGGTATTGTATCTCCCAAGAAGGCCTGAAAATGGATCCAGCCAAAATACAGGCGATCCAGGACTGGCAGAAACCCACCACCCGTAAAGAACTGCAATCCTTCCTGGGTTTTGCCAACTTCTATAGAGACTTCATAGCAAATTTCGCCCAAATCACGCTCCCTTTAACAGACTTGCTGAAAACCAAAAATAAAGGGGACCAAGCTAAAAAACCCTCTGCCAAACTGCAATGGACCCCCGATTGCCAAACGGCCTTCGATTGTCTGAAAAAGCAATTTGTAACGGAACCCATCCTCTCCCACCCAAACGAACAATCCCCTTTCATAGTACAGGTTGACGCCAGCGATACGGCGATAGGGGGGGTTTTACTGCAGAAGGGGGAGGATGGCAGGCTGCGGCCGTGTGCTTTCTTGTCTAGAAAATTTTCGGAGGCGGAAAGGAATTGGAATGTGTGGAGAAGGAGGCCTTTGCCGTAAAAGCGGCCCTTACTAACTGGAGACATTGGCTGGAGGGGGCGCGATACCCTTTCGAGGTCTGGACGGATCATAAAAATCTGGAGGCCCTCCGAAGCCCACGCAGACTGAATGCCAAGCAATTGCGATGGGCGGAATTCTTTTCCAAATTCAACTTCACTCTAAATTATCTCCCAGGCAAAACTAACTTTTTGGCAGACGCCCTATCGCGCATGCCCCAACATAAGAGCAAACGGGAGGAGACTGTCGACACTGTCTTCTCGCCCACGCAACTTGGAGGCGTGGTGACTACTCGCAGCCGTGCCAAGCAGCCCCTCCCGGCCAACCAAGAGTGGAAATCGAAACTTAAAACTGAGGTGGAGAAGGAGGGGGATAAGGCTCCGCGAAGCAAACTAACCCAAACCCCACAAGGGGATTGGCTAGCCGGGAGCAAATTTTATGTCCCAGACAGCCTCAGACTGGAAGTTTTGCAGCGCTGTCATGACGCTCCCACTGCTGGACATTATGGGTATCTGAAAACTTTACACCTAATCCAAAGACAATTCTGGTGGCCGGGCATGCGCAAAGACATTTCCCAATACGTTAGTTCCTGTCCTATTTGCCTCAGCGCCAAAACCAGAAAAGGGAAGCCTCCGGGTCTCCTGCAACCATTAGAAACGCCAAACAAACCCTGGGAAATAATATCTATGGACTTTATCACTGATCTACCTATCTCAAAAGGACATAATTGCATCTTAGTGGTGGTAGATCTGTTCTCCAAACAAGCTCATTTTATCCCCTGTACTGCTATACCCTCCGCTCGAAAACTAGCAGATTTGTTTCTAAAACACATCGTAAAATTACATTCTTTTCCGTCCAAGGTGATTTCGGATCGCGGCGGACAGTTCGTTGCCAACTTCTGGCGGGAGCTTTTGAAAATGTTGAATATTGAACAAGGCATCAGTTCAAGCCACCACCCACAAACCGACGGGCAATCCGAAAAAACAAACCAAATTTTAGAACAGTTTCTTCGTTGCTACATTAATTTTCAACAAGATAATTGGGTGGACCTCCTCCCTCTGGCCGAGTTCTCTTATAACAACAGTGTACACGCTTCAACGGGGGAGGCCCCCTTCAAAATTGTCTACGGGACTCACTTCAATCCCTTCCCGTTGGATGCCCCCCCTCTCCATTCCTCTAAATCGCCAGATGTATCTTCGTGGTGGGGGGAGGCGGCGCAGCAATGGGATCTTATTAAGAAGCACCTTGACAAAGCCAAACTGGATTACAAAAAATACGCAGACCGCCATCGTGCGGCCGAATGGGAATTACAACCTGGAGATCATGTGTATATTTCCACAAAAAATCTAAGACTTGCTCAGACCAGCCGCAAACTCGCTCTGAAATTCCTAGGACCTTTTCCTGTGCGCAAGATAATAAATAAAGTGACTGTTGCTGTAACTCTGCCCAAGAACCTGCGCCATGTGCATGATACGTTCCATGTCAGTCTTCTAAAAAGAGCTCCCACCGACAACAAATGGCACGTCAGAGCTCCACCCATTCCAACGTTGATTGACGACCAAACACACTATGAGGTACAACAAATCTTGGACTCTAAACTCAAACGAAATCAGCTTTTTTACCTCATTAGGTGGAAGGACTTTGATTCTGGTTACGATGAATGGGTGAACTCTGCACATGTTCATGCTCCTAGATTAACCAAAGCTTTTCATACTCGCTATCCATATAAGCCAGGGGGGGATTTGTTTTAAGGGGGGCAGAATGTCAGGTCCAGTGTATATCTAAACTGTACTGACTCCATTTTCTAATGCTTCTAGTGTTTGAGTATTCTCTTCCCAGGTGCACCAGTTCCCAGGCAGCATTCCCACCGGAGGAGACTGTTTTGTCTAACACCGTTCCACCAAGCATTGGCCTTGGAGGAGAGCAGCTTCCCAGGACTGAGAGATGTTGTTTTGAGAACTGTGGGGGGAGGCTGATCCAGATGGGTATTGTTACTCTGTATCTTATGCTTGCTCTTCATTGGTAACAATGATCATGTACCATCCTGATTCTCCTATTCAGGACAGTGGACTATAATGGACCTTTTCTGCAGTAAAGTTTCCTTTTCCAAACAATGGACTTGTGTTTGCTTCTA
This sequence comes from Eublepharis macularius, assembly GCF_028583425.1. Taxonomy (NCBI): domain Eukaryota; kingdom Metazoa; phylum Chordata; class Lepidosauria; order Squamata; family Eublepharidae; genus Eublepharis; species Eublepharis macularius. The sequence goes on along the minus strand of NC_072797.1, from coordinate 43,721 downwards.
AAGGGAACCCTGTAGTGAGTGCCTTATTTAGCCACAGTCTGACAGTCTGACAGTCTCGATTCTCCTCGGAAGAGGGGAATAATGTCATAGTCACCAAAGGGATTCGGGGTCGACCTCATGATTTCTCTCAACCTCCCCCAACCCTTCTGGTATCCTCGTTCTGACACAAAACAAACATCGGTTTCCCTAAGCCCCGGCGGCATGATAACTGCCAGTATGTCGCCTCGTGGAATTCCCATTATCCCTAAAAGCACCTCCTCTATCATGTATTCTTCTGTGAGCTTTTGTGGATCTGAGCCTTTATACCTGAACCGAATAACAAATCTTTGCCTCGGATCAAATTCTCCTTCATCTTCTCTCATATTGAAGAAATCCTCTAAGAATTCTTCATCCTCCAGTCTCTCCTTTTCAAAATCCGTCCGACGGCGGGGGGGTTCTCCATCCGTTTCCCCCTCCCTCCGTGATCCCGGGTCCCTTGGCCTCCTACCGGTTCCCCTCAACATGTCTGCATAAGACGTTCCTGCGCTCCCAACGGAAGGTGTGTGGGCTGGTAAGGATTCGCTAGAACCCGTTGTTAGAGGTTCCCTAGAATCTGTTGTTAAAGATTCTCTAAAACTTGCTGCTGAAACCTTAGGCATTGCGTCAGGAAGAGTATTACTCGTAGGTAACCTAGGTGTTGTTACAGTTACTCCCGGGTTTCTAGGAACCGGTAGGACCACATCCCTCTTAGGTTCTCCTTGGTTTCCCAATGCTATCCCCACTGGCGTACCTTGTGACACATCAGCATCTCCTACTCCAATTCCCAAACCTTGGGCTCCCTTTTCCACCCTAACCGTGCATACCGATATTTGTGTATCACGTTCCCGCTTTCCGTTTGTCTCTGATGTTACATGATTGGAAGGATCCTCCTGCAAGATCACTGAAGTTCCTGCAGAAGGATTTACATATGTCTCAAATGTCTCATGTATGTTTTCTTTACTCACAGGTCCTGTATTAAGTCGCAGTTCAATCAATTCCGAATCCGTGTCCATGACGAAGTTCCCTATCGAGATATCTTCAGTCGTCACAGGTAAGTTTCCTTGCACGGTGATCAGAAGGGAGTCCTGTTCTGATTGCATGTCTGTCTGCATCGGTAGAACTGTCTCGTTCATAGTCCTAGTCATTGAGGTCAAGCTAACAGCTTCTCCCTTCCCTTCAGATGACAGGCTGGTCTGTGCTGTATCGGGAAGAGAAAGAACACCCGAAGACCCAGTATCCACTTGCGAAACATTCCCCCGCAGGGGTGCCTTGTCCCTAAAGTTTAATTCCCTGCTCTCCTTCCTTCTCCCCTCCCTTCTCCCCTCCCTCTGCGGCTTCCCTCCACATCTCTCCGAAGAAACTACTTCCTTTCTCTTAATATCCCTATCTGATATACATCCACCTTCCTTAGTAGGGGCTAACTCCATCTCCTCTTCTTCCTCCTCTTCCCTTTCGGAACTAGAGAGAGATTCTATGCCAGATAAGCCAGATAACCCCCCGCTGTCCTCATCTCCTCCCTCTCCTTCCTTTTCAGTCCCCTTTTCATCTTTCATCCCTCTCTCTCCTTTCTTCCTACGTCCCTCTTCATCTTCTAGAAAGAGCCTCTTATCCACAGAACAGAAACGACCGTGACCCTCACCCGTTTGCGGGAGACTCTGCGAAGCAGAGTCTCCCTGGCGACACATTCGGGCATCTTGTGCTGCTATCATGGCAGATAATTCAGCATGCGATGGAATCGTCACAGGATTAGCCAGCTGAGTCGTATCCGTCATCATCTTAGACACAGTTTTCCGTTCAAGCCTTCCTTTCCTGGGCGCGACACTCCTTCCAGTCGACGTCTCCGCCTCTCCCTTTAGTCGTTGAACACGGACTTTGAAAACATGCAACACTTGGACGCACCAGTGTATCAAATCTTTTTGTGTCATTTCTGTCGCTCTCTTGCCAGGTTCGTCAAGAAATCCCGTGCCTTCCGCCGGCGGTCTTTCTTCAGCACGACGACAGATACCTTTGAGAAGTTTCGTAAGTCCCTCCTCCGTCAACCAGGAGGGATAGGTCTCCGTCGAAGTACGACTCCGACGTCCTATGACAAGCCTATCAACGATGTTGATCGATAGGGATCTGGCATAAAGAAGATTTTGCGGCGGCGGCTCTCGTCCGGTTTCCTCTCCATCAGTAAGATAGGTAAACAACACCTCCTTTTGTTTATCAAGCAAGTCTATCATCGAGTCCTTGCTTCTCTTAGTTAACGAAGGCGTGGGTACCATCACCCATCCCACATGAGTCAACAGAAAACCCCAGAACTTTGCCAAATCGAGCTTATTCATTTGTTCTGGAACCAAAAGGTCCAGACCCTTAGACATGGGACCAAACTTTATCTTCTCCCAGGCATTAGTCAATTGGATCTCTCTAACATTCCGGACAGCATTAGATTCTATCCCTGGGGTTCCACATTCCATAGACAGGGCCGGAGACAAGTCCCCGATTCCAACCCCCTGTTTTGCTATACTCGTATTTTGCTCCTCTGAGAGCTGTCCATAAATATGTGTAGAACAATCTTCTTGTTCAAGACTCTGGGAAGACTGTCGGTCTGCATGTTCTTGGGCACCCTGTGAAGTTCGGGCCGAGTGAGATTCTTGCCCTTGCTTCTGCTTCTTTTTAGCCGGTTGTTCCTCCGGGGACGAACTGTGGTCAATGACACCCTTAGAACATTTTGTTCGGGAGGAAGGGACGATGTTTGAAGAGTCTTCATCGACTTGTGCCAGTTTGAATAAGTCCTCATAAACGTGGACCTTGTGTGTCTCTTTCAGTATTATATCAAGAAATCTGTCCTTCTGTTTAAGGAGTTTAGCACGCCGTTCAAGGTCCAGACAATCCACTAGGTGTTTATCCACATTTTGAATGGAAATTTCCGTTTCTTTTAGCTGGTAACGAGCTTTACGTAGTCCCTCGGCCCATCTTTGCCTTTCCTCTTCGGGCTCTCGGGGTAAGTCTGTGTTAGAGGAGACGATGTCTTTCTCCACGGGGATCTCCGAAGGAACAGGTTCCGATTTTGCTCTACAAGCTATAGGGGACTTAGCTAAATCCATCACCTCGTCAAGATAACGGTCCATACGCCGCTGAGAAAAATCATCCCCCTTTCCCAGGACAAAGGAATCCTTCGATTGTTTATAAGCTGCTCTTTGGCGTTGGATAACAGCGACATCAATAGAGTCAACCCGGGAAACACGGCGAAGATCAAGGTCGGAGTCAGAGGTAAGAATAAATTCAACTTCACTCCCTTGGTCGGGGCAGAGTCTTGACTGCTGTATGTCTTCCTGAAATTTGGTGCTGTGGGAGGGGCCCCCTGTCTGTTTAAGGGCCTGTCCTTGTTTCTCCATTTGCACAGCAGCTGTTATCGGAAGTCGATCTCGGCTTTTAATAGATTGCATATCTGGTTCAGCCGTGTCAACATCTGGGTCAGCAAGCGGGTCCATCACATCACAACACACTGGTGCGTCAGAATGAGGAATGGGAGTAGAGGTCTCTTCGGGAGTAAGGACCTGTGTAATAAAGTTCTCAGTCTTCTGGGCCTCCTGAGTTATAAAGGTCTCCTCATGAGTAAGTACATGTGTAACAGCGTCCCCAGCATTCAGGGTTTTCGTAGGAGCAAAGGTCTCCTCGTGAGTAAGGACACGTGTAACAGCCTTCCCAGCATTCAGGATTTGCATAGGAGTAAAGGTCTCCTCGTGAGTAAGGACACGTGTAAGCACCTCCCTAGCATTCAGGATTTGCATAGGAGCAAAGGTCTCCTCGTGAGTAAGGACACGTGTAACAGCCTCCCCAATATTCAGGTCTTGCTTAGGAGCAGAGGTCTCCTCATGAGTAAGGACAGGTGTAACAGCTTCCCCAGCATTCAATTTTTGCATAGGAGCAGAGGTCTCCTCGCGAGTAAGGACACGTGTAACGGCCTCCCCAGCATTCAGGATTTGAATAGGAGTGAAGGTCTCCTCGTGAGTAAGGGCAAGTGTAACGGCCTCCCCAGCATTCAAGTTTTGCTTAGGCGCAGAGGTCTCCTCGCGAGTAAGGACACATGTAACAGTCTCCCCCACATTCAGGCCTTGCATAGGAGGAAAGGTCTCCTCACGAGTAAGTACACGTGTAACAGCCTTCCCAGAGTCCAGGGCGTTCTTAGAAGAAAAGGTCTCCTCAAGAGTAGGGCCACGTGTAACGGGTTTCCGAATGCTCCGGGTCTCCTCAGGAGTAAAGGTGTCATTCAAACTCTCACCCACCACGTCCAGGGCCAGGTCATCCCCAGACCCCTCTAAGGTTACAGCGGCCTCTCCTGTTGCTTGTTCCATTGAAAGCAATAGGGAAAAGGAATCCTCCTTTAAAGCGGCAGGGATCTTCTGGGAGGGGTCAAAACCCAAACTGGGGGTCTGGTCTATATTCCCCAGGGGCCCTCGAACATCCTTACTGTCCGTGACGTCAGAAGGCACGACTCCCAAAGCGGATGGCAGCAGATGAAGTTGGAAGCCTTTTTCTTGTAGGCCATGCTGGGAAGCATGGTCTCCATTGTCTCCATTGTCTTCTATAGGCAAAAATTCGATCTCAATTTGGGGGTCCCCCCCAGGAGGGGGGGCCTCCATATTCGGACCCCCTGATGGGGGTACCCTTAGGAACAAACTCTGACCAAAATTGAAATTTTTCTGAGAGATATAATAGGTCAAAAAAGCGAAAATCCAAACCAGGAAGTGAGAGCTCCTTGATCGCACGTCTGCTATTCAAGGTGGGTGGGGTTAGGGTTAGGGTTAGGGTTAGGGTTAGGGTTAGGGTTAGGGTTAGGGTTAGGGTTAGGGTTAGGAAAATAAAGATTTTTATTTAAGTTATCCATCCTACAGTTTGAGGGAACACAGTCCCATCAATGAAAGTTACAAATCTCAACCTTTAACTCTGAGTAAATACCAAATACCTTATACTATATACTTTATACTTTCAAATATTCATAAATACTTGCAAAATATAAAATACAAATACAAATACAAATACAAATACAAATACAAATACAAATACAAATACAAATACTTGCAAAATATAAAATATTTGCAAAACACTTACAAAATACTTTCAAAGTACAGAATACAGACAACGTACAGCAGACAACATACTATATACTCTATACACCATACCCACTATATACATAGACACTCTAGATATCAATGTACATCAGCGTATGTCAGTATACATCAGCATGATCAGCCTTATGAACATAACGAAGAGGAACTATAAGTATAAGCATATAAGCATAACTATAACCAGACAAAAACACACACAATATCTCAATATTACAATTAGAAGATCAGCAGATCAGCACGTTACCAGATTACAAATTCACTAACTATAATAGTACAAGGTTACAAAGTTCCATCATTTTAAAGTTATGTAGTTACAAATTTGTTGCAAAGTTGTTACAGTACACGGTAAAAACTCAGTTTACAGCAATGTATATTGTTGTATTTTGTTTCATTTTGTCTCATATTGTCTCATACATTCAGACTGTGCTTTGGTTATTAACAGAGTTCTGTTTTTGATTTTCCTACAGATTCTCACAAATTCTCACGTGATTGGTGGATTGGTGCCACGTAACCACAACCACCACCGACGCCACTGCTCTCTAGGTACCCTCTCCTGATCATATGCTGCCATATCTGCCAGACGGCGCCAGACATGAATTATCGTTCCCTGGACAGATGACTTTTTCCTTCTGTCACCGGTTCGCAACTGCCGTGCCCTCAACCACGTGAGACTTTGAACTACTATGAGATTAACTAAACGCACGGTGTGCCAAGCCACTGCCCAATAACGAGGTGGGTCACCTTGGTCTCTCTCAGGGCCCTGAAATCCATCCATTGGACAGTAGCCAGACGCCACTGTCTCCCACTGCTGCTCTTCCAAGTAAGGCCAGCGTAGCAAGCGGGCCACTCCTGTCCACACTTCTCTTGATGTTTTACACTTGATCAGAAAATGGTCAACAGTCTCTCGGACAGGTGGGTCTCTCAAACTCGTCCCACAACCCGGCCTCCGGCAATGCTGCTCTTCCTCTGGTCTCCAGTGTCTCCTACCCAAGACATTCGGGACTTGATGGAACAGTCGCCATCTCGTCTCCCAGAGAGACATCGGCACCCTCTTGTCAGTGAAAAGCTCTTTTCGCTGTGGCACATCTTCACCCGCCCTCAAATAAGCGGAGAGGTTGTCTTTATGTGACATCTTCTCTCGGTGCGCTGCCCACACCTCCTCCATCATCCCCATGTAAATCATTTGAGTTGATGTTCGGTATCCTTGTCCCTCCTGCATGCTCTCTTTCACTAGATTAGCTGACAGCTTCCACCGCTTCACTGTCTTGGCGGTCTCCTGGAGCCATTCGGGTAGCTCCGCTAGCACTGCCTGTGTAAGGCGGAGCGTCGGATTGCGTCCTCTCCACCATCCTACCTCCCACTGAGAGCCTTTGCAGGCGCTCCAAAACAAAGTTCGTTTTATCTGCTCTCGGCGCCACTCTCCACCCTGCTGTGAAGGTGCCATGTTAGTTGCCAAAAATTTTGCCAAGTAAAGCACTTCCAAATTGGGGAGTCCGAGGCCACCCTTCTGCACGGCTAACTGAAGGACTGCATTGCTAACAGGAAAACGATTTGATCCTAAAATGAACTCTCGGATTCGCGCCGTCACCTCCTTCAGAACATGCTGCTCAGGTGGGTATACATGTGCGATGTAGGTCCCTCCCGGGACTACATACGTCCTTACATAAATCGCTCGTTGATACAATGTCAAGCAAAACTTTTGCCATGTCTCTAACTGACGCTTTGTCTTTTCAAGCCAAGCCGTCCAGTTCACTTTCCAACCTTTGGCCGTCAGTGTAAAACGGATGCCCAAGACACGGACGTCCTGCTCCTTTTGTATCTCCCCCCTCGCCTCTCCTGACTGTTCCACGTCTCGCAAGGCTGCCTCATCATGGAGACCGGTGATTCTCATGCCTGCGACGTTATTGTGGTCCACAAGATGGATGACCCGGGACTTGTCAATGTTAATGCGTGCTCCTGTGCTTTCAGCATAATCCTCCAGCTCTGCGCGTATGGCTCCTACCTCCTCCCGTGAAGCTGCCAGCAGATTAACATCATCTGCATGACTGATTACCTTCACCACTACAGCGCTAGCCAGCCTTCTCTCCATTCTGATTCCTTGGAGTTTCGAGTTGCCATCTATCCTTCGCAAAAGCGGATCTAAAGCCAACACGTAGAGCAGCGGGCTCAGGGGACAGCCCTGTCGGACGCCACCTTGCAGCCACATCTTCTGCCCCTCTGTTCCTGCTACTTGCGGCGTGGCCGAAGCGTATCTGTACAGAGTCTGAAGCCACGAGATAAATCCTTTTGGCACCCTCTTCTCTTCCAATACGGCCCACAGGAAGTCATGGTTTACTCTGTCAAAGGCTTTACTCTGGTCACATTGGACGAGAAAGCCTGCCCATTTCTGTTGCTGGACCCGGGTGAAAACATCGCGCAGCACCGTCAAAGAGTCACTCATTCTCCTCCCTGGCACAGCACTCGATTGGGAGAGGTGAATCATCTCCGATGCTCCCTTAGCCAATCTCTGGTTGAGGATCGCTGCCAGGAGCCGGTAGTCTGCATTCGTTACCGTAATGGGCCGCCAGTTCTGCGGCTGCGTCTCATCGCCTGCTTTATAGATGAAACTCATGCGGGCATCATACATGGAGGCGGGCAGGCACCCATTTCGAAGGCCTTCATTAAATACCCTTGCCAAAGGTTCTCGCAACAGCCCCCGAAACTTCTTATATAGGCCATAGTTGAGTCCATCAGGCCCTGGAGCAGATTTCCACTTCGCACGAGCGATCGCCCGGTCAACTTCTTCAGGCAGGATAGGCTCTAGGAGCACCCGATGTGCCTCACTGTCTTCCTGCCATATCCCTTCATTCTTGTTGCCCATCGCTGATGCGAGATAAACTTTCTTTCTTTCTTCGTCAATCGGTCGACGTGTCATCAGCTCTCCATAGAAGGACCCCATAATAGCGACCATCTCCTCTGGCCGTGTCCGCAAACCACCGCCATTTGGGTCTTGCAAGGCTGTCATGGACAACCGCTCACGTCTTATGAAGTCGCTTTGCCACTGACCCTTCTGCACAACCGGGCCTTTACGTCTGCTGCGTTCTTCTCTGATTCTCGTCTCTCGCCTATGTCGGTGATACGACTCTACTGTCCGTCGGCACTCCAAAAAGGCTCTGGCATCCACTGTCTCACCCCGGGCTTGTCTCTCACAGAACCGCAGGTATCTGTACAAAGCTTTCTGATATTGAAGCAGCAAGCGGTTGTGTGTCTTACGGCAGAGCTGCTGGCAACAGCGCCGCAGCGCCTGCTTTGTGGCCTCCCACCATTGGGCCCAGCCCTCCTCATCCGGTCCTGGGCTCTTCCACCGCCAGTTTGCTACCAGACTTTCTATTTCATTAACAAAGGTATTGTCACGTAATAGCCATCCTGGGATCTTCCACCTTGACTGAGGTCGCCCCACCGGCTCACCTGCTCGCTCCCTCAGTCGTACCTTCAGCAAGCCGTGATCTGACCACGGCGTCCACATAACCCTAGCGTGTTCTAGCGCCAGCCGTTGATCTGTCCATATTCGATCGATCCTACTGGCACCCTTGGGGTGAAGAAAAGTCATGTTTGTCACTCCTCCAATGTGCTCAAACATGCCGACATATATGCGCCGTCCCTGGGTTGGAAAAAATTCAAAGGAGCAGTGGTGATCTGCTGCCGTGTCTTGAAGGTGAAGTCTGTTTTGCAGCCATGCATTGAGACCGCGTTCTTCAGCAGTCAAAGGTTTCACGAGCTGGGGTTGGTCTGCCAGAGGTTCCATCTCTTCCTCCGTCCTAGGTGTTTTCACTCGGTCTGTTTCTCTTGTTCTGTTATTGAAATCCCCCAGAACTATATAAGACTTTCCCGTGTCAACTGTGTAGTCTTTTAATGTGGCCCAGAGACGCTCCCGTTTGGTTTTCTGTATAGGGGCATAAACAGCGCAAAGCCGAAAATGTGCCCGGTCACTGGAAGAGCTCTGGTTCCTGGCTATGCTAAAATCGACAATCTGTAAATGACCGGGCTCTGCCTCAATATGCCGTTCGATTTGCCATCCTCTTTTGTGTCGAAAGAGAACCGCAACACCCCCTTTTCCTTCTGCATTGTAGGACCAAAGGGAGTGGCCAACGGTCCAAAGACGTTGGGCGTGGGCCCTCTCTCTTTCGCTAATAAAATGAGTCTCTTGCAATACAATTATATCACAATTCAAGCTACGCAGGGTAGTTAAAATCTGTTCACGTCTTGCCGTCTGCCGCAATCCACGGCAATTCCAGGTAGCCACCGTGAGTCCAAAGCCTGATCTGACACACGGTGTAGAAGTAAAAGGAGACATCCTAGGAGAGGCTACAGTTTCTGCTTCAGTAGAGTTTTCCATTGTTTGAGAGTTAATGATTGTGTACTTCTTCTTGAACGATCTCTTCTACCGTCTCTTCCACTATGGACTGTTGTTGCAGGTCCCCGGCATGCTGGTTTTCCTGCTGCTGGTACTGTTCTGCCCCCTCAGGAATAACTAGAGGTGCAGCCTTACTAGAAGCTCCGCTGTCCGGCTGAGAGATGGACGAGAGAGATGGTGGTGTTGGTAGTGGTGGTGATGGTATAGAGGACGCCAAGGTGCCATCCTCTACCGGAACTAGCTCTAAAGTGGGCTCTCGAAGAGCTGTTAGGTCAGAAGTTCCTGTACATGTCTGTTGTTCCTCCGTTACCCCTTCCGACTGTGAACAGTCCATCAGTATTTGCTTTTCCTCTCCTTCCAGTTGTCGACCAGGAATTTTTCGATCGTCACACAATGAGTCAGTCTGTCCCGATTGCATTGTCATAAGTCCTTCTGCTCTCCTCTTCTTTTCTGCCTCTCCTCCAGACCCACTTGCACTCCCCCTTTCCTCCTTCCCCTCTTTCCGTAACTTCTTCCGTTTTTTGGTCTGTTTACTGCCTAAGGGCAAATCCGTTCTCTCTCCCATCTCAATTTCTGATTCTGTCACTTCAGCCATCTCTCCCACCTGTGCAGGGGTGACGTCACTTCTTTCCTCCAACCGCTGGTATCGGTTCGTGGTCACCGGTATCAAAGATCCAGTTTCAACTTGTTCAGGCGGCACTGTAACCCTGCCACGTTTCCGCCCTATCGTCTCCCATTCCTGATGACCGTTTTGGTAACACTCCGTACGATTTCCATCACCTTCCCTCTCTAGCCTTTCCGTATCCGTTTTTTCACTCCTTTCCATATCTGTGTTTTGCTGTCTCTCCCGTTCCTCCCTCCGTGCAGCCCTCTGTTCTTCTGCCGACCGACGGGAAGCTGCTTCTTTCTCAGCCCTTTCATACTCTGCCGTTCTCCGAGCACTCCACCGCTCCCGCTCCCTCTGCCACTCCCGCTGGTATTTCTCTGGATCCCGGAGGTTACGTGCACTTAATGGGCACCAACGGTAGGGGTGCCCCTCCACCTGGCACAAGCTGCAAGTAACATCCCTTTGGCAGCTTAATGTCGTATGTCCTCTCGTGCCACACTTGGTACATAGCCGTGTTAAACAGTCTCGTCGGATATGAGAGTAATCCCCACAAAGAAAGCAGGCCGGAGGCTGACCACTGTACCTTACCGTCGCTCTCTCTCCACCCATAAAAAAGTAACGGGGCAAGTGTCTGAGTCTGCCTCTATCATCTCTCTCCAGAGTAACCACCAGCTTGTATTCGCAGGTCCATATACCATATTGGTCCATCTTCTTTTGGGGTTCGATTAGGATGGTACAATCTCGAGCCAGTCGCCGTGAAACATCCTGCTCGGGGACATCCCCTGATCTAATGTACACAGTTACAACCCGAGTTTCTCCATGAAAGAGCGGTTGAACTTCATACTCTCGAAGGACGGCCTCATCACGGCGTAGCGCAGATCGACAGCTATCCCAAAACCTATGGTAAGGGCTCTCTGCTTTAAAGATAACATCAATTTCTTTCATGCCTGGTGGAATACTAACTGCCCATAGAGAGCTAGGGTCAATCCCAAGACCATCAATTAGCAAGGTCTTAACCACATAATCTCTTTCCATTTTTGCTTCATCCGCCCCTTTGTATCGGAGGCGTATCACATATTTGCGGTCTTCCCCCCCCGTCGTGTCCCCTTGAGCAGAACGGTAATATGCCGCAAGCATGTCTTCATCCTCAACATAACCCGGATCACGAACCCAATATCCCGGCATTTGACCCACACCTCTGCCCACACCTCTCCCCGATGCTCCCGATGCTGCTGCCTGCGCATACGATCGTGGTGTTGACACCCCAGGCATTCGTTTCTCACCATTAACAGGAACATCGTCAATCCTACTACTAACATTGACGTCAGCCCGTGGTAAACCTTGTTGATCCTGCCGCTCCCGCCCATCAGTTCCAGGGTGAAAGCCGACTGTCTCTTCCCCTTTCTGCATTGTTGTTAAATATCGTCCCGGATAACGAGGTGGTCTCTGAGGACGAGGTTGTTCCGAGGACTGCCTTCCTCGATCACCTGGAGCAGCACCATGTCCTTTCAAGTTTTCTTCCATTTCACCTTGGTGGGTCTGCAAGCACCTACGTGGGGGCGTAACAAGAGACAGCAGAGCTGTGCTCGATTTTACCATTCCCTCCCTCTCTATCTCTCTTGTTCCCCCTAGCCTTGATTGTGGGCGTGACACAGACCGCTTCAAGAAATCTTTGGCTTCCCACCTGGAGCGCTTCATCTCAACCCTCTGCCCCTCCTGTTTATCCGCCCTCTCTACCCCACGTTTTGTTCTTTCATCTGCATATTGTACTTCCATTTCACTATCTGTACCGGTCCCCCTACTCGAACACATCTCTTCCTCCATCTGGTGATCCTCCCTGTCATCTGCATCAAAATCACTTTCAGAAGTGATCATTTCTCGTTCACCCTCCCTGTATTGCCATAGACCTAGTACTGTCTTTGTTCTCCATTCCTTTGTTCCCTGTTCCTTCTCTTCCCTTCTCTTCTGTCCCACAGTCCCTTTAGCTAGCCCAAGCGGTTTCTTGAATGTCTGTCGAAAGGAATTCCCCACCAGACCCTCAGGTTCATCCTCACCGGTTTGTGGGGGTAGCCCGACTGCAGCCACCCCCTGTCCCGTCGTTTGGGCCCGACTCAAACTCCTCGTCGCAGATTCCAAAGATGCCATCGAAACAGGATTCCGTGATGCGTTTCTCGGTGGAAGAGGCGCACCTGTTTCTCGTTCCCCCTGACGCTCATCCTCATTCTGCTCCCTGCTTCTCTTTCGCATACGTAGGTGTCGACACATCCTGTGTAGCCACTCTTCCCATTCCACATGCGTCAGAATTGTGGTCTCATCACCAATAACAGTCCACATAGGTGGAGGCGTGGTCTTCGGATGTCGTATGCGTTGGATAATGCAAATAATGCCAACTTCCGTCAACCATTCTGGCTCCTTTACAGGCTGGGTTCGCGGCTGACGTGCCACGAGCAGTTTTTCCACTAGAGCGAGCGTCATAGATCTTGCAGTAAGAGCTTCCGCTGCCCTGGCCTCTTCAAGTTGTCCATTCCAAACCTCTAGCAACAGGTCTTTTGCAGTTGTGAGCATATCCCAGAGGTCCTGTTGCCGATACGCACGAAGGGTAGGGATTTTCGGGTCCGTCGGCCAAGCGATTCTCGACACAAGGTAGCCCCAAAACTTCAGCAAGTTTTTAGTATCCGTAGGTTCTGCAAAGATCAGATGATGAGCATCTTCAGCTTCCAGCTGCAGGGTTCCAGTCCAACGCTGTCTGATTTCGCGCTCTTTAGAGAAGCTGCATCTAGGGTCATCGCCTATTGGTAGGTCATCACAATCTGTATCAGCTTCATCTACCCCTGACAAAGATGCCTCTTTATCAGTAAACTCTTTCCGCCGCCGCCGCTGCTGCTGCTGAAGTATCACTGGTTCTTGTTGATGACAGGCATGGTTTTCTCGAGTCCCCGCCTCCTGAGTCTCAATCCGGTTTTCCGTTAATGGGACCGAAAATGGCTCTGCATGCGAAAAGCTGCCAGGCACCCCTCCTTCTTTATCTTGGAAGGATTTATTAGAAGCTGATGGAGTCGAGTGGAACCGTCTCAACTCATCCATTTTGGATTGAATACCCTGCAGCTGTTTTTGCAGGTTGGAAAGCTTTTCCTTTTTGACCTCCATTCGACCGGTAATACGCTCTATCTCCGATTCTACAGTATCATCAAGTTCAAGAGCTACGAAATTTGCTAGGACCCGCTCATCGTCTTTCAACTCTTGAGTACATAAGGTAAGTTCTGCACTCTTTCTCTTTGCTTCTTCCTTAAGCATCATCATCTGTCCTTCTCTCCACTGTTTCATCTGAAAATCTTCTGCAGTTTGAGGAACATCCTCAAGCGTAAGGGTCTCCTCACGCATAAGAACATGTGTAACAGCCTCCACCTTATGCAGGTTCTCTGTAGGAGCAGAGGTCTCCTCAAGAGTAAGGTCATGTGTAACAGGTTCCTCAGTATTCAGGTCAATCATAGGAGCAACGGTCTCCTCAAGAGTAGGGGTATGTGTAACAGCCTTCACAACGACGAGGGAGTCATTAGAAGAAAAGGTCTCCTCAAGAGTAGGGACTGGTGTAACGGCTTCTCCAGTGCTATGGGTCTCCTCAGAAGTAAGGACGTCACTCAAACCCCTAAACTCCACATCCCGGGCCCGATGATTCCCAGATGCCCCAGAGGGAAATACTGCACGTGTTGTTGCTTGCTCCATTGAAAGCAATGGGGAAAATGCTTGCTCTTTTAAAGAGGCAGGGGTCTCCCGGGAGGGTTCAGAACACAAAATGGAGCTCTGGTCAACATTCCCCAAGGGCCCTTGAACAGTCTTACTGTGTCTGATGTCTGAAGATACTGTCCCCAAGGCGGATGGCAGCAGATGAAGACTGAAGCCTTTTTCTTCTAGGCCACGCTGAGAAGCATGCTCTCCATTGGTTTCTATGGGCAAAAATTCGATCTCCAACTGGGGGTCCCCCCCAGAAGGGGGGGGCTCCATATTTGCACCCCCTGATGAGGGTACTCTCAGGAACAAACCCTGACAAAAATTTCTATTTTTTGAAAAGAATCAGTAGGGAAAAAAAGCAAAAATCCGAACCAGGAAGTCAGAGCTGTCTGCTCGCACGTCTGCTTTCCAAGTTGGGCGGGGTTCGGGTTCGGGTTCGGGTTCGGGTTCGGGTTCGGGTTCGGGTTCGGGTTCGGGTTCGGGTTCGGGTTCGGGTTCGGGTTCGGGTTCGGGTTCGGGTTCGGGTTCGGGTTCGGGTTAGGGTTAGGGTTAGGGTTAGGGTTCGGGTTCGGGTTCGGGTTAGGGTTAGGGTTAGGGTTAGGGTTAGGGTTAGGAAAATAAAGATTTTAGGAAAATAAAGATTGTTATTTAAGTTAGGAAAATAATTTTTTTTTTTTTTAGGAAAATAATTTTTATTTAAAGTATTACCATTCTACAAACAAACAATAAGGTACAATTTAAAATATTCAAAAACTTACAAAATCAGTTTAAAAACTTTTAAATCTATAAACATCTCATCTTAAACATAAAACTTTAAATCTTATAAACTTTTAAACTTATAAACTTTTAAACTTTTAAACTTTTAAACTTTTAAACTTTTAAATTTTCATAATATTTTCATAATATCACACATAATGTTACAACAAAGAAAGAAAGAACATAATGCCATCAACATTCTGGCAAAGAACAAAGAACAACAAAAAAGTTACATAAACTACAAATAATACAAGTAGTACAAATAGTCGAAAATAACACCAATTATTCAGATAATACAGATAAGGTAATTGAGGTAATTAAGATAATTAAGGAATTAAGGAACCGGAGGATTAACCTCCTTGAACCACCTCCATCTGTTCAGCCAAACTGAATTCTTAGAACCTCTTCCCTCCCATCTTTTGACCTTTGTCAAATAGTCAGTGATATAAGATACGGTTTTTTCAAGGGAAACCTTCATACCAGTATAAATCTCCTGTTTCCTATTTATCATTGCAGAATTAACGAAAATAAGATTTACCAACCTAACTATGGACCACGGAAACCTAGTTCCTGTATTTCGATGTTTATTCACTGGATCACAAGCAGTTTTGGGACCTTCATATCCTTCCGTAGGTTCTAATCCCGATACGATAGTCTCCCACGATTGTCTAATCAAAAACGGCCACCGAAGTGCTCTTCCTACGCCCGCCCATTCCTTCTTAACGGCCACACACTCTTTAACAGCATGAGCGATAGTTTCAGGCACATGTTTTTGAGGATACAGATCCTTACATTGCACTCTCGGACATCGTTGTTCAGCTTCTGAGGCTCCAAATTTCTTCGTTCCAACATGAAGTACTTGATGGTACAGCCTCCATCTCAGATCCCAAAGCGCATAAGGGATGGTACAATCCTTAAAAGTTGGAACAGGGAAGATCTGATCCTTGAGATAAGATGATAATGAGTCTTTATATTGTCGTTCTCGATCATAAGGAACCATTTTGGCACGATGTAGAATAGCCCAATAAATTCTTCCAGTCGTACCTTTAACCCCAGGAACACAGGCTCTAACTTCGGTCGCAGTAATCTGAAACTTTTGTATTCCCATTGCTACCTCTATCATAAAATCCGGAAGTTCTCTTTTCAAAAATACTGTAAGACGAGTTGGAAAAATACCTTCTATCCACCATTTTTGAGCCCACTTAGTCTTCTCCCAACTACTCATGAAGAAACAGGTGGTAAAAATTCCTTGCGTGATGACACCAGGCAACGGTTGTGGCCACGTTCCACAGTTGAAAACTAAAAAAATGGAAAGAAACCAAAGACCGATATTGGGCAATCCCAGACCACCTTCACTATGTTTTCGCTGACTAACTAATCTCGATAAGGGAAAATGAAGAGTTCCAAAAATCCATTTATAAAGTACTTTCGTTACAGCAGACATGATCGACTCAGGTGGAGGATAAACAGTTGCAAGATAATTGCCTGCTGGAACACAATAAGTAGTAAAATATTTGATCTTTTTAGCTGTCGACAACTTCCAAAACTTCCACCTCTCCAGTAACTCACAAACACGTCGTTGCCAACCTTCCCAGTTAGTCTTCCAACCCCCATTCTTCAAACTAAACGTCACTCCTAAGATCTTCAAATCAACAATCTCCTTGAATTTCCGCACATCATCATCACCACCGTCATCCACCTCTTTATCGCCATCTTTTCGTCGTTCACCATCACTTTCTCTTCTTTCACTTTCAGTTTCCCTTTCACTCTCATCAGTCCCAAACTCCATCGATCTCATCTTCATCATTCCCATCCGACCATCCAACGCATAAAGTTTACTCTTGTCTTTATTGATTTTTGCTCCCGAAACCACTTCATAATGATGTAAATGGTCTTGTGCCCTCACAAGTTCCTGTTCGTTTCCAAAAAGAATATAACAATCATCAGCATGAGCAAGAGCAGCAA
The DNA here is from genome assembly GCF_028583425.1 of Eublepharis macularius. Classification (NCBI taxonomy): domain Eukaryota; kingdom Metazoa; phylum Chordata; class Lepidosauria; order Squamata; family Eublepharidae; genus Eublepharis; species Eublepharis macularius. The sequence goes on along the minus strand of NC_072797.1, from coordinate 27,142 downwards.
GACGATAATCAGAATCCAATTCCGGTAGAATCCCTTTAATAAACCGATCTCCATGCACTGCTCTGAGGAAAGGATCCAACGTTAAAACATATAGAAGAGGGCTGAGGGGACACCCTTGACGAACTCCTGTTGGAACCGGAAAAGCAGGACCCTGGCACCCTCGAACGTTCGGAGTTACTGTAGCTCCTGTATATAACGCCTGCAAAAAAACAATAAACAACTCGGGTAGTCCATGTTGTCGTAAAACAGCCCACATATATCTTCGCTCCACTCTATCAAATGCTTTGCTCTGATCGAGCTGAAGAAGGTATAAATGTTCTTTCTCTCTTTGTAAACGATCGAAGACTTGCCGAAAAATACAAGTGGTGTGAGCCATCCGCCTTCCAGGAACTGAACTGGTCTGCCCGACACAGACAAGTTGATCAGCTATTTTCTTCAACCTATTATTTAATACCCTTGTAAGTATACGATAGTCAGAATTATTTACAGTCAAAGGTCTCCAATTTCCAAGCACAGTCGGGTCGCCACCTTTGTATAACAGACTCATCGCTCCGTGCAAAAAGCTCTTACCTACACGAGACGTCTCCAGCATTTTATTAAAGACCTCTGTTAAGATGGGAATCAGATGATCTTTAAAATCTTTATAAAAGCCATAAGGTAGGCCATCAAGTCCCGGAATAGATTTACGTCGACCAGCTTGCAAAGCTATTCGCACCTCCTCTTCTGTAAAAGGTTCAGACAATTCCCAAAAATCCTCTCTACACGTTGGTTTCTTTCCAAAAATATGCTCTAAATACCGACTAATAAAAACTTCCTCTGTTGGACAATCGGAAAGGGCATAAAATTTTTCATAATACCTGGAAACTTCCTCCGCTATATCAACTGGATCTTGAACAAAGTCATCCACCGAATCTGCTTTCCGCAACGAGAGTAAAGACTGACCGTATCGAGGTAAACGATCTTTTTGCCATTCTCCTCTCTCGATAAGTGGTCCCGATGACCTGACCACACGTGACAATTTCCTCCGTTGCCGTAGAGCCAAGCGATAACCCTTAATAATCTCTTGATTCCTATGAAGACGATCACGATCTACAGCTAAGCCCTTAGACATCCTCCATTTAGTCACCAATACATTCTGTATTGCCCGATGATAGGAAAGCAATTCACGTGTTCCATGTCTCTTCTTGGCTCGCATGGCAGCATATTTAATAGCTATTTTCATTTTCTCCCACCAGTCCAATAGATCCATTCCAGGTTTCAGCCGCTTTTGATGTTCCAGTACCATGATTATGTCCGGTACCATATTAAAAGTCTTTAAATCCACTTCTCGAAGCCTCCACACAAATCTCTGTTTCCTTCTGATTGGCGATCCCGCAAAGGTAGCACAAAACATAGCATGATCTGACCATAAAGTAATAATAAGTTTACAAGATGTGATAGGCAAATCCGCAGGGGCCCAAATTCGATCTATTCTGCTAACCGTCAGCGGGTGATAATACGTCATTTTTGAAGTCAGCTGAGAAGGATATTTACATAAAAAACTCTCTCTGTGATGTGTAGGAAAATAATCTATCTCTCCATCCATCTGCATCCCGGTATCAACTAAAGTCAAACGGTCTTTCAAAAGAAATTTCAAATTTTTTTCTTCAATAGTCAATTGCTTCGGAACAGAAGAAGTCTTTGTAGTAACGAGGTTGCCCCTCAAATTAACCCTATCAGTCAACTCTGATCTTACGTTAAAATCCCCGATGACAAAAATGGACCGGCCAGTGTTAAGATGATCTTCGAGCAATCCCCAAAGTTCTCGTCGATGTACAGAATTCACGGGAGCGTACAAAGCACATAACCTAAATCTACTTTCAGGAACATTCATCGTCATGTTCTTTAAATTAAAATCCACAACAAGTAAATGTCCAGGTAACGGTTCGATAGTCTGCACTACCCTCAAATTAGGTTTGGATGTAAAAAGAACTGCTACACCTCCCTTCCCTTCTTCTGTTTTCAAAGACCAGCTCGATGGTCCCCACGTCCATTCCCTCTGTGCCGCGCTCCGATCTTTCGGTGTAGAAATATTCGTCTCTTGCAAAACTAAAATATCAAATTCCAGTTTAGCCAAATGATAATAAATATCCTCTCGTCTCCCCGACTGACGTAAACCCCTGCAGTTCCACGTTAGTATTTTAAAAGCCATCACAAAAATTATTAAAAAAGTAAAGGAAGACTCCACAAAATAAACGATGAAGAACTTAAACTCCTACTTTCGGTTGAACCATTGCTAGATCATCCATTTTATCCACCGCCTCCTGACATTCCGGAGGCGTGGCCATACGAGAAGGCGACTGATCAGTCATCGCCGTGATCATTTCTGAATCTTGTAAATTTACCGGAGGGTGATACTCATGTGTCTGCAAAAAAAGTTCTTGATTCGGAGGGATACCCGAAGAGTCACTCGATAAGGATATCCCTCCCGATCCCGATTGCATAGTTGTTTCTCCCTGAACAGATCCCGTACTCAACCATTCCATCCCCTCCATTCCTTCTTTACGAATTTCTGCAACATTTTTCTGACTCTCTTTATCCATATTTCCAGATGATTGCTGTTGTTCTTCCTCCATCGCAGACTGTTGTTCCCCCGTCAATTTGTGTTGTTGTTGTTGTTCCTCTTCTTCCATCATCTGCTGTGCCTCCTGTTCCCTCCTATGGTCTAATTCACAACTCACTATCGCCACCTCATCTCTCCAATAATGAAGTTTATGGTTCAAACGTTCTCGTGCGTCCTCCGAAATCGCTTTGGACCCCGAAACCTCTTGAGTAAAAAGCTGTACTTTCTCTCTTGCGGCATCCAAACGTACTTGAAGTTCATTAACAGAGAGGTCTGCTAAAGTCTTCATTTGAGCTTTTAATGATTTATTTTTTACTTTATGCTCTCCTGTCTGCTTCTTCTTAGAGACTTGCATCTTATCCTTATACTTCCGTATCGAAACACTCTGTTGTTGTGAGACGGTAGATGTCAAAACCGAGTCCTGTAAATTCTCTATCGTTCCCTCTGTCGTTCCCTCACGAAGTTCCGCTTCTCTAGTCATCGTCAATACCTGAAACCTATTAACTCCCATAATAGTTTGCAACACGGGATTATACACTCCTTGACTCACCATTCCCCTTGGACCAGTTCGGGACACCTTCTTTGCTTCTCTCCATACCCCTTCTCCATCGGTTAACTGTCTACCATTCTCATCTTGCTGTCGACTTTCTTGAGATGTTTCAGTTCCAATTCCAATTCCAAATCTGGTTTCAGGTACAGTCACTTCCATCGAAGTATCATCCATAGTGGAATCATCCATAGTAGAGTCTTGTGTCGATCGACGTAAATGAGGGTGCGAATTAATAAGTCTCTGATAAGCATCTGGGTAAAGCCGATTATAATAAGCTTCTGAGCAAAGCAAATACGAGTGCCCTTGCTGCCCACATAAATTACAAACTATCCCCACGCTACAATGAATCGCACTATGTCCTCGTTTTCCACAAGCAGAACAGAGCGGGGTAGAACAATGCTGTCTGATATGATCATACCCCCCACATTGAAAACAAGCAGGGGGTTGACCACTGTATCTTGTAATTCCCCTATCTGACCCTAAGAAAAAATACTTCGGAATATGTTTCAAATTACTCCTAGAATCTCTCTGTAAAGCAATAACTGCTTTATACTCGCCTTTCCAAATGCCCCACGCGTTAAATGACTTTTGGGGGGGCAGCAACACTTTACAATAATTACTAAGCCACCGTTCCACATCTTGTTCGGGAACATTGGTTGTTCTGAAAGCTACAGTAAGAACTCTAGATTCTCCCCGAAATAAAGGAATGACATCATAATCCCGAAGAGGATTATATTCGGACCTTACAACCTGTCGTAATTTGCCCCAAAACTTTTGATATGCCCTTTCTGAAATAAAGCAAATATCAGTCTCCTTAAAGCCCGGAGGCATTATGACCGCCAAAATATCTTCTTTTTTCACAGCTAAAAAACCCAACAAAATCTCTCCCATCATATACTCTTCAGATATTTTCTGAAAGTCAGTCCCTTTATATCGGAATCGTACAACATATCTTTGACGAGGGTCAAAATCAGCCTCTTCCTCTCTCATATCAAAGAAACTTTCTAAAAACTCCTCATCTTCTTCTCGTTCCCTTTCAAAATTAAAAGGACGACGAAGAGGCTCCTGTTGCTGCCCTCCTTCTCCCTGTTGTCGAAAGGCTTCAGCTCTACTTCTAGTGTTTTGCAATATTGAAGCATAAGACGGTCCCGGAGTTGCAGACATAGGGTTATGCATAAGAGAAGAATCTTGCTCTTGCATCTGCAGATTGTGTGTCGCACTTGCTGAAGAATTGGATGAAAGTGGTTGCGACTGTAACTGTACTTGTGACTGCAGTTGTGACTGCAACTGGGACCGGGACTGGGACTGTAACCGTGTCTGTGACCGGGACCGAGACCGAGACCGTAACTGTGACCGTAACTGCGGTTGTGGCTGCGACTGCGATTGCGACTGCGACTGTGACTGTGACTGTGATTGTAGTAGAGATTGAGATTGAGATTGAGATTGAGATTGAGATTGTAATTGTAAGTGCTGTTGCATTGGATGTGCCTGTGTTCGTGTTCGTGTTTGTGTTTGTAAAAATGTATCTAAATCTGTTTGTGAACCAGAACGTAATTGCGTATCTAAAGCAGCTACATCCCTTACATTACTCTCTCTAGATTGTACACCAGAAACTTGTGTAAATTCCATATTCCCATTTTCTTCAGTCCTAGAACCTCCCTGAACCTCAAATTCCATTACTTTGGAAGTTTCTCCTCTCAGGTTGGTTACTGGGGAATCCCCAGATACAGACGATCGAGATTCAACAGAATGTACAATTCCCTCTTCAGAAATAACAATAATAGATTCTTTCTGCAAGATCACTGAAGGCCTTGAAGAAAGTTCTACAGTATCAGCATTTACAACAAGAGCAGGATTTATAACATTTGTATTAATATTTGTATTTGTATTTGTCTGTATAGTTGTCGTTGTACCTGTACTTATGTCTATGTTTGTTGTCCCGTCAGAGACAAGAAATACGTCTTTTTCCTGTAAATTTCCTGTACTCACAGTTTGAACATGTCCCAGTTCAGTTTGTAAATGAATGACCGATGGTAACGAATGTCCCACTTCTGTACACAATCCTTTCATCGGAAGCGAAGATGAAGAGGAACTGAGGGACGAATCTTTTTTCCTCTTTTGTCCATGTCTCTGAGGCTTAGGCAGTAATTGTTGACCGCTAGCACCCTGAAAAGATTCTGCAGACTGCGGAGTCAATCGCCTTCGCTCTTCCGATTGCACTGCAGTAAAAGGAAAAGGACCAGAGACCCCAGTATCTACTCGACAAGTTTTTTCCTGACCTAACTTTCCCTGTATTCCACTCGATCCCTTTCCAACCGCCCCTCTATCAGTGACATTCTTAGTTTTCCCTCTCATCCTCCTCTTCCCCTGTTTCCGAATAAGATCATCATCTAAATCACTCCCCATACCTTTATCGTTCTCTGACCCAGTTAAAGAATCCACTCCTGACAAAACTTTATCACTCTCTTCTCCCTCTTCCCCCTTCCTTTCTTCCTGCCTCTTCCCTTTCTCACCCTGACTTTGACTATCAATAAAAAGTTTACGACTGACATTCTTGGAACGACTTAAACCCTCACCCATTAGCGGGAGACTCTGCAAAGCAGGGTCTCCCTGTTGAAGTAAACGAGCCTGTCGTGCCTCCGGCACCTCCGCCGTCGAAGAACCAGATAAGGGACACATCTCCGGATCACTAGCAGTCGATGAGGTCGTCATCTCAGACTCCGTCCCCACAGCAGACAATGTCCGTAATAAATATCTTCCAGCGGTCTTTCCTTGCCCAGAGGGAACCGTTTTCTGACTCGATCGATCCTGCTCCGTCTTTAACTGTTGAATTCGAACTTTCATGACGTGTATGGCCTGAGAAAGCCAAGTTACCATTTGTGCTCTCGTTAACTCCGTTTCCACCTTTCCCGTCTGATCATAAAATCCAGAAAGTCCTGTTTGCGATCCCCCTTCCAGAAAACGAAGAATATCTTTAAGTATAATCACGAATCCTTGCTCCTTTAACCAATCCGGATAAAGTTCCGTAGAAGTACGAGCCTTCCTCCCAATAACCAGTCTATCCACGATATTAAGCGATAGACTTCTAGCATAAAGGACCTTCTTGTAGAACTTGGATTTGATTGGGGTATCCCCAGTAAGATACGCCAATAAGATATCCTTCTTCTGATCCAACATACTGATAATAGCATCCTTACTCCGCTTGTCCAAAGCAACGGTAGGTACCATCGTAAGTCCCATATGGCTCAGCAGAAAAGCCCAAAACTTGACTAAGTCCATCTTACAAAGTTGTTCCGACACTAAAATTCCAAAGCCTTCAGACATAGGGCCAAACTTAAGCGTCTCCCAATCTTGCCTCAACTGAAACTCTCTGGCATTTTTCGAAGGAAGAGATGGTCCATCCAGTCCCCCAAAGGAAGATTTACTATCCACGGAACCAGCGGGAGACGCCCGATGTTCAACAGAACGCCCTTCGGCATGACCTTCAGCATGATCTTGAAATAACAACTCCAGCTCTTCCTGTGAAAGTCCATCAAAAGGTTGAGAAGGTTGAGAAAATTGCAAAGCGTCTTCCTTTTCTTCCAACAAAGGAAGTTGAGCTTGAGATTGATCTTGCCTTTCTCTTTTCTTTTTCTTTTTCCTCACCGGTTGGTCTTCAGGAGACGAAGCGACGGTTATATATTCCTCAACTTGGGTATCCTGGGTATCCTGGGCATGCTTAGATACAGACGTTAACATCTCCGCCCCATCTGACTCCTTCTTAGAATCACGGGGAGATTTGCCCAAACCCATTTGCACTTCCAAAAATTTTTCGTAATGACGACCCTCCTCTTTTCCCGACCGTCTTAAATCATGCATTTGTAGAGTTGTTTTTGAACAAAAAGGAAACACAGGTGACAAAGCATCGTCCTTCATCAAAGGCCCCTCTGAAAAACCAGAACTAACTGACTCGCCAGATGTGGAAACCTGAAAACCAGCCGGCGACACGCCAACAGAGGCAACATCTGGATGTCCAGATGTTGGAACATCTGGATCAGCGGACGAGGGTGCGACATCTGGAACATCTGGATGGCCAGATGTGCGAACATCTGGATCTCCGGGTGGGGCCACAACATCTGGATGGACAGATGTTGGAACATCTGGATCTTCGGGTGGGGCCACAACATCTGGAACATCAGGGCGGCCAGATGTGAAAGTGCCATCTGGGCCCACACAGCGCCTCCCGGCACCCTTATCTTCATCCAAAACAATCCTAGCACTAAAACAGGCAGTGGTAACATCTGTATTCCTATCTTCAACTATCGCAACATCTGGAACATCATCAGCACCCGACAGCATCGGAGAGCTACTCACCGCACTTCCATGGATGCCTCCTGTCTGCAAGATACCTTCTAATACTTGAGTTGCTTGAAGGGATTCCATTTCAGACGATGCGAGCAGCAATTCTTTTTCTGACGATGCGAGCAACAGTTCTTTTTCTGACGATGCGATAGGCTTCACTTTCAGGCCTTCTTCTTGCAGGCCTCTGTTGAAATGTTCCATAGACACTGAAGAAAAACGATCTTCTGGGTCCCCCCCAGCCGGGGGGGCCTCCATCCCAGACTCTTTTCGAGGGGACCGCTCTCCTCTACAAAGATCCAGTCAAAAATCCAAAAAAGAAAAACTTTAAACTTGCCAAAGCCAGGAAAAAGTAAAAAGTTTTCAGGAGCCTCCAACAAACACAACCTCTCCCTCCAACTGTTAGGTTTAGGTTTAGGTTAGGGTTAGGGTTAGGGTTAGGAAAATAGATTTTTTATGAAAAATAGATTTTTTATTTAATAATAACCATTCTACAACAAACTGTAAGCAACAAATTCCAAGATGCATAATTACGATTGAAACAATAAATACAGTTAATACATACATACATACCTACATACGTAAATATTACATATTAATATAGGCATCTAAATATTTCTAGCATTAAATATCACCATTAAATATTAACATTAAGCATAAAGCATTAAGCATCAAGCATCGACATAAATGTAAGCCATCAACATTCAGGCTGTTCATATTTCAAACTTTATTAACTTTATTAACTTTATTAACTTTATTAACTGTATTAACTTTATTAACTTTATTCATTATTAACTATTAACTATGAACTATCAACTATCAACTATTAACTATCAACTTTTCACTTTTTACTAATTAAGGAAATAAAAGAAAAAGAAAAAGAAGAATTAAGTTATACAACAGATGTCTATCCAACTTGAGAGAAGTCAAGGTAGGAAGCAATTATATCTGACTTCAAGGAACTGGCGGGTTGATCTCATGAAACCACCTCCACCTGCTCAGCCACTTCACGCCCCTCATCCTCTTTTCTTCCCACCTTTTAATTTTCGCCAAATAATCTGTTACAGTATGTACCGTTTCAACTAAGGGTACTGCCTTTTTGGTATACACCTCCTCCCTTCTGTTTTTCATCACAGTACTAACAAAGATGAGATTCACTAACCTAACCAGTGCCCAAGGAACCTTAATACCAGCCTTCTCACCCGGACAGCCCCCCTGCTCCCTGGGATTCCCAAACCCTTCTGTCGGCTCCAATCCCGAGACAATCGTTTCCCAGTGTTGTGATATCAGAAAAGGCCATTGCAATGCTCTGGCTACTCCTGCCCACGACCTCCTTACAGCTACACACTCCTTCACAACATGGGGGATGGTCTCAGGAATGTTGGTATGTGGATTCAAAGACCTACAAAGCACCCTGGGGCAACGCTGTTGATCTTCTGTCGCCCCAAACTTTTTACTTCCCACATATAATATCTGATGGTAAGTCCTCCAACGAAGATCCCGTAGGGCATAAGGTATGGTCCGGTCACCGAAGGTGGGGATAGGAAAGATCTGGTTCCTCAAATACGAAGAAAGCGTCTCCTTCTTCCGTCTCTCTTCATCATAGGGTACCAACCGACTTCGGTGCATAACAGTCCAGTACAACTTTCCGGTAACTCCTTTAGTTCCCGGGCTAGTTCCCTTGACTTCTGAGGCTTCGATGCCATGTTTCTGTATCCCCTTTGCTACCTCAACCATAAAGTCAGGAAGCTGTACTTTCATCGAAGCCGTCAAGCGGGTCGGCAGAGAGCCTTCTTTCCACCATCGTTTTGCCCATCTGGTGTCTACCCAACTGTCCATAAAGAACTGTCTGGTGTACATTTCTTGCGTAATCAAGCCCGTCGCATTCTGCTGCCAAGTTCCACAGTTAAAAACTAGAAAGATGGATAGGAACCACAGTCCAATCTCCGGTAACCCAAGACCTCCTTCTCCGTGTCCTCTCTGAACGACTACTCTCGCAAGCGGTAAGTGGAGCGTCCCGAAAATCCACTTAAAAACCGCTCTGGTGATGATGGTTACTGTAGATTCCGGCGGAGGGTAAACCGTCGCTAGGTAATTGCCAGCTGGAATGCAATATATGGCAAAATATTGAACTTTTTGTGCTGTGGATAATCTCCATGTCTTCCACCTGTCCAGTCTTTCCAACACTCGCTGTTGCCATACAATCCAATTATCCCTCCAGCCATCAGCTCTCAAAGAAAAGGTGACTCCCAGGATCTTCAGAGACAGCATCCCCGTTCCTGTCCCGCTCGCTCCTTCGTCGTCATGCTGTCTGTTCTCCTTTCCTTCTACCTGTCCTTCCAGCTCCTCACGGTCTCTATGATCCTTCTCCGTAGGCACCATGGGAGTCACTTCCATTCTTCCCGTCCGCCCGTCGAGATCGTAAATCTGACTTTTAAGCTCGTTCACCTTTGCTCCGGAAACAATTTCGTAGCGCCGTAAATGTTCTCGCACCTTTAGCAGTTCCTCTGTGTTCCGGAGGATGACGTAACAATCGTCAGCGTGGGCTAGACTGGTGATGCGATACTCCGGACAACCATGGGGAAAAATTCCTCTGATGAACCGATCTCTCTGCAACGCCCTAAGAAGAGGATCTAGTGTCAAGACGTACAGGAGAGGACTGAGAGGGCATCCTTGTCTAACCCCCGTGGGTACTGGAAATGGCGACCCTCGACACCCTCCGACGTTTGGTGTAACCTGCGCGTTCATGTAAAGTGCCTGTAGGAGCTTGATCAGCTGTTCTGGCAATCCATGGAATTTTAAAACAGCCCACATGTAGCCTCTGTCAACCCGGTCAAACGCTTTACTCTGGTCCAGCTGCAATATGCATAGATGTTCCTTTTCTTGCTGTAACCGGTCAAAAATCTGTCTGAAAACACAGGTGGTATGCCCCATTCTCCTTCCGGGTACAGAGCTGGTTTGTCCAACCTGCACTAGTGCATTGGCCAGTTTTTTCAACCTATTATTGAGGACCCTTGCTAGTATCCTGTAATCGGTGTTGTTAACCGTGATGGGTCTCCAGTTGCCTATCAGAGTCGGATCTCCTCCTTTGTACAATAGACTCATTGATCCGTGTAAAAAACTCCATCCCACCCTCGCCCTCTGCAGCATCTCATTAAAGACCTCCGTCAAGATGGGAACTAAGTGATCTTTAAAGTTCTTATAGAACCCATACGGTAACCCATCCGGTCCCGGCTTAGAGTTACGTTTACCCGCCTGAATGGCTCGCTGGATTTCTTCTTGCTCGAAGGGCCGAGAGAGTTCGCACAGATCTTCTTCGTTTGGCGGTAACGGTTTCTGCCCAAAGGCACTTTCTAGATAGGACTGAATGCGTACTTCATCAGGAGAGGTTTCCGAAACCGCGTAAAATTCTCTATAAAATCTAGAGACCTCTTCTGCTATCTCGACCGGTTCTTGAAGTAGTCCATCTGACGGACCTCCTTTTAACGCGGACAGAGTCTGGTTGTATCGAGGCAGGCGATCTTTTTGCCATTCTCCCTTCTCGATTAACGGCCCCGATGCTCTAGCCACCCGTGCCATATGACGCCGTCGACGTTGGGTAAGGCGGTAAGTTTTAATAACTTCTTGATTGCGTTGAAGCCGTTCATCGTCAACGTCAAGGCCCTTGTTCATTCTCCATCTGCATGCAAGTACGTTCTGGATCGCTCTGTGATATTGTGACAGTTCATAACTGCCCTGCACTCTCCTGGCCCGAACCGAAGCATATCGTATGGCATCTTTCGTCCTTTCCCACCAATCGAGGACATCCATCCCAGACTTTATACGCTTCTGGCATTCAAGCGTCAGAACAATTTCCGGTTCCATCCGAAAGGTCCTGAGGTCCGCTTCACTGAGTCGCCAAGCTGGTTTGTGATTCCTCCTATTGGGTTGTCCTGCAAATAATACTTGAAGAATAGCGTGGTCTGACCACGGCGTCAAAATAATCTTACATCCCGTAAGGGGGAGAGCCGCTGGGGCCCATATTCTGTCCAGCCTGCTTGTCGACAGAGGGTGATAATAAGTCATCTTACACCCTAAGGTTGCTGTGAATTTACGTCGGAACGTTGCCCGGTGATGCGTAGGGAGAAAATCTAATTCCCCATCCTTCTGTAGCCCCGCATCCATCAAGCCAAGGCGATCTTTAAGAAGGGCTTTCAGTCTTTTTTCCTCCATTGTCAGCTGTTTAAATACAGGGGCAGACGTTCCCATTTGAGCACCGGCTCTCAAATTAATTCTATCCTCTCGCTCGGAGCGAACATTGAAATCTCCCGCCACGAGTAGAGCCCTCTTTGTACCAATATGATCCTCCAATGTTTGCCACAGTTGTCGTCTATGAATTGCCTTCACAGGAGCATAGAGGGCACACAACCTAAACTTGCTGTCTAACGCTTTTGCCGGGTTTTTAAGATTGAAGTCCACTATTATAAGATGACCCGGCATAGCATCGATGGTCCTCACAACTTTAAGATCAGGATTGCATAAGAAGAGAACCGCGACACCTCCCGTTCCTTCCTCTTCTTTCAAAGACCAAATTGAAGGCCCCCAAGTCCAGGAATTCTGCGCTGCACTCCTCTCCCTAGGAGTACTAATATTAGTTTCTTGCAGGACAAAAACATCAGCCTTTAGCCTCCTAATGTGGTAATAAACATCTTCTCTCCTCACCGACTGCCGTAGCCCTCTACAATTCCAGGTAAGTATGTTCAACTCCATTGGTATTGTTAATGAATATAAGATAGCAGCAATAGCAATAAAACCATAAGCCATCTTAAATCCAGTTCCATTGAACTTATCGACTGTCATTTTATCTTTCCTCTTCCTATTCTTTTCCTACAAACCTCGCCGGTCTTCCTCCGTGCCTTCCACTACAGTTTCTAAACTCATCGTCTCCACCTCCTCCTGCGGATCAGGAGGCGTGGCCTTACATGGAAATGACGCGCACGGCGTCAAAATGTTTCCCCTTGAGTCGGGTAAGCTAACAGGAGGAGGATACTCGTGCTGTTGAGGAACCTTTTCCTGGTCAGGAGGAGAGTCAGACCGGTCGTCTGTCACAGGGTTCTTTTCCACCAATGATATTCCACTTATCCACTCCATCGATTCCGTCTTCCCTCCTTCAAGGTCCTCGCTTATCTCTGCAATTCGCTCTCTAATTTGTTCATGTCTTTGTCCATCTGTATACATAGGTATCTGTTCCTGGTTCTGTGTGTCTCCCTGGTTCAGCATCGCCTCCTGTTCTGGCGCTTCTTCCACCATCATCATCTGGGAGTCACTTAACGGTTCCTCGGTAAGGTTTGGGTCTCGGTCCCTTCTTCTAGCCAGTTCACGTTGTATGCAGGTAACCTCATCTCTCCAATAATGCTCCTTTTGACTTAAACGTAGTTGTACCTCCTCAGATGCACCTTCTGCAGCGGAAAGTGCTTGGGTCACCTTTTGGATCTTTTCGTTGAGTTCTTCAGAAATTACCTGGAGTTCCTTTTCTGTAAGGTTTTCGTATGTACGGAATATGGCTTTCTTCGACTCTTTCCTTGACTCTTTCCTTGACTCTTTCCTCATCTTAGGTTTCTCCGATCCCGCCTTTCTATCAGTCTGCATGTCATCTCTTTGTTTTTGTTCCGGGTTGATACATGATCCGGTAGTAAAGGAGGCCAGAGGCGTATCTTGCGTACATTCCTCTTCTGTCACATTCAAGGCTTCAAATCGGTTGCTGACCATCGTTCGTATCGGGCTATACACTCCCCGTCTTACCCTGCCTCTAAGGACATCGTGCGAAGTCCTCTTTACCTCCTGCCAACCCCCTTCATGTAAACATTCGTTACTGTCCTTCTCCCCGTGTTTTGCAGTAGCACCCTCTGAAAATTGGCTAGTCGATGAATCCTCATCTGTTCGATTTAAATGAGGGTGACAGCGAACGAGTTTTGAGTACGAGTTTGGATACCACTTGTTATAATGCGCGTCGGGACACAGAAGGTACGTGTGGCCTTGGCGGCCACAAAGGTTACAGACCACTCCAGTTGTACATTGTGTGGAGTTATGGCCCCTCCTCCCACAGACAGAACACAAAGGTGTGGCACAGTGTTGCCTAATATGGTCAAACCCCCCACATTGGAAGCATGCTGGGGGTTGCCCACTGTACCTGGTGATCCCTCTATCTCCTCCCAGAAAAAAATATTTAGGAATATGTTGTAGTTTACTCCTGAAATCTCTTTGCAAAGAGACGACAGTCTTATATTCTCCTTTCCAAATGCCCCACGAATTGAGGGCCTTTTGGGGGGGTAACAACACCTTGCAAAATCTGCCCAGCCATTGTTCCACATCCTCTGCTGGAATATTTGTCGTTCTGAACGCCACCGTCAGAACCCTCGATTCTCCTCGGAAGAGGGGAATAATGTCATAGTCACCAAAGGGATTCGGGGTCGACCTCATGATTTCTCTCAACCTCCCCCAACCCTTCTGGTATCCTCGTTCTGACACAAAACAAACATCGGTTTCCCTAAGCCCCGGCGGCATGATAACTGCCAGTATGTCGCCTCGTGGAATTCCCATTATCCCTAAAAGCACCTCCTCTATCATGTATTCTTCTGTGAGCTTTTGTGGATCTGAGCCTTTATACCTGAACCGAATAACAAATCTTTGCCTCGGATCAAATTCTCCTTCATCTTCTCTCATATTGAAGAAATCCTCTAAGAATTCTTCATCCTCCAGTCTCTCCTTTTCAAAATCCGTCCGACGGCGGGGGGGTTCTCCATCCGTTTCCCCCTCCCTCCGTGATCCCGGGTCCCTTGGCCTCCTACCGGTTCCCCTCAACATGTCTGCATAAGACATTCCTGCGCTCCCAACGGAAGGTGTGTGGGCTGGTAAGGATTCGCTAGAACCCGTTGTTAGAGGTTCCCTAGAATCTGTTGTTAAAGATTCTCTAAAACTTGTTGCTGAAACCTTAGGCATTGCGTCAGGAAGAGTATTACTCGTAGGTAACCTAGGTGTTGTTACAGTTACTCCCGGGTTTCTAGGAACCGGTAGGACCACATCCCTCTTAGGTTCTCCTTGGTTTCCCAATGCTATCCCCACTGGCGTACCTTGTGACACGTCAGCATCTCCTACTCCAATTCCTAAACCTTGGGCTCCCTTTTCAACCCTAACCGTGCATACCGATATTTGTGTATCACGTTCCCGCTTTCCGTTTGTCTCTGATGTTACATGATTGGAAGGATCCTCCTGCAAGATCACTGAAGTTCCTGCAGAAGGATTTACATATGTCTCACATGTCTCATGTATGTTTTCTTTACTCACAGGTCCTGTATTAAGTCGCAGTTCAATCAATTCCGAATCCGTGTCCATGACGAAGTTCCCTATCGAGATATCTTCAGTCGTCACAGGTAAGTTTCCTTGCACGGTGATCAGAAGGGAGTCCTGTTCTGATTGCATGTCTGTCTGCATCGGTAGAACTGTCTCGTTCATAGTCCTAGTCATTGAGGTCAAGCTAACAGCTTCTCCCTTCCCTTCAGATGACAGGCTGGTCTGTGCTGTATCGGGAAGAGAAAGAAGACCCGAAGACCCAGTATCCACTTGCGAAACATTCCCCCGCAGGGGTGCCTTGTCCCTAAAGTTTAATTCCCTGCTCTCCTTCCTTCTCCCCTCCCTTCTCCCCTCCCTCTGCGGCTTCCCTCCACATCTCTCCGAAGAAACTACTTCCTTTCTCTTAATATCCCTATCTGATATACATCCACCTTCCTTAGTAGGGGCTAACTCCATCTCCTCTTCTTCCTCCTCTTCCCTTTCGGAACTAGAGAGAGATTCTATGCCAGATAAGCCAGATAACCCCCCGCTGTCCTCATCTCCTCCCTCTCCTTCCTTTCCAGTCCCCTTTTCATCTTTCATCCCTCTCTCTCCTTTCTTCCTACGTCCCTCTTCATCTTCTAGAAAGAGCCTCTTATCTACAGAACAGAAACGACCGTGACCCTCACCCGTTTGCGGGAGACTCTGCGAAGCAGAGTCTCCCTGGTGACACATTCGGGCATCTTGTGCTGCTATCATGGCAGATAATTCAGCATGCGATGGAATCGTCACAGGATTAGCCAGCTGAGTCGTATCCGTCATCATCTTAGACACAGTTTTCCGTTCAAGCCTTCCTTTCCTGGGCGCGACACTCCTTCCAGTCGACGTCTCCGCCTCTCCCTTTAGTCGTTGAACACGGACTTTGAAAACATGCAACGCTTGGATGCACCAGTGTATCAAATCTTTTTGTGTCATTTCTGTCGATCTCTTGCCAGGTTCGTCAAGAAATCCCGTGCCTTCCGCCGGCGGTCTTTCTTCAGCACGACGACAGATACCTTTGAGAAGTTTCGTAAGTCCCTCCTCCGTCAACCAGGAGGGATAGGTCTCCGTCGAAGTACGACTCCGACGTCCTATGACAAGCCTATCAACGATGTTGATCGATAGGGATCTGGCATAAAGAAGATTTTGCGGCGGCGGCTCTTGTCCGGTTTCCTCTCCATCAGTAAGATAGGTAAACAACACCTCCCTTTGTTTATCAAGCAAGTCTATCATCGAGTCCTTGCTTCTCTTAGTTAACGAAGGCGTGGGTACCATCACCCATCCCACATGAGTCAACAGAAAACCCCAGAACTTTGCCAAATCGAGCTTATTGATTTGTTCTGGAACCAAAAGGTCCAGAACCTTAGACATGGGACCAAACTTTATCTTCTCCCAGGCATTAGTCAATTGGATCTCTCTAACATTCCGGACAGCATTAGATTCTATCCCTGGGGTTCCACATTCCAGAGACAGGGCCGGAGACAAGTCCCCGATTCCAACCCCCTGTTTTGCTATACTCGTATTTTGCTCCTCTGAGAGCTGTCCATAAATATGTGTAGAACAATCTTCTTGTTCAAGACTCTGGGAAGACTGTCGGTCTGCATGTTCTCGGGCACCCTGTGAAGTTCGGGCCGAGTGAGATTCTCGCCCTTGCTTCTGCTTCTTTTTAGCCGGTTGTTCCTCCGGGGACGAACTGTGGTCAATGACACCCTTAGAACATTTCGTTCGGGAGGAAGGGACGATGTTTGAAGAGTCTTCATCGACTTGTGCCAGTTTGAATAAGTCCTCATAAACGTGGACCTTGTGTGTCTCTTTCAGTATTATATCAAGAAATCTGTCCTTCTGTTTAAGGAGTTTAGCACGCCGTTCAAGGTCCAGACAATCCACTAGGTGTTTATCCACATTTTGAATGGAAATTTCCGTTTCTTTTAGCTGGTAACGAGCTTTACGTAGTCCCTCGGCCCATCTTTGCCTTTCCTCTTCGGGCTCTCGGGGTAAGTCTGTGTTAGAGGAGACGATGTCTTTCTCCACGGGGATCTCCGAAGGAACAGGTTCCGATTTTGCTCTACAAGCTATAGGGGACTTAGCTAAATCCATCACCTCATCAAGATAACGGTCCATACGCCGCTGAGAAAAATCATCCCCCTTTCCCAGGACAAAGGAATCCTTCGATTGTTTATAAGCTGCTCTTTGGCGTTGGATAACAGCGACATCAATAGAGTCATCCCGGGAAACACGGCCAAGATCAAGGTCGGAGTCAGAGGTAAGAATAAATTCAACTTCACTCCCTTGGTTGGGGCAGAGTCTTGACCGCCGTATGTCTTCCTGAAATTCGGTGCTGTGGGAGGGGCCCCCTGTCTGTTTAAGGGCCTGTCCTTGTTTCTCCATTTGCACAGCAGCTGTTATCGGAAGTCTATCTCGGCTTTTAATAGATTGCATATCTGGTTCAGCCGTGTCAACATCTGGGTCAGCAAGCGGGTCCATCACATCACAACACACTGGTGTGTCAGAATGAGGAATGGGAGTAGAGGTCTCCTCGGGAGTAAGGACATGTGTAATAAAGTTCTCAGTCTTCTGGGCCTCCTGATTTATAAAGGTCTCCTCATGAGTAAGTACATGTGTAACAGCGTCCCCAGCATTCAGGGTTTTCGTAAGAGCAAAGGTGTCCTCGTGAGTAAGGACACGTGTAACAGCCTTCCCAGCATTCAGGATTTGCATAGGAGTAAAGGTCTCCTCGTGAGTAAGGACACGTGTAAGCACCTCCCTAGCATTCAGGATTTGCATAGGAGCAAAGGTCTCCTCGTGAGTAAGGACACGTGTAACAGCCTCCCCTATATTCAGGTCTTGCTTAGGAGCGGAGGTCTCCTCATGAGTAAGGACAGGTGTAACATCTTCCCCAGCATTCAATTTTTGCATAGGAGCAGAGGTCTCCTCGCGAGTAAGGACACGTGTAACGGTCTCCCCAGCATTCAGGATTTGAATAGGAGTGAAGGTCTCCTCGTGAGTAAGGGCAAGTGTAACGGCCTCCCCAGCATTCAAGTTTTGCTTAGGCGCAGAGGTCTCCTCGCGAGTAAGGACACATGTAACAGTCTCCCCCACATTCAGGCCTTGCATAGGAGGAAAGGTCTCCTCACGAGTAAGTACACGTGTAACAGCCTTCTCAGAGTCCAGGGCGTTCTTAGAAGAAAAGGTCTCCTCAAGAGTAGGGCCACGTGTAACGGGTTTCCGAATGCTCCGGGTCTCCTCAGGAGTAAAGGTGTCTTTCAAACTCTCACCCACCACGTCCAGGGCCAGGTCATCCCCAGACCCCTCTAAGGTTACAGCTGCCTGTCCTGTTGCTTGTTCCATTGAAAGCAATAGGGAAAAGGAATCCTCCTTTAAAGCGGCAGGGGTCTTCTGGGAGGGGTCAAAACCCAAACTGGGGGTCTGGTCTATATTCCCCAGGGGCCCTCGAACATCCTTACTGTCCGTGACGTCAGAAGGCACGACTCCCAAAGCGGATGGCAGCAGATGAAGTTGGAAGCCTTTTTCTTGTAGGCCATGCTGGGAAGCATGGTCTCCATTGTCTCCATTGTCTTCTATAGGCAAAAATTCGATCTCAATTTGGGGGTCCCCCCCAGGAGGGGGGGCCTCCATATTCGGACCCCCTGATGGGGGTACCCTTAGGAACAAACTCTGACCAAAATTGAAATTTTTCTGAGAGATATAATAGGTCAAAAAAGCGAAAATCCAAACCAGGAAGTGAGAGCTCCTTGATCGCACGTCTGCTATTCAAGGTGGGTGGGGTGGGGTGGGGTGGGGTGGGGTGGGGTGGGGTGGGGTGGGGTGGGGTGGGGTGGGGTGGGGTGGGGTGGGGTGGGTTAGGGTTAGGGTTAGGGTTAGGGTTAGGGTTAGGGTTAGGGTTAGGGTTAGGGTTAGGGTTAGGGTTAGGGTTAGGGTTAGGGTTAGGGTTAGGGTTAGGGTTAGGGTTAGGGTTAGGGTTAGGGTTAGGGTTAGGGTTAGGGTTAGGGTTAGGGTTAGGGTTAGGGTTAGGGTTAGGGTTAGGGTTAGGGTTAGGGTTAGGGTTAGGGTTAGGGTTAGGGTTAGGGTTAGGGTTAGGGTTAGGGTTAGGGTTAGGGTTAGGGTTAGGGTTAGGGTTAGGGTTAGGGTTAGGGTTAGGGTTAGGGTTAGGGTTAGGGTTAGGGTTAGGGTTAGGGTTAGGGTTAGGGTTAGGGTTAGGGTTAGGGTTAGGGTTAGGGTTAGGGTTAGGGTTAGGGTTAGGGTTAGGGTTAGGGTTAGGGTTAGGGTTAGGGTTAGGGTTAGGGTTAGGGTTAGGGTTAGGGTTAGGGTTAGGGTTAGGGTTAGGGTTAGGGTTAGGGTTAGGGTTAGGGTTAGGGTTAGGGTTAGGGTTAGGGTTAGGGTTAGGGTTAGGGTTAGGGTTAGGGTTAGGGTTAGGGTTAGGGTTAGGGTTAGGGTTAGGGTTAGGGTTAGGGTTAGGGTTAGGGTTAGGGTTAGGGTTAGGGTTAGGGTTAGGGTTAGGGTTAGGGTTAGGGTTAGGGTTAGGGTTAGGGTTAGGGTTAGGGTTAGGGTTAGGGTTAGGGTTAGGGTTAGGGTTAGGGTTAGGGTTAGGGTTAGGGTTAGGGTTAGGGTTAGGGTTAGGGTTAGGGTTAGGGTTAGGGTTAGGGTTAGGGTTAGGGTTAGGGTTAGGGTTAGGGTTAGGGTTAGGGTTAGGGTTAGGGTTAGGGTTAGGGTTAGGGTTAGGGTTAGGGTTAGGGTTAGGGTTAGGGTTAGGGTTAGGGTTAGGGTTAGGGTTAGGGTTAGGGTTAGGGTTAGGGTTAGGGTTAGGGTTAGGGTTAGGGTTAGGGTTAGGGTTAGGGTTAGGGTTAGGGTTAGGGTTAGGGTTAGGGTTAGGGTTAGGGTTAGGGTTAGGGTTAGGGTTAGGGTTAGGGTTAGGGTTAGGGTTAGGGTTAGGGTTAGGGTTAGGGTTAGGGTTAGGGTTAGGGTTAGGGTTAGGGTTAGGGTTAGGGTTAGGGTTAGGGTTAGGGTTAGGGTTAGGGTTAGGGTTAGGGTTAGGGTTAGGGTTAGGGTTAGGGTTAGGGTTAGGGTTAGGGTTAGGGTTAGGGTTAGGGTTAGGGTTAGGGTTAGGGTTAGGGTTAGGGTTAGGGTTAGGGTTAGGGTTAGGGTTAGGGTTAGGGTTAGGGTTAGGGTTAGGGTTAGGGTTAGGGTTAGGGTTAGGGTTAGGGTTAGGGTTAGGGTTAGGGTTAGGGTTAGGGTTAGGGTTAGGGTTAGGGTTAGGGTTAGGGTTAGGGTTAGGGTTAGGGTTAGGGTTAGGGTTAGGGTTAGGGTTAGGGTTAGGGTTAGGGTTAGGGTTAGGGTTAGGGTTAGGGTTAGGGTTAGGGTTAGGGTTAGGGTTAGGGTTAGGGTTAGGGTTAGGGTTAGGGTTAGGGTTAGGGTTAGGGTTAGGGTTAGGGTTAGGGTTAGGGTTAGGGTTAGGGTTAGGGTTAGGGTTAGGGTTAGGGTTAGGGTTAGGGTTAGGGTTAGGGTTAGGGTTAGGGTTAGGGTTAGGGTTAGGGTTAGGGTTAGGGTTAGGGTTAGGGTTAGGGTTAGGGTTAGGGTTAGGGTTAGGGTTAGGGTTAGGGTTAGGGTTAGGGTTAGGGTTAGGGTTAGGGTTAGGGTTAGGGTTAGGGTTAGGGTTAGGGTTAGGGTTAGGGTTAGGGTTAGGGTTAGGGTTAGGGTTAGGGTTAGGGTTAGGGTTAGGGTTAGGGTTAGGGTTAGGGTTAGGGTTAGGGTTAGGGTTAGGGTTAGGGTTAGGGTTAGGGTTAGGGTTAGGGTTAGGGTTAGGGTTAGGGTTAGGGTTAGGGTTAGGGTTAGGGTTAGGGTTAGGGTTAGGGTTAGGGTTAGGGTTAGGGTTAGGGTTAGGGTTAGGGTTAGGGTTAGGGTTAGGGTTAGGGTTAGGGTTAGGGTTAGGGTTAGGGTTAGGGTTAGGGTTAGGGTTAGGGTTAGGGTTAGGGTTAGGGTTAGGGTTAGGGTTAGGGTTAGGGTTAGGGTTAGGGTTAGGGTTAGGGTTAGGGTTAGGGTTAGGGTTAGGGTTAGGGTTAGGGTTAGGGTTAGGGTTAGGGTTAGGGTTAGGGTTAGGGTTAGGGTTAGGGTTAGGGTTAGGGTTAGGGTTAGGGTTAGGGTTAGGGTTAGGGTTAGGGTTAGGGTTAGGGTTAGGGTTAGGGTTAGGGTTAGGGTTAGGGTTAGGGTTAGGGTTAGGGTTAGGGTTAGGGTTAGGGTTAGGGTTAGGGTTAGGGTTAGGGTTAGGGTTAGGGTTAGGGTTAGGGTTAGGGTTAGGGTTAGGGTTAGGGTTAGGGTTAGGGTTAGGGTTAGGGTTAGGGTTAGGGTTAGGGTTAGGGTTAGGGTTAGGGTTAGGGTTAGGGTTAGGGTTAGGGTTAGGGTTAGGGTTAGGGTTAGGGTTAGGGTTAGGGTTAGGGTTAGGGTTAGGGTTAGGGTTAGGGTTAGGGTTAGGGTTAGGGTTAGGGTTAGGGTTAGGGTTAGGGTTAGGGTTAGGGTTAGGGTTAGGGTTAGGGTTAGGGTTAGGGTTAGGGTTAGGGTTAGGGTTAGGGTTAGGGTTAGGGTTAGGGTTAGGGTTAGGGTTAGGGTTAGGGTTAGGGTTAGGGTTAGGGTTAGGGTTAGGGTTAGGGTTAGGGTTAGGGTTAGGGTTAGGGTTAGGGTTAGGGTTAGGGTTAGGGTTAGGGTTAGGGTTAGGGTTAGGGTTAGGGTTAGGGTTAGGGTTAGGGTTAGGGTTAGGGTTAGGGTTAGGGTTAGGGTTAGGGTTAGGGTTAGGGTTAGGGTTAGGGTTAGGGTTAGGGTTAGGGTTAGGGTTAGGGTTAGGGTTAGGGTTAGGGTTAGGGTTAGGGTTAGGGTTAGGGTTAGGGTTAGGGTTAGGGTTAGGGTTAGGGTTAGGGTTAGGGTTAGGGTTAGGGTTAGGGTTAGGGTTAGGGTTAGGGTTAGGGTTAGGGTTAGGGTTAGGGTTAGGGTTAGGGTTAGGGTTAGGGTTAGGGTTAGGGTTAGGGTTAGGGTTAGGGTTAGGGTTAGGGTTAGGGTTAGGGTTAGGGTTAGGGTTAGGGTTAGGGTTAGGGTTAGGGTTAGGGTTAGGGTTAGGGTTAGGGTTAGGGTTAGGGTTAGGGTTAGGGTTAGGGTTAGGGTTAGGGTTAGGGTTAGGGTTAGGGTTAGGGTTAGGGTTAGGGTTAGGGTTAGGGTTAGGGTTAGGGTTAGGGTTAGGGTTAGGGTTAGGGTTAGGGTTAGGGTTAGGGTTAGGGTTAGGGTTAGGGTTAGGGTTAGGGTTAGGGTTAGGGTTAGGGTTAGGGTTAGGGTTAGGGTTAGGGTTAGGGTTAGGGTTAGGGTTAGGGTTAGGGTTAGGGTTAGGGTTAGGGTTAGGGTTAGGGTTAGGGTTAGGGTTAGGGTTAGGGTTAGGGTTAGGGTTAGGGTTAGGGTTAGGGTTAGGGTTAGGGTTAGGGTTAGGGTTAGGGTTAGGGTTAGGGTTAGGGTTAGGGTTAGGGTTAGGGTTAGGGTTAGGGTTAGGGTTAGGGTTAGGGTTAGGGTTAGGGTTAGGGTTAGGGTTAGGGTTAGGGTTAGGGTTAGGGTTAGGGTTAGGGTTAGGGTTAGGGTTAGGGTTAGGGTTAGGGTTAGGGTTAGGGTTAGGGTTAGGGTTAGGGTTAGGGTTAGGGTTAGGGTTAGGGTTAGGGTTAGGGTTAGGGTTAGGGTTAGGGTTAGGGTTAGGGTTAGGGTTAGGGTTAGGGTTAGGGTTAGGGTTAGGGTTAGGGTTAGGGTTAGGGTTAGGGTTAGGGTTAGGGTTAGGGTTAGGGTTAGGGTTAGGGTTAGGGTTAGGGTTAGGGTTAGGGTTAGGGTTAGGGTTAGGGTTAGGGTTAGGGTTAGGGTTAGGGTTAGGGTTAGGGTTAGGGTTAGGGTTAGGGTTAGGGTTAGGGTTAGGGTTAGGGTTAGGGTTAGGGTTAGGGTTAGGGTTAGGGTTAGGGTTAGGGTTAGGGTTAGGGTTAGGGTTAGGGTTAGGGTTAGGGTTAGGGTTAGGGTTAGGGTTAGGGTTAGGGTTAGGGTTAGGGTTAGGGTTAGGGTTAGGGTTAGGGTTAGGGTTAGGGTTAGGGTTAGGGTTAGGGTTAGGGTTAGGGTTAGGGTTAGGGTTAGGGTTAGGGTTAGGGTTAGGGTTAGGGTTAGGGTTAGGGTTAGGGTTAGGGTTAGGGTTAGGGTTAGGGTTAGGGTTAGGGTTAGGGTTAGGGTTAGGGTTAGGGTTAGGGTTAGGGTTAGGGTTAGGGTTAGGGTTAGGGTTAGGGTTAGGGTTAGGGTTAGGGTTAGGGTTAGGGTTAGGGTTAGGGTTAGGGTTAGGGTTAGGGTTAGGGTTAGGGTTAGGGTTAGGGTTAGGGTTAGGGTTAGGGTTAGGGTTAGGGTTAGGGTTAGGGTTAGGGTTAGGGTTAGGGTTAGGGTTAGGGTTAGGGTTAGGGTTAGGGTTAGGGTTAGGGTTAGGGTTAGGGTTAGGGTTAGGGTTAGGGTTAGGGTTAGGGTTAGGGTTAGGGTTAGGGTTAGGGTTAGGGTTAGGGTTAGGGTTAGGGTTAGGGTTAGGGTTAGGGTTAGGGTTAGGGTTAGGGTTAGGGTTAGGGTTAGGGTTAGGGTTAGGGTTAGGGTTAGGGTTAGGGTTAGGGTTAGGGTTAGGGTTAGGGTTAGGGTTAGGGTTAGGGTTAGGGTTAGGGTTAGGGTTAGGGTTAGGGTTAGGGTTAGGGTTAGGGTTAGGGTTAGGGTTAGGGTTAGGGTTAGGGTTAGGGTTAGGGTTAGGGTTAGGGTTAGGGTTAGGGTTAGGGTTAGGGTTAGGGTTAGGGTTAGGGTTAGGGTTAGGGTTAGGGTTAGGGTTAGGGTTAGGGTTAGGGTTAGGGTTAGGGTTAGGGTTAGGGTTAGGGTTAGGGTTAGGGTTAGGGTTAGGGTTAGGGTTAGGGTTAGGGTTAGGGTTAGGGTTAGGGTTAGGGTTAGGGTTAGGGTTAGGGTTAGGGTTAGGGTTAGGGTTAGGGTTAGGGTTAGGGTTAGGGTTAGGGTTAGGGTTAGGGTTAGGGTTAGGGTTAGGGTTAGGGTTAGGGTTAGGGTTAGGGTTAGGGTTAGGGTTAGGGTTAGGGTTAGGGTTAGGGTTAGGGTTAGGGTTAGGGTTAGGGTTAGGGTTAGGGTTAGGGTTAGGGTTAGGGTTAGGGTTAGGGTTAGGGTTAGGGTTAGGGTTAGGGTTAGGGTTAGGGTTAGGGTTAGGGTTAGGGTTAGGGTTAGGGTTAGGGTTAGGGTTAGGGTTAGGGTTAGGGTTAGGGTTAGGGTTAGGGTTAGGGTTAGGGTTAGGGTTAGGGTTAGGGTTAGGGTTAGGGTTAGGGTTAGGGTTAGGGTTAGGGTTAGGGTTAGGGTTAGGGTTAGGGTTAGGGTTAGGGTTAGGGTTAGGGTTAGGGTTAGGGTTAGGGTTAGGGTTAGGGTTAGGGTTAGGGTTAGGGTTAGGGTTAGGGTTAGGGTTAGGGTTAGGGTTAGGGTTAGGGTTAGGGTTAGGGTTAGGGTTAGGGTTAGGGTTAGGGTTAGGGTTAGGGTTAGGGTTAGGGTTAGGGTTAGGGTTAGGGTTAGGGTTAGGGTTAGGGTTAGGGTTAGGGTTAGGGTTAGGGTTAGGGTTAGGGTTAGGGTTAGGGTTAGGGTTAGGGTTAGGGTTAGGGTTAGGGTTAGGGTTAGGGTTAGGGTTAGGGTTAGGGTTAGGGTTAGGGTTAGGGTTAGGGTTAGGGTTAGGGTTAGGGTTAGGGTTAGGGTTAGGGTTAGGGTTAGGGTTAGGGTTAGGGTTAGGGTTAGGGTTAGGGTTAGGGTTAGGGTTAGGGTTAGGGTTAGGGTTAGGGTTAGGGTTAGGGTTAGGGTTAGGGTTAGGGTTAGGGTTAGGGTTAGGGTTAGGGTTAGGGTTAGGGTTAGGGTTAGGGTTAGGGTTAGGGTTAGGGTTAGGGTTAGGGTTAGGGTTAGGGTTAGGGTTAGGGTTAGGGTTAGGGTTAGGGTTAGGGTTAGGGTTAGGGTTAGGGTTAGGGTTAGGGTTAGGGTTAGGGTTAGGGTTAGGGTTAGGGTTAGGGTTAGGGTTAGGGTTAGGGTTAGGGTTAGGGTTAGGGTTAGGGTTAGGGTTAGGGTTAGGGTTAGGGTTAGGGTTAGGGTTAGGGTTAGGGTTAGGGTTAGGGTTAGGGTTAGGGTTAGGGTTAGGGTTAGGGTTAGGGTTAGGGTTAGGGTTAGGGTTAGGGTTAGGGTTAGGGTTAGGGTTAGGGTTAGGGTTAGGGTTAGGGTTAGGGTTAGGGTTAGGGTTAGGGTTAGGGTTAGGGTTAGGGTTAGGGTTAGGGTTAGGGTTAGGGTTAGGGTTAGGGTTAGGGTTAGGGTTAGGGTTAGGGTTAGGGTTAGGGTTAGGGTTAGGGTTAGGGTTAGGGTTAGGGTTAGGGTTAGGGTTAGGGTTAGGGTTAGGGTTAGGGTTAGGGTTAGGGTTAGGGTTAGGGTTAGGGTTAGGGTTAGGGTTAGGGTTAGGGTTAGGGTTAGGGTTAGGGTTAGGGTTAGGGTTAGGGTTAGGGTTAGGGTTAGGGTTAGGGTTAGGGTTAGGGTTAGGGTTAGGGTTAGGGTTAGGGTTAGGGTTAGGGTTAGGGTTAGGGTTAGGGTTAGGGTTAGGGTTAGGGTTAGGGTTAGGGTTAGGGTTAGGGTTAGGGTTAGGGTTAGGGTTAGGGTTAGGGTTAGGGTTAGGGTTAGGGTTAGGGTTAGGGTTAGGGTTAGGGTTAGGGTTAGGGTTAGGGTTAGGGTTAGGGTTAGGGTTAGGGTTAGGGTTAGGGTTAGGGTTAGGGTTAGGGTTAGGGTTAGGGTTAGGGTTAGGGTTAGGGTTAGGGTTAGGGTTAGGGTTAGGGTTAGGGTTAGGGTTAGGGTTAGGGTTAGGGTTAGGGTTAGGGTTAGGGTTAGGGTTAGGGTTAGGGTTAGGGTTAGGGTTAGGGTTAGGGTTAGGGTTAGGGTTAGGGTTAGGGTTAGGGTTAGGGTTAGGGTTAGGGTTAGGGTTAGGGTTAGGGTTAGGGTTAGGGTTAGGGTTAGGGTTAGGGTTAGGGTTAGGGTTAGGGTTAGGGTTAGGGTTAGGGTTAGGGTTAGGGTTAGGGTTAGGGTTAGGGTTAGGGTTAGGGTTAGGGTTAGGGTTAGGGTTAGGGTTAGGGTTAGGGTTAGGGTTAGGGTTAGGGTTAGGGTTAGGGTTAGGGTTAGGGTTAGGGTTAGGGTTAGGGTTAGGGTTAGGGTTAGGGTTAGGGTTAGGGTTAGGGTTAGGGTTAGGGTTAGGGTTAGGGTTAGGGTTAGGGTTAGGGTTAGGGTTAGGGTTAGGGTTAGGGTTAGGGTTAGGGTTAGGGTTAGGGTTAGGGTTAGGGTTAGGGTTAGGGTTAGGGTTAGGGTTAGGGTTAGGGTTAGGGTTAGGGTTAGGGTTAGGGTTAGGGTTAGGGTTAGGGTTAGGGTTAGGGTTAGGGTTAGGGTTAGGGTTAGGGTTAGGGTTAGGGTTAGGGTTAGGGTTAGGGTTAGGGTTAGGGTTAGGGTTAGGGTTAGGGTTAGGGTTAGGGTTAGGGTTAGGGTTAGGGTTAGGGTTAGGGTTAGGGTTAGGGTTAGGGTTAGGGTTAGGGTTAGGGTTAGGGTTAGGGTTAGGGTTAGGGTTAGGGTTAGGGTTAGGGTTAGGGTTAGGGTTAGGGTTAGGGTTAGGGTTAGGGTTAGGGTTAGGGTTAGGGTTAGGGTTAGGGTTAGGGTTAGGGTTAGGGTTAGGGTTAGGGTTAGGGTTAGGGTTAGGGTTAGGGTTAGGGTTAGGGTTAGGGTTAGGGTTAGGGTTAGGGGTTGGGTTAGGGTTAGGGTTAGGGTTAGGGTTAGGGTTAGGGTTAGGGTTAGGGTTAGGGTTAGGGTTAGGGTTAGGGTTAGGGTTAGGGTTTGGGTTAGGGTTAGGGTTAGGGTTAGGGTTAGGGTTAGGGTTAGGGTTAGGGTTAGGGTTAGGGTTAGGGTTAGGGTTAGGGTTAGGGTTAGGGTTAGGGTTAGGGTTAGGGTTAGGGTTAGGGTTAGGGTTAGGGTTGGTAGGGTTAGGGTTAGGGGTTGGGTTAGGGTTTGGGGTTAGGGTTAGGGTTTGGGTAGGGTAGGGTTAGGGTTGGGGTTTGGGTTAGGGTGTGGGTTGTAGGGGTAGGGTAGGGTTTGGGTAGGGGTAGGGTTAGGGTTAGGGTTAGGGTTAGGGTTTGGTTAGGGTTAGGGGTTAGGGTTAGGGTTTGGGTTAGGGTTAGGGGTTAGGGTTAGGGTTTAGGGGTTAG